>NW_026526810.1:87775660-89197660 GCF_024362965.1 Panthera pardus
TATAACTAACCTTTCTAAGACTAAATACTACAACATAGTATGTGGATAGTAAGACATATACTCCATAGGTTAGCTTTTAGAATTAAATTATATAATTCATAAAAATAATCCCTATATATACCAATGTTAGCTACTAATAGCAAGAATAATGTTCTTTGCCAAATTATAAATCAGTGCCCAGGAATGAATTTCTTGAAATACATACAGAGACACAAGAAAATAGAAGTAAATGGATCCAGATGAAATAGTTGCTGATTCATTAATGCAAGTAAAAACTAAAAAAGATAGCATTAAGTTGCTAGAGCTCTACAAAAACGTTAATGCACATTGTGCTTGTGCATATTAAACCCTGCCGAGCTTTGGGTTTTAAAAATTACTTTTTCAGATTCATATTTCATTGCGTGCATCACTACTATGTTGAACATTTGACCGTTATTAAGATTTATGAAGTTCTGCCCTGATTTAAATTCATCCCATGTAACCAAGGACCCAACAAAAATTTAGATGCAACAAAACAGATATTGAAAAAGAGATAAAAGCCAGTCAAAAGAATAATCATTAAGATTATTGCAATCATTATTTTTACTAAGGTTGCAAGGATTCAAATTTCATTCTATGGAAAAAAAAACATAAAAGAAGAATTCATTTTTGTTCAAAACCTTTGATTAAAATGTAAATTTACAGATTTACATATAACATTGGGTCTTTTTACTAGTATGACTTGTTTAGTTCACATATCCCCTTTAAAACTAATGAACTAATGGCACAATTCTGACATGATGAAACCTATTTTGGAAACTCTTGATTGGATAAAACCCAAGTGGATCCAAGTGCAGAGCAATGTACACAGCAATAACATTTCCAGGGTGTATACGATTTTGTTTTTAGCATACAAAGAAAAAATCTGGATTAATCAGTAGAGCTGTCTTCTGAGTGACAAAGTCAGTAATCTGTTTTTGCCTCATAGTCACACAAGGTAAACACCTTCATAGATTCTGTAATTTAGTCAATTTTAGTCATTCTACTTAGCTTAAATATGCTGTATATGCATATATATATATCATATAAAATTTAGATAACTACACATATACATATATTCATACTCAATTATAGTAAATTAAAATAATTCCTTCTTCAGGATTTATTTTCAACTTTTCTTCTAAACCCGTAAGACTCTTCTTTCATTGTAGATGTGCCAATCCTGTTAACCCCATAAGAATTATTTATAAATCTTGACAGAATACATTCAAGGCACTGTACAAAACAAACTGCAAAGTCCCAAAAGTACTATGCACAAATGAAGTAAGCCGTCACCATCATGGCTGAATTTGAGGAAAAATGAGAGAACTTTCAGGTTGAAAGCATCATTTAATCAAACGAACTTCATGGGCGGTTTATCAAAATATCTGAAATTTCACCAGTAGAGATTTATCCCCCTTGTAATTATACAGCCCCACTCTATCTGACTCATTAAAACAAGCCATCATAATTTTAATAAGAAAAACATATTCAGACATCATTTATTAACATCATACTGCAATTTACTTTCTCACTTCACTTTCCAAGCATTATATTTAGCTGGTATGAGTGGAATAGAAACTAGGTCTGAGAAAACAGGAAGAATATTAGGCCAGAAATGCTGTCAAGGAAATCAGTTCATTGGAGAGGGCCTATTTGTCCAGTAAACATTATGCTACTATACTCTAACCACCCTATGAATTCTGATGACAAAAAAATAGCGCAATATTCCTTTTCTGCCCTATAGAGAGATAGTAGATTTATAAAGGATTAAAGAGATATTAAAGGGAAACTAAATTAAAGAAGGATTCAGGCACATAACTAAGTAATTCCAATTTATTTTTAAGAAGCACAGACTTAAGCAAGTCGTCCACTTTATATAGGTATATCACTTATCCATCTGCCAGTGTTGGAATTGGTTTTTATGTTGATACTCATGTGTTATGAAAGACTACTGGAATTGGCAAAGGTATATCAGCAAGGCAAAGAGGATTCCAGGCTGAAGTGGAACTAAATGCAAAGGCACGGGACCATAAATAAATACCACTGCCCCTATGTTATCTCTCACTTGAGAGAAGAATTTAGCAAAATGGGGCTCTCTCTTGGTCCTATCAAGGATTTAGATAGTGAAATAACAAATAAGAAGTCAAAGGCCACTATGTGATGAAAAGAAAGTAAGATGGTTATGTTTTCAGTAATCATAGGAAAAATGTATAAAGTATCTCTAAAGTTGCCTTTTCTAAATGACACTCCTGAGTACAGAAGAATGAACCCCATTAACTGGATCTAGTATTCTTATATTCTCATATCCACTAGTCATGCCTTTCTTTACACAGGTTAGCTGCTCATTTACATGTGCTTAATATAATTCTAGCATCAAGTGCATTTGTTGAATTAGATTTTTTTAATTATGTAAAGAAAATATGCCATATCACTCAGTGTGCACAGGAAAGATCAAGTCTATTATTCAGAAAAATACACCAAATATCCAAATTTAAATGTTCAATTGATAGGTATAAAATTGATTTAATAATTTAATAAGGGATAAGAAATAGTTTTCCATAAGGACCATTTCTTTCTGATGCAGAGCCCTTTCTATGGGGTTAAGCATACTTACTGACACCTGAAATCTCTGCAAGGGAACATATGGAACATTCAAATATGAAGAAGGATAATCCAAACAATATTACAAAGGTAATAAGAAATAAGCCTTCAAGTGTGAATGAAAGCTAGTAATAAGGGATGATCTAAGTATTAGAAAGGATGATGAGCTCTGATTATAAGGAAGATAATGGGGCAGACTGTATAAGTGTGGGGTTTGGATAGAAAGAAGAACAAAACAGATACCAGACATGTAGTCAGATCATCCAAAGGTTGCCCATATACATGTATACAGCACTGACATACAACATGTATGTATGGTAACAACATCTGTAACCAATTTTCAAAAATTATTTTCAGAATAGTTATTTTAAACTGAAAGTCACATAAACAATTTAAGTTTGATGACTAACAAGTCATTCATTCACATAAATCATTTCAACAAATAATTCTGTTAAAGTAATATGTCCATGCGACAAAATAAAGATGAATGATAAAAAGTTGAAATACAAAAAGAAAGAAACATATTAGGTCTAAGATAGTTCCTACTATTCTATGTTATTTTAAGCATGACAATATCTATTGTGATTCCAAGAAATTCTAAATTTTGGAAAAAACTGCATAATGAATTAGTATGAAAAGTGTTCTAGGTCTTTAATCAAACTCATGATAGTAAAAACAGAGAGAGAGGAAAAGAAGGAGGATGAGGAGGAGTAGGAGCAGGAAGAGGAGAAATGGGAAGGGAGGGGGTGGGAGGGGGTGGGAGGGGATAGAAAAGAGTCATCTGAATATGTAATGGAATTTCTTTCTTGGTGCCATAAAACACAAGACACTAAAACTACAGCAGGTGTAAAGGTAAACTATCTGGCCAAAAGGGCTCAAAGACTATGAACATGTAAGAATCTTTTTTCATTGTAATTTTATTTCATGAAGCCATGAGGATTATAGGCTTTAGAGGTGAAAAAGCCCTTAATTATTTTTTAATTTTTTTTAACGTTTATTTATTTTTGAGACAGAGAGAGGCACAGCATGAACGGGGGAGGGTCAGAGAGGGGGAGACACAGAATCCGAAACAGGCTCCAGGCTCTGAGCGGTCAGCACAGAGCCTAACGCAGGGCTCGAACTCACAGACCGCGAGATCATGACCTGAGCCGAAGTCGGACACCCAACCGACTGAGCCACCCAGGCGCCCCGCCCTTAATTTTAATATCAGGCACTAATTTTATAAGGACTTCCAGTTTCCTTAGATATAAAAGCAATGTCTGCAAACAAACAATTTTAAAGTCACAATAGCACAAACTCTATGTTTCCTGTCAGGACGAAGAAATATGCACGGAGCATCTTCTCTGAAGACCATTTTGATTACTTCCATTGCAAAAGCCAGATTAGCCCTAAACATTCTCAACTTTTTCAAATATTTAAGAGGGTGTGTTTTGTTTTGTGTTTGCTTTGGTGTTAAACCGTCTGCAAATTGTGTTGACTTTGTAATTCATCTTTCCAAGTTAAAAGAAATCATGTAGCAGACAATTTTGGAGGTGTGATGGCTGTAATAAAGCATTTTACAACTTTTACATTATCCTTTGAAGTTGTAATGTCGCTAAACAGAATATTCATCTCTTTGTAACGCCTAGGAGTTGCCCTCCATGTGCCATGGCATAGACATTAACCTCTCTCTTCTGTTTATTAAATTTCCAGACCTGCATTTTCCGGATACGTATCTCTAAACTCAAACTTTCTGCTCTCTCTTTCAATAAGCATTCTCGGCAAAAGCAATAAATTAAGTATTTGAGTTTACTGTGGGCAAAGTCCCTGTTGGCTAAAAAGGAGATATGAGTGCTGATGTTGACCTTCCAATTACATTTCTTCCTAGGGAAGCCTGGATTTTCTATTGGTTTTGATTAGCAAGGCAAATGTGGCAGACCTTCCTTGTCTCCCCTCCATCCCCACTTCCGTCCTCCAGGTTCCAGGTTAATGAAAGTAAAATGAGTTAGTCAAACATGTCTCCCCCAAAAATGTGAGAACTGCCAGGATATTTCTGAAGTTCATTTCAAGAACTTTGAAAAGCAAGGCTCAGTGAAACAAGTAGCTTAAATTAAAGGCATATGTACATTGAGTGGAGTTTTGTTTCCATCCATCAAATATCAGGTCTGAAGTTTTCTAACTTTTTACACTATGACTTCTATGATGTTTACTTTTCGCCATCTCTCTCCGTCTCTACTCCTTTCATATTCCTAGGTATCCCTTCAGCAAACACATATACTTTTAGCTAAAATTTTTACTGAAAAATAAGTTTGATCCTTTCTTTCAGATGCCACCATCATGAAAGCCACAATACATGTCTCTTCTGCATGGCAGGCCATTTGTAAGGACTGAGTTACAATGGACAGGGAGAAAGGATCTAGAAGGTAGAAACAACACCAGCTCATTCAACATGAATGGATACATTGCCGCCTCACACATATCTTTGTGGTGTGCTGAATAAACATACCTGTTATCCTTAAGGGACCCTATCATTACCGGCAAAAAATATTGTTTAAACAATAAATATGAAACTCCAGATTGGTACATTCAGGATATTTGTTACCTTCTCTTTGACCTAACTGTTACAGGCTGAAATCAGTAAGAGAAAACATTTGATCAACACCTAAACCATATGCTAAAATTCTAACTGAAAAGTCAATCGGTAAGCTATGAATCCAAAAGACAGAGTTTCATAAAGCTACAAATAACCTCCGTTCTACAAAATGTACTGTTTGTATTCTGTTTTTGAGGCAAATTAAAAGAGTAACAATAACAGTCCCAGTAGCATCAGACATCTACAAGCAGAAAACTACTGGAGATATTTAGGTAACATTTGCAAGAGGGTCTGCATCTGAGTGCTACTATGACAGCTGAACTTTGGTCAAAATTGAAAATATCACAGAAAAATGGAGCTACTTGGCAGCAATAATAGACTTCATCTATTCAATAATTGATATGCTGTTGTTAAATGATTATTTCCTAAAATAGAGGAACTTATTAACTTAATCTCACAGCTAAAGGTCTTATGTTTTGCCAGCAAAGGGCCTTTTGTAATATCATGATTCCTCTTCAGATACCAAAGGCCTCTTACTTATCTTTTAAGAGACACGTTTACCTTACATTGTCTTTATCTAGCAGTGGTACAAAATTACTTTGGGGATAATAATCATGGATACTTATGTTAATTTTAGATGTGTTCACCGTAACTCTCAGACGTGCAAAACCTCAGCAATGCCTGATAATTGTTTCATTGACCATATCTCAGGCAATGCTCTGTGAAACTTCAACACATCCCTGAATTAGTACATGCATTTGTTTTCTGCACAACTAGATGAGATACTTAAATAGCAGAGAATGCTATGTCTGCTTTGAATAACAACAAGATGATTTCATTTTTCTCAGTGTGCTTACAATTCAAGTCTACAGCTTTATGCCATTTTCATGGAATAACAATGGCAGCATTGGCCAATCCCCAATACTTCAATTCCCTGATGTCTTGAATCCAGATTTTCTCATTTCCCTTTGTGGGTAGCTTTCCAAATGTCTCTTCAGTGTTGAGTTAGGTTTTATAAAGCTTTAGGGAATATTTCCCCTAAGATATCAGGCTCCTTACTTCAAAACTGGCAATAGTCATGTTGATTATTTTGTAGGTTATAAATATTTGTCAAAGCGATTATAAAATATTTTAGGTCTCTCGTCTTCTCAAATTTCTTATGCATTTTGTTGGGAGAATCCAACTCTGAGAAATTCTGTCAGGTGGAATGTTGCTTGCTTTCTTAATCAGTACATAGTGTTTCCAGAAGAAAATCCTAGCTAAGAAACCAACTGGTATGAAGAGGTGCCTCCATTTCTCAAAAGGGCATCTCTGCTGCTTCTAAGCTTTCTAGGCCTAATACTTACTACGTGAGTACTTTTTAATGAAAAACTTTTTATTGTTGTTGTGACCACTTTTTAATTACCTAAATTAATACTTCTCCTCACTTTTTTAAAACTCTTTAATGTTTATTTATTTTTGAGAGCACACATGTATGTGGAGGAGGGGCAGAGAGAGAGGGAAAATGAATCCCAAGCAGGCCTTGCAACACTCTCAGTGCAGAGCCTGTCCCTGGGCTCCAACTCACAAACCATGAGATCATGACCTGAGCCAAAACCATGAGTCAGACACTCGACCAACAGAGCCACCCAGGTGCCCTAACCTCCTCAAACACTTTTGCTCTACAAGCCCCTATGCCCTATTTATACCCTGCCCTTTCTCTTTTGAAAAGGCAATTATATCTGTAATCGCTGGCTTGGTACACATCTTCCTCACATAACCATGAAGGCAGTCCTCTGAGAGCATGGAAAATAGGCCAGTCCTCTTCATCTCTGTATCCCAGGATCTGGCCCAGCTCCTGGCACACGGTAGGTACTCAAAAAATATGGAAGAAATGAATAAATGAAATTCTATTAATAACTGGTTTCTGATCTGCAAACAGCCTCCACAATAATCATTCATCTTCAAAATTCTTATCTGCATTCACCTACAGGTCATCTGACCAAATACAATACGGGTTATAGTTTTAAACTAAAGCTTCCGAAATCCATTATTTAGAATATGATAAGTAGTCACATTAAGAATTTTCTTTCTTTTCACGTCTCTTATTTGAGACAGCATTTATTTCTCCAAAAAGACACAGAGAGTATCAGGTAGTTCATAAGGTCTTTGTTCACAGAAGTGAAAATAGAAACACATTGGTGGACAGAGATCCTATCACTCTTTTGGCATGTCAGCCAGGTACACTATGGAGAGACCCCTTCCTCCTGTAATGGAGATAGAAGGAGCCAGAAAGTGCACATAAAATCACCTGAATACACATATTCTTATTCCAAGGGCTTACAAATCTAATTTGGCAGATAGACATGAGACAAAATAATACAAGACATTTCAGCGGGTGAACAAAATTTAAGCAGAATTGTGACCTAACATAAAGGGGTGAGGTTCCTTTAGGCATCACAAATGGAACTCAATTCAAGTATACGTTTAACTTTGAACATTAGACTTTTATTTTGAGTAATAGATTTTGAAAATATTTCTTTTACCACAAAATCATGAGATAAAAAGGTCCATACAAAACCCAATTATCCCACAAAATCGTTTTCAAAAAGTCAGAGACAGGTATGTGCACAAACACCTATAGACCAGCCAAATTATGTAGAGTACATAGGCCGAACGGACATTCTCTTTCAAGAGTTGGTTGTTTAAGTTAATCTTCACTAGATAAAAAAGTTGATATAAATACTGCACTAGCTACATCTGTATCTCTCTATTTTTGTTCCCTGAAGTAGTAATGTCTCAGGAGATTAACAAAGGTATTTGTAATAGAGGAATTTAGTCAAGTAGGTTGTGGAAAGCTGCGCTAGGCAAATTTAAAGAGGATTCTTCACTTCAGGGATTTTTTGGATCCTTTAGTTCAGTGATGTACATAACAATTGCCATTGAAAAACAAAATGCAAACTAGTCCCAAATGTTCAGTTACTAATTGTCTACTTATTTTTAACTTTCTTAGTTTATTTTTTACCATTAAGTTTTAAAAATGTATATAGTAAAGTATGACTTATTTTTGTCATAATGTATTATTACTCCAGAAATGTTCAGTTGTGTAGAGAAAAAACAGCACCTCAGGCAATATTTGAAACATGATCAGATTTCTTTAAGAGATAATTAGTACTAAAGCCAGGACTTGGACTCACCTCTAGTGTTAATGCTTTTTCCATCATAACAACAACAAAAACATAATATTTAATGAATTCTTTCTATGTGCTAGGCACCAGGATCAACATTTTATGTATCACCACATAAAGTTCTCCTAATACTCCTATGATTTGTGTACCATAACTCTATGTTTATGTGACTGAGAAGATAAATATATATAAATGTCTTTAAACAATTTTATTACTAAATTTGAAAATGTTACATGAAACTTTATTCCCCCTCCTTAAACCAGGTGATTAAAACTTACATAGTGTACCTTCTGCTCAATTTTGCTGTGAACCTAAAATTGCTCTTAAAAAATAAAATCTATTAAAAACAATAACTTACACTGTGAAACAGTACCGAAGGATAAGTGAGTTTCCACTGCCTATGGTGGTATCTGTAATCTCTGGTTAACTGCTTTATGATTATCTATGAACACTAGAGAGAGAGAGAGTACAGACAATTCCAAATCAAAACAGGTAATAATATAAAAACAATAAAAGCAACAGCAAATGCTTGCTGAGTTCCTACTCTACGAATAATTATAAAGCCTGTACATGTGTGCGCTGATTCAACCTTTAAATAAGCCCAAGGAGATAGATAACACTTCACAGTTGATGACAGTGACATGGAATGAAATAATGTGCCAAAGGTTGAACAGCTAGAATAGTGGTACTAGGATTAGAATTTAGATAACCTCACATTTGATCACCTTGTGCACGGCCATCATTTGAATGAATGGGATACCATCGTTTGAATAAGACTCTAAACCAATAAAGGATATCTGTCACTCACAGTGCTTATTTGATATAGGATCTTGTATGTTTAAACAGAAATGAGTTTTGAGTAGTTCTATTATGGATAGGTCAGAATAGGATTTTTAATCATGATTCCATTATATAATGATACTCTCTGTACTTTCTTCCCCATAGAGAAATTTTCTTTAAACTTTCTAATGCCATTGCCACTCACTCAAATTAACAAAATATGCACTTTCTTCAGTCTAGCATAAGGAACACAGATCATGGCAAAGAGGTCATAATACAAGATAAGATAAATCTGGTCTTAGAATGTTACTTGGCTAAGGACAAGGATGGGAGCTTGATACTGTCTTCACCATCTCAATAAATGGCAATGTCATCTACTCATTTGCTTAAGCAAAAAAAAAAAAAAAAAAAAAAAAATAGCAGTTGTCTTTCTTTTCTTAGTTTATGAATGCTTATCAATTAATCAGCATGTTTTAATGGCTCTGCTTCCAAATATATTCTGAATCACTCTGTATCTCTGAATTATCTCCGAAATCACTGACACAATCTCCTACATGCTCCTCCCTGTACAATGGTCTTTCACAAATATATCATAGATCATGCCATTACTGTGTGTAAAACATGCTCAACAGTTTTAGAACCAAATCCAAACCATTAAGTAGAATCAACAAAGTGCAGAAGATCTGTACCTGGCCTACCTCTCTGACTTCTACTTCATTTTTCCACTTATTCACTCCATTCTAGATATACTATCATCTTATTGCTTTCCCACCACAGGGGCATGACCCTTGCTTTTCCTTCTAGAATGTTCTTTCTTCTCATTAACATCCAGGTCATCTTTCCAATCAATCTTCAAGCCTCAGACTATATAATGCTGTGGTACACCAGGCCTTCATTTCCCACTTAGATACTCATTCTATCACGTTATTTTATTTTCTTTCTAGGATTCATCATTACGTGAAATTATTTGCTAATGTTCCATCTTTCCCACTGGATATAAATATCATTTCCCTTGTTCACCGATTTATCCTCAATATGAAGAATGGTGCCTGGGATGCTGAGGAACCCAATAAAAATTCCTACAGTGAATGAATACACCATTTTGTGGGTAATAAATGAAACAGGCATTAATCATTTTGCCTGGAAAAGCAAGTCTGCACAAATTAATTTATAAAGATTGTACCTAAAGTGAATTTTGAGCATTTGATAATCCATAATGCATAGATGCAGATGATGATGCATGCTTTATAACAAGAGTAAGACCATTCCAGAACCAAAAGAATAAAAATGTCATAGAAAAGATTGCTGCACATGAATAAAATTAAGGAGAAATCCAGAAGATGCAAGACCATTACCTGACATACATTTGCAAAGAATGCTTATAATTTCCTTAGTAAGAAAGAACTAGAACTGAATACCAAAAACTTCAGTATTACCTTTTTATATTATTTCACTATTATCTGAGATAAATACATACATAATAAAGATATAGATAGATGATAGATGGATAGATAGATAATAAAGAGACAGATGATAGATAGATAGATAGATATAGATAAGTAAGAGATTTGTGTGTATATATATACATATAGGTATATATGTAAAAATATATGAATATGTATATACATCTATCTTTATATTTTATACTTACATGATTTGCTCAATTTTATTGTACCATAACATATGGATGGTCCTATTCTCAGTTTCTGATTTGAATTATGCTCAAAATGCCTCTATTATTTTGTATTAATCATTATTTCATATAGCACTTTACAAAAATGTTACTAAGGTCAATAACAGTGGTGTGTGAGTGTGTGTGTGTGTGTGTGTGTGTGTGTGTGTGTGTGTGGTGAGAGAGAACACAATAGGAATAAGCTCCATATATAGAGAACAGCTCCATATATATCTAGTTCCCCTTACAGAGAAGAATGCAGGGAAAGATGCCACTTAGAGAAGCCTGCCCCATCAGGATCTATTATTTGGGTTTGAATGATAATAATTAGATATCAGAATACAAAACGTGTAAGAAAGTTCTGGACACAGATTATTTTTTTATGTTTTCAAACAATTTTTTAATGTTCATTTATTTTTTGAGAGACAGAGCGTGAAGGGAGACGGGCAGAGAGAGAGGGAGACAACGGAATCCGAAGCAGGCTCCAGGCTCTGAACTGACAGCACAGAGTCCCATGCGGGGCTCAAACTCACTGACCATCCAAAGTCGGATGCTTAACTGGCTGAGCCACCCAGGCGCCCCTCTGGACACAGATTCTTGCAAACTATATTCTTTTTTAAGGTGACATTTTTCATTTTGAAATAGCAACACATTCCAAATATTAAGAATCAAATATAAACTTGATTCTGAAAATTAGTCTTTATATAGGCTAACCAGAATTATCTTATTTTGTGGTGAGAATGAATGTATCTCATATTGAAAACTTCTGTACTTATCTAATATAAGGAGAAAATACCTCATTGAAACACTTTCTGCAAAATATAAACTTTAGAATTACACATTAGTCTTTTCAATTATGAAAATAACTGCATAATACTAATGGGGCATTCTCTATATTGCTTATCCTAACTCCTAAGTAATAACAAAAAACAAAGTGAAAACAGTGTTCTTTAAATTTTTTTCTCCTCAGTTTCCATTTAAGTATTCAGTTTGAAGTGGCACACAAAATAGAAAAATATATTTTAAATGAAATGTATCCCCGGAAAAGCTTCTCTGTGAACTGATCATCAAATTAAAATAGCAATTCAAAAAAAGGAAAGAAAGATCTTACAAGATCAATAAGCGTGCTTTAGTGAAATCAAGGAATAATTTATCTTTCTTAGGAGTTTAGAACCAGTTTATTTCTTTCTTAGGTGCAGCTAATCCATAGATCCAGACTAACTGCATGATAAATTTTAATCTTGGCATGTTCCAATGATAGATCTCTCAATAATGAGAAGAACATCTCTCACACAATCTGCACTGAATGAAATGCTCAGCAGGACCTTGTGAAGCTTCCCCTAACTCACCACTCATTGGCACTTTCTAAGGAAAAGAATTGCTAGACAATTGAAACAAATTCACAACTTAAAGAAGCATCTGGCATCACATTAAGTCCCAGGAGGGAGAAAAATGGCTCTACTTTTCTGACCTGGTCTCTTGACTCCCACCACCTAGTTTAGAGACACAATTACTCATTTGCAATTAAGTGTTGCTTCAAATGAGAATGTTGCAAAAAGAGGAGAGGACCTCAGAGAATGAGGAGATTGTGTGATTGTAATTTATGTCTGGATGGAAATAACAAAGTGACATGGAGAACCTGGCCCAAAGACTTCCTTTTTCCTTATCAGTGAGTAGCAGGAGTATTTAGAATAGTGTTGCAAACAGTATCTACAAAATCCACAAACCCTAAACCTTGGAAATCACAGTAATCCTCCCTTCCCTGTAACTACCACCAGTCACCTCTCTCTTGCAATTCCATGGCCAAAAGTTATGTCATTTTCTTTTAATCTTTCTCTATATTCCCATCAGTTTCAGACTTTTTTTTGGGGGGGGGTGGGGGTGGGAGGGGAATAGTAGGTATTATTTTCTTTTTGCCTTCAGAGAACATATTGAGACATTTTTTATTTATTTATTTATTTTTTTTATTTATTTATTTTTTTTAACATTTTTTATTTATTTTTGGGACAGAGAGAGACAGAGCATGAACCGGGGAGGGGCAGAGAGAGAGGGAGACACAGAATCGGAAACAGGCTCCAGGCTCCGAGCTATCAGCCCAGAGCCTGACGCGGGGCTCGAACTCACGGACCGCGAGATCGTGACCTGGCTGAAGTCGGACGCTTAACCGACTGCGCCACCCAGGCGCCCCTTGAGACATTTTTTAAAAGTACAAAAAAAAGTAATGGCTTTTCATACCTTTTTACCATATTGAAAATAGTGGCGTGATGGCAGTTTATGGAAAGTTTGTTTGTTAAGAGCAGATTTCCTTAAATACTGCCAACCTAAAAACAATAAAATTCAGTAATATTTTTATTTAGATTACCATACAGTTTTAAAAGCACCTGACATTCACCAGCCATGGTCTACTATTATTACTTTGCTGTGTTTACTTGCAGACATTTTTTTTTTTCCTAAGGTTACACAAGTAACTCATGATAACTTAACAATTTATAGAGAATTCCAGAGCTTGGTATTCTTCCCCACGCAGTGTATAATGAATATCCTTCCTCCTCTGTAAATACGAATCTTTATTATACTTTAAGGCTACATGTATGAAATACTATAATTTAGTTAATCCTTTATTGCACATTTAGATTGCTCACATTTATATGAAGAGAGAGAAACTTTTTCAAAGAATTATTTTTCCAAAACTGCCTTTATAGAAAATCATTTTAGGTTCTACTTTTTTTAATTTTAGAAACTTACAGTTTTTAGCAATTTTACAGTTCCAAGGGTCACTATAATTCTCTTAAAAGGACTTTATACCTAGATCATCCTGTGGTGCAGGACACAGTGAACAAAGGGGGGACACAAAGTAACAAAGTGATCAAAGGGGGGAAAAGTGCTGAAAAGAGAAAGTGGAGGCATATCAAAAGGGCACCAAAACCAACCTGAAACAAATCCCATTGGCAAATTTGGAACAACTTGATCAAGAAAATATATAATGATAGTATTAGATTATAACCCAAAGAATAAAATAAATATCGATGATTCTCTATATGTATCAATAAAAAGTTGGAATACATAAGTGGGAGAAAAGACAGTTATTTCTTAAATTACAATTTCCATTATTAAAATATAGAAGAAATGGGAGAATTTAAAAATCATCATTATATTGCTACTATAACATGTGCCATAGCCCTGATCCTTTGACGGAAGTTAAATTAGTGAGCAAAAATATAGTGAGCAGAAACAGTATTTCTCCTAAAAAATATTGTGTGCAGTGGGAAGAATAATGTCCCCTCAGTGATGTCCACATCCTAATCACAAAACCTGTGAAGATGTTTCTCTCTACATGAAAGAGAGCATTAAGGCTGCAGATGAAATCAAAGTTGCTAATCAGCTGACCTTAAATCTAGGGAGGTTACACTGAATTTTCTGGGTGTGCCCCAATGGGATCATAAGTGTTCTTAAAAATGGAAGGCAAGGTCACAGCATTGCAGTGTGAAAAGGCTTGATCCACCCTCGCTGGCTTTGAAGACAGAGGTTAGGAAGCCACAAGCCAGGAAATATGGGTGACCTACAGAAGCTAGAAGAGGCAAGAAAACAGATTCTTTCCTAGGGCCTCCGAGAAGGAACACAGACCTACTGACACCTTGATTTTATTCAAGTGAGACCTGCATCTAATAGTACAAAATCACAAAATTGTAAGATAATAAATGGGTGTTGTTTTAAGTTGTTTGTGGTAATCTGTTATGGCTGCGATTTAAAGAAAAAAAAGATACACTTATTAATTACAAAAAGAAAGCTTATAGTGGAGAATCCTGCCAAATTAGCTTTATGATCACAATTAACATCACCACCACACACTCCCAGTTAGGAGGTGATGAGAAGGACACATCATCTCTGTGGTATTCTTCCAATAATGTGTAACCTTAAGTCTAATCATGAGAAAACATCAGGCACACCCAAAATGATAGATACTCACAAAATAAATGACAATACTCTTTGAAAGTATCAGGGCTATGAAAGACAAGGAACCATCACGAATGGGAGGAGACAGAGACATGACAACTAAATTCAATGTGGGATGCTGGATTGTATCCTAGGACGCAAAAAGGGCAATAATTTTTTTTTTTTAAGTGAAATCTTTAAATGTACTACTATACTTTTGTTAATTTAGTATTGGTATTACAAAATAGTTAATTTCTTTAGTTTTTTTTTAAATGAAATTTATTGTCAAATTGGTTTCCATACAACACTCAGTGCTCATCCCAACAGCTGCCCTCCTCAATGCCCATCACCCATTTTCCTCTCCCTTCCACCCCCCATCAACCCTCAGTTTGTTCACTGTATTTAAGAGTCTCTTATGGCTTGCCTCCTTCCCTCTCTCTAACTTTTTTTTACCACCTTCCCCTCCCCCATGGTCTTCTGTTAAGTTTCTCAGGATCCACATAAGAGTGAAAACATATCATATCTGTCTTTCTCTGTATGACTTATTTCACTTAGCATAATACTCTCCAGTTCCATCCACATTGCTTTTGATAAATGTTCTGTGGTTATGTACAACGTTAACATAAGGGGAAGCTTGTTGGAGGGTAAATAAATGGAAATACTACACCACTTTTCAATTCTTCTACAAGTCTAACAAGTCAAAATGTATATATGTACACATACACACATATTCACACACACATATATATACATAGTGGCTCATAACTACAATGAACATTTTTTTCATAAATTCTCTAAACAAAGTGGGCTTTTAAATTACACTTTAGTGAAAAATATCTTATACCCTTCAACATCCTTATACAGAAAACAATTTTCCTTTATGTTCCTGGGAGTTTCTAGCCTCTGTGGTATTACTGTGCATGTGTGTTTAGTATTTCCTTTACTCCTAGACATTTTATTGACATGATATTGACTAGCTCACAACCGTTTCCATTACAAAGTGTTCTCAGGAATTGACAATGATAAATCCTATTATTTTGTCCTTTTAGGTGATTTTTTTCTACATTTATTTCCTACTGATATTAAGTGATGGCTTACTTATCTAGTTTCATTTTATTCTCTAGGTGGGTGTGTGCACTATTATTTGAAACCAGTTTTATCGGTAGCCCTAAAAAGGATATCCCAAAATCTGAAGTTTGTGATGTGAATGTCAGTGTTGGGACAGCCTCTCCCAATAAGACATTAATATTGAACCATATTTTTCAAGGACAAGGATTTTGCAAATTTACAGAAATACACAAGGGATTAAGAGACTTATCAGATAAGCTAAATTTGAATCATCTGACAACTTTAAATGAGAATTTCTGTTTGAAGATCTACCTTGGGAGCTGCTGTAATTCCCATCACACTTGGGCTACTTCTTTGCTAGATTCCCTAACCCTCTATGTTCTTACACCCCACCTCTTTCTCCATGCTCCAGGTTGCCTTCTCTTGCAACTTACCAACATACGATGCTTTTCCTCATCTCTTTCCTCTAACGTTACAAAAACCAAAATTATGAGGTTACTGTTATTGTTTGCTCTGGATTATTGATAGCTGGGCAATAATAGAAGGACAGGTGGAGGATGTGAGCTTTGATGCTAGTCTGTGAAATCATGAAATTAATTGAATTAATCAGTTGCCCAAGCCACATAGATAATGTATTGGTCCTGTGTAATAACCTCCAGGTCCATGCTGCATTGACTACACATGCATTGTAGAGTCTATTGTAATATCTAGAATTTCACCATTTGCTTAGGTAATAATTGGAATTACCATGATCATAATTTTAAGGATTAGTAGTGATGTATTTCTAATTTCTAGTGTACATCATCATACTGTTTAAGTGATGATAAAAGTCCTGGTGCACATGGGAAGATAGGTATTAGAAAGAGTACTTAAGGCAAGAGCCTTGGTTCAAATGCCCGCCATGTCCATTACTTACTCAACTATCTTCGGAAAAGTGGATAATCTCTCTGGACTTCAATTATCTTCTCTCTTAAAATTAAATAAGGATTAAATTGATGAAAGGAGATAAATTGTGTGTTGTCAGAAGACTGTGCATGTGTGTGTGTGTGTGTGTGTGTGTGTGTGTAGTGTGCATATATAAACATATATGTATACACATACCTTTTGGTTTTAACAATCTAAGTCACTGAAAAAATTCAGTAGAAAATAATATATTCAGTTCTACCATATGACTCTTTAAAAAACTACATTATAAAATAAAGCATCTTAATACACAATGAATACATTTTTTCAGTTTCCATGTTATCACCATATCAAAGCTGAACAGTATAGAGAGATAGATAGATATAGATATAGATATAGATATAGATATAGATATAGATATAGATATAGATATAGATAGATAGACACAGATATAGATATATAGATATATGGTGAGGAAGGAAAGAGGAGGAGGAAAACAGAGGGGGGGGGGAAGAAGAGAGAGAGAGAGAGAGAGAGTTGTTCCAATCAGGGCTCTGACAATAGCTGTGCTATCTTGGGCAAATCTCTTAACAATTCTGAGTTTCCCATTCCTCACCTGCCAAATGAGTTGCTCTGATTATTAAATTAAATTAAACAATCCATATATAGGACCTAGCAACCTAGCTGGTACATGGATACCAGCATTAATACATGTTAGTTTCCCAGTCACTACTGATAGGTATGGGGAATACTTACATCAGTGTGGAGAAGGGAAGAAAAGGACTCACTTGGGATTTAAAGCATTTTGCTAATGCTTTTGACTTCTAATGATTTTTCCAATCACCACAGAAAAATGATTAATAGAAATTTTAGAAAGAAAAATAGAAAAAATGATTAATTTCAATTTTAGTCTATAGTTCTATCAATGGGGATAAAATTTATTTAACATATATAGTTAAATGTATGTGTTACACATGTGGGAGTCATTTGAAAGAAAAAAAATGTAAAGCAAAAGGTATCTATGTATCTTAACAGTAGAAAAGGAACTGCGTAATCATAAAAGTATACTGCCCATACATAAAAGAAAGGACTAGCTACTTAATTATGGGTGGTAGGGAGAAGACAAGGTAATCATCTGGTATTAATTGCAGGTAAAATCTACCTACCTATCTATCCATATATCTATTCATCATTTATTTGTCTATGACACACACACACACAGATAAGCATTTAAAGACCAACATCTGAGTGTGGGATATATAAATTTTGTTATGGTTACTCTAGGCCCCAATACTTCAAGACCCAGTAGGAAAGGGAATGCAATGCATTAATTAAAACCAATTCAGCAATATAAAATTGTGCTTTATGACAGCAATGCAGCCAGTTATAACACTTAGCTCTAGTGAGAGTGTCACACACAAAGATGAGTTACTGACCTTCCTAAAAATATCAGATTCCCCTAATTTCCTTTGTGTATTGCCAGACATTTTTTTTCATGCATTTCTGCAATGCAAGTATTGGCTGCTGTATGTTTTCTCCCAGATTCTCCACCATTTCTTAAATGGGGAACTGCGCACATTTTTCCCCTCACAAGACCCACATATTTAGTGAGAGTTTAGGCTCTGAAGTATAGACCAGCATGGCTTAGCATGCCTGGAAATCAGCTTTCTTGAGAATCAAGTTATTTCCACACACAAAACCCTTTACTCACCGTTAAACCACCTGGCTTACCATTTTCTATGACCTATGAAGTGCAGCTCCCATTGCCTTCATAATGTTTAACTTGTTCTGTAAATTTGCCATTTGCATTCATGGTAACAACTGGCAAATAGTAAAGGGTTATTTAAGACTCCCAAGTCCTTCCTATACTGGGGGGCACATGACTTTATGTCCCTGCTACCAGTGCAGTGATAAAGGTCCACAATCCCTCATGACCAGGTTACTGAAAAAAACCTCCCTGGGCTGTATACTTTTGGACTCACTTCTGTCAAATTCATTTCTTATTAACTTGGCAGAACATAGCCCATAATATTTGTATCATTCAGTTTCTCCCAGAAAATTTACACTGTTCCCACCTGACCTATTAAAAACCTTCAGCCTTTATCTAGGACTCTCTTCTTTCTTCTTTCTCCCTAAAGCTGGTGACTGTCAGACAGCCCATCAAGGTCAGGAAAGACTTCCTCAAGCTCAACTCTGCGTTCTGTGCACCCAACACTTCAACACTTAAGACTATATAGCTTGTGGTTTTCTTCACACTGGGCCATCTCACAGAAAAGGTGTTCATGAATACTTCTCTAATATCATTGGCCTTCTCTTTTCTCTACTTGAGAGGTTGCTCTTCTCAAATAGATAAATGGAAGACAAGAGATTCTGGTTTAAAAAAAAATGGCTGGAGGTTTTAGTCCTGGATGAATTTTCATGCATTCTAGCAGAATGGGGGTTAGAAATAGGTCTAATGTTGTTATATATGCTTCATGCTTATATATGAACTGTAGTCCATTTCTATAGTCCAGACAAACAGAGAAGATGGCATTTTCTTTTTATATATGCCATACACAATATTACTTACAATATACTATATATTACTACATACAATAATACTATATAATGTAACTATATAAATGTGTAAGTAATATAGGTAGATAGATATATTATAAATATATATCTATAAAAAAGGAACCCCAAGTGGAGTTCACAGGTAGAGTAGAAAGGAGAAAATCAGGAAAATGGACACACTCATCTGCTATAGTATACTATACTTTATGAGTCAACCCACCACATTTCCTTGTAATACCTCACATTTCCAGGGAAACCATACAAAATATCCTGCAGCCAGATCATTTCTTAAAGAAACCACTGGCTCTGATCTGAGTTTTCCATTCAAGCTCATGGTTCCGTATCTGCTGGACAGAGAATAAGACCTATTCTGGGTTTTGCATGCTCCTCTGTGTGTTCATCAGAGTCACACGCACATACCCAGACCATGACACTTCTCATTCTGTAATGTTAGTTGATTTGTCTGTCTTTACCACCATGTGGAAAGCTGCTGAGAGAGTTAGCACATTACTTAATCATGTTTCCACCTTTAGTGCCTAGAATTGTGCCTTTTTCTAATTTCTCTAAACTCATTTCTAGGAGAAGTAATCTTCTCCATTCCAAAGTAATTAAATAGGAGCATAAACATATTGAATAACAGAAATTTAAAGACTACCTATATTGGAATCTTACAGTAAGATATTTTACTTTTTTGTACCTGAGATATCTCAACTGGGCTGAGAGAACTGAACGTGATAGTGCATGCAATTTTAGCCTAGTATGGAGCATAATAAATCTCAGTACGTATCAGCTATTATTTGTATTCCAATATCTTTGACATGCTTCCAATTACATATACATAATATACATAAGATACATATAAAATGTTGCTACTCTAGAATTATTACAAGTTACCAGAAGACAATGATTATACTTGCATTTCTTTAGTGGCCATAGTATTTCCTCATGCTTTGTACTCAAATCCACCCACAATTTGTACATAGAATGGGTTCAGCAAATGTCAAATGGAGTACAGGACAGAGTGGAGGCAACAAATGACAGGAAGGCACTGAATGAAACAAATCAGCCTTCAAATGTGATCAGAGAACTGGGACCATTCTCATAATTTAAGAATATGATCAGAATTTCTTTTGCAGCTGATCTTTTAAATTAAACAAACAAGCACAGCTGGAAAAACACATGCAAATTTTGGTATTTCAGTCCAGCAATATTCAAGCATATCCACAGTAGGAGTAATTTACTGAAGAAGCCTCATTAATGAGCTCCAGCACTGGTTTATTCTGAGCAGTCGTGCTATACTCTAATAAAGGCAACGTTTTCCTGAGTACTACATAAGGTCATATCTTATATACAGTGTCTTTCCCCATAAAATACCAGACTTTTTAGTCAAGAATCTTTACCTATTACAGATAACCTGTCAAATGCACACGGGGCCATGTATCACACCTCATTCTGAAGTATCTTTAGACTGAATTGCCACGTTCTATTCTACATTAGGACATGCTTCAGACATACCAGTGGATGGATGCACACAGCCTATCCATTTACTAACTGTACTCTGTTATTAGCTCTTTGTGCATTGATTTAACTTCCTACTACATTTGCAAAGCTAAAACCTAAAAGAATAATCTAAAGGGAAACATTTTTGCTCATCTCCAAGAAGGTAAGATCTTGCAGTGATGCAATGAAGGATAGCCAAGCGCATACCAAGAGCAAATGTCCTGCTCCAGAAAGAAGGGTCGGCACGCAAGTCCATCAAGCTTCAGAGTTACCCCATAACCCTGAAAGAATTATCACTGGATGTAACTCAGCAGGGGTACACTGTGTTCTGACCTTACAGCCCAGCACATTCCATCTTTACAAACGATTTTAAATATTTCTAATCAGGCTCTAAACAGCTCCCACTCCTCAGATATGTAAGCCCACACAGCCACTCCACTCCTCTAGCTCCACGATGCCATTTTTCAAGAGACAGGAGTCAAAAATATGCTGCATCTCTATCCCTGCAGCTGCGAGTCCCAAGCTGGAAGAAGGAAATGTCAGCAATGCAAAAAGCAAAAGAAGAACCAGACCAATTGGTACTGCTAGAGCCTGATTCATGAGCATGGGCCAGGGTTTATTTCCCAGTGTAGAGAAAAGCTGGCACAAAGGTCTGGCCATGTGCTCCCAGCTCTATCAGGGAAAGGAATTGATCATTTGGATAAGTAGAAAAAAAGTCTCTCGCTGCCTCACTGTCTCTTATGTGTGGTGCTACTGTACTGCTTTAGGAACAAGCATAGTGTGTCTATTTTTAGGGCCAATGTGCCTACTCTATCTTCGCCAACTAAATCTTTCTACATGACTAATTTGCAAGTTGAATTATCTCGGTAAATAGGCTGACTCACGAGCAAATAATCTGCAGAATTTAACTATGCATTGGATTTCTGTAGTGAATTAGGTCCTTTTGTCTTCCTCAGGATGCTGAAATGAACTGCGGTAGTGCTCTGGTTAATAAAAAAAAAAGGGGGGGGGGGAGAAAAGTTATTCCAAAGGCAAGAGGAGTCTTTCTTTAGAAGAGTTTGGTATGATGGAGATAAATATAGCAGGCTATATTGAGAGACACAGCGGTGAGTCGTTAAGTCAAATAAGGAAATGAACCACAGTTCAGATAGAAATGTGCATAATTAGTATACATATATATGTTGTGTGTGTGTATCCTATACATATGTATACAATAATTTATACTTACATAACCATTTAACACAAAATGTGCATCGCAATCACCCAGTAGTTGTTTAAGAAACAGTTGTGAAATGGATGAATTGAAATGCCGGGTTAACATTCCCACGTAGTCAATCGGTCCTCCCCCTCTTCTGCCCCTACCCCTCTATGCCTGTGATGATTCAGTAGTGGGAAGACATATTTTACTTCATAGATAGAGAAGAATATTTTTTATGTGGTTTAAAAGAATACCAAATTATTTATAACTGCAGGGATAACTGACATTCTTAAAAAGATACATCTGATCCAATGCTTTTTAAACATGGCAGGGATTCAAATTTGATACACTTGAGTACCTAACGGTGGGCCAGGACAGCGGCACACCAAGAGAACGGCTGGGTGATGGGGAGAGCGAGGTTGGAAGCAGTTTATCAGTGAAAGTATCCAGAACTGCTGGTGCACGGTGATAATAAAAAGCAGACTGTTGCCCAGTTTCATTTCATTTTTGTTTGTAAATTCTTGATAGACCTTGCACCTCCTTATTGCCTGCACTGCCTTATTGCTGTGCAGTGCTCCTGTCAGCTGCTGGGCCAGGATTCTCTGCAGAAACCTACAGCAAGAATGCAGACTGCGTGTTTCAGGCAATGCCACTGCTCCACCCACACCACTCTGGGTTCTTTCACTGTCCTGTGCACTGGTTCCACCCAACAACAAACACCTGTGGCTCCCTGGAGAAGGGCTGCCCTTCACCCTGGACTTGGCTTTGCCTGAACAGGAAGAGATGAAGTCTCTGGGGCAGATGTCAGTGAGAACACATAGATACCATGCCCTGAAAGGACAGCTCTTAAGTGTGATCTCCACTCTCTCCTGAGGGAGACAGAGTCCAAGGGACTTTCCATGGGACTTTGCTCTCACATCTTTACTCGCTGGCCTTCTTTTCCCTGGGCCGTTTCTCACTCCTGGGAATACTTTCCAATGAACCACTTCTTCATTAAACGTTGTCTTCGGGTCTGCTTCTGAGGGGAGTTAGGGCAACCTTAGGCACACGAGTGTCACACCTAGACCTCGAAGAATGGAGAACTGGGCAATTCTATCCCCCTCTGTTCCTGAGGAGAGTGAACCAAAAAAACCAGACTATTCTAGTTTGTATTTTGGTAGCTCCAAGTTCATAAAAGAAAAGCTATTATAAACCCCACGGTTTTGCTCAGCATGCTTCTACACTTCCTGTAGGCTCCCAGAGATTCCCTGGGAAGAGAAGTGGCCAAAAAACTTAAAAAAAAAAAAAAAAAAAAAAGACCTACTTCTCACTCCGAGGGTGCCCTTTGCCTCCACAGTTATGCATAAATGAGGGAAAGATATGATTGTTTTCCCTGGAATCCAAGGCATTATTTTAGAGAAATTCATCGCTTCTCCTATCTCAGCTCCTTATCTCTTCCAAAGGTAGAATTAAATTCAAGGTCACAGCTAATAACTGATTATATATGACAAGACCTGATTCCACTTGGGGACTGCACATTCACATTCTAAAGCATTCCCTACCTTCAGTATTACAGCATAATAGGAAAGACAGATTTGTGCACAGCGACCATAAAGCAAGAAAGAAAATATACACCTCAAAGAGAAACACAAATAAAGGCTTCTGGGAGCTGAAAAGTGAGATGGATGAACTCTGAAAGGGGTAGTCAGGCAAAGCAGCCTGGCCAACATGGCTCCTGAAGTCCTTTAATATACGAGATTTGGTCTATTTGAGTCAAGGAGGAAGGCTTCCACAGTAACAACAACATGACAAGACAAGATGCATGGGGACTAAGGCAGGAGGTGGGGGAAGGCAAATATGGAGAGCAGAGACAGAATGGGTGATGTGGGCAGCATTGTTTTAAAATGTGTAAGCAAGACTGGAGTCCGGGTGGGGGTGTAGTAAGTTTTCAGAAATGCACCAAAGATCTCACCAGCTGAATTTCACCTTGACTGAAATTCCCTTGACTTTAGGTCTTTACAAATGCAAATTTGCAGAGAAGGGTAATTTTAGTATAGCTCTGATTTTTATCTTAGAGTGAATAATTTCTGAAATATTTTGATTCACATCTGATTTTGATAGAAGGAAGGTACGATGAAGTTACTACTTCCTTAGGCCAGAGTGAGGCAGCAAAGAGTAAAGAGACCTAAAACACACTTTGCATACTTAAAACTTTGAAAGTTTCATCCAGGGATGCTTAGGTGGCTCAACCGGTTAAACCGGTTAAACGTCAGACTTCCCCTCAGGTCAGGATCTCCTGATTCCTGAGTTTGGGCCCTGCATCAGGCTCTGTGCTGACAGCTCAGAGCTTGGAGCCTGCTTAGGATTCTGTGTCTCCCTCTCTCTCTGCCCTTCCCCCATTCATGCTCTCTCTCTCTCTGTCTCTCAAAAATAAATAAAAACATTAAAAAATGTTAAAATTTTTCTTTAATTATTAAAAAAAAAATTTCATCCAGGCATTTGCAATAGCCATACACCGTAACTGAATAGCAAAACATACACATCAAACACTCCTCCTCACCATGAAGGAAAGAGGAATAGTAAACATTAGCAATTCATATTAACAATTTTTTTCACACTGAAAAACTCTTGGATCTAACACAATAATTAATTTATCAGTTACAAAATGTGGCAATTTTAAACAATTAAAATTTGATGAGAAATTATAACTAGAAATAATGCCACAGGCATTTAGTAGCTAATCTAGGAAAATAAAGTTGCATAAACCTCATAAAACATTTGATAACGTAAATTTCTTAAGTCAGATAAGCAACTGAAGCAAGGCATCTTTCTGGCTATACTGAAGGACTTGTTAGAAAGATTAAGGGATATCTAATTTTAACTACCACAATAAGCATATAAATAAACACGTTGTCAACAAACATATACACTAAACACCTATAATATAAGCATTAGGGTTGCACCATTGAATAGACAGACTCCCCTTCCTCACAGAATTTACAGTTTTCTAAAAATCAGGTTAATGATGGGTACATCATATCACAACCAGCAGAGTAGCAAAATAAGTTATTGGTGGATAAACCATAGAACTGTACACAGGGTATTAAGCCAATAGGCAGAATAGCATGAACAGAAATATAAACCGGTGCCTGAAGTTTAAATGAAACTTATCAATGTGACATGGTACCACAAGTACAAGGTTGGGAATCATGGGAAACAGCTATCACAGTATATCCTGGGATAGACTCGCGGTGTCAGATGCACACATCCTGTGCAGCAGAACAAACATTTTTCTATTTGATTTCAGAGAACAGATAAAACAGTCAAATATATTGATTCCAGTTCCCACTTGGGGGGGGGGGGTGGGGTGGGGAAACTCTGTGTAGTAGAGAAAAGAGAAGCAGGACTGTGGTGTAGAAATTGTTGAGAATCAGACACGGGATTCATACTCTGATTTATCATAGGTTGGCATCAATTCGTAATAATCATGCTAAATAAAGGTAATGCATAACATAATTTGTGTTCTTTTTGTATGACAAGCAGTCTTCTTGGGAATACATATACATTGATTCGTTTAGTCCTTTATTCATTGAAATGAACAGTGCCAGGCACTGTTACAGATGCTTCAGACATACTGGTGCAGAAACAGCAAAAGTTTCTGTCCTTCTGGAGCTTACTTTCTAGTGGTGGAGAGACAGTGATAAATAAGTACTTAAAAAAGGAAGAATGTAATCTAATTCCAGGGAAAGTGCACATGAAGTAAAAGCAAGCAAGACAAAAGAGTAATGAGTCAATCCATACCTAAGGTAGCCAAGAAAGGCCACTCTGATGATTTGAAGAGAGACCTAAATGAGAGCCAGGGAGGAGACTGTGTGGAGGCTCAGCATTCCTGACAGAGGAAACAGGAAGGAGACAGCCAAGAATAAGGGACACACTTGACTCTCTCAGAGACCAACTTAGAGGTCTGTGCCCAGAGGTGCTGTGAGCAAAAAGAGTGGCCCATGAGTTGGTAGAGAAGGCAGGCGCTGAGCATTAACATATTTATCCTCACAATGATTCTACACAGTAGGTGTTATTATATCGCTTATTTCCATTTGGACAAACAAAAGCTTAAAGACATTAAATATGTGGGCACAGCGAATGGCATGGAGAATGTGTGCCCTAACTCCCGCAATCACCACCTCCTTGCAGAGGTCACATCTGTGTATAAAGCATGAGGAGATCTCTAGCTTCAAAATAGACTGGGAAATGAAAACAATATTAACAGGCTCATAAAATGAAAAGAATTACATTTCTCTCTCTCTCGCTCTGTCTCTGCCTCTCTCCCTCTCTACACACATACACACACACACACACGCATTACATAAATATTCGTTGTTCTGAATTTCACTATTTCATGGTTTGGAAATTCTGTAGAAACTACCAACTTTTACAACAATGTTTCAATGAAGAATAAATCCAGGGTCAAAACTAAGTAAATTATCCCCAGCAAGGGAAGACACCTTTCACGTGCAACTGATTAGAGGTGCTCCTGATGAGGGGGTCTCCAGCACAGGAAGGAGACCCTAAGTGTTGGAATTCAGATATCCACATGGTAAGAGAGAAGGTCCAAGCCCCTGTGCTGTAGAAACACCTAGGGACACTTCTTCAATCCCAAACCTTCCCTGGCAACCTGACTTTTCCATCACACACAGATTCTAGGGTTACCCTTTTTGCTTCATTTCTATTACATATCTACTAGATCACAACCTCATTGAGGGCAGGTTTTTTTTCACCCCGTAGCACAGGATCTAGCACATTATTAGAGACACCAAAGAAGTACCTGTTTAAATGAGAGATCATCTTCCTTTTGATGGTGGCTTCCCTTCCTGGAAGCTTCCTGCTGAAGATGAAAACTTCTTGGCTCGTTGCCTGTAGAGCACGTATGTGAGTCTTCCAAAGAGTCACCTTATATTGGAGCTTTGGTTATTTACCAGACTTGTTAGGCAAACTTGGTGACAGCAGGTTCCACAGTCTTAGCTTGCAACAATAGGCCAATCCTGCACTGTAGGAGGGCTAAGACTGGATTTCTCGCCTAAACCTTCCCTGTCTCAGATTTAACATAATAGTTATACATTAAAAGCATGATATAGCACCATCGAGTATCGTCATAATACCTAGTTTGCCTGACAGAAGGTGAACATTTCAAAGAATAAAACAGTCTTCCCAGTATCTGCTCTACATTGAGTATCTGCTCTATAGGGTAGGCATAGAGAAAGAAGGTGGGAAAGATGGCACGTGCCGAATCTGGGGTACAGATGGGCAGAACTGAGGGCAGGAAGCATATGAAAGAGTATCTGCCTTTGGCCACCTCCCTTGCTTGACTGTAGCTGCCTGTGTGATTTGTTCATGTCAATCAGGGAATAAGAGTCTATGTGTTCTAAAAGTAAATGTTTTTACCTCATATATCCCCCCCAAATTTGAGAGAATAACAAGTGCAACTATTAGGGTTGCAAATCACACCTAGTGTATTCTAATTCTATTTACACTGTAACAAAAGTGCTCTTTCTTTTTAATTAGTTGAGTTCATTTTCACTGACTTCATCTTTTTTTATTAGAGGGCAAGGAAAGACTTCATGGGAAAATATTAAAAAACAGAACTTTAATTTCTCAGTTTGCATTCTTACCCATCCTTTCTCAACCTTTGAGATCACAAAACATAATAAGACAAAATTAGAAAAAATCCAGAGGGAGATGGCAATAAGAAATACAGAATATAAGAAAATGAAGAAGTTACTGGGAGATGAGAAGGAGGGGAGGGGAAAGAGCAAAATGGCTGCACACTGGCTTCAGTGCAAGCTATGTGATTCCTTTGTAAATGGTCTGGGACAATGAGGAGCACAAATTGGAAAAGCATAGTAATGTGTCACAAATGGAATTCAATTTCTTGGTACCACAATAGTAGAGGGTATGATGGCTGACAAACAGAAAAGAAAGGAACACAAATAGAAGAGAAAGGAACACAATGGAACAAAATATAATTTACTTCCATAACTCTCGTAAGGACATAGAAAGCAATGTGGGTCAATACTTTGTTCATGTGACAAGTGCATACAGCATTGTGATTTAGTCTGAAAAATCATGTAGTGGTTTTTTTTTGTTTGTTTTTTTTTTTTAAGGAACTCTCACAAGGCTGCCTGCTCCCCCTTAGAGCTTATCTATATATGCCAACAGAAGGGGAAGTAATTATTTAAGACTTAAAAAAAAACTTACTAGTAGTAATATATAAAAATCACTGGCCATAATTTTATACTTCTTGCAAGAAAAGAAAAGAAAAGAAAAGAAAAGAAAAGAAAAGAAAAGAAAAGAAAAGAAAAGAAAAGAAAAAAAAGATAAAGAAACAGCTTGTATACAGAGTTAACCCAGTGTGGAATTTTTAACAGAAATGGTTTACCAACACAGAAACTTTACATGAAGATATGTATGAGCACTTGGTTTGTTGTAACAAAGCAAAAACTTGTTGTGATCATGTGTGAGCAGATTATACAAGAAATCTGGAAAATTACACAGTCAGTTGCTATTGGCAGAAATAATAAATATGTTTGTGATCCATAATTTACACCGGTTCCATCAAACTTACAACAGACATATTGTGAACTTGCCCTCCCTTTGGGGTGTGGCTCATTGTGAAAGAAGAGGAAATAGAAACACTTTGACCAGAATTTCTCCTAAATGATAATTCTTGGTTAAAAGGAAAGTAGAGACAGTGTGGTTAGGAGCTAGGAAAAAAAGTGAAAGAGAACATTCTCACTTCATGAAGACTTGAAAACCTGTAGTGTAATTTATGTAACATTCACAAGGTAGTTTCTCCCCACTTGTCAATGGATCACATTCACTCTCTTGTTTTGGATCTCCTTAGTTTTGTGCTGATATGAAGTTAAATTAAAAAGCCTGAACCAGGATATGTGGGTATACAAAACAGAGAAGTAAAAAGAAAGGATGGGTGTCAGACTGAAGAAGAGCCACTTTCCAAAGTCAAATTAAATACATGGTGTTAATATCCAACACATTTATTTTATCCCCCTGTATCATAGACAGAAGTGTGGCAGACCAGAATTCTATTTGCATACTGTGAATGAATTACATGCATCTCTGTAGTGACTTTAATCATATTGAATGGACTGAACTCCATGGACTGTAATCAGAAAACAATTTACTTTCTCAAAGTAAATTTACTTTCTTAAAGTCTGTTGTAAGTTTTATGGAACCAGTGTAAGTTATGGATCACAAACATGTTATTACTCTCTTAAACCTGACCCATGGACTCATGGTTCCCTAACCCCTAGATGAAATATTTTCCTTTTACTTCCAGATAATAAAATACTTTCATGTTGCTCTCACATGCTAAATATCACCATTTTAGTACTAAAAATGTCCAGTCGAGGGGCACCGGGGTGGCTCAATCAGTTAAGCTCAAGTCTTAATTTCATAGTTTGGGAGTTTGAGCCCTCACATCTAGCTCTCTGCTGTCAGCGTCCAAGTTCATTTCAGATCCTCTGCTCCCCATCTCTCCCCCTCCCTGCCTTGTGTGTGCGTGTGAGCTCTCTCTCTCTCAAAAATAAACAAAACATTTTTTTATTTTCTTTCTTTGATACGAAATTTATTGTCAAATTGGTTTGCATACAACACCCAGTGCTCATCCCAACAGGTGCCCTCCTCAATACCCATCACCCACCCTCCCCTCCCTCCCACCCCCCATCAACCCTCAGTTTATTCTCAGTTTTTAAGAGTCTCTTATGGTTTGGCTTCCTCCCTCTCTTCTGTGTTTCTCAGGATCCACATAAGAGTGAAAACATATGGTATCTGTCCTTCTCTGTATGACTTATTTCACTTAGCATAACACTCTCCAGTTCCATCCACATTGCTACAAAAGGCCATATTTCATTCTTTCTCATTGTCAAGTAGTATTCCATTCTATATATAAACCACAATTTCTTTATCCATTCATCAGTGATGGACATTTAGGCTCTTTCCATAATTTGGCTATTGTTGAAAGTACTGCTATAAACATTGGGGTACAAGTGCCCCTATGCATCAGCACTCCTGTATCCCTTGGGTAAATTCCTAGCAGTGGCTAAAATGAACAAATCAGGAGACTATAGAGGCTGGAGAGGATATGGAGAAACGTGAAGCCTCTTGCACTATTGGTGGGAATGCAAACTGGTACAGCCACTCTGAAAAAGCGTGGAGGTTCCTCAAAAAATTAAAAATAGATCTACCCTATGACCCAGCAATAGCACTGCTAAGAATTTACCCAAAGGATACAGGAGTGCAGATGCATAGGGGCACTTGTACCCCAAAGTTTATAGCAGCACTTTCAACAAGAGCCTAAAACATTTTTTTCTAAGGTCCAGTACAGGGAACTCCTAATTTCATAGAATTTAGAGTTTAGAATTTAAGGCTTCCCCCCAATCTCCACCTTGGCTCAGCTGGGCACTGTTTAGCTTTTTTTTGTTGAGAACAAAGGGAAGGTTAGAATCTTATCTCATGCCTACCCCCACTACCTCCTTTTGCTCCAGGGAGGGAATCCATGTAGGGATCACATGAAGGGAAGGAGGAGGCTAAGGGAGGGCAGGGTAGAGGCCTTCTTTGATTGCCTCAGATACCACCTGGCTATGGGACTCCCCTCTGTATTAGTTTCTCAGTACTAATACTTTATCTTGTTGGATGCTTATGTGGATCACATGGAAATCTCCCACTATTGTGGTTGATACAGCAACGTACTTCTCCAACTGACCATTTCTGATGTCAATCCTCATTTCTCTATGAGGGTAAACAGTTCACTCCACAGAAACTGTGCCTCCAAGCAGCACTCTTACAAAAATCTCCTTTATAAATTCAGCTGGGGCTGGCTTCCTCCCCTGTATTCCACTATGGGTCATAGGAAATGAGGAGTTTTGCTATCACCATTAGTGGAAATGATTTCATTCGTATGCAATAAGTAACCTCTTTGGTAGACACTCAAGCCAGCAGCTCCAGTAAGAGTCTATTGCCTACAAATTGCACAAGCAGAAACAGACTATCAGAAATTTAGGACCCCTCTAAATTCCAGGTGACCCAGGGCAAGATCCCTAGAGGATGGAGATATATATATATATATATATATATATATATATATATATATATATTTTTTTTTTTTTTTTTTTTTTTTTTGAGATAATGAAAGAAAGAGAGTGAGCAGGTCGAGGGGCAGACAGAGATGGAGAGAGAGAATCCCAAGCAGGTTCCGTATTGTCAGTGCAGAGCCCAACACAGGGCTCAAACTCACAAACCGTGAGATCATGACCTAAGCCAAAATCAAGAGTCTGACGCTTAACCAACTGAGTGACCCAGTGCTCCTCCCTAAAGGAGATCTTAAAAATCCTCTCATGTGACTTGGGGTGAGAAGGAAACGTCTCCCTAATTCTCTCCAGATAAATCTTAACTCTATTTCATTCTTCAACTTGTTATATACCTCAGAAGTAGAAAACCAGCTAGGACTCATGAAACTGGTATTTTGCCACTGCCTCTGCCTGTCCTGAGAGAGCAGCCCAACACAGTCTTAACAACATGGAGGTACTTGAAACTTATTTTCTTCTTTACATTTGGAACCACACTCCTATCTATATCCGAAAGAGTCTGTTTATTACACCAATGAAGGAGTATTTCATATTTTAAATTGTATGGTCTTAAACACGAATACATGAGACCTTTGCTACAGAAATACAGTCAATCTCATCCGTATTATAAATTAGTTTATGTCAAGCTCTTAACTACTTTTTGTGCCGTGCAAAGTTTTTTTCATATAGTAGGGACAGATGAGGAGGGACCCATCATGGGTGTGTTATCTCAAAGGACCATAACTTTTTGTTTAAAAATAGAAGTGAACTTAGAAACCAGTTAGTTTACCTTCTTCAATAATTTAGATTTAGCTAAGAAAGTGAAAACACTTGAAAACGCACTCACATTATTTTGTAACTTACAATCACACAGCCAAAAGATAGTAAGAAGGATAGTTTTTGGTTTTTTTAGTGTCAGAATTTGTAAATATACATAACGATGCAGAGCAGAAACAAATCTCCTAGGCTAATACTAACACCAACTCCTTTAATCTTTGTGAAAAGATCTCAGTGAGAATTTCCTTTTAAAGGGGCTTTTCCCCCCTTATTTAAGTTCAAGTATAATTAACATATAGTGTTGTATTAGTTTCAGGTGTACAATATAGTGATTCACAATTCTATACATTTGTCAGTGCTCATCACCTTAAGTGTACTCTTAATCCCCTTCATCTATTTCATCTATCCCCCACCTACCTCCCTCTGGGAACCGCCACTTTGTTCTCTATTAAATGTGTTTTTTCTTTTTTTTTAAATTTTTGTAATGTTTATTTTTTCTTATTTTTGAAAGAGACAGAGAGAAAGACAGACAGAGAGAGAGGGATGGGGAGGGGCAGAGAGAGAGGAGGACAGAGGATCCAAAGCAGGCTCTGTGCTGACAGCAATAAGCCCAATGTGGGGCTTGAACCCATGAACTGCAAGATCATAACCTGAGATGAAGTTGGATGCTTAACTGACTAAGTCACCCAGACACCCCTAAATGTGTTTTTTCTTAGGCAAAATCATAATAATAATGATGATTTAAAAACAATTACTGCCTAAAAATGTGAAGAACTATTAGTCTAAACAGAAAGACAACCAACATCCTCTGAACTCATATATTCCTGTTAAGATCTGAAAATACATAGCTCTTCATTTTTTTTTTTTTTGAGGCTAACTCCCACGTTACTTAAATATGAGCTTCTTAATATTTGGTAGCAAACATTAGATTCCCAATATGTTTAAACACAGCTTTGTGGCTCTGTCACTTTTCTCATTTTACTTTCTCTAAGCAAAGTCATTTGAATCACATACTAAGTGCCTCCAAGCCAAGGGAAGTAGAGAAAAGGTTTATCTCACAGATAAGACTTAAGAGAACATCATGTATTTCCAGCCTAAAGAAAGTTACAGAGAGGAGCTGCTGGGTTAGAAATTGGGAAATAATTTCCCAGCAGTGTTACAGTTACAATGACATCATTTGTCACCATTAAAGCCACTGAAGTGAATCTCCAGAACAAATAAATGTAAGGGTAAAATTTAAAAAAAATACCAATGTCAAATAATGCGATGTTTTTGGGTTTTTTTTATTGCCTGTCATTTAGGATTATTCTTATTTCATCTACCAGCACTTATTAAGACATTTTTGAGAACAGACTCCAGTGTGATGCATTAGAATATTCAGAGCAGTTACATATACCTTTTATGACAATAGAAGAAATGTATTAGTGAATATGAATAAGGACTGCTTATTTTCAAGCTGAAGGGAATCGCAATTGTTACAAAAAATTGTGAACAGCATAATTCTTTTTCAAGTGATTGCTATTGGAATTTATAATAAAGGTTAATGGAATAGAGAACCGAAGGACTTGCTTTTCAAATAACCTTAAGAATTCAAATTCAAAATTCTTAGTTAGCTGAGGCACTACTGAATTAACATTTGTATGGGGCAGTGCTCACAACTTCTTTCACACCCTCACTCATCAGAGGAATATGAGACACACATCTGTCAGTAACTGTGGTTTCACATAAAGGGATCTAGAAAGGAAGCCACCTAGGAAGGTACCTCAGGAGATTCTTCACCACATCTCTCCACTAATACACCCCTCCAAACCCCCAACTCCCCTTCCATAATTACTGCAATAATGCTTACTAGCTACAGATTCTCAAGACTTGCTAGAACAGCACACTTTAAAATCTTAAGCTCAAACTCTCCTATCCAGGAATGAAGTCCCCTGATTTGGACCAAGCCCATCAAGAATTCTTTAAGAATACCTAAAGGGGACCATTGTGATAAAGGAAGGAACTGCAGTGGTTTTTTGGGGATGAACAAAGTGATCATATGATTCCAAACTGGGACACATATTGTCTTTTTGTGAGTTTTGGTTTGCTTTGGCTTGGTTTGCTTTCTGCTCTTTCTTCTAATCACTCTGCTAATTGCCATTATAAATGTACCTGGTGTTACAACGTAGACTGAGATTATGTCCACCTGTATTTCCCTATCTTTGGAAGCCACAGAAATATCAAGATATGGTTCTGGGAAATGGCAACATGGAACTTCCCACTGAAAGCTCCTTCTAATCTTAACCTAAAGGAACCTGTGAGGCTAACATATATGTCAACCAGGGTAGCAGGATAGGAAGATAGATCCAGATAATGGGCCAAAATCCTAGGGAAATAAAGAGTTTAGTCACAGATTTCTCTGTGCATCTACCCTTTGTTAACTACACAGAGGTGACAGTGGATACATTAGGCAGTTCACTGTTCAGTGAAATGGGATTTTGGTCCTAGCCAATAGATTTTATTTATCCTTCCCTATGTAAATGAAGGCTGAGTGACATGTTATAATAAAATGTTTGTTATTTTCATACTGACACAAAACTAAACAAATGGAGACATACAGCAATAGTAGAAGATCTTGGAAAGGCTGCCAAAGTTCAGAGGAGAATGATGAGGGCAGTGAGAGGATATATCATATAAGATTGAAGGAGCATGGAGATATAATTTATTTGAGAATATATGAAGAATGTCGACATGGAGGAGTATTAGATTTGCTCTACATGATATATAGGCTTAGGGACCAATGACTTCCAAGAAGACAGGTCTTCCTAAATTTTTTTTTCTAATAAGTCACTAAGACAAAAAAAAAAAAAACAAAACTTTTCTAATAAGTATGCTACCATGTGTAGTGTTTATCCACAGTTAGGTTAAAAGTTTCTCAATGTTTTTCCCCCAGCACACACACATAAATGGGCGATGTTTGCAAAATGCTCATAAGCTTCCCCAGACTGTGATGAAGGGAATCAAAGCACAGATTAGACAGCCCATAAATCATGTAGATTCTCCACCATCTTATTTGAATAAAGAGACACAAACAAATATGAGTGAAGGTACCTATGAATCCACCCACCTACTTAAAACAGAATTAGTTCTATGAAAACTTCAGTACTTTACTATTTTTACTTACAACACTGATTTCAACTTGTCTCCTAACTGGTAGGTGTACCTCAGTATATTCTGCTACACTGAGAACTTCTGGGCTAGGCGACCAAGGACTCAAGTATCAGAAGTATAGTTACGTCAGATGAACTTCAGGATCCTTTCTAAAACAGATTTCATCATACTGCAATACAGATGATCAGTAGTCTTTCAAAGATTTGTGCTCCCCTCCAGAAAAACAGAACTGTTGCTACAAAGCACCAGCCCAGCCAAGGGCGTATTTCCCAGCCCCACTGCATCTACATGGGATCATATAACCAATACTCTTCAATAGGATGTTAACAGAAGTGACATATGTCAGTTCTAAGATGAAAGGCTAAGAAATCGGTATGCCTTCATCATGCTCTCATTTCTTGTCCTCTGGCTACAAGGCAAAACGTCCAACATCATGAGAGATGGTAGAGACATAAGATCGAAGGCACAGCAGTCCATGAATCACACTGTGGAAGGCCACCAACTTTACAAGCACATCATAGCAACCGTTACATTAATGAGAAATATATTTCTATTATGTTATGTCACTCACATTTTGAGGTTAATTTGTTGTAACAGTCCACCGTAATAGAAATCATGAAAATTTCCCTTTCTTCAATAAAGTTTAAAGCATTTTGCGCAGTCTTGCTCTATAATAATATCGCAACGTACTGGGTGCTCTATTACCGTGCACAATAATGGTGATGGAAAGAGTTATTTTAAGTAAAAGTCACCTATCCTCTTCAGTATGGCCAACTGTTGATCAGGCCAGGGTGTAGCTTTTGGTTATTCCAGCTTTCTTTTGTCTTCACTTTCTTTGTCTTTGACTTCTTATTTTTAAATATAATTTTTTTCCCTTACAAGGGAATGCAATGGAGTTTCAATGCATATTGAGGTCCTTTGTTTTTAACAAACTCAAGATCTGAATCACAGAATTCTGGAAAATAATAAATTTGTGTTATTGTAAACTGCTAAATTTGGGGTGATTTGTTACTCAGTAAAAAATAACTGAAACAAGTTTCACAGCATCTCCCTCAGATAGTAAATACTGGGTATTTAATTTAAACCTTGAATGTTCTAGAAGTTTGTTCTTTGTTTTTGTTTTTGTTTTTGTTTTTACTCATTTCTCACTATACATACTACTCTGTTCCTTATTGGAGATTCATCTAACTCTCACTTTTACCTATGTGCCAAATTAAAAAAAAAAAAGAGCAAGGTTTGAAACCCCATACAATTTCAAGCCAAAAGAGTAAAGATCTTTGGAATACAGTTAACTAAATTCTAGAAGCATTCTGGTAAGAGTTGTTTTAGTCATGGAATTACAGTATGTTTGAGACATTTCTGTAAGCACTAAATAAATGTCTAACCCCTAGCAAATTTATAAAAGGAGCTAAAGAGCTGGAGAGAGCTAGAAAAGTCTGACAAGACCTGACTGTGGGTGAGAGCTGACACCCAACAGGTACAGTGAGCCTCATAAACTGGTGTTATTAGCTGCTGGTAGAGGAAAGATGATCATATCTGCTTCTGCCAGCCTTTTAATCCCATGGAAAATTCAAGTCACATAGATGAACATTTAAGAGATGAGGTAACAGATGCTAAATGTCACGCTGAAATGATAGTATACAGTATTTGAAAATCTTTGATTTGTCGTATTATAGGCTATGCACTCCCTCTGCTACCAGAATTGCGAAATAGGTCCCAATAGGGAGGTTTGGCTTAATAAATGTAGTTGCTTTGTTCCTCAGATTGCTGATCCATGTGATTGATTGAAGCTTCTATTTCATCCAGGGAGGTGGGAGAGTGTCGTAGGCAGCAGACTCTGTAATTTTTGATGTCTGACAGAGCAAATGAAATTCATGTGACAGACTTTATTTTACCCTCCAAAGTGCATCAACATTTATTTATGATGAAGGGGAAGTTGGGTGAAAAAAAAGCAGTCCTGTTTATCATAAATCACGAAGTTTTACATCCTGCTTTTTAGAAAGAGGAATGACTGGTCTCCGGTATATTTATGGCCTCAGTATTTCTTTAATACTTTAAATATATAAAATGTAGTACCAAAACTATCCAAAAGCTAACTCTGTAATACTTAATGTCTTTATGGATCAGTGAAAATTATTATTCACTCTCCCATTTTTTTAACTGTGTATATAGTTTTCACTCCCAGTATGAATAAGATTTTACATATATGCCTGGTTGTCTGAGCTATATAATCATTTCTCGAGTCAGTAGTGGTGTCTAGATAAAAAGATTCCAACGGAGAGGCTAGCCAGTGGGCACCTACAATGACGTCTGGAATTAGGGGACCTGAAAGAGTGTTGAATGACTGCCTGAAGTAATTAATGATAAAAAACGGCACCTTTCAGGGTCTCTTCAGATCTGGAATTCGCTCTTCTGAGTCAGATAATTTCATACTACTCCAAGCAAAGATGATTTCAAGAAAAGATAACATGTGAAGAATCAGGAGACATTAATACCTGGAAATGGAGAATGTTGGGAGATAGTGCTAACAATGAACACTAAAAATGACAGTGGAGAAGTGAATAAAATAATGCGATTGAAGAAGCATACGCACATTCCATCCAGCTTTATTCAATGATCTAAAAAGATGAGGAAACAGTATCATGTAACACCTTTTAAAACTATGAATATTAGACTATGTAAAGCATGGGCACTATGTAAAAACAAAAAGGACAGAGCAAGAGGTCACACTTCTGTTATATAAAATAACAAACTGAAATGAATATACAGGTGTTTATGGATGCATATTCTCCAGCTTTTAAGAATTCATAAAAGCAGAAGTATGCTAAAGAGGCATACATTATACTAAAAAAGTGGGAGGAAGGAGATAATATAAGTATAATATAAACAATACTAAAGGACATATTGAAGAACTTTAATGCACAAAGTTAGGATCTTGAACATAAGCCACAGAGACAACGGTATTTTTGGCTCTGTATTTTACTTTTATTGATTAAAGCCGATCACAGGTTAAATATCAGAACCTGAGTAAGAATGGGCTGTGGTAAATAAATTGTGAAGCTGCTTGAACGAGTTTGTATCAAATACTGAAACTGAAAAGAAGGTGAGGAGGGAAGGAGAAGCTTTCGAGCTCTAATGTCTTTTATAAGGTTTTAGAGGGTATGACATTTTAGAATATTAAGAGATGATGGAAACGTTTTCAAGAGCAGATCATAACGCTCATACTAAAATAGACAATTGAGTCAGCATTAGCAAGAAAGTTGTATACATTTTTAAAGAGCTAGAGAGATGTGAAACCATAGGGTGAGGGATGAATCAGAAGACAAATGGCAAGTTAGAATGTCCCTATGTGAGAGATAAATAAATGCAAATGATTAAATGGAGTAACCTCTTTTAGAAAAGAAATATGATGTCTGAAAATTTCAAGGACATTCTTTCGCTTATGTTTTAGACAGGAGCAGTAGAAATATGATGACTCTCAGCTTGTGAATGTGTGCTGGTTAAAAACAGCACCAAGCCTTACTGAGTAAGTATACTTAAGAAAAAGCTTAAGACATACTAACACATGCCATACTATACGTAGACTCTGGGTAAAAATATGTCAGCCCTACAGATGTTCTAGATTAGCCAGTATAATGAGATATTTAGAACAAAGCTGACATATTGCAACAACTGGATGAATCCAGTTGCTGGAGGGGTGAATGAGGGAATATTCTGATAAAATGCCTATGGATTAACAAAGAGGTATATGGTCAAAAGGACTGGATTACTTGGTGAAGTTAGATAAATTGTACTAATTCTAAATGTTTTAACATATATTTGACCAGTTTAGACCAAAACGATTTTAGTATTCCTTGTTGGTAGGTGGTGTTCCAGAAGAGAAAGCATTAACCATATATTAGCTATCAGCATGCATTTCAGAAGGCAAGCTCTCTGCAACCATCTGATAAATGCAGTTAAGACTACACTAACGGAAACTCATTACCTCCATAAATTGAGGTACACATGAAATGAATTAACACATGAAAACAAGCAATCCCAAAGCAAGCTGCCATGTGATAAGCAGTTTGGGAATGCTATGAACAGTAATTTAGGGGGAAAAAATTGGACAGGGGGAAGAGGTTTTCTCTGAAGAAGGCTGAGAAGCTTCCAATGGTATTCTATATTACTTACTTGATTTTCTGCACTGTTAACTCTGCTGTTCATTGCACCATATTTGGAGTTATTATGCTATTTTATTTTCATTTTGCTGCTATTTAAAAAATTTAGCTGCTTCTTCTTTTTTTTAAATCTTAGCTTTGGTCAGGCTACATTTTTTAAATATAATTTTAATCTTTTATCATAGCTACCTATCCTTAGGTCGCATGGTCATTTTTTTGTTTTTATTTTTTTATTTGAATTTTATTGTATTTTTTAATGACACTTGCAGATATTTTCTAAAATCATCTGCTGTTGCTATCGTAAATTTTCTTCACAAGTTCATTTTTCTTCCAAGTGGTTAAGAGGATATCACCCATTTTTATGCAGTTAGTTTTTAAATTTTTCTATCTTTTTCCTAAGACCCTACCACTCTACTTTTGTCATCCTGCTCTGACATCCTGAGTTATTGACATACATATTCAGAAAATTTTCTAAGAGGAGAAGAGGATGTGTGAATCAATCTTTGCATTTCCATTGCATTGTCCTCTGGGACTGCAAAATTTTACTTTTTGGGTTGATATGCAAAGTTTCCAGTTCAATCCCCAGTAATGGCCAACAACTAGTGTGGTTTTGTGGAATGAAGGTATATTTTCTCCTGTCCTCCAATGGTTTTGTAACTAGTAGGAGATATATTTATGTCCTAGTGAATTTGAGGAAGTCTACATTCTTTGACCAGAAAAATCTCTAAATCATCATGGTTCCGTCTATTTCTACTGTTCCACATAACATTATGTGCTGGAGACGTATCTCCAGAAGGCAAAGTGATGCCATCAATTGCCCTTCTATTATTCTCTGTAATATCTCTGACTTGTTCCCTGATTGGTGGTGAGTGAAGGGGAAAACTTCACTGACTTGCCCAGGAAGAATTACCTACAGAAGGGTGGCAGAGGGTGGGAGCTGGAGATGCAAGACAGTGGCCTGGTTTTCTCTATAGTACAGGTCATGCATCACCAAGAGTAAGTGTAGCTATGCTGTACCATTTTAAAAGGTGAAGAACTCCTCCTGGATTATGGAAGTCTGTAAGTGGTTAGGTTCTTTTATTTCCCAGAATTATGACATACATCTATCTTTCAATCACTTTCCTTCCTATTTCTTTCCTTTCCTTTCTTTCCTGTTGTCTTTCTTTATCTCAGGTATTTATGCGTGTGTTTCCCAATAGGAAAAAGTTATAGAAAGGCTATATCAAACTCTTAAACTGAAATAATATATTGAAAGGAAAATGCCATGTTATCTGAATGTATTTTATTTCACAATTTTGTAAGTCTCAAACACTATTGCTTTTATCAAAAATTTTATGAAAATTAGTTAATACCAAAAAGAATTAATTCAAGTCTTATGATGGCTCCTTCTGCCAGGTTCTGGTAAGGATGCTAAGAAACAGAATTATTTTCAGAGTAGTGGGAAGAGATAGGAAAGGAGAATATGTTCATAATTTGCAAACCAGATAATTTATTATTGTATGATCCAGAGTAGATTTTCCAATATAGTGAAGCTGAGTACATGAATTTGAATCTCTTATTTTGAACTTCAAAATTACAAAATGAAATATTTTCACCTGATTCTGATCTTTTATGAAAAAAAAGGTAATACCATTTTCTTCATTCTCATCCATCATTAAAGTTGACTCATAAGAGATTTAATATTCTTTTTTAGATATGCCTAAACAGGACATGTTCTGAGGGTATCTCATTCCTGTTTTGGGTGTCAGAACCATTGATTATCTAAGTGATCTTGAATCATATGCAATAGCACTTGTACTGTTCTACCTGCAAATATGAATTCAAAAGGAAAGAAAAACAAATGTGGGGCTTGGAAATGACTTTGAAGTAGTTTAAAAATAAAAAAGGAACAAAGTAAATGTGTTAAAATTGAAAAAAAATATATGTAAAAAACACACAAACACTGGATTGCCATGCTTAAAATCTCATCCCTTTAGAAGATGAGATATTAGACAATGTCATGTCACGGTGCACTGAAAGCAAGACCCAGGAAGCCCCTTGTTCTACCTGGGGACTATCAAATAGACTAGGACAAAGGATCACATGAGTATTCTTGATCCACATCTGCTCACCTAGGAACACCTCCCAACCGAACTATCGTGGCCCACAAGTGCCCTCAGTAGAAATGCACGCAGCCCAACAAAGTGATTTTTGTTCACTTGACTGGGAGTGTACATTCATTATACACAGACTTGTCTAAACATTAATTATAAACATTTAAATAAGAAGGGGGTACTCTGTTATTCATTTAACACAGCTTCACATTCTACCAAGGAACTGCCTTGAATGTGATTTTAAAAACAAACAAAAAAGGGAAAACTTTCCAAATATGAGGGAATAAGCCTTGGTCATGCGAGCATAAAACTGTTTATCCATCACAACTCAGGTTGAAGCGCTCTTCCTATATTGATGACCGTGTTACACTGATTTCTAGCTCAGGGGATAGAGGGAGGAGGAGAAACATGGAGTCCAATCAGAAGAACCCCAGAGTGTCTTAATTATTTCATAAAAGAGTCAGATTAAGTACTTGCATAGTTCCTTGAAGCTTAAGTTAAAAAATATGTACACTGTGATATGGAAACACAAAACCAGCGGGGTCCAGGCAGCTGCGCCAGGAAGAACATTTGGTCAAACCTCTTATTCAAAATAGAAATAAGAAAGAGAATTGTAATCTTAGAACAGAGGGAATTCAGACCTGGAAATAACAACAGAGAGCATGTCATAGTTTTATAAACAGAATAGCACTGTAAAAAAAATAGAAGCAATTTAAATTTTCTGTGGTACATTTATTTCTCAGGAAAGTGGCTTCCCACTGTGAGCATTCACTCCTTCACAGACTCTGCTCAGAGGCTCAAACATATTCAAGCCCCACAAATACCCATAATGATTGCAGACTACAGACTGAACCACAATAAGGCATCAAAAAAGAAAACAGAAAAAAAGACCAAAGGTAGATACTTAATGAAAATGATTTGAATAACATACGATCCTGGTTTTCTTATTTTCTTGTGAAGTGAACGATACTACTGAAGTTCAAAGCCATTCACTTTTCTTGAAACCCAATTTCAAGTTATTTCAAAGAAGAACGCTTTGAAAGGACAGAAACAGCAAGAAGAAAAGAAATTCACAGATGAGTAATGTGCTTTCAGTAACAGTCCCTAAACTCAAATCTGTGGGATCCCTATGTATTTGATGGAGGACAGTAAATTGTTCTAATCAGAAATACCTTATAAGTGATGAGACAATTTACCAGGTAACAACACTCTTGGGTCTTTGCCATAAAAAGAAGTTTAATAAACTCTAATCACTTTGCCACCTGTAAATCCAACTCACCAGAGATGTTCCCAATAAAACCAGTGATTGTGGTCCGTGACTTCTATAAGGATTTGTAACTAGGAATGAAGGGAGCAGACAAGAAGGATAAATGCTTCATATAGATGCTTTCTAAGCTTCCTGGAAAAGAACTGCCTGAGGTAATTTTTAAAAATATAAAATTCTGCCAGAATAGAAGTTATGGTTAAAAATACAAATTCCTGTTAAAATTTCAGTTCCCACCTAAGTGAGACACTGACTCAGAATCCTCCAAGAAGGGACAGGAAGCCGTATGCTCAATGCCCCAAGCGATTATCATCAACATGGAAGGTTTGGAAATACTTGATACCGATAATGGAGTGTTTTAAAATTTGAAATAATTGACTAATGTAAGCTACAATTTGGCCTAGAAGATTTCAATATGAAACAACTATTTTGGATTCTCCCCTTCCCACCTCTCATACTAAAATGACTGAACATATTAGCAACGTATCACCAGATGCTCAAAGCACATATAGCAAAGTTTCAAAACTGGACTGTACTAGCAAAATTAAAGCATTTATGAATAGTTGTGGTTTGCAAAAAAAATTCTAGATAAGTTCATGATGGTTTTAGAAAAGAAATCACTAATATATTTGTGTGTGAGTGTGTGTGTGCATGTGTGTGTGTGCGTGTGTGTGTGTAAGAAATAAACTCTAAGACATGGAAAAGAACAGGAATAATTCATTAAGCTTACAATTTCTGAAAAGGTAAATATAGAGCTCACGAAAATAAACATTATGTCATAGACAACAGTTTTCAACAAACTTAAATCTTAAACTGAATGTCTACTAAAATTACTTTCATATTTCCTTGTCCCATTTTACTGATATTTTGAGAATTATTTATGTATAATTCCTGAAAAAAATCACATAAATGCTTGCCAACGTATGTGGTGTAATGGTAGATGTTATGTGGGCTAGAAGCTTCAGATCTTGTTTTCAGGGTATTCATAATTTAGGTGGAGAGAGGAGGCACAGATATCCAAAAACTAAAGTAACTCTAACAGTCACATATGTAAGAGTCCAAATAATTAGATGTGATCCAATATATAACATTGTGTATTAATGTAAATGAAGCACCTAATGAAAAATAAAATGAAGAGGATTTCATGTATGTGAGCCTTACTGATCGGCTACATCTTCACATAGGAAACAGTGATTGAAGTGAACTTTAAAAATGGGAAATTCATATACACAAAGAGATGAAAGGGATGTTCTGGAATTAAGAGTTCTTAATGTCTAAGCAAACTTCTAGGGAGAGGAACATATACATATAGTATTGTTAAAATAATGGCAATACTTTCTGGGTCACCAGTTACATGGCATGCATTGTGCTAAGTAATTTTCGTCTCATTTAATCCTCATATTACAGTTTTGACTCCTTTTCTGTAATAGCATGGAAACTCTAGTGTTCTCCTGATTACTCCTTACTTAATGGTATTCCTTTAGTCTATAATGGGTATGACTTAAAGTATAATATTATACCTAACAGCTCAAATGCCTGAAGAGAGGACTGCACTTAGGACAGACACCAGTGAGCCTAATCTAAGAATTTTCTAACAATACTTACAAGTTTTCCCTAGAATAACTTCTATAAGATAAGCTGGGTAGTTTAGTTTTAAAACTAATTTCTAATTTACTAGGTATATGCACCCACACATAGCCTCTGTTGCTTTGCTGTTGACAGCAGACACGAATCACAGTTGACTAGACCACCGATGGGTCACAGATGAGTATGACATCAAAGAGAAAACAACCCACAGGTTAGGAAAAATCAATCCAATTCTCTTTCTTGCAAGTGTTGTAATTAAGTGATACTCACATACTTAGATTACTCAGCCTGGGATTTAGGTCGTCACTTGGGACTATGTGAAAGCAGAGACTGAAGGACAGAAAGAAATGAGACAGACAGGGAGATGCCAGAGAAAGGGAAAAGGAAAGGGAAAGGGAAAGAGAAAGAGAAAGAGAAAGAGAAAGAGAAAGAGAAAGAGAAAGAGAAGAGAGAGAGAGAGAAAGAGAAAGAGAGAAAGAGAAAGAAAGAGAAAGAGAAAGAGAAAGAGAGAGAGAGAGAGAGAGAGAGAAAGAGAAAGAGAAAGAGAAAGAGAAAGAGAAAGAGAAAGAGAAAGAGAAAGAGAAAGAGAAAGAGAAAGAAAGAGAAAGGTGTTATCCTTGAGAAGTAGAGGGAGAACTCTGCTTTCCTGATCTTCCATTTCAGTTTCAGTCTTCCTGTAACAACAAGGCTGTGCCTCATTTACTGGACTTGGATGTCCATGACATAACTTGCTGTCATCTTTCAACTTATGTTAGAAAGAGTGTGTTCCTGTTGGAATAATAGAGATACCTTACAAGAGGACTGTTATTTCAAAGTGATACCCTCAAAATCTTCCTCTGAAATACGTGTGTGTGTGTATGCATCCACATATACATGGTTTACTGATATATTAGATATGTTAATAATGTTACTAATATATATTAATGACAATATAAAGGCATATATATGCACACATATGCATTCTTTCATTCTGTAGATCTCCAGTTTCACGTTCTAAAGCTTGTGTTTTTACGGCGCACAATGTAAGTAATAGAGGAAATTGCAGAGAAGGAAGGGCAATTGAATCACTTCTAGAAGGAACAAAGCCAAGTGTTTGGGACACACCAGCAACTCAGAGAGTGTAAACTGGAGCAATTAAACTAATGACAGATAGTGAAGGTGCCACTAAGGAAGTCATTCTATTCTTTAAAATGGCAACATGATCATAAATTACTACTTTCTCAACAAAAAGCCACGGAGATTTATAAATGCTTGCCAAAACAGCAAAAAGGAGAAGCCAAAATAAGGCTGGCAGTTAGAGGGGGAAAAAAAAAAAAACAAAGCCTCTTAGTATGTGAGAAAGGTTTCCTTTACCCTCCTCAAAGACTAATGAGCTTTTGTATATATCAATGACTATTGGCAGCTGAACGATAACATACTAAATACATGTGTTTCAGAAATGCAAAAGTAACACAATAAAGTTTCAAGCAACAGGAAATCTAGGAGTGGAAAGACATGAATCTTGCAGCATGATATGCAATAAAGTTTCTGGATAAGGGCTCTGGGGAAGAAGAATGTCACCTTCCATCTTCCTCCCTCCATCAGTGTGCCCTACAATGGCATGAATGAGGGCGTACTTAAAGGTTTTGATACCTTGGCATAATTTTTAATATTCAGAAGCAGCTAAAGAGGAAGCACAATGAAGTTGGTAAATGGATAGTCTCTCAGAGCCACACTGCTGGTATGAACCCTCACTCTCCCACTTACCAGACGTTTTGACCTTGGGCTAGGCATTTGGCCCTGTGTGCCTCAGTTTTCTTATATATAAATTGAGGAATAGATGAAGTTGTTTTAATGACTAAATAAATGTGTGCGTGTGTTTATTTAGAACAGACCCTAACACTTATCAAAAACCGTATCTACCACTTAATATTATTTAATATTTTGACCTTATTAACTCATCTTATAAAAAAATCCATATAAAATACACTTCAACTCTACGCTTCAAAGATGATTAAAGGGAAAATTCTATTAACACAGTGTCTTTCACATAATGAAATGTTCATGTAAAGATGGAGCGGAAAGTAGGAAACAATGGGTAACAGGCTAAGGAAACTGAACCTGACCCCACAATAAAGGGTATCCATGAGGGGTGGTAGATTCCAGCGGAGGCACAGCGAAAGCAATGCTGGTCCTGCATTGCTATCAGGTAAGTCCAGGACAGCAAATAGCGGAGGAATGAGAGCCATCAAGAGAACGGTGCAAAAGCCCCAGATCCAAGCATTTCTCGGTGGTAAAAATGACATAAGCAGTCTTGGAATGGCCTCAAATCATCCTCATGAGATTTGGCTCAATTCGTGAAGGCCTTGCTTATCCATGATCTTCAAAAAATGTCTCAAGGAAGAAGACAAGAGAGGAGTAAATATGTTCTCTATGGGAATTACAACTGAATGCTATTATGGCATGTTCAGAGCAGATGGACACTCATATTGGTTTTGTTGCCCTTCCTCTTATCTCTAACTTGAAAAGCTTGACACCAATTATTTGTCCCTATAAGCTAAAAAACTTAATCATAGCTGAGTGGAATAAGCAGTTTTTCTTTCTGAAGCCTCTTCAAGGAAAGACTTAGGTGGATAGCAACTCTGATTGTGATGAGGGCTGGCAGCTAAGGCCAAAATTAATCCATTCTGAATGATACTTAATAAATCAGCTAAAACAAAGGTAGACTGGAGTCCTTAGCCATGCCCAGCAGAGCTTCTCCTGACCTCAAAAATTGAATTTCTCAGGGTTAATTTTTCCTTTAACTAAGGAGTTTAAATATCATAATCTAGCTGAAACCAATGGGGAAATTTTTTAAAGTATATTTTAGTTAAACTTGGCACCTCTTTTGGATATAAATGCCAGGTGCACTGCTTTTCAAATGACTTCAGCTCACTGCAAAGTGTCTGAGCATATAGGGCATCTTGAGAATTTACTATGCAAATAATAATCACTTAAAATTGCCTTTGAAATGTCAGATCTGTTTCACACTGAGGAGTAGAAATTTGAAAAAAGAATTTTTTTCAGGTTTTACATCCATAGGAGAGATCTGGAAATAAATATGATTCTATTCTATTTGATTGCTATATATATAAAATACCCCAGAGAAATATGAAAATCACATACAATGGCCTACATGATAGCATGATATAAATACTCAAAAACTGCTACCTCAACAGGATTATTTAACATTATTTTGAATTATATTTGGGAAGAAATTAGCAACTTCTTCTTGCATTCGAAGGGCAACCTGAAAGTTAATGTCTATAAAGGCAGTTAAGGCCTTTCCTCCTACTCCCCTTGCCTCTCCCCTGTATGAAATTAAAACAGCCAGTGACACCCCAGCCAGGCTCACTGTGAAGTTTCAGCTCCATCACAGTGTCAGCAGGCGTATTTTATAAGGCTTCCCATGGGATTGATTTTTCCAGTTTATTGGGACATCCACTAAAGGATTACCCACCATGTGTGTCAAGATTAAAAATGAAAAATTTTCCCAGGAGTAGCTATTTCTAGTGGCTAAATTGGCATCAATTAATGAAAGCATGGAAATGAAGCTGATTTTATATTCAGCTAAGGAGAAAACATTTTTTTCCAAAAGTTTATAATAGAAAATTTTAAGGAGTGAATTCCTATGTCTATGATTTACCAGCAATAGCGGATTTGTTTATAATAGGTCTCATTTCAAGGTTGGTGAGGGACAGAAAGAGAATATCACTGCTCTTCTCCACTTGGGGTGGTGCTGGGGAGGAGGTTCCAAATCACTCTTACCACTGTTTCAGTATCCCACAATATTATGGGTGGATAGTGCAAGAAATAAGTGAGTTGTGTTTTATTGTTCTGTTTGCTTGTTTGTCTTATCTTAACAGGTAAAAGCCAGAGGGTTCTCAGAAAAGAATCTACAAGGGAAGGAGAGAGATTATTCTTGAGTATTCTTTTATTTCCTGTGACTAATAGCATTAAATGGGAGAGCTATTTGTTTGTTTCTTTTGATTTTTTTTTTTTTTTAGTAATAGATTCTGGATGATGTCACATTACTATTTTAATACAGACTGTGCTAACGCAGAAAGTTATAAAACTGTCTTGACATTGAAAAATGTATTACCTTAGGGCACTTGGGTGACTCAGTTGAGAGTCTAACTCGTGGTTTCAGATCAGGTCATGATCCCACAGTTCATGGGACTGGGCCCTGCTTTGGGCTCTGAGCTGACAGCACAGAGCCTGCTTGGGATTCTCTCTCTTTCCCTCTCTCTCTGCCCCCTTCCCTGCTGGATCTCTCTCTCTCTCTCAAAATAAATAAACTTTAAAAAAAAGTATTACCTTATTGATACTCTAGATTAAACTAGTTAAATATATTTTAAAATTAACTAACACAAAATGAGGGGGGAAGATTATTGTGTGAGCAAGTCTAAGAAATATAATTTAGCAAAATGCTTATTTACTTAAACACAGCTTTATCATGGCAGCTTCCCCACCCATTTAGAATTAATCTTCTCTGGCAAAATGTTTTCTACTTTTCATTTAAGTAGAAACACCTAATCTTGGTTAAACTGATTTATTCATGTCAAAATAAAATAGCTAATATTAGATAATTGTGCTCAGTTAATGTTCATATAACTCTAAATTTTAAAACTGCTTCAACTCTTTTAGTGGCATACTTACTCTTTAGGAACTAACCTGGGAATAAACTCTATGAATGCAGAAAACATTTAAGGCTTGGCAAGTACAATAATTCTTGTGTTCCATGAGTTGCAATTTTGTATCAGAATAATTTACCTAATTGAAAAATGATAGCTGAAAAATCATTTATGTCTCTCTTCAAGTAACTTGTATGTAGCCTGTCATAAGTCCAGACTTCTACAAATCAAATGTCTATGGTGTTATTATATTTAATTCAAGATTATTATTTTTATTCAAGGTAATGTAGGAAGCTACATTGGGGAACAGTAAATAAAAAAAATAAAGTGATTCTTTTTTTCCCCTTAACTTGCAAAAGCAATGTATCAAACTAATGATAATCCAGAAAAAGGTAGGAAAATCCCATTATCCCAGCACGGTGATTTATTATTGCTTATTTAGTTTTGAGTTATGACTATATGTATATTTTAGCTGCAAAATATGTAGCCATAGTAACTGTATATATACAATTCTAGATTTTTGTATTTTTTTTCACTTAACATTTATTTCATATGCTTCTCCATGTTGTAATGTCGTGAATAATAATTACTACTCTATGAAACAACTAGTCTATAACCTTTAAACTATAATATCTGAGATTATTTAAAAGTGGAAGCCTAACCAAAGAGGTAAAAGATCTACATGCTGAAAACTATAGAAATCTTATGAAACTGAATAAGACACAAAGATATGGAAAAACACTCCATGTTCATGGATTGGAAGAACAAATATTGCTAAAATTTCAATACTACCCAAAGCAATCTACACATACAATGCAACCCCTATAAAAATAACACCAGCATTCTTCATAGATCTACAGCAAACAATTCTAAAATTCATATGGAACCCGAAAAGACCCCAAATAGCCAAAGCAATCCCGAACAAGAAAACCAAAGCTAGAAGCATCACAATTCTAGACTTTAAGCTATATTACAAAGCTGTAATCATCAAGACAATATGATACTGGCACAAAAACAGACACATAGATCAATGGAGTAGAATAGAGGACCCAGAAATGGACCCACAAATGTAGGGCTAACTAATCTTCAACAAAGCAGAAAAAATATGCAATGGAAAAAAAAAAAAGTCTCTTCAGCAAATGGTGTTGGGAAAACGACAGCAACATGCAGAGCAGAATGAACGTGGACCACTTTCTTACACCACCCAAAAAATAAACTTAAAATGGATGAAAGACTTAAATGTAAGATAGGAAACAATCAAAATCCCAAAGGAGAAAACAGGCAACAACCTCTTTGACCTCAGCCGCAGCAACTTCTTACTTGACATGTCTCCCGAGGCAAGAGAAACAAAAGCAAAAATAAGCTATTGGAATCACAACAAGATAAAAGTTTCTGGACAGCAAAGGAAACAATCAACAAACTAAAAGGTAACTGATGGAATGGGAGAAGATATTTACAAATGACATATCAGATACAGGGTTAATACCCAAAATATATATAAGAACGTATCAAACTCAACACCCCCACCCCAAAAAAACCCCAAATAATCCAGTGAAGAAATAGGCAAAAGACATGAACAGACACTTTCCAAAGAAGACATCCCCTTGGCTCATAGAGGCATGCTTAATATCATTCATCATTAGGAAAACACAAATCAAAACCACAACAAGATACTACCCACACCTGTCAGAATGGCTAAAATTAACAACTCAGGAAACAACAGATGTTGGTGAGGATGTGGAGGATGGGTAACACTTTTGCATTGCTGGTGGAAATGCAAACTGCTGAAGCCATTCAAAAACAGTATGGAGGGTCCTCAAAAAATTAAAAATAGAGCCACCCTATGACCTAGCAATTGCATGATTAGGAATTTATCCAAAGGATACAGAAGTGCTGATCCGAAGGGGCACATGCACCCAAATGTTTACAGCGGCACTATCAACAATAGCCAAATTACAGAAAGAGCCCAAATGTCCATTGACTAACAAATGGATAAGGAAGATGTGGTAATATATACAATGGAATATTACTTGGTAATCAAAAAGAATGAAATATTGCCATTTACAACAGTGTGGATGGAACTAGAGTGTATTATGCTAAGCTAAGTAAGTCACTCAGAGAAAGACAAATACCATATGATTTCACTCATATGTGCAATTTAAGAAACAAAACAGATGACACAAGGTAAAGGAAGGAAAAATAAGATAAAAATAAAGAGGGAGGCAAACCACAAGAGACTCTTAAAGACAGAAAATAAACCGAGGGTTGCTGTGGGATGCTGGGTGGAGGGATGGGCTAAATGGGTGATGGGCATTAAGGAGGGCATTTGTTGGGATGAGCACTGGGTGTTCTCTGTAAGTGATAAACCACTAATTTCTACTCCTGAAACCATTATTATAGTATATGTTAACTAGCTTGAATTTAAGTAAAAATAAAAAAGTGGAATGATAATTTAGTGCAGTATTTATGCAATTACTGTTCTTTGACAATTTGTAACTATAAATCATAGTATGTTGTCATTCACATTTTTGTGGCTTTCAGAGATGCTCAGATTTCTATCCTTTTTCCTGATGTTCATACTATGCCTGCTTAACTTTAGAAACACTAAAATCACAGAGTTTAAACAATGCCTTATGCCTACCAAGAAATAAAGATAAGGCTAATTTTTTGGAACAAAGAATGCTTAACTATTATCCCTGTATATTTGTCATTTCTGTAATACAGTTATGAAGTACTTACTTTTTTTTCCCTTTTTTTAAAGTAAGCTCTATGCCCAACATGGGGCTTGAACTCATGACTCTGAAATCAAGAGTCGCATGCTCCACCAACTGAGCCAGCCAGGCACCCCTGAAATGCTTACTTTGTACGGCTTACTGTGCTATTCAGTAGATGATAAAATAATTTGTAAGGCAAAATTCTTCAACACCAATATGTAATTGATTCCACAAAAGTAAGGGAGTAGACCATTAGTTCTGCAGCCATAACAAGGTAGGCTAGGTTGAGTTAATGCCAGTGGTGGTTAAGGATGGGATGGTTAAAGTGGATTTAGTATGTTATCCAGGCATCGCCTAGAAATAGTGACAACAAAAGGTAAGGCAAGGTTTGGGGAACCTAATCCTCATGTAGGATAAGTATGGGGGGGTGCAGATGTTCAAGCCAAGAAGCTGGGGAAATGTTCCTTTTCTTACCAGCTAGGCAACTTTAAAATCCCTAAGCCTCCACTTCTTCAACTACTGAATGGAAATAATTTTAAAATACCTACTTCATTGAATGGTTGTGATATTCAACAAGTTTATTCATGAAGGGTGCCTACTGCAGTCTCTAGCACATTTTTAAGAAAGAATATAAAAATATTCATTGTTGTGTTGTTGATACTATTTTTCAGCCAATTTAAGAGCCAAATCTAGGGTTGTATGAGCATGAGAAACCAGGAGGTTCCTTTTGGGAAATGTGACAAGAAGCAAATGCATGCCCCAAGGAAGGAAGGGACACTCATATTAGAGGACACGTGTACCAAGTAAGGTGTACCATGAGCTTAGCAGAATAAATAGAAGGATATGACAAAGCAGTTACAAACAGGGAGGGGTACTGATCAGAGCAAGGAACAGGTCACAGCAGAGAAAGGATCAGCTCTGCCAGTTGGAAGTCCCTGTGTGTACTCCCAATTCTGTTCACTCTGAGTTAGTGCATCAGAGCCTGTCTCCAAGTCATGGAATGGGACAGTTCTAACAATAAACTACGGATGTAACAACTCTTCCTTGTTTTGTAGACAACACTTTTTTAAGAGGTGGATTTATAATAGTTTTACCAGTGCCTAAAGAAAATATACATATAGTCTACAACAATTTTTGATAGAACAAATCTTCTCATATTTTAAAATAAAAATTTTTAGGAGTGCCTGGGTGGTTCAGTTGGTTGAGTGTCCAACTTCAGCTCAGGTCATGATCTCGCAGTCTGTGAGTTTAAGTCCCACGTCGGGCTCTATGCTGACAGCTCAAAGCCTGGAGAATGCTTTGGATTCTGTGTCTCCCTCTCTCTCTGTACCTCTCTCTCTCTCTCTCTCTCTTTCTCTCAACAATAAATAAACATTAAAAATTTTAAGTAAAACTTTTTGAAACCTAGGCATAAATTGAAAACAAAAAAACATCAATAAGGGCACCTAGGTGGCTCAATCAGTTGAGCATCAGACTCTTGATTTCAGTTCAGGTCATGATCCAGAGTCGTAGGATCTATCCCCACATCAGGTTCCACACTAAGCTGTGGAGCTTGCTAAATATTCACCCTCTCTCTCCCTCTGCCCTTTACATCCACTTGCATTCTTTCTCTCTCTCTCTCTCTCTCTCTCTCTCTCTCTCTCTCTCTCTCTCTCTCTCTCTCTCCTCTCTGAAAAGAAAAAGAAAAGCATCAATAGACTTGACGACATTAATACTAACCTCCTTCAAATCTGAAAAAAAGCATCATTAGGATAATTAAAAGGCATAAAGATAAACTGGGGGAGACTGGAACATAAATGGTCAAAGGGTTAATACTATTATATGTAAAAAGACTTACAAAGCAAATTCTGAAATGAATACTCCAATAGAAAAATGGATAAGCTGCAGAGAAAGGGGAAACCTCTTACACTGCTGGTGGGAATCAAACTGGTACAGACATTGGAGAATAGTATGGAGGTTCCTCAAATTATTACAAATAGAAATACCCTACGATCCAGCAATTGCACTATTAGGTATTTACCCAAAGGATACAAAAATACTGATTTGAAAGGATAGGTGCACTCCAATGTTTAGAGCAGCATTATCAACAACAGCCAAATAATGGAAAGAGCTCAAAGGTTCACTGAATTATGAATGGCTAAAGAAGAGGTAGTATATATATATACAATAGAATATTACTCAGCCATCAAAAAGAATGAAATCTTGGCATTTGCAATGATGTGGATGGAGCTAGAGAGTATTATGATAAGCAAACTAAGTCAGAGAAAGACAAACACCACATGATTTCACTGAAAGGTTTCCACATGAACATGGTGGGGGGGGCAAGGGAAGAGGCAAACCATAACTAGATGAATCACTAAATCCTACATGTGAAAATAATATTACACTGTATGTTACTAACTGAAATTCAAATAAAAACTTAAAAGAAACAACATGAAACTAGACAAGCTTCAAGGATAAAATTAATTTTTTAAAAATTTCAGTAACTATGGGTGCCTGGGTGGCTTAGTCGCTTAAGAGTCCAACTCTTGATATCGGTTCAGGTCATGACCTCATGGTTCATGGGATGAAACCCCACATCAGCCCTGTGCTCACAGTGCAGAGCCTGCTTGGGTTTCTCTCTCTCCTCTCTCTCTCTCTCTCTGCCTCTCCCCCTGCTCTCTCTCTCTCTCTCTCCCTGTCTCTCTCTCTCTCTCTCTCCTTCCCTTCCTCCCTCCCTCCTTTCTTCCCTCCCTCTCTCAAAATATAATTTTTTTTTAAATTTTGAGTAACTAAAAAGCATTGACAAAATGTTCAACCTGAGTAATACTCAAAGGTCTATGAATATAAAAACTTGCATATTATCAAGAATATATAAATATGCACATGTATATAAAATCTAGTGTTGGACAAGAGGAAAAAAAGCAGTTATATTTAACACAACTTGATGAAATGTAACAAAGCTTTTAAAAGTATCCATAAAACTTTATCTAGAATATCCTAACCAATAAAATAAGGATGTTCCTGAAGGTTTAAATACAAAAGTAATACTTAGAACTTTAAATACTAGAAAAACTTAAAGATATTATAAATGCTTTCTGATAAGGGATTAATTAAAAATGCAGCAGATATATTGATTTAAGTAATTAGTGGCTCTACACTTTGATTTCCATCTTGGACTTTGTTTTTGTATGCTAAATTATATAACATATTTGATTAATATCTCTCCATCATAGCAACTTTTTTTGTGCTAATCCTCTAGATATGAGAATGCCATTCACTCATTTACATGTAAAAAGAGAAATCTTAATAAACTCTTTGTGTTAGAAGGATCTTGCCTTCTCTAATGAAAAAAAAAATTCCATGATGTTTCATAGATATTCAAATACACATGTAGGGCTAAGAACCCTAATAGACCATTCAGCACAATCTGTTTCTTTTACAGAAATGTAAACTTTGGCCCTGAAGGTTAAGGCATCCTATCCATGGTCAAACAGCTAATTAGTAAGAGAACTGAGACAGGCCTTCTTATTCCCAGGCCACTGCCCTTTCCACAATATCTTGCTGCTTTTAAGGTATTTAAAAATAACTCAATGCAGCTCAAACTCATTGCTTTTGTTTTTAAAATGGACAAGACTTCTGGTATTCTAGTTCACAATGCCTGAGGCAAAACCCTACATTTTTTTTTTCTGAAGAAAATAAAACTTGGTTCAGCTTTAAAAAGTTGCAGTTAGCTTGGTAGAAATCTTGTCTTCCATATACTAAATCAACGAAAATTCATTGCTGAATGTTCTCGTGGGAAGCACACCTTTCAAATCGTAGATACACTGCTTGTACTGTAGATGGATACCTTGATGACCAGTTATGCAACACAGAATATTGTATTTAGTGATACTGTTACTGAAATCCAATTGTATTTGCAAACATTATAAGTTTTCATATCCAAGAGCAGTACCTCTCTAGAAATAATCAACTCAAATGACACTTTCCTGATCCAAAATACACTGAGAAAAATCTCTCACGAATTAGGATCCGGTGGAGAATATTTCACCAATGGATAACAGATCATGCTAAATAGATCAGGAAAAGACATGGCTTTGAAGTGCTGGAGATCTCTTGACATCTTGAAGCCTTTGAAATGGCAGCTAACTTCTAGAGAGCCTCACCTTTGGCTCTTTATAGGCAAGGCAGATTTGACAGTAGTTCCCTGTACCCTGCTTCATCAAAAGGATATATCCACACTGCTCACTTTAAAACAATGATTTTTTGAGAGTAACAGTAGCAGCTTTTTCCTAGCAACAATCCTATACACATGATCATCTTTTTAACCAATGAAGCTGAATCACAAGGTGCTCTGCACATAGAAACAGTAATTCTCTACCTTTAATTGCTAATCAAAAGGATGAATACCAGATCTTGACAGAAACAAAGAAATAGCTAAAAATTAATAACAATGTCCCCTTTGAGATACAGAGTGGAATGACAATGATTTAAATGATAGTCCGTAATGTTAAATGTTAAAGTTTCAAATGAAGCTCAAATCTACTCAAAGCTAGGTCTAGCTTTTTCTAGGTAAGTAAAACACTTTGACAACACTTTTAATGCTACAAGACTACAAACCCAAAGCTGCAAACTATCCAGTCTAATGAAGGATCTCTGATTCTCTTGGTATATAATTTTAATTACAGGCGTGTTTCCTGGAAGCAATCATTGTCCAAAACATGCGATGTAAAAATCTACTGATATAAACATTATCTTTGGTGAAATGTTTATCCAAATAACCACTGGTAAACATTCACTATCTCACAAGTAAGGAAAAAATTTCATATAGCTTCAGAAAAAAGTTATTCCAGGTAGTAATTATTGATAACATGTCCTCTATTCCTTCCCCCAGTAATGGTAACACACCCCCAGCTAACCACACAAAAACGTTAGAGCCATCCTTACACTATACCTTCCAGTTCCTACGAGATCTCTCGAATCAGATCACATCTGCTCCATTTCAACTGCCCTTGCCACTGTTCAGGTTCCCATTTCACCTTCCAAAGGTTATGCAAAAACATCTTTTCTGTTCTCTCTTTGCCCAGGTGCATCCCTTTAAAACTGAATTATGTTCAACAAGGCATAAAAATTGTAAATAATGTGGTTCCATTTAAGAAAAGGCTTAAATATTTTAATTATTTACAAATTATCTCCAATGCATTTCCCTCCTTCATATTTATTTAAAAACTTCTAATAGACAGCTCTTCAAAAATTAGCCAAACTTTAGCACATGTAAAATTAATTCATAAACATAATTAATTCAAAATTAATTCACAAAACCAAATATTGCTAGAAAAAAAGAACCCAACATTCTAGGGTTTATAGTTGAGCTAAGAACTGCATGAACTCAGGTAAAATAGTCTCCGGTAGTATTTAACCTAAGTATGGGATGACTATTTTAAAATAGCAAATAATTATTGTTCCTGGGACACATCTTTTTTTTTTAATGTTCATTTTTGAGAGAGAGAGAGACACAGCATGAGTCGGGGAGAGGCAGAGAGAGAGGGAAACAGAATCCAAAGTAGGCTCCAGGCTCCGAGCTGTCAGTACAGAGCCCGACGCAGGGCTCGAACTCAGGAACCTCGAGATCATGACCTGAGCCGAAGTCAGACGCTTAATGGACTGAGCCACCCAGGCACCCCCCTGGCACACATCTTTTAAGCCCAAGCAGCGATAGTTCTGAGAGTAATACCTATAACGTATCTACAATAAATGATTTTTGTCAGTAGCATTAACGTTTAGTCCCCAGTTTCTCTTACCAGTTGGTAAAAATAATGGTAAGAATTAACATTTTGAGCAGCAAGTACTAATAATCCATTTTTAAATAAAAAAATAGTTTGGATTGTTCACTATAATATTTATATTATGAAAAAGAAAAAAATACTGTTTTCTTACTTTTTTTTTTTCCAAAAGTGATACAGTTCATTTTTTAACTATCATTCACAAAACAGGAAGGAATAGATAAACTTAGTCCACCAAAAGTGGACCCCAAACACTCACTGTGCCTTCTGAAACATAGTTGTTTTTTTTTTTTTAATTTTTTTTTATTTATTTTTGAGACAGAGAGAGACAGAGCATGAACAGGGGAGGGTCAGAGAGAGAGGGAGACATGGAATCGGAAGCAGGCTCCAGGCTCTGAGCCATCAGCCCAGAGCCCGACGCGGGGCTCGAACTCACGGACTGCGAGATCGTGACCTGAGCCGAAGTCGGACGCTTAACCGACTGAGCCACCCAGGCGCCCCCTGAAACATAGTTTTAAGATAAACTAGGAAAGATTTTTTTTTTGGCTCAAATAGGAATTTTTAAGAAGAATGAGATATTGTAAATACTATTGTAGTGATTAGGACAACCTGTTATTGTAAAAAATCTCAAACTATAGGATGATTATATGATTCACTTTTACACTAATAGGGAGAAGCACCGTAGAGAATTGTTCCGATAGCAATAATCATCTCACTATTATAATGGTAATCTCATATTATATGAGAGTAGCAATGCATAAAGAAGGGAAAAATAAAACCCAAGATATTAGAAGTCTTTACATAAGAACATCTTCACATTTGAGAACTAGTTATATCCCTAAAAGGTACATAAGTAATGACACTGCCACTGCAAATGTGAGTTAAGTAGACACAATTCCTTGCCTAACTTAATGTGATGCTAAGAAAAGATACCAGCCTTATTTATTCCTCCTACTCTTTTACTCCCTTTGCCACATATAAAGTGATAAGCGTAGGAGGAAATCTGACTTGGCAAAGTACCAGTACTATTTCCAGGGTGCGGAAAACACTTTCAACTTAGAAACTTTAAAAACAAGATCTAACTGAGCAGACGATCAGAGTTTTGTTTGACAATGTTTATATGATGCACTAGTTTACAGGAAATGAAATACACAAATGACATGGCTGACCACAATTAAAATAAGGTTTATAGATGCAAGGTTTGTCCAACATATTAAAAGCCAAGAGGAATGAGTTCAAACAAACTAATATCCTGAACTGGCAGTATAATATTTCTTTTGTGCCTTGACACAGTACAAAATACTTATGCTTTAAAAATAACCAGTATTCACCTACAGACAAAAGTAACCAAGTTATCCTAAAGTCACATAATCACTTATCAGGCCAAATGGCTTAAGTCCTTTTTATTATCAGACAAATTAAATATCTGCTTATTTTGCCCATGCTAAGTAGAAGGCCCTCAAAGCCAGAGAAACATTTATGGCTCAGAAATGATTTATATTTGACTTGGAAATTTTGCATCAGGCTTATTTCTCCATTGATGAAAATTAAACATCACAAAAAATACAGAACTTTTACTAGAAGTACTATAGATTATTTCTAAAATAAAAAGAGAAAATGCCCAATATGTACTGCATATGAAGAAGTACATAAATTGCCTCAAATAAGCACTTAAAAACTTACAGCAACAATATTATTACCTTATATGTTCATAATATTATAGATATGCATGAACCGCAATATAGAAATAGGTCTTATATGATATAATTTTAGTAAAATACTATAATTAATTAACAGATCCTATAGATTGAACCTAGATTTTCCAGCTAGAATTCATCATGGGTTTATAATGGCGAGTGACGTGTAGTTCCAGAGCTAGTTCTTAACGCATTATTTCTAGGTGAAAAGCAAAAAGAGAGCCGTAAGGTCTGGAAGCTTTGTATAAAAAAAAATTATATGGTATCAGGAATGACAGACGTTCAGGAAGACAGAAACAGACAAAAGTTTTCCTAAGATAAAAAGGGCTAAATAAAAGGATTACAAATTTCTACAATAGGACCATTTACAAAATAGCATTTTGCATGACACAGGACACCAACAAATTCCTTAACCATCAGTTTTCATTTTCACATTGGGAGTGGCATTATATATTGGAAGGAACACAGGACTGGAAAGTAGTTCCATTTGTAAATAAAAGTATGACATAGAATATATTACCTATACCTCTTTCGCAGGGCTTCAGTGTCCTCATTTCGCATAGAGAGCATTGACTAGAGTTCATTCCAACTCTGAAAAATCCAGATATGTCTAATTGTTTAATGTAATTTTAATTGTAATTTTTTAAAGTTTTTTTTAATGTTTATTTTTGAGAGAGAGAGAGAGAGACAGAGTGCAAGCAGGGGAGGGAGGGGACGGAGGGAGAGAGAGAGAGAGAGAGAGAGAGAAGGAGAGGTAGACACAGACTCTGAAGCAGGCTCCAGGCTCTGAGCTGTCAGCACAGAGCCTGACACGGGGCTTGAACCCATGAACCGTTGAGATCATGACCAGAGCCAAAGTCGGACACTCAACCAACTGAGCCACCCAGGTGCCCCTAAATGTAATTTTTAAATGTAAAGTAATACTAATTTATTTGACTAACTTAATTTGATTCTAAGTTTTAGATTGTGAAACAAAAGAAAGATATCAAAGATATCACATCATGATACCATTCTCTTCATTCTCCTTTCATTCATTCATTAGTATTGACCACCTTTTAGTGATCATTCTACCTTTTATGTTGATAGACCATAAGAAGCACCATGGGATCAGGGACACTATTTGGAGGCCATATACAGTGAAACTCTGGGTTTGTACCAGGATATTAGTAGCAGAGGTGGTGAGAAAGTGGCCAGCTTGTCGACATACATTGAAGGTACAACCAAGAAGATGTGCTGAAGGATTGAATGTGGGGTAATGAAAGAAGGAAAAAAAAGGGAGGACATTACTGCAATGTCCCATTCTACAATCCCAACCCTTCCCTTTCTACAGGCATATTTATTTTCCCTTTTCAAGTTTACAAATGGATGATATTATTTTTTTGCAATACTGAATTGACGTTCATGGCATACTTTCAAGTTTTAGAAAAGAAAAAAATTCACATTTTAAAAAGCTTTTCACTGACATTTTTTTAGATCATGGCAATCACAACGATGACATCATTTTAAAGGCCTCTACTGACCCTGTCTTTCCCTCCCCACAATTCTAAAACACATCTCACATGTTTTTTTTTAAACTTACTAAGTTATTACTGATATTCCATATCACATTTACTTTCAATGACCAAATAGTCTATACATTCTGTTTTTCTCCCTCTTCCCTTTACATGAACTTTCCTGCCTCTGTCAAACTCTCAATCAGAAACACTGATGAGCAAGAGCCTGCCTCCAACCGACACGCACAATCATCATAATCATGATCACCGCAGCTGCTTTGTTCATTTCTTTTAACTCTTCCTGCCCCATCATTCTCATGTCCAAAACCGACCTTCAGTTCTGAGAGGCTTCAATTTTACGAATTATTCCAATTACCTGAGACACCACATTTCAAACATTTGCAACACAGAGCTGCTCTAAATCGTGTCTCGCAGAGCACCGAGGTCTACCAAGCACGTACCAAAAAGTACAGATGGCGACAGACAAAGCTGAAAGCTCGTGAGTACATCACGAAAGTCAAAATAACAGTGGCTTTCCATCTGCTAACATATTCATATTTACCTCATTTTCCCACAAGTACTCCTCCTTACTTTCCACTCACACTAGCAGAGCTCAGCAGGCAGTGAGTGGTTGGCATCTATTTTCATCGTGTAGTAGTTCTTGAGTCTCCATTTTCTCAACAGCGGGATATTATAAAGACAAGTGCCAAGGACATAGTCTAGCCCCCAAGAAGGATTTGAGCATCCCCACTCCTCAGCAATTTTTTGTTTAACTGCTCAGTGTACATGTTGTGTGGTGTCAAAACCTCTGAGTACAAATTCTTTCTAACCAGCAGCTGTCTCATCCTTATTTCACGCTTTTAAAAATAACTTTTGTCTAACTATTTTAATAAAATAAATTCATGGGTAAATGAGTGGGAGAAGCCTCAAATGAAGAGTAAGTATGTGGGTACCTAAACTTATCACTATATAATATTTTTTGAGTTAGCTATTGTTTGTAACAAAGTTTTGGCTTTATCGTACCAAGCCATACCATAATTATGATTAAAAAATTATGGGTCAGGTATTTATATATTTCCAAAGGATTTACTTCCAAAGACACAATTAGATGTGAAGCAATGCATGCTGGTTTTCAGTTTTCATACATTTATAGGGGTATAGTGTATATGGCTGCAGAGTAAAGTACAACTTTCAAGTCTATTCAATAGAGCAGTTTACCAGATGGTAACTGGTTAATAAAAAGAAGTGATTCATAAATGAATGCTTTATGAGAAGAAGGCAGATTTGTCAAAAACATGCAGAAACGTTTGTTTATTTTAAGGAGGGTTTAATAACAAAGTTTTCTTCCAATTGCCAATGGATGCAGTACTACCTGCTATCTGCTAAGTTTGCTTTCCTGCTTGGTATTAAATTCATGGATATTTCTGCAATCCAAAACAACTCTTCAAGACTGACATGAGGATACCAAATTAACACTACGTTATGTTTTGGTTTTTTGTTTTGTTTTTGTTGTTTTTTTTTTTTTTTGCTTTATCGCTCCTAATCACTTTATCCTTTTATCACTGTGTTTGAGAAAGTTTATGCATTCCTCATCAATTCACTGCATTAGAAACACAAAAATTTCTGTGTTTACAATATGCTATGAAAAATAACTGTTCAGTTTGAATGATTGCTAATTTCATCTCAATCATGTGTTCCTAAGGCAAATCTTGAGAAAACAAACAGTATCACAGAGTCTGTTCAAAACAAGGGACGTAAGTTCATTATGCAACAGTGCTTTACTTGAATCTTCCTGATAGATGTTCAGGCATAGCAACATTACTGTGGATGATCGTCAGAGAGAGACAGTACATCACATTCAATCAGATGCAAGGCTAGACCCATATAGGTCTGGCTTTTAAGAGATTTAGCATTTTTTCCATAAAAATGAATACAGGTAATACATTATCAAAACTTACAACTTGGGTAGATTATAAATATTTGTCAGCTTTAGTTTCCTCACATATGACACCAAAATTATAAAACATAATCAACAGAGTTGTATGGGTTGAATGAAATAAGCTAAGTAAGACATGTGGCACAGAAAAGGTTGACAGTAAATGAAAACTTTTATTATCACTCTTAATTAAATATTCATGGCTGGTAATATTCACATATTCCTAGCACTTTGGCTCCATTATTATGTCATCTAAATGCCCTCTTTACAGAATGGAGGAATGGAAAAGAACTTCACATAATTATTTGAGCCTAATATTGCTTAATGTTACTTTTTAAATGTATCAGTGGCTTATTTCTAAATTTAGAAGCAGTACCACAAATAGAAAATGCATAACCCTTCACTTGCTGTTTAATAATAAATCTGTATTGATAATTAACCATTCTTCCCAGCTTTATTAAGAATTCTTCTTTTACTTAGTTTTGGCAATACCTCAAAAATGTCCATTATAAAAGTCTAATTTGCACTGCTTTTTGGAGAATGAATTAGATTTTCAATTACCACTTATTTTCATATATCATACAAAGATTTTCTTATCCATGGAGCATTGCTATAGTAGGAAAGTAAAATAATTGATAGGTTAGGAACATCTGTTTGAATGTAGCTGTCTATAACACCTAGTAGGAATTATTTAACGCTATAGACCCCTGGGGGCTCTCTGGGAGGTCTCCATGCTACAGGCCACTCATTCTCTATCCTAGTTACATCTTTGCATATTCTAAGTATAAATGCATATTTTAGTGAATCCGGTAGGTCACCCTATGAGCTGTCTTGTCAGTCAGATGCATGAGTTGACATGTGAGATTTCAAGCCAAGACAGAGTGCATTTAGACCAGAGAAGAAATAGATTCCCTTAAATTTCACAACTAGAGTAAGTAAAATCTCTTTGCAAAACCAACTTTTGCAAAGGATGAGATATAAATTGACGCTCTTTCTCCCAATGAAGCATCTGGCCTGTGCATTTTGTTCATAGATCAAGTTCAAAGAAATTATTATGATCTTGACATTCTACCTCTTATAGTTCTATTACTTTCTATGTGTGCTCTGCAGCGAGTATGAAGACTTCTTAGTGATTACGTACCATGAATAGGCATGCTATTCCTTTTATAAAGTTAAAAGCAATTAACATAAATAGACTTTTAATGCATATATATTAATGAACTTAAAACTATAGGAAAAGGAACAAGAGAAGAATAAACATACGGAAGGAATGGGATGAAGGAAGAACACATAACTGCAAACAGGTCATGGTCAAGGTCCTAGCTTTCATCTGAAGTATCGTTAGTAAGCATTTCTTAAAGATTTATAAGTAAACAAGAAAACTAGTAAATAATAAATAAGTAAATACAAGCCATGCATAGACAAATACTGAAAACATGTAACAAGCCATGGATGACAATTAATCCACTTCCACAAAACACAAGTTGACTAGGAAAAATAAAAAAATGTGCCATGAGAAACACATATCACAATCAGCTGAAACAGACAAAGGACTGCAGTATTTCTTCTTACGCTATTGGGAGGTGTCTACCATATAAAGGACAGGACAAAGTTATGATCTGATAATTGACCAAACAATACAGCTGGGAAATGTGGTTCCTCTTGTGCACTATTCCTGAGTAGTTTCTGTTATGCTTACCAGTCCTGGTATTTATTCTGATGTAGGTTTTAGCTAAAATTATATCTAGCGGTATGGACAACTGAAGTCCTTCATTTCGTTAAAATAATTTTGAGGACTTATGGGATTTAACAATATAAATAAAGAGAAACAAGCATTTCGGTGACACTAGAAAAGTTTATGACGATGACTCTGACAAGAGCTATCATTCAGAAAACCAAAATCATATTTTAAATGTTTTTTTATAAATTTATAAATGGTTTTCATTAAATTATGTTTTTACATTGAATTAATGATAATTTTTGGGGGGTCAATCTTTAAGGATTCACCTATAGACAAAGTGAACAAGCATTTCACTTTTGCTTCATCCCTGAGCATCTTACCCAAAGAACTGACAGCTAAATTACTTGTCAAGAATAGGCAAGATATTTTGTACATGCTACTTTTCTGGTTACTATTTTTACTTTCTGCTCCCCATCTATTTGGTGTAGGTCACAGTGGTCAGTGAAATGTCCAAAACATCAGAAGAAGACAAGCAAACTGGACTGATAATCCAAGCAGTATTTTGCATATGTAATATCTGCATAATACAATTTAAAATTTTCTAGTTTTCTATGCTGTTTATCCCACTAAAAATTCTGTAAGCATTCAGGACAGTTATTTCCATCTTATAAACAGAAAACTGAGGCAGCCTACCATCTGCCAAAGTCAGACAAGCACTCAGTGCAAGATCTGGGTAGCACTTGGTTCTCTGCACATCTTAGCGAGTTTCACTATGTCTTCAGCTTTCTTTTAATCACTGGGGTGGGTTTTACATAGCTCAAGCTAATCATCAGTATTCTTTTATAACTTCATGGGTTACTATCTGAAAACTATGCAACTTTCAAGATCAGAAATTACTCAGCAGTGTTCACATTCTTATACACTTTTGCAGAAGGTTTTTTTCTACAGGACTTCTAACAAAGAATGACTATGTGCACCTACTCTTAATTTGGAAAATGAAAATAAGACAGTGACAGCTGCTTTAATGAGTAGTATTGTCAACAGCAGGATAAAATCTATTCTCCTAACAAATGCCCACAATAATGGGACTAGTGAGCTTTTCTTTTCTTTTCTTTTCTTTTCTTTTCTTTTCTTTTCCCAAAAACTGTGTGTAAATTTTAACTCTTGGGGTTAGCTAATATGAAATGGTTTTGAATTTCAGTTTTCTGTGCTTCTTACTGTTATTTACACAAAATCACTTCTGAATTGCAGAAAAGTTGAACTCTACTGAGTACCCTACCAATAGTGTATGTATAGAGAGAGGAATCATCTTCGGTGATTCGAAAACATTTTATTTAAAGAAAATTCTATCAAGAAAGCTACAGAAATCAAGGAGCTGCAAAAAAGCATCTTATTATGAATACATTTCAAGAAATAAGCCGCTGTTCAATAACTGGTGACTGACAACATCACATAATACCTCTTTGAGGACTAAATGAAGATTCATTTTGAAACCAAATCAGATGGTGTAGTTTAGTCTCTTCTATGCAGATCCCATTAACTCAACAATTGCCAAATTTCATTGTCACAACATTATATGTATTTTGGGGAACAAGGAAGAGGTGCTAAAAATAGAAGCAACATGGGAATTTTAAGCAAGAGGAAATATAGAGTAAGAGTTTACAAAAGAAAAAACTGAAAATCTAAAAACATGCGTTAAGGGGTAATGAGAGAAGTCAGACTTGATGTAATAAGCAAAATATCACCTTGTCACAGGGGATCTGGGAGAGAATTCTCTGCTACTGATAGAATGTTTCACCTTCTTATAGGAATCAGGTGGTTAGACCTAGTGCAGGTGCCTCTTCCAAAGATAAGCAGCATTTATTTACACAGTGAGAAAAAAGAACATTTCACAGGGTCTGTGACGAGATTTCTGTTGAAAGTCCTCTTTGTTTAGAAATTATTGGTTACATGTCTGTTTGTTGTTTTTGTCTGTTAAAAAACTGGGAGAACTGGCCCTTGACATTTTGACAGTAGGTAAATCCATAGATAGATGGACAGCTAGATAAACAAATCAAAGCACATTCTAAAGACAGCTTGATTTTTAGGAAATAATTACAGTAGGATACTGATGACATTTTTTTTTGTTATCCTAGAATTATGACTGAAAATGAAATTTTAGCTAAAAGTGAAATCACTAATTAGCCTACATTCTAAAGAAATGTGCAAGAACTCAAACAGAACCAAGTGCTATACAGAGTTTACAGAATTTACTGAGACACAGCTAGCCCTATGACCACTAAACAGCAATGCACCAACATTTCCCAGAGTTTCTTCAAAGGTCTTGTGAGGAATGCAAATTTCACAATGAGAAAGATTCTCTTTTCATTCTAGGAAGAAAAACAGAGGAACTTTCTCCTACATGAGGCTAAGTGAGAAGGGGTAACAATATATCAATCATGAAGGTTATGCGTGCTTGTAGAAAGGAGAGACTAACCCTTCATCTTCCAGAATCTCTGCTTAAGGAACAGACTTGTTTCTTAGCCCAAATAAGCAGACCTCATAATGACAAACATGGAAATCAATTCAAAATGAGGGCTTAAAAAGATATAGTTGTTTGTATGTGTGTGTGCATGTGTGTGTGCGTGGTTGTGTGTGTGTGTGTGTGTGTGTGTGTGTGTGTGTGTGTGTGTGTGTGTATAAGTTGAACTGGTGACCTGGATGTAAAGCCATGACTAAGAAACAATGAGCTCGGGGCGCCTGGGTGGCTCAGTTGGTTAAGCGTCCAACTCTTGATTTCAGATCAGGTCATGATCTTGAAGTTTGTGGGATCAAGCCCCACATCAGGCTCTGTGCTGACAGTGCTGAGCCTGCTTGGGATTCTCTCTCTTCTTCTTTCTCTGCCCATTCTCCCACCCCCTCTCTCTCTAAAAATAAATTTAAAAAAAAACTTCAAAAAAAGAAACAATGATCTATTTTCTCCCTAGGAATACTGCCAGGATGATAAATATCTATTGTCAATAAATACTAACTTTGGACAATTGTTATTTTATGTGTATACCATACTTGCTATGTAACACATCTGATTTAAGAGAAAGATCTTAAAGCTGTTATTTTCAGAGTACACAGTAATCTATCTTCTAACAAAATCTTCTAACAAAAAGTTATCACATTTGACCACAGAATGATAATATTTTCACACATTGCTGGTAATATCCATTTTTCATTCAGTAAACAAGTAAATAAATTGTTGCACTTACAGCGATGACATTGTTTAGAAGTTACATTAGAACAGCAAGTGGATTTGTCTACAGAGTCTCCAGCAATCTGTGACCATTCAAAAACATTTATCCTCTTTGAACCAAGTACCACAAAAATATAAATTCTTCTTTCCTTCCCATACTGTTTCATGCCAAGAACCCGCAGATGACTCTGAGTAATTGTACACTTGTTTCCAACTTTCATTTAATCTTGCTGTATTGATATATTAATAATGTTGATTTTATTATAATGAATCCAAGACATCAAACAAATGTGCTATTGTTTCTGGTTTCAAAGCTAGCACAGTAGAGAGGAATAACTTCTTTAATCTATTTAAAAATTTTTATTAATTACTTGCCTCTGAAATATTATGGTTTTTAAGAAATATATTTTTGGGGGCACCTGGGTGGCTCAGTCAGTTGAGTGTGCGACTTCAGCACGGGTCATGATCTCACGGTTTGTGAGTTTAAGCCCCGCACTGGGCTCTGTGCTGACATCTTGGAGGGAGCCTGGAGCCTGCTTCCGATTCTGTGTCTCCTTCTCTCTCTGCCCCCCCCCCCCCACTTGTTCTCTCTCTCTCTCTCTCTCTCACTCTCTCTCTCTCTCTCTCTCTGTCTCTAAAATAATTAAATGTTAAAAAAAGTTAGAAATATATTTTTATTATCTGAATGACTAAAACATATTTCTCACATATATTTGGTCTTAATCCATAGTTCTTGGCTCACAGATCCCAAATACCCTTGGAATTTCCTGAGTGGTGAGAGCAATGGGAGCATCTTTTGTTAGAGTATTTGGTCTCTTGTCCTTAGTTCCTAAAACTGCTCCACAGCCATAAAGATGAAATAACTGAGTTGCTATTCACAACAAGACTCTTTCCCACCACATCTGGGTTTATGTTAATGAGGTAACTTTAGGAAAGCACCTACAGATAAGGGCTGGTTTCCAGGAGAACCAACTATGTATAAAGAGCTGGAATCTTCAGTCCCACGCCCTGATTTCTGGGATGGGGAGAGGGGCTATGGTTGAATCAATTACCAATGACCAATGAGTTAATCAATCATACCTATGTTATGAAGCTCCATAAAGGCCTAAAATGATGGGGTCTGGAGAGCTTCCCTGTTGGTGAACATGTAGAGATTTAAGGGAGAATGGTATGCTCAGAGAGAGTACAGAAGGTCCTTGCACTTTCCCCATACTTGCCCTATGCATGTCTTCCATCTGGCTGTTCCTGAGTTATATATTCTTTTATAATAAACCAGTTATCTAGTAATTAAAATGTTTCTCTGGGTTCTTTCAGCTACTCTAGCAAATTAACCAAACCCAAGGCAGGAGTCCTGGGAATCTCTGATTTATAGCCAGACGGTCAAAGTGCAAGTAACAACCAGGACGTTTGACATCTGAAGCCCAAAGAGCAGCTCATGGGAACCTCCAATCTATAGCCAGGTGATCGTACAGAAGTACCAGTAACAACCTGGGGTTGCAATTATCATTTAAGGTAGGATGTAGACTTACAGGACTGACATCTTAAGCTGTGGAATCTAGCACCGGCTCCAGTTAGAGAGTGTCAGAATTGAGTTAAATTGTAGGACACACAGCTGGTGTTGAATTGCTTGCTTGGTTGTAGGGGAAACTTCACCTACTTCCACACATTAGAATAAGGTACCCCCTTAATGTTCAAGCTCAGTTATTCAGACAATATAAGCATTAATCAGACAGAGATCATGCCCTCAACAAGCTTACAGTATGAGTGATCATAATATTTATGTACAAAACTGTGATTCAGGACAGAAAATGAAAAAGTGACAGAAGGGATCAGAGAACATGTCTGGTACTTCAAAGGAAGTACCTTTATGGCTGGTTGGATTCATTCATTAATTTCAATAAAGGTTAGCTTTTAAGTGATTTTTCACCAATGCAGGTAATTTAAAATATGGTCAATATCAGACCACATTATCTGGGCTTATTTTTAATAAGCATTGAATACAATTCCTTCTATAAGTGGTGTTATAAAAAAACATATGGGAACTTTAAAAAATGTCCTGAACCCCATCCAAAACCCTACTGAATTATGTCAGTAATAACACAAGCATTATTTCCATGATATTAGATTTATGCAATATATAAAGTCTCTTTTAGTTTATTATTCAAGGTGAGTCAGCTATATCTTACAAAACTCACACTGAAAACTTGAATAATACTTACTTTACATGAATCTAGACAATTGTGTTTCACTTTCTTATTTCTCCAAAACTGCAGACATTTAACCATTTGTATTTTACACGCTTAAAGCAAATTTTGAAAACACTATACATTTTCTAATATTTTATCACCAGAATCGTGATAATATAGTGATAGTTCTCATGAATGTGGCATCCTAACATTTGTTAATTCTATATTTTAAACTATCTGTAAAACATTTAATATAATTACCTCAATATTTTCAGGTAAGACTTTTAATAGGAAGCCAAATATAGAGTACTTACAACTTATCCAATTATTTCCCCCTCTCAGAAATACTTCAACAGATATGTACAAGATTTTTACATTAAAATGTATCTGGAACTAGGATACATTAAAATAATCTAAAATAGATTTTAAGTATCTGTTTAAAATTGTATCTCAAACAGTAGCTCTCAAAATTTATGAAACAAACTCTCAAATATTTTTAAAATTCTATCTGGGAATATTTTCCTATCATATAGATAATTAATGATAATACTTAAATTACTGGTTCTTTTTGTTATTACCAATGCATATGGTATATCCAATGGAACTTGTGACTTAAAAATTTTACATATAATCTGCAAGGCTTTGGAAAGAAGAAATCAACTGTCATTCAAAATAAAGATATAGATATGGATAACTGTGAAACATATGTTATAGAAATCCACATAAAGGGTATTATATAAACTTAGTTTCCCTAAAATTCATTCCATATTGACCATAGTTGGATAGCTGTCCTACTAGTTTGAAACTATAGCTTATGGCCAGTGCTACATTATTTCAGAGGATCACAAACAAATCTTTTAGAAAGACATTTGATAATATTGCTATGGTAAATTTTGATTTACCACCCTGTTTTGATTTTATCTATAAATCCTCCAAAGATAATGGCCTAAGAACCCATATTAACCACATTTAGAATTAGACAACCCTAATTTCAAATCATGTATGCTCTATTGATTATCTTCATGGTTCTAAGCAATTTTACTTACTCCTCATGGCCCCAGTTTTCTATCTCCAAAATGGAATAAAACCACTATCCCTATTGTCATGGAATGGCATTTTGATGTTTAAATGCTATTTTAGGGCGCCTGGGTGGCGCAGTCGGTTAAGCGTCCGACTTCAGCCAGGTCACGATCTCGCGGTCCGTGAGTTCGAGCCCCGCGTCAGGCTCTGGGCTGATGGCTCGGAGCCTGGAGCCTGTTTCCGATTCTGTGTCTCCCTCTCTCTCTGCCCCTCCCCCGTTCATGCTCTGTCTCTCTCTGTCCCAAAAATAAATAAAAAACGTTGAAAAAAAATTTAAAAATAAATAAATAAATAAATAAATGCTATTTTATGTCTATGTAGTTGAATAACTAGTCAAGTAGTCTTATAGTACATGTGATGAGGACAATGATCATTCAATAGAAGGGCAGAGAACATATCATTGCTTCAGATCCAATATTTCCAGGTTGCTTTCCAAAAGGGGAAACAAATGTGTACTCTCAGTAACAGTGTATACAAACATCCATTTCATTGTTCTTTCAAAATCACTGAGTGACATCATTTGTTAAAACATTTATTAACTTGCCAGTTGAAAAATTACTTAAAATTTTAATTTTAACCCTTCTGAAAATTAGTGACATGTCACATTTTTTCAAAGGTTTATTCGATATATGTATTTTGGGGTAAAGTGTTTCTTCATGTACTTGGTACATTTGTTAATTGTGATATATTTTTAGTATTTATATACTAAGTGTATTAATAATCTGTGTCATTTTTCTTTCCTGAGTCAAACAGTTTTGATTCAAATGAATGAATGAGTGCCTGTAAGGAATTTTTAGGATCACAAGCAGTTGGAACAAGTGGTATCCTTATTACCTACTTATTTTTTACAAAACTTCTAACTTGCAGTTTTGAAAAAGTGAAGATAGAAAATGTATGTAAGGCACTTTAAAAGGAAGACATCTGATTTGCATTCTAATTAGAAAATAAATACACTGACATATCCTCTTTAATTAAGTATAATAATCTCAATAATATGAAAAGCTTGAAGTTTGCATCATTTTTTTTTCCACAGGTCATTTTTGTTTCATAAATTTAGCAACCCTATAAACTGTTCGCTGAGAATAAGATTTGACTAATCTTAAAATTTTAAATATCAAGTATCTTAATACATAAATTCAGTTGAAAAACAAGCCACTTATTACCACTCATTGGCTTGGTGAAGGATTTTGGATAATTCATTGAATCTATTTGTGCTTCAACTTAACAGAGGACTTAAAATTTGACTTTATATTCTGTGAATAGGATATGCTCCAATTAAAACAATAGGATATTAAAATTCAAATTTAAAAATACATATACTAGGGTAAAATTACTAGTGTTAGAATTTTTTTTCTTTTATGATTACTTTATGAGAACATTCTCTTTAAATTGATTATCTACTCTCTAAGAACTATCTGTTACCACTAATTTCTGATGTTTGCAAATCTGGGGAAGCTATAAAAATTACAGCATCATAGGCTATTGACCCTGAGAATAAATTACAAATACTAAGTAATAAGTCTGAATTACTGTTGTGAACCAATAGAAAAATATAAGTAATTCACAGTAATGCATTTTGTATATTATTTTTCTGTTAAAAAATTCCCTTAAGAATCCCTTAAGAATCCCTTAAATCCCTTAAGAATACTCTTTTTGGGGTGCCCTTTCCAAAGATTAATTATCCAAAAAGTTCCATTGGGAGAAAAGAACAAAAGGCAGAAGGAACACAGATGAAAACAGAACCATGGACCAGGATAACTGATAGAGTAAATGTAAATCTCTGACTTTTCTATTAACATCCAGACACCGGCATCCCCTACATGTACCTTCCTTTGCTAGATGTAAATCTCTTCATTTCCATGGAGTATTTGGAGGCAGTTACCCCTTCTTATCAATTCTAACTATATGTGTTGCTAACCTGTTAACTTAGCTAATATTCCTACTACGAAATGCTAAGTAAAGGGCAAACAAAAGCTTTTATCATGAAACTGTTACTGGAACAGGATAGATATAGAAAATCTTGACTTCTTTAGTCACATTTGTACTATTATGAAGGAATTCTCATCCTTATAATCTAGTGTTAGTAAATACATGTGCTCATAATGTCTTTCCCAGTATGGTAGATACAAGTGAAAGAGTGTTTCATAAAGTGACCACAGGAAAACTTTACTTCAGGAATTCACCAACAAAGTATCTGTTTAAAATACACTCTTAAGGGGTACCTGACTGGCACAGTGGGTTAAATGTCTGACTCTTGATTTAGGCTCAGGTCATGATCTCACGTTTCATGAGATAGAGTCCCATGTCATGCTCTTCATTGACAGCAGGGAGCCTGCTTGGGATACTCTCTCCTCCACACCCTGCCACCCTGCTGCCACCCCCCCCGCCCCCAGTGCATGCACTCTCCCTCTCTCAAAATGAATAAACAAACAAAAAAAAGATAAACTCTTAAGTTAGAAAAAAATGGCATTACTTAAATTATTATTAAATGCACTGTAACTAGCATTGCCACAGTAGCAAATGAAATATGAAATAAAGGTGCCCAATGCTTAGCAAAATTAAAATATTAAAAAAATAAACATGTCAAGACTTGCATTAAAAGATGGAAAAATGTTGTTATATAGAGAAGGATTTCAGCCCAACAGTTTTTGGCATATACATATCCTATGTATTATTACACAGTTTGGTCTGAAAACTGAAAAAACAACAAAACAACAACAACAACAACAACAACAACAACAACAAACAACAAAGAAACAACAAAAAAAAGATAAAGTTTTCTTATTCATTGCCATGACATCACCATTCACAGTTTATGAATCCATAGTTTATAAATCATGTAGAGGGGAAGCAGTCATCCAGGATTTTAATACTTACCAGGATTTTAATACTTAACAATCTGTCACTTTTTTCTCTTGTGTAGAATTTCTTTTCATTGTATCACGTGCTAATATGTTCATATTTCTCCAGGATAACTAATCCTAGTCCATTTTTTAAAACCAAAGGGTGTATGTTCATTATTTAGGCATATTTCTTCCTAATCATTCCAGCTGGAGCTGGTCCATAATGTAATGGAATAAAGTTGCATAAAATGTGCCTGGCTCTCTTCCCACTGATTGGTCTTTGCTAGATTGAGATATTCTAGGCTCAGAGCAAATCCTAGAGTATTGGAGATATCAAGGGGGGCTTTGTTCTTTATATGCAGATCCTACAATATCTATTTTTCATTGTTGGAAAAGTTACTGAAAAATCATTTTATATTTATGGTCTAATACTCAAAGATAGTTTTGTGTCTCTTTACACAGAATTAGAACCAATCAGATTAATGCCCTTCTACCTGTAGTCACAATATACATAAACTGTATTCCTCTCTATTCTTCTAGATCAAGAAAGTGTTTCACAAACTGTGAGCAGGTAATTAATCTATTTTAATGTGCATTGCTAGGATCTTCACCATACAGTTGTACCACAGCTCCCCACCACTATCAGCCTATGTTCCTATAGCTTCCAGCAACAAGTAGGAGTGTAGACTGGCTACTCCAAAGATAATGAGAGGAATAAAAGCCACAATGGTAGCACCTACACTTATCCTTTGATGAGTTTTCCTACTTAACTAAATCAGGATATCCAGGAACTGCTTTCTGAGAAAAGACAGTTCTTGGGAACTGCAATTCCAGGCATGAGAATTTACAAATAGATTTTTCTTTTTCAATCAGATCTAAATTAGCCCACGAAAATTGTGCATTATCTGGTTTTGTGTTTTGGCATTTATCTTTGCCCAGATAACCACAGAGAAATACACACCTATATTCAACTTGAAGGTGAAAGAAATGTGAACTTTAGTGGTAGACAGTGTTGGAAAATATACCAACAGTAAAAGTGTTTAAAGTTTTTATTTATTTTATTTTAAGCTGCAAGTCTAGTCTACTGAAAAATCATTTGCAGATGGTCAGAAAACATGATAAAACACCCATGAAAACATGTACGATGACACATTAAGTCTGGGGATCATATCATTTTGAATTTAGGGCAAAAACCGTGTGGCATAAATTTCCCCATATCCTCCCAATGAATGATCTCCTTGGAACACTGATAAATTTTAGCCACTGCCAAAAAGTGGGCTTTTTGATAGGATGCAAAATCAAAAAATCTGAACTTGAATAGGATCAATCCTCTGGCTATAACTACCAGCTTCTAGGTAATAGGTGATGTAGAATAAGTTCCATGACACCATGAGAAATTACTCAGTCAAATCCAAAATATGGAACATTCTTAGGGACAAATGAATCACTTTGATTAAATCAATGACATTCACAAAAAAAAAAAAAAAAAAAAAAAGGATGGATATAGTCCATTACAGTATAAAAAGAAATCACAAATATGTGTAATGTGTGAACACTGTTTGGCTCCAGATTTGAACAAGCTGATTCTACAAAGTTACTTTAGAGTTAAACAAGAAAACGTGAATTGGAACTCGGATATTGTGTATTATTAAGGATTTTGTTAGTGTAATAATGGTGTGAAATGGATTACTGCTTATTATGGTTGAATTGTGCCTCCCCACCCCCACCAAATGATAAGCTAGAGTCCTAATCCCCAATCAATACCTCAGACTGATTTTATTTGGAGGCAGTCTTCACAAAGGTAATCAAGTTAAAATGAAGTCATTAGGGTAGGCCCTAATCCAATAAGATGATGTCATGAAGGGAAAAACAGTGGACACAGAGACTGATACGCATAGAGAGAAGAGGATGTAAAAAGACACAGAGAGAAGATAACCATCAACAAGCCAGGAGAAAGGCACGAACAGTTCCTTCCCTGATGCCTTCAGAGGCAGCATAATCTGCTAACATCTTGATTTCAGACTTAAATTTCTGTTAAGTCACCAGTTTGTTGTACTTTGTTATGGCAGTCCTACTAAACTAATATACCACTTAAATTTCCTTATTAGTTGCAAATACATTATGAAGTATTTACCTATGAAATGACATGATGTGTGAGATTTCCCTTAAAAATCTGACAAATGTGTGCTAAGAGAAGAAATGAAATAAGAGTAGAAAACCCTTAACTATTGAAGCCGAGTTATGGGTACATAGAGTTAATTATACTAGATTGCTTTATTTGGTGTTATTTAAAAGGTCCATAAATGGGGCACCTGGGTGGCTCAGTTGGTTAAGCATCAGGTCATGATCTCACAGTTTGTGGGTTCCCACATCAGGGAACCTGTCCCACTTCAGGCTCTGTGCTGACAGCTCAGAGCCTGGAGCCTCGTTTGGATTCTGTGTCTCCCTTTCTCTCTGCCACTCCCACCGCTCACACCGGTTTCTCTGTCAAAAATAAACATTAAAAAAAAAATTTTAATAAAAGTAAAAGGTCCATAAGAAAGACTTAAAAAAGAGAACAGAAAAGCATAAAATTAGTGCTTAGAACATGAACATACTGCTAAAATTAAGGCTGCTTTCCTGAACTCCATTTGGATTCTTGTATATAGGATCAAAGCATGAAACCAAAGAATCTAGCCAGAAAAATGCCATTCATTAGTTCTATGATGACAATTTATATGCAAATCCATGCTTTTATAATGTTGATAAGCTGACTTTAGTAACTAACATTCTGAAAAAGTTTTTTTAAAATACTATGAACAAATTTAGATATTTTATGAATCCATTACAAAATATTAAATATGAATGACACTTTTCTAAAAAATGTTATTTTATGAAGAACATTCCTGGATGCTTCAGAGAAACTAAAAACATAAGCCCTTTATAAAATATAGAAATTCAAGTTCAACCTCCAAAAAAATACTAACAATTCTCCACTGTGGTTATGAGCTACAGTGAAAAGAGGCAGACTGTCCCCTCTTTATGTATGTGAAATATAAAGCTGTTTTAAAATTTTATTGAGAATTAAAACAGTAGATAGGTGAGTTCCATGTTCAGAATTAGTTTCAGGAAAAACCAAAGGGTCAAAGATAAAAAAAAAAATTGCTTAGATACCATTTTTTTTAAAAAAGCCACATTTAGGTAGCTTAGTAAAAAGTCTTATACAAAGAATATGATTAGCAAAATTAAATGATTTATCACTTTCTTACTACACTACCCTCTACTATCTCAACCCTATCACAGGTTCTTATCCGCCCCCCCCCCTTTTTTTCCTTTTCTTTTCTTTTTTTTTTTTTTGGTCCTTCCCTCTCTGGCTTGCCAATATCAATACATGTTTTTCTGGGAAATGTCTGAGTAGTACTGATATTCGATGCCCTGTTTATCAACTTCTTTTTCATTATTTACCTGTGACTGTCTCTTAGAATGTGGTTAGTCTGTGTCCAGTTGTGAATACTTAGTTCTAGGTTGTTTCCAAATAGGGTTCTCATACTCTATAGGGCCTGGCACTAAAAACAGATGTACAAAATGTGTAACCCTCAGATGTTCTTAGTGTGCAGGGCAACTTTATGATGCACCTTCATCCAGCTGAGTGACACAATTTGATGGTCATTCTATAATAAAACCAATATATCCGTGGTTAAGGGAGGCCAAGGACCTCTCTTAAAAGCGTATTCTAAAAGAATCTAAACTAACTCTTTCAAGACTTTTGTGCTTAGACTAGTTTAGTGATTTCATTTTTTCACTATTTCATTCTGAAAATTCTCTTTTTAATAGATCCTCCCCAAGTTATTCTTTGGACATAGAAATCATTTTTGAGTACTGAATTGTGAACAAAGAAACTGCTACACTCACTGGTTCTGATAACATTCACAACAGAAGGCGCTAAAAAAATTATATATATATATATATATCCAATGCCCATCTTCTCTATCCTCCCTCTATTTAATTATTACATCATGTCATATTATAATATGAGAAGGATATGCAAGGATGGCATCTGTCTTATTCATGTTATATCTGCACACCTAGAAAAATGTCTGTTGCATCATTAAGCACTCAAAAATTATTCGTTGAGTAAACAAAATAGTAAGTGAAAAATATAGATTATTATAATCCATTCTAGTAAAAAAAATGTTAGGGGTTTTTTATGCCATTATTTGCAAAGTGAAGGCTAATTCTGCCCTTATTTCAACTAAACTCCAAATTTCAACTTATATTACAGTCTTTAGTGACATTGATTCAAAATTAGTGTCAGAATAATAATTAAAACTGGAATCCAGAGCCATTTATCTATGGGATACCCAATCTCTAGCAAGGCTTTCATTTACTCTGTATATTTCCATTATGTGCCTTGTTTACTAAATTTTCATTTTGTTGAATCCAAGTTTTATAAAAAACAGTAGTCACCTAACCATGTATTCACTGAATGAATATTAAGGAGAAGTGAAACACAAAGCACAGGCTTCGCAGTGGAATGGGATAAAATTAGTAGGACAAGGGTTATGTTATCTTGAACCTTTGTAGGAAAGGTAAGACATGCACATACATAACTAATAAAAGGTTTTAGTGATGAGAAAGTATAGATAAAGAACCAGATTACCATTGGCTGGAATGGTCAGGATATTCTCCATGGGAAAGTAGCATTCGGTTTGAAGTGCTTGGACAAGTGTAGTTCAGATGTCAAAGACAGCATTCAAGTAGACATACCACAATGAGCAAAGGCATAGAACTGGGACTGATGCATAAGATATACAATAAAATAAATATGGAAAATAGAATTGATAAGGACACAAACACAGTTAATTGTCTTCCCAAAAATCTGTATTTCCCTTGGCCACCCATCTAGAGGCCCTATTTCCAGACTTGCAGCCAGATGTGGCCACGTGACCAACTTTTTGTCATGGCAAATGAATGCCAATGTTGTGTGCAAATCCTTTTTTGTTGCTTTAAATGAAATTCTTGGGGCACCTTGGTGGCTGAGTTGGTTAAACGTCTGGTATCAGCCTAGGTAATGATCTCACCGTTCCCAAGTTCGAGCCCTGCATCAGGTTCTGTGCTGACAGCTCAGATCCTGGAGCCTGCTTCCTATTCTGTGTCTCCCTCTCTCTCTCTCTCTCTCTCTCTCTCTCTCTCTGCCCCCTTCCCCCCTCCCAAAAATAAACAAACATTAAAAACTAATAAAAATAAATGAAATTCTTGACCTAAATTTTGTTTCTTTCACTTTCTCTTTCTCATGGGCTGGAAGTTTCTAGCATTTGAATAGGTTTCAAGGACACATGTGAGAAAAATGCTCTAAAATACAGAGTCATGAGAAGAATGGAACCAAGATGCCTGGCTAGACTTCCAACATCTGGACTTTCAGTTATGGCCTTGGATGACTTTTTGTGTTTTCCCAGTCTCTAGTACGTAGAAGAAGAAGAAATAAGAAAGTACTTACTTTTTTTTTTTTTTTGTCACACATGTGCCATCACTGTGCTCTTTCAAGTATCCCATTATAATTTGATAAACATTTGTTCACAGTTGTACATTTTATGAAGTAATGTAAGGAGAGATTACAAGATCAAATCAGTTAATATCACAAATGAGAATATAAAAGAGTGAACAGAGAGGGAAAGTAGAGAATTCAGAATTGTGGTTGTAAAACAAGATTAATCTAGCTATGATTCTAGCCTAGGAGACAACAGAGACTGGGCTACTCTCACATTAGGTAACACAGAATAAGGAAGAGGATTTGGAAGAGGGAATTATTAATATAGTTTATGAAAAAAAATTCAGTGGTGAGCTAAAAACCTAGAAGAGGAACTAGCAAGAAAGTAGGACTGAAAAGTCAGTTTAGAAACCCTGTGCATAGAAATAACCTGAGAAAATAAGTCCAGTATAATACCAGATGTAAACAGTGTACAAGCCAGGCCAGACCTGAATAGGGAAGAGGACAGGATTTCACTTATCCATGTCTGATATTAAATAAAAAGGAGCTGATAAACCTCTCACTTTAAGTTCCTTTCAAGTAGCTCAAACATGTTAGCTATATTATCAGACAGAAGAAGAAAGGTGCTGAATAGTGATTTCAACTTCTCCCTAGTGATAAAATGCATTATTCTCTCAGTGTTCTTCCTTATACCTAAAGGATTCTTTCCAGATAATACTCAACATGTGTCTTATCTTCATTGTCAGAACTGCCTAAATAATTCAGACAAAACTTTGTGGTTGTGAGATTATGTTGGTTACTGACAAAATTAATTTTTGGCTTAAAGCTTATTGCCTAAGTTGCTCTTTACTCTATTCCAACACAGAATCTGAGAAGTGGAGCAGTGATTGAAACAGTGATTGTAAATCTAATGTTGTCAACTCATCCTCATGCATTTTGAATCCCTCTATGCCTCTCTTGACAAGTCTTGCCTCTCTTTAAATATCACCACATACTTCCTGACACCAGTGAAAGAGAATCCTAGTTTTTAATGGCTCTATTTGTTAGGAAGTCTTCCTGATATAGTGGTGCAATCATTTCAATCCTCTATAGTGGGTTCCCAACTTAAAAGTAATTCTTTTTCAACAGGACTACAATTCAAATATTCAAAGACAGATATGTCTCTGTTAAGTCTACTTTTCACAATAAACATGTCCATCCTTAAACCATCTCTTGTACAGCTGTTTGGGCTACTTTTATAACATTAATTTTGGAGCATGGATCTGTATAACCATATTCTTTATACCTCTAGAAGAGACAACAAACTTAGAAGAGAGTTTGACCAGTGCAGAACAGTTAGGAACCATTACTTTATGTACTATGATCAAACCACTAGGCTAAAACCAGTTCAATACTTTGCTACCCTTAAAACTTACTATGGTCTCTTCTTATATGACAACAAATAACAGCACAAGAAAATTAGTAATTTTAAATTACGAGGTCTTACAGCAACATGCAGAAGGTTGAAACTAGACCACTTTCTCACACCATTCACAAAAATAAACTCAAAATGGATAAAGAACCTGAATGTGAGACAGGAAACCATCAAAACCCTAGAGGAGAAAGCAGGAAAAGACCTCTCTGACCTCAGCCGTAGCAATCTCTTACTCGACACATCCCCAAAGGCAAGGGAATTAAAATCAAAAATGAATTACTGGGACCTTATGAAGATAAAAAGCTTCTGCACAGCAAAGGAAACAACAAACAAAACTAAAAGGCAACCAACGGAATGGGAAAAGATATTTGCAAATGACATATCGGACAAAGGGCTAGTATCCAAAATCTATAAAGAGCTCAACAAACTCCACACCCGAAAAACAAATAACCCAGTGAAAAAATGGGCAGAAAACATGAATAGACACTTCTCTAAAGAAGACATCCGGATGGCCAACAGGCACATGAAAAGATGCTCAATGTCGCTCCTCATCAGGGAAATACAAATCAAAACCACACTCAGATATCACCTCACGCCAGTCGGAGAGGCCAAAATGAACAAATTAGGAGACTATAGATGCTGGAGAGGATGTGGAGAAATGGGAACTCTCTTGCACTGTTGGTGGGAATGCAAATTGGTGCAGCCACTCTGGAAAGCAGTGTGGAGGTTCCTCAGAAAATTAAAAATAGACCTACCCTATGACCCAGCAGTAGCACCGCTAGGAATTTACCCAAGGGATACAGGAGTACTGATGCATAGGGGCTCATGTACCCTAATGTTTATAGCAGCACTTTCAACAATAGCGAAATTATGGAAAGAGCCTAAATGTCCATCAACTGATGAATGTATAAAGAAATTGTGGTTTATATACACAATGGAGTACTACGTGGCAATGAGAAAGAATGAAATATGGCCCTTTGTAGCAACGTGGATGGAACTGGAGAGTGTGATGCTAAGTGAAATAAGCCATACAGAGAAAGACAGATGCCATGTGTTTTCACTCTTATGTGGATCCTGAGAAACTTAACAGAAACCCATGGGGGAGGGGAAGGAAAAAAAAAAAAGAGGTTAGAGTGGGAGAGAGCCAAAGCATAAGAGACTCTTAAAAACTGAGAACAAACTGAGGGTTGATGGGGGGTGGGAGGGAGGGGAGGTTGGGGGATGGGTATTGAGGAGGGCACCTTTTGGGATGAGCACTGGGTGTTGTATGGAAACCAATTTGACAATAAATTTCATATATTGAAAAAAATAAAAAATAAAAAATAAATAAATAAATAAATTACCAGGTCTTTTAAAAATATGCTGCTATTAGTTTTGTATGTGTGAAGTTAAATTTTTATCAAAGGAAATATTTTATGTTAATTCTTGTTCAGTTTCACCTTGATTGACTCATCCTAATGATTCCACTCTATTCAAAAAATATGTGCATCCCAATCTTGTACCTAGATTATTCATTACTACTTTATCTGAAGATTTTATCATTATGCTAGCAAACTCCCTTTCAAAACTATAAATAAGAATGTTTTAAGCAACAAAATTAAAAATTAAACTCAGGAGAATGCCACTGAAGACCTCCCTCTAGGCTGATGTACATTCATTAATAAGATCTCATGCACAGCCATTCAACCTATTTATGAAATTAACCTAATATATTTTGTCATCCAGATATTATTTCTCCATATTAGTCAAATTATTTCAAAAGTCATTTTGTTATATAATGTGATTAAATGGAAATGTACCACAAGTACCATTACTGGAAAAAGAACTTCAACTTTTCAAGTCTAGTACAAGAATATAAAGAAACAGAAACAAAGTAAGAAATTTAGGTATTGTTGCATGACTTAACCTCAGTGCATATATGCTGCTCTAGGTGCTGAATCTCTTTTTAAGTACTATTAATCATACAATTAATAAGTCATAAAAATCAATGCTGGTATCTAACATAAGTATCATTATTATTGGACTATAATTTTTTGTATTTTTAATATAAATACAAATTTTGTGTGCATCTCCAACAGTTTAGTAACAACCCTAAAAACATCTGAGTAGAGTTCATTAGTGCCAGCCAAGTATTTCCTACTTTGTCAATTACCTTGATTATCTTTTCTCCCTGTAATTTTTCTGATTTTTTTCAGAATGAATGAGAAATAGAATAATTTATAAAAGACAAAGATCTTCACTTCTGTTAATTATTGGTATAAAAAATCTCTAAGCATGAAGAAAGTTATTTTGTTGATGCTTCACTGTTTTTAGTAGTTATTTTTTTAATTTATTTATTTAAATTCAAGTTAGTTAATACACAGAGTAGTACTGGTTTCACGAGTAGAACTCAGTGATTCATCATTTACATATAAACATTCAGTGTTCATACCAACAAGTGCCCTCCTTAATGTCCATCATCCATTTAGCCCTTTAGTAGTTATTATTGTGTATGGGTTTGGCATCTGGTAGATAGCTTAGAGACTCTGGCTTGCACAGTGTAAGTGGAAATAAGATAAACACACACAGATACAAGTAAGTGTTGGGCAGAAAGGGAGACAATTTCCTACAAGTCTACAGGGAAGGAATTAAGATGTTTGCAAAGATACAAGATATGAGAAAGGTTGAGTTATTGAGGGCAAGACAAAACAATGAAAAAAGTAAGAAAATAGCTGTCATTTGTACAAAAGGACTGAGAAAAATAGAAATGTCTAGATTAGAAAGAACTTAGTCTACATTGCATTATTGGGTAGACTGCCACACAGAGAAGAGAATGCTAGAAGAGGCTTTGTGGGACAGGATGGGGTTCAGTGTGTATATATCCAGTAAAACCACTGGAATACTTTTTCTGGAACTAAAGAGAACAAGTTAAAGATATCTTTTTGGGGATTACAAACACAGTTGTGATCCATGAGGGTGGATTGATTAGATCACTCAAGGGAAGCAGTGTTTTGCACAGAAGAGGGAGGTTTGGGGAGTCCCTGTATTTCAAAAGTGGGAAGGCAATGGAATATGGAAGAGGCATATAGTAAGAAAGAAGAGGCAGAGTTCTCCTTGTTTAACTTGTTGCTCTAATAAGGCTCAAAAGAAGACTTTTTTTGTTAGCAACTTTACAAACAACACTTATTTTGGTCTTCAGCCCTTCTGATATTAGCTTGAAAGTTCTAGGCAATTTTATTTATTTTTATTTTCTAGCTCAATATCTCTTTTAAAAATCTGACATAATCAGCATTACCTCAAATAATCTTGTTTCCCTTAGTTACTCCTCCCCCCCCCCTTTTCTTTTTGGAACTAAAGACTGATGTCATCCAAGTGATGTAAGGACAAATGGGAAGCTCTCCAATGACTTCCAATTGTTATTGCAATAAAATCTAAACTTTTTGTGGCTGTCTGTAAGTCCTTACATTAGCAGGCTCCTGCCTTTCTGACCTCATCACATTTTACCTTCCATCAAATATGCTTTCCTTGTGTTCCTGGCATGCTCCAACATATTCCTGCCTGAAGGACTTTACATGTATCATTTATTCAAGTCTGGAATATGAGTGCTCTACTAAAGCACTCACTACAAGAACACCTACCTGTACTATAGTTTGGATCTCAGCTCAGATGTGATTTTTTTTGGCACAATCAATCTTAGCTAAAGCTGACTTCCCCTACAAGCTGTCACTCTCTACTTCACTGCCCCATCTTAATATCTTTATGGTAGATATCATCATCTACAGTGTTCTTATTTTTATTGGCTTTATTTGTGTCTACCAACCCACCTACACCTGTTAACTCCATGAAATCAAGGACTGCATTTTATTCATTGGTATATTTCCAGATCTTGGAATAGTACTGAACAGGTAGAACGTCCTCTGTAAATAAATCACATTAGACGACTTAAAATAAATGAAGACAACTTATACTGTGACCCAATGGAAACCTCATTACTGGTGAAAAGGAAATTGAATTCTGAAAGGCTGTACCATAAAGTGACTATCAAGTATGTTTAAAGAAAAATATAACAATATACAATACAGAAATTACCTACTAAATATTTTAAAATTTTATTTTATGTGCAGTTAACATGTAGGAGTTTTGTTTTTATTTTTGTTTGTCCTTTCTTGACTGTTTTAAGCTGAGTGGATTTAATCATGACAAATATTTTCCTGAAAATAAAAATGTTTTATTTTTTTATTTAAAACTGTTGGATATTGCACACATGGAAAAGAGAGGGAAATGGTAGGAAAGAAACACAGACTATACACAGACATACAAACATATTTCTAAATGAGAAATGATGCAACTGAGGAAGCAGCCAGTTCAAGAAGGAAGTCTACCTTTACTGTATATGAAAAGTATGGAGATCGTGAAAAAGGACTTATGGCTAAGTCTACAGCTAAACAAGTTATGCTGCTATAATCAGATTTACTTCTCAATGAAACAGAGTCTTTTTGTTTGTTTGATTATTTGTTTGTTTTTTACAATGAATTCTTACAGCCCTACATACCCCAGAAGTTCTAGCCACCTTGCATACATAAGGGCAACAACCCACAAATAATAAAACTTGGGCTCAGGAAAGTCCAGGCCAAGGATAGAGCTGGTATGTGTTACTGTTTCGTGGGACACTATGGGAAGTACTAAAAAGCACAGCATAGCATTTAATTTAATATTTACTTCTAAGTTCAGGTAACATACTTAGACACATAAAAATATTAAAGTATAACATATCTTCTGTTTATATCTGACTTTGACCTCCAACAATGAATCAAAATTGAATTGTCAGATTGAAACAAAAAGAAAGGTGGATTTGTAAATTTACTCCTTGTAAATTTTTTCTTCTGATTTTCCTACATTTGAAACATCACTAAAACTTTTGGTATATACAGTAACTCACTGGATATCAACATTTAATATGATCTCAATCCAGCTATAGTTCAAAACTGCTCATAAAGATTCAAATAGATCCCAAAATTAGAGGACCACAAAATCATAAATCAAATTATCCACTTTACTTACTGAAATGGTATCAACCTTTCAAGTGCCAAAGATTTGAATGACTTATGAAGAGATGCCTTGTTCTATCGACATCATAAATCTATCGCTGTCTATGCCAAGGTCCATAGTTAACAGTACTTCAAGTGTGAAATGCTAATTTAAATCCACAGTTCAATGATTTTCTTAAGAGATGACAGCATAATGTTGAAATTATTGATGGCAGTCTCTTAGACAGCAGATTCCCCGTACAGCCACTCAAAATCCATGTCTTTCTCTCACTGTGAAGGTGTTAGCCATCTTTGAGTTGGATGAAAGAATGGGGAGAAAATATGGTCCAAGATACCATACTGACTTAACATACTTTCTTTCTATATCTCCTCACAATTCAGAGCTGACCTTTGAAACTCTGCTTTGTTTTTATACAATGGCACACAAATTTTAATGAAATGCCATTCAAGAAAAATTTAAATAATACTATATATTCACAAACTTAATCATTACATAATTTATTTCATGTATATTTGGTTAGAACTGCATTATCTTGTCCTGCTGTATCCATTCATTCAATGTTTGTAATACACACATTTCTTTCAAACAAATCTAATACACTGCAAGAATTGTACAAAAAAATAGTATATCTTAGATAGCTGTGTCACTGAAGTAAAACCTATGATAAGAGAATGTGCTAGTTAATTGAAGGTAGGAAATTCGACAAATTGTATAAGAGAACTAGTCTCCCAAATTCTTCAGATATTTTTTGAGAACTTTCTATATGCCCAATACAACAATGAACAAAACAGTAATAGTATAGTTTATGTCCTAATGGAGCTTACAAGGAAGAAAATATTGTAAAACAGTTATTATAATTTAATTATATATTATATAATTAATATATTATGTTTTATATTAACATATTGTATTTAATTACAATTATCTCATAGGATAATTTAATATTTTTGTTCTACGGCTCCTGATATAAAAAATGCTGAATTATTAAACCCTTTCTTACTTAGTGTTTTTAGTGATACTTTTTCTATCCACAAAGAGAAATAGAGTGATAATATGGGGTTCTAAAAAAATCAATGGGTAAATGAGCATTTCATCAGTAATAGAGACCAGAATCAATTACAATGCAAACATTTCCTAGCATGTAAGCTTTAATACATATTGTCCCTAAGGCTAATAACCATACATAAGTGATAGCTACAGAATATTTTAAATTCAAAGAACTGAAAAGCACATTAAATTAGCATTCTTTATGTCCTCAGTTAAGGATTAATTGACCTCTGTTTCTAATGGTGTAAAAATTAATATTATATGGTTTGTCCAAATTAAAACAAATTCATAAATCAATTCAACATACATTTATTATGTTTTCCCCTCTTTGAGTACCCAGATGCAACTGGGATATACTGAGAAAATGCGTAATATCTGAACTACAGCAGATGCTCCACAAATCTTGTTGATTTCTAGGAACTGCCTACCAGGTTTAATCACCACGTAGAATGTAGTGACACTGAAGCCAGGATGTGCACCTCAGAAACTAAGAACAAAGCACCAACAGCACACTTAATAAAAAGTTCTGATTTCAGCTAGGGCACTTTAACAGACTTTTATTAAATTTACATTTTGTTGTTTTTGATTTTCAAAGAAGTGGAAGAGTTACAGTGACTATCTGCTGGGTAAGAACAAACTCCACCTGACACATTTTCCCCCTTTTCACAATGTGCCTTCTCCTCCAAAGCCTAAAAGAGAGACAGGTAATGCCCCAAAGTTCTTGGGGGAAGGTAATATGTACAAGCCAGCCTTCATTTGTGAGCTCCTAGTGGGTTTAGAAAGCAAGCAATTTAGATCAAACAGCCATCCCAAGCTAAAACTAACTTCTGGAATTCTGTCTTTCTTCTGAGTTTTCCAGGATGATTGGAGAAGAAGGAATCTACGGGCACCTCTAAGCTTGGTATTACAAAGGAGACCACTCACTCAGGAATGCTTCCATAATCGTTAATGTATTAACACCAGTACTGGGTCGTAAACAGTATCTTGAAATTCTATCTTCAGAATCTTCCATTCTATCCCATGCCATGCAGCATATTTTATACAGCTGGTACTTAACTTATACTTGCCTAAGGGAAATACTCCCTTGTAAATGAATGACCACCTATGAATAACACTGTCAGTGAAGGGTTCTTTGATCTCCCTCTTTTTTTCATCTCTCCTCTCCATTTAATTTTCTGCAACTCTTGGATAAAGTTTTTATCAGCCAAAACTCATGATTACAAGGGCTCAAAACAGTGTTAAAAATTCTCTCCAAGTTCTTCCTTTTTTCTTACCTCTCTAGTTTCTTTCCTGCCCCAAGAAACCAGTGGCAACCCCCCATTCCATCTCCTGTGATGAAATGCTCTAGATAACACAAGTGTTGTTATCTCTGAAATACAGATTGACTATACTTTATCTATACTTTATCTCTTCATATATGCAAAGATCTACCCTTATAAATGTGTTCATTTTGTACTTATACATAGTTCTTGAATAAACAGGTTAGTTGGGGAACAGGAGTACACGAAGTAGTTCTGACAGAGTTAGAAAGCAATGAGGAAGAGCTTAAGCAGAAAAGGAGCTTAGGATTTAGGGTAGCTCATGGACTTGCTCAGAAAACTAAAGAATTGGGCCTGGATGAGGGGCTACGTAGTTGATTTTACAGAAATGTGAGGCCACGGGAACCACTTAGGATGCTGCCACCAGGACCATCACAGTAATTTTCAGCAGTACTGCTGGACTCTCAATTTGGTTACCGCTGCCAGGGATAACCTGTAAACAGCCCGAACACATCAAGATACACAATGCACACTGCATGAGTCAAGTCTGCTTCACATGATGCACTTCAGCAGACGGAAAGCAGGGAGAGAACATATCTGTCCTGATCTTGCACGGAGGCATAGAGGTCAGTGGGGCATTGCTTCCTGATTCCTTTGGAATCCACACAGACACACCAAAAACAGAACGGATATTCAGTCACTGGAAGCCAAATATCAACAAATACCTAACATAGATATGAGAGTCTCCCATTTTGAGGGGTTAATTTCAAGTCTTAGAATGGTATACTTCAGCACTAGGCAGAGATAAATAAGCCATCTCAGGCAAGTCTGGAAATGTGAATCATCAAGCGCCACATACTTTTTTTAGAAGGACAGTGCACCGAGTTTGAAGGATACTGTATGCAGCTGACTCAGAGTACAGACTGCACAGGTATGAACAGTGCTTCTGCCACTTACTAGCTCTCCAACCCTCGACAAACTGCACTAGTTTTCTGGACCTCAGTCTTCTCATCTGAAAATAGTACAGAATCAATAACTGCATGTGCTCATTCCACGTTCTGAACCTCTAAATACATTTTGTTTCTCACAACCAATTAGTAAGTTGAAGACAATGAATTTCACTGTTAGCAACTTAAAGGGAATTCTCTGAAATGCAGATAGAAACCCCTCATTGCTAGAGTCCATGGAAAATAAGCATGGTTCAATCATCAACCCCAGTTCAAAATACTCAGTACATTTTCCGATGCACTGTTTATGCATAGCTTACCGGAAATGAGACTTGTCCAGTAGGCGATGCTTATATCTTTTCGTAGGCAATGTTTATGTCTGTAGTAGGCCTCCATTAGCACACAGGAAATTAAAAACAAACCAATGATTGTTTTTCACAACAAGTGTTGTAAAATAGTCTTTTATACATAGACTTGTAGCAGACATTTGTTGGTTGCCTCCTGGACATCTAATCCCCTCTTCTCTCACCAATAACACCCAGACTTTCCTTTGGCAAATCCCCTTGAACTCGTTCCCAGACTTTTTTTGAGTCACAGGTTCAAGAGGTCACATGGCTTAAACCAGGTAGTAAATTCCATACTCTGAGCTGCAAACTTTGGTTCAGGAATGACTATTAAGCCAATGAACCATAAGGAAGCATCTGCTGGGGCTTCCAAAAGAGCAATTTCCTTTTTTTTTTTTTTTTTTAGGGGAGACTTCTCTTTTCTGGACTTCATAGTGTGAAGTTACAAAGGTGACCCTTCTGTGCCACCATGTGGGAAGCTCGTCTGGGTATTATGCCTACACACAGGGTGTGCACAGCTAGAGAATTGCAGAGAAGCAAAAGGCAAAGTCTGGAGAATACTGTGTACATTTAAATCAAACTGTGCCTCAAAGTCAGTGAAATCTCTTATTTTGTGGGTACCTAAGTCGAATTACTTTTTTTTAATTTTTTAAGCCAATTTGCATTAGGTTTTCTATCACATGCAACCAAAAGATTCCTAGTTGAAGAGCAAACTAGAATATTATTAGAAAACATATTCTTACATACAAGAACAAGAATAATAAACATTTTATTTACCAAAATAATTGTCTAATATAATACATCCATCAGAGAAACAATCAGAAGTTGAATCAGAAGGAATTGCAGATTGAGACTCAGAGTAGTTGTGATATTAACAAATAGTTTACAAACAACAAATGTTTTCACATATGACTAGCCTCCTTTTAGACTGAAAAATGTCAGTCAGATAAAAGGCATCTTAAATTGAATTTTTTTCACGACTGCATAGGGGAAAAATCATGCCTGCCAAAAATGCTTACACCTGACTTTTACAGTTTAACTCTGTAAGTGGGAGTCTTTCAATGACTAAAATCAAGACAAGTCAAGTTTAAAACACCCTAGAACTCTGAAGGGAAATTATGATGTCAAAATACATCCTTCAGCAAAAGTTAATGCAGATGTGTTAGTATGCCATCATGTGTACACTCGTCCCTAGAGTACAAAGAGGGAGAAGAAAACAGAATATCTACAGAAAAATATTGAGAATGTAGGTTGTAAATTCCAAAAATATTAACTTTCCTTAAGTTCATTTTTAAAAAGCAATGTGCAAGTCAGAGAGAATCAAAAAGATCATATATATACATATATATATGTATATATATAATAATTTATATTATATGCAAATAATTTATATTATATGCAAATAATTTATATTATATGCAAATAATTTATATTATATGCAAAACATTATGTTAGATGATTCAGTATAAAATTAGACAGAGGTAATGAACTCTAATTTAGATTCTGCCATGCAATCAGCTCAATGAGCTCAAGTAGTACATAGACACCCTCTGACGTTCAGTTACCTCACACATTTGTACATATGCCTAGTGAGTAGAATCATATTACTCAAACATTGTGAAGAGTAACTTACACTTGGAAGTATAAAAATTACAAAAATGCCAAATAACCTAATTATATGAGTTCACTGAGTCATATTTATTAATTTATTACTTCCCAACTAGAAAATTGGAAAATTTTGGTACAAAGAAAAGATATTCCCAACATAATATGTGCCCTAAATTTCCTCATTTTTTTTCTTTTTCTTTCTTTTTTGTTATCTTTCAAATCCAACAGTATGGAAAATTAAGGTGATGAATGCCCATAATGACAAGGAATATGTGTATGTATGTTTCTATGTGTAAAAAGGGTGGGTATGTCTGTTAGGGGAGGAGGAATTACATAGGTCAACTAAGAATATGATGTTGAGGGTGGCTAGAGCAGTAAAAGGTGAGGAAATTCTGGTGTGCTGATATAAATGAGCATACATATGTATATTATCAAGAAATAATGCTTGATCAAAGAAATAAATCTTCCCTAGGAACTGACTGATGGTACTGCAGAATCCTAGAAGCAGAATAGTCTACCCACAAAAACATACTAAATTTGTGGGAGTGGGGGATGAGCATGTGGTGGTAAGGTCAACAATCTTCACAAATACTAAAGGATTCAGTAAATTTCCTCTGAACAAGAAGAAAGCAATAGAAACAATTTTTAAACATATCTACATGATAATTTTTGGAGAAAAGACATGCTGAAGTTATATATATATATATATATATATATATATATGCACAGAAATATGTTTATGTAAGTATAAAAATTGGTACAAACTGTTACATGACACTAATTGTTTAGTACAAAACAAAATAACATGATAATTTCTGGAGAAAAGACATGGTGAAGTTATATATATATATATATATATGCACAGAAATATGTTTATGTAAGTATAAAAATTGGTACAAACTGTTACATGACACTAATTGTTTAGTACAAAACAAAACACTATTTAGAGTTTCTATTATTGATCTATACATCACACACTAAAACTGATAGAACTGTGTACATAATTTGCAACAGTGTACTTGCCAAGAAAACATAATTGTTATTTTACTACTGCCTCTATGATTTTTCTATCTGCTATTCTGTAACATTAAATATCCCTATAAAGAAAGTCTCTTTAAAAAAAAAAAAGAAACAGAACTAACATGTTTAAAAACACTTAAAGGAATTTGACAGTTACTTAAAACCCCTAAGCCATCTACAGCAGCAGTCTGCTTTATAGAAAGTCTGGTGACATGGGAAGCTGTCAAACACACATTCAGGAGGCACACAGAACTAAGGAAGTGCTAAGTCATCATCATTTTTACTATTTTCACTTTCTGTTGCCTGTTTTGGGGGCCACAGGTCCTTTGTTTATTGAAAAATATGCTATTAGACCCAAATGAGTTAGTGCTATTTCGCTTCATATTTTAGCAAGTACTGGTGAGTATCCTTACGGAAGATTCATTTTTATTTTACGTAAAATGTTCAAAAACATAGAATATATAATTATTGGAGTAGTTTTAAAACCCCTTCAAATTAAAAACATTTTATTCCATTTTATTTTTAGTTCTTAACCTATTTTGTATTTTATGCATGGCTACATTCTAATTTAAGGAGCTGATTTAGTTTTTTGATTCAGTCTTCTCCGTAGGTTTTCATCGAATGGGAGAAGGACATGCCTCAGGCCACCTATTTTGTTTTGTCTATTCATGCAATTCTTTTAAACTGCAATTTTATGTATGCTATATGACTGAAAAACAGTCATTTAAGCAATTAAATTCCAGCTCCATTTTAATTTTTTTAAGTGTATTTATTTTGAGACAGAGACAGCATGAGTGAGGGAGAGGCAGAGAGACGGGGGTGGGGGGAGGGAGAGAGAGAGAGAGAGAGAGAGAGAGTGTCCCAAGAAGCTCCACGCTGCCAGTGCAGAACCCACGTGGGGCTGGAACCCATGAAGTGGCAAATAATGACCTGAGCCAAAACCAAGAGCCCAACGCTCAGCCAACTGAGCCACCCAGGCATCCCCCAACTCCATCTTAAATGAAAGAATTTGAATTTACATGCAATGCTTATTGAAATAATTGTTTTCTTTGAAAAATGGCAGGTAAAAGAATGTACACAAATGACAAAGGTTAAGTTCTCCCAAGATTTCATTTGATTTTTTTTTTCTTTTTTGTCAGAGGAGCAGAGGAAGTATTCTATCCCTCATTACTCTTTTTGATTACCTTCCAAGTCCCTTTATCTGGGCCTTCTTCTCCAGCCAGCCTGTCAGCTGGAAACAAATCATTAATTTATACCATCTATAGGCATTCTTACATTTGGGTATCTAATCAGCCATATAGTTTGTAAGATAATTATTTCCGACTCAGTAGGAACTATTTTTTCCTCCTTTATGGAATTAAACTAATACAAGAGTTCAACAACTTTCCTCCTATTTCTCTAATTTTTATTTCAGGTAAATCACTGCACTGAGTTGGAAGGTCATTACTCTTGTTGATAATAAAACCTCTCTCTCCATGAAGCCAGGTACTAAAATAATGGAGCCCTCTGCTTGTGAACAAAGAGAGAGAACTATACCAGAAATAATAATTTTTAGAAGTTCATTTCTGATTTGGCAAAGGCAATCTACATGTCTATGAACTTGGCTTGGTAGATAGGCTGAGTCCAGATCTACGAGGTACTGATAGCTAAGTCATGCTCTCTGTGAAGCATCACCCCATTAAATCACCCTATTTCACTTATTTTCAGGAGTAACTAAGAATTTCCTCAGGATTTGCATTCACTGAGGACTATTCTCTCTTTAGTGATGTTTTCCTTTCTTTTTTTAAGTTATTGTATGTTTTGGACTCGGTGAGTTTGTCCCTCCAGAAACCAACTAAGCACAATGCACTCAGGGTATCTGAAAAACTAACTAACTAACTAACCAACCAACCAACTAAATAAGTAAATAAATAACCAAAAACTTAAAGCACTGAAAATAATTGTCCAAAACCATAGTGGCTGCTATTAGCACACTAGAAGCAACTCATGGGATTAATTTCCCAGAAGCAGCTGATGTCAACGACAAGTAAAACTGCATATTATGAACCCGTGTGAACTTTCTAATGTAAAAATCTATGAGATGGACATTAAAGTGCAGGTAGTTTGCAAGCCCCAAGAAATTACATTAATCATTTTTCTCTATGACAGATCACAAGTAAGTAGAGTCAGAAAATAGATACAGAACACAGAACAGGAGAAAGTTGACATTTTATTAACAACTCCATTAAAATAAATGAGCTCACAGCCAAGCAAAAATCAAGAATCGATAAATGTTTTCAATTAAGCACTTGACACATTGGAAATGTTCACTTCAGAACACTGAAGGAATCAGTGACCATTCCTTAAAATACGATTCCAAACTATTGGATTCATTACATGAAAGGCACACATAAATTTCCCTCAACTTAAAGAGAACTCCAAATTAAAATATTAACCATTCCTGAAGTATAGGAGTTGTGTCATCCAGACATAAGGAAAATAATTTGCAAAAAAATTTGAATACAGAATGAATTTTAATTCACATCAGAATTTTTTTCTTTTCTAATGTTTATTGAAAAGCATTGATACTTTGTCACTGACTTAAACGTGAGGATAGTAAAACCTGCCGTGGATATGATAACTAACAAAAATAACTTCTACTCGGCAGGCACACACATAACACAAAAACTAAAATTGATTTCTCATTTCCCTCAAATCCCGTCTCAATCTTCTCATGAAAAGACTTGCTTCCTCCTTCCAGAGCATCTTAATGATTGGTTCAATGACTGTTATTTTTAATATTCAATTATTGAATGAGATAGTAGAAACTGGGTTTGGAGAATTATTTCTCAGATGCTCGCAAATGTTGATTTTTCAGCCTTATTCAGTGTACAATGCAAAGTTCCCTGACTCCTCACACATGCATTAAGGGCACTTAGAACAAGAACATCTACCAGGCACAGTGCTACATTCTTTACATATATTGTATTGAACACTGATCTTACCACTACCCTTTCTCTTACAAAAAGGAAAAAGAAAAGCCACACATGCAAAAAAATAAAAAATGCAACAAAACTATGCAGCAGCTATAGTCTTATTTCATAGATGAGAAAAATGAGGCTCCAAGAATTTGATAATTTGACTAAAGCAACAAAGACAGTAGTGAGGGGAGCTCAACTTTAAAAAAGGATTTTATGAACTCTAAAATGCTACAACCACTCTATAGAATACCTTCCTATTAAAAAAAAATAGATGGGGCACCTGGCTGGCTCAATCAGAGGAGCATGTGATTCTTGATCTAGGAGGTTATGAGTTTGAGCCCCATGTTGGGTGTAGAGATTACTTTAAAATAAAATCTTAAAAAAATCGATAAACTTCTCCTTCCACTTCTTAATACTGTAGACCCTAAATAAATCTTCAGTGGGAACACACTCTCCCTTTCCAATCATTCCCCTGTAATTTTAAATACTCTTCTGAACTAAAATAAACACGTGAACTAACATAAAGTCATGGTCAGAAGCCCTTGCATTTCAGTTCTCTCTGTAGACAAACAAATGATTTTCTTTTGCAGTATAAATGTTTGTCTTTAATATGTTAAATAGTTTGTTAAAAAGCGTAATGCTGTCTTCCCATATTTGAATATCTAAAACATGTTAAAATGTTCATGTGTGGATATATATGTGTGTGGATATACATGTGTGCATGTATGTGTGCATATATATACAGATACACAATTAAATGTAACTAGAAATTCTCTATTCAGTTGGATATGTTCACTACAGAAACTGTCTTTTTGCTTTAATTTTACATGTGCAACTTTGAGCATTGTCACTGATGTTTGATCTGGGAGAATATTTAAAATTGTCAAGTTTAAACAGTCTAGAAGAAGTGAATGAGGTAACAAATAATCAGTGAAATGGTAATTCTAAATTTCATACTTTATCAATTAGAAGGAATAAAATCTACAATGATACCACAGGTATTTCTTCCAAGTAGAACAAAATCGATACTTATTGTAATTTATTATGTTCAGAAATTTATCCCTGGCTTATAGTATTTCCAAAACCGTTATTCTTATACAGCACTTCCATAACTAGGTTCTATTCATTAAGATGCCAGAATTTCAATTTCCCAAAGAGATTGACACTTTCGGGCAATCTTCACAATTTCAGAGGCAATTCAATCTATTTTGATTTAAAATTGATTAGCATCTTTGGAAATAATGCGTAGCGAATTGCTGAGCTAATCAAGGTAAATGGAGCCATGCATTAAACATTCAAGGCTGTTATTCAATCACAAAATAACCCGCATTTTCAAGCTCCAAATCAACAAATTAAAGCTGCCCTTTGAAAAGCTTAATTTCATTGGCTCATCAGTATTGTTGTGTACATTTATATAGTTATCAAACACTAACAACATGCTCCTGAAATAGGAAACAGCCCATCCTCCCTCTCTGGGCATACCAATTAAGCAAAGACCAAGGAGGACAGAAAAAGAAAACAGTGATGAAAATACAATCAAGTCCATTTATCTTGCTCATTGAGTTTTAAAATGACAAAGAACTTCGTAAGAATACAATTTTATTAATGTAAAACCGACATTAATCAGAATCACCAAAATAGTTGTGGACATACAGTAGGGGTTAATGCAAACAGTGAGGGTAGTATGATTTAATCGATATTGACCCTAAATTATTAATTGTTTTCTTTTTAATTTTTTAAATATTTGAAGTATTAGAGAAGGCCCTTAGGTTAGTCCACTGTTAATATAATCTTCTTTGAAGCAAAAAAAAAAAAAAAAAAAAAAAAAACAGATGATAAAGATTAAAATGGGAGCACACAGAGGTGGTATCTGTAATCTCTACAAAATTGTCAGATTCTCTGGACCTACGTTCACATGAATTTGGAGGGAAGACTATAGGGAAGGTCCATTCAGAAAGGAGGGAAAGGGAGGGCCCTTTGCTCTGACCTCCAGACACTCTATCAGTGGGGCTATGTGCCACAGGAATTCCCCAGTCCCCATACACAGGCTTATAGCTGGACTACACATAGGTTCATTAAGCCTTCAGCACATCATCCCAACAAAGGGACATCTCCATTTTTATTTTGCTCTCCATCATATTAGAAGTTGCCTTTGACTTAGCTTGTGACTGAAACAAAATATCCCTATTTCTTTCTTCAGCAGCTTACAAGTTGAAAGGTGTATCAAATGGGAACACAATGTCACAGTTGAAACATTTATTTTCCCCAGAAAACAATCTTCAGGCAGTGGAACTGACCGATATTTTTCATTAATGCTTGAGGGCAAATCAAGGACAGATTAAAAAAAAAAAAAAAAAAACCTGTAGTATGCGGTGTTTCCAACTTTTTTCCCCTCCAGTCAAAAAGGTGCTTTTAAAATGTAAAATATATTTTCTACTATGAAGACTGTTTTAAAACAGAATTTGGTATGAAAAGTAAGTGTTTTAAGATATGTGTTGTTCTCTTCGCAGACTGCAGGGTAAGCCAACTCCTCAGCCTGGGTTATTAAAATGATAGGATCAAAGATCCCCAGGGCACCTGGGTGGCTCAATTGGTTAAGAATCGGCTTCTTTTTTTTTTTTTTTTTTTTTTAATGTTTATTTATTCTTGAGAGAGAGAGACACACACACAGAGCATAAGTGGGGGAGGGTCAGAGAGAGAGAGAGACAGACAGACAGACAGACAGGATCCGAAGCAGGCTCCAGGCTCTGAGCTGTCAGCACAGAGCCCAACGCGGGTCTTGAACTCAGGAACTGTGAGATCATGGCCTGATCTGAAGTCAGATCCTTAACCGACTGAACCACCCAGGCACCTCAAGAATCTGCTTCTTAATTTCAGCTCAGATCATAATCTCATGGTTCATGAGTTTGAGCCCCATGTCAGGCTCCGTGCCAACAGTGCAGAGCCTGCTTGGGATTTGCTTTCTCTCTCTCTCTCTCTCTCTCTCTCTCTCTCTCTCTCTCTCCTCTCTCTCTCTCTCTCTCTCTCTCTTTCTCTTTCTCTCTCTCTCTCTCCCCATGCTAACAGTGCAGAGCCTGTTTGGGATTCACTTTCTCTCTATCTCTCTCTCTGTGTGCCCCTCCCCTGCTCCTGAACAGTCTCTTTCTCTCTCTCTCTCTCCCTCTCTCTCTCTCTCTCTCTCTCTCTCTCTGAAATAAATAAACATTAAAAAAAAAAAGATTCTCAATCCCATTAAATTTAGGAGACATTGGGGTAGAAAATAATTGCAGTGTCTTCATTTAATGGCACAGAAAATGCATTTAAAAATTATTATTAATGACAACTTTCTTCTGCCATGACATAAAGACATATATGATCACTTCATGACAGAGAACTAGAACCATTATGTTAACAACAAATACAGAAACTAGGGATTGTTGAAGGAATACAAGATGGTTAAACAACACTGAGGCTCCAAGTATGGCCTTCTAGAGCACTGAAGCAATAGTATGCTAAGATCATCTGGTTGTCCTGAAAAGGGTTATATTTATAACAGTTGTGTTCAATTTGACAAACAGCATGTAATCTCCTCTGTAAAAAGGAATAAAATACCCATTTAGTGGAGATGAATTATTCTTTTACACTATTCAGCTCCATTTTAATAATATATGTCCTGTCTTCCCTTGTACTAAGTTATATTATAGTGACCTGAATAAGTTATAAACTCTCCAGAATTGGCTTTTCTCATGTGCATGATCAAGATGATGCCAGGGACTGTGTCTATGTCTCTTGGTATCTCTCCTGCCTGTGAACAGGGCCTTACACCAAGTGGGTACTCAATAACATTTGGCTGAGTTAATGATTAAATGAACGGCTTCTTAAATCAGTTGCAGTCATGAAAATACAACAATCATTCACTGGAATGCACATTATAGAATTATTTAACCTTGGAGTTATGAAGAATTGTACAGGAGAGCTCATTAAACTCACATTCAATTTAAGAATACCTTCTTCTTCTCTGAAGCTTGTTCATCTAAAATCTCAGTTTAAAAATCCCAGCGATTGGGAGTTTGCTGTTCCATTTTCATTCAGGTCTATTTATTACTCTCTTCTGTTGAGTCACAAGCTGCTTCATTTCAACTGCATCCTAGCTCTGTCCCTTGGATAACACAGCACGAGTAAATTGCCTTTTCGTCCTGACAACACCTCAAATTTTTTAAGACTACCAAAATTGTCTTACTTACTCGTTTCTGGTTTAACATTCCCACCTCTCTCATCTTTTTATTATTTTCTGGTTTCCAGGTCCAGTATCTAAGTCTTTTATGATTTCTGGACACTTGCCATATCCACTTGCCACTGGATATGCTCTAGTTTTTCAATCACCTTCTATAAATGTGGAACTCAAAATGAATAAAATTAAAATGTAGTTTCACTGCTTTTAAGAATTTCTCTTCTTCATTTTCAGTTTGATGATATGCACCTAGATGTGGTTTTTCATTGTAATTTACCTCCTAGGAGTCTGAAGATTCTTGGATCTGTGTCTTAAATCACCAGTTTTTGAAAATTTTCCTAGATCTGTCTCTTTCTCTTGCTCTTCACTTTCTAGAACCCTAAATTATATGTATGTTAGACACATATCACATATTTTTTATATCCTTCTTCATTTCCCTCTGGGATTTTATCTAGATATTTTTAGTCATTTATCTTCCAGTTCACTAATCCCCTCTTCTGACAGAACTAATCTGCTATTAACTCATCCACTGAATCTTCGATTCTCACTCACAACATCTTTTGGATTCTGGGACTCTGGGAAAATTCTACATTTTCCCTCTATTTTCTTGAAAATATTTGTCATCGTTATTTAGAGGTTCCCACCTGATAACCACAATACCTAAATCATCCTTTGGGTTTCTGTCTATAGAATTTTGTTTTCACTTTCAGTCATCTGGATTTGTTTTTTGCACATGCTGGGTAATTTTTTTAAATATTTATTTATTTGAGAGAGAGAGGGAGAGAGCATCAGTGGGGGAGGGACAGAGAGAATCCCAAGTAGGCCCTGCCCATCAGCACATGGTGCTCAACCCCACAAACTGTGAGATCATGACCTGAGCCAAGATCAAGAGTCAGAGGCTTAACTGACTGAGCCACCCAGGCACTTCATGAACATGCTGGGTAATTTTAAATTACTATTAGATATCATATATAAAATATTGCTCTGTTTGATGTGATTTCCAAGCAGAATTTTATTTTATTCTGGAAGGCAGGTAGAGTATTGGCATGTCCATTTAAGCGTAGGTTTTGGGTTTTGTTAGTGCTGATTTTGTTTCCAGTTTGTCTTTATTCTTAGATCATAGTACTTCTGGGATCAAGACTGCAAGCCTGTGGAATTTACAAAGACTACTCCACTTTCTTGGGCCCTAACCTCTAACTGCTCTCTCCCCAAGACCACCAGACTGTCAATATCTTTACTAAGCTCTCTGGTCTTCCTGGAACAGATTTCTACTTGATTTCTAGGAGTTTCACCCTACACATGTATAGCTTAGAAACTGGAAAATGCTTTCAGAGGAAATAACATACATCATTTGCAGTTCAGTTCTCAAAGATTTCTTCCTTGCATCAAGTCCTGATCTATGTGGTAGCCCTGAATGCTAAATTCTCTCTCGAGTGCAGCAAAACTGTTACAAGCCTCTGGCTGGGGCTTGCTCCTTGGTCTCTCTTCTCTTTGCTGAAAATTGACAGGTTCTGTGACGGAAAAGTAGAACAATTGTTGGGATCATCACAGTGGTCTGTTTCCTCCAGATGTTGGCCCAAGTCCTGTCTGCTCTGGGTTTTCACCCTTGTCTTCATTTTAATGTTACTTTAATTGTGCAGCATGCCATGAGGTTATCATAGTTCAAAAATGTTTACTGAATATTTACTAAATCCTAAGCTCTGCACTAAACAATCCACAAAGAGGATTACAATACAGTGTCCTCCCACTCTTGCTTTTATTTAACATAGAGAGTAAGGTTAGGTGTGTGAGATGATAGCTGATGAGTCAAAGGAAGCACTTATTCTTGACAGATCCACTTTTTTGTAGGTTTCTAATTAGAAACAATTTTAGTTTTTACTTCTGATTAAAAGGGTGATTCATATTCATTGTGTATTTTAAATATCAGAAAATGAATAAAACTATGAAGAAAAAACTAGAAACTACTTCTCGATTCCTACTAGGAGGTAGCCCTGTTTTATTGTCTAAGCATCAAGACTCTTACAGATAGATGGATAAAAAGAAGGAGGGATGGAAGGAAGAGAAAAAGAAAGGGTAGGAGGATGAAAGAAACAAAGGGTAGCCATCAGCACCTACGATGTGTTAAAAATACTAACAGTGGAAAGGATTATCTACGAAGCATGGGTGCATGAGAAATGCAGTTGGCTGAAAACTGAGGGAAGAACCTTGGGAAAGCTGGGGAGAAGTGAGGGTGAAGTAGAAAGAAAAGAAGAAACTATCAAGATGCTCCATGAGCATCAGAATTTCAGGAAAGAGGACATGAGCAGAAGACTCGAGTATAGCAAAGACTACTTATAAGTACCACCTGTATTTGACCCTTGTTAATACCAGCATTGGTGGCTTCAATGGAAATATTTTGAGCAGGGCAGTGATGGCAAACTAGACTTGAGAGAGGTAAGAGGAAATCAGACAGCAGAAATGAAAGACATCAACCATCAATTATTCTCCGTCATATCTGGACATGGGAGGAAAGAGATAAAGCAGTTGGTAAAAGCCAAAACAGTTTTTTATTTCTAACTCTGGGAGAGACTTGAGCATGTTTAAAGACTGAAGACAAGGAACAATCGGAAGGCAGAAACTGAAAATGCATGAGACAGAAAACAAAGCCCATCAATGAGATCCTTTCTTTGGATGTTATCATTGAGAATACAATTATCCCTGACTTTATTTTTAATGTATTATTTTTTTTTGGTAGCCACATTTCATTGCAGGTGCACATCAAACTTAACCCTAAATAAAATTACCACATCTTTTCAGAAGAACTGCCACTAAGTCAGGCCTTTTCTTATCTATGTCCAGGTAGGCTTGTATTCTTTCTCCTGTACTTAGACACAGCACCATTAAATTCCATCTTTTCCATCTAGTACTTTCATTCAAGAACTATTTAATCAGTGCTTCCTGTAGGCAAAGCATGATGCTTGGCATTGCAGTACATAGTAGTGAACAAAATAGACACTATTCCTGCCCTCCTAGAGCTTATACTCTAGATGCTTACAGAATGGTGTATGTTCCCCTCAGACCACCCTCAGATGAGGGTCCAAAATATGGAAGCTCTTCAGTCAACAGCTGTGGAAACCTGTGGCAACTTTCCATCTTCCAATGAAGAAAGAAGTCATGGTCTCTTCTACCATTGCCCGAGAATAGGTTTCTAGCAGATTTTCAGGTAATAAGACTAGAAAATAAACATTCACTAAAGTGACAGATATATTGTGCCAACAAAATTTAGTGAAATAAATGTTTAAACAGTTACATTTACAGGTGCTTAAAATGATCTCTGTAATACAAGTTATCACTTAGATTAATATTTATTTTCTCTCAAATACATTAGTTTTTAGACTGAATTCACCAAATCAAACAATTATTTTAGCCTAAAATAGAAAGCTATTCTTTCATCTAATTAGGAAGCTCATGAAGAAGGACTATCAACAGATTTTATTTTGTAAAACAACCTATGTACTACACAGAGGAAACAATCTATCTAAACATCCACTCTTGGGGACAAACTATGTGTTCCATGAAGAAGTTTTAGAAGATTCTGAGCGAGGGGCAGGTATCATTATCTCCTCCAGTATCGATGATAACAGACTACATCTGTAATACAGCTGTTACTGTACAGCCTTAGTGAGTCCCTTTTGGGATAACCATCTCAGAAAAATTACAAATCAGAGACACATATTAACCCCATTACTTCTTTAAAATCTACCATGAACATTTATTATTGGCATTTTTACAGAGATTCCATTAATTTAAAAAAAGTATTTTTATAAGGGTAAAATGGAAAATTCTACTCCTCTTTTTCATTATTTCCATACTCTTAGTGACCTCTAACAGAGAGCTCTATTTAAGCATTATAAACTCCTAAACTGAGTTTCTGAATTCTTTTCTTTCATGAAAATTATTGAGAATGGTCAACTAGAACTACACTCAGGAGGTCAGTCTTTTTGGTGGGTAGAAGTAAGTCTACATATTTAACTAAACGTTGGTATACATGTCACAGCTGGAGACTTTTCTATTTTGGAAATATTGTCATTAAAAACAATTGTACTGTTGCACAGAAGTTGCAGCAGGGTATGTATGGCTATGACATTTATACAATTCCAAGCATTTGCCATGGATGTTACATGAATCATATTCTCCTTAGTTTGAATTTTTGCCGCTTGGAAACATGACAGGAGCAGCAGTCAAAATCATAGGTAAAATAATACAAAGAGTAATTTTCTCCTACCATTCACCTAAAAATGTTTCCTTATCCAAATTATAAGTTAATTAAGCCCATGTAATCTATATTCTATTAAGTTCCCAGGCTAAATTAATTTTACAAAGGCAGTTAAAAAAATACCCAGGAAACTAACACTGAATTACAGGGTAGAAGCTGCGACTCTCTGGAGTTTGGTACCTCGCTTTCACCAAAACTTCAAATATGATCACTTTCAAAATGAGGATGCAAGATGTATAATCACAAAATGTGCACTTTACATTGCCCCTCCAAAGCCAGGACTAACAAAGACCCATATTAAAAGGGGAAGGGAAGTATTTGAACTATTTTAGGCAACCATTGGATAAATACAATATAATGAGGTATGTGACTTAACCTATCTGAGCTTCAACGCCTTGCTTATAAAAAGTGGATTACAATATACCACACAGAATTGTTATGAGGATTAAATGAATTAATGCATAGAAGGCATTTACAACAGCGCTGGGGACAGATTCTAAGACATTAAACTAAGCAGTATTACTTCATCTTATTGGGTTGCTGGGGAGCTCCTTTTATTTTTTTAAATAATTTTTTTAATTATTTTTAATTCTTTAAATTTATTTTTGAGAGAGACAGAGACAGAGCCCAAGTGAGGGAGGGGCAGACACAGAAGGAGACACAGAAGTCAAAGCAGGCTCCAGGCTCTGAGCTATCAGCACAGAGTCTGATGCAGAGCTCAAACCCACAAACCATGAGACCATGACCTGAGCCAAAGTCGGACACTTAACTGACTGAGCCATCCAGGTGCCCCTGGGGAGCTCTTCCTTAAACATAAGACATGTTGGTAAAGATCTGTCAAATGTTGATGGCAACACTAAACATATTTACTCTTTGAAATTAAGGAAATAATAGTTTCCTTAATAATAATAATAGGTACACATCTGTACCTAGATAAAAACCATCTAAGTTTGAAATTAAATGCCCTAGATGGTTCAGGGAATTGTGTGCATATATATTCAGAAATCCAGGGGCACCTGGGTGGATCAGTTGGTTGGGCAGCCAACTTCAGCTCAGGTCAAGATCTTGCGGTCTGCCCCCCCCCCCCGGCCCCTCCCCACTCATGTTCTGTCTCACTCTCTCAAAAATAAATGTTAAAAAGATTTTTTTAATTTAGAAATCTGAAAAATCAAGGGAGATAGATCCTGAAAAGGATTTAATGAAGACAAGGCCAACACATATATTTCTATGATCAAAATAAATGTAGAAAACTGACCACGATAAGGGTTATTCAATATAAATCACTGTTCCTAGGGTCTCTAGCACATGAGGGTTGGGGATGAGGGCTGGTGCTTTCAAGGCTGCGGAGCCTTCCACATAATTTGAGGCTAACAGGGCATAGTAACGGGAGAAGAGCTATAGAAGCATATAGCCGTGCATCCAACAGTAGCTTTTGATTGATTACAAGCCCCTCTGCACTGATTTATAGGCAGAGATCTTCTCGTTTTTATCCTACAAGTCAATTACTAGTATATTATAGTTTTAACTTTTTTTAATGTTTATTTTGAGAAGGAGAGACAGAATCCAAAGCAGGCTTCAGGCTATGAGCTGTCAGAATGGAGCCTGATGCCGGGCTCTAACTCACAGACTGCAAGATCGTGATTTAAGCCAAAGTCGGCGCTTAACCAACTGGGCCACCTAAACGTCCCAAGATAGTTACAGTTTTAAAGAAATGCATTAGGTCTATTTTTTTAGGTGATAAAGACATTTATTCCTTATTTAATATGAAATTTGATGATAGAGTTTTTTTTGTCTTCTAAAAAGTAGTGTATAATTAACATACAGCATTAATTTCAGGTGTACCATACAAGGATTAATAAGCAATTCTATACACTTCTTTTTTTGGAAGAAAAAAATTATTTTATTTTATTCCTGAAGATTTCATTTAAATTCAAGTTAATTAACATATAGTGTAGTATTGATTTCAGGAGTAGAATTTAGTGATTCATCACTTACATATAACACCCAGTGCTCATGACAAGTGCTCTCCTTTAATGCCCATCACCCATTTAGCCCATCCCCCCACCCAAGATCCCTCCAGCAGCTCTCAGTTTATTCTCTATAGTTAAGAGTCTCTTATGGTTTGCCTCCCCCTCTGTTTTTATCTTATTTTATTTTTCCTTCCCTTCTCCTATGTTCATCTGTTTTGTTTCTTAAATTCCATATATGAATGAAATTATACGGCATTTGACTTTGTCTTATTTTGCTTAGCATAGTACACTCTAGTTCCATCCACATTCTTCCAAAAGGCAAGATTTCATTCTTTTTGATGGCTGACTAATATTCCATTGTATGTATATACCACATCTTCTTTATCCACTCATCAGTCAATGGACATTTGGGCTCTTTCCATCATTTGGCTATTGTTGATAGTGCCGCTATAAATATCTGGGTGCTGTGCCCCTTCAAATCAGTATTTTTGACTGGTATTATAAATGCTCAGTTTTAGGGGCACCTGGGTGGCTCAGTTGGTTAAGCGTCCAACTTCAGCCAGGTCATGATCTCCTGGTTCACTGGTTAGAGCCTCGTGTAGGGCTCTGTGCTGACAGCTCAGAGCCTGGAGCCTGCTTCAGATTCTGTGTCTCCCTCTCTCTCTGCCCCTCCCCAACTCATGTTCTGTGTCTCTCTCAAAAAGTAAGTGAACATTTAAATAAGTAAATAAATAAATACTCAGTTTCACCAAGAAATAAAAGCTTTCCCTCTTGGATTTTACAACCTTCACAGCTCCTGACCTTGTCTTCTTTCCTTCTTTCTTACCACCTTCATGTTCTTCTCATCCTCCAGTTTGCCTTAGCACTAAAGTTTCCTCTCTAAGTCCACTGTATTTTACTATGTTTCTTTCCTATGAACTCATCTCTAATGAATTTAAGCATCATCTTAATTGTTATACACAAATCCTTATCTCTAGCCCTACCATCATCCCTACTCCAGTTCTGTTTCCAGAGACTGACAGAAGAAAATCTACTTTAGTATGCTTCCATTACATCATACTCATCTACATGCACTTCTCTATTACAATTAATTCATACCAGAGGTATTTTCTTCCACTTCCCTGATATTGAGCTCTTCCCCACAATTTGTACCTCCAAATATATTTTCTTTGTGTCAGTTAAGACTTTTTTTTTACGTTGCAAGTAACGACAGAGCCAATCCAAACTCATTTTATTAAGGGAACTCATTGGGTTAGGCAAATTAAAATCCAGACTTAGTTTTGATTTGATTTGAGGTTTTATCCAGTGCCTTAAGCCACATTACCAAGAATCTGATTTCACTCTACTTCCCTGTTCTATCTTCCACAGAATGAGTTCCATCTGCCCCTCTATAATGTGGTTGTTAAAACAACATCATACCCGTCCTCATGGTAGCAATGTGGCTGCATTAGCTCTAGGTCCCCAATTCACACATCACACTCCCCACAGCAGAATTTTGCATCTGTTTTGACAGTCTTCGCATGAATCCTGGGATTACATCTCTCTTGGTCTGATTTAGGTTACATGTACACCCCTAAATCAATCACTGAAATCAAAGATGGGTCTGCTAAGTCAGAGGTTGTTTCAAGTTTCCCCACAGCACAAGACTCAGAATGGAAGCACATAAATCCTTCAAAGGAAAATCAGGCTACTATGTTGAGAGAAAAGGAAATAGGTGCTGGGAAGAGAACAACACATGTCTGAGACATGTTCCAATCCAATTGCAAACTCCAAGCACAGATCATGTACAAATCCTAATCTTCCTTTCTATAAACTTCTCCTCCATTCCCACAATATTCAAAGCTGCGGAAGATCCATTAGTCAATTCCTGATACATAGGTTGGGATTTACTGGATTGATCAATATCCAACCTGCAGACAATTTTGGATCAAATGGTTTATGTAAATCTATCTAGGACCATAGTTAGATAGTTGGAGGAACAAGGTAATAGAAGAGTGTGTGTCGATCCACCCATCTTTTCCACCTCCACAAATAGAGGGAGGATGCTCAACACAATGCACATCTAGAATATAATTTGAAAACAGTATATACTACCATGCCTGTATTGTAGCTTGGAACTTTGAGAATTATGACCTCATTATGTCTATGCCTTGATTTCCTCCTTATGCCTTCTATATATTTTAAATAAATGCATGTGTCCTTAGTAGACAGGACACATATTTCAAAGAGTAAATCATGTGTTATTATTTTATTAGCTCCAGAGTTCAGCAAAAGACCATGGTGCAGAGGCAGTCCCAAATATCTATTTGTTAAATAACAGTAATTATTGTATTCTTTAATTAGTAAAAACAGAAAGCAAAGAGTACCATCTGACATTGCATTAATCATAGTAAATGTAGCTGAAGTGGTCAAATATCTGGATCACTGGGAGATATTCTTTGTATCTCCTAGGACGTCCTAGTTTAAGCAGCCTTAATCTTATACCATAATAATCAAATGGATGTGGATATGCCTAGGGAGCTTCACAGAACTGAGAAAACTGGGAAAAAATATCTTACGGGTGAGATGTGAGGCTCAAAAGAGGTTCAAGGGCAGTGAGACAGTGCTGAAGAGTTCGGAGTGCTTTAAACTGGGAAAAACATTCTGTCGCTGTGATTGATCTATAGTCCACTCTTCACGAATTCACACATAAATCCCAAAGTGCGGGTGCAGGTGACTGGGAGGCTGGCGGCTTCAATAAAAAAACAAGTAACAATGAAAAGGGCTGGCTTTGGGTTTGACAGCTTTGGCAAGAACAAATACAGCAGCTTCATGGGCACAGGTTGTCTTGGTGAGAACACTGGCTCTCTGAACCAGGTCTGTGGACTTTTAGAGAATGTACTGGACATCAGCAGCAGGAAAGGCAGAAAATGTCAGACAACACAGGATAGATTAGAGGACTGCACTGGAGCATGTAATGTAGAATCTCCCCAGGAACTCCCAAACTATCTGGAGAGAAACTGAAGAGCCTGGATGTCTCACAGATGAGTTTGGACAGAGCTCAAGCAACACGATATTCCTGCTCTTATTGTGGTCTTTTGTGAAGCTACTCAGGTTAAGGCCTAGGGAAACACTGATTGTGTCTCAAAATTAGAAACTGAGTTGTGAAAAGTTATGTGCCCGATAACCATATTAATATGACAACATGTTTTTCAGTTCTGTGTCCACAGAATCCATTTGTCATCATCAGGATTGCCAGGTGTTGACTATTGATTCAGGCTATATTTTAGGCCCTATCTAGCAAAGTGAAAAAAACTTAAAAAGCAGTCATATAACTTCCATTTATATCACTGACACAGTTTCTTTCATGTAACAGGATGCACCAAAACTAGACCATTTTATTCCTGAAGACTTGACAACTAGTGTATCTTGAGTGTGTACTTTTTTTTCCTCTCGTCTCTCTCTATACTATGGTGTTTTCACATCTTTAAAAATCTTTATGGCTGAGGAGAGACTGCCCCTCCCTGGGCTAGCCATTTCTTAGAGACAGCAAAGGCTCAGCCAGAGCATGCCTTTCATATGCAAACTCATCCAGAGCTATATCTCCTCTATCTGGCCACTGCACCCAGGAGGCATCATTCCTCCACCTTAATCTTCCCTGGGCCAGGAACCAGACAACATAGGACCGGCTGAAGAATGAGGGCCAATAATTATTTCTACCATAAAAACACAGTCAAGCAAATGAAAATTACCAAGTGAAAGACGCATTATTAAAAACAAACTTAAATGCTGCCATAGACTAAATGTGTTTCCACCACCCCCAAATTCATATGTTGAAGCCTAATCCCCAGTGTGACAGTATCTGGAGATGGGGCCTTTGGGAGATGATTAGGTAATGAGGGTGGAGGTCTCCTAAGTGGGTTTAGTGTTCTGATAAAGGACATCCAGAGAGCTCAGTTGACCTTTTTGCCATATGAGGACACAGCCAAAAGACAGCCACCTATAAACCAGGAAGTGGGCCTTCACCAGACGCCAAAATCAGCAGGCACTTTGCTTTTGTACTCCTAGCCTCTAGAACTGTGAGAAATAAATTTCTGTTGTTCAAAATTCACCCAACCTACAGTATTTAGTCATAGTAGCCCAGAATGAACTAAAACATATATTTCCCCTCCAGCTGGTAGTCTAATGTGTATGGAGCACACCTGTAACCTTGGGTGCTAATGTGCACCAATGTGCTATAAACATTAGTCACACAAAGTAATAATTGTCTTACATGCATTTATTGTTAAGTATGAAGGGTCTCATGAGTCTTACATTGCTAGAGCAGACGGGAGTTTTCAAGTGTTCTATTACTCAGAGTGAGAGTTCACAAGTATTCCATTGATTAGTTAATCACACTAGTCAATGATTACACCAGTTGAAACAGTGGAGAAGAAGAAATAGCAGAATATATTTATTCCATTGTGAGGCATAACTGAAAGTTTGTAATAAAGTGAAAATTTTCCAGTAGACAAATCAGAACTACTAAGAACTTCTTTGTAAGAAGTAAAAGGCTTTCCTTTAAGTCACCAACAATACTGACAGTTAAGTATGATATTCCCTATAGCTTGGCCATCATGGTATTTCAGCAGTCTAATTTCCCTAAGTATATGATCTTGCCCCAAAGGTAGTCATATAGCAAAAGAAGTAGACACTTTCCTGCTCTTGCTATTTATTTAAAAGTTAAATATGGCACTAAATCTAAGCAAGTAATTAAAGCTTATAGACCACTTCATGAAAGAATGCAGACTTAATTTGTTAATCCTCAAAGAAAAAAGACTGAAAAGAAGTCAAGTGACTGGAATAATTTAAGGACTGAAGAATCTAGAAATGGAAGTTTCTTCAGACCTGTAACTGTAAAAAAAATGCACCAGCTGTTGACATGAAGAGGGGTGCCACAATGCAATTCAAGAATTAATCTGAAGAGGAAACCTGGGACCTATTATCTGCTGATACCTTGTCTCTTAAAAAAAATTAAAAATAAGCAAAAGCTTGTTACAATACTGAAATATGTCACATCACTGTCTAAATTCATCAGAGACAGATGGCTGATTTGACTAAACCAACCTTGTTTACAACAGAACAGATCCATTGATCCTGTGCCAAAGAATTGTGGTTTAAACTTCCCCCTATTTTGGCTACCACATTAATTCTAGGGTTCGCTGAGTCTCAAAAGAACAGGATTAAGATTTCAACATAATCCTTAACGATTAAAACAACTCAATGAGTTCATACTAATAAATATTTAGGAACCAGACTTCCCAAGGACAACATAATGAATAATAACCATGTACAGCACAGGTGGGCAGTTTTATATCCTAATGCATTATTTATATGATAGGAAAAAATACCATTAAATGAAAAACACTGTTACCAGCACTGATGTTTAAGACAATACAGATTCAGATAAATAGGTCTTCTGTGTGTTTATATTTGCAATTTAAATTACAATGTTAGACTGTTTCATGTCCTAATTACTTAAAAGAGGCAGTAGTTAAATAAAAGTAGGATATTTTGAATCTGTGCTAGCATCTTTTATCCATATGCAAATGTATGCCCTGGATATACATGGCTTATTGATGAAATAAAATTATTGGGCACTTCTCCACTGTTTCATTAAAGTTTGACAGCTTGATTGGCATGATATTTTAAATTTGTGAGTTAATTTTTTTCTCCAATTAGCAGAATCTGGACAGTAAACTATCCTACAAGTGTTCAGTAGCATCTAAGAAGTTGACTTCTTATTCAACTGCCAGGTGATTCAGTAAATTATTGTTCTAGAACAGGAAGTGGTAAATCAAAGGGTCTAATTCTTGTAAAAAAAACTAAGTGGTCTCAGATATTACCTTTTTCATTAAGGTTTAGTGTTATAACATGTAAAGACAGCAATGCAGTATCTCTAGACTGAGATCCTTAATGGAAGGGTTGTTTGCCATCAAAACATCTCTAAGTCTCAGCCACAGGCATACTTGACCTTTCTATTACATTTCTACTCTGTCACTTCCATCATCACCTTATCACATCGTGATGTGTGATTGTGTGTGTGTGTGTGTGTGTGTGTGTGTGTGTGTGTGTGTTTCTCCCTCTCTCTCTCTCTCCCCCCAACCCCATAGGACTCTAAGTTATCTGAAAGGTAAAAATTCCCATTCCTCTCTGTGTGATTATCACAGCAATTACCCAGCATTTATCTAGTGCCAGCACTTACCTGACACTCAATGAATACATACAGTTGACCTTGAACAATGCAAGGGTTAGGGACACTGGCATCCCCACATAGTCAAAAATCCACATATAGCTTTTGATCCCCCAAAACTTTACTAATAGCCTACTGCTGACCAGAAGCCTTATTGATACTATAAACAGTTAATTAACATACTCTTTGTATGATATATGTATTACATACTGCACTCTCACAATAGAGAAAAAAAATGTTACTATGAAAACGTAAGGAATAGAAAACACATTTATAGTATGTACTATAAAAAACTCACATACAGGGCCACCTGGGTGGCTCAGTCAATTAGGCATCCAACTCTTGGTTTCAGCTCAGGTCATGATCTCACAGTTTGTGGGTTTGAGCCCCGCATTGGGCTCCGCACTGATAGTGCAAAGCCTGCTTGGGATTCTCTCTCCCTTTCTCTCTATCCCTCCCCCACCCATGCTCTCTCTGTCTCTCTCTCTCTCTCTCTCTCAAATAAATAAAAAATAAAATCCACATACAAGTGGATCCATGCAGTTCAAGGGTCAACTGCACATTGAATAAATCGATCACTGTAAGTTTCAGTGAAAGTGGCACAGTTGCTTTGCATGTAAAAACTGCTCCATAAATGTGCATGGCCCTGAATTAAACCATCACTGTTTATCCCTTATTAAGTGCACAACACTTTGCTAGTTGAGAGTGCTTTGCATTTATGTCAGTTGCCTCTCTTACTCCACCTGTCATGCTAGTATCACTCTTGACTTCTCTGATAAATGCAACTCAAACAACACTTTGGCTGAGTTTTTCAACTTAATGCATCCTTGAGAATACTGAAAAAAAGAAACATGTGTCTGTAAGTTTCAGAATTAATTTTTTGCTCTTACCACCTGTACCATTCAGGGTCTAATCAGGAGTTAGAAACCATGTGATTTGAACAGGCGAAGTGTAAGAGAATTACTAAATAGAGCAAAGAAAAATTAAATCATTTTAAAATTATCAACAAAAAATTATCACATATAACTTAACTATAAAGGTGTCACAAGATATCTAAAGAAAACTCTAGAGCTGAGGGACTATACCCAAGGAAGTTATAATTTGGACAGGTGGGGAGATCTCCCCATGTCTAGAATTCAGATTATCAATACAGAAGGTATGATTACAGCCCACTGGATAGTGAAGTCTGCTGAGCTGTCCAGACAAGAGTTGGTCTACAGTTGATAGGGAAGCAGGAAACACCTCTTGGGGTACAGACAGGTAGGTATACAGATGGTGTCAAAGCACTAGAAGCCTGCTCACCAGCAGATCAGCAGGAAACCCACTGTATATAGTATCCCACTAGGAAAGCCACAGCAGTGTCACATCAGACTGCATGCTCTGGGTACACGGTTGAAGCAGAGTGCCACTGCACATTCCTAAACTGGCATTCTTGCTGTAGAAGAAGTAGCAAAACAGATTCACAGGAGAGCCAGAAAGGGAACACTCTTCCTTCTGCAATTTTGCTTTAGCGCCCTCTACTGACAAAGCTTAATGTTGAGATTCCTGCAAAGGAAAAAAGCGTTTATAGGGTCTAACTCCACTATAGCACAGCAGGTAATTAAGGGTAAGTTTGGAACTCTGAGGCAATGAATCACTATCTGGAACATCACTCAACAAAAGAGGAATTCACTCTCAACAAAAACCTCATATCATTCTGATTCTTTTATGTTTTGGACTTATCTGCATCCTCTCTTCCAATCAATCTATTGCCGCATGGCATATTTAGGTGGTTGAAAGGGCATACGTTACCCTTATTTATATTTGAGAGAATTGAGGGATATTTAGACAAAGTAAATCATATCCAGCTTCATGGTGTACCTTAGAGCCGGTCTAGCATAAACTCACTTCCTTTAGGGCCTAATATTTATGGTCATATAGTTCATACTCAGAATGAAAGCCAGGATACTAACAATCACACCATTCCAGATCCAAATCCTTGTTACTCTCCCAGTGGTTCATTACATGCCCCCCACTCTAGCCTCTTCAAGGTTCCTTTAACACACTAACAAATTCATTCAGGGCAACTTCCCTTGGTTCTTCCCTCTGTCTGAAGCACTTTTCTCGCAAAGAGCCACAGGGGTGGTTCACTCACTTTCTTCAGGTTCTTAGCAATGTCACCTTCTCAGTAAGACTTTCCTTAACTACCCTACTTAAAACAGCAACCCACTAATGCCTCTTGTCTACTTTCCTGCTTTATTTTTCTCCTTAGCATTTACCACCAACACACTATACACTTTAGCTGACTGTTTTGGTAATTGCCTGCCACTCACATTAGAATAGAACCTCTAAGAAAGAACTTTTCTGGTGTCTTCACTGCACTGTATTATAAATACCAGATTAATATCTAACACATGCCTGGTGATCAATAAATACACGTGGAATGAATGACTTTTATTCTGCAACGTAAGCACAGATGATTGTTCGCTCCTTACTTTAGAGGTTAAAAAATCCTGAAGGGCACACATATGTCAAGCAGGTAATATAAATGACTGAAGCTGGCTGAGGTGAGTAGCTGAGGCAAAGTGAGGACTGTATACCCCATCTGAAGGGAGTAGCTATTCATCATCTCTACTGGAAACTGTAGCCACACAAAAATCAGAACCAGCCTTGCCAGTTTCAGACTTTACAAAAGGGGCATAATCTCTTAGTTTGTAAATATAGGTGAGAATTCATTTTAAGAACAAAAGAAACCAGAGATAAGACCCAAACACTTTGAAGATAAGCAAAATATACCTGGTGGCAAAATGCAGCCATAGCAGTTGGGAGACCACATGATTTCCCCCCACTGATACATTATGGAAATTCCATGTTTGATCTCTAAATTCACTCTTTCTGCACTTATGCTCAAACTCTTAATGTATCAATTCTCTCTTTTCAAATAAGTTTTACCCCCATAAAGGCATCATTGTCTCTCCCTCTGCCCTCTTTTTATCCTTGATTCTTTCAGTATTTTCTGCCAGTAGCCTAGACCTAGTAAATTTTCAGAAGAAACGTCTGATTTGGAATTAAAAAAAAAAAAAAGAATTGAGTTATAGCTCTACCTCTTGATTGCTATAAGAACTTAGATAAATTTCTACCTCTCCAATCTTTAATTTTCTCACAGCATTTGAATTCCCATGGAAACCCAGCCATTTTGTTCTGAAGCCTTTCCATCACTTTCCAATATAATCCTTTAGTTGTTGCCCCCAGCCACTGGCTGCTTTCCCCCTGAGGAGCCTAAGTCCAATTTTTCCTTAATAAGGAGAATCACAGAAAGCTTGTCCTCTTATAAAAGTCAAATACCTGGCACTATAACTCCATTCCACCACACAACATTGAGGTTTATTGAACTATTCTCTCAATTCATTATCATCTACTTTCCTTAGCACCTAACACACAAGAACTAAACAGAGAGAGACAGACAAGAGAGAGAAGGGGCAGGGGAGAAGAAACTGTAATTATTTTCTTACAAGGTATCTCCTTTTAAAGGCAAACGAATTGACTCCATCGTCTTGAACTACTACTTGTATTCCAAGGTTCTGTGACTCTATAATAATTAATTGAGAGGAAAGAATATTTTACAGGGCCAAAATATTTATTTTCAACAAAGTAGTTGTTTCCCCTTAAGAGTCCATGGAAGGGTATTCTGTTCACAATATCTTTTGTTATTAGGCCTCTAGCAGACATTGAAAACCTCATGCTTATTTCTGAAAAGATGTGTAAGTAGCAAATTCTCCATGGGTTTTGAAAAAAAAACCTCGGAGAAGTAAATTTGATTAGACTACCAGCACACGAGGGAAGTCAGAGGTTGATTACAAAAGGTCTAGCTGATGTTTTTTCAGCTTTCCTTTAACCTTGGCGAGATTTCATGTTCTTGCTGCTAAATTCAGAATCACCACTTATTACGGCTTTTGACTTTAGTATAGTTTAAGAGGGACGTGGTGTAAAATCATGCCTAGGCTGAAGACATAATATCATTTAGGCTTTGTTTAACAATAGTATATTTGTGTTGACACAAAAGGTTTAAGAAAAGTTGTTATCTATCTATAAGTCATAAAAATAAAACAAATTAGATTAAAAAGATTTTTTGAGACAAAATTTCTAAAATGTTGCTATTAAAAATGTTCTCATACTGCCTGGGTGGCTCAGTTGGTTGAGCGGCCGACTTCGGCTCAGGTCACGATCTCGCGGTCCGTGAGTTCGAGCCCCGCGTCAGGCTCTGTGCTGACAGCTCGGAGCCTGGAGCTTGTTTCGGATTCTGTGTCTCCCTCTCTCTGACCCTCCCCCGTTCATGCTCTGTCTCTCTCTGTCTCAAAAAATAAATAAACGTTAAAAAAAAAATGTTCTCATACTGTTTTATCAACTTACTTCTGCATATTGACAACTGGTTAACTCAAAATGTGTTATGCTTTGTGTTGAATTAGATTATTGATTTATGGAAGCATTTTATATCTCATGTTATAAAAAGCAATGCATGCATACTTTCAAGAAGCACAGGAAGTAGAAAAACATAAAAAAGATGCAGAAAGTAATATAATTTATAATTTAATTTTGAAATTACGAAAGTGTAACAAATTCCCTCAGGAACAAAACTATGCCATGAGTGATTAAAATTGAAACTTATTGCCCTAAGATGGTCAAGCAGAGAACAAGCATTAACCCCGAAACAAGGAGAACGTTAGTGAAGGTGTTAATACTCTGAGTTAAGAGAGTTAAGGACATAGGCATGGTCCAAAACAGCAAATGCAATATTACTTCTGAGCAGGTAACATCATCAATTTTCCAGTTTTTCCCCATGGTTAATAAGTTAATGACCCTTATTCTTGCCACTTCGAATGAATTTACTCAGATAATTCAAAAATATCTTGAGTTCTCTCATCCAGTCTGTTAGAGTTAGAGTAATAAATCATCTAATCCAGCTACCAGACTCCATAAAAATCTATAAATCATCAAGAGAGATGTGTTTGAAAGATGCTCTGTAAGATATTAAGCACTAAAATACCACTTGGTAAAGTGAATACTGCAAAATAGTTCAGTGAGATTTTCTGAGGAAAAATAACAAAAAAGGCGGGAGATGGGGGCAGCTTATTAGCCCTCTCTGCTAGAGTTTCAAAGGACATTAACATATAAAGGCTCTGAGAAAACGTGATAAACCTCATTTAATCCAGTATTTTTCCATTATATTTACCATGAAACATTTAGTCAAACATTTTCATTACACCTCAAGAATATCCTGAAGGTTTGAGATTGGTTCATATAAAGTTCTAATAACAAGTATATTCAAATAAACTAAAGATAATGTCCACACATTTAAAATATAAAGATTACAGAAAATATGTCATAGGCTAAATTCTGGGGTTAATATCACCAGCGCGAAAATAACAGTTATCAAAAATCTAATTGTGGGGCGCCTGGGTGGCTCAGTCGATTGAGCGATGGGCTCGGCTCAGGTCCTGACCTCGCAATTTGTGAGTTCGAGCTCCACGTTGGGCTCTGTGCTGATAGCTCAGAGCCTGGAGCCTGCTTCACGTTCTGTGTCTCCCTTGTTCTCTGCCCCTTCCCTGCTCACACTCTATCTCTCTAAAAAATAAACATTAAAGAAAAGAAAAAAATTTTAAAAAAATCTAATTGTGTTCAGGCTTAACTAGTTATAAGACTAAGTTTTTAGGCAGGCACCTCTGATTTTTACAAAAGCCTTAGAAGGTTAGAGTGGTCTTTATTAACGTGTTTTTCAGATAATTTGAAATATGATTTGCAAATTTCAAACATGTCATAGGCGAACAAGTATAATAAAATATATGCTTCCTGAGTTGCCCATGTTTTTTTTTCATTGCCAAGAAATTAATGTGAAATAATCAATTCCATTTCAAATCCAATTCTGAATGAATGGGTACAATGAATATGTCAATCATACAGCTGCCAAGCCTAATATCTCCTACCAGCTATGTTGCCTCTTGTACACCTAGTGCTAAGCTTTTGGTTTCTTTGTGTTTATTTTATTTTAATGTTTTACTTCTTTATTTTGAGAGAAAAGCAGAAAGAGAGAGAGAGAGAGAGAGAGAGAGAGAGAGGAAGAGTGAGAATCCCAAGTTTACAGCGCAGAGCCCCATTCAGGCCTCGAACTCACAAACCATGAGATCATGACCTGAGCGGGAATCAAGAGTCAGACTCTTAACTAACTGAGCCACCTAGGTCCCCGTGTTTGCTTTGTTGTTAATTTGCTGCTCTGTTTGTTGTACAGAGGGACGGTAACTATCGGTCCAGAGGTGTGTTCTGAATTCCGAATCAGTAGGCTAATAACCTCTAAGTATTAGGCTGTGAGGACTCTTTCTTCCCACCAGAGGGAAAAAACTAATTAGCAAAACTAATCAGACCTGTTCTTCCAGCCAATCTGTATTGGAGAATACAAAGATTATCTAACGGAATCAAACCTGTATAGAGAAATAAAGATAACATGAGAGTCCTATCACAGGACCAATATGAAAGAACTGATTCCTGTAATTACTTTATATCACCAGAGATCTGTAGGTTCAGGCTAGGTTTATTTTTAAAGATAAACCAACTTTTTCTAGATTTAAATTAATTCACCAACAAAATGATACTAAGAGAGGTGGGTACAAAATGATGATCTATATGATCTGTGCCAACTAAAACAGATTTTTTTCCAGAAAAGAATCATTTTGTTCTTCAACTATGCAACACCAAGTTCAATATTTAAATAAAAAATTCTGGTCTTGTGTTGGTATTGTAAAAATCTGTCAAATTCTGTGACAAATGAGTTTCATATCCACGAATTAATTCTAAGTCACTGCTGGCTGTGTTTAATAATATTTGTGCAAATAAAAGAACAAAATAAAAAGTCTGATACCACAAAAAGCTGATGGCTAAGCTCTAAATGCATTTAAGTGTCCATATTTAATGGCTGGGAAGCAGTTTAAACTACACACTATAAAATCCATCAACACACACTTTTATTTAAAGAGGAAATCTCCATTTTGTGGTCAGCTAAACTCAATATTTGGTTTGAAAACATCTCATGTTTTTATAGATTAGAAAAGATTAGAAAGGGGGCAGAGATCCTGTGCTAGATAACACTTTATTTTTCAAAAAGGAATAGGTTCATGATTTGGTATACACTGTAAACAAGAATGAAAGCCATAGATTAAAGTTCTGTACACAGCAAAAGCCAATGAAAACTATGCAGGGTGCTACTTATGATATATTATTTATACCGGTGACTTTCTGCCAACAAGGCTTTGTTCCTTAAAATACATTTAACATCTGTGGCGTCAATCAATGACATTTAACAACTCTGTCACGGTCAAAGGGGGGAAAAACTTGCTTGGATCCTTACAATGAATCTTCAAAACTGAGAAAAAGAAAATACAGCAGGAGTCTCAGGTACAACAGTGTGCTACAAACAGAAATAAAGAAGACAGCTGGTGTATATGTGGGGGAGACCTGAAAGCCATGTCCATCAAGCGCACTATGGATGATTTAAGAGTAGTGTAAGTTTACGGAAGATGTTTTTCTAGGATTAATGTAGCCCAGTTTATGAAAAGGCTGTGTTTCAAGTGTTCACCTAAGTATGCAATCCTGTGCTAGGCATTTTTGAGGGAATTTTAGATGTTTAAAACACAATCCCTGCCTTATAAATGACTGGCATTATGATGAAATGGAGAAGAATGTACTGAGTCCAAGAAAACAACGAAACTATTAATCAAACGGAGTATGAGCACCACTCGGAAATAAATACAAGTAGAATTTTATGAATCCTTAGAAGAGAAGAGGTTACAGATGGTGGGGGACGATACATTATGTAGAAGGTTCCTTTTAATATGAACTTGGAAAACATGGTTCATGCAAAATGACATAGTTTAAGTAACAGGGAGGACAATCCAGCAAAGGCAAGAAATGGACACTAACAAGGCACAGTCTGAGAGCAGCATGTGTTCATGTAAGCGGGGGACAAGTCCTGGTAGAAAGCACCAAAGAGTGTCAGGTGGCCACAGTGAGGAAGGCATTGAACACCCAATTATTCATCTACCAATAACACGGACTGATTTTATGTGATATTAGCTTCTGAATATATGATCCCAAGAATATATACAAGTTTATGGATATATAAATACACTCATTTGAGGTTGTGTCTCTATATGTGTGTGCTAACATACATACAAATACACGCACACATAGCTGTTTACTCAGAAATTGTACTTAAGTTATGGCATCGCTGACGTAGGCTGCCATATTCCCTGAACATTGAATATGAAGAGAACCATCTATAGGAAAGAGAACCACCGATGTCTGTAGGAAAACAAACTCAAGGCCCTTATGTGGACCATCAAGCATTTATTCTAGAAGAACTTTTCCTCTGCCTCCAATTCTACCTAAAGAACATCAGAAATGGAAACTCTCCTAAAGTAAGGCACATAGAAAAACACCTCTGGTTTTGACAAGGTTTTGACATAGAAAAACACCTCTGGTTTGACAAACACCTCTGGACATCCCCAAAGAGGGGGGGCAGAGACCTATAGGATTGGGGCTGAGTGTATGGGGCTTCTGTTACTTCAAAACCTCAAAAGTGTTTCTTGGTCTCTCTGGTTCCCGGCTTATTTCCTTTCTTTTCCTCAGCAGACCTCCATAAAGTCAGAGACTTTAATCTGTTCACTTTAAGGACTGGTGCCTGGAATGGTACCTAATTCACTTCAGGCAAAAAGTAAATTGAATGAATTAATATTAAAGGTCTCACTTTTATATCAAACAAAATTATTTATCCTCCATAACTCAAAAAGAGACTGCACAGGCTATTTTCACAAATTCTCCCCAAGGCATATTTTCCAGAATCAAGTGCTTAGGTCCTTAGGTTTTTCATGAGAGTGTCTCACACAAATTACTAAAAGGGTTTCTGGAATAAAACAGCTCCATTTTAGTCCTAACTTAACTTATTTTTTTTTTCTTTATCGATAAGACAGTGAAAGGTAAACAATACATAAATTCTTGTAGTGGGTTTTGACCATTCGAGAATGAATAAAGACTCAGCTACATTTCAGAGAAAAACTGGGTTCGGTATATTCTAGGCATTTCCGGATGGAACAGGGGCAGGGCTATGCTAATAGCACGGACAGAACCTTAGTCCACAACTGCTGCTTGCGTTAATTACAGATCGTGAAGCTTCTGAACACTGGCCCCTTGTCTCTTCATCCCAGTACTCCCACTTTTTATCACTTTGTTGGCACTCAAAGAATTAACAAGTGAATGAGGAAACCCCAGGAATATTTGATCTCCTCAAATTCTTCATCTTCCCCTTTTCTTTTCCCAGGTGTTCTTAGGATTTTTGCCAACAGGATTTTGCCAACAGAGGATATGAGGAGGGGAGAGTAGGAGTTGGGAATCCTGATAGCAAGTAAGGGTGACAGAAGATAAATTGGCTGTAGCTGATAGAGAAATGATATTTTCATAGCTACTTGACATTCCCGTTTATCCAAGGGAAAGCATGAAAGTTGGCTAATGCTTTATTTAACTCTTTCAAAGTTTAAAGTTTAAAGTTTAAAATACATTACACACTGGCGAGTCTGGGTGGCTCAGTCAGTTAAGCAACTGAATTCGGCTCAGGTCATGATCTCATGGTTCATGGGTTCAAGCCCTGCGTCAGGCTCTGTGCTGATAGGTCAGAGCCTGGAGCCTGCTTTGGATTCTGTGTCTCCCTGTCTCTCTGTTCCACTCCTGCTCATTCTCTGTCTCTCTGTGTCTCTCAAAAATAAATAAACATTAACAATTTATTTTTAAATAGATCAAACACAGAGGTTCTGGAGTAAGAGGTCTTTGATCTAAAATTTAGCCCTGTTTCCTCCTGGTATGACTATAAGCAAGTTACTTAAATTCTAACAGCATCAGTTGACTATTTGCAAATGGATATAAATTACACCCCTTACTTTAAACGTGGTTGTTATTACTAAATATGATTAATCTAAAATACTTAGCACTGAGGAGACAATGCACTAACACCAAGTGTTACATATTGCTACTGTTATTGCCCATTCATACAAAAACATAACCATACTGTGGCTTAAAATGAGAAAACACAGTAACTCGGAGATTATTAAATAAAGATTCATATCTGAGATTGAAAGTTTAGCTTACATATTACAATATTTTATGCATGGCAGCTTCGTAATAAAAATAGTTATATATTCATTTAAAAATGATAAGAAAACCAGTTCAATAAGTAGATGGAACAGTATTCTTTGCTCAGTCCAAGTTCCGAAATTTTTGTCATAGAGTAAATGTGACCAGAGCAAAAGCACTGGAGTTAAAAACAAACAAGCAAACAAAACAAAACCTTAATTCACTTACTTTACAGTACATACATGAGTGGCATCAATACTTCTCAAAATCGAAAATGGTAATTCTTTCTAGAAAATTGTTTAATCCCCATTCTGAATATACAGAATAAAAACTGTTAATAGTAGTAATGTATATTTTCTAAAGCTATATTTCATATTTAGAATCTTACTAGTAACATACTAATTTATATCTTATTAACCATAATATTTAATTCCGAAATAAATATAAATTTAAAAAAATACACACATACACACACTCACAGTCCTTAAAATGAGATAATAACATAGTGCCAACATTATGTCCTCATTTCCATGAATAACAATGTTATGAGTTTCAAAGGAGAAGGTAATCTTGAATAAAATTATTTTATACTTTTAAATTATGTCAAATGCAATTCTTTAAAGCAGCTAAATGTAAAGATACTTCTATAATCAGTGGTGTACTTAAAATTTTTTTTTAATGTTTATTTATTTTTGAGAGAGAGACAGAGCATGAGCTGGGTAGGAGCAGTGAGACAGGGAGACACAAAACCTAAAGCAGGGTCCAAGCTATCAGTACAGAGCCCAATGGAGGGCTTGAACTCACAAACTGTGAGATCATGACCTGAGCTGAAGTGGGATGCTTAACCAACTGAGCCACCTAGGCACCCATATCAGTGATGCCTTTAAAATCAACTGCTGTGGGGCACCTGGCTGATTCAGCTGGAGGAGTATGTGATTTTGCTTTCAGGGTTGTGGGTTTGAGCCCCACATTGCGTGTAAAGATTACTAATAAATAAATAAATAAACTTTAAAATCAACTATTGCTACAACCATGCTACTAGTGAAATTGATTTTCATGGGCAGAATGAGAAATAAGTCTTACTCATTTGAGTCTCACTTTCATACAGTATTTCTAAAAAAATGTCTGAACTTGCTCATATATCTGAGTAATTTAAACATTAAACATATGTGTGTGTGTGTGTGCTATGCTGGACAAGAAATAAAATGAAATCATGTAAATAACTTGTCAATTTTAGTGCCATAAAATCTACATATACTTTTCCTAAAAGAATGAAAAGAATATATGAACACAATGTTAGCCTATTTTCAATGCATTTATGTTGGGAATGTTGGTAAAGTTGAGAGAAAAGATGACTGAGAAAAATACTTTGTCTTAATGAAAGCAAAGAAAACAATTGCGGTGAATAACAGTGATTATGGAATGAAGTCACTGGAGCCTGGCTGTCTGGATTTAAATCTCAGCTCAGCCACTAACTAACTGTATGAGTCTCAATGCTCTTCACCTCTCTGGTCTTCCATGTCTCATTTGATAATGGGGTAGCTGTAATGATTTTCTGTGTTAGCAAGGAAAGAAAAATGCTTAAAATGCTGTCTGGCATTCATATGTAAACTCCCACTGCCTCTGATACTTTCTTTTTAATTGATATCATCTCTCTAGATTTGGGGGGAACAATTTTTGCTAATTATTGATTATCATTAAGCATAGGCAAAACAGAAACTACACTGCGACTGGAAATCTTCACATGCAAACCAAAAATATTGGTTTAATGTATCATTTATAAATTCGTCACGACACTCCAGAAACATTTACGAAATTCCTTACGTCAAATATTTGTGCTAATTTTTAAAGTATATGCCAATCATCCTTTTAAAAATAAAATTTGACAAGGGCACCTGGGTGGTTCAGTCAGTTAAGCTCCCAACTCCTGATTTTAGTTCAGGTCATGATCTCTCTCCGTGCTGGGCGTGGATACTGCTTGATTCTCTCTCTCCCTCTCCCTGACCCTCTGCCCCTCCCCATGCTCATGAGTATGTGCACACACCCTCATGCGCTCTCTCTCTCTCTCTCAAAATAAAATAAAATAAAATAAAATAAAATAAAATAAAATAGTTAAAAATAAAATTTGATTTACATATTGATATACTTGTCCACATTTTCTCCATCCCAAAGAGGTAAGCACTACAATATTTGAAAGTTTTCATTTAGGACTTCTCTATTGCCTTTTTAAAAGAGACTTTTTAAAGAGAATTTTTATCAACCTATTTGGCTTTGAAATAACTTATTAACTTCCCATTTTTAATATATAGATAGAAAGACAGCTACACATACAATCAGGGTTTCTATTGTGCAAGATGTTACCTCAAGATTGAATTTCCACGTTGCATGGATATATTTCCAATTTAAACAAATGATCTTGATTCCGTATGTATTCTTTGAAGCCTTATTATAGGTACATGTAAGCTTCCATTAGTCCTTTTGATATAGTGAAAATATAGCTACGAACCTCTAAATAATATTTTCTTGGATTTCAAGCAGTTTTAGCTTTATGGACATACTAGGGGGCAGAACATATAAAAGAGAGATGCTCTAATAAGAGAATATTTAATATATTTTTTTCTAGAATTGACAAAAAATAACAGCCTTGGGAAAGGAGTTTTAAAGCCAGCAATCAAATTGTTGAAGCAGATGAACGAAATTCAAGAATTCCTGTTTCAACATTTTGACAACTGTATTAACCATTCAACTAGCATGAAGAACTAGCATGTGCCAACAAATAAGAAAACCATGAAGACTTTCGCCAGGCATAGCGACCTCGCGTGACTCAGAGGGTCAAGGTTGAAAATAGTCAGTTTTGAAATTTCCTAACCACAGCATTAGCACAGACCTAACTCACCAATCTAGCTCTGGTTAGATGTCATGGAAATTTTCAGAGAAGAAAAGCACTGATGGACATAAACTGTATAATTAGATAATTTTAATTTGATAACAAGAGCAATCATTTATAATTAGAAGCAATGGATCTGTATTAGAGAAAGTTTCGATTTTTTCACATGCAATGAAGTGATCAAACCATGCTCCCTCACTTAAATTTTCCACTGTTCTCTTAGTTTCTTCCCTTCTGTCTGCAAACATTTCAGTCTCCACAGAACATATCAATGATTCCTTTATTCCATTAAACTTTACTGTCCTCTTTCTTCTTTTGTGTACATAGAAAGTTCTTAAAAGGGTATTAGATTTTATCCCGGTTCAATCTCAACCTCTTTGTAATTTTCCTTTTCTCTTTATCACTCTTTTAGCAAAATGCCTGATGATATTTTTAACTAAAAGCTTTTTAGATATAATTCACATACCATAAAATTCACCCTTTTGTATTGTACAACTAAGTGTTTAGTATTTTTACAGAACTGTGTAACCATCATAAAAATCTAATTTTAGAATAATTTCATGACCCCCCCCAAAACAAACCCCATATCCATTCACAGTCATTCTCCATTCTGTCCTTCCTACAGCTCCTAAAAATCACTAATATAATTTATTTCTCTGTGGATTTGTGTATTCAGAACATTTCACATTGATGGAATCACACCTTGTTTTCTGTGATTGCCTTCATTCCCTCAGCAAGATTCATCTATGTTATGGAAGTATCAGTGCTTTATCCCCTTTTTTGCTGAATAGTATTTCATTGTACGGATAGACTATATATTATTTACCAGCTCATCACTTAATAGTCATTTAGGCTGTTCCAAATTTCTGACTGTTATGAATAATAGTGCTATGAACATTGGTGTACAGGTTTTATAGCAACATAAAACCCTTACATTTTAACTTTTCTGGGGTATGTTAGCTTTTGCTGGGGTAAGTTAACAAACGCATTTTAACTTTTCTGGGGTATATTTCTAGTAGTGGAATTTGTAGGCCATGTGGTAAATAAATGATTACTATTTTGAGAAATTTTAAAATGTCTCCCATAGTGGCTGCAACATTTTACATTCCCACTCAATAATTTTTGAGGATCTGAGTTCCTCCACATTCTCAATAATACTGTTTATTTTCTATGTTTTTGGTTTTGTTTTTAACTTCTAAGCCATTCTAGAAGTTCTGAAGTGGTGGAATATCATGATTTTCATTTGAATTTTCCTGATAGCTTAATTATTCAGCATCTTTTCATGTATTTGTTATTTATATATCTTCTTGGAGAAATATCTATTCAAATTCTTTTCCCATTAAAGAAACTGTATTATTTCTCTTTTACTGATAAATTCCAAGGAATATATTTTTTTCTGGGTAAAGTACCTTATAAACTATATGATTTGCAAATATTTTCTCCCATTCTGTGTTTTTTTTTTCTTTTTGACAGTGTCCTTAGAACACAAAAAAATTTCAATTTAATTATGTCAAATGTATCTACTTTTTCTTTTGTTGCTTATGCTTTTGGTGCCATATACAAGAAACTAATGCCTAACTCAAAGTTGGGAAGTTTTACTTCTTTGCTTTAAGAGGTTTGTGGTTTCAGCTTTCATGTTTAAGTCTATGATCCATTTTGCAATCATTTTTGTATACGGTGTCACATAAGAGTCCAAATTCATTCTTTAGCATGGGGATATCCAGATACCCCAGCACCATTTTTTGAAAAGACTATTCTTTCCCCCATTGAATTGTCTTGGCATCTTTGCTGAAAAGCAACTGACCATAAAGGTAGGAGTTACCTTCTGAATTCTCAGTACTAGTCTACTAATCTATATTCCATTGATCTTGTACCCACCAATCTTGCTAAATATATTTATTACCTCTAAACTTTTTTAGGATACCTTAGGATTTTCCATAAATAAGGTTTAGTTGTCTGCAAACAGAGATAGGTTTATTTCTTCCTTTCCAATATGAATGTATTTTATTTTTTTTCTTGCCTGAGTGACGGGCAAGTACAAGGCTGAATAGAAGTTGTGAAAGCAGACATTCTTATTTCTGATCATAGAAGAAAAGTGTTCAGTCTTTGATGATTAAGTATAATGTTAGCTCTATGTTTCATTTTTTGGAGACCCTCTTTACCAGACTAAAGATATTCATGTCTACTCCTGGCTAGTTGAATGTATCTATTGAAATGGTAATGAAATTTTTTGCTGTTTACTAATATTAATTGATTTTCAGATGTTGAATCAAGCTTGAACTGTGATAATCCAACTTGGTCATGCTGTTTGTTTGTTTATTTATTTATTTATTTATTTAGAGACAGTATGAGTGGGGTAGGGGCAGAAAGAGACAGGGAGGGAGGGAGGGAGGGAGGGAGGGAGGGAGAGAGAGAGAGAGAGAGAGAGAGAGAGAGAGAGAGAGAGAGAGAGAGAATCCCAAGCAGGCTCAGCACTGTCAGCCCAGAGCCCAATGTGGGGCTTGATCTGAGCCAAAATCAAGAGTCAGATGCTTATGAGCCACATAGGCGTCTCTTTAGCATCTTTTATAAATGTTTCTAGATTTGGTTTGCTAGCATTTTGTTGGTGTTTCTTCATCTATATTCATAAAATGTATTGGCCTTTAGTTCTCTTGTGATATCTATCTGGTTTTAGTAACATGTAATACTGACATCACAGAATGAGTGGCTAAGTATTTAGTACTCTTTTTGTGGGGATGAGGAAATTTGTGAGGGAATATAATTAATTCTCATTTAAAAGTCTGGAGATCACCAGTGAAGCTATGTGTACCTGGACTTTTCTTTGTGGCAACTTTTTAAATTCTTCCCACAAGTGAAAATCTCTTTATTTGTTATATAATTATTCAAGTTTTTCTATTTCTTCTAAAGTCAGTTTCAGTAGTTTCTGTCTTTCTAGGATTTGTCAGTTTCATCCAGGTTACCTAATTTGTTGGCATAAAGATGTTTATAAATTTTGTAGGCAGAATAATCGTCCTCTAAAAGGTGTTCATGTCCTAATTCTTAGAACCTATAAATATTTTACCTTTCAGGGCAAGATTAAGGTAGCAGATGGAATTAAGGTTGCTAATCAGCTGACCTTAAAATAGGGAAAGGTTTTATCTGGGTGAGCCCAATGTAATCACTAGAGTCAAATGTGGAAGAGAAAGGTAAAAGAAGAGATCAAACTGATGTGATCTAAGAATTCTACCTGCTGATGCTGGTTTTGAAGGAAGAGGGCCACAAGCAAAGAAATATTAGCATACTGTAGAATCCGTAAAGAGCAAGGAAATTGGTTCCCGCCTAAAGCCTCCAGAAAGAAATGCAGCCTTGCATTTTTTTATTTAACCAAGTAACACTCATTGAAGACTTCACAACAGTAAAATAATAAGTCCATGTTGGTTTTGGCCACTAAATTTGTGATAATTTGAGATAGCAACCAAAGATACCTAATGCAATAGTATTCCCTTATAATCCTTTTAATTTCTATAAAGTTGATAATATCTTTTTCTTCATTCCTTGCTTTAGTAATTCGAGTTTCCTCTCCCACCCTCCCCCCACACCCGGCCCTTAGTCAGTCTAGCTAAAGGTTTGACAATTATGTTTATTTTTCAAAGAAACAACTTTTGGGTTTTTTTGATGTTCTCTAGTGTTTTTCCATTCTCTGCTTCATTTATTTCCATTTTGATCTTTTTTTCCTTCCTTCCTTCTTCTCACTCTCCATTTAGTCTGCTCTTCTTTTCTTGGTTTCTTAAGGTGAAAGGTTATTGACTTGAGACTATTTTCTTTCTTTTTTTAATTTTTTTAATGCTTATTTATTTTTGCGAGAGAGAGACAGAGTGCAAGTAGGGGAAGGGCAGAGAGAGAGGGAGACACAGAATCTGAAGCAGACTCCAGGCTCTGAGCTGTCAGCACAGAGCCTGAAGTGGGGCTCAAACTCATGAACCCATGAGATCATGACCTGAGCTAAAGTTGGACGCTTAACTGACTGAGCCACCCAGTTGCCCCTATTTTCTTTTTTTTAATATAGGTATTCACAATTATAAACATATAGTTTCTCTATAAGTACTACCGTAGCAGCATCCCATATATATTGGTATGTTGTATCTTAATTTCATTCATCTTGCAGTAGCTTCTAATTTCCCATGTGATATGTTTTTATTTTTAATTTTGGTTGGTATCTTAATCAATTTACATTCAATGTAATTACCAATAAGAGTGAACTTACACCTGTCATCATGCTATTTATTTTTGCACATCTTATATCTTTTTTTCTTCCTCAATTCTTCCATTTTCCCCTTCTTTTGTGTGAAACAGATGTCATCAAGTACACTATTTTAATTCCCTTGATGTTCTTTATATTTTTTGAATAATTTTCTCAGTGGCTGCCTTGTAGTTTACAATTAATGTCTTAACTTAAAGCCATCTAGTCAAGATTAATGCCAACTCAATTTTACAGTATGCAAAAACTCTCCTCCAATATAGCTGTTTCCTCCCCTGTTTTGTGCTATTATTGACATACAAATTACAACTTTATATATTAGAAATTCATCAACACAGTTTTAAAACTATTGCTTTAAAAAAATAAAAAAATAAAACTATTGCTTTATACATTTGTCTTTTAAGTAGAAGAGTTACAAACAAAAATATAATCATACTTACTATCTTTAATATGCATGTATGTAGTTACTTTTATTCTGTGCTCTTTAGTTTTTCATGTGGATTTTGGTTATTGTCTAGTGTTCTTTCACTTCAACCTAAAGAACTTTATTCTGTATTTCTTATAGGGGATGTCTACTATTGATAAATTCTCTCAATTTGTTTCTCTGTTAAGTTTCTTACTTTCACCTTATTTGTTTGGCTGGATATAGAATTCTTGGTTTCTTTCAGCACTTCAAATATGTCATTCCATTTTCTCCTGGCCTTCCTGGTTACTGATTAAGGCAGCTGTAGTTCTTATTGAGAATCCCTTGTATGTGTTATAAGGTACTTTCTCTCAGAGTGTTTAAGATTCTCTCTTTGTTTATTTGGCTTTTGCCAGTTTAATTACAGTGTGCATAGGTATGAATTTCTTTGAGTTTATACTACTTGGAGCTGATGTGTAGATGAATGTTTTTCATCAAACATGGGGAGTTTTGACCGTCATTTCTTAAATATTCTTCCCCTTTCTCCACTCTTTATAGGACTCCTCATTACGTGTATCTTGGAACACTGGATAGTGTCTCAGGTATCTGAGGCTCTGTTCATTATTCTTTCTTCGTTTTATCACTCAGACTGAATAATCTCACTTCACCTATATTTTGAGTTTGCAAATTATTTCTTCTGCCAGCCCAAATCTACTCTTGATCCAACCCCACACCCCTGCCCAGTAAATTTTTCAAACTTTTCATTTTAGTTGGTTATACTTTCAACTCCAGAATTCTAATTAGTTTTATATATATATATATATATATATATATATATATATATATATATATATATTTAAGTTTGATCTCTTTGTTGATATTTTATATTTAATGAAATATATTTCTCATACTTAGTTTATCAGACACAATTTCCTTTAGTTTGGTAAACATATTCATAATAGCTGGTAAGTCTTTATGTAGTGAGCCCATCATTTGAGCTTCTTCAGGGACTCTTTTCTTTTCCTTACTTTTATTTTCTCTTTCTCTCTTTTTTTCTTTGTAGTTATCTTCAGCCCAACATGGGGCTTGAACTCATGGCCCCGACACCAAGAGTTGCATGCTCTACTGACTGAGCCCTCCAAGTGACTCAGGGACCCTGTCTTTTTTTTTTTTCCTTTTTTTTTAATGTTTTTTTTATGAGAGCAAGAGAGATAGAGCACAAGCAGGGGAGGGGAAGAGAGAGAGGGAGACACAGAATCTGAAGCAGACTCCAGGCTCTGAGCAGTCAGCACAGAGCCTGAAGTGGGGCTCAAACTCATAAATCCATGAGATCATGACCTGAGGCAAAGTTTGATGCTCAGCTTGGCTCAGCTGAGCCACCCAGGAGCCCCAGGGACTGTGTCTTTTAACTTTTTATTTTTTTAACCTGTATATGGGTCACACTTTCCCATTACCTTCTGTATGTCATATTTTGTTGTTGTTGAAACTGTACAATTTAAGAAATCAGATCCTTCACTCCCATAGTTTTTTGTTGCTATTTGTTTAATGAATCTCCTGGACTAATGTTGGAAAAGTCCATATTCTTTGTCACCTGTAGCCACTGATGTTTCAGCATAGTGAGCCTAGTAAGCAGTCAATGATTGGACAGAGATTTCTTTAAATGCCTTGACCCAATGAAGTTTCTAAACCTTTGAAGAGGAGATCTGTATGTATGTTGGCAGTATGACTTTAAAACTACAGCAGTTTTAAGCTCTGTCTTGGACTTCACTTATTTGTGCAAAGCCTAAAGGTCAGCCAGAGGTAAGAAATTAAGGTCTTCAGAACTACTTTCTTGGCATGTACACAGCCATATGGCTGTGAGCTTCTAGATCCCCAGAAGTATATTGTAAACTTTCATATACCCTATAGATTTCTTATTCCTCAGACTTTCTTTTTAAGATTTTGGTTAGCCTCTTGTTTTGTCCAATGGTAATACCATCTCAATTTTTAATAACTTAACTTGAATTTTTTTTTCAGCTGACTCCTTGGTGATAGGGTTTCCTCACTGAGGAAACTCTGAATCAGGTCAAACAAACACAGGCCCTGTTAATGGAATTTTTTCCAGGAATATGCCAGACAGGTCAGATAGTAACAATTCATCAGTGATGAATCTTTAAAAACAAAATTACTGGGGCACCTAGGTGGCTCAGTCGGTTGAGTGTCTGACTTAGTTTTGGCTCAGGTCATGATCTCATAGTTTGTGGGTTCAAGACCTGCACTGAGGTCCATGCTGACAGCATGGGATTCTCTGTCTGACCCTCTCTCTGCCCCTCCCCTGCTTGTGTGCATGCTCTATTTCAAAAATAAGAATCATTTTTTTTTTAAATTAATAAAAAATGTTGTTTTTTAGAGAAGTTTTGAGTTCACAGTAAAATTGAGAAGAAAGTATAGGGATTTTTCTTACACCCCTTGCTCCCACACATTCATTCCCTCCCCTACTATCAACATCTCCCACAAAAGTGGTATATTTGTTACAACTGGTGATCCAACATTAACACATACAATCACCCAAAATCCACAGCTTACTTACCAAGATTCACTCTTGGTATTATACATTCTATAGGTTTGGACAAAGGTATACTGACATGTAACCAGTATTATAGTAAAATGAAGAATATTTTCACTTCCCTACAAATCTTCTGGGCTCCATCTATTCATCCCCCTCTCCCCACTCTTTCCCAACCCTTGGCAACCACTGATATTTTTATTGTCACCATTGTTTTGCCTTTTCCAGAATGTCATATAGCTGGAATCATACAGTATGTAACCTTTTCAAATGGGCTTTTTAAAATCTAGCAATATTCTTTTAAGGTTCTTTTGTGGTTTTTCATGACTTGATAGCTCTTTTTTTTTTTTTTTTAGTACTGAATAACATTCCATTGTCTGGATGTGCCAAAGGTTATTTATCTATTCATCTACTGAAGGACAAAATCTTCCAAATTTTACCAATTATGAATGAAGTGACTGTAAATACTGATGTGAAGGTTTGTGTGTAAACATAAGTTTTAAACTCCTTTGGGTAAATGCCAAGAAGCATGATTGCTGGATCATATGCTGGATTGTAGGAAGTCACCGAAATGTTTTCCAAACTAGCTGTACCATTTCGCATTCCCACCAGCAATGTATGAGAGTTCCCACTGCACCAGATTTTCACCAGCATTTGGTGTTCTCGGTGATCAGGATTTTGGCCATTCTAATAGGTACACAGTAGTATCTCACTGTTGTTTTAAGGGGTGGAGATATTTGAGGGGCTCCAAAATGGTCTTCCCCCCTCCAGTGGCTAACTGGCTGCTTTTCTCATACCTACTGCATTTGGAAGGCTGATGGTTTTCATAGTCACGATGGAGCTAGAGAGGGCGATATGAATATAGAGAAGGTAAAAAAAAAATTGCCACGAAACTCTCTGTTCTTAGACAGATTCAATGATCCTTCTTGAGCTGTCCTTGAGTTCCTTAAGGTCTTGCAATTCTTTGATTTCTAGAGTTCTAAAAAAGTTTAGGTTGACAGTTTTTGCCAGTATTCATTCCCTCTGTCTTTCTTTGTCTCTTTCTCTCTCTTAATAAAATATCATGTTTTGTTTTGTTTTGTTTTGTTTTGTTTTGTTTTGTTTTGTTTGGGGGGGGGAGGGGGTTGTCCTTATTTGCCATTCCAGAAGTGCTTCTTTCATGATGACTTTAATATCTAGAGTCAATGACTTTCTTTAGTCCTCATTATACTCAACTACCAGACTTTTCCTTTGGGTCTTACTTCTTTGTACATAAAGCATTAGTGATTCCACCTACTCCCTGGCTTGGGCTACTGTTACAGACTGAATTGAACTCCCTCCAGACTCATATGTTGAAGCCCTAACTCCCGTTGTAACTGTATTAAGAGATAGGGCCTATAAGGATGTAACTAAGGTTAAATGAGGACACAAGGGTGGACTCTGATCTAATAGGATTAGTGTCCTCATGAGAAGGAACACCAGAGAGTGCTCTCTCCACACACACACAGGAAGAAAGGCCATGTGAGTACAACAGTGAGAAGGCAGCCACCTACAAGCTAGGAAGAGAGTTCTCATCAGAAATTGACCGTGTTAGCACCCTGATGTCAGACTTCCAGCCTCCAGAACTATGAGAAAATAAGCCACCTAAATTGTGGTATTTTTTATGGCAGCCTAACCTGATGAATATAACTATCTCCTAAATCTATTTCTCAGCTCCTAAACTCACTTATAAATTATCAGCATATTTCTTTAACTTTTGTTAGGTATTACTTCCTTAGCGTCCTTCTGGTCACATAAATCACGGTATGTTCCAACTAGAATTCATAGCTGTAGATCAGCAATTCTTCTTGCCTTTCACAACTTTATTAATGATTCCCCACTAACCAGACTCATATTCTAGTACAGGTGATTTTATAAAAATGTTTTCCAAAGCTATTTAGTGACCATTTCTAAACAAGGAAATAAAGGGTACATAACACTTTTTTTTTTCTTGTGACTTCTTGTTTTGTTGTTCTGTTTATGTATCTTTTGAGAGAGAGAGAGAGAGAGAGAGAGAGAGAGAGAGAGAGAGAGAGAGAAAGGGAGAGACAGAATCCTAACCAGGCTCCACACTGTCAGTGTACAGCCCAACAAGGGGTTCAAACTCATGAACCTTGCAATCATGACCTGAGGTGAAATCAAGAGTCAGACACTTTGAGCCACGTAGGAACCCCTCTTGTGACTTCTTAGTAAAGAAAATGATCATACTCTCCTCCATGTTGGTAGCTATGGCTATAAGATACAGTATGGTGTGTTTGGCAAGCAAGCTCAACATTTTAATACTTCCATCGCTGTCTTCAGAATCAGTATCATCAAGCATACAGAGGCAAAAACTGCGATCATAGCCACTGATATCACAAGGAATGTGGGCTTGATATTAAATATGTACCTATTCACCTCCAAACAACTTACTAGTAAAACTGACAATCTGGCGAAGAATAAACAAAATCACAACAATCCTTAGTTGCTATATAAGTCAAACATGATTGATTCACTGATTCTCTTTATCACCTTTTAACTCGCTGTTCTGAAAACACATAAATATGACCAAATTCCTGCCTCACCATAGTCTTCAAAAAACTGTGTCTTTGTAAAAAGACACTGTCCTGCATTTAGCAGCAAAGCAGAATTCCTGGAATTATGTAAGCATTTCCAGAAAGGACGATGATTTTTCTCAGCTACAAGTTACATCCAATTCTGCCTAGGGTGATCTCATTTTTGATACCCAGTAACATATCAAGACATTCCCTCATTAAATGTAAAGCCCAGATATTTGCTCAAGGTGCACATTGAGAGAGTGGTAGAGTTTTTCTCACTAAGCATCTTTCCCCTTTCCAAGCCAAGTCTTGGCCACCCAGGTGAATAGATCCCTAGGAAGCATCAAGGAGGCAAGCCAACTTAGTCCTTTAAAAGCAGAGTCATTCCTTTTTGCTTTTGGGGTATTTCCACAGTCTGAAGTATTTTTTGAAATGAAAAACATGCATTTTTATTAAATTATACATTATTAAAATATACTGTTATTAAATATCTATTTTATTCTATTTTAATTTTAGCTGAAGATACAAATAAAAAAACAAACTTATAGAGAAATTAAGCACAATATGACATCTTCCAAACTAAATAAACTAAAACTGTAATTATTCAATATAATTCAGAGGAGACTATTTGTGTTTGATTAAAAAAATATTTCAAGGGGCGCCTGGGTGGCTCAGTCAGTTGACTGTCCAACTTCGGCTCAGGTCATGACCTCACAGTTTGTGAGTTCGAGCCCCACGTCGGGCTCTGTGCTTTCAGCTCAGAGCCTGGAACCTGCTTCGGATTCTGTGTCTCCCCATCTCTCTGTCCCTCCCATGCTCAGGCTCTGTCTGTCTCTGTCTCTCAATAATAAATAAACATTAAAAATTAAAAAAAATATTTCAAAATATACATCCCTCTAAATTCTGCCTCCAGACAGGTAGGCAGTTTTCATTTTGCTTTTTATCACAGACCAGCCTTTAATCTACTAGGATGACTTCTGATTACCAGCTCAGAAATCACTAAGCCTGTTCTTTGCCTGGGGATATACATTTTTGCTTTCTATGCTTTTCTGTTCTATTAAAACAGTTCTACTACATGCAGCTACAGTTCAGGCTAAATACTGTGATGTTCTTGCTTCTTCACACCCCACCTCAGTACACACATATTGCTCCTCTGGGTCTCCATGAAATTCCTTGATGATGTTTTACTGAAATAAAGGGTATCCTTGGCACCCTTTTTAAAATAATTCCAACTGTTCTCCAATCTGATTTTAACTAATCTCCAATGAGGAGTTTTCTGCATTATCAGATGTTTTCTATATTTACAATCTAGCATCCCTCAAGAATTAAAATACAAAATGGAAAGGAATAGAAATAGACAACATCAAGTCTCCCAAGACCTTCATATTACATACAACATGGTCATATCACTTCCTTGACATAGTGAAAACAACACTTCAAAAGAAGTTGAAAGCATATTTCTAAAAATGTCTATGTTTATATGGAATTTTTATGAGTAAGAAATCAACTCTCACTTTGTCTATCTTTATTAGTACGGAAGCAGTAAGAGGACATTATTGTGTATGTAGGAGGAAAGGGAGAAGCAGCAGTAGAAATAACAGCCACAATAGTAACTACGAAAGGACTCGAATTATTTGTCTGTTTTTCAATAAGAAAGTATACTTCATTACTAAAATATTTATGGTCATTTGCAGTTTATTTTTAAATTAGTCTAAAAACAGTATTTCAAGGGGCTCCTGGGTAGTTCAGTTGGTTAAGCAGCAGATTTTGGCTCAGGTCATGATTTCACTGTTCGTGAGTTCAAACCCTGCGTCGGGCTCTGTGCTGACAGCTCAGAGCCTGAAGCCTGTTCCGGATTCTATGTCTCCCTCTCTCTCTGCTCCTCCCCCACTCATGCTCTGTCTCTCAAAAATAAATAAACATTAAAAAAAATTTTAAATAATAGTTCAAGATTTCAACTCTTCTGGTTTGTCTCCTTCCTCCCTAGCCATTCCATTTTAGTCTCCTTTGCTTTTGTCTCATTTCAGTGACCCTATATATTACAGTGGTTCCATAACCAGCCCTTGACCTTCTTTCCTACTGGATAATCACTCACTCTACCAGAAATCTTATCTAGATTCAAAGCCTTAAATATCATTGCTTAATAACTGCTCCCAAATGTATTTCTCTAGCCTGGACCTCACCCCTGAATTCCAGACTTGACTATCCAACTAGCTACTCACTCATATCACCTGGATGTTACAGAGGCATTTCCAAGTCAGTATGTCTAAAATGGAGTTCATGATATATCCCAACAAAAATGGAAGAAAGAGGGAAAGAGAGAGAGGGAGACAAAGGAAGGGAGGAAGGAAGGAAGGGAGCTTTCCCACAGTCTTAATGGCCTCTGTAAATTACAACTACATCATCTCTGTTGTTCTGACCATACATTGAGATAATCCCTGACTCCTTTCTTTCTCTCACACCACAGTATCCAATCCTTCCGCAAATCCTATAGGTTACACCAAAATAACAGTCAGAATCTGATCACAACCCATAATTCCCACCCCTTCCACACTGGTCCAAGCCCTAAAACCACCGCCCTATCCCCTACCACATTATTGCAGTAGCCTCCTAACTAGTCTTTACCTTGCTATCATTTAAAAAAAAAAAAAGAAAGAAAAAAGGAAAAGGGGAGAAAAAGGCAGATCATGTCACTTCTTTGGTCAAATTCCACCAATGGCTTATTATATTCAAAATAACAGGCAAATTCTTTACAGTGGCTTATGAAACGCTATACAGGCTCACCACTCTCAACCTTGCCTTTTTCACTCTGCATTTGGCTCCTTTCTATGCTGGAACACACTAAGCCAGCTCTTGCCTCAGAATCTTTGCACTTTCCTTCCTTAAGGATTTCTTCTCCCTCAGCTATTTGCTGGCTGCCTGGCTCCCTCAAACAATTCAGATCTTTGTTCAAATATTACCCTCTCATTGAGACCTTCCTTTATCACATTATTTTAAAAAGCAGCCCTGACTTCTTCCCTGGAACTCTCCAGGCCACTTTATCACTTTATTTTGTCTATATTATTTATCATCTGATGTATCTTGTGTGTGTGTGTGTGTGTGTGCGCGTGTGTGTGTTTAATTATCATTACCTAATTTTCCCAATTAGAATGTGAAGCATTTGTTGGCAAAGGATTTTGTCTGTTTTGTTAGTTACATTGTTGCCTCCTAGAAAAAAGGAAAGTGGCTGACACAGAGTAGATGCCCAAGAAATTATTTTGAAACTATGGTGATGAAGCATAGAGATATCTGGAAGTCAACATGTATATTACGGTCAGCAACTTGCAACCACTGCTAGATATTCAATAATTTGTATCATTATGTGATAGACATAAATAATCAACTAAGTAATATGTAGGGTGGTTCAGCTAGCTGAGCATCTGACTCTTGATTTCGGCTCAGGTCAGGATGCCAGGGTCATGGGATTGAGCCCCATGTTGGGCTCCGTGCTGAACGTGGAGCCTGCTTAGGATTCTCTCTCTCTCCCTCTGCCCCTCTCCCCTGCTTGCACTCTTTCTAAAAAAACAAAAAAACAAAAAAAATTAAGTAGCATGTGAAATGTATAAAACTTTTATTATTTAATTTTTAAATAGCTCATTTTTCCAAACAATTATGTGATCATTAGGAAGTTTTTAGAAAATTCCAAAAGGTAAAAAGATAATGTCATCTCTTGTAATTGATATTCTGAAATATTTCTGATATTTTTCTTATACATACACACGTATATATACATATATACCCATACAAGTGGATATAGATCAATAGTGAAAGATATAATCCATAATATAATAATGAAAATCTGCTGAATTTTAAACATTTTACCATACCATTTACTATTTGTCAAAAACATTTTAATAGTGCCACTGCAGACTATTGAATGGACATACTTTATTTAAGCAATCTCACATTATTAAAATTTAGGTTATCTGAAAGACCAGTTCAAATCCAGTATCTTCCACCTAATTTTGCTAACTACCTCATTCTACACTTGTCTGTACTCACCCTGAATCATTCATTTTACCTGCTCATGGCATATAAGGATACAGGCTTTCTTACACTTTATTACATCTCTAGAATTTCCTAGTATTTTCTACATATTAGGTGTTCAGTAAATATGTATTAGTATTGAATATAACATGTGAAGACCCTGTATTTTCCTAATATCAAAGTCACAGATAAAATGAAGTCAAGAATTCTGTTGATTTTCATGTGGGGATATAGTTCTATACACTGTAGCTTGGGTCCTGCTGTTTTAACCCTTCTTCCTATTTTTTTCTTTTCTTCTGTTATCATTTAAGAAATCCATTTACTTTCGGGGAGTGTTCAGTTGCTGAAATCACTCTCCATTATGGAAGAGCATTTGATCCCCTGGATGCCTGTGTCCTGGGTTTCAGCGTGGGAGTTCCATTACAGGTGTTATTGATTCGGGCTGACTTCCTTTCTCCGAGCCAGACTCTACACTTGCCATCTGACTGTCTGATGAGTATATCGCACACCTAGTAGTTTGTCTGTATTTTATTTCACAGAAAACAGAGATATGGATGGAAATTTTGCTGCTAGGGAAAAAATAGCTTTGAAGACTCCTTATTGTTTGAAATGTGTATTTGTTTTTGACTATGTTTGTACGTAAGGGCAGAAACATAAGCTCAAATGAATGGGGGGAAAAAACCTTGAAAAATCATCTTGTCTTCATAGACCACCCCAGCAACATTAGAACTTAACTATCCCAGATGGATAAAGATGTGCATATATACAAGCATACTGGATGGCTGAGGAGTAAATAATGATTCTTTGGAAAGCTTTACAAGGAGCAGGTTATTTTTATTACTAGTACATTTAATAGATCTTTGTTTCTCTAACAGTATTCATGATTAAGAATGTTTTAAATGATAGGTATTTTAATAATAAGCTCATCCGGTTTTCTAATTTTAAAAATGAAGAAATTCATTTCCCATTTCACCTGAGTCAGTAACTGAACTTGGACTCTTTCTAAACCACTATCTTGGGACACTTTAGTTATATTCAAATACAGAATCTTAGAAGTTTGCACTTGGCAGTGGCCTTCAGCAATCCCTTCTTTAGGTTCCTTTCTTTTATTGATGTCAAAACTGAGGCCAAAAATTATTTCCACAAGCTGCTATGGCACTATTTTACCTCTCTTTTTCTTCTCATATTTTGCTTTTCTAATTTCTGCTAGTAGAATTACAGAACAAGGCCAAATCTACACAAATAAATAAGTTCATCTCAGCCAAAAGCAGTATTGTGAATGCGGATTTATGTCCTATAGGTGTTACGGGAAAGATATTATGGGAGCAGGACTGTTGGCCTTGCCCAAATACAGGCTGGCAATAAGTGATAGGCTTAATATTTTGTATGTTCTCACTGACTGGGGGAAAAAAGGATTGCCAATGACTTCTGTGGCCTAAATTGGCAAGCCGAAGGCAAATATTTTTAACCAAGGTCATACAGCTAGCCAGCACTAGAATCCAGAATCCTTTACATTCCACTGTTTTTCATTTGTTAGCAGTGCGATATTCTCAGGCACTGGGGTCTCATACTCATGAAAACTGGGGAAATGGGAATGTGGAGAGTTTGTGAGTTATACTTAAGAAAGACTGATGAAATCTGGTGTGAAATGGAGCTAAGAAAGTATACTCCTAACTCTGGGAAGGACAGCATTTTTATTCTGATCAATATGTGTGGTAGGGACACTTGAGAGTACATCTTCAGGAGAGAGACTCAGAAGTAGGAGTGTAGGTAATTCGTTAAAGTGATGTTTTAAGAAGTTTTTAAAATTATTTCTTTTAATAATTATTATTTCATTTAATAATTCATTAATGTGATGTTTTAAGAAGTTTTAAAAATTATTATTTCTACCATTGCAAGGCATTTTTTTTTATTCTCAAAAAGAAAATAGAGCCATAGTGAGCCAATGAAAATGAGAGTCACTATCTCTTCTCCACCTACCACAATGAAATAACTCAGTTGGCCAAAACTTTGCTAGATTCTTTTTAAAACTGCTCCTCCTAACTTTAATGACTTCTATCTATCTCATAACCTCTGGTCACAGTAATTTTTCCACAAATACAACTCTATCATTTACCCTCCTTTCCACATCAGCCCAATTTTAAACCCCAGAAGCTCTCCCTCCCCCCACCCATCACTGAGAGCAAAGCTGTGGCTCTGCAAACAGGCTGCAACCTGGTAAGATTTCTGTTTGAGCTTGAAAATTTCCTTTGCTTTGTATCTTGACGTTTCTGTATGTAAAGCCTCTCGTGGGCTCAGGTTCTTACAATTACTCTTCTTAAGTGACTTCCATCCAGATGCCTGCTTTCTGGCTCCTGGTTCTACTTCCAGCACAGCTGCATGTAAGTGGGTACACTCACTTGTGCTTCCCACTATTGGTCATGAGGCTGTGCCCCACCTCTGGCTCTGAACTTGGTTCTGTCCTTGCAAGTACCACAAAACACAGCGTATAGGACCATGTTGCCCATTAAGTCAAACACAAATTCAATTCACTGACATTTAAGACTCTACAATCTGACGTAACCCAACTATCAAAACCTGTAACTCATTTTCTCCCCACTTCTCACCAGATAACTGCATCAGTGATTCTAAACCCTGTCAAGGCTGTCCCACCCTGAAGCTTCCCTCATACAATTCCGAGTTGAGAAAACCTTTGTCAGAGTTCCATCTCCACTGTTAGCATTCTATACATTTTTCAAGGCTGGATTGCAAAAGGCCCCATTTTCAGAGTACGGCCAGAAGTAAACGCTCATTGCAAAACTTCACCACCTTCAGCTGAACAGCAGTGAACTAGACTGCCTATGTTCGAATCCCTGCTTCTCCACTGGAATACCAGCTGGAGCACACTGGTCAAGTTATTTACGTTTTTTTACCCTCTTTGTTCTGATCTGCATAGTAAAGATAGTAACAACACCATTGGGGAATGATAATCTGAGTTTAAAAAGAAAAATGCCTAGCAAACAATACATGCCCAATAAATACTTGTTATTGTTAGTGTTACATCTCTAAGATATTTTTACTACAAGAAAAATAAAACAGTCTATACAATAATTCTTTATTTTTCTAAGCTTTTCTAGGACATTTAATATCTGCATGTGGTCTTTTATAATTTGTTAGAATTTCCACATTTAAAAAAGTTTTATCCAGGGGCACCTGGGTGGTGCAGTTAAGTGTCCGACTTTGGCTCAGGTCATGATCTCATGGTTTGTGAGTTCAAGCCCCACGTCAGGATCTGTACTGACAGCTGGGAGGCTGGAGCCTGCTTTGGATTCTGTGTCTCCCTCTCTCTCTGCTCCTCCCCCATTAGTGTTCTCTCTGTCTCTCAAAAATAAACAAACATTAAAAAATTATTATTTAAGTCTTATCCATACAATAACTCCAATCTGTAAATTATCCCATTTCACCAATAAGCAAAACTAAGATCCTAAGAGATCAAGTGGCTGATGCAAAGACACACATACCTAGTAAATGCTACATGTCGTGATGCCACTCTCCACAATCTCTGCCCCAAGGCACAGCTTCCTTGGGAGGCAAACCCATGTTTTCCGAATCTTCCTGTCCCCAGAGCATATAACTCATTGTTTTGTCCAAACTAAGTATATAATACACATTTCATGAATTATTATTGAATGATAAAATAGGAACAAAAAGGGCATCATGATGAAGGTAAGATTTACATATCAAATGGAAGCCAAATTCACAAAAATTTGAGGATGGACACATTTTAGTATGTAATTGATTATAAACATCCTCATACGATTAGGGACATTTCAGATATTGGTTTCTCACCTTATCTCTGGGAAAAATTCACACAAAGTACATAATTTGTAAAATAAAAATCAAATACAGGTTTGATTTTAGTGTCTCGTATCTGGAGTCTTAGGTCTATAAAATTTCCTGATAGTCCAGGCTCACAAATCAACTATGAGAAAAGACCTTTGTATAATAGGCCTTTCAGAACTAGAGAATGAGAGGTGATATTTCTAGCTCCTGGACATGCTGGGGTAGGGGAGCAGAAGAGGGTGGGGTACACAGAATGCTAAGAAGCTTGACTCATCTTTTAAAATTTCAAATCAGAGACAGTTCTTCATAAACGTCCCATTGTCTCCAACTATAGCCATTTGTTGATTTATTCATTCATTCAACAGACTTTCACTAAGTACCTATTAGGTGTCATATTCAATATCTACAATGGTGAACAAAGATCTGTTTGTTAGGAAGCAATATGCTTGGAGCACCTGGGTGGCTCAATTGGTTAGGCACCAACTTCGGTTCAGGTCATGAACTGGCAGTTCCTGAGCTCAAGCCCCGTGTTGGGATCTGTGCTGACAGCTCAGAGCCTGGAGTCTGCTTCGGGTTCTTTGACTCCCTCTCTCTGCTCCTTCCCCACTCGTGCTCTTTCTCTGTCTTTCAAAAATAAATAAACATTTAAAAAAAAAAAGGAAGCAATATGCTTTACCCTGGGTCTATAATTGGTTGCGTGTGTATGTGTGTGTTTGGTGAATGATCCTTAACCCATTTTGATTTAGCTTCACTTTGTTAGTTTGTACACACAAAACCCACCTCACCACGTTGTCACACAAAAGCATTACAAACAGATCTGTAAGCTAAGTAAATTGGCTCCTGGATTGTCCAAAATTTTCATTAAAATTTTTTCAGTTACATAATTAAGGTACCAGTCAGAATAGTCTAACTGCTAAAAAAGAGGAGTCATCATGAATTTTTAAATAATGGAATCGTATGGCATAGTTCACAGTGAAAAACAAGGCAAGTAGGGAGCAGTGTCAGAAATAAGATAAATAAGACCATGACTCCAGCATCCTTAACAAACAAGGTTTATAATTCGGTGAAGACTCTGACTATTCTCATCTATGCCTGAGGATAAAAGTATAATGCTTTCAAAAATAACATCATCTTCAAATAACTTCCAATCCTGGTTTAAAATGATCTGAAGTAGGGGTGGGCAGGGGTAGGCAAAAATAAGTCTGCTCTGATATCCTCAAATTTTAGGTCTACACTGGTATGATGCCAGTTTTGATTTTAACCCAGCATCTGGAGGAAGTTATATTTTCAATAGAAAAGTAATGTTTACTGAAAATGACTGACTCACCATGCAGTTTTCTGAGGGAATGCATTATTTGTACCTAAACAAAATGAAGAAAAACTGTCAAGATTCCAAAAATAATGAGTAAACATCCCTGTATTTCAGGAATAAATGATGTGAACCGACAAAGGAAAGTACACCCTTAAGCAGTGAATTTTATAATTAGCCTCTAACTTCAGAGACAACATATATATGCACAGCTTTGTCCATTTTGATGAGTTTTCTGCCTCTGTTACAATAAATGTTTCCTACAAAAATATGCTGGCATTTTTTTAAGTGTGTATAAATTTACTCATTCCCTTAGGGCAGACTGGGAATATACATTACATAATGACAGTTATAATAAAACCTAGGGATGAATTTATGCTGATAAATGATTATTTTTAATAATAGAACTTTTCACAGAACCCTGATTAGAGAATTCCTGCTTGGAGATATTATCATTTTAAGGGAGTAAATTAGGCAGCTATAATCTGTAAATTTTACTTCATTTTCTTAAAAATTATATATATATGTACATATATGTGTAAATATATATGGTATTGCAAAAAAAAAGTTTTATATGAAATTGTTCACATTTTTATGCAGATGTCACAAATAATTAAGCATTTTTAAACGTTAAGGAATAAGATAATAGATAAAAGGTTGAACTAAAGTACTATTATAAAATATTTAAGAAGATAATTCAGACATCCATCACATACAAGTATTTGCAATGTATTCTAATGTTAGAACCTGTCCCAAACCAGTGTCTGCAGTAGAATGAGATGGTAAGTTTCACTTATGACTAGCTACAATGAGGTCCACTTAGCAGAGGGACAAATGCTTATCATATGTTACCAAAGAGGCACCAAATGGTGAAATATAAACTCAAGCAACCACTCCATGTTTGCCTGCCCAAGCAGCAGTACTCCTCATCAAGAAAGGAAATTTCAACCACTTTCTGAGCCCATCCCAACCATAAAGGGGAGTGCCTTTATGGTCAACACTCGAGGACAAGGTGAAATTAAGAGTCTTGCTTTATGCAGTGTTCACAGCATTAGCATTGGTGGGAGAGTTGAGTGCCACACACACGCTTGAGGTAGCTGCTACCATCATTTGCTTGACCCAGAGAATGCCTAGGCTTCTGATTTCATCTTCCCTAACACCCCTGTTTCTAGCCAGGCCAGGAGGCCTGATCCTAGAGTAAATAGCCCCCTCAACTTGACACTGTATCTTTGCTTTTGTTTTTGTTGTGTGTGTGTGTGCATGTGTGTATGTATATGTGTGTCTATACATACATATATATTCAGATTATAAATATTATATGTAATATATAACATATTTAATTATGTAAATATAATATACCTAATGTTTATTGATATATACATATAAACAAATAAAATCATGTCCCTTTTGTTGGTGAAGTATATTTTATTTGTTATACTCCCATGACTGCCTGCAATTCTGCTATAATTTATCAGATTTCCTAATACCTCCTGACCCTCTGCTTACTGGCATGCACCAAAGACCTGATACTATGGACCTTCCTGGCTTCTCCCATACTAGCTTTCCCTATACAGAGTCAGCCCTACAGTTTTCCTGGGCTCACACCCATGCTTCCACAGGACCCTTGTTCCCTTGCTTTTCTTCACTAGTCAGTCCTGCTGCGGCCCTAACACTATGGATTATGTTCCAGCCTTCCTGAGTTATGACACAAGGAAGGTCATTAACGTTAAAAGTTTTAAAATCACATGTGGATTTTATGGACCTCATGCTGTCTATATAGACTAAAGTCATCAACCAACTGCTGTTCTGGGGAATTTTACTCCTGTACAAGTCAAAGTGTTAAGGCTGTTCAGCTTCCTTGATTCCTATCCACTTAAACTATTCACCATCCCTCATATTTTGTATTTTAAAACAAAATATAAAACTGAATGGATCATTCCAATTTAATAAATGCAATTATATGTGAATTCTTTTTTGTGATAACTACATCTAAATAATGAATATGACAGCATGAGATATAGATTAATAATCAATATTAGCAAAAAAAAAAATTCTTGGGATCCGTGGGTGGCTCAGTTAGTTAAGCATCCGACTTCGGCTCAGATCATGATCTCACAGATCCTGAGTTTGAGCCTGTGTCAGGCTCCATGCTGATAACATGGAGCCTGGAGCCTGCTTCAAGTTCTGTGTCTGCCTCTGTCTTTGACTCTCCTTCACTCACACTTTCTCTCTCTCAAAAATAAACACTAAAAAAATTTTTTTTATATTCTTTAAGGAAAAAAAGGACATTCTCTTCATGGTAAAGAAAAACTAAAATATGTCTTTGGAAAAGGTACATAGATGATTCAGGCCACTGAAAATCTATTTACATGGTCATTTATTCCTTGCCCCCCAAACTATTCAACGTATTTTCTCAGGTGAGAATAAAGATGAAGAACGTATAGATAATTGCTGCTAAAAAATCATTGTAGACTGGTAAAATTGTCTTCCCGTCAATGGATACAGTATGTAATAAGAAAAGCTTCACATATTAAAAATTGTTGCTGGAGTCAAAATAATTTTTTTAAATGCGTAAGTTTTATATGATCAATTTTAGGTGGCACTTTGTTGGTTATAAAATGTATAGTTTTTTTTATTTTAATGTTTATTTATTTTTTTAGAGAGAGACAGAGTGTGAGCCAGGGAGGGGCAGAGAGAGAGGGAGACACAGAATCCAAAGCAGGCTCCAGCCTCCGAGCTGTCAGCACACAGCCTGACCTGGGGCTCGAACCTTCAAACCGTGAGATCATACCCTGAGCTGAAGTCGGATGCTTAACAGACTGAGCAGCCCAGGCACCCCTAAAACGTATACTTTTTAAATTAATGCTGATGATCACAAACTCAGCCACTATTTGGAGATTATTACTTCCTTTTGGTACATAAGTTTCTTCTTTCACATTTAATTAAAACATAAAACTACTGTCATTCTTGATGTAAACTTGGCTGATAACTAAAATAAAAAATAAAACCTAACCTTGTGTTCCTTGTGTTGTTAATGCCTGTATTTGCCTTTCAAAATAACTCTCTCTCGTAATCAAATATCCTATAAAAAAAACCAGAGTAACATTGATACTAAATTTTTTTAATGCATATATGTAGTGTTTAGGACCAAAATCTAATAGTTGTTTTCCTCTTTTCAACCTACATTTTTTTTCAGGTATCCTTCCCAATCACTGCCTCCAGGAAATGAATCTTGATTACTCTGAGCTATCCAATGTATGACATGAACATGGTAATTGCCTTTTAATCTGTCCCAGTCACAGAGAATTGACACTTCTTAGTTGGGGAATACATTCTCTATCTCTCACTGAACAAAAAACCAAATTAACAAAAAATAAACATGGTCCTAGTTCACACTCTCAGTCCACTTGCAACCAGGATGGGAAACAGCCTGAGGAAAAAGCTAATATACCAAAGGTGGCAGAGCAAAGAGGCTGAAAGGCCCAGTGATATGGTTCAGTCAACAATCAATTCTTGAGCACTGACAAATTCTGGAGATAAGAAATGCCCTTATTTCTTAGGCCATTTTTGCCAGAATTTCCATTATTTACAGTTCACAGCATCATAAATAATTCAATATACTTCAATAATCATCCAGTTGAGAATTCAAACAAGTATATTTCAGATACTTATCTCTCTTTTGTGGTCTCATATTCCACAGAAGGAAAAGTACAGACTTTTTAGAAGTCTTAAAAGTAAGACTTTCTAATGTCTTAATTTCGAAACGATTCATTTTAAGCATAGGAAACTAAAGGTGCTTTAAAGATTCATGGTTATATTCACAAAGCAAGAACTTCTAATTAAGTATTGAATAAAATTTTTAGGCTAAACAAATCACATTGTTGATAAAGATAGAAAAATGTCTAAAATGGAATTAAAAGTTTAACTTTGTATGCTAACCAAATTTAATGAAAATAGTGTTTTATTTACCTACATTATTAGAAGGTACCCAATTAAGTTGCTTTAAAATAATGACCTTACATATTTGGTCTTCTTTCTCAAATATATCCTAGAATGGAAAAATTAATGCAAAAATTAAAATTAAAAAAAGGAATGCTTTTCTATGTTAAGGAAACACTGAATACTGGCACCTACTTAGTCTTCTGAATATATTATCTCCAAATGTAAACTTTACCAAACATAAGCTCTAAAATGAAATTCAAGTAAACACAGATTTTGGAGTTAGACATGTATGCTCACTTTAGGCAAGTTCCTTAACACTCAGCTCAGCAAACTCACATGCAAAACAAGGATCATACCATCATTTTCATGGAGCTTTGTTAGAAGATTAAATGATATATCACACTTTGTGGGACAAAATGTATTTTTCCACATTTCTGTTTCAAACTTTCAAATGAAAACACATGTTCTCTTAAAAACGTATAGCATACATCAACACATGCACACCAGCACAGTACTTTCTTATGTACAAACACACACTTTACTCAGGTGTCAAATCTAAAAGTAATGGAGCACTAACACAGAATCCGAGTTTTGGCCCCCATCCTTTACGCTTACATTATTCCCTCTGCATAGCACACCTTTCACTTTTGTTCTACTTTAGAAAGAGGTTTCAAAGAGAATCCTAGGCTAGCCAATCCCATCCCTTGCTCCTCCAAATTCTTGCACTGCATCTGATAGTTATAATTCACTGCTTTGCTAATTTCCTTCTCTACAAAATACAAGGTAGGTGTATGGACAGTGACCATAAGCAATTATTCTGACCTCCATATGCCACTCATTACTTTACAAAAATCACTTATATAATTTTAACATCCCCATACAAACTTTATATAAATCAAGTCATATTTTATACGTTGAAATCCTCATAATTTCTAGCCATATAATATCGTGCATGAATTAGGAACATGTGTGACCATGTTATTAATTATAATCATCACTTAAATATCATTTAGCTGGACAATTTTTTAAAATTCTGACTTGATCAAAACATTAGACTCATTCACTAAATTGTTCACCTGATGAACAGCTTTTTGCTCAGGTAGATTACAACGGACTAATAACACATCCTTCGGGTTGGATTCCACCAAAACCTCTAACAGGCAGCATATCATCTCTTTAAGTCCCTTGGTGGGGAGATCTCACCACCTCCATGCTCAGGACAGCCAGACTACCTCCTAGGAAGATGACCAGCTGGAGTTGGAGATACAGAATGCAGAGAAAAGTTTTCTTTTTTTCCTCAGTGAAAATTAACCAGCTCATTTAAAACTGGAACGGGACATTCTGGCCTCACCAGTACCACTCAACAGTATAAATCAACCAGAACCACAGGCTCATTTAAATTTCACATAAGAAACAAATTCACTCAAATTTGATTAGCATTTTGATACAAATGCTCTTTATCTTATGATTATTTTCATATTGTCTCCAGTGCAACGTTATAATTAAAGGCAGAAGTCGTGCTAAGAATCACAAATTTAATTCATTTACAATACTCTTATGTTTCCTTGAACAGGTCCCTTGAAACAATGACCAATGACCAATCCCTCTACCACTGATTATTTCTCTCATTTAGCACATAATTCTGTAACTGAATCTATCCACCAAGGATTATGCTTCTCTGCCTATTTATACCTCTGGAAACATTAATAGGCATCAACTCCACCAAATTATCAATGAAAATATGAAATACTATGAGACTTAATTAAGATAACAACACTAAAGAAATGAGCGTTATTCTTTTGGGGAGTGTTTTCCAAGCAGTTAAGCATGAACTGTTGGGTAGAGAATTCAGCAAAATGGACATAGACTACTTCTAGCCCTGGAAAAGTAGCATGTTATTAATCACATTATAATCCTTGCATAATGCAGGAAGTATGTTATACTTCTCATTGCCAGAGCCCTAAGGACTTACATCTCACCAGGCACCACATTTTTACACAAGCCCAAAGTTCGGCTTACCATGCATCTTCATTTTACCATTAAAATAGTAAGAACCAAATCTTTCTCATGCTCAGATTCCTTATCTGTGAAATGGGGGTAAAGTAATAATTACCTAATGTGCTCGGGTGTTCTGTGGTTTAACTAATTAGAGGTTGTAAAGACCGATAAAGCACTAAGTTGTATTAAATATCTATATAGCATGTATTTACTGGCCAGCTTGTGCACTGGCTGCCTAAACACAGCTGATCTTAATAAGCAGTAGGAACTCAGCTAAAAGCATGTGAAGAGCTGATTGGAGGAAATAGCATGGAAGGAGTGTTTACGACGTGTGAATTTGTTAACATTGTTTTAAAAATTCAGAAGTGATTTCATTGTAGGATGTTGCTATCTTTAAAACTCCCAGAAAGGTGACAGTTTACCACCTTATAGAAGGTAAACCTTTAACATTGATAGGAAGAAAATATTCGGAATTCCAGGGACTGCACCAAAAGTGCTTTTGAAGCCAAACTGACATGGTGTGCCTTTTTTCACTGTTCTCTTTTCTGTCTGTTCTGCTGATAAAATTCAGATGATGTGTATACAGGTACAAGCAAAGATGCTCTGTAAGTTCTTATGGAGGAAGAAGATGGGTTCTGTGCACTGCAGCTTTTTAGCAAATCAGACCAATGAAGAAAGCAGATCAAACACAAGCAGATATTAGGGAACTCAGGATGCTATAAAGTCCAGCATCTGTCACCTTACCGATATCATGAGCCTAAGTTGTGACACTTTCCTACTCCTTCCTATTCCCAGGTTCCTTGCTAAGATAATATCCCCATGCCCAAATCTCACGCATAAACCAGACTGGGAAGTGCCTGCTCCCCTGGGTTCTTATCCTTGGCTCAGCAACAGGACTTTGATTTGTTTTGCCCTGACCTCTTAGTCTACTTCATCTACCCCTATAGCCCAACTTTGTATTTATGATTCCATTTTGATGGCCTGATTACAATTTATACTTACCATTTTTACTAAACAATGTACTTTGATTTCCTTAATCATGCATTGTAACCCAATTCTAGTTAATCTAGCCATGACAGCTCAATTGTAATATCTAAACTCTTCCCTTAAAAAAAGGAATACTCCTTGCCTTCATTTCTAGTACTCCTACTAACCTAAACAATTGCTAACAATTACTGAGTGCTTACGATATGGATCAAATGTTTTTAAACAGTTTAAAAATCTGTACTAAATATTTAATCTGGATGTCAATTGTCTAAGGTAGTTGCTATTGATGGCTCCTCTTACAGAAGAGGAAACTGAGGCACTGCAGAGTACATAACCTGCCTAAAGTCTTGCAGCTGTTAAGTAGAACTGAATCTGAACCCAGCAAGTCTGGCCCCAGAGTGTGCACTTTTCACCACTCCATTCCAGCTGCTACGTAGTACTGGGCTACCCACTCTATCTTTTCTAGTATTGCAGCGGGAACTGAGGCCATACCCGGTCACTGTAGGTTGGAGGTGAGTGAGTATATGAGCACAAGGCTAACAGTTTTCTCTTGTTAGAACACCCCTAGCTGGTGGGCCTGCGTGCTCAGTTGGTTAAGCATCTGACTCTTGATTTCAGCTCAGGTCATGATCTCACCTTTCTTGAGTTTGAGCCCCTTGTCAGGTTCTGTGCAGGCAGCGCAGATCCTGCTTGGGGCTCTCTCTCTCTCTTTCCCTCTTTCTCTGTCCCTCCCCTGCTCACACTCACTCTCTCTCTTTCTCTCTCTCTCTCAAAATAAACATTTTTTTAAGTTAAAAAAAGAACACCCCTAACTATTTATTTCAGTAGGAGTGGCTTCTGACTTCTCCATTCCAAGTTATTCTTATAAGTAGATTAAGAGAACCATGTTCATTTTATAAAATGAAATCAATGTATTCACTCTGCAGAGGACACCACTATAGTATATGAAAAGATAAGAGAAAACATTTTATTAGGTAGCTGAAAAAAAAAAGGGAAAAATGGTCACAGTGAAAAGTAATACCCTTTCGAATACTGCTGTGATTTTAATTATCATAATGGATAGCTTTCAAATAAAATAGAAAAACAACAACAACAACAACAAAAAACCAATCTGGTCCTAATATCAAAATAGTCAAAGAAACAAGAACTCAAAATTAATTGCATCAAAAGCAAAAAGCATTATTTTTGGCAAATACCTAAAATCATTTTGCCTTTTTTTCAACTTTTCAGACAGATTTTTTTTTTAGTTTATTTATTTATTTTGAGAGACAGAGAGAGAGGAGGGGGGAGCACAAGTGGAGGAGAGACAGAGAAAACGAGAGAGTGAGAGAGAGAATCCCAAGCAGGATCCGCACACAGAAACCAATGCAGGGCTTGAACTCACATACCACAAACTCATGACCTGAGCCAAAGTCAGCCACTTAACTGACTGAGCCACCAAGACACCCCATTTGGTCTCTGTTAAACACTACACAGACACACAGAGAATGTGCACTATGCCACTTGGAACCACTGATCAAATGGCTGAACATGGTGACTATTAATATAAACTTACAAGTATTTCCAGGCAAAAATTACTTCTGTCATGCCAGCATCATAGGTTATTATCTGAAAATAAAACGTTGGATGTTATATGCCATCCAATAACCTTCAAGGACAAGAAGTGATGTTGAAGGAAAGTCATCCTTTTCTCACTACTTTACATTTTTTTTACATTTTTTTTTAACGTTTATTTTTGAGACAGAGAGAGACAGAGCATGAACAGGGGAGGGTCAGAGAGAGGGAGACACAGAATCTGAAACAGGCTCCAGGCTCTTACATTTTATCAGAGATCAAAGTCAGCTCCTATAAGGATTTGTATTTGACTTACATCAGCTATGCCCCTCACAGAATTAACTTTCCTGAAAGACATTTTAATATTGTGCCCCTAATAGTTTTTTGGGTGGCATATAAAATATATATGAAATTTAATATTGAATATCATGTAAAAATATAATTTAGGAGGCCATTATATAAATTCTTATCCAAGCACATAAAAGCCCACATCTTACATTTTGGAATTCAGTGCTAAAAAAATCTGTGTTTCCTCTGAAGAATCATAAACTACGTAATTATTCCATGTTTGCTTTTTCCTAAACCCCAACTCCAGCTTTCTGGAAGCTAAGAATCAAATCTGTCAATCACAGAGAATATCCGTGCACTTCTAATTTGGCATCTTTATATTTGAAACAGTTTTTTTTAATTCAACTTCTCTTTTACTATTTCATTACAGATTCCTATTTTTTCAACCAGTCTTGAAGCTTCAATGAACAGTAGGCTCTACACCTAAACACATGCAAAAATAAGCTTACCCTAAAAATAATCTATCTTTCTAGAGGACAGATCAATATTTTAAAAACTGCTGTTATAATGTACCCTTAATGTGCATAATTGTTATTATCTTAAGAACAACTAAAAATAGAGGAATTCTTCTTCTTTGCAACTCTGACTCCTCATCTCTCTATTTATACTTCTCACAGAATCAACTTATGCTTGATGGTACAAGAATCATTTGAATCAGTATAAAAATCAAAGAGCCATATTTCCAGTGTGTGAAACCCCAAAGTAAACCTGGAAATATGGGAAGACTACAAACCAAAAAGAGCCAGTGAGGGGCAAACATGAGGACACAGACTTTCATAAATATGCTAGTTGGATATTGTGGGGACAAAATAAAATATTAGTACTGACAATGCTAACAAGAGCATTAATAGCTTATTGTGGGTCAAATACTCATTTAACTGATAACCTCATATCAGCCCAGTCCAAAGAATGTGTTTGCTAACTCTAGTCTCTCCATCATTATGTTTCAACTTTCCTCCTTGTAGCTTTGTAGTCTTAAAAGAGTACTCAAGTCACAGAGATTCTACCCCACCTACAAGCTCTATCTATGGCAAATGGAGATGGGAAACATTATTAAATCCAGAGGAAGAGGGAGATTAAGATTTAATAAGGTCAGGAATAAACCTGAGCACACTAATTTAACTTGAAAATATTTCCCACTCTTCCTTTGTTTCAAAAAATCACATTTATAGTTTTCCCTCTCTTTAAAAATGAAATTCCACAAATGTACTTCCCAACTCCACTGCAAGGTCAGTGCTTTTGTAAACTTGTGATTGATTTCTTTGGAGCGCAGACTGTAAAAATGCTAACACAAACCCGTGACCTGCTACACCTCTTCCAAATAAAAATAGAAGGAAAAAAAGGCCCCAAAACATTTGGCGTAGTAACCTATTTATAGACTATTTTCATTTCCACTTATTGAACTTTATCACAGAATGACATATGTCCACAGAGCTGCTATATCCAGCTTAACAGCTTCAAGTAATAACAAGGTGGTTCACTGTAAAGATATCACACTGGCATGTGTGTGTGTCTGTGTGTATGTGCCCGTGTGCCCGCGTATTTGTGTGTGTTTAGTAAGGCCAAGCAGACTAGTATTTTACAGAACACAAAACTAGGAATAAAAACCCAATCAAATTTCATTCCTTTTTACAAAGTGGCCAATTCCACAACCTTGGACTAGTCAAATTCATTGCACATTTTCTAGGTTTTACCATTATTATAAAATATGGCAGCCAACTTCACATTTAATTGTGTAAGTGTCCTCAATATTAGAGAACAGCCTATTCAGTAAGCAATATTTTGCAGTTTCTCTCCTTTTTCACAGTATGGAGTAGTGCCTTGTATGTATACTATGGATGCAACATGTAGATTAGTATTAGAATTTTGGCTCAGAAAGTTAACAGCCATGTGATATTGAACATATAACATTTTTGAGCCTAAATTTTATCCTCTATTAAAAATGGGTAATGGAGGGGCACGTGGGTGGCTCAGTTGGTTGAGCATCTGACTTCAGCTCAGGTCATGATCTCGCAGTTTGTGAGTTCAAGCCCCGCATCGGGCTCTGTGCTGACAGCTCAGAGTCTGGAGCCTACTTGAGATTTTGTGTCTCTCTCTCTGCCCCTTCCCCACTTGTGCTCTCTCTCTCAAAAATAAATAAATATTTTTTTAAAAATCTTAAAAAAAATGGGTGATGGGCATTGAGGAGGGCACTTGTTGGGACGAGCACGGAGTGTTGTATGTAAGCGATGAATCACAGGAATCTACCCCAAAACCAAGAGCCCACTATATACACTGTATGTTAGCTAACTTGACAATAAATTATATTTAAAAAATAAATTAAATAAATAAATTCCAAAAAATATGTAGATGAAAATAGGTATTTTACAAATTTTAGTGAAAATTACTCTAAGAATAGACATAGAACTTTCATCCTCATGACTCACACATTTCAGACACTCAAGAAATCTCAATTTTCTTCAAACACTTCTCCTTGTCTCAAGATGTGTTATTCTCATTGCACCAGGTTTATTCTCACAAAAGCATTTAAATTCAGTCAATATAAGCAATACTTTTTGTGGGCTTTCACCATATCTCATATAAACTGGGAAAACATCTCTGCCTTCAAAAAGCTTACCACCTAATGAGAAAGAGGAAAAAATAGACCAGAATACAAAATTGAGCATCAAATGAAATTCTTTAGGTTCTCAGATTTGGAATATGTTGGCCTTCTTTGAAAGTCCATCCACTTTGCTGCCTAGCTAGAGTATTCTAGAAGAAAGTTTACAAAGTAACTCATGCTATTGAGCATATCTCTGGGAAGAAGGAAGTCAAATGAGATGGGAGACAGAAATGGAGACTAAAAATAACCTATTTAACCAAAATGACTTCATAATATCCCATTAGCATGATGGTCTACTTCATCAACCAACCAAGCAATCATAGTAAGACATGATTAAGGGCAGAATTAAGCTTAGTGGTCAATGTTTTTCTTTTTAGTCCATCTGTAATTATTATGCATCCATTAACATGCTGTTATTTTTATTTAGCATTATAAATATTTTTGTAAATTGTCAATCTTTTTCTAAATTTCTAAAATTTTCTAAATTTTCATAATTATAATTTTTGGAGGCTACATGATATACTAACCTGTTGGTATACCATAATTTATTAAAGAATTTTATATGTTATACATTTAGCTTGTTTCCATTTTGTGCTACAGTAAATTTCTTCTTGCTTGTGTTGAAATGTTCTCAGGACAGATTTCTGGGGGTATAATATTAGGTCAAAGAGTATGAATATCTTATCCTCATCATATGAGGAAAATTAATTATCACCATTTGCATCCAATTTTTTAATATATATTTTTTAAGTTTTATGAATAATTTACAGAAGTGTAAGGAAATAGTGAAAAACTTCATTATAATTTTTAAGACCTTAAACATATCAACCTCTTTTTCTTTTTTTTTATTTATTTTTTTTTATTTTTTTATGTTTATTTATTTATTTTTTTAATATATGAAATTTACTGTCAAATTGGTTTCCATACAACACCCAGTGCTCATCCCAAAAGGTGCCCTCCTCAATACCCATCACCCACCCTATCCTCCCTCCCACCCCCCATCAACCCTTGGTTTGTTCTCAGTTTTTAACAGTCTCTTATGCTTTGGCTCTCTCCCACTCTAACCTCTTTTTTTTCAACCTCTTTTCTTAGGTGAATTCTGGGATATACATATTATAAAAGATAAACTTTTATCAAAATGGGATGGATCAGGGACACCTGAGTTTCTCAGCTGGTTGAGCATCCAACTCTTGATTTCAGCTCAGTTCATGATCTCAGGGTCATGGGATCAAGCCCTGCCTCATGCTCTGCAATGAGCCTGCAGCCTACTTAAGATTCTCAATCAATCTCTCTCTCTTTCTCTCTCTCTTTCTCTCTCTCTCTCTGTCCCCCTCTGCCCCTCTCCCCAACTTGTTCACTCTCTCTCTCTAAAAAAAAATAAAATAAATAGGGGGATAGATCAAGTTTTTGTAGTAAAGTATTATATGAGTAAATCCTTCCAGCTGAATGGCTAATGAGGTGAGAATGTCATATTTACTTTTGTCTTTAAAAATGTATTATTCATCCACTTATTTTTGATTTGGGGAAAATTCATCTAGAATATCATAATCTGAAGATTCATTCTCCGAGATTTCACTTACATAAAAAATTTCAGCAACATCATAAAGTCTATAGTGCTGTCTCTTTTCATTCATCTTCTGATTTATTCAATAATTGTGAAACATCTTTCATTTTAATTCTATTTCCTTTTTTTAAGTCTTTTTTAGAATTTTTTTGAGAATACAAGAGGAATAACAAAATAATTCTGGGATTATGAAATAGAAAAATGTTTCAAGATATGGGAAAAATAACATCACTAAAATCTCTTAGAGGGCTCAATGGATTCATAAGATAATTACAAGATAGGATGCGTTTTATCCTATTTATTTTTAATGTAAGTGTTCTTTACTTCCTTTGGAAGACCTCTAAGAAACTATAAAAGTCATAATATATCAATCCTTATAAAGAGTTAGAATTGCTCTCAAAAGACACTAAAATCTAAAGTTGGATCCAATGGACCTTGGTGATATACAGAGGTTAGACAGTTCTGTCTACATGTCATATTCTACTTAAAACAGATTTGTTTGTTTTCTTAAAGAAACAGAAATTAACCAAAATCTACTGGACACCTATTACTAAACATAAGGTATTGTGCTAGTATTTAATTTATAAGGTAGTTCCAAGAGGGAGAAATTATAATTCTCATATTATAAATGAGGAAGTAGGTCCAAAATTATTGCTTTTCTCAGTTAAAGTCACATCAAAATTAAATGGTAAAGCAACTATTTGAACACATCTTTATTTTAAGTGTATTTACATTTATTTTATTCTATTTTATTTATATTTATTTTACTTTCCTCTATTTTATACTTTATTTTACTTTACTCTATCTTATAATTATATTTATTCATCTTATTTTCTATTTCTTTTACCCTCCAAAATTCAAGTGTTACATGTGAGTTAGTTTTCACAAAATGTAATCATATAAATAGGATTCTACTCAATACACTATTATAAACCATATCAAAAAACAATATGAGGGGTGCTTGGGTGTCTCAGTAGGTTAAGCATTTGACTTCAGCTCAGGTCATGATCTCACAGTTTGTAAGTTCGAGCCCCACGTCAGGCTCTGTGCTGACTGACAACTGAGAGCCTGGAGCCTGCTTTCAATTCTGTGTCTCCCTCTCTCTCTGTCTCTCCCCTGATTGTGCTCTCTCTCTGTCTCTAAAAAATAAATAAAAACATTAATTTTTTTAAAGGTTTTTTAATGTTTATTTACTTTTGAGAGAGAGAGAGACAGAGCACGAGCAGGGAAGGGGCAGAGAGAGAGGGAGACACAGAATCCCAAGCAGGCTCCAAGCTCTGAGCTGTCAGCACAGAGCCCGACATGGGGCTCGAACCCACCAACTGTGAGATCGTGACCTGAGCTGAAGTTGGTCGCTTAACCGACTGAGCCACCCAGGTGCCCCCAAAAAAACATTAATTTTTTAAAATATGAAATTGTGGAAAAGGAATGTAAACAGAAAAATATTCACCTGCCAGTAATCTCTGAAAAGAGTAGAATATATGGGTTTTCTACATATTTGAAAGCACACTCACACACACACACACACACACACAAATGCCAGCATGTCCCTTGGAAGTAATTTGTTTTTCTTTGAAACAATATGTATTTATATTTCCTGAGGTTTTAAGTCAGAACAAGGCACTAGTTTTCTTACCCCATGGTTTGCAACTATGAGAAACAATGCTTCTGCTACATAACATGCTGCCTGTTGCCCCTTGGCCATCTTAGTGACAATGGCCCTCTTCACAGGCCATACATCAAAGGGGCACATCAACAGACTTCTCTAACTCATACTGTTTTAGAAAACAAAAATGATTGCTAATAAATTTTAAGCCATGATGGCTCAATCACTGGGTAAAGCAAGATTTTAATCATCTGAAATCAGGAAGCACTTGCAAGTTATCATAATGCCTCACATTTCCTCAGCAATTTGCTTTTTATAAAGCTTTGTCACTTAATTCAGCTTTCAAGTTAATGAAAGCCCTACCCATGTATCTCCATGGACATACAGGAAAGAAAATTCTCTCTCCAAACTGTCCTTTGTTACTTTCTTCACTGGGGCCTATTTCCTGACTGGAGGAAAGAAATATTTTTAGAAAAGCAGTTCTCAACAAGATTTGGGGGTAGGAACAGGATGTAGAGGCAGCATTTCCACACCACTTCTGCCTAACTTTGTTCAATTTTTAAGTTTCCAATAACCCAGCCCCTGGTTGAGGAGACTATTTTGATTACTAAAAATGGGAATTAAGGATTGTGAAGTAATCAAGTTTTTATGATAACACATCCAAATAGAGCCAGAAGGTTGATGAGATCCACAGAGCTGGGAAACACGGGGAGAATAAAGAAGGTTCCACCATATTAAATACATACAGGACATAGTCTCACTCACAATTCTCACTCAAAGGGAAGTACACTTTCCTAGCTCACTGATGTTGGGATTGGTCACATGACTTGTGTTGATCCCTGGAATCTGAACAGAGGTGACAGTGTACCTGTTCAGAGCACAGACTATAGTCAGCACAAAATTTTTCTGCTCTTTTGCCCCTCCATGGGAAGAGTATGACCAAGCAGCTACTGGTTCCAAAAATGAAAACACGTAGGGTGACTTGACCCTAAAGGGAAAATAAATGTGTTTACTTTCATAAATCTCCGGAATTTTGACATTGTTAGTTAGGGCCCATTATTACATAAACTTAAATACACACTGTATTTCAAGAATTATTCTCCGTATTCATTCCCCTCATTCTGCCTAAAGCTACATTCATTACAGTAGGCAAAAAAGCAGCTAAGCCTGCAAGCTCTGAAATAAGATGGACCTTCAGTAAGCTAACTTCTGCAAACCTACTTATTCAGTTGTAAAATCTGCATAACAACAGTAGCAACCACACTGTTATTATTGTGAAGATTAAGTAAGATAATTGATTTAAAGTCCTTAGTATAGTTCTCAGTATACAGTAAGCATTCACCAAATCTCAGATATGGTATTATTGTTTTTTTCATTACTTGTGTTTTAATTATTGACACATTAACATGACACAGGCTGCAAAAAGGTCTGGCTAGGAAATGGGAAGTGAGGTACGAGGAAGGAAGGGCTGGGGCTTCCTTCCAATAGCCAGACTTCTGTGATGGTGCAATGAAAATGGACCTCAACACTTCATTCAAGATTTTCCATAAACACTGGACTTCTAGTCTCCAGAACCGTGAGAGAACAAATGTCTTTTGTTTGAATATATACATTTTTTTCCATAAACAATGCAACAGCAAAAAGGGCGTCTTAGTAAATCTGACCTTTTAAAATGTGACATTGAGAACAAATGACTTTTACATGTGACCAAATATGAATTCTTCCATGCTGAAATTTTTAATCCTTTTGATGGAAATGTTTCTAAATAATATGCTAACCTCCTTTCCGCTCTTTACATGGATTTCAAGTTTTTAACCATTTTGCATGACTCTTTGTCTTGGTTTCTTATTTGTTTTTAGCAATTATAATAACAATTTATATTTTTAATATAAATTTGAGGTATCAATGCTGAATGAACTTACATTCCTCAATGCAATCTATATAACACCTTTTCCTTTGTTTACTTTAAATGAAAGTTGAGTGCAGCATGTATAGGCTTGCATATACATGTGTTTATATGTAATGACCATTGTCATGACCATATGTCATGACCATAGAACATGACCATTGTTCTACCCAAACAAATTAAGGAAATCAAAGGATAAACCAGTTTTCTTTGAAGTTCTTTTATATTCTTAATAAATTATATTCTACCAGTACCCTTTGATATCGTAGCATTATTCAAAATACTCTCCTAAATCAGAGTTAGTCACCACTTCAATTGCTTGGTCATATTCAACTCAGTCTCTCATAAACCTCTAACCATGGAAACTGAAGGACCTTACTGTGTATCTTATTGTGCTTGCCACAGCACTATCTTTGATGGGCAAATAACACCATCTTGTGAATGCTTAGGAGATTTATTCTAAAGACAATATATCCGAATTGTGATTTTTATTCATATCTCATTAACTCAATAAGCCTTTACTGAGAATCCACAATGCATGTGTAGGGCAATGGAGAGAGAAAGCTAAAGCAAGACAGACAAGGTCTCCAGTCTCACAGAGCTTAAGGGGAAACAGACAATGCACAAGTAAATAAATGAATAAATGTAGTGTGAGGTACAGACTTAAGACAGAATGCTGTGAGAGAGAGCGGCTAGATTAGATTAGATGGCCAAGGAAAACATCTCTCTCAGGAGGTAAGATTTACACTGCACTCTGAATGACAAGCAGCAGCTATCCAGTGGGAACAGAAAAAGCTTTACACCTACTGGCTTAAACGTGAACTAGAGCCTTTGATTCATCTTGACAATTCTTTTTAAAACTATGTAGTTGATTTCTAATTTATTAAATTCTAATCTTGAATAATAAAAATTTCATATCTGTATTTCAAAAACATAAGTTGAATCTCTCTACCTTGAAAAACTATGAAAATTTTAGGTCCCAAGAACAAAATCATCTGCCCTTAATTCTCAGGAGAACAGAGAAAATGGTAGATTTTAAATATATCTACTTATTAATCACTACCTATTTCTTATTTCAATCCCTATATTTAGATCTTGGATTAAAATAATAAAAAACTGCATCTGTCTTCAAGCCAAACTATGATCCCCAGATAAGATGTGATTACTTTCTAAGACAAATTCTTTATTAGCTGACATTATTAAATTGAAATGATTACCTTGTGTGTAAACAGCAATTTCTCTGAAGGGCTTAGTCATCCATTTAGACTTATTTTTAATTACTTTAAACCCAAATAATCCTCAACACATTTTAGTAATGTAAAGGGGAAACAATCCTATCCAAACTATTCTAGTGAACAAACTGAGGCACTGGGCAATTAAGTTACTTATTTCTGATTATCCTGTGGTCTGTATTCAAAGTGTTTCAAAGTGTCTGAATAAAAAATAACCACCTTAGCCAGTTATCTTCCTGTTGACAAGAGGTTGAATATTTGAGAAACATACAGGTGTTTATTTAAATAACAAAATCATCCATTTTGTATAAAACTTTCCATTTTTTTTAAATCCAGCAATTCCATGAAATTTGTTCATCTCTCATTCACTGAATAAGCATCTGTCACGCACCTTCTATTCTCCTGAAATGGTGGTAAGCTCTGAGGACACAAATGTGAAACAAATGTGGTCTCTTCTGGCAATCACTGTTTTTATTTTTTTTAATGTAATGTTACACAATGTAAAACATAATCACACCTGTGAGTAACCATCTAATTGTTACAGATTAACCTTTAACCTGGCACATGATAGTTGTTCAATCAGTACTTGCTTACTGATAATACTTTGCTATGTAGATATAATCTTAGGATCAGAACCACAAATTAGAGATACAGCTTTACTTACAAGTTTTATATAGAGGAAAGCGCTGTTCTATTGCAGTACAGATAACTAAATTCCACATTTCAGAAATAAAAACACACATTTAAATTCCTCTACCTCTCTCTTACCATCCATCCGCTCCTCTCTATTCTCTCCTACAACCTTGATTCAGAAAGTTAGAGCCTCATGTGTGTATTATCACAATCTTCTATAAATGGCTTCCTCATCTTCCATCTTGTTTAAGTCAATATCACCTTCCATTTTTAAGTCTATCTGTGTGAATACACATTTTTAATGGTTCCTTCTTTTCTACTGGATAGAGTTCAAACTTCTTAAAATCACACACAAGTTCTTCCATGAATTAATCATTGTCTACATCCTATCAATACCCCATAACTCAGCCAAGCTGACTTCCTACCGTTCCCATAATGTGAATTCTGTTTTATGGCTTCATGCCTTTGTCATTTACTCTCTCTCCTTGGAATGTCTTCCTCTTCACCCTGAATAGCACACATTTATTCACATCAAGACTTCATTCTCTAAAGCTTTTCCTGAATCCTATTCCCCTAGTTCAGTAAAATCGTACTTCCTCCTGAATGCCCTTTATAACTATTAATATGAACTACAATCACAATGCCCAGACTCTAGCATACTTTTAGAAATGTATATGTGTACAAAGGTATTTCTTCCTGATTGACTATGATCTGTTGAAGTTAGGATCTTTTTTCTACATGAGTTTTTTGGCATTCAATGACAATATGTTGAAGAAAGACAGCATAAAGGAACTATAGGAAACAAAAATATGTTTGAACTGTGATGGCTGCCTTTTCTCCAACTCTCCAGATGTAAGTTTGCCAATACCCTCTCTGAGGCATTAGCACCACTTAGCTCCCAGAACAATGCAAGGTTATGAAAGAATTGTACTTTATGTTTAAGATCCTGCTTCCACCACTAACAACTATCTAAACTTGAGCAAACCACTTATCTCTTAACCTCCGTCTTCTTATCAATAGAATGAAGAATATAAGGATTCATATCTCACAAATCTGGTATAAGGATTAAATGAGACTATATACACAATACTTAAAACAGAGTCTGGTATGCAGTAATGCTTCAGACTTGGGAAAGATAGCTATTTGATAGTTAGGGATTTCAGCTGCAATTCATAGACCCAATGTAAGCTAACTAAAGCCAAAAAGAAGTGATTAATTTAATTTAATTCCCAGTCATGGGAACTGGGAAGTATAGAGTGTCTGACAGGCTGCATAATTCATTAATTCCCTTTCACTTTCAGAATCAATTTCCTTCTTCCTAGCCCTCTCCATATCTCTGTCTTCATTATATCCCTTTGTACATTGTTCCATTTTTTTTCCCATTTTATATGGCTTTCACCAGTCCCAGAGCTCCAACATTACATCCTTCAACTTTGACAAACCACTTAGAAAAAAAAGGGGCAAGAAACACTCACTTCCTTAGCCTCAGTTTATATAATCTCTGTGAGGTTTTTCATTGGTCAGTGCTATAGACTATGTACCCCCAAAATCCATATATTAAAACCAAATCCCCCAAATGATGGTGTTTGGGGGTAGAGTCTTTGAAAGGTGATTATGACATGAAAGCAGGTCCTTCATAAATGAGATTAGCACCATTTATAAAAGAAAACCCAGAAACCTCCTTTGCCTTTTCTGCCATGTAAGGACGCAATGAAAAGATAGCCAACGATGAACCAGGAAGTACCTTCATCATACACCCAATCTGTCAGCACTTTTGTCTCGGACTTCCCAGCCTCCAGAACTGTGAGAAAGAAACCTCGTTTTTTTTTATAAGCCATCCCAGTTTATGGTATATTGTTACAGAAAATGGACTAAGACAGGCAGTCTGGAACCAACTGCTATAGACAGGAGGGAAAGCTACTAGAACTGGTCCAACCAGTAACTCAACCACTCTTGAGTTACTGAATGGTCTGCTATTAGAATGGGGTCTGTTATTAGAGAGTAGAGGTCTGTTACTAGAACAGGGAAGGGGAAATACTGGATAGATGTAAACCATAGCTGTTATATTATCCTTCTTAATAATATTTCCATTTTCTACTTGATCTTAGCTAAATTAAGCTTGTTTTAATTTTTTCTTTCAATTGACTACTCCCTAAAAAAGTGGTGTCCAGCATTAACCAATGGCATCAGACTGTCCTTAGTACTACTCTTGCCACAACCCTAAGAACACAATGCCTTCATTCTCTACTCTAGCCACTTAGATTAGTCAATGGGAGTTAGTTTATCACTCTTACTGCTCTCCAATGTCCTAACTCTCAGTCCCTAGCTTCAGTGGTATCTGAAATGATTTTTTCCAGATGCTGACACAAATGTAAGGATTTGAGTATAACTGAGATTTCTGTAAGAGAATCCTAGGAAGAATCAGTTAAGAAATAGAAAAAAAGGCAAGGCAAGAAACAGCAAACCAATATGGTATGCATTAAAAAAAAATAGGTTATTTCTGTAGGCATCAGGGACAGAGCTAGGCTGGCCATCTCTAGAAGATGGTCTGGGACTTCTCAGAGTTGTCCCTCCCAAGGAATGAGGAATTTGGCATATTTATCATGCAATGTCCATTCGTTAGTGGCTGAGGCCAGCTCCAGGGCATGTTCATCCTCAAGCATTTCCTGTTTTTCCATGAGGGCTGAAAGAACACTCTTCAAACAAAAAGTCATAGAAGCTTATGAACGGTATCAATATGAGAATAGTGAGTGCCAAGGGGACCTGAGCTAAACATTGCAAAGAGTCTTCTGTAAGTGGCCTGCCATGAACTTTTAGAACTGAGACCTCCTCTGCTCTGTCCAATAACCCTTTCTTAATGAACATCCTGTCCCTGACCACCAGTCATGTTCAAACTTTCTTGATAGCCATTGTCTACACTACATTTTCTTTCTCCTAGAGCTCAGTTATAGAGAGCTACAATTCTTGGATTCCTCAATCCTAGCCATATAGCTGAATCTACTCCTACAGCAGAAATGACATTTAGCTAGTTCTGTTGGCTTGACCATGTGTCATTCCTATTCCCTTCAACTGCTACCTTATCTGATACTACATCTCACAGAAATATAGTCCTTACCATGAGGGAGTTCACAGATTTCAGGAGAATATGAGTAAACAAATTACTTTATGTTCCAACTTAGATTTCTCTCTAATAAAGAAGCCTAGCATAATACTCCAAGTCATGTTGGGGTGGCACTCTGAGGTTCTTTGAAAAGAAAAGCACTTCACACTTTTTCTCTCAGAGCACTTATTGCCCTTAAATTTATTTTATTTTTCATATTATTTCATGCTATTTTCTTTATTTTTTTAACATTTATTTATTTTTGGGACAGAGAGGGACAGTGCATGACCAGGGGAGGGTCAGAGAGAGAAAGGGAAACACAGAATCTGAAACAGGCTCCAGGCTCTGAGCTGTCAGCACAGAGCCCGACGCGGGGCTCAAACTCACGGACCGCGAGATCATGACCTGGGCCGAAGTCGGACGCCCAACCAACTGAGCCACCCAGGCGCCCCATTTCATGCTATTTTTAATAACAGTTTTATTGAGATATAATTCACACACCATAAATTTCACCTTTTATTGTATACAATTCAGTAGTTTTCCCTATATTCACAGAGTTTGGCATCCATAATCACTAATTCTAGAATATCTTCATCATTTCTGAGGGGAATCCCATACTCAATAATAGCCACTCTCTATTTCTGCCACATAATCGCCACCTCTGGCACCACTAGTCTACTTTCTATGAATTTGTCTATTCTGGACATCTCTTATAAATGGAATCATGAAATATGTAGCCTTTTATGCTTAGCATGTTTCTTTCACTTAGCTTGCTTGCAAGGTTCATCCATGTTGCAGCTTATGTCATTACTACGTTTTATTACTGAATAATATTCCATTGTAAGGATATTCCACATCTTATTTATGCATTCACAAGTTGATAGATATTTTTTAAATGTTTATTCATTTTGAGAAGGAGAAAGAAAAAGCAGGGGGAGCAACAGAGAGAGAGGGAGAGAGAGAATCCCAAGCAGGCTCTGCTGTCAGCACAGAGCCCAACACTCATGACTGTGAGATCATGACTCAAGTGAAAACCAAGAGTTGGGCACTTTATAGACTGAGCCCCCAGGCGTCTGACAAGATGACAGATATTTTGGGTTGCTTCTACTTTCAGAGTATTATAAAATAAAGCTGTTGTGACTATGCATGTACAAGTTTTTGTGTATAAATATGTTTTAAATTTTCTTGGATATATAAAAAAGAACAGAACTGGTGCATCACAGGTAATTGTATGTTTAATATTTTGAAGATCAAACAACCATTTTCCAAAATGGCTGACTCATTTTACATTTCCACCAACAATGTATGAGGGTTCTAATTTCTTACATCTTTACCAACACTTGTTACTGTCCATCTTTTTTATTGTAGCCATCATAGTGGTTATGAAGTGGCATCTCATTGTGGTTTGCCTTTGCATTTCCTTAATGACTAATGATGCTGAGAATTTTTTTATGTGCTTATTGACCATTTTTATATCTTCCTCAAAGAAATGTATATTCAAATCCTTTGCTCATTTTGTAATTGGGTTATTTGTCTTTTTTGTTAAAATGTCCTTCGATTTTTTTGGATACAACTCATCAGATATATGATTTGCAAATACTTGCTCTCAGTTTGGAAGCTGTCTTTGGCTTACCAGATGTTGTCCTTTGTAGCACAAAAATTTTAATTGTAATGAAGTCCAATTTATCTAAGTATTAGGTTTCTACTGCTGCTATAACAAATTACCATAAACTTAATGGCTCAAACCAACACAAAATTATTGTATTACAATTGTAGACCCCAAAAGTCCAAAATGGGTTGCACTGGGTACTGGCAGAGCTACATTACTTCCGAAGGCTCCGGGAGAATCTGTTTCTTTGCCTCTTTCAACTTCTAGAGACTATTACATTTATTGGCTCGTGGTCCCCCATCACTCAAATTCTGCTTCTGTCTTCACATTTCCTCCTCTGACTCTGACTCTCCTTCATATTTTTTTCCTTTATAAGGACCCTTGTGTTTACAATGGGTCCACCCAGATAATCCAAAATAATCTCTCCATGTTGAGGTCCTTAATCTAATCACATCTGCAAAGGTATTGAGGATTAGAATACTGACATCTTTGTGGAGAATTTATTCTCCCTACCACAATTTATATTTGCTTTTGTCACTTGGGCTTTTGGCATCATTTGTAAGAAATCATTACCTACCTAACCCAAGATCTCAAAAATTTAGGCCTACATTTTCTGCTAAGAGTTTTCTAATTTTAGCTCTTATATTTAAGTCTATAATTCATTTGGCATTAATTTTTGTATACAGTATAAGACTGTGGTTCAACATCATTATTTTTCTAAGTTTACTTATTTAAATTGGGCATATGGGACTTGAATTCATGACCCAAAGATCGAGAGTCACTTGCTCTTCTAACTGAGCCAGCCAGGAGCCTCTCAGCATCATTCTTTCACATGTAGATATCCAATTGTTCCAGAACCATTTGTTCAAAAGACTACTCTTTTCCCCCAAAAAATTGTCTTAGCACCTTTGTCAAAAATCAATTTACAAAAAAAAAAAAAAGTAAAAAGAAAAAAATTTACCAAAAATATATGGGTTTATTCCCAGATTCTATTCCACTGTACCACATTGTATTGATTATTATAGCTCTATAGTGAGTTCTCATATCAAGAAGTTTGAATCATCCAATTTTGTTCTCCTTTTTCAAGATTGTTTTGGCTATTCTGGGAACTTCAAACTTCCATATGGGTTTCTGAATCAGCTTGTCAATTTCTGCAAAAAGGCTTGACAGAAATTACAGGTTTTGATATGAATTGTGTTTGAATCTGTGGATCAATTTGGAAATTATCATCATATTAATAGTAAATCTTCTAATCCACGAACATGAAATATTTTGGCATATATTTAGGTTTTCTTTATTTCAATAATGGTTTGTAATTTTCAGTTGTTAGGTGTGTTTTTCTTTTGTTAGATTTATTGCAAAATACTTCATTCTTTTTATTTGTATGGTAAAAGAAACTGCTTTCTTAATTTCATTTGCAGATTGTTCATTGCCAGTTTCTTGAAATGCAATTGATTTCTGTATGTTGGCCTTGTATCTTACAACCTTGCTGATTTTATTTATTAGTTCTAATAGTTATAATGCATCTATTCTTTAGGGTTTTCTATAAAGAAACTCATGTCATTTGCAAGTAGAGAGAGTTTCACTTCACTTCCAGCCTGGATGCTTTTTATTTCCTTTTTTTCCCTAGTTGCTCCAACTAAACCCTAATACTGAATAGAAATTGTGACAGCAGATATCACCCTTTACTTTAGTAGTATGTTAAATTATCTGCCTTTCCCATTACAATGTAAAGTCAGCAATGGCCTAGTTCATGGTATGGTAAACAGTTAATTTTCAACACAAATATTTTAAATGAAAAGTAGAATATGAAAGATGTCAAAAGAAAACACAAATAACTGATGTTTCAATAGATGCAGTTATCACTCGTTAGTAAGAATGAAAGAATATGAATGGATCGTGAAAGATGAGTTGGATTTTGACAAGATAAAATATATTCTAGGCAGAGGGAAAAGTGTAAGGAAAGATATTTAGGGAGAAAAGTATGGGGCATGATTATGAAAAATACTTGGTATATCTAAATTTTTTATAGAACAGAGAAAAGGAAGGTATGTCCTCATCATTTTAAATCTGGTTATTAAATACCAAAAAAAGGGATACCTGGGTGGCTCCATTGATTAAGCTATGACTCATCGGTATCAATTCAGGTCATGATCTCATGGTTCATGAAATCAAGCCCTGCATGGGGCTCTGCACTGACAGCCCAGAGGCTGCTTGGGATTCTCTCTCTCTCTCTCTCTCTCTCTCTCTCTCTCTCTCTCGGACCCTCTCCTGCCCATGTCCTCTCCCCCAACTCTCAAAATAAATAAACATTAAAAAAAATACCAAGAAGATAATACAAATTTGTTAAATTTTCATATGCAGTATCTTAGGACAACTATACTAATACTGCATTAAGTGATGTTTTATAATGTGCTCACTGACCACCCACAGATAGGACAAGGAAATTTTTCCATTGACTTCATAAAGTAATATTTTGAAATATGATGATTAACCAACAAATAATGATGAACTGTTGGAGAAAATTTAACCCAATTACAGACTAATTTTGGAACAAGATAGGACATTTCAACTTTATACTTAAATGAATAGAACTCTCATATATCATAAGAAATTACTCTTTTCTATGGAATGTTATAAAATTTTAGTACCAATTTTACAAAAGAAAATTTCTTTCTCTGCTCATCCTTATGGCAAAAGAAAACCTATAATCTCTGATATGAAAATTCCCAGGTTTGACTGCTGGGATGAAACATCTTCCATTCATGTTTTCTCACACTTATTTTGTAAAGTTTGGCACCAATTCAAACAATTTAAAAAAAAAACTCAGTCCCATGTAAAGGTAGAAGTTTAGCTAAGACCTTGTTTGATTATTTGTGTTTAGTAACTCCAGATAGTTTCCTGAGGAGAGATTTTATCAGTAATATGCACATTGTAAATGGCATTTAAAATACAATTAAACTAAAAACAGTAATGAAATTATAGAAGTGCCAGAAGTTTCTTTTAGAAGGAAACTTGCAAATTTTTCAAAATAAATTAATCAGTGCACTTTTGTCCTTCAGTAAGGAATTCACATTCAGTGTGGATTGGAAATAATAGTCCTTGTACAAAGTATAATTAACTCCTAAATTAAGACTTGCTCCCTTTCAAGGAATCCAAGATTTTTGTCTAGGATAAACATTAAATTATTTTAAAGAGCCAGTTTGATGACACATGGTAAGGACACGGATATAGATATTCTTCTCTTTATCTTATTCTCCCTCATACCTCTGTAATAGCTTACTGTTTCTGATGACTGATCTTATTCCGATATTTTTTCTTAAAGTATTAGAAAATAAAAGGTGTTAAGAGCTTGCAAATAAATTCAACTTTTCCATAAAAAGATAGATTCTTCTATGGATTCCTCTAAAGGGCATAGAAAGTTATTTCAATTGAAAAGTATGTATTAATAGAAACGTTAAGTTTCAGGTTGAGCAAAAGTGGGTCTCTGACATATTTTTGAAATAGAATTTTAGGTTCAGGATTCCTCAGAGCTTAGAGGGGGCAGTGCTGCCTCCTACATGGGCTTCATATTCTCAGGAGTCATATGCAATTCTGCTCATTACTTAAACTTGGTCTTGGTTCTTAACTGTGTAGGCACAGTAGAGACAGAGCTACTCTCAAGCAGGCCCAAGTGATTGCCAAGGTTCATGCATCCCTTCATTTCTTCAACCAATATTGAGTACCTACAACATACCTAGCACTAAGCTAAATGTTGCAAAGAGAGTGGAGGAAGGCAGCATCTCTGTTCTCAAGTGACTTCCAGTGCAATGGATAGAATAGATTATATGGTTTACATCATCTATTACCTGTCTTGCCAATTTCCTCCATATCATTCCAATCTTCTAGCCTTCTCCCTCATCTGAGAATGTCTTCTCACTCCTCACAATTAAAATATTCTCAACCTTCAAGCTCTAGCTAAATCCCTAACTTTTTTCACAAATCCCACTCCAGTGTATACATGCTCTTCTAGACTAAAGCCTGTAGCTTAAGTGTCTTTCACACCCGAAAGTGCCTAACAAAAAATTATGCATACTATAGGGTGCTCATTATTTTGGATACAACCCAACATGATAATTGGGAATTTCAAAAGATGCTCCACCAGACATTTTCTTTGCTGATCCCTAGCACTAAAGGAAAATATAAAAACTGATATATTGTAAGAAAAGAAAAAGAGAGAAGCAACCCACAAAAACTCATCCTACTACGTTTTCAGTTGAATCCAAGTGAAGAATTCACTCAAAGATGTGACAGCATAATGGAGTGAGAGGCATTAATTATACTCTCTGAAGAAGCCACCCTCAGCCATGCATCTTAAATGTTTGTCACCTGGAATGAGTCACCAAGGCAGTGCCCACGCTACACAGAACCATGTAGGCATATAGGCATATAGTAATCTCTGTCCCTTACCTCAATTTTCCTACATAATTTGGTAGTTTTCAAAGCCCTGACTAAAATGTTGAGTTTGTGTAAGGTACAGTGCCATTTCTATAGGAACAAATCTCACTTTAATAGGACCCCCATGCTGAATGGAATAAGCCACTATATATAAAAGAGTATATTCTATGTGATTCCATTTAAATAAAATTCTAGAGGGGCACCTGGGTGGCTCAGCCAGTTAAGCTTCTGACTTCGGCTCAAGTTATGATCTCATGGTTCATGGGTTCAAGCCCCGTGTCACTCTCTGTGCTGAAAAACTCGTGTTCTCTCTGTCTCTCAAAAATAAATAAATGTTAAAAAACAAATATATAAAAATCTAGAAAACCACACACACACAAAACAAGCCCTAGTCTATAATTCCAAAAAGTAGATCAAGTGTTGTCTGAGGCTATGGTGCAGGGAATTGGCTACAAAGGAAAACCAGATCATTTGGGGGAGTGATGGAAGTATTCTTCTATATCTTGATTGTGGAGTGGTTACACAGTATACATTTGTTGATACTCACTCATATGTACATGTAAGAGGCGTGCATTTTATTGTATGTTAATTATACTTCAATGAAATTTGTCTAAAAGTTAAAGACAACCCAAAAGGCCTCCAATTTTGTGCTAGTAATTCAACAGTCAAGAAGTAGGACTTGAAGAGAATAAAATAAATTAATGCAATTGTTTTACTCTAAGAACTGAAACCTAAAAACACACGGACTCTGTTCTTCATCATCAGAAAGCATTTCTGACTCACTCCGGAAAGTCATTTTCTGTGGCGTATTTCCTTATTTATGGTTTTCTGTGTTTCATATGTTCAGGTCCATGGTAAAATGATGAAGCAGGTGAAGTTGGCCTTTGCCCACCATCCAGTTCCCCCTCCATAGCAAGCACCTAGCAGTTACACTTGTCTCTTTTCTTCTCTTTACACCGCTACCAAAAACTATGAGTAGTATAATTAACAGCCAATACTTCCTCAACACATAATACTTCCCAGCCATTCTGCTACTTGGATTCATTTATTTCATCTTCAAAATCTCTCTCTGGTGTCAGTATTTTGCTATGCCCATTTTTAAAGATGAAGAAACTAGTCATGTAGCGATTAGGCAACTTGTCTAATTTCTAAAAATTAGTAAGTTAGGGACTCTTTACTCAAGTCCAAATCAAGAGTCCATCTCCATAACCAATTTGCTCCGGTGCCTAAGCCCTTTCTATAAGAGTTCTGCACGGCCTTAAGTGGTAGCTTCACCAAATAAGCCTTCATGTTAATGTGCTCGTCTCTCATTGTATTACTACACTGAGGCCACACATTTAAAATCCCATCAAGCTCTTCTTATAGAAAACGAAAATGTTTTGTGAGAGACAGGTGTGCTTCAACAGTCAAGAGACCCTTTCACTATCAATTGAGGTCATGAAAATTTTCCCTTTGAGGTTAAATTTTCTACTTAGTTAAAAAAAAAAAACCTAAAAGAGGGGCGCCTGGGTGGCTTAGTTGGTTGGGCGGCCAACTTCAGCTCAGGTCATGATCTCGCGGTCCGTGAGTTTGGGCCCCGTGTAGGGCTCTGTGCTGACAACTCAGAGCCTGGAGCCTTCTTTGAGTTGTGCGTCTCCCTCTCTCTCTGCACTTCCCAACTCTCACTCTGTCTCTCTCTCTCTGTCTCAAAAATAAACATTAATTTAAAAAAAAAAAAAACTAGGGGCGCCTGGGTGGCTCAGTCGGTTGGGCTTCCAACTTCGGCTCAGGTCACGATCTCGCGGTCCGTGAGTTCGAGCCCCGCGTCGGGCTCTGGGCTGATGGCTCAGAGCCTGGAGCCTGCTTTCGATTCTGTGTCTCCCTCTCTCTCTGCCCCTCCCCCGTTCATGCTCTGTCTCTGTCTCAAAAATAAATAAAATGTTAAAAAAAAAAAAATTAAAAAAAAAAAAAAAAAACTAAAAGAATTATCAAAATAAGTCACTAAGACTGTCTCATATATTTACCAAGATTCTTTCCATAATCAAGAAATGATATCTACGTAATTTTCTGCCCATTTTTTTAAACAAAATGAGTATTTTAATTATTTTTTTTCTTCAGTAAAACTCAAATCAATAGGGAAAAAGATGCTAGATGAAACTATCCCACATTCTTTTCTTCATCTAATAAATTCACCAACACTTTCCAACATGAAATAAAAAATAACGTTGGTAAAATATTCCAACTACAATATGACTAGCCTTCACCTTGTATTTTTTCTATCTCAGAAACTGAAAACTTTGAAAAATAATTTTATAACATCTCCCTTTCAAAGAAATATTTTATAAACCTGAATGTGGCAAGTTAACAGTCATTTGAATAAAAATGACCTTTGTTCAACACTTCCCTCCCTAACCATCATTACTATAAAAACTTTAAAATGCTTTCACATGTCTTCGACTGGCTTCAATAGCTGCTACAATGGCTTCCTTTAAGGAAACATAGTAGATCAGAGTCAATTACAAAGTTAAATATATGAAAGATATCTTTAAAAGAAAAAAAAAAAAAAACACAGAGTCTAGACTTGCCAGATAGAACTGTCCAATCCCAGGGAAAGGACAGATATTGATTGAATAAGATATCAAGAGTGTGTATAAAGTTTATCAAGTAATAAATCTATAAGATATAAATGCAAAGCATTCTTTATTATACATGCTGCAAAAGATAGCTTTGATAAGCACATGAAAAGGCACTCAATATCATTAGTCATTAGGGAAATGTAAATCAAAGCTACAATGAGATACCACCTCACATCTACTAGAACTATTTATATATACATACATATATAATATACATATATTTATACATATATATATATATATATATATACGTACACATAAATACATATATGTCTCAAGTGTTGTCAAGGATGCTGAGAAACTGCATCCTCACATCTACATCCCGGTAGAAATGTACAGTGGTACAGCCCCTGTAGAAAACAGTTTGGTGGTTTCTCAAAAGGATGAACACAGAACCACTATATATCCCAGAAATTCAACTCGTAGGTATATATCCAAAATAACTGAAAGCAGGAACTCAGATATTTGTATACTAATGTTCATAGCAGCATTATTCACAAATGCCAAAAAAAGGTAGAAATAACCCAAGTGTCTGTCCACAGATAAATGGGTAATCAAAATGTGGTACGTTATATACGGTTGAGTATATTTTATCCACCAAAATACATGCTATAGCATGAATGGACCTTGAAAATATGCTTAGTGAAATAAGCCAGACACAAGAGGGGAAATACTGTATGATCCTACTTATACAAAGTACCTAAATAGACAATCAGAGACACAGAAAACAGGTTTCCAGAGGTTAAGAAGAGGTGGGGAGTTAATGTTTAATTGCTATGGAGTTTATGTTGGGGACAAGTTGTTAGTATACATAGTGGTGATGGTTATACAACACTGAGAATGTATTTAATGCTACTGTATTTGTACACTTATGAATACTTAAAATGATAAATAATATGTTATGTATATTTTACCCCAATAATAATAATTTTAAAAAAGAAAGCTGCAATCAGCTCCAGACTCTTCCCCATATAAATGTGGTTCAGGGAATTTCTCCACAGACACAATTAACTCAGACAATTCTCTGTCACTAGATGTAAGAAAGGTTTTTTGTTTTTGTTTTTGTTGTTGTTTTTTATGTTTTATTCATTTTTGAAAGACAGAGAGAGACAGAGCACAAGCAGGGGTGGGGCGGAGAGAGAGGAGGACACAGAATATGAAGCAAGCTACAGGCTCTGAGCTGGGCTTGAATTCATGAACCGCGAGATCATGACCTGAGCTGAAGTCGGACGCTCAACTGACTGAGCCACTCAGGCACCCCGAAAGGGTTATTTTTAATAGTCGGACAGAATGCAAGTTAGTAGAAAGAATCCCAGGTCAAATCACAGAGCTGAGGTGCTACACCAGTAATGAGTCAGCCTCTGCTCCCCATCAGTTAATTTAATCTCCTAAACTAGATAATTCGATCGTTTGGGGAAAACATCATGTCTGTCCTCCGCTAGTATGCTACACAACATCATTATGCACAAGAAGGATATTCCATAATTGAGTCAATGATTTTAACTTAAAAGGAATCTGTCAACTCATCCCATCTGAAACAGAACTAGACAGAAAATCTGCTAGCAGGAAAGAATGAAGTCAGTTAGAAACTAAGACAAGTGCTGGTTTCTTCCATTTTATTCAAATGGCAGCAAATCAAATTAAGATAATTACTGATGTATACTTAGGCACAGAAAGAAAAGCCAATACACGGAACTCAAAGCACTTAACACACAGCTGAGGCTGAGTATTTTACTGCATTCAATATTTCTTCCAAGTAGTAGAAAGTGGCATGTGCTTAGAATAAGGAGTCATGAGTTTTTCATTTAACTCCATCAATGAGTTTTACTCCATACCAAAACAAAAAAACAAAACAAAAACTGGCTTTAAATAAGTAACTGATTTTGTTTGCCTCAATTTCTCCATCTGGAAAATACAATACCTTCTTCATGCACTTTGCAAGCTTGTGTTTTAAAATTGTATTAATTTACAATTGGAACAGATTTTAAAGATAATCTTGCTCCCACCCTCTCCTTTCACAGTATTTCAAGCCGGGAGAGGATTAATTGCCTACTCAAAGTCACTTAGCTGAATAAGTATAGAGCCAGGCCTGGGCATCAAGTCTACTGAGGAATTATTCTGTGTCATTATAAACTCACCTCACTGTGTTTTGAAACGAAGAATAAATCTGTTTGAAATGTAAAAAATATATTCAAATAAGAGTAAAAATTTAATACAGATTTAGGTGGATGGCCTAAGTCTATAGGATAGATTACAGTATAGATAGTATAGTATAGATAGCATGTTCTGAATATCCCGAGTAATGTTATTACCACAGAGGGAAAATAATAACTGATTTTTTTTAGTTTATATCACAACAGAATAAAGAACTATAATTCAAATTTACAAGGAAATAAAATATATTTTATTTGTGGCCATATATGCTACATGACTATGGTGGCTTTTTTTCTCCTTTAATGTAGTATATATATATTGTCCCAGGAGGATAGTTTAATACTTTACCTAACCCTTATTGAGTTAATGATGGCTCATTGAGTTAACTCTTATTGAGTTAAAGCATGGCTGCTTCTGGATGTAATAGGAATTGTGTCCACACCTTCTCTAGGGCTCTCAGTAGTGCTGACTCTTTAAAGTCTCAGACTGTCAGGGCAAAAAAAAAAAAAAAAAAAAAGCATCAACACCTATAGGTGGGGATGCACAGCCTCCATCATCCCCCTCCTTGTAAACCACATCAACTATGCATATCTGTATGTCAGATCCCAGAAAAGAGCAGGAAAGACTGCACTTAAACTGGTATAATTCCATCACTGCTGCTAAGAGACGCCTTTAAATTAAGAGTCTTTCTGATAGCTGAATCAAAGCCATTTTTGAGTACTGAAAAAAAGTCATGTTAGCCAGTAAGTTTTCCATGATACAATGGGTAACCTTAACAAGAAATTTTCATTTAGTGATAGCAAAATGACATGCTGTTATTACTAGAACCTTCTTAACACACGCAGAGATACATTCCACAAAATACCTATCATCTATAAGACTATATAGCCATATAGAATAACAGTTTAAGTCTGCCTTCACAAGATTTTCAGAGAGAATCCAGGCTGACAGATATTTGATACAAGTCAAACAGGAATACTAAGAATTCAATTTAATATATATTTTTGAGCACCAAATATGTTGCACATTGATAACACCGTTTAACTCTACAGAGTAGTTGATGCCATCAGCTAGATCTGAGGAGTCAAACAGAAGAAGGCACAGAGAAAATACTGAAGGTGTCTACTAACTGCAGAGGGTAGCTAGGCACCACTGTTTACAACAGCTTGGTCTGGTTACAGAGCAAGATCAAGGACTCTCGAGGTGAAGGCCACATGTATGCTGTGCTAGAAATCAACACTTGGGACTTTCCCAACAATACTCCATATCCCAGATAGAGAAGAAAAAAAATAAATGTATCGATCCAGCACAGTTGTTTTCTGGAAGACTATAAAATGTCAGAGAGCAAGGGTTTAAGGTACAGCCCTTAAATTATAAAGGGTTGTTACATATAAACCTATTTTCTAGTACTAGTCTACTTGTTCAGAATAAAATAGCTATATTCATTTCCTTTTCCATTATTTAACATTGAAACTAAATGGTTTTATAAAAAACATCTTTCTTTTAAATAAGAAAGACAGGACTCTACCAGAATTACATTCATAGTTGAGAAGAGACTCAAATTTTCTTCTTAAAAAGTGCGGGTAAAAGATTTTTTTGTTCCAGTTTCCGTGGCATCTGAGGCAAGGTCAAAGGTCACAATCCAGCTACATCAGTGAATAGTGCTTGGATGTGTTCGCTCGGAGTATACATAGTTGTGGGAATAAAAGCAAGCTTGTGTATGTCTGAGCCCATACTAATATATCGCCTTTAATAAAACTTGAACTTGTAAAGTATCTTGAATACATTCAAGTACAAAAATTATATTGTCTCCTATGGCTTTGGAGTTTTGGCTTAGGCTTATGTTCCTGGAGTCACCATGTTGTTGTAGGTCTGACCACCATAGATAATTCACCCATATGGAAAGAACAGGAATACCACTATCTTCGTTACATAGTTAATCTGAGAAAGCTCCTCTCAGGACCATGGAAACCTATGACTATTTTATATCTAAGCAGAAAATATTTTTTATTTTTTTTTATTTTTTTTAAATTTTTTTAACATTTTATTTATTTTTGAGACAGGGAGAGACAGAGCATGAACAGGGGAGGGTCAGAGAGAGGGAGACACAGAATCCGAAACAGGCTCCAGGCTCTGAGCTGGCAGCACAGAGCCCGACGCAGGGCTCGAACTCACAGACTGTGAGATCATGACCTGAGCCGAAGTCGGCCACTTAACCGACTCAGCCACCCAGGCACCCCAGAAAATATTTTTTAAATTAGGGCTACATGTTTTGCTTCTATCCTATACCATCAACTTAATGTTTTCATGAAATGACTATGTTGAACAACTAACCTACAGACTGCCAGGCCCAGTCACAAAGGTGCCTTGTGAGTACCAACTATTCTAAATCCAAAAGGGCCGTGGAGACCAAGAGGCCCAGTACAGAGTGAGTGCAGTGAAAGCACTCATTATGGCCTGCTTTCAGATCAGACAGTGCCCAGAGGGATGAGCATTCCCTTTGATCAGATGAGCCACTCATTAAACCAGAATAATTCTACTTCATTTTTTGAGGGTGTTTACAGAGCTCCGAAGCACTATAAAATACAATTCCAATTCCTCTAAAAGCTGGAGGAAGAGGAGACATCCTATGTTCCCTCTCTTACTAAGTTGAAATTTGTGTATGTTTAATTTCCTACCATGTCTCTATGGAAAACTATTTCCATTAAAGAAGACTTTGAACAGGATTTTTTTTTTGTCCCCTTGAGGGATAAAAGTGACAGAGAAAGTTCTTGGACTTTTCTCCTGAAGGCCTCCAATGGCCAAACCAACAGTTTGAAGGACTGATGAAAGATACACCTTGGGGAAGAAACAGACCCATCACCACGCTTCCCCTTGTGCAGGGCTCAGAGACTGTGAAATACGTTGTGCTGGACAGAAGTGGTCCTAGAATGCAGAAAGTTAGGTTGAATACTGAATAACACTTTTGAACTTTGTTCTCATTGTATATTATTTCTGGAGACCAACTGAAGTACTTGATGAATGTGAAAGCTTAAAGAAAAAGAAATGAGAAAGAAAAAAAAAACATAGGCCACAAGTCATATGTTAAGTAGAATCTACATACAACTTCCATCCATTATTGCCCACACAAAGCCATAGAAGCCTGTTTATCTTCTCAAGTTCATCTGGGCAATTTAAGGGTTTGGATTAATGAGTCTATTACCTAATCTACCCAAACAAGAATCAGGACCACTGCTGTCTAGGCAACAATCCAGTTTGTCTGCCAAGAAGCAGAGAGAGATATGCAGTATTTTTCACTCTTTCCACTTCAATGATTTAAATAAAGGGATCCTAATTTTCCCTCTGTCTCACTACTAATTGATTTTGCTTTTACAGTCCTTTCCCAAACATTAATGAAACTATCAGATTTCATTTGAATGCTTTATTAAACTAATACATCAGTCTGCACCAGTTCCACGCAGTGATACATTAGTCCAAAGCATGAGAATACACCCTCAAATTAGGTACAGTAGACATAAAATCACCACTGCTCAACGAAGAGCTATTTCAAAAAGGGGTACTACTTGATGTCACACTGGAAAGTGTTCCTGTGCCCGGTTCCTCCTCTGAACTCACAAGAGATCTATATTCTGCAATACGCTGCCTGACCAATGCTTTGATTTTGTCCAATGACTGAGCTAAAATTAGTTGCGGGTTCATTTCCAGGACCCCCTACTCGTCTCTCAGTAATGCTATCTGTCTCCCTCTCTGCCCACTCTCCCCTTTCTCATTTCCTTTTTCTGCTCTGGGCCCACTGTCTCCAAACCCTTGGAAGACTTTGAACAGACATGTAATTGAGCCAACTCAGGATAAAACATGGAAGGAATACTTGCAACTTTTGCGTTGGTATTTCAAATGTCACTTTTCTCAATTCCTTCCCATCTCTTACTTCCCTCTTTTCTCCCTACCCCGCACCACTCACCCCCTGTTCCTTCTTCTTTAATCATGATCTCACTCTGATTCTCTCAGATTAAAAAGTGGCCACATAGTCTCTGCAGATCTTTTAATCAAGAAGGGAAGTCTGTTACCCCACCTTCTGAATCTGGGCCAGCCTTGTGATTTTCATAGAAATGATACCCTGCAATTTCTAAGAAAGCCTCATTCTCATCCTCTCACAACCCAGAGATCATTATGCTTTTAAAAAGATGGCCTGGCTTCCTTGAGGCTGAAGGACAACATGCAGAGAGGCAAGTCACCCCAGCTGACCTGCCTGCTGAAGCATGTGCGTGACAGAGCGCAGACAAGACCAGCAGAAGAAGCGCCACACCATGCACAAAGTCACTCGTAATAATGAATTGTTTTTAGGCCACTGCACTGGGGAATGGTGTGTTACAGAAGAACAGACAACTACTATACCCTGATTTCTGTCTCATTTTCTTTCACTCTTTCTCTCTGTTTTCTTTCTCTATGATTTAAAATGTCTTGTGATACCAATGCTATTGACATATGTCTAGTCACAAGAGCATCCTTGGGTTTATTTCTTCGTATTTGACAAGTAAGTCTTTTAATAAGTAGCACAGCACTTACCATAAACCCATTTATTTAACTTCAAGGAGACAAAATGAAGGCAATCACTACTTTTCCACTTAAAAGTTAAGATGCAAAATAGGTAAGTGGCAATTCATATGTGTTTGAGTCTGTGTGCACATGCCCACACAAACACCTTTGATTATTACTTCAAGGAATTTATGTAAAATGTAAAAGGGAATAATTATAGGAGGGGCATATGGACCCACAGTGTTGTATGAGTCACCTGATAGAAGAGATATTAGAAACTGTTGTATCCTTATTTTTCTATAAGACATTACAGATAGAACAACATCATTTACAAGAATGAGGAAAGTCACATCAAATCAACCCAGCAAATGTCCAAAGAAAGAAAATTAAGGTAATATGTAACATCCTCATAGTCCTGTACGGTTTACAATGGTTACAATGAAAGAAATGAATTTCAGAATTCCCAAAAATAACTTTAACATGAGCTCTGAGGGAGGTTTGTGAAATTCCTTCTCACAAACTGAAGAGTGAGTATCCCCCACAGAAAGAAAAATATATTTTACAGTAGGTTCTCACATCTCTATTGCTATTTGATTAGACGGCACATATGTACTCCACGTCATGCATTAAGGAAGCTAGCTCCTTCCCCATATCTCCTGTCCTTCAACTCTCTGCTTCCTTTTCACGGCCTTGGTCTGCCCCAGATATGCTCTTCTCACTCTCACTGCTGTCTCCTGATGACCATCCAAGTCTCCTCCTCACGCTGCTGTCTCAGGGAGGCAGGCTCCAATTGCTCTCTCTAATGGTGCCCCAGATAGTGTTTTACATATTAATCTGGTTATAAAATTTTACATAGCGCAAATCACTAACTGAAACTATCTTATATTTTTATATCTTATTCTATTTCTTTATTTTCAACTAAAGGATATAGTTTATGAAATAAGGAACTTTCTTTTCTTGCTCACTACTATGTCCTTAGCACATAGAATACATGAATCTGTTGAATAAATGGGTAAATGAACTAGATAGGAAGTACAGAGTTGGCTTCGTACCCAGGCTAAAATCAATCCCATGTAGTTTCTGACACACAACACAATTTGGAGTCACTTCCCTTTTCTACGAAACCGCTATTCGGAAAAGAAAGCGAAGCTTTGATATGGTCATGAATCCATTTTTAAATGTTATCCACTGAAAAAGACATAATTTAATCCAAAAGCTAAATATACATCCTGTATGTTGGAAGCACGTTTTAGTAAACAATGTGTCAGGGCATGAAACACCCTCTCCTCTCCACTAGCAGAGGTAACTGAGACCTAGCTGTGTACATCAACGCGGAATCAGCGCCTCCAGCTCAAACCTTACATCTGAGGCCAAATACTAAAGGTCCTATTTGCCTTGTGTCAGCAGATCCACCCCCAGCACTGTGAATAGGCACCACCCTTCCCTACAGCACACAGGATACTTAAAAGATGTATAATATGATTTGTTCCCCACTGGGAAGAAACGGTTTGTAGGACAAAGAGAGCTGCTGTGAATGAATCAGAAGGCACACATCTTGTGCAAATCTGAAATGCCTCGCTCCACGAACCACAAAGAATTAGTTTTTGTCTTTGTTTTTTAATAATTCACCAGTTTTTCAGAGTTTTATTAGCAGTTTAATAAGTAAGAAGAATGTCATGTGCTGGGAAAGGTTGTAACACGAGGAAGACTGAGTAAAGAAAACAAAATGCAGTAGTGTGACCAAATTGTCCTAAATTTTAATTGGCACAGGAACAGTAGAACAATTTAATTTCAAGCTGTTTGGCCAACAACCTGCAAAAGAAGATTCCAAAGTGAAGTAAGCATTGCTAAGAGATTCATTCAAAACAGGACTGGGAGGAATCTGAGGAAGGAGGACCTAAGCACATCTCCTGGTTCAATTTCTGTAACATCATGAACTTTTGACTTTTGTCAGTTGCACCTCTGCCCAGCTTCTGGAACACTTCTTTCTACTTTGGACTGAAATAGAGATAATGTAACATCTATTAGCTAAATAACCAATCATGTGTGAGTCAGTTTAACTCTGTCAGCACCAATCGTAATTCCTTCAAAGCAAGTTATGTAACTTCGTGGTTTTTGCCTCTATGAGCCCACAGGCTCCACTTGCCATTTGAACATATTTTCAATTTTCACCCACTCTGTATCTCCCAGAATGCAATCCCTAAAACCCTAAACAAACATTTTTGGTTGTTTTACAGCCTGTTCGTCTTGGTCAACAAATCTAACATAGCACATAAAAAAGTCTAGCTCTCAGCATCTTGGGGAGCAAGCGGTGTCTCACCTGTATTCACCTGTATTCAGGAGAGATGTACCATAGCCTATCACTTCCCAAGAGTGGAAGCATATGTTTCACAGACATTGGTAGCATAGAACCAATAATATAAAAATTATTTGGCTAGTTTCATAGCATTTAGAAAGGAAAACACTGGTTGTCTTATTTGGAAATGCTTTCCAAGTTGAATACTTAATTCAAGAAATAATGGTCCCTCTAATCTGTACCCTAATACCGTTTTTGTACTGCACTAACCACATTCTATTTTGTATTTTAAATATATGTTTATGTACCTGTTTTATGTGTTTTATTCATTACTAATCTCTGGAATGGAGCGTAACATCTAGTAAGTGCAGGATAAAGGCTTATTGCCTAGAATTCATGTAAACAATTTACAAGTTTACACACCCTTACAAAAAGACCAAAGATGTAGAAGAACAATTTATGTTAAAAAATACTTTAAAATGGAGGTGGCTGGGTGGCTCAGTTGGTTAAGCACACAACTCTTGATTTTGGCTGAGGTCATGATCTCACAGTCCTGAGTTCAAGCCCTGTGGGGGATTCTGCACTGGGCATGGAGTCTGCTTACGATTCTCTCTCTCCCTCTTCCTTTGTCCCTTTCCCACTTGCATGTGTGCTTGCGCGTGCATTGTCTCATAAATAATAAACAAATACATAAAATCCTTAAAAGTTTATTTTAAAAATACTTTAAAATGGAAATGTTTATCAAAAATAAGTTTAACAACAAAAAAAAAAGGGTCTATAACTTCTGTAAGCTTTCCAAAGTTCCAGATGTCCAAGGTTATAACTGTTGGCATGTGAATTTTCAATTTTATTAACACCGAAGAGTGAATTGTCTTTAAGCTCCTTAAACAAGATTTACTATTTATTTTTTTTCACTATTGGGTATGCAAAACTATTTGAGTGTGTTATTTACAAAGTGTTAAATCTTCTCCAAATAATATGCCACTCTTTGTGCTCTTTAAGCACTATCTATATTGTTTTTTTTTCTGTGAAAATTAATAAAGGGAAACCTGACTACAGTGGAGTCCCAAGGCTAGAAGGGCCATACAACTCAATGTCAATTACAATAGAACTGTCAATTACAAAACCCAAGAGAAGAATGGTCAACAGGAGAGGGTCATCAATTACAAGTCATGACAGGAAAAGATGTACATTGCATCTCCTACAAGAAATCAATGAACCCTGCAACCCTCCATCATCACCCTGAAAGCTTCCTTTTCTCCAATGGACTTTCCTTCAAAGCAAACCCCTCTCAGCTTTATCCTCCTTCTCCATAAAATAACAACGTTCCTCTCCTTTCTATGTTGGACTTGCCAAGGGTTTTGCCATACTTTCTTGTCCAGAATTACGATTCTCTATTCCCAAATAAGCCCATTTTTACAGGTAACATAACTGAGAGTTTTATTTTTAAGGTTAACACTTCCCCAAAAAGAAGTGTTGAAATAGCATATACAGAAAGTAAAGTGTACTTTAAATATACTCTATTTCCACCGGTAAAAAAATAAAATAAAATTCACATCTAGTTTAAAATATGGGGCTGGTTCATGACTTGTTAAGCAAATGTTCTCTTGAAAATCTGTCTGACCATATTTAAAAAGAGACCCAGTCTAACTATAGGATTTCCCCTTCCTGGGCTTTGCTGACATTTCTTTCTGAGTGTCCTCTGAAAACCTATTGATACCATGATTTCCTTCCTTAATTACCTAGTTTTGAATCCACGTCAGGGAAGAATTTCACAGAATCGTTCACAATGAGTTTTAAGCACCATCCATATGCCAGCTACAGTGATAATTGCTATAGGTTTTTTTTTCATTTCTTTTTCATTCCAACTCTGAAATAATTACTGTTAACTTATTTCCCTAAGGAGAAAATTGAAGGCCTTATACAATAGATGACTTGCCTATGGCCACTCAGCCAGCCACTGTCAAGGGTCAGTCCCAGCTCTGTCTGATCCTACTGGCCGTTTTCATTAGACAGCAAACTGTCTAAAGCATCTGTTGACAAATGAGTTTTGCATATTAGCCGATTAACAAAATTCTAAACAAAGAAATAAAGTAAGCTGTGTGGTGGAATTTCAAACATTCACCAAGAGAGAATACATGTTTTGGGAGAGAGTTTCTGAATTCATACTTTGCAGGCAACTTTACTTAATTTGTTACATAAAATGCATGCATGCACACACATAAAACATATACACACACAAAAAAGCAAATCCTGAATTTGCTATAGTATTATTTATCATGAAAGAGGGATTCACTTCATACTGTTAGGGCCAATAACATCCAAGCATTCTAAAATATGGACTTACAGTTGACCTTTGAATAACATGGGTTTGAACTCTATGGGTCCACCTACATATGAATTATTTTTCAATAAATATAGTATAGGACTAAAAATGTATTTTCTCTTATGACTTTCTTAATGGCATTTTATTTTCTCTAGTTTACTTTATTGTAAGGATATAGTGTAAAATACATACAATATACAAAATACATGTTAATTAATTGTTTATGTTATTGGTAAGACTTCTGGTCAATAGTAGACTGTTAGTAGTTTAGTTTTGGGGGAGTCAAAAAGTTACATGCCAGTTTTCTACTCCACAAGGGGTTAGTGCCCCTAACCCCCACACTGTTCATGGGTCATCTGTGTATGCTTTTGGCACACACATTTGTTTATACATAACTTTCCTAATTTCCTTTGTGAATAATACACTTCTGCCATGTCAACATTTATCACACAAGATGAATATATCATTTTCTTCACTTGTAAAAGATCTCAATCTCATATGGTTAACTTTTCACATCACACTAAAAATAAACCTTCATGTACTTACTAGAATTATTTTACTTAGACTTTTATATGAAATATTTTACATTTCTTTTATTAACTATGGACACATTTAAAGCATCTTTGCTGTATTTGGAGTTATATTAAATATGGCTTCTATAACTTTATTGAAGGAATTGAAAACATAATTTATGCCATTTTAGAGGAAATTTGTATGCCATTCTAGAGGAAATACACACACACACACACACACACACACACACACACACAAACTTGTCAATATTGTTTAAAGTATATAAACAAAGTTGATGTACTTTGGTCCACAAAAACTTTTTCCCCATAATAAAATTCTGGTTAAGTTTGGCCAGAAATCAGTTATTCACTTTTTAAACCAATGCTTTCCCTCAGATGCATTTCACTCCATTTTAGAGAGCAGAAAGCATACTTAAGGCCAACACTGGCTCTGTTCTATATATTAATGTTATTTATGTTCATATTCATTGTGATAACTAACAGAGTAATTACAGATTAATTCTAATACACTATTCTTTCATGTATCCATGTTGATTAGAAGGGTCCACCATTAAGCAATCCTTAGAAATGTCTGCAAGTAAAAAAATGTCAAGCTTTCTGATTTAGAACCCTCCACTGGAGCAAGCATCTAAAACACTACCTGGTCAGACCAAAGCTCTACTGGCTCATAGTTTTATCTAGGTAAATGAAGAAGGAACAGGTACATAATAAGGGTAGAAGTTTTTTTTTATTTATTTCAAATATCAACTAATCCAGTCAGAACATTCAGAAGATGTTAATATCCATGTGTCTAAGGCTTGGTAGTGATAAAGTAGTGATAAAGTAATAAAGAAGAACTTCCTCTTCCATAAAACTGTGCCAATAATCATACTGAATTCAAGTGGGGTTTGGATTTTTAAAACTCTATACCTATAAGAGCTTAGCTCTACATCTGGTACACAGTAGGTATTCTATGAGTTTAATATTATTATTATTAATTTCATCATCATAATTATTTGGTAGTCACAAAGTACACTCTCCAATTGGTGGGCTGATTAAAACCTTATTAATAACTCATTTGGGAAGAAAATTTTATATAAATGTAAAAAAAAATACCCTATAGCAAGGTTGATCCATCTTCCTGGTGTATTGTTTTTGTTGTTGTTGTTTTATTTTTTAGATTTTCTTTTATATCTAAAGCCATCAAAAAGACAAGTTCATTTATTTTTGTCTTGACCTCCTTAGGAATATAATGAATTAATATAAAATTATATAAATATATAATTTATATATACTATAAAATGATTTAAAAAATAACATTTGACTTACTAGTGCTTTTAATTCCTACCAAAATAATGATTTTAACCACTCTATAATGATGTATACTTATTTAAAATCAATGTAGCATTTGAAATTCATGAACATTTTAAGAACAATCCCAGTTACCCAGATCAATGGCTACATTAAGTATTGAGGGATTAGCCCAAGTCAACAGACAGGATGTTTCATGGTAGAATAGCCCAGTGTAATATGAATTATGGGGTGTGAAAATATACTCTAAGCAAAATCGTAACTGGGTCTTTGCAACATGTAGGCCCATTCTCAATGGGGGTACTCTCAGGGGCTGAGGTGAAGTGAGAGGTTATCTAGAGAGAGAAGAGAAAGAAGAAAACAAGTGCACTTTGAGAAAGCAACTCCAATGATTCTAATGGACCATCTCCAGCCCTCAACTGCATTCCTCCCCAGCACAGGTGAGAACTATGAGATTTCAAAGGAGTCTAATACGTTAATATCACCTCTCTTCTTCGCCTGAGTTATGAACTGGGAAATAAGACCAAACCTCACCTTTACTGTTGATAAAATTGAAATTGAAATATGTGGCTCATATATGCCAGTGAATGGGCTTCCTGAGGCTGACCTGGGAACTGAATGGATTAACCATGTCCACACTGAGAGCAGTGGATCAATCTGAGCCTCCACCCTTTGAGCTGGGTTTTGGCATTAGAGTGGGGGACCTGGGAACATTAAAGAGTAAACCTTGTTTCTCCCTCCAATCTTACCAAGAAGAAAAGTCACTCTACCTCCCCTGGAAGGAGTGAAAGGGAAGGAGAAGTGATCAGGACACTAAAACCTCAGTCTAAGACCAACAAGCATTGTGTGTTTCAATGTTATCACTAAAATACATTTGATTCTGACTTTTCAAGTCGACAGTAAAATATAATGGGGCATTACTGTCAAACTTGACAGAAGAATCAAAGTGATGTCTGTGCATTGTCTGCTCTGCCTTTGAGGCACTGCTAAAATTCCCAGATTCCTTTGTTCCTGGCAGTAAACTCTGAATTAGCTATTTTGAGGGTTTATTTTAATAGTATCCGCTTATGCATTTTTGCTACTTTATAAAAATTTCTGAGACACAGGCGATTTATTACTTATCTAGACACTGGGCTAACATGACAAAAAACATCTAATTTTACAATGTTAAACTCTTGTTCCTTTCTTCCCCACCTGCCAGTGTAGCTTTGAGGCTGGTACCACTTTAACTCAGAAACCTTTTTCCCTGAGGCATGTTTGAATTTCCAAACACTCTTCTCCATGTTTCTCCTGCTAATTACTGGGTCTGCTTTAAGCACAATATAATGGGCCACACAGTGACTTCTGTTACTTTGAAGGTTGTCACACACAAATGGGTAACTGAAACCCCACCGATTTTCTAAAATCTGCCCTAAGTAACCCTAACATAAAAACGCAGACATTTTAAAATGGACTGAAAGATTCCTTATTTGTACACACATTTGTCCAAAGCCTTATTAACATGACCTGATGTATCACTTAAAGCTACCCTGTCCACTAGTTAGTCACTAATTACATATGACTTCTTAAATTTAATAAAAAGTAAACAATTAAAAATCACTTGCTCAGTTGCACTAGTCTCATTTAAAGTGCTCAAAAGCTAAATGTGGTTAGCAACTATCCTACTGGACAGAAAATATATTCATCATCAAAGAAAGTTCTATTCGACAGCACTGATTTTAAAGCATCACTGTTGAAATGACCTAACTGAAAAATGACAGACTTGAAGTTTAACTCTTATGCCTCCAAATGATCTAACACTCTTGTATATACAGATAAGAGTAGATATAATCTGACGAGATAGGTGAATAATAAAGCATTTCAAATTTAAATTTTATTAGTCCATTATAAAGGAGGAAATGATAAACTTGCACGCTGGTATCAACAGTCACCACAACCACTATATATATAAAGAGAAAAAGAAAGAGCAAAAGAAAAAGGGAGCGAGATGGACTCTTTGTTGACTCTCTCCTAAGACCATTTCTTTATGGGTGAGTTGTAAAAATATAAATGTTACTGGACTGCTTGGTGCAAAATAACTTGTAGTTATTGTTTCTTAAGTCAAATGCATATTATTTATGTATTCGCATACAACACGTTATGCGCCCATCAAATACTATATACATGGACAAAAATGGAGTTACAAGCATCTTAAAAAAAAAACAACATAACTGGAGGGTGGCAAGTCATTTCATGTTCATTGCACACAAATTAGTGGATTAATGCAAGATTTATATCAGAACAATGCTGGCATTTGGGAAGAGCCTAAGGAACATTAAATGTGAAATAATTTGTAATATAGGCTGATACGCATGTATGCTTGGGTATCGATCAGGATGTTTCCACCAATCAATCGCTTCCCTGAAAGTGATGAATCCTTTCTTAATACTCTCTCAATTGCTCCGTTTATACCTTTCTTGATGCAATGCCTGCCACAGTAAAGACTGCTGTAAGTGAGCACTGTGGCATGCTCATCTTTGCAATCTTTCTGAAGGCCTACTACATATTCTTACTACTTTGGGTTGCTTTCTGTTTTTTTTAAGATTTTTTTTAAATTTTTTAAATTTTATTTTTGAGGTGGGAGGGAAGAGGGAGAGAGAGCATGTGGGGGAGGAGCAGAGAGAAAGGGGGAGAGAGAGAATCCCAAGGAGGTTCCACATTGTCAGCTCAGAGCCCAATGTGGGGCTCAAACCCACAAACTGTGAGATCATGATGTGAACCATAATCAAGAGTCAGACACCTAACCGACTGAGCCACCCAGGCACCCCTGGCTTTCTTCTTTCCATTGCTTTGGTACAATTGCCTGTCCAGTATTTTAAGTATCCATAAAATTTAAAAAACCCTAAACTCAGAGAATAAATTTAGCTTCAGTTTTAAAACAAAACAAAACACACAAACAAACAAAAAAAAAAAAAAAACAAAATCAGCCATGAGAAGGCAAAATAATACAGCTCTGAATTTAGACAGGCTTGAGTTGAAATTCTTGTACCACAACTGAGTACGTTTTGAAGCTTTCCAAACTTCCTATTGATGGCATTCATAGTGAAGGACCACATCTGTAAAGCACACTGAAAGTAATAAAAAACCCTTTCGTGGTGGTCAGAATGAGACCCATCCAGGGGCTCTCTTTGGATGTTCAAAGGCTCAAAGAATCAAGATCTTGGCACACAACTGAGGAATAGAAATCTCTGGGTTATGCTGCTTTTGATCCATTAATATAATCTTGGAGCCTCAGTTTCTGAATTTTACATACACATAGCAAGACTTTATCTGTGAACCCATTGAGATGGCTGGAAAAAATGGATGTGAAACACCTAGCATTGTGTTAGACCCTAACTAGACACTCATAAATAATACCTAATAATTTTAGTGCCAATAATAATAATATTCAAAATAGAAGTCACATGAATAAAGAACGTACTCTTCATGGAACAGTGACCAGGTGCGTCATCATCACTCTGAGAAGTGGTAATAGAGAACAGGCTGATTGATTTTTTTGAATGTGTAAGCAAAGAGCTTGAAGTACATTAAAGCTAATATTAACAATTTCATAGGCAAATCAAAGGCTTCTCTAAAACCACATATCAAGTGAAGGGCAGAAGTAGCCATGAATCAGGGCTGTGCATTCAGTCAGAGTGTGTATGAGGAGGTAGATAAAGAGCACAGTGAAACATTGCTCAAGCTTTATGCTGGCAGAGATAGAACCTCAGAATGACTGGAAAGGCTCTCAAGAGACCAATGGCAAGACTCACAGATGAGTAGGTACTTCCCTGTACTCAGGTCGAACATAAGGAACTACAATGCCCTTTTCAAGCCAGGTACTGACATTTAAAAAGGCTGCAATTTTATGTTTTGTTTCCTTTGACAAATTCAGCATCTGATTGGACACTTTTCCCCACATCGTCAATATGTGAACAGGCTTTCAACACTGATACTAAATGTGACTGTAATTTCACTTATTACTTTGTTAGCCACAGATGCTTCACTCTCCCCCGTGGAACATGACTGATCCACAGACTGATCTGTTGCTGTCCTCATCAGAGCATACAGCCATCTACTTGATTCTGCTGTCCCAAACACTGCTTCATATCTTGGCCATGGAAGAAGCCCCAACAAAAGGTTCTCAGGACGTTCTGGGATGGATGTATCTATAATCCCTGACTTAATGCTGATATTTGAGATATAGAGTTAAATACTTGAAAATGGAATGAATTAAGATCTACCAGTGCCTATGACAAGACAACCAAGGCACGAAACAAATGCCAACTTTTAGAAATAAATGAATTATCAAGAAGCTAATATCAATGTTTCATCACTGTTTAATTATTAATGTATTCATGTATTAATCGCTGTTTCTGATTCAAGAGGTAAATATTAATTTCTCTGTGTTTTTGAACTAGAACAACAGCAGTTAAGATACTGTGGCATATTCAAGGACAAGTGGAACAATATGATATATAGTATACTACATGTTGATGTTAACACACATAAAAGCAAATGCAAATTAAATTACTCCATGAAGTTAAAGTCTGCACTTTTTTAAATTTTTTAATGTTTATTTATCTTTGAGAGAGAGAGAGAGAAGGAGCAGGGGACGGGGAGAGAGAGAGGGAAACACAGAATCTGGAGCAGGCTTTAGGCTCTGAGCTGTCAGCAGAGGGCCCGACGTGGGGCTCGAACTCACCAACCCTGAGATCATGACCTGTGCCAAAGTTGGACGCTTAACCGACTGAGCCACCCAGGTGCCCCATGTGTCTAAATTTTAAATATAACACATTTAGGGGCGCCTGGGTGGCTCAGTCGGTTAAGTGTCCGACTTCAGCTCAGGTCATGATCTCGAGGTCTGTGAGTTCAAGCCCCACATCAGGCTCTGTGCTGACAGCTCAGAGCCTGGAGCCTGTTTCGGATTCTGTGTCTCTCTCTCTCTCTCTCTCTGACCCTCCCCCGTTCATGCTCTGTCTCTCTGTGTCTCAAAAATAAATAAATGTTAAAAAAAATTAAATAAATAAATAAATATAACACATTTATTTCTCATTTTTCCAGTATATCACACTAAATCAATACAATATATACTTCTTTCCCAAAAGAAATGGAAAGCATTACTTGATTTAAAATGAATAGTAATAATTTTTAAAATTACTTAAGTTTGATTTCTAAGTTCATAAATCATAAAGATTTGATTACATGTAATACATTTCAATTAATCATAGGTAGATTTTACATGCTTATAACCACTTTTCCTCCTTCTTCAAATAACAATGAGAGAGCACAAGAACCTAAACGCTTTGTGCCTAACTGTGCCTTAAACTACATCTGCAAACTTTTGTATACACTTATTTGAAATTGGGAAGATTATCATATACACTTGGCACCTCGAGTGTCAAAAAATTTTTAAAGACAATAAGAAGCCAATTGCCCCCTTATGACTTGCATGCAGGATGAAGCCTTGAGGGCAGAATGAAACAACTAAAGCAGTGGCTCTCAAGTCTTTTGGAACAGCAAACATGAACCCCCCCACCCCAGCAGTTCATGGTTGGATATGTGTGTTCACTCTGTCAGAATCAGGCTGGCTGAGGTGCACCTTCACTCTAATCAAGACAAATGACAGTTACGTGCAGGCAAAATTGCCCACTATTTGTCACCTAACGTTTAAATACAACTGTCATCACTGAGCATCCCCAATGCTAAAGATCAGGTTAAGTCATTTACTTCCAGCATACTTTAATATAACAAATATTTGAAGATTAGTTAAATGGAGCAAATCATTTGAAATTATGGTCACCCTCCTACTACTTCCCAAATTCAAAGATCTTTAGGCCTGAATCCATACATGTCGCATTATTTAGTACTCTCATTAACTCCCAACCCCCTTTCCCACCACTCAGACCCTCACATTATCTGAACTTTGTTTTCCTGTTTTCACTGTCCCTAACCCTTCACCAATCCCTAAACTATTAAATACATGTAAGCTCTAGTCCTTAGGAATTATTCTTCTCCATTCTTCCATCTTACTTTTCTCAATACTCAAACACTCAGAGGATCCTGCCTACTCCTTATTAATCATAAATTCTTTCCTCTTTTCATGTGATTTTCTTGACCTTGTCCCCTTAGCAAACAGCATTTATTTATAGGTACAACACATCAAAACATAGGTATCAGACTTGGCCATGTGACTTGCCTTAGCCAATGAACTGTGAGCACAGGAACAGCATGTCCCAAACAGGGGCTCCTTCTTCTGATTAGTTTCCAAAATGAAGACGACGTAGGGCAGAGTCACAACCAAACCACAACCAACACGTATTGTGAAAAATAAGCTTGTGTTGTTGTAAGCCGCTGAAATTTGGAGATTTCAGCATACCTGTTACTGCAGCATAATTTAGAGAAAACCAGTACATCATACATAGTACATAAGTTTATGGTGATAACTAAATGAGATAATGTGAATGGTGATAAGCATTCTGCTGGCAACACAGGAAATGTTCAATACATGTGAGCTATTGTCAAGTTGGCAACCTTCCACATGCATCTGTTTCATTTTCCCACAGTCTTCAAATTAGAGAACTATGTGTTGTCTCAATAGTAATTCCTGATATATCTAGAAAAGTGACAGGTGCTTAATAAATACTTATTAAATAGAGTCAAAGGAAAAAGTAACAAAAAGTTAACCTGAAGAGAGCCACAGTAGGAAGAAGAACAAGGTACAGAGGGAGAAGGGAAAAAGAAATGATGACATCACTTTTTTATTCGGTAAGTACTTACTGAACACTTAACTACGAGTCAAACAGTGATATGCATTAAGGGGACAACTGTGAATGAGGCAAATGTGCCTTCATGGAGATGGGGAAATAATGAAAAGTAAGCAGCAATTATATGCGTCCTTCATGTGGAAAACCAGTGACTTAGAAACCCACAGAAGGGGTCTAGGAAGTTTTCTTCAGGATGTGGCCTCAAGAATGAATGGGAGACAGGTAGATGAAGGAGAGAAAATGTGGGTATGGAAAGAATGTTTCAGGCAGAGCAAGCAGCTGATGATGATTATTTCCCAGAGGAAACAGATAAAACCATCTGTTGTCACTAAAAGGGATGGAGGAAATAAAGCTGATCTTCAGGAAGTTACATAAGGCCTGATGTCTTCATTACAGAGAACCGTACGGAAGCTGATGGGACTGAGAATGTTTTCTAGACACTGTTGCTCATTTGTTGGAAAGCACAGAATTGGGGTGACATTGATCTACAGAATGGTATGATTTTTGAAAGTGGCACTCGGACTGGTTTTAGTCACAGAGAAGCAGGCAGGTAGCTTGTGCCAGAGTAGCTGCTGATGCCAGATGGTTGCATTGAAGCCAACAAGGGATTGGAAATGCAGACACTGGCAAGGATGTGGCTGCTGCCGTGGACCATGACGTTTAAGTCAGGAAACTAAAGAAAGCGCTTCTACTCCTAGATATGGCAAAAGAGTTTCAAGGGACTGAAGGTCTCAGTGAAGCTGAAGCATGGCTTTTCTTTTTTTAATTCAGGTTCCATATACTCTCTGAAAGAGTTGCTGTCTACCAGTATCAACAGGATATATTAAACACTGCTCTCTGGAAACCACCAAACACAGGCATGACCTAAGTGATCTAAGAGACTATTTTTACTTTATTTGCATAGCACTTCCCTTTATTTCAAGTGCTTTCACATCCATTGAAAATACCTCATTTGACTGCCATTACTATGTTGTTGAGTAACGGAAAACCAGTATTAATACCCTCATTTTGTTAACTGGAAAAAATTGAGATTTAGGCAAATTTTACAACTTGCCTAAGGTCCCAAGGTGAGTTTGTGATGGCTTATAAGTAGAACCCAGCTTACTACTCTGATATGTGCCTCTTCAGCAGAAATCTATGGTGAAAACAGATGCAGAGGACTACCCATATGTCAAACCTTAGTATACACTGAAATTGCCCATCATCTCAAACACATTCTTCTGTGTGATTCCCAGACCACAGTCCAACGACTGGCTTCTGGTCGGTCATTCAGGGGAGAAATGTGTTCATGCACATTGTACCTCCAGGGAGTTATTAATCTATGTCAGTTTTAACATCCCTTTTTGAGGCACTGCTTTTGCCTTAACGTCTACCCATATGGTACAAACATTGTTTTAATTTAATCACTGTAAACTTCAAAAAATATGTCTACAATCTAGTAAAGATAAAGATCGTTTCTTTTGCTTTAGAGATCTTTTTATTCACCCTTAAGAAAAAATATATACATTTTATCAAATTTTAAGGATATAAATAGAACCAAAGGGTTGGTTCCAGGACCTGAAAATAAATGAATATTCTTACATCCAATCAGTTGAATAAAGCTCCAGGCTATGAAATAGATGGTAAACAATTTTCCTAGGTGCTTCTAATTTTAAATTAAAATTGAGGTCACACTGAACTGGTGGAAGCCAAACCCAATTTAGTTCCTTTGATCTCAAACTGGGAAATATACACTTCTGCTTAGTCTCTTTACACCTAATAAATGCTTTTCAGATAAACCAAAGAATGTACCACATAGAAATAAGTGGACAATATGGCGGGCACCATATACTACTGTTTTCAAAGGTAAGTTGATTTTGTACAGATTGATTTTACCTTTGCCCAAATAGACATTTCTATTAGAATCATAATTAAATGGAACCCTCATTTAGACCTGTTTCGACTATTACCTTGGCATGTGAAATTAAACAAATCACTCAAACTCCAATTTTTTTGGTTTCCTTGCCTGTGCAGTGAGTGCAATTTCCTTGCTCTGATCAACTCATAAGTCCCCCAAATTAAATGATTTTCCCAAGATTTTGCTCCTAATAAGTGGCAGATAAAAACTTTAAAAGCTATGTCTCTTGAAATCTATGGCTACTTTCTCAAAAAAAGGTTATGGTATAGTTGTTCCTGAGATCGCTTTTTGTTCATCTTGGAATGATTTATTTTAAGGCTCCATGGTAGTCTTTATTACAATTTGGTCAAACTTCTTATATTTACAGCAAGAGGACAAAGAACACAGATAATACTAAACAATGTGGAACTTAAAAAAATTCATTTAACTTCAGAATGCAAGATTCTTTGCTGCACTAAAAGATAAAAGACTTGTACAACAATGTTTTACTTAGTCTCCTATTAAAACTTACATTAGGGCGTCTGGCTGGCTCAGTCAACTCTTGCTTTCGGCTCAGGTCATGATATCATGGTTTGTGGGTTCAAACCCTGAGCTGGGCTCCACACTGACAGTGGTGGGATTCTCTCTCTGTCTCCCTCTCTCTCTGTCCCTCCCCTGCTCAGGCTCTTTCCCTCTTTCTCAAAATAAATAAATTTTTTAAAAAAACTTACACTAGGGGGGCCTGGGTGGCTCAGTGGGTTAAGTATCCGACTTCAGCAAGGGTCATGATCTTGCGGTTCATGAGTTTGAGCACCGCATCAGGCTCTGTGCTGACAGCTCATAGCCTGCAGCCTGTCCCAGATTCTGTGTCTCCCTCCCTCTCTGCCCTCCCCTGTTCGCATTCTGTCTCCCTCTCTCTCAAAAATAAATAAGCATAAAAAAACACTTACATTAGACATTACATTAAAACTTACTTACCTCCTAATAACATACCAATGGCAATATTTATAACATCCCTGAGAGCAATGAGCAATGTTACACACAATTTAATATTGTATTTTCAGGTCTTAACTAGGGTAACTGTGTTTTCCAACTATCAAAACTGCTCAATGACTTTAAGCTCTTAAATAAAATTGATAATTGAAAAGAGTAAAAATATATATACTTACACACACACACACACACACACACACACACACACACACACATATATTTAGACTTAATATTCTAAGCTCCATTCCTTCTTCAGTATCACTGCCTTAAAATAAGCCTCCTTCAGTTATTATCTGGATTACTGAAATGTCTCCCTAACTATTTCTCTTTCTCTAATCTTACCATTCTCTAATCATACTCCACATGCTATCAGAGTTATCTAATAGGTTCATTAGACTGTCATTTCTCTGCTTTATAGCATTCATTAGTGCTTGATAATTTTCAAAATAAAGGAAAAATCCCTCAACCTCTACTTTTAAGTCCCTAAGATTTAGCCTCTGCCCTTTCTTCAACCCCAGGCTCCTCTACTAGCCTTATAAAGCTAATCCCAGGAACCCAGGACCTGAGACAGGTTCAAGTCTCTTTAAGTTCCAATATACTGTTCCCTCACTCTAGCATCCTTTCCTGCCCCTCACCAGCACCGCTGAACTCATTAATATTTAAAGTTTTGCTCAAGCATATTTTACCTCTCAGTCTGAGGGCTGATTGAGTCTGCATGGCAATTAGGGTGTTGTTTTAAAAAAATGTAAACCTAATTGCATTATTAAAAACAGTCTATACCTGCCCCCTGAATTCTGGACAATAGCCTCCACTGGCCCTACCCAGGCTTGCGCAGCCCAGTTTTCCAGCCTTACCTACCTGGTAACACTGTTCTTCTTCCCACTATGCCACCTGCATTGGTGGGGGGAGGGGAAGCAAACCTGAACTCTTTCTCAGCTTTAACATATACTCTTCTCTCTGTCTCAAGTGCTCTTCTCCCCACCGGTGCCTTTGTTCATCCCCAGCTATCATCTTCTATGATACTCCTCAGAGAGTCATTTACCTCACCCAGTTTTGAGAAAATTCACCTCTTGGGCACCTGGGTGGCTCAGTCAGTTAAGCATCTGACTTCAGATCAGGTCATGATCTCACAGTTTGTGGGTTTGAGTCCCACATCAGGCTCTGTGCTGACAGCTCAGAGCCTGGAGCCTGCTTCAGATTCTGTGTCTCCCTCTCTCTCTGCCCCTCCCCTGCTTGCACTCTCTCTCTCAAAAATAAACGTTAAAAAATTTTTTTTAAATTCACCTCCCATCCCTTCTCATAACATATGTTGCTTTCCTTTGACAGTGCTTATCAACATTTATAACTATTTTTACTTATTTACATGACTATTTGTTTAATGTCTGTCTCTACATCCTCCATAAGTTCCATGCAGCCCAAGATAATGTTGGTTTTGTTCATCACTGTAGACTCAGTGATGAACAGGGCAGGGCTCAGAGTTGAAAGACTCTTTTACTAAGCATCACTATTGTGGAGAATCACGATTTTATCCGGCTTTGAACAATCAAGAATTAAACACCGCAGAATGCCCTATAGTGGATTCCCACTAAATATTAATGAGTCATCAATTTTCAAAGATGAATCAGAAAGCCTAATATTAAAACTATGCAGAACAGCATTAACCTTTCTTTGATTCTCCAGGGATACTGACAGATCCTGTATTACTTTAGACTTACATCTTAAGGAGAATTATGATCATGCTTTTGATATACCACACACATCCCCCCTCTTCAGAAATGAAGACTTATTCCCCAAACTTGTGGGAGTGTTGCAAGAAGACCCTCCCTTGTGAGCTCACTTTGGGGGTTTACAACAGCTGAAGAAAACCACTGTTTAAGGTCTGACCTCCTTCCTGGGACATTTTGCATTTGGTTGTCTAAAGGCTGAACCCCTTCACCTCACCTTAAGACAATACTGAAAAGTCATCCCACATCCAGAGCTCTCCGTGGGTTCCACAGAGGCTGACACAGGACAGAATCATCATTCAGCTTCTCCGTCTACTCACTCATGCTTTTTATCCCTTCACTTCTTAAGGATTGATCCTCAGAGCCAGTCCTAACAAACATCTTGCACGCTGAACTCCATCTCAGGGTCTGCTTCACAGCAAACCCATCTGTGACAAGAAATAATATTAGCGTTCCATATGGATTAAAATGATAGATAACACATGTGGCATATCAGTGTTGTGGATATGTATATACTATTATTAAATAATTTTTAGGGGCACCTGGGTGGCTCAGTTGGTTGAATGTCTGATTCTTGATTTCAGCTCAGGTCATGATCTCAGGGTCATGGGATTGAGCCCTGTGTTGGGTTCCATCCATTGAGTGTGGAGTCTGCTTTAGATTCCCTTTCTCTCTCCCTCTGCCTCTCTCCCCTGCTCATTCACACACTCTCTCTCTCTAAAATAAATAAATGAATTAATAATTTAAAAAAAAAGAATTTTAAAGCTCTTAGCAGGGTACCTTATGGTTCTTTCAATAGCGTTATATCAATAGCAATTCTGATTAATTTGAACTGAGCAGTGGTTTACAGATATATGGACAGGACTGTCCAGGTGTCTTTAATATTAAGTATCGTGGTTTGGATTTGCCAGAAGAGAACAAATACATTTTCGAAGATGGTTTTATGTCAAGGGAGGAAATGATAGAGAGTAAATATACCATATATGTACCACACCACAGTGATTTGTTTACCTTTCCAGAAAATAAAAGGTCACCCTTCTAAAGGCATAAATGTTGTGGGATAAAGATGTAACTACTTTCAGAATAAGAAATTTGTATAAAGATGCCTTTATACCAAAAAGAAGATATAAATAAGATATAAATATTTATTATTATAATAAGAGAATTATCCAGCTGACTTTGGCAGTTGTTTTTCAGCAACCTAGCTAAAATTTAACTCATTACTTTTTGCTTTGTATCTCAATTATGCATATTTTGTAGTTTAGCAATTAAAATTAGGGACATAACTCTTTTCTAAAAGAATATACACCTTATTCCTCTGCAGCTCATTAGAAAATATCTACCTGGGAAGAACAGGCTTCCCTTGAGGTATGTGGGCTTCTCAAACTGTACTGTGCACACAAATCACCCAAAGGATCTCATTAAAATGCAGATTCAAATTCAGGGGGGTCTGTGATGAGACCTGAGAGCCTGCATTTTTAACATCACCCTGATTCTGCTGGTCTCTGGACCATAATCTGAGACACGAGGATATTAAAAACCACAAGAACATGTGACTAGGGATCACAGAATGTGATCTAGATACAAGGCAATATTTCTGATACATTGCTCAGAGGGGAAAAAAGGATATACGCCATTTTTTGAAAGAAAAAAATTACACATACACATATAACAAGCATATGTGTAAAAAAAAAAAAAAAAAGTCCCGGAGCCACTTAACTGTTCTTTATAAAACGCGTACAGCAAAAGCCTAGTCAACCTTAATGAGTAGTGGGGAGCAAATAAAAACCACTTCTCTACTGTAAACCTCAAAATTTTGTTTTTAGAAGCATGAATTATACGAGGAAATGAATAGCTTCCGTAAGTTTATTTTCATACTGCAGAAACCACTTTCAGGATGAAGCGTGGTTATATATGTATGGTGTGTGTGTATGTGTGCATGCATGTGTGTGTGTGTGCATGCATGTGTGTGTGTATGTGTGTGTGTGTGTGTATGTATGTGTCAAATTTTATGGGATACAATGACAGATAATACAAGTTTATTACTGACTATTCTTGTTTCATGACTCTTTAGTAAAAATCTCTTTTTCTGTGTTTATGGAATTATCTGTACAATATCAGAGACTTTCTGGGAAGAAACCTATACTTTCAGGGGTCTGAATATTAAAAACCCAGCCAAACACCAAAACAAGCCATACACACATTTGTGTTGTGGTAACTCTGAAAATGGATTATTGTGATAGTACTAAAGGGAACAGGGACATCAAGAATTTGTTCCCTTAATTCCAGTGAAGTCAATATAGCTGTCCCTAATGTCCTGAGTACATGGAACAGCCAGATACTAGAAATGAAATACATTTCTAAGATTCTTTTCTATTTGGATACAGAGAAGAACAAAACCAATATTTATAAGAATTTAGCAGGTTCTAAAGATTGTGCTAGCTTTCTTTCTCCGTTTGCTCAACCATTCCTCAAGGCAACTATGTCAAGTCGATACCATTATCCCCATTCAACAAATGAAACAGAAAAGTTAAGTAACTGCTCTTGGTCATAGAGCAAGACAGCTCTATTGCACTTTGTAAAGAAATGTAAAAATCCTCTTAATAGCTCTCAACCCCGGTTATAGAATGGAACCTCCTAGAGAGTTTTTAATCTCTTTTAAGTTTATTTATTTTTGACAGAGAGAGAGAGAGAGAGAGAGAGAGAGAGACAGAGCAATGAGAAATGAAAACATGCTGCTAAAGCGACTGGCACACTGCCTGGCACATATCGTCAGTGAATATTATTATTCACATGCTCCTGGGAAGCCTTCAATGACCCCCAGAAATACTGAAGGTCAGCATCCAAAGTGTTCTCACCATGGCCTCTCCAGCTCCTGTCACTGTCCCCATTATACAGAATGACAAAGTTTTTTATCTTTCTCATCATCTCCCACTCATATGGAAGCTCTTTCAGGGTCAGGACCATGTCCACTTTATTTAATACTGAGTTCTTGACATCTGGCACACAGCTGAGCCTACAATAGCACCCATTAAACCATAGTTCAGTACAAGAACAAGGGATTCAGAATGAAAAAGAAACCTTTCCAATGGCATGACCTGTGCACTTTTCAAAGCACCATGTTCCTTCCCGAAGGAATGATACCCATTGTGTGTGTGTCTGTGTGTCTGTTGTGTGCTAATTAAATCACTCAGGAATAATCTTTAAATATTAAATTTAAATTGTATCCTTAATTTGGGATGCTAGTTTATGTGTACACATTTTAGCAAATGTAAAATCAGAAAAATTTCATTGATAAACCTTTGCCAAAACACTCAATAAGCATAGAGAAGAAACAATGACATTTTAATTTGGAGAAGAGAATTCTGATACATTTTGAAATACCGGTGTCATATCAGTAAATTCCACAGTAAACTATACTGCACACTTGATTTTACAAATACTGAGTTTAAGCTGCAGAATTATAATGTTGCTATAAAGACACTGCAATTTTTAGTTTGCAATCCACCTTAACCATAAAGCAGACCCTTTTCCCTGGATTATTTCTTACGCAAATCACCTAGAAAAGTGCATCTTGTAGGTTAGGTACAAGATCCCTGAGCTTTTGTAATCTGAGGGATAATGCCAACTATATTAACTGGGTAAAAGTTTTAGATGAGAAATTCTGTATCTTGAAATACATACTGTGAAAGTGAAAGGTTTGAAAAGAGATTGTTTGTCCTTTTCTAAGATGAGATACAGAGCAATGTGTACCCAGCCAGTAAATGGATCCTTTAAGAAAAAAAATAAGGTACTTTGTATCGTTTGACCCAGTACTCATCCCTCCGGAAATTAACATTAATAAATACTCTGAAACAACAAAAAAGCCAAATGCATCAAGAAGTTTACTCTGGTATTTCCCAAAAGGGGGAAAAAACTGGAAACTAACTATACTCAAACAAAACAAGGAAACATATTATTATTATGACAGATCATATGCAGCCCTTAAAATAAAAATTATATCATAAGCATTACATTGCTATATAATATCAAATAAAAAGCATATTATATATAAACTGATTTCAATTATGAAAATGATATATTCATATCGAGGAACAGATGAGAATATGGATAAGCAATAATTTTAGAGCTGTATAATCATGAATAGTCATTTTTAATAAATTCTGTGAAATGCGCATATTTGTTATAATATCTGTCCATTTTTAAAGTTCCCCAAATTTAAAGATCAGTCCCAGAAGTTTATTATTCTGAAAAAAAAATTGTTTTTAAGACTGGTCTCCAGCAAAATAAAAAAAAATGTGTTTTTTTTTAGCTTTTATAAACCCTATTTTGGGCTTCATTTTTTGTAAAATAAAACGATCACCTCTATTTTTCATGTCTAAACCATAGACTTCAGCTAGAAAGACTATTTCAATATCAGTTTATTTAACTTTGTGAGTTATTCAGCCACAGTTTACAATGCATGAAAACTATTTTTATTTTCTGATTTTGTGAAAATGAAGAATATGTAGGATGTTAGGTAAAAGACACACCATTCATAGATTCTCCTATCAAAATCATTATTATGTACTGGTCCTTTAACTGAATCATTTTCAAAAGAAGTCATTAATGTGAAAGTAAATTGAATTTAAGAACAGACTCTGAAACCATATCACAGCTTCTTACTTATTAAACTATGTGAACTTAGGCAAGTCACTTAACATCTCTGTGCTTCAAATTGCTCATTTACATTATTATTATGGGTAATTATAATGCCTACCCAATAGTTTATAGATGGGAAGCACCTAGAACAGTAACAGACACGTAGTGAGTAACACATAAATGTTCTTAATACCATTCCCACTCCATCTTAATCAGAGCCAGGTTTTACACAATTTTTTCTTGTTTAAAGTACTCTATAAAGTCCATGGCCAAAAAATAAATTTTATGCTGTTCTCCTAAGAGAAAGTCCTAGACTTCTACTTATCTTAAAGTTGACCTTAGACAGGTCACTTACTTCTCTGAGAATCGGTCTCCTCATTAACAAAATAGGAAAGGGGAGACTGGGTGGCTCAGTCAGCAGAGCCTCCTACTCTCAATTTCAGCTTAGGTCATGGTTTGGGTTGGGGTCAGGGTCTTGAGTCCCACGCACCGAGCTTGGAGCCTGCTTAAGATTCTCTCTCTTCCTCTCCCTCTGCCCCTCTCTCGCACAAGCTCTCTCTCTCTCTAAAATAAAAAATAAAATAAAATAATAAAATAAAATAAAAAAGATAAATACCTAGATTGTAAATTTTAGATAGGATTAAATAAGACACATGACAGAAATCAATGCAATGTAATCAATCTATTTGTTCTTAACTTTTATATGGTCTGGCACAGTATCTAATGCAGAACAGATGGCTTACAAAAAATTTTTAAAAGGAGGCATAATTTTGCAAAAAACAGTTTATCAAGGAGACATGAATTTATTTTTTAAAAAACCTCAACAGGTCAAATGTCTTAAGTTGTCATTGTCCCTTACATATTAAATGTACTCTGATACCAGAGTGCAAATATCTTCCCTGTACAAATACAAAAAAAAATCAATGCATGGATAGAGAGGACTATGGTCATTATTTAATTTAAATCTATCTTCATAGAAGACAATTAACCCCCAAAATTCAATGGTCCTTGAAATCACTAGTGTTAATTTTTGTAATCTGGCAACTCAAATTTTTCAGAAACAATAGGGGCCTTAAGTGCTGACTTTCTGTCAAGAAAAATATCCATTCCTTGTTGTTACCTTCCAGAGAATGCTTCATCCAAAGCAGTGTATGGGACATCCAAGAAAACTGTGGGAAAGGAATCAATTTAGAGAAGGCAAAAGCAGACAGACCTTATGCAATAGACAATCTAAAAGAATGGAGGTCAGAGGTTAAACCTATTGACAAAAAAGCATAGGCCCTAGCAAATCTTCATTTGAAATTTTGCCTACTTTATTTTACTTTTTTAAAGAATATTATAGTGTTTAAATATTTGTAAAGTTTATTTATTTTTGAGAGAGGCAGATCGCAACTGGGGGAAGGGCAGAGAGAGAGGGAGACAGAATCCAAAGCAGGCTCCAGGCTCCAAGCTGACAGCACAAAGCCCAACGTGGGGCTCGAACCCATGACCCGTGAATCGTCAGATCATCATCTGAGGTGAAGTCAGACACTCAACCCACTGAGCCACCCAGGTGCCCTAAAAGTTGCCCACTTTAAAATTCTCCATTAGCAACTATGAGGAAGCATGATAAACAGGAACACTTTTCAAAAAGTTGCTGATGGAATAAGTCTTGCCAGTAAAAGACAACAATTTCTTATAACACAGATATCTTATTATTACATCTGATCTTTTCATGGTAATATAGTACTTTCAAGTACTTTGTTTCCCCCAGATTTAAAATCTCCTAAAACAAAGATATCTTCCTAAAGGTATCACTTGAACTAAAACAAAAAGATAACACAGAATATTAATCTTACTATTAAAAGAAACAACTTCTAAGTATAACTGCAAAAAAAAAAAATGTACAAAACCACAATGTAACCCAATCTGCCTTCATTGAAGACAAATGAAGGAGAGAGCTTTTGCTGATTTCTAGATTTGAATCAAACATCAGAGCAAACTCTGCTAAAATTATTGTAAAGCTAGAGGCAGCCATAGAATTTGAAGACATTAGTGTCCACAAACCAGTATTAATAAATGAACATGTGCATCTGTAAACCCAACAACTTCAAACAACTGAAGAAATGTATAAGTACCTACAATGTGCTAAGCATCGTGTTATGTATTATGTATGTATTTTCTCATTTCAGTCTACAAGGCAACTTTATAAAATCTAGTATTACATTCACATTTTACGCATAAGGGAATGGAGTCTGATAAAACATACCTATACATACAGACAGTTAAATGACATATTACCCAAGATCACCGAGCTGGATTAAGGTACAAAGAGGATTCAAATCCAAGTAAAATAACGCAGAATTTCTAACTCTATCCACTATGTGCTGCTGGTTTGTCTGTGGTTAAGATGCCCAGAGTTAAAAATTTGGTATAGACCATTTATTTTAAGGATAAACTAACTTTGGCACTAAATTATTTAAAATAACTGATCGGCATAAATGTCAATAAAAGAAAATGGATTTGAGAGAAATATCAAAATATCTTGAGAGAAAATGACCTCTTTTCTATGGCTTAGTCCCTTCTAGAATAACATAGCCAAATGGTCAAAGTAAATAGTATAAATTGTAATTTTAAATAGTTTTCTAAGAATAATTTCCCTGTACAGACTTCAAGGAAAGAACTTTGAAAAGTTAAAAAATTCCCAAGAAAGGTCACACCATTCCACCTCTAAGAAATCAAAACAGTGTTATTTTAAATGTGCAGCTCCTCATGAAAATGCTCTCATGTAGTGTATTATATGAAATATAAACCAGTATAGAGTCACCATAGAAAATGTTATTCAAATTTTGACTGCAAGATAGTTTTAGATAGGGCAAATGTCAGATTTCAGATGTGATATATATAATCCTACATGCGAGCTGGTCTCATTTCATTGTTCTTCTTGAATGAACTATCATGCTAATTGCATAGCTCTGTTCCCACACTGCCTTTGGCAAAGCAAACAGCAACACGCTCAGATTAAATGTCTATGCGGTTACCCAAGGAGATGAAATGACACAACTCTGATTCTTTTGCTTACTGTCTCCTTTGTCATCATCATTCTCAATCAACTCCTGCCAGGCTCTGAACATGTGATTACGGTCTTCAAAGCTACAACAGAGTCACAGAAGCTGGCCTAATGATGCCTAACACAAAGAATTTAGATGAAGCCCCTGACATCCAAGGCAGAAAGACTCAGTAGTGAGGAAATTAGTGCCAATAACTCTGTGCACATCCACAGAGTGCAGACAGATGTGTGTGCAGACATCATCTTTAGATATCAACGTAAAATCCATTTTGAAGCTGAAATCATTCTAAATGAATTTAATCTGAGCAATAGGAGTGAGGGTCAGAGAGGATTCACAGGAAGGTGATCGTTTAGAAATCCAGCTCTGCTAGGAGAGAATTTAGCAACAAACAGTACCTAAGGTGATTCTCAGCACCTTAAACAGAACTTTCTCTTCTGTGCTTCCTTGAAGATGGAACTGAGTGTAAGGCAAACATTCACCAAATGCCCACGATGTGTGAGGCCCTCTGGTGCCTGCAATCGCCAATTCTCGGGAAAGGGGCAGAAATCACAGTTCTCCCGAACTATTTCACCCTCAGATTTATTCAGCTTAATTCTACATAACCCAAAGCCAGACTTCTTCCCTAGACTTTTAGAGCCATAGTCCCTAACGACTGGGTATGCTCACTTCGAGTGTCTTTAAACATGTAATACACAACATATTCAAAAATAAATCATGTATTTCCCCATCTCTTCTTCCTTCATCCTTATGGCCCCTTGTTCTACATTCTACATCTTGAGAAATGAAGTCCACACACACCAAGCACTGGAGAATCACTTATCCTCTCTAACCATGCATGTCCAGTTTTCAAATTCTATATAGAGGCTCTTTCTTCTGATTACCTCTTCACTGAGTCCTCCCTCATTTAACATCAACATAAATATGTCAATTCATGGCCTTATCACTTCTTACCAGGTTTCTTGCAAGGACTAAGTGTCCTCCTTGTCTCCAGTTATACCCTAATCGTCTTTCACGAGGCTGCCCTTCATGTTGTTGTAGTTGCTACTGTCGTTTAAGGGAGAACTATGTCATATTACTTGTTAAAAATCTGTGGAGACGTTGCTACATCCTTCTAGAATGCTTATAGTTCAATTTTTAGCATATCATATAAAGCTCCACATAAGGGCCCTACCTCTTCTTTCGCCATCTTCTGTGCCTCTTTTCTGCTCTCTCAGCCACCAGCATCCATCCACTCTCCAGGAATTTTCCCATCTACACTCTTCCAAAGGCCACCTTATTGTACAGGCTGGTCCTTCGGCCTGAAATAAACTCTCCCCAGTCAATACTACTCTCATCAGTCAATACTACAGATGCTTTTATGAACACCCACTCAAACATCATTTCTTCTAAGAAGCCTTCCTGTCTTGTGCTATCATCAATTCCTTTGTGTGTTTCTTTCATTGCACATATCACATAAAATCACAGCATATGTACAATAGAGGCAGGAGCACCACCTCCCTGGATTACAACTATATATACAGAGCTTAGTATGATTTGCACCTCAAAAGTATGCATCAAACATTTCTTGAGTAAACAAATTTTGCAATTGTTTCTTTACTTTTCTGTCTTTCCCACTCAAGTAGCTCCTCAAGGCAAGCTATTCATTTCAATATTCCCAGTGAATGAAACAAGCATGCATTCAATTTTTTAGTTTTATTCATTCAACTAAGAAATTGCAAATGTAGATGAATGCACCTATACATATGCATGCATCTAATGCAAATTAAATGTGTCTAATCTTGATATACTTAGAGTCAAGCCAAGAAGTCCATAGTACAATCAGGGATACGGATCACTATCTTGATGCCTATATTACCATGCCTGGTGCAAATAATGAAACAGGTCCCTTTGTCAAGTATATGTAAGTCTGATTCCAAAGCATGATCGATTGCTTCCTCACTTATATCATCAATTCTGCCCGCTCTGGGAGTGTAATCCCTGAGTCAGTGAATGCTTCTAAGGATGTCTCACCATTTCTACTTACTTGATGCTGAGTATGAATGTGACTACAAAGGTAAATTAAGGAAAATACTATAATGAGGGGTCAAGTGTTAGAGAAAAGGGGGGAGTGAGAGAGAAACTCCAGAGGAGGAAAGTGATACCAAAAGGAAGTAGTATTTGAATAGAGAGCTGAATGATGACTAAGAGTTGGAAAGTCCAAATCAAACTCAATAAGGAATCAATGGAAAGATTGATGAGCGGCTGGCTGTCCTCTAACTAGTTATTTGTCACCAGAAGAATTTAATCCTCTTACAAATCAATTTAGGTTGGTATTGTGAAAACCCTATAACCTGATACAAAATAATTAGAAAGTTATACTGTAATACTTCATTCTTATGTGACAACTTTAGCTAAGTTTCTCAGGTACTTTACATGAAATCCCACTTTAGAAGTACAGTATACAAATCCGTCTACGTGTCCATTACTCTCTCCAACTTTTCTGAAAGATGAAAGGAGAGGCAAGGATAGGAACAAAGGGAGAAGAGAGAAAAGAATCAGTACATTTGTACATGAGAATAAAAGCTAGAACCCAGGGGATGCAGAGTGGGGGAAGGGTGCCACAGTGTTTAATTATCTTATTCCAGGTGTGACAGGAAAGTAGAAAAAAGTGTGAACTGGGCTAAAATCAGGAAGGGAAAAGGCTCCCCTCCCAACAGGAACTTGTTTTCACAGATTTGTTTATGAACAGGATGGACTCTGGAAACACACTGCTTACACTCCTAGGTCTGCCACTTACTATCTTGGCAACCTTGGGCAATTTGTTAACTTCTCCCTTCTCAGTCCCCATACCAGGAAAATGGAGATTATTATGGACGTATATCACTGGATTGTTATGAGAATTAAATAAATCAATATTCTCAAGGCACTTAGAGCACCCCCATATATAATGAGCACTCTACAACTATGTGTGCTAAATAAATAGGTATGCACTTTAAGATAACAAAATAAGCTCAAAAACATGACTTTCCAACAGACAAAAAATAGTCAAGAACCTACATCCAGGAGGGCTTGGAGAGAGCTTTAGTTCCCTCTCATTATCCGTCAGATATATCTGTTTCCAAAATCAACATCTTCTCAACCTCACACACATTGCTAAGCAAACACAACTTCATATCCTTCCTTCCTTCCTTCCTTCCTTCCTTCCTTCCTTCCTTCCTTCCTTCCTTCCCTCCTTCCAGTGTTCCTACACCCTTACCATACAGAATAGAGCCCTCACTGCTCCTCACAGCTCTTAAATACCTACATTATATACCATAAATGTTGTAAATTCCATACTCCGGCCTCTGCTAACTAAAGAAAACGTTAACTTTGTAAATCTAACAACAGAAAATTTCTCTGTGAGGGAATTGTTCACATATTCATTAGAATTACTGTTTAACAATATATTTTTAAAATACAATGATTTATTTTGTTTTGAGTTCAGACTCTTAAAACAGATTGGGTTCAAACTCAAGCTGTTATTTACTGGTTAAGGAACTCGGACTTAACCTGCCTTTGCCTCATTTTCTTATATATAAAATGAGAATGACAACAATTGTATGTATGTATGTATGCATATAAAGCTCTTGGAATAGTACCCGCCAAACAGTAAATGCAAAATGAACTTTTGTTATGATTATTATTGTTATTCCGGATAAAGTACAATGACTACACTCCTTCCCTTTGCTGATAGGAAATCATATTTTACTTGTAAAAAAAAAGCCAGTCAAATATATAATGGATTCTGTGCATGTTCATTTATTTTAAATTCTGTTCATGAAGCAAAAGAAAAAAAGGAAAATATTTTAAAGTACTACATTATACCATTTTAATAAAATGTCTATCGAGTTGAAATGATATTTAATGAACAGACTATTTTAACATTTCTGGTACTTCTTGTCAATCATTATAAAAATGATGCAGAAATCACTAACATTCACCATTTTTGTATATGCATATGCAAATCACTGATTTCTTCAAGCCCATCAGGTTTACTGTAGGGAGGCTAATGATGTAAATATGAAATGGCAATTTCCTCCCAATAATTCCTCAACATTCATCTCTGAGAAGTAGTTTAATATGCAAGAGAATAGCATCTTAGTTATTGGAATAAAACCTTGCATCTTTTTATCACAAGCCATTCAAAATATGGGAAGTAAGCAGGTACCAACTGTTAACATATTTGATGGAAGCTCTTAATCTCCCCCTTAAAAGCTCTGCTGTAAACATAAAAATATCAAGAAGTCATAATTTGACCGGCAGTTTCTTTATATGATAATAATCTTTTACTAGAATAACAAAAATGTTTTCACTTTTTCCTTTTACCCAAAAAGAAAATCCGGTGCTAAAATAAAAATGAAATGGTTGATTCTCCATTCTTCATTATTTAAACAGTAAAAAAAAATTGCGAGGGAAACTGATTAAATGGTCTTTTTCTTTTTTTTAATCCAGTAATCACTAAAAGCTCATTACCAAGCACTCTCCTTGTTGGGTATAATTTACATAGTGAAAAGGAGGAAATGAGCCATTAAAAGGTCATTCAGTAGATCAGAGTATAGAGCAGGTGAGTTTTCTCACGGCTAATTTTAAATTACTTTATTAAAGCATCTATACACATGCAATAAGAATTATAAAGATTTACTTTTATATGAAAACAATCATGTAGTCTATATTGTAGAATCTGGCTGTGGTAGAAAGACTAAAGGCCCCCAAAGATGTCTACACCCTGATACCTGAAACCTAGTAGTTCATGTAGCAAAAGGGACTTTGCAGATGCAATTAAATATCTTGAGATGTGAAGATTATCCTGGATTATCTTCCAATGGAAGGATCCCAGGGAGTCACAAGAATTCCTGTAAGAGTTAGGCAGGAGTGTCAGAGTAGGAGAAAGATTTTTTAAATCTCACTTTGAAGAAGGAGGAAGGAGACTTCAGCCTAGGAATGCAGGCAAAAAGCTGGAAAACACAAGGGAACAGATTCATGCCCAGAGCCTTCAGAAAGAACACAGCCCCAACCCTGCAGATCCACGGAATTTAACCCTGTAAGATCCATCCATTTTACATTTCTGACCTCCAGAACTACAAGATAACAAATCTGAGCTGCTTTAAGCCACTATGTTTATAGTCATTTGTTCTAGCAGTAATAGGAAATTCATGCACTGTTTTTACAAGAATAAAGTAGCCTTCACCCTCAAACGATCCTAATAGCTGTATTTCGTAAAACTACATCACTCTTGAAAAACTATTTTGCCTCTTTTCTATCTGCAAGAGTTTCTGCATGATCATCTTCATTTTCTCCTACAAGTGAAAATTCCAAACAGAAAAAAAATTGCTTTCTAGGATTTAATTAAGGTAGACATGTCTGTTTTATTATTACAATTTTTTAAATTCACATAAATCTAGTACCAGCACTAACAAAAGTCTTCACTGATCAAAACAAGATCTAATCAGAATATAACTGCCAATTGTTTCAAAAAAGATTAACATACAACACAAAAAGAGAAAAATTTCCTTAGTTTTATCATCTTGAAGGCAGAAACTTTCATTTCTGAAACAGAGTCAATGTCAAATATCAAGATATTTGATACATACAATGTACCTTTTTTTTTTTTTTTTTTTTTTTTTTTTTTTACTTGCTAAAAACGTATCTAGGAAAGGTTACGGAGCAACTTTTCTTAAAACACACTTCAGGAATTTGGGGTGCCTGAGTGGCTCAGTCTGTTAAGCCTTCAACTCTTAATTTCAGCTCAGGTCAGATCTCACAGTTCATGGGTTCAGCCCTGAGTCAGGATTCATGCTGGCAGTGAGGAGCCTGCTTGGGATTCTCTCCCTCTCTCTCTCTCTCTTTCCCCTTCCTCCCTCCCTCTCCCCTCTTTTCCTCCCTCTCTCTCTTAAAATAAACTTTAAAAAAAGTACTTCAGGAAATGGGGTGCCTGAGTGGCTCAGTCAGTTGGGCGTCAGACTTAGGCTCAGGTTATGAACTCATGGTTGGTGAGTTTGAGCCCTTTGTTGGGCTGTGTGCTGACAGCTCAGAGCCTGGAGCCTGCTTCAGAGTTTGTGTCTCCCTCTCTCTCTACCCCCTCCCCTATTCATGCTGTCTCTCTCTCTCTCTCTCTCTCTCAAAAATAATAAACATTTAAAAAATGTTTTAAAAATATTTTAGGAATCTATATATTCACTTCTTTAAGCTTTTTATGTATGTAAAACCAGCTTTAAGCTGTATATAATCTTCTTTCCAGATTTTCAGTTTCAGGTTTTAATCTGAGATGGAAAGAACAGCAAAGTGGATGACAATGCATGCTTTGGAGTCATCCTACTTGGGTTTGAATCCCTCATCTGCCACCTACTTGTTGGGTGAACTTGGATATAACATTTATCTTCCCTAAGCTTGGTATCATAGTCAGTAAAATGGGGATAACAACAGCACATTCTTCATCACGGTGCACAACATGTATATATTTATATAAAAGCACCTGCCCTACCATGAGAGCAATTTCAATTATTTTAAGTTATTATTATACACTGTCTTATGTTTTACAACCCTTACCACAAAGTCTGGCACATGCTCAACAAATATCAGGTAGGTGACAGTTTGATTTCAGGAGTGACTCTGCATCACGGAGAAGTGTTATATAAAAATCAGTTGTTCCTGAATCTGAAATCTGAAGCTTGAGTCTCCCGGTTCCTTAAGTCCACATTCTCTAACATGTATACAGCTGATGAATAATGTTTGAATACCCTACTTCCGTCGGACTAAGTTTAACTCAACTATCTAGGAGCACTCTCCTGCACTGCAATTTACATGACTATCTAAATCAGAAGTGGTTTACTAATAAAACGCATTGCCCTCTCACAAGAAGTTTGGCTGCCCATAGAAAATGTTTGGATTAATCTCTAGCTCTAGTATTACATGCAGTGTTCCAATATCTTAAATGAATATACAAATGTTTCATTCATTTGCCAATTGCATGCCACTCACAAGCCAGGAAGATTAAAATGTCTATTTTTAATTGTTCAAGTGTATTTTGAGTCTGCACATATATTTTAAAGCTGCACCTTAGGAAATTTGTCTCAAAAGTTTCTTATTAATTTCAGTGCATTATATTGGATGATCAACCATAACATGTGGACTTTTTTCATGGAATTATTTGTTTTACGGCACTGCATGCATCTTTGTAAGGTTGATGTAAGAACATCGGATACAAGCTAATAAGGTAAAAAAAAAAATCACAATTCCTTTAAATTCCACTTGATCATCTGACTTAGGGACTGGATGTCATAAGATATCTCACCCTGGATAAGTTAAATGGAACTGAGGAAACAAACTTTAATCTTTTATAAACACTGCAGACAACGTGATCTCCTCTTGTGGACCAAAGTATTCATATTACCCATTTCGACAAATACACTATTCTATGCAGAGAATACTATTGGCAGGGTACGGTGGCGTGGGCCTCTTTTCTCCTACCATAAAATAACACAGAAATTTAATATCCACATGTCCCAAATATATCATTTCTAGAGGTTTTAAAAGTTCTGGAACATTAAACATCAAATATAATGAGACAGAAAATCAGCTGTGTGCACCACAGCATCTTTGTCATCCTTTTAGCTTCTCTTCACCTCGGTAAAGTAGTCATGATTAATACAGACACGTTTTTAAAAGCGTAGAAAACAATACACTATGACTATCACATCAGATTGTGTCCTCAACACCCACTCACATCCACACAATTTCAAACTGTGTTTCATGTAAATCCTCCGATTCTCTGCCTAGGTCATGATGTGCTATTTCACACTGTTAAGAGACATAAACGCAGATTGTAGAGTTAGACATTCCAGCTTCTAATCTCGGCTTTGGCACTTATTAGCTACATAACTTTTCACAAATTATACAATCTGTCTGAGACTCAGCTTCTACCTCTGAATTCTGGGATACTATTAAAGAAGTATTTTGAGAAATTATAAAATAAGGTTTCTACTACATAGTTCATTTTCAATAAATGGTATTATTACAGACATAATTATAAACTTCTTTGTCTCTTCAATAAGAGCATAAGTTCTTTGAGGACAAAGATCATTTTTGTAATTTTGGACTGTTTCCCTGAAAGTCTAGAAAGTAACATACTATATGTATAATGACTAATGATGATCTGCTCAATGAACAATTGTAACAAACAGTAAATAAAGAACAACAACAACAAAAAAGAGAACAATTAAGTACTAAACGAAGGCATTGAAACACAAGTGTAAGAAAAGCTCAGCTTCAAAGAATGAGATTGGAGTGGCCTGGTGTCGTAGGGAAAGAACAATGGCAGACAGGACCAGTACTGGAAAGTGGAAACTTTTCCAGGCAGAGTAAGACTGGACACAATGTTCTCCACAGAACACATTTCAGAAGTATATATCAACATAAATGAAGTTTTCATAAAATATGCTACTTAATTTTTTGCTTTTTTCATATGTGTGCAATACTTCTTCATTAAAACATATTAAGACAAATTTTCTTTGGAATACCAACAGAAATGGAGGAGAGATGATATATTTTTACCTAAAATTATACAAATAACAATCATTGTACTAGAGCCAGACACCATGTTAACAATGATGGTTTATATATGTCTTCCAACCTCATGTCTTATTATCTAGAACACTTAATTCTTTAGAAATATCAAGATGTTAGAAAATTTCTAAAATTAATTATACAAAATATTTTTATACTCATCTGATAATTTAATCATTATTTCTATAGTCCTTTTGATTCAGAGTAACTTTGGATTTTCACCAAAAGACCTATGGGGTAATTTGTTCTTCTTAAGGAATGAGGGAGGAAATGGTTAACTTAACAAAGGAAAAACTTTCCTACTGTTTGTTATCCTAAGACTTCAATGACTACATCTATGACAAATTGAGTTCATTCCTGAATCTACCCATTCATTCTCTAGCCCCAAGAAAATAACTGTTCTGTCAGACAAACTACAAAGTGCTCTATACAGTATAAATGGTGAACAAGTCAGAGCAGTCCCTGTCCTTCTGGGTCACCCAATTTAGTGGGGAGGACACATATCAAACAAATTATTTCACAGATAAATATAGAATAATAAATCATAAAAAGCACTCAGAGATAAGACAGACAAAGCTGTGACAGGCTTAAGAGTGAACTTAAATCAAGTAGATGGTCATGAAAGGCTGCTCTCTTTTTATTCTGAGAATTGACAAATCAGGATGAATTAAGCAGAAAGAACTGAGAGGGGGAAGGGGAATGTGATGGTTCATTTTATGTGTAAATGTGATTGAGTGCCCAGTTATTTGGTGTTTCTGTGGAATTTACATTTAAATTGATAAACAGTAAAGCAGACAGTCTCTAATGTTGGTGTGCCTCATCCAATCAGTTGAAGGCTTAAATAAAACAAAAGGCTACTCTCCCCCAAATACCAGGGGACTCTTCTTACCTTACTGCCTTTGAGCTGAAACATCAGTTTTTTCCTGTCTTCATACACAAACTGAAATGTTGGTTGCTCCTGGGTCTCAAGGCTACTGGTCTTTGGACTGGAACTACATCATCTGCTCTCTTAGGTTTCCAGCTTACCAACTGCAAATCTTAGGACTTGTCAGCCTCCATAATCACACGAGCCAAATTCTTATAATAAATCTCTTACACTATATACATAGATATAGATACAGACATCCGATAGGTACTGCTTCTCTGAAGAACCCTAACTAATACAGGCAAGAAAATTTCAGAGCAAGAGATAAGCATGTACAATGCAGGGAGGAGTCTAGCACTTTTACGGGGTGAAATAAAAACAACTGTGTCTCCACCAAAACGCATAAAGAAAGAAGCAATTCAAGATGAAGCTAGAGATGGGCACATCTGTAATGTACAAGGATGATGGCAAGTTTGAAATTTATCTTCGGAGGAATGAAAAACTACAGAATGTTTTTTTAAGGGAAAGAAGTGACATAATCTGATTTATGTTTTCAAAAATCATGCAGGCTTTGTGTGTGGATGGATGTATGGAGGTGTATGAAGTAGGTAGAGAGGTTGTCTATAGAGGCTGGAGGAGACCAGTTGAGAAACCACTGCATCTACAAAGACGAAATACAAAAATAGCACAGACCAGCATGGTGGCAGTAGTAGGCGTGAGATCTGTTTTGCAGGCATGATTCACAATAAAGGTGATAGACAAGTTATAGGGGTGTAGAGGAGAGGCCAGAGTCAAAAGTATGACTTTTCAGGTGGACGATACAAACACATGTGTAGACATGGGTGACCGACCTTTAATGAGAGGGGGAGGGCTGAGGAGAAACATTTAGGCAAAGATCAAGAGCCGAACTTTTGACATATTAATTTTGATGCCCTTAAGCAACGTAAATAGAAATGTGAATGTAGCAATTACCTATATTTGTCTGGAGCCCAGAACAAAGATCTGATACGGAGTACAAGTTTGCAAGTCATTAGACAGAGATGATATTTAAGCTGCCTAAGGCAACAGGGTGCAGAGTGACGGAAAAAAAGGAGGACACGGACAGAACTCTGAGAATCTGTGATATTTTACAATTAAGAAGAAGAGGAAGCGCTAGCTAAGGATACAGAGAAGCGTTATATATGTAAGATTTTTTTGTTAGAAAGTATCATTATTTTCCTTTCCTATAAAGTACTATTAGGACATCTCACATTCGTTTGGAGCAAGGTAAGTTATTTACAGAAAACTTAAATATGGCCAATATTCTTCTCATCTATTATTCCTGAGAACAAAAGTTCTATTAGACATAATAAATTATTCACAGAGAAACCTGAACTTTCATTATATATACATAACAACCAATAAAAGTATCAGATGACACATAAATATTCTTAAATTATATATAAAGAAGACAAACTCCAATGGTAGGAAATTCACTAAGTACTTTTCCTTTATCTTCAAATATTAATTTATTCAACATTTATAATATTTTTATGTTCTTAAACAGAATTAGACTTTCATTTATAAGTTTAAAGCTTATAAAGATGACATTAAAATTGTTTCAAATAATTTTTTTTCAAATTTATATAATTATTTCTTGAGGGAAAATAAGTCCTGTCACATACTAGCAAACCAAGAAAACAGAGGGTGGATAAGGAGATAGTATCTTATAATTCTGTAATAACTTTTAAAATTGCAAAGATCTTTCTGATACCATTCTCATTCCTCTCTCTCTCTCTCTCTCTCTCTCTCTGTCTCTCACACACACATACAGATACACACACACACACACACACACACACACACACACACACATACACATACTTCTCCAGAAATTGATAACTGATAGTGGAAAGAAAATATATAACTTTCAATTTTTCAAAAAAGTTAAATGAATAAGGACTATACCTAAAACTTAGAAATAAGGATGCCAAAAATCCCTAAAGAGCCGGCACATTTGGCCAAGACATTACCACACCACAGAGAGTAGCTGAAATTCTGAGCCAAATTCAGGCTGAGAAGAAAGGTATTGTCTGACCCATCTTCTTTCCATTTTCATCCCCTAACTTCTAACAGCCAATTCATGGACCTATAGGTAGTTATGAGTGCTACAGTGGAATATCCTTATTATCCAGTAAGAATCTTAGATGGACAAAAAAAATTATTACCATAAGAACTGAAATTGCCATAGTTAGGGCCTTTCAGAATAAAAAAGTTCATTTTCTATAAAACACAAAAAACCTAAACAAGAGTAGTTAATGAATCTCCCAGGAGAATAAAATTCATTTATCCCAGGGAGAATACTGTAGAAACAATAGCTCTTTGTGGAGATTGGCTGAGATCTATGATGGAGAGTCCCTGAGCTCCATGTAATTTTATCTATGTCTTACCTAGTTAAACTGAAATGATCTACCAAAGGAAGGTGTACAATGTCTCAGATACTTGAAAGTTTGGAGTAACTAGTTAATAGAATCAGACGGTTATTTTTGGGAACTACGCACGCATTTGAGAAAGCTAATGGGAAGCAGACATCATTTTTTTTTTACTGTGTTTAGCAGAAAATTGCCTCTCCCCAAAGATGTCCACTTCCTAATTCCCTGAAACTGTGACTATATCTAGGTTGCATGACAAAAAGAAATTAAGGTTGCAGATGTAATTAAGGTTGCTAACTAGCTGACCTTAAAACAGAGAATATCCTGGATTTTTAGGGTTGGACCAAAGTAATGAGAGGGAGATGTGACTAGGAAGGAAGAAAGGAACAAAGAGATGCAACAGTATGACCTTTAGAAATGGAAAAACAGGCCATGAGCCAAAAGATAAGGGCAGTCTCTAGAAGGTGAAAAGGACAAGAAAGTGGATTCTTCCTTACAGCCTCTAGAAATCAACACAGCCCTGCTGACCCCTCGACTTTAGCCCGGTGAGACACAGAGCAGACTTCTGACCTACTGATCTGTAACAAAAATTATATGGAAGTATTAAGTTGTCATCATTGTGAAAACTGCAATAGAAAACTAATACAATCATCTGTTTAAAGTGAACTGTGAAAGCAAGAGAGCCTCCTTGCCGGTAAACAAAAACAATACCATTTCCTACAGAGGGTAAAAGAATCCTGAGGGGATCATGTCCAGAACTTAATTATAAGGTAAGGAGCTCTGGATACAGTTGAATCTACCTGGAAAGTCAGCTACATCAAAGTAAAGGGCTTAACTGGGAAGATGTGGAGCCTGGAAATCTAAGAAATGAACATCAGGTTTGATACACTCACCAATCTTGATCATCAGGCCCCTCTGGACTCTGTGTGCCTACAGAGGGGCACACTCCTCCCTGTCCAAAGCTAGTGCTTCCTCCTTCCTCCTTGAAGACAATTCCAATGACAATTCTCTGCAAGAGGACACTAGCCCCACTCAGGACCTGCCACCACATTCTCTCTTGCCTAATGGGTCAAAAACCAGGAATAAATCACAACTGGCTGGTGATATGCTGAGCCTACAAAGAGAGGAAAAGGACAACACCCACAAGAGCCACAGAACCTATAGAACATTGCCTGCAGAGTCAGTAGAGTAACTTTGGGACTGAGTCTGAGGATTCTGGGTCAACAGGGAATGGAACATAAAGTCGGAAAACAGAGTTCATTGATGCAGAGACCTCTGCCTAGCAAGACAACACTTTTCTCCCTTAGAATCTACTCTTAAACATCCTACTGGTAGTTAATCCAACAACCAGGGTTAAATTACTACATAACCCAGTCATGGAGATGTTAAAATTTCCGAGGAAGAAAAGCCACTATGCTCTGAAGGAAATGGATTTAGCCAATAGGTACTAGCAGGAGCTAAAAGAGTATGTACAGAAATGAATCCTTAGGATGCTGGAATAAGATAGGAAAGCATATAAAGGTGAACAATGGAGAGTTTTTTGATATGGGAGCATCTTCCTGGGATAAAGGATTTATTAACATCCTTGTGAGGACCCCAGGAAATGATGCAATGACACTGGAAGGAAAGCCTTGCAAATCTGACTTGCAAGTAACACCCTTATTAGGTGAAATAGAAGTCCACATAGTAGAAAATTTCTACATAATAGAAAAGGGGATCATAAGAGTGTATTTTATTCCTAATAAGGGGGATGGACTTGTGCTATTGTAGTCACTTTCTTTTACTGACCCCTGTATTATAAAACAAAAGCTTCCATAACAACATAGCACAGATTGGGTGTCTCATAAAGTTATTTTCTTGCAGTTCTGGAGGCTGGAAATCCAAGGTTAAGGTACTGACAGGGTTGGTTTCTCCAGAGGCCTCTCTCTTTGGCTTGCAGATGGCCACTTCTTGCTGTGCCCTCACCTCTGAGTGCACACTTTCCTAATGTCTTTTCCTCTTTTTATAAGGACACCAGCCCAATGGATGAGGGTCCCACCCTTATGACCTCATTTAACTTTTATTACCTCCTTAAAGGCCTTATGTCCAAATATAGTCACATTGGGGGTAAGTATTTCAACATATGGCATTGGGGCCACAATTTGATCTATAACAATCCCCTTGGAAATCAAATATATGATTGGTCAGATGTAGAAATGCAGTGTTAGACAATGAAGCATTTTAAAATTTTACCAAGACTACTGGTTATTTGGGGGAGGGAAGAGGAGGTATGATTATTGTTTCATTATCTCCAGGCTTTCTAGAACTGGGACAAGCCAAACAATGTGTTGTTATCATGCAGTGACTAACAAAGACTCTCTTTAAAAGATTAACAGAAGTAGTAAAGCTTGAGTGCTTATGCTACTTAAAGCCAGAAAATTCACCAACTGAGTGGTGTGAGTGCTAGGGTGAGGGGGTCTCCACATTGCTGAGGTTACAAACACCAGGAGATGTCATATGGAACTTGATTCTCTGATGGCAGTGGGAACAACAGGGTCTCTAAATAACAGAGGCCAGTCTGAGGCACTTAAGCATCAGAAGCAATGTTGGCTCAATTAATCATAAGAACAGCCGAGTGGCAGCCAGGGTGAGGGGGTTCTCTAAAATGCCTATTATCCCAACCCTAAATCAAGACAGCAAATCACAAATACATTGTTTATTGGGAGGAATGGAAGATATTAGCATCATGCTTAAAACCCTAAAGGAGGCATTACGTCCTAATTTTATTCTCTAGTCAGGTCAATACAACCAGATTGATGCCAGAAGATGAGAGAGGACCACTACAAATTCAACCAAGCAGAATCCCCAATTGTAGATGCTTGGCTAGTTGTGGTATCTTTCCTATAACAGACTGATACAACTTTATGGTACTTGGCAAACTGACCTAGCAAACACATTCTTATCCATCTCTAATAAAAAGGAGAACCAAAAGAAGTTCTCATTCATATAGAGCAAACAGCAGTATACTTCTACCATGCTGACTCAAGACTGTAAGTTTTTCATTCTCTGTCATAATCTATTCTGAAAGTATCCGAACTTACTGAACATTGTGTAAAATATTACATTAATCCATTATATCGATAAATTTTATTAAGTGGGCCACATAAGCAAAAAGTGGCAAGTACTTTACAGGCTTTGGTAAGACACGTGCGGAGGACAGAGAACACCTAATCAGTGAAAGTTTTAGGTGTCTAAGACCTCAGGAATGCAAGGACAACTCTTCCAAAGAACAAATTATTGCATCTCACACTGCTCATCAATAAGAAAGAAGCAAAATCCCTAACAGGACTCTTTTGATTCAGAAGGGACATACCCCATGTTGGAAATACTGCTGTCACCTACTTACCATGTCCCACAGAAAGATGCTGGGTTGGAGTGAGGCCCAGGAAAGTCAAAGACTTTGCAAAAGTTACAGGTGGCACTGAAGAAATCCTGAAGCTTGGGTCAGGATAGAAGTATCTTTGGTGAGAGAAATCACCATGCAGAGTTTAAGGCAAGTCCCAGAAAGAGAATCGCGACATAGACACCTAAGGTTTTTGAGCAAGCCCATGCCATTTGCAGCAGAGAATTATAAATCATTCGAAAATTAGTTTATGATGTACTACTGGGCCTTGTTCAGGCAGAATACCTGACCATAGGCTATTAAGAGGCTATATAAGCAAAAATGCCTACTATAGGCTAGATTGTGTCAGTTAAGTGATGTAAGATCAAGCAGGTCCAGTAGCAACCCATTAATAGGTGAAAATAGTACATCTGAGACCCAACACAAGTTGACAAGAGAATGCACAAGTAAGCAAGGCAGTCCAGACCCCTACATCTACCCTGGGTAAAGAGCACTGGCTCATTACCCTCAACTCATACCCATGACTTTATGAAAAGTCCCATACGGGACCACCATGTCCAATAATGTTCCACAGATGGGTTGGCTTGATATGTGTCACAAACTAAAGAGGTACTGCACCTGCCCTGAAGCTCCTTCAAAGACAGCAATGAGGGGAAATACACTCAATATGCTGAGCTTTGGTAATCATACACTTCATGTGGAAAGAAAAGTTGCTGGAGAATACACACACATATACACTCATTGGCAGCAGTGAATAGACTGGCTGGGTGGTTGGTTGGAGGACTGGAAAGAGAAATAATAGAATATCAGCAACAATAACTCAGGGGAAGAGACATGCAAATGTACCTATGGGAATGGGCATAAAGTTGACAGATCTTTGTCTTACACGTATTTGCTTCCACCATGAAAGAGGCATGTAACAGACTGCATTTTCTAAAGAAGCCTGCAACAATCTCTCTAATCCCAGAAATCCTTCTTCTAAGGTGAACGTGACACTATTCCCATCAAGCAGTAAGACCTATAGTCCCTTCCCTTCAACCTGGGTGGACCTGTATCTCTGCCTCAAAGGACAGATTACTTTAGAATCAGTGCATGTGACTTCTTGGGTAAGATCAAGACCACTTCTACCCTCTTGGGACACATGCTTTTAAAATTCAGCCACTGTGGTGTGATGAACCCCAAACTATGAGAGAGCCCATATGGAGAGGTCACTTATAGGCTTTCCATCTGCCAACCCAGCTGAGGTCCCAGCTGCCAGCCAGAATCAACTACCTCACATGTAAGTGAAGATGTCCCCAGATGATTCCAGTCCCCAGATGTCAACTCATCTTCTGCTTTCAAGTCTTCCCAGGTAAGGGCTCAGAAGTTATGGGACAAAGATAAGCCATTATGATTGTCCCTTGTATGAACTCCTGGACCACAGAATCCATGAATATAATAAAATGGCCATTTTATACCACTACGTTGGGATGGCTTTTTACAGAGCAGTAGTAATTAGAGTAAAGCAATAAATAGAGTAAGGCAATAAACAGCATAATAGATAGAATGACTTGACCAGCTGACATCAGTCAGCTTGCCATCAGTTACCACAGTGTTGGTTCAACAGGTGCAAGAAGGAAGCAGCCACAGAGAAAAGTACAGGCAACATGCACAAAGCAAGCAGCATAGACAGGCTCCCAATCATCAAGGCTTATCTAGCTAGTGCTACTGCTAAGTGACCAACTGACCAGTAAGAGAGACCCTGATATATACCATTCAAAGAGAATAACCAGCTGTTATGGTGGTAACTGACTACACTGGACCCCATTCATACATGAAGGGGCAGAGTCATCCTGATTAGAACTGACAGATATTCTGGGTATGGATTTATAATCTACTGCCTATAATCAGCAAGCACCTCGATCCAAGGGCTTTCAGAATATATGATCCACCCAAATGGGAGCCCTCATAAAATTGTACTAAACAAAGGGATCCACTGAAGAGGAAAAAAAGGTACAGCAATGAGTATATTTTATGATCATAAAATCTACTGGTTCTATCATATCATGTGCTGTCCCAAAGCTGCTGGCCAGACAGAATAATAGAACAGTATTTTGAAGGAGCAGCTGATGTAGCAGCTTGGAGACAACGGCCTGAGTGGACTGGGCACCACACGCCTAGGACCTGATATAGCCCTAAATTAATGACCATTATGTGGAGCTGTGTCCCTAGTAAGTAGAATACACAAGTCCAAGAACCCCATTGAACTTCATTGCTAGTAACCTACACGGGGTCCCTGTGCTCTCAGTCCCTAGAGTTCTAAATTCTGTGTGGCTAAGATGTCCTGGTCCCCAGAGGGGAACACTTTCCCCAGGGACAACAGCAAGAGCCCTGAACTCTTGTGACAGCTTCCACCCAGCCACTATGTGCTGAAGATAAACAGGCCAAGAAAGGAGTAGCCTTTCAGGGAGGGATAACTAAGTCTGACTGTTAAGAAAAGGAAAGACTGCTGTAACACGATGTGAAGGGAAGATGACACCTAGTACCCAGGGACCCTGGTCTATGTATCTGTTTATGCTGCCCTACTGATTCTGACAGCAAACTGACTAATGCAGTATCTGTGGAAGCAGCCTGAGATGGGCATTATAACCATGATCCCAGGCTCTTCAGGGTCACTTCAGAGCTGCCAGCTGCAGGTAGGAGGCTCCTAGAAGGGGTGGTAGAAAAGGGGGGATGATAAATATCAGATGTGGTTCTGAGCTCAGGCACAGTAGCAGGGGCTGACGTTCATCCCACTAACTTTCTTCTTATAGAGGACCAGTTCTCCAATGGGATGAACTCTCATAAGCAACCAAATATGAAAACCATAAAGAGTGACATGTAGAAAATGTGTTTTATTCAGAATCCCTTCTACATAAAGACATTCATTCTCCCAGCTTCTAAGAGTGTTGCCTGCTGATTGCTTACAGCTGAGTTCCTCCCAGGATTTGCCTTCTACTAAAGGGAGCCATCTTACCCAGGGGCAGCACACATCTCGCAATTGGTAGAAAAGTAGGTAGAAAGGAATTTTCCTCTATCTGGAACACCTCTGAAGGTCCATCCCAGCTTCACAGTTCCCATCACCTCAGCTTAGGACTCTGCTGCAACTGAATCACGGTTCAACTTCTTCCTCTACTCAATCTAGGCTCCCTCCTTCCCTTACAGGGAGTACAGAGAGCACTCCCTAATGAGTGACTGGCATGTGAATCTTCACCTCAGTGTTCATTTCCTAGGAAGCCAACGTCTGATGACATCTCTCATTCTGCCTTGATCCATCCTACCAGTCCCCATGACCTACACCCAACTATTTCTTGTAATAAACATAAATCTATTCCAGTGCGATCTGCCTGTTTCCAGGCCAATATTACAACCAGGCTAAGATACCTGCCTCTCCCTATGTAATTTGAAAATCTAACCCCCAGAGCAGCATACAGTAGTATGTTGGAAGTTTGCTTTAATGGTTTTCATTTATTTGCTTTGTCAATAACTTCCCATTTGTAGAAATGGTGAGTCTTTCATTAACAATGAGAAAATCTCTACAATGTCAAGATAATTGTTGGGAGGATGACAGCTACGTACAATGAATAAGAAGCTGTCAATAGTTAAGCCACCAGAAAATATTCTTAGAGCAATCTTAAAATAATCTTAGAAAATATCTAGACTTTAAGTTTTGTCACAACTACAGATATTTAAATGGCATTTTCAGGTTTCACAAGATACTTGAAAATCACAGTCATTCTTTATTTTGTTTAAGAATCTATTCCAGCTTTTTTAGACATTTAATTGAACGACTATTAATTGCTAACATTATATATTACTGAAATAAAGGGTAAAACATAACATAGAGATGTACTTAAATCTTAGGTATATAATTTTATACCTCAATCTTTAAGGCACCATCCACCTTCATCCAAAATAGAGTATGTATCTAAGGTATCACAAAATACAAAAATTGGAAGTAGAGAAAGACAAAAATAGGGTGTACTCTCTTCTGCAAGTACTCCCAAATATAGTGTTAAATGTGTGAGGTAGTAAAAACATAAAATCTATGATTAAACTATTTTGAACTTTGATTTGACTCATCCTTGAATCCATTCCTTTACAAAGGCTTGCAGTGTAATTTGAGATTGTTAGATTACAAGACACATGGGGCACCTGGCTAGCTCAGTTCGTACAGCATGTAACTCTTGATCTTGGAGTTGTGAGTTCGAGCCCCATGTTGTGGGTAGAGTTTACTTAAAAAAAAAACTTTAAAAAAAAGATTACAAAACATATGATGGCCTGCTCCATTTGACAATATTATTACAATTTTCAGTGTGCAAAAAGCCGTATATCAAGAGTTCTGAGTATTTGGCTCAGGTATGAGCAAATTACTGCTTAGAGAAAAATTCACTAAATTAACATTTCTCCACATTCTTAAAGAGGTATGACTTGAAAATACAATAACAACAAAGTCATCCTACAGAATTAATGAATTAATGAAATGTGAATGTATAATGAACTTCAGGCGTTGCTCTTTGCAGCCAGACTGAATTAAGAGTTAAAGTTCTAAAGGCTCAATAGCCTCTGAAAATTTGGGGGGTGGTTATCAGTTAAAGAAAACATCAGCTGCTTAGAAATGCATGGCACTACAGCCGAATATAATACCTTTCCTGTTCTCTCTTGAAATGGTTTCCTATCGAAGCAGTTTCTGTATCAATCACACAATAGCCAGAATGGTACAGGGTTATACTATATGACACAATCACTGCATTCAAAAGGCATAGGAAAAATGGCTTTTATGGTAGCAAATGCCGTAGCTAAAAGCCTAAAACAAATCACTAAACTGCACTAATTTGTAAGCTTTGAGGTTTCAGGAGCTCACTGGCAGCTAAGAGAAGAACAGAGCTTGCAATCAACTGTCCTCTTGAGCACAACAAGATTTTTAAGAAAAAGGAACCCGCTGATATAGTCCCCTCAATTAACTCTGAGCAAAAAAAAAAAAAAAAAAAAAAAAAAAACCCAAGCAGTACCTGGAGGGATCTCAAGGCAAAATGAGGCCAAATATGACATTTAACTATTAATCTTACCAAGGCCAGTGATTGCTAATCAGCCTGAGGGAAAATAAAGCAGTACAGTTGACAGTGGTTATTTTTTATAAGCACATGCCTACTATTTTACATGGAAGAATAGAACTACTTCTGCAGAATATCTAGTAGAGCCATGTCTTCATTTTTACAGGTCACTAATTATGAATAAGCTTAAAATATCCCTTCAGTCCAAAAATAAATGACACCAGAGAGAGCCCTCAGTATGGGCATTTCAATTCTAAAAAAGAAAAAAAAAACAAAATTATAAATCCTATCTTCCTAAAAAAGAAGGCTGAAGGATATAAAATGCTGACTTTAGCTGCCTATATATGTTTCTCGGGCAAAAAGCTAGAATTTATCACACAATTTGCATTTCATATATATACTGTTTGAGGTAAGTTTCATGTATGGCACATGAGCTAACTTGCATGTTTTAATCATAGGAAGTTATATACACACATATATGAATAAAGCTTAATAATACATATAACAATATACACAAATACTTATTTTTACATATACTTCATATATGATTCCAAACTTAGGCACAAGTAACTATATGGTGGTTATTTAATTTTTCATCCATCTCATCCAAAGATCAGAGTATAGCATAATATGCACAAGCACCTAGTACAAGGTGTGGCAATAGCAGACACTTAATAAATAGCAGTTATTTTATCAAAAAAATTACTAGATCCTATTTTTAGTTCTTTTTCAATAATAGAAAAAGAAGGCATATAATTCAAGTTACCTAAATTTAGTTTATAGATGAATTTTAGTATCCTCATTTGGATACAGATATGTCTGATGCTCTAAAAGCTCACTAAAAAGGGGAAAAGACCTACTGTAAAGACCTGGCCAATAGACACGGGGGATGGTCTTCTCAGAATACCAGTGACACTGGGCTTCAAGTGTACTCATTACTGTACTGCAAACAAAATAAACTGACCATGTAGTGCTATTATGCAGCTAAGAAAAACTTCTCTTCTGTCAACTGCAAAAAACAGAAGGAAAGACAAGTAATGTAAGTTTCTAGAGGTAATGTAAACTGGTGAACAAGAAGAACATGAAAGTATCACAAAGGGATATTTAAAAACAAAACGAATGTTAGTTAACAGATTGCATGCCCTGCTGACAACACTGAATCAGAGTCATCTCTGCAAGAGAAGCTGGAAAGCCATCCAATTCCTCCAGCTTAATCTAAAATGTATACTAATCCAGGACACCTACTCTATGAATACACAAACACACTCACACATACACACATACATAAACACAATTAATATAGGTGACTATATTTTTAGAGCATATACATATATGCTCTATATACAACTATACATTTATAGTGTGTGCATATCTATTTATATCTAGACAGATAAGAGTCTTTTAATATTTCTCTGAAACTGAAGAGGTGGGTAAGCCATAAAGGTTTCAAAGTACTTCCTTCGCATAAGGAAGTTTAGAGTGGAGGTATGAACAAGTTTGTTTTTAATGATGATAGAAAACTAAAAACTTAGATGCTTTTGAAGTGCTCACCCAAATAACATATAATTAGAATAGAGTTCAATGGTAAAATCATGAAGTCACAGTGAGCAGAAAGGAGACTTTCAACCCCAGCTGCTGCAACTGGAGAGATGTTTGTTAGTGAAGCACAGGAAATAATCAGAGAATAAGTAGCCTCTGAGTAAAAGGCTGCAGCCCCCTGGGGTTATTCTTGTCTTAGGTAAAGAATGGGAAGTTTAGAAACCCTAATCTTCACAGCGATGATGTCACCATGTAGCTTAAATATTGCAGGGAGTGGTCATGACAGAACAGACTTGCATCTCCTTATGCAATGATACGTAGATGAATCTATACATGAGAAAGTGAGAATAAAATCACCCAAAGATTGAGCACTGATTGTGAAGTAAGACTGCAAATTTTAAAATTAATATAGTAGGGACGCCTGGGTGGCTCAGTCGGTTAAGTGTCCGGTCACGATCTCATGGTTCATAGGTTCAAGCCCCGCATGGGGCTCTGTGCTGACAGCTCATCTCTGCCCCTCCCCCTGCTAGCACTCTGTCTCTCTCAAAAATAAACATTTTGTTAATTTAAAAAATAAAACTAATATAGCAGCTCTACACAGGGGAACAGTACAGGTGGAATAGTCCAGTGTGAAAATTGAACCAAATGATAAATATAAGTGAATAAAAGAACAAGGGGAGAATCATAATAACAGTGTAGAATAACCATGAAACAAGGAGCAAATTCAGAAGCAGGGTAAAAATATTAACTATATCGCTTGTTGATAATAACTTCACTAATTCTGAGGTACTGAGGTAACACTGACAACTCCAAAACTACACAAAACATCAGTTGAATCTGTGCACATGACAGAATCTCCTGTGTATGCCCTTATGGTGATTTACTTCACTAAGTCAACACTGTTCATTCCACATAATGGGGGAAATTATTCTCAACTAATAATTTTTTGTCTGCTTAAGGTCCTAAGAAAATATGACCCTTTGGTTTTGTTACGGAACCAATATTGTTACTTGACCAATATTCCCAACGAATATCTAACTAATATCCTGATACTCAAATGACAGCCTAATTTTTCCCATCTAATTAGTGATATGAATAGGGATTATTTATGTGAACTAACTTTCACCTACAAAAAATATAGTATTTGCCGAGTATAATTAAAATTCACTAGTACAAAAATGTTTTCATATATATATACATATATATATATATACACATATATATATACATATATGTATATATACATCACAGTTTAATGTTGACAAAATTCCAACCTTTTCGGTTAATTCTAAAGATTTTTTTTAACAATTAGTTGAGTAGGTGAGAAATAGCAATTTTGGTCAGTTTTGGACCAAAATTAGATGCTATACACAATAAATGTGCAATAGCCTCATTTAATAATTTTTCATTTTCCCTGTTTTTATTTTTATACTATCAAATATTTATATTTTTACAAGTAATTCCTACTTTTTTTCCATTCAAATAGTTTACATTTATAGACAGCTAATTTTCAATTAGTGTCAAAGAGCAGGACATTAAGAATATTCTTGCTCCTTGGGGCACCTGGGTGGCTCAGTTGGTTAAGCATCCAGCTTTGGCTCAGGTCATGTCTCGTGGTTCATGGTTCAAGCCCTATATCGGGTTCTGTGCTGACAGCTTGGAGCCTGGAGCCTGCTTCGGATTCTGTGTCTCCCTCTCTCTGCCCCTCCCCTGCTCTTACTCTGTCTCTCTCTCTCTCTCTCTCTCTCTCTCTCTCAAAAATAAATAAAACATTTAAAAAAATAAAAATAGAAGAATATTCTTGCTCCTTGATACAAAAGCAAGATTTATATATAATCTGAACACACACATGTAAATACACTCATGCACATAAAGTTTAGGTTACACTAATATTCAATGGAGTTCTTTTTTTTTAATGTTTATTTATTTAGTTTTGAGAGAGAAAGAGAGCAGAGACAGACCAAGACAGAAATCCCAACCAGACTCTGGGCTGTCAGCGCAGAGCCCGACCTGGGGCTTGAACTCACGTACCATGAGATCATGACCTGAGCTGAAATCAAGAGTTGGACACTTAACCAACTGAGCCACCCAGGTGCCCCTCAATGGAGCTCGTAAATGAGGCAGAGAGTGGGGTTAGCAGTTCCCCACTGCCACCACCCCCCCACCCCTCCCCCCCCCCCCCCCACCAATAAGGAGCAGTAGAAGAAATTCCAGGGTTATGCAAATTGAGAGAAAGAGGTTAGCTTGAGGTGCAATACCAATTATATGTGCACACAAGATGTAATATCAATAGCATTTTCATGCATATATTAATATTAGATATACTGTTTAAAATATAACACTTATTTTCTGCTAGACTGACACACTGGAATGTTTTTCCAGAAAAAAATTACTTCTTCTCTGTTACTAGTTCTGTACTCTGTTCTAAGAACCAAATGGCAGGCCTATTATGAGGTCCAATTGCTAGCACACCTGAGTGTACTTTCTTAAGGAGATGGAGAACACTTTTCATGCACTCTCCCTCTATCCCAGGTATAAAAAAGCAACCATACATTTTTATTCTTGCTTCCCTTTATGTAACAGCCCACTTTCCTAACAGTTGACTGCATGTGGAAACGGAGGGATACAGACGTTAAGATTTTTGTCCATGGTCACCCAGTAAAGCAACACAGCTGAACCAGAAGCAAGCCTAAATTCCTCAAGTTTTCAACCACATCTTGCTGCTTTGCACAAGGGTAAAAAACAATAATGAAAGCACATACCTCACTTTTCATAACGACAATGCATTCATCTCAGTGGCTGTACATTTGTAAAAATCAACATGACATTTCAAGTCATTCTGGACCCACAGTCCACTGCTTCTAAGTAGTATACACTCTGAAAGGGCTTTGAAAAGTCTTTGACTTTAAGTCCAAGAGGAACTGCTGTGTAGGTTCAAAGCTTCCCAAGGTTGCCAGAACTTTAAACACAACTGTCTTAACTTCTTTTTTTAATGTTTCTTTTAAAACCTTATTTATTTTGAGAGAGAGAGAGAGAGAGAGAGATAGAGAGAGAGGAGAGAGAGAGAGAGAGAAAGATAGTGGGCAGGGGAGGGGCAAAGAGAGCACGCGTGTGCGCTGCTGCGCGCAAGGTGGGGGGGGGGGGGCAAAGAGAGCGCACGCAAGCAGGCTCCACAATGAGTGAGCCAACAAGGTGCTCTGATAACTGTCTTATCTTCTAATGAGCAGTCAGTTGTCTTCAAACTGACCAAATCCAAAATCTTGGTGGACATAAATATCTGAGCACATTCTAGAATATCACACAATGAAATTTATTTCCCAGACTTACAGACTTTTGCAGGGGAAGGTGGAGGCTAAATGGCAGATAATATCTTTCTAGTTGGGTATACTTTGGAGAAATAGCTTAAGCTTTCTTAGATATGCATTCTAGGGTTATTTTTCCTTATGCACCATGATTCCTATAGCTGGGATCTGTGTGGTGGCAGTGCATTTCCACCTTCTTTATCAGTATTATGCCAACCTACTTTCAAGGCTCAACTTAGGATGTATCAGCTTTTTCAACTTTCCTCCATCCATAATATCAACGGTAACTGCTCTCTGTTTTTTAGGCACAAACTTATATATTTCTTACAGCCTTACTTTGTCTGTTTCCCCATTTAGTTTTGTCTCTTCAATTAACTTATAAACTCTTTCAGTTCACAGCCTTTACACCACACAGCTACACGTTATCCACAGCCCACTCAGAAATAACAGAATGCCCTGATGCTTAATCTGTGACTCTCTGTCCTTATGTACCCAAGTCATACAATTAATTAGTAAGAAGGATAATGTGGTCTGCAGGACCATAGCCTCTATTTAAGAGTTCCTCATCTTTCCCTTTCAGGAGACCAGAAAAATCTTCCTGAAGATGTTTTTCAGGCAAATGGCAAACATTTTACTTCTTCTGTTTGACACACATGAACAAAGTTCTAATTACTTCAGAAAAAAAATTATTTTGCTTTTCCCCATTACTTAAAGGGTGGATACATTTTCTAACAGTCATTTCTGGCTAGCATCCTATTTCCTACTTACATCTTTCAGATCTGAGCTGCATTTTCTGCTGTCCTTTAGGACTCTGGGAGGCCTAGCTATGAATCAACCTTTCCTCTTTCAGACAGACATGTTTCCCTTTCCACAGAATCACTCAATGATTTTTATCCCTCCCATTCTCATTACAAAGAAATAAAACAAAAAATAGGCTGCTTGCAGATACTGGTAACATGTCACATACTTGACCCCATCTGTCAACCACACAGCAGTAGAGTGTTGAGTTGAGTGTTGAGTGGAACAGTAAGAAACTGATGTCTCCTACTTTTATGAAAAACTATAAAGGTAGCACACTAAAAGATACAAAGAATAAGTTACCTCATCATTTCTAAAACCCTTGTTGCTACGTAACAATGTCTTTAATTAATATATTTATAGTAAATGTGTAATAGCCCAAAAATATTTTCCTAATATTTGAAATTTCCTGTGATTATAATTTCTGGGGAATGTGTGATTTGGATTATGAAATGGAAACCATCATCTTACTGAATTCAATCAATGATATCAACAGAAATGAAAATAAAGCGTTGTAAAACCAAGCTTAGAAAAGGTATAGTATCTCGAAAAAGTGGTAAGAAACCAAAATAAAACAAGCTTAACTGGGATCAATGTAAGGAGGTATAGTAAGAAAGAAATGGAGGGGCACCTGGGTGGCTCAGTCAGTTAAGCATCCAACTTTGGCTCAAGTCATGATCTCATGGTTGTTGAGTTCTAGCCCAGCATTGGGCTGTCGCTGTCAGCACACAGCCTACTTCACATCCTCTGCCCCCTCTCTCTCTGCCCCTCCCCTGCATGTGCTCTCTCTCTTTCAAAATAAAAAAACATTTTTTTCAGAAGAAAGAAAGAAATGGAATTGCACTGGCATAAAATGGAAAATAAGTGTGTGCCCCAATAATGCAACATGACAAATTTTATTAGTAGGTTGGGAAAAAAATCCATCCAATGGATGTGCCTGCATTCTGGAAAAAAGAGTTGTGAAATTTCTTTCTGTAAAGAAATCTCACAAACAACACAGGACTGCCATTTGACTGGCATATTGGGTCTTAAAGTAGTGGGAAAATTTAATGACATCTTATAGTCTCTTCTCAAAACTTTATAATTGTATAGGCCCAAAAGTTTATTAATTGGATTTGAAAATAAAAATAGGGCACAGTTTCCTATGAATGCAATCATTTATTCGGTCTGATGTAAGTGGTATATTTACACTGACAGTCACTGAAACAAAGAAATGAAATTTCATTTTGTAGGACTATTCAGTTAACAGCAATAACAATGAAGCTGAAACGCTCACCCTATTCATACCTGAAATGCCCTCATTATAATACTTTGCTTGTCCCTCCAAAATAGCCAAAAAGGAAGAGTACCCGACATTCTCCAATTCAACTCAGAACTGATGGCACATTCCCTTAGTTTACTGCAGCTGCCAGAAAGCACCACTCTAGAGCTCAGTTCCAGGACTAGGCTGGTATATCTATCTGCCTTTGCCTTTTGTGGTTTGTAAGCCTTAAACCCAACTCTTTCAAGACTCTTCCCAAAGCATAAAGACCAGGTCAGAGAATGTGAATGATGAATTACCTCTACAGCTAGAAAGCAACCCACGATCACAGTTCCTAACACTGTCTTAAAAAGACATAAACTGAACCCATAAGGCTCATGCTGGTAGGTCTTATCTCCGAAAGTCCCACCACAATCACACTAAAAGAGTAAGCTGTGAAAGAATACAGAGCACATTCCTTCAGAAAAATTTGCTTGTAGCCTACTTCTCAAAACAGACTTAAGGCGGTTCACCTTATAAAACAAAAACAAAAATAATTGTATAGTATCAATAAGAAGAGTCAGAATCAGAGACAATAAAATTAATCCAAGAAATCAAGACCACGAAAAATGCTTTCCTTGGATTTCTTTAGTGATATCTCTATTCACCAGAACTCCATCTCTGCACTTTTACATCGGAGTCCTAATTATCTTCACCCTGGCATCCTTTCTAACTTATTCTCTAGAAAATGATTCCTTAGGCTTGATGTACAACCTGCTCAATCTAAAATACTTAATAGCCCACATAAGGACTTTCTTCCTAGGGATCTATAAGACATGAGCAAGTAATATTATTTAAATAAATCTCCACTTTGCATGCAAATTCTCAACCGTGAATGGACAAAAATAATCCCAAGATACAAAGGACAGCCCACTCTTGGTGATGGTGATATGATGGTGGCCAAGGTGGTGACAATATGAGTCTGTTTATGTGTACGTGTATTGCATATAGGAACAGTGGGGCGAAGAGTGGGAACAGAGAAAGAGCTGGCTGTATGTGGTAGAGCTTTAGATTGATTTTTTTCAGCAACATTTATTAAAGTTATATCCCCCTCTCCTGCCATAGGCTGACACCCTAAATATGTGTTCAGCCAAAAGCAGTCTCTCATCATAGGGCCTCTCCAAACTCAAAATGGGCAAAAATCACAATTCAACGCACTTAGGATAACTTTGCCATGAGGATGGCAACATCCTGGGACTGGATGCAATGGTCAACTGATGTTCTAGAGCCCTCTTATCCTTTGGATCAATCTGTCCATTCAGATTCGACCTACTGACAGGCTGAACTATCTTCCAGATCCTTCCTATCCACATTAAATGTCATTGCTAAATTATATGATATTAATTGATATTACTGGAATTGAGTGAATATAGCTTGCTAATTTGTCATACACATATGTTTGATAAACTTATTCTATTTATTATTTCCAGCACATCCTGGGAACTATACAGATGGTGCATTAACCATTTCAGGATACCTACTCACTGGTCGATTGGCTCCCATTAAAAACCATTCAGACATGGACTTTTATTTTGTTTTTCGCTTGTAGATTTGTCTTGTGGTAATGCAGTTATAATCTTTTATGAGTCTCCTTGGAAATTAAGGGCATGATAGGCCAGAAGTAAAAATACAGTGTGTGGCAATACAGTAGTTTTTTTTTTTTTCTTTTTTAGCAAAACAACTGAGAAGTCAATGGGAGATAGGATTCTCAATATATGATTCTAGAGATGTAAGATCTCTAGAAAACACAGTTAAACAGCCCAAACTACAGAAAAACTTACAAAGAAAACTTTCAAAACTAGGAAAATGCTTTGATCGCTTGGCTCTAAGTATTTCAGTTAAGTATACATATAGCTGAGGTTTATTGTGACCCTTGATGCTATGCTTAATCAGGTATCCTAAAACTAATACAAAGGAAGTCCAACAAAATAATACCAAAAGTTGATACCATTTCACTGTTCATTTAAGGACTCTGGTTTTCAGTGTAAGTAAAAATTAAACTAAAACAAAACTTTGAAATTCCAAGAGTATTCTCAGGAAAAAAACTTTGAATACAAATAACTTTTTAAAATTCAAGAAAGTCAAATCTGTAACTCAAGAAAATGGATTTTAAAAACTACACAAATATAGATATCTCCAAATGAGTATTATCCATCAAAATATTTAACAGCTGTCTTAGGAAGTCTACATGAATGTTTTTTTAATGCTGCTTTGTTATAAAGAATTATTTTTTTTTCCAATTTTCCTTTCAGAAGTGTTTTCAAATAATTTATATCCCTGTAATACTATCTCTGGTGTGGGATAGTTAAGAGACATACAGGAAAATGCCAGTTTTTAAATGTCTTTTTTAATGACATCAGAATTATTGATGGGGGGTAGACAGACAGATATAAACTGATGGATAATTTCCCTTACCTAAATGCCACACATACACAAATCTCAGCTATTGTGCAGTAAGTTTCCTAAACAATATTCCAAGATAAATAACAGTAAGTTCCTGGGTCTACAGAACACACTTTTACAACATAAGTATTGAACGTGGTGCCAAAGCTAATTGTGCACAAGAGGAATAAGATTATAGTTACTCAAAACAATATAATCTGTGCATTAAAACAAAATATTCTCAATTACTTAAAAAAACCTGAATTTCACGCTCAGAGTTTTCCAGCCAAGAAGTGGAAGAATGAAGGGACTGACTAGCTATTTCAAAGAAAAGTTGCAATGACGTATTTCTAAATCATGAAGTTAACTTGAGGCTGCAATGAAATAATTTTGTCTGAATTAACTATAAGACAATTTTTATTTCCCCTTTAACTTAGCTAGTAGAAGGAAACATTAAGAAATAATACTTTGTGTGTAACATGAATGGTTTTACATCAGCAAATACAAAGGGATAAAGGGACATAGATTTTTATGGTAGCGAAATTCCAATGTAGATCTTTAAAGTCTGTTTACAACTGCCCTGCTTTCTTACTTATTCGTTTTCATGGTTCTTCAAATAAAATGTTCAAAACACAATTTATAACCTTACACTAACTCTTATGTCTATGTCCTTTCCACAACTGATCAATATTTTATACCTACATAAACTCACTATAAACATTTCGACAAATAAAATTCAAACTACTTTAGGTTAAGAAGGGTGTCATGATTTACACAGTCACAGCAATGAAATCTGAAGTCCTTATCGGTGTTTCTCAGACTTAAGCATACATCACAATTATCACCTAAGGTAAGGAACACAGATTGCTGGGTCCCACACTCTGAATTTCTGATTTAGAAAGTCTGGGAGGGGCCTGATCATTTGCATTTCTAACAAGTTTCCAGGTGAGGCTGATGCTGAAGGTTAGGAGTTCCCACTGTGAGAACCTAACTCTTGTGCTAGAACATATTTAAAAACTAATACATAAATAAATTTTTTCACCCACCTAGTAGCTGTAACATTTATAAGGACCAGGGATGTGGATTAATTTTCACAAAAACCCCATTCTAATCCAAGCCAGATGCCTAATAGCCACACCAATATTAAAAGAAAACAGAAGAAAAAAAAAAAAAAAAAAGACCACTACCTTCATCACAGTGATTAGCTCAGTGGCAGAACTGCATTCCCCTTTGTTGTTAAGCATCATGGGCATTATTTCAATGCAACTGTTTCCTACTTGTTTCCACTCTTAGATCTTACCCTTCCACTGCCCAAAATGAAACCGTGCCAGGATTTATAATCCGAATGACAAAAAGTGACAGGAAAATGGTACCATGCCTTTCTAATCCAGACACTTCCAGCATGTCCTGCCATCCCCGAATCTAACTTCTCATTATCTCCTACACACACACACACACACACACACACACACACACACACACACAGAGTTGTTGTTTAATCTTCTTAGCTGGAATGATCTGAACAAATGAAAAAGAAATAAAGACTTGGATATGGGATTAAAGGAATCCAGACTCCCCCATGTTAAGGAACAGCTCCTTCATAAGGCTCTATCTCCAATATTCCTCTATCCCTAGCATCTCAGCCACTCTAAGATGTTCAGAAGTCAAAAGAGCAATAAGTGAATTCTTGCCCTCCTCAAGGCCCCACCTCCTGCTGTCAGCCAAGCAGTAAGATCTGCCTGGAGTTTCAACATCTCTCTCAACATACACACACACCACCATCATGACCACCACCACCACCTCAAGCGGGTTCTCTTTCCTTTGGGAAAGAGGGGCTGGGTAGAGAGGAGAAATTAAGATGCACAGAGGTAGGAGAAAGTGAAACTTTTCTGGCCTGAGCCAAAAAGGGAACTAGGAAGACAAGAAAGAAAAGTGGCAGATGGAGCGCTGGATGGCCAAAGCTCACCCCTCCCAACCCCCTCCTGACCACCACCTCAAACACTCAAGCCAGGAAAAACACAGCAGAGACAGTAAAAAAAGGCTGGGTCAGATCTCCTGCCTCCTTCCCCACACACCTGCCCATGGCACACACCACGTTCCCAGAGAGTTTAAGTATTCAAAGTCCCCTTGCACCCACACCCACTCTGCAGTAAGTTCCAGGGTCTGCAGGGAAAGCTCTACAAACACTCATGCCCTTTGCCCAGGGACAGCCATTGACCTAGCAGTGCAGCGCTGGGGTCCAAACCCTGGAGTGATACCAAAGGCAGCAGTTGAGTGTCCAGCACACCCTGACCCTAGGAGAGCTGTAGCAGAGTGGTGGCTGCTGTCCCCTCCATAGCTGTTCTCTTAACCTTCCTACCATACCTCTGAGATCACAAAAGTTATGTTTCCTTTGTGGCACTGCCTGCTGGTCCCAGGAAACGAGGCACATTTCAACCAGAGTCTGGGTGTGTGTGTGAGTGAGTGTATCTTTCAATCCCGAAAGCCAAGGGTGCCAACTGCTGACAGGCAAAGGAACCTAGATCTGCTCTTGAGGACTTAAAAATCTCCAAATTAACAAGCTCGCCCTTCTCTCGGTCCTAACCGGCCCAAACCTGGGTTTTCCAGAGAACTGTCCTTGTGTTCCTGTTGCAGCGAGCTGGTGTCCTGCCCCGGAGCCAAGACGCGCAGACTTGGCCATCCGTTCATTCATGCATTTGCTCATCCATTCACATAAACATGTCCCTTAATTGTGTCTGGCACCGAGAATCTTGCCTGCTATTTTCCCCTCCCCAAGTCAGTATTCATGGCAACGCTGGTGCAGAACGCAACTCAATTGTCACCCCACTTCCTGAGCCGGAAAACGAAGTCATGTAAGCATTCACCAAGAAGAAGAAGGAAAAAAAAAAAAAAAAAAAGGAAAAGGTGGAGAAAAGGAGGAGGCGGGAGACGGAGAGGGATGGGGAGCTCACTGGGGTCACATTCGGAGCTTCCCTTCGGGGGAAACCACGGCACAGACACCGCGGCAATGCAAGGAGCCAAATCATTATTAAATCAAGGACTGCTAGAGCTCTGTTCCCCAGCGGGGATAAATCAAGTGCAAAGCCACTCGTTCGCAAGAGTGCAATGTTGCCGGCTCGACCCAACTCCCAGCCCCAACCGAGGCGCTGGGGGAGCGGCTCGCAACCCAACCCGCAGCGCGCTCGCTGCCTCCTCACCGCTCCCAATAACGTGATGAAGTGTAAATCAAATACCACGCCGGGAGGGGCCCCGGAACGGCGCGAGTCGTGCATTTTCGCTCGCCAGCCTATGTTGCCTAAGAATCACAAGGTCACGATACCGTCGCGATTGCACTCACCGTATACTCCTTGGCCAGAGATCCCTTCCAGGAGGACTGTCAGCAGCCACACGAGACCGTACACTAAATCCATCTTCACGTGAACATGAACATATCCAGCCCAGGGGGGATGCAGCGGGACCTTCCGGAGGCCGGCGGCCAGCCGAGCGCGCTCCACTCGCGCCCGGGCCGAGCCGAGGTGCCCAGGAACCGCTCGCCGAAGAAGGAAGCGCCGTCCGTCTGTCCTTCTCCGGCGGCGGCCGTGAGCGGAGCGCAGAAGCCCCGCACACCCCACACTCATGCACACACACACACACACACACACACACACACACACACACACACGCACACACACACGCACACACACACTCCCAAAACACAATACCCCGACACACACTCACACGCACGCAGCACTCACACCGGGCGCCTGGGAAAATCGCAGGCGCCGGGGAGGAGCAGGGGGCGTGATGGGAAGGGGACCGGGAGGCGAAGTGTTCTTCAGGGTAGCGGGCTCGAGTCTCCGCAGCGACGGCGGCGGCGGCGCGCTGGGCTGGCGGCGGGCGCGGGCCAGGGGCCGGGGGTGCCGAGCGCTGCAAGCCTGACGCGGGCAGCCACGGAGCAGGAACAGCCACGGAGCAGGAAGTGGCCTCTGACTCGCGGCTCGGAGCAGGGGCTTCCTCGCGTGGATTCGCCTTTACAAAGTAACTCGCGAAGGTCCCCGGAGGAGCGTCAAGCGGCGGCAGCGGCCCGCCCGCCCGCAGTCCGGAGCCCCCAGCCCTGCTGTCTTGCCTTCCCCCATTCCATCAGTTGCCATTGCAACGCCAATCCTGTTACACGATACAGGCTCGCATCTCCGAGCGGGGAGAGGAGGAAGAGGAGGAGGAGGAAGAGGAGGAGTGGGGCCAGGGGGACGGGGGTGGGGAGGCAGGGAAGGGAGGGGGGGGGAGAAGGAGGAGAGGGACCGAAGAGGAGCAGAGTGTGCGTCTGGAGCTCTCTCGGGCAACAGCCTCAGCCGCCGCCGCCGCCACCACCACCGTTCTCCAAAATAGCCTTTAGTGCCCCGCCAGCGAAGAGAGGGCTTCGGGCGGCCGCACAGATTCCGGGAGCCGAAAGCAGAGTCCAGGCACCGCCACTTGCAAGGGAGGGAGAATGCCAAGCCGAGACCGGATCCGCACACACGTCTACGCGTGCCCACCGGCACCGCGCGCGTCCTCTTCGCTTCCGCGCCGCCCCCGCCAGGTGGAGGGGTGGGGGCGGTCGGGACAGGCGGGAGTTTAGAGCAGGGAGCAGCAGAAGGGGTTCCCCGCCTGGGCTAACGTAGTGCTGGCATCCAGAGGTGAACGCGGGAGCGGCCGCCTGAAGAGGACACCCGGCTGCGTGGCCGCCGCTCGGGCCCCAGCTGCGGCAGAGGTGTCGGGCCAGGCGGCGGAGCGCCCAGGGCTCGACGCCGGCCGGAATCCCTGGCTGTGCGCGGGGGTGCGCGCCGCGGAGGCGAGAGGAGGAGGAGGAGGAGGAGGAGGAGGAGGAGGAGAGCGAAGGCGAAGCCGAGAGCGGGCGGACGGGCTGCCGGGCTGCCAGAGAGGGAGGCTGTGTGTGGTCACGTTGTGCGCTACGTGCTGAGAGCGCGAGCTGCTAGCCGCAGCTGGGCGACGTCAAAGCCGGGTGCGCGGCTCTGCCGCCTGCCTCCGCGCCTCCTCTGCCTCCTCTGCTCCGCCTTCGCTCTGCCTGCCTGTGTCAGCCGAGGAGCTCATCAGTATGGACAGCGCCAAGAGGCTCCGCGAGGCCGGCGGCATCCGGCCTCCAGCTTTCCCCGCCGAGGCCCTCCCCCAACTCCCTGGGAGCTCCGCGGCGGCGGACCACCGTTATCATGCCCGACGCCGCTGTTTGCGCTTGCACGCCGAAGGGCCGGCTGCCACCCTAGACCAGGGTAATTACAGCACACACCGTCTCCTCCCCGTCGCCCAAGGTCTTCCAGGACCCGTTCTACTTGACTAGAGGGCAGAACAGGCCAGGGCACTTAGAAACGGCACAGTTTCTTCCCCATTTCCGTCCTTTTCAAATGGAATTGTGGTCAGCGCGGCAATGAAATGCCTCTCCTCTCTAGGAGAGGAGACACTGGGAGTTCAGAGCTTAGTTTATTTAACATGCAGTGTCTCCTACTAAAGTTAACTGCTTTGAAAATCTTTTCTCTTTTGTGAAAGACAGTGTCTCACAGGGGCAGAGCTAGCTAGCTAGCTCTGATATTTGGGGAGCTTAAGAAATTCAGTTACAAAAGGATTAGAAAACTCGAGGCATCTTTACTTTGGAGCAAGTGTAGAAATACTTAGCCCAATTTTAATAGGGAAAAACTGGGAATATAGTAGTGATTTGTGATTTGCTTCTATAACCACAATAATTAATGCTTCCTGCGTGCAATCCACTTTCTTGAATATATTCTTCACTATTCGAACAGCATATGGATAGGGAAGTGATAAAAATAGCTACAAACGTGCATTTATACGTGTGTTACAAAAGTAATTGCTATGAAAAATCTGGAGCATAGTATTCATTTATCTGCTCCCATAATAGATTAGTGCTGCAGTTCCCTCTCCCCCTGCTACTTCTGCTGTGGGGAGGGAACTCCAAGCAAGAGAAAATGAATAGTCCCCGTTGTTTCCACCAAGGTCCTTTATCTCACTTAAGTGAATTATGTATATCATCTTTGTAGGGTGGGATCTACTGCTTACCCTCTGGATTTCCAAGATAGGAGGAACCAAGAATGGGTTCCAAGAATGGGATGGTGAAAGCGTCCCAATGGACGCTTCACTGAGTGTTGAGGACCCCTTCCTTATGAAATGCCACTTTCACATGGATGGAATTAAGTGTCACTTTAGAAGCAAAATTCAATGTGTGGCACTTCTGAAAAGAATGAGTGACGTTCACTCACTGGCCACTTGTATGGGGAGGATGGGGGTGGGAATTGTCTTAAGTTTCTGAAGATCTGTCTTTAAAAAAAAAAAAAATCATTCCTGCATAGTACAGCATAGCAGCTTCAAGGGGCAGTAAACTGCAACTCTCAGACAGCAGCTCACAATGTATATTGTCCATGAGACACTTGCAGATTTTAGCTGCTCATGTTCTGAAGTAGTATTTAACCTGCATATTGGCACTATCCCCTTTTTTTTAGGGGTGGGGGACTCATATTGAATCATTTGCTCTTTGAGTGTTTGCAGGACTCTAGACTGAAATATCTTAATATCCCAGAATGTCAGTGTATCACATTTGCAAAGGAATCCAGTCTAAGTGACTATCCCTAATGGGGATTATTTTCCTTAACTTTCAACATTAGGACGTTAGCTTCAGGGAGTCAGGGCCTCTATTTTCCACGTAGTGCACACCTCTGTCTAGGGAAGGACCCTACACCCATGGAACCCTCAGCAGTTTCTGAATGAACTATTCAGAGCTTGGAAAGAACCTGGACATTGTGGAATTTATTTCAGTTGAGGAAATAGCCAGGTGTATCTACTCTGGGCCAGGCCTAATTCTGGATATTGGACATTCAAAAATATGTCAGACAGAATCCCTTACTTTAAGAAACAGACAATCTAGTGGACAGGGTGTGTTGGTCAACACATGCACTACTATCTCTGTTGACACGATAACTTTTATATAAGTAAACAAAGTCCTAGGGCATAGGGTGGCAAACTCTATGTGCAACCATTAATTCAGTTAACATGACAGTAAAAATAAAAAGTTGCACTGGATTTAATATAGGGGTTTTTGTTCCTATGAAAATCCTGGATAGATAATTTATGGGAAAAAATGGCCAGTTCAACCAATCAAAGTATTATTTTATAAATTTATTTTTATTTTTGATATTCAGCATTTTATATCTGCTCTGACCAAACAGGCCTGATGTATTCAGCCACACCTAGCACTAGCTACTGAAGGCCTCCAGGTGGTGAGCCTGAGCTGAGGCTTGAGGATGGGAAGGGAGATGGTTTATTAGAGGAGAGGAGCTCTAGAAGACAGGTCCAAGAGCTATAATGAAATCGGACCCAGGACACTCTGTGTAGCCCAATTAGAGCAGTTTCCTATAGGAGCAGTATAAATAACCTATGGAATACTAGCTTCTTGGATGTTGCATTGTGGATATAGATGTTGCTTTGAGCCCAAAGGAATCCCACATTATATTACTGCCAGGGCCCACTCAAGAGTATTCTGTCTCTAACAAGAAGAGCAATGAACACTTTATCATTTGCAATTACAGGGCCATGAAAATTTAGGGGCTCCCCTCTGACAACCCTAATTACCTTAACAATGTGTTATAGTTTTATTGACTATGGTTTCTGTTTAATTTTTATCTCCATTTTCCAGTATGAGCATGACATTCCAACCTAGGTTGCATCAGAGAGGCAATGTCATAGAGGGAGTCAGGGCTCGGGACAAGATACACCAAGGTAGTGGGACAGAAAAAAGAAAAACTAGTAACTCTGGAGATACAGCTGGGTAGGGAAAAATTGGAATATTAGTGACAAATCTGCCCTTTCTTTCTAATCTAGCTTCTTCCCACAAAGCCAATACAAGGCCTTGTATGTTATTTATGGTTACTCCCTGTTTCCTCCACTGGCCCTTTTAATTTTTTTTTTTTAACGTTTATTTATTTTTGAGACAGAGAGAGACAGAGCATGAACAGGGGAGGAGCAGAGAGAGAGGGAGACACAGAATCTGAAACAGGCTCCAGGCTCTGAGCTGTCAGCCCAGAGCCCGACGCGGGGCTCGAACTCACAGACCGTGAGATCATGACCTGAGCCGAAGTCAGACGCTTAACCGACCGAGCCACCCAGGCGCCCCCCACTGGCCCTTTTAAATCACATATACACTACTCCCTGTCCTGTTTATAAAACCAAACAAGAATGTAGAAATCATCAGGAGTATATAGGTAATCTCTCAGAAATTGTACACCCTGATCTGTTGCCCCACACTTCTTTGTGCTTGCTGTAGTCTTCTTGGTCACAGATTCCTGGTTTATATCACAGCTTATTGGGACTATAACCCACCCTGAATCATACCTTTCTTGTCTGTGTGTATGTACCCCTGGCCTAATCCTTTTATCCTGAGGCTAAATCTATTTCTGACATTTCCAAAACCTGTTAGGGCAAACTCTATTGTTCTGTGGCTCAGACATGCACCTGAGACCCCATACTATCACTCCCTCAACCTCTGTCCAATGGACCAGTGCTCTTGAAAGCTAATCCACTCTGATTAAACCCTAAAATGGAACCATTCCTGTAGGGTACAAAATCTTCTGTCCTGGTAAGTTTCCTCTAGCCAAGTGCCTTTCCACCTAGTTTTATTTTCTCCTACTTAGTAATACCTTCCAGGATGCAAGCTTAGAAATCTAAGCAGCATCACCTAGAATTGACAGTTTCAGACAGTAAGACATGATTTACCTTCTGAGAGACAAAGCATAGTATTGGGGATTCTAGGTCTGGTCATTTCCAGGAAGCAGGTAGGGGACACTTGTTCATAAACAGCAGAACTGAGACAGACACTGGTGTTGAGTATGAGACAAGGATTTCATTTTGAGAAACAGGACTGTCCCTTAGCAAGGCTTTAGTGGGAACAAAAAGGGAAATGAGAACGGTAACTGCTAATATTCTAAATAAAGAAGCACAGCAAATCCCCGTTGTATGGACTGAGAGAAGTCAAGGAGAGATATATGGCTTGAGGAAGCAACAAAATACCCGAAGGTTAATCCCTAGAGGTAGTAAATCCAGGGTCTAAATTAAAAAAAAAAAAAAAAAAAAAAAAAAAAAGAGGTACCTAGGAAAGGCTCATTATATCGATACTGTTTTGAGAGGATGCCAAGGTAATTTGTTACCAGATGATGGGGCTAAGGTCTCAGATATATTGTGGCTGCCAGTAAGGAGGACCTGAAGGACTCAGGAAAGTAGAGGAAGAGGCAGAAACCATGAGGCAAGGGTCTTTATAGTCTTGATATTCTATCTTCACCTTAAAAATAGCAGATCTTTGAGATTTTTTTTACTCATGTGGTCAAGAGCATTCTCCCTCATGTGCCCTCCTTCTTTAAGAAAGATATGCTAGTCAATAGATCTAAACTTCCAGGATTTTGTGAACCACTCATGTTTTCTATAGTTTGTATCTTGAACCCACAATTATTTTTTAAAAGCGTACCCTCATATACCATAGCCTTGACAATTTTAGTAGCCCTGCCCTAGATTTATTCTTATTCTGGCACGTCTCCCTCGATTCTGACACTATTTCAGGAACAGAGAAGATGCAGATTTGTTCCAGAGTAGAAGATGTTCAGTTCAGGGCAGTGTAACATAGTAGGTAAAGGTCTGAGCTTTGACATCAGACTGCCTTGGGCTTGAATCACTGATGTCACTCTGACCTTCACATTTCTCGTATTTCATAAAACAAAAAGAACAAGAGGTTACTAAGAGTTTAAGTAAAGTAATACACATGAAATAAATAGCTCAGCACCTGGCATATAGTGCTCAAATAATATATTATTACTCAATATTTTTATTGATAATTGTTAGTTGTTAAAGAGCATTACTAGATGGGGCTAATAACTTGAATCACTTCCACTTTGAGGTTAGCTAACAGCTCAGAACCTTTGGTTTTATAAGTATGATGAAGTGTTCTTTTCTCCAAAAAGCATTACTTCACTTGCTTTCATTCAAAGTCCAACTGTCCCATTTCTGTCCAGTCACATTGAATTCTGAAGTCTTTCTACGGTTTATCTGTAATGGTTTGGCATTTCAGTACTTCAGCATAGCTTAATATCTTCTGAAAACTTGAAAATTTAAGAGTACAATTCTACTTCAAGATTATTTTTGAAAGTGCCACATCCCTGGATGTATCCTTGGAAAACTCCATAGCTTAAATATTAACACAGAGAAGTTTCTGCTTATCATTTTTGCTTGGGTTACTATCTTTTAAAAACAGATTGGTATGAAGTAATGCTTACACTTCTAGGTCACCAGTAGTCTAGATTAAAGATCAACATCAAAGTTGGATTAGCAATTTTGTGGTGGAAGTATAAAGAAACCCACTGTTTCTGACAAGGAAGTGATTTGATTAAGCCACAGATATGTTATAAAGGACTAGAAGAGAGTTGAACTAAAAATTTCCCCAAGATTCTACATTTGGAGCAGTTTATAGATGTGCATGTAATAGGAAATAAGGGAAAGGAAATTTGGGTCGTATCAGAGCTGGGCTCATTTTGACATCACATCACTAATACAATTAATATAATATAATATGCCATAACATAACATAACATAACATAACATAACATAACATAAACTTTAAACATTCTCTGTAGTTAAACTCGACCTGCTAATAAGCTACTCCTATCAACCAGTGGTTGGAAAAAGTCAAGGAAGCACAAAGCCTTCTTAGGTTTAAAATTTACCATCTTTTATCTAATTACCCAGTTTTTCAGGGTTTCTTTCACATGCTCTTCTCCTTGTCCTCACTCCATGATTGTTGGTTCATGTTTTGTCCTTATATTCGGGATAGGTATCTTCTTTTATTGTTGTCTTCCATTTCATCTTTAGGTGTTTACCATTAACCCTGCTACACCCATTGCTCTCATCTTCACCCATTGGCTTTGAGTGATAAGGACTCAGCTCTTGGCTCATTCCAACTTCAGGCTTCTTTCAGACTTCCTGCCATGGAAGAACTTTCTCATTCCCCTCTGGAGCCACCAGGAAAATCTAGATCTCCTCCACCCCACTCATATTGGGAAACTATATAGCATCACTCTTCATTCTCTCTTTACCTGTGTATACCATGTTGACATTTCTCCTCCTTTGTAGATTCCCTAATTTACACTCAAGGAGGTGTTTTCATTCAAGAGTTAAGGCAAGATTCAAAAAATAAGTTTTCTCCACCATAGAATTCCTAAAGTGTATGAAGGTCACTAATCCCTTTCAATCACAAGACAGGACAGGAAAGTCCCCCTCAGGAACATCCATTTCCCTATCTTCCAAATCTGTCATCTCTTTTTCCTTCCTCTCCCTGGGCTCTTCTACTCTCCCTGACCATAAGCCTCTCACCAGGCCAGAGGAAAGTTGACCATCCTTCCAAAGGAAATACGAAACGCATTTCAATCTTACATTCTTACTGTCTGCTTTATAGAAAAACTGCTGTGGTCTGACTTCTCCAAGCTAAAGCTTAATAATTTAAAGCCTAGGTCCTCCCAAAAAAAAAGAAAAAAAAAAAAACACCTTTTTTCTTTCGAATGCCTGACACTTCTTTTTTCCCTGGTTTCTGCCCTTTCCCTGAAGGTATGCTCAGCTTCGATAAATGTGGAACCTTAGAGCAGCAAGAATTACAGGAAATGAGAAAGAAGTTGAATATAAGATAATATTTCAAAATATTAGTTATAGCTGCACACCCCAACCTTGTATAATTAGGTTAGTAAGGGGGTAGGACCATGTCCTGTCTCTTAATGGTGGCTCAGGAAAGAAAACATTATTATGCAAGTTCAAAGTTTTGGAGCAGATCCAAAGAAGTGCAGGGTTGGGGGGTGGGAAGTTTCTAGGGGGCATTCATGAGAGGTGCCTTGAAGGAGGGAAAACTAAAAAAACAAAACCTGTGGGCAGGAAAGCAGTAACTAGGAGATTGAACAGTCAAGTATTCCAGCGTACTACAAAACTGGCAAAGAAAATTAGACCAGCCAAACATGTGGCTGAGTAGTTTGAAAGTTAACCAGGAAGAATACAACAAGACAGAAGAGGGAAGGGAGGAAGAACCACAGGGACCATACCAGGTTGAATAGTGCCCCCCCCCCCCCGCCATTGTTGTCTTCTCAGAATGTCAGAACTTCATTTGGAGGTAGGTTTTTAGCAGATCTTATTAGCTAAAATGGGACCATAATGGAATAGGGTGAGCCCTTAATTCAATATCACTGATGTCCTTAGAAGAAAAAGTACAGAAACAGACACACAGAGGAGAATACCATGCAACAACAGAGGCAGAGGCTGGAGTGATGCATCTTCAACTTAAGGAAAATAGGGGATTTCTGATGCCACCAAGGGCTAAGAGAAAGGTGAGGACACATTCTCTCCTGGCACCTTCAGAGAGAGCACGGCCCTGCTGACACCTTGATTTTGGCCTTCTAGCCTCAAGAAGTTTTAAGAGAATAAATTTCTGTTGTTATAAGCCACCCAGTTTGTGGGACTTTGTTACAACAGCCACAGAAAACAAATACACGAGCTCACATTTGTCTCTTGTGCAAGAGTATACACAAAAGCCATTTGGCTGAGACCTCTGGGGCTGCTATTCAGATCCCTGCCTTTAGAAAGTGTTCTTCTAAATCTTTATGGAATCACTTTTCTAGCTCGGACAAATCAACTAACCTCAGTAGTCCCTGCATTTCCAATACACAACATAATATTCATGAGAGCTAAAGGGAATTATGCTTGTTAAAATGTAGGTGATCATGTACTTTCTCAGGAAACTAGGAAGAACCAGGAAAACTCGATTTGAAGTTCTCCCATCTCAAGTTGACTCTGATGCAGCTACTCCCAAGTATGGGTGGGGAGCCTGGGATCTCCTGGAGAAGAATGGAAGGGAGGTAGTTCTGTCCTCCGTGCTGCATGTATCTGACAACACCCCTCTATTTCACGAAAGCAAGGAGGAGTTTTCAAACTTTCTTTTCTTGCCATTTATTCACCTCAACTCACAATAATAAATATATTTTCTGTCCAGACTCAGAACACACACACATATCCAAAACACATTTATTTCTCATAATACAATTACCCTTTGCACAAAAGTATTTTGTTATGTTCTTTTCTAGTCTATTCAATTCCTTTCTCTTCTATATTATTTTATTTTTAAAAAGTATAGTCTGACCATACTAAATTTATTCTATACCTCCTTAGTGTGTAACTGATCATATTTAATACAAATGCCTGTCTTTTGACATGCTGAAATGTTGCTTAAAATGTTGATAAAGAAATTCTCTATCTAAAAATTCTGAAAAGAGCATACACTTTAACTTTCATGCCCTGAAACAATAAGTCTTGGATAGGCTTTGGAGAAGGGATAATTGTTAAAGATACACATTTTAAATGATATACTTCTTTACTTGTTTTGTATCCTTTCTTGTTTCATTCCATATATAGTGACATCTTTCTTGCACAATAAATGCTCATCTTCAATAGCATTTTTAATGACTGAACAACAATCCCACTGGGTGGATTCAGTGGAATCATCTAATCAAGCTCCCTTTGTTAGGCATTTGGCTTGTTTTAAAAGCTTATATTCTAATGGGATGAGATAGATAATAACCAATAAACAAACAAATAAACAAGGATAATTGCAGATTGCAATAAGTACCTCAAAAAAGTGATGTAATAGTATACGAAAGGATTGGGGATTATGTTAGATAATATCATCAGGAAATGGATTTTGAGATAGACCTGGAAGACAAAAAGCCCACCTCATAAAGTTGTGAGGAGAGATCTACAGACACAGGGGAAAACAAGGGTTCTTGGAGTCTAATGCATTCAAGGAACAGAAAGATAGCTGTCTGGTAGTTAGGAACCAACTCATGAAGAACTCTGGTGGCCAGTGTAAAAAAAAAAAAAAAAAGGCTTTATTCTCAGTGCAGGGGTAAGCCTCTAGATAACTCAGAGTGATAGAAAGAAAAATAGAGACAAAGAGAGAAAAAGAATGAGAGAGAGAGAGAGAGAGAGAGAGAGAGAGAGGCTATCCCAAGAGGGAAAAGTAGTCAACAAGTATACTGGGCATGAGTATGAATGACTAAATCCGTTTGGGCACTGATCATATGAAACTTACAGTCAACTTCAGAGCTTACTTATTTATTTATTTTAGGGTGTTTTTTTAATGTTTCAAGTTTTTATTTAAATTCTAGTTAGTTAACATGTAGTATAATCTTGGTTTCAGGAGCAGAATTTAGTGATGTATCACTTACATATAACATCCAGTGCTCAATACAAGTCTCCACCTTAATGCTCATCACCTATTTAACCTATCTCCCCACCCATCTCCCCTCCTTCAACCCTCAGTTTGTTTTCTTTAGTTAAGAGACTCTTAAGGTTTGTTTCCCTGCTTTTTTTTTCCTTCCCCTATGTTTATCTGTTCTGTTTCTTAAATTCCACATATGAGTGAAATCATATGGTATTTATATCTCTCTGACTTATTTTGCTTAGCATAATGCACTCTAGCTCCATCCACATCGTTGTATATCGCAAGATTTATTTTTTATGGCTGAGTAATATTCCATTGTATATAGGTACTACCTCTTCTTTCTCCATTCACCAATCAATGGACATTTGGGCTCTTTCCATAATTTGGCTATTACTGATAATGCTGCTATAAATATCAGGGTGCATGTGTCCCTTCAAATCAGTGTTTTTGTATCCTTTGGGTAAATACCTAGTAGTGCAATTGCTGAGGCATAGGGTAGTTCTATTTGTAGAGGAACCTCCATCCTATTTTCCAAAGTGGCTGCACTAGTTTGCATTCCCACCACTAGTGTAAGAGGGTTCCCCTTTCTCTGCATCTTCGCCAACTTCTGTTGTTTCCTTTGGCTTTAGTAGTAGGTTTTAGTATAATTACAATTATTTTATGATAATTTTAAACTTGGGTTTTTTGTAGTGATCTTTTAGTTAGGGTTCTCCTGAGAAACACAACCAATACAATATATATATAATAAGACATCTAAGCCATTTAAAATTGATACACTCAGTCTTTGAAATCACAGTATGAGGTAGGAACCTATCATTATCCAGTCAATAGATGAGGAAACTTAGACACAGAGGGCTTATTATGTTGAAATACCTTTGTGTTTCAGTAAAAAACCCACACTTGTAATAATATATAAGACTTTAATAAAGTACCATACAAAGTTACTAATAATTTTATTTAGAATTTTCTTGTCCTTGAAGCCCTTTGGTAACTCATTTATACTCTTATTTGAAACTAGTCTGAATTTTTTTTTTATTAACTGGGAAGTTTATAATTTTTATGAATTCCAGAGTATGATAGAAATTATTACACAAAAAAGCTTACCTGCTAGTTATCTGGACCTGCATATTTTTGAAGGGCAGTCCCTGCTGGTCTATTCAATTAGTGGAATTATAGTAAGTAATGTATTTCTGAATGCTTACTAAAATACAATGTTATGAGTAAAAAAGTCTTAAAATTTGATAAATTTATGCTTACCTCACTTTTTTCATTCTCAAAATGTGTACTTTTATTTTCTTTGTGTGTATATAGATCAGTGTATATGTTTTGTAAGTTCTCAAGATTGCATTTTTTTGTCTCTTCAATCTACTAGCTTTCAGATTTTTCAATTATTCCATTTCATGCTTTCAAATTAATTAAGTCTTTGTGTTAGTTTTCACGTCTCCCTTATTCCTATCTCTTAGACTACTTGGGATAATTTTGGCATATCAGTTTTAGCTTCTCATACTGAGTAATTAGTTTATTTGTGCTTATTCTTACCTATTTACTGATGAAAGTATTTAGATTTATACCTCTTGGACTGAGTATAGAATTTGCTGTTTCATTCTATTTTTGACATACCATATTGTCTCCTTTGTTAGTTTTAATGTAGATCGTAATAAATAAATAAATGTAAGATACAAAGTCTTGTATATAAATATAAATATATAAAACCAATTTTCTTAATTATATATATATGTATATATATATATATATATATACATATATATATATGTTCTATATTTTAATAATATTTTGTTGCCTGTTGCATCAAAACGTATTTTGTGATTCATTATTGCAGAGGAGAGGTCTGAGGCCAGCTTGATTTTTTAGTTACTACAGATATTTGCTTTTCCTCCCTAGGCAGTTTCAGTGTTTTTACTTCATGCTTGTGATTCATGTATTTTATCAGGATGTATCTGGATAAGGATTTTTCCCAGAAATTATACCTTATGTGTAGTTAGTCCTTTCTTACCCTTGAAATGTTTTCTCTTATTTATGTCTCCTCTGTTTAGTCTGGTTATCCTCTTTGGGAACAACTACTCTTTATCTTCACTATTTTTTTTCTATCCATATACATTCATTTTGACATATACTATGTGTGTATTCACTTTCTTTCATCAAATCTGTCATTTTTCTCTGTGTTCTGGGAAACTTCCCATGCTTCTGGTCCACATCGCTGCTTTGATTTTCCACAGCAGTGGATATCCACATCAGGCTCAAATGGAAATTTTATCTTTATCATTAATTTATAATTGTCCTAGAAGCCCTTTGATAACTCATTTATTGCTTTCTTCTCTTCATCCCATTTTCTTCTGTCTTTGCCTGATACTGGTGAGGCCCTAAGCCTTGTCATATAAGTAATCATAATTTTCTTCTAGATCTTGCAATAAATTATTGTCAGGGATGCACTCATCTTTGTGCTATTCCCTTTCTCTTTTGCTGCAGTAATTTTTTATTAGCCCAATGCCAATTTTTCTTCTTAAAGGGAATTTAGATCTATCAGGATGTAATTTTCTTACAGAAAATATGGATTGGTTAGGTCCTGCTCCCTTTCTACTTGAGTAATGTTGAAATTCTCTTTGGAGGGTCGTAGCAAAGGGCAGACAACAGGAGCCTTAATAAGGAGCAGGCCGTGTACAATTGTCTATTACTTCAGGGAATTTTTCTACTACTTGCATAATCTGCTTTTCTGATTCAAAACAAAGAAAATAGGTAAAGATTATAATTCCCAGCCTGCAGAATGGGATTTCTTTTATATCTGTCCCCTCTTCAGTGCTCACTTATAGGACCTATACTTTCCAGAATACATGTATTATGGTACTTCCTCTGCAAATAGTACCTGAAATGTGCCATTTAGTTGGAGAATGGATAAAGCACCTTTCTTAGTTGTGTGTGTGTGTGTGTGTGTGTGTGTGTGTGTGTGTGTTTCAGTCAATCTCTTGACTTCACTCAAGAATTAAATCCACAGTTGTTTCCTTTTCTTTCTTCTCGCCCTCAAAGATTTCGATTTCTATTTTAAGCATGCCAATTTCTCACAGATTCTAGCCTAAGGTTGTGTCTCTTTCACTTACTTATTAACTCTTGTCTTTTTCTGCATGTTTTCCCATAGGGAGAAGGCTGCATTGGCGCCTGTTAGCCACACGTTATTTAAATGGGGATTAATACATTTAATTTTCTAAACTGATTTCACTTTAGGTTATTTTCTCTACTTCCATTCTGTAGGCAACCCAGAATGACTGGTATCATTCTTCATAATGTTTCTTGGTAGTCGTAAAGAAATTTCCTTGATTTGTATTCTTTATGTTATTTTGAATTCTGTTAATTAAACTGTCCTTATCACTTACAGGAGACCTATAAAGATAATGACGGAATCACATTAAAATCTTTTAAAATACAAATCTCACTCTAGAGCAAAAGAGATGAAATGGAGGTGGATTCAACACATATCATCAACTTTGAAAGTGGGAGAATTCTTATTTCCAAATCTTGGAGAAAATACTCATAACCATGAAGGAATACAAAATCCCCGATTCAATATGTTTCAAATTTCTATTTTCTTTTTTATCAACTTCACATAAAATAAAAGGAATCAAAAACACAAAACATGAGTTAAAAGTTATTAGATGGGTGGAGATATTAATTCATTCCAAACATTTGTTAAATCCTTATATAGGAAAGTGTAGCATTTGTAGAAGTCTCTGGCCTTAGTTTCTTGGTCCAACCTGGAGGTCACCTGCAGTTTTAATGAGGAATTCATTGAATGAATGAATGGCTTCCTACCTCAAACACCTCAGCCTGAAGGCTTTCTCTAGCTGTAGAAACACAATAGTTCTGAGACCAAGGAGCAGGTCAGAGATGTAAGGGAGTTAATGCCCACAGAAGCAACCTTCAAACAATAAGGGACATTTGTTCGTGAATAACTTCTTCACTCCTTGGTTGGGAAATTCTCTGAGAATAGTCAGCAAGTCTCAGCCCCAGTTGTCCACAACAGTGCCCATTCATGAACGCATCTTTTATTGATTTTCTTCCCTATATGATTTCACTTTCCTAATAATGCTTCCTAGGACCGAGTTCTGCTTTTTGGGGAACCCCATATAAGAAAAGAGGCAAGTCCCAGAATCATAGTGATAACAAATAAATGTTAGGAAGAGGTATCCAGTCAAGGCATATAGTGTTTCACCAAATATTTGTTCCAAACCATTGTTGTTTTTTTTAAGTGTTTTATTTTTTCCCCAAGCCATTGTTTTATACAATTATAACAGTGCTAATTTTCCATGTAAAACCCTCATGCCAGGAAGCCAACAATACTTAATGACTCAGCTATCTTCCTTGTGTCATTTAAAAAAAATCTTTTTTTTATTTTGAAAATTTTAAAATACTTTAAAGTTCTAAATTACTAAAAAATTCTAAAATGACCCAAATATTCTGTCATCTAACTCCTTTTTTAGTCCATATCTTATCTTTAATAACAGTTAGATATACTTAAGATGTATGACATGATGATTTCATACACATCTACATAATGAAATAATTACCACATTCAAACTGATAACACATTATCTCTCATATACTTATTATTTTTGGTGATAAGAGCACCAAAAATATACTCTCTTAGTAAATTTACATGATTCAATACAGTTTTATTAACTATAGTCATCATGCTGTACACTAGATCTCTAGAATTGTTCATCCTACAAAATAACAAACTCTGTAACCTTTAACAAGCATCTCCCCATCTCTTCTCCCCACCCACAGCCCCTGCTAACCACTCTTCTTTCTATTGTCTGCTTTCACAGATTTGATTTTTTTAGCTTCCACATACAAGTGAGGCCATCCAGTTTTTTTTGTTTTTTTTTCTGTGTCTGGCATATTTCACTTAGCATAATATCCTCCAGATTCATCCATATTGTTGCAAAAACTAGCATCTCCTTTTTGTTAAGACAAAATAATATTTCATTTATACATATATATATATATATATATATATATATATAATATTTTATCCATTCATCTTCCGATAACCACTTAAATTGTTTCCATTTCTTGGCTGTTGTGAATAAGGCTGCAACTGTCATCCAATTTCAATAAATACCAATATTTACCCTGCTTTATTTACATATCTTACTCTATTTGTTTTATAGAATGTTCATGTTCTGTATGCAATATACATACAGAAAACTGCAGGTACTGTAGACCTATAGCAAAATGAATTTTCTCAAACTGAACACACTTGCAGACCCAGTGCCCAGATAAAACAAATAGAATATTACCAACACTCCCCTTTTCTCCCTCCCAATGTACACACTCCTTTTCAGGCTAACAAAGATTAACACTATTCTAACATGCATGAGTCTTTTAAGTGAATTGCACATATCCTGTCATTTTACTTTATTGTATATTATTAAGTCTAATTTAAAGACAAATCGCTTCCCAACCCCACCATATTTTACATACAACATAATAAAATTTTGTTGTAAAATGCTTTCCTCAATTCAAAATATAGTTATTTTTTTAACTATATGAGTTTGAACTAAGTGGGGGAACTAGTATCTTACACTCAAAGATCATACAAGAAATGCACTGACTTGTTGAGAGTCGCTACCCTCTCCCACTTTGAACTGGATTATTTTGCTAAAAAACCTTACAATTCCATTAATAATTTATAATACCAAAGTATTACATTCCAACTTTAACCTAAGTTTGCAAGTAATTGTTTTATTTGGATTTAAGTCATAATCGATGTTGACAGTTTTATTTTAGGATGACTAGAGGCATTTCAGAATGATAATTTCCTTTTTATTAGGATACATCTGTTGGTTAAAAAACTAGTTTTGAATTTATAAAGTGCTCAAAGTAATTAATTTTAACAGTGACATAATGCAGTGCATTTCTGGAGTACTGATTCTCTACAATACGGAATATTTCCATATTCACCAGGTACTTCCTTATGGACAAATGTCAAAAGGAGCCAAGTATTATAGTATCTGAGTCAGTACTATCTTTTCAGATAAAATGTTGCCTTGTTAATACAGATATAAAGAACTAATACTAAACTTCATCAAGCTACTTACTGTCATTTCAGAATAATGCCTGGCTTTTATATTCCTTTTACATTTTGAATTATTAATTTTCTAAAGGGAAATTAAATTGTAAATAGGAAATTGATAAAAACATATCTGACTAATCATTATCATTTAAGAAATTCTAGGTGCATAATAAAATTTTCACGTTTTTCCTCCTTTAATTGTATGGACCAAATACATATCCCGACTATTCAAATAATATCATTATCATTTTTAGTTAATAGAATATTCACATAACACAAAATATTGATTTCTTACACATTGTTAAAAATAATAAACACAAAATAAATTACACACAAGATTCTTAAGTATTGAAAATAATTTATAGAGATTATTACTTTGACCTTATTTTCAAACTATTGGAAGACTTCTTTTTCAGAAACAAACTTCCAGAATGCAGAACTGAAAATTCTTTCATTTACCTTGTTTATTCTACAGATAACATATACTTGCCATTTATTTTGTTACTTTATCAAACACCTAAAATATACACACTGCTCCACCAAATTCATTTGCTCAAAGATATCCAACCTATCCATCTAAATCAACCAGTGAAGAAGATATTTAAGAGTATATATAGTATTTATAGGGATGTTGCAAAACAAACAAACAAAAGAAGTGATATAATAAAAGTGGCATTAATCTTCTAGCTCTTAAATAATAATTCTAACACTGGAATTATACAGAAATGAAAAAACAAAACCAATTTTTAAAATGAATTTGTTCTTTCTTAAGTATCATTTTTGTCATATCCAGTTTGACCCTATTAAGTGATGGTTAGGGTGGAATTTTGTTCCTGGGAATGGCAGTCTAAGTAATTTCGGTCAATACTGTCACAGACAGCGTAATTAGAAAGTTGAAATGTGACTTTCTGCACATCTATACCTTTATCTATATCCATCTATTTGTCTATCTGTCTGTCTATGTAGATGACAGAGGACTAGCAATGCAGTGAGAATTTCAAGACCAAGATCTGAGTAAAGAGGAAAACCCAATGCAGCAAGTCCAGCATTTGTATCCACTTTTCCTGAAGAATAATTAGCATATTCCTGAAGAAGTGAGTGAGGAACTGAAAAGCTAAGCAAAATTTTCAACAAACTCGAGGACCAAGATGGGCAGAATTTGTGATTTAGAGCCACCAAAAAACAGAGTCTGATAAAATACCGTGTTTGAATTGGAACCCCAAAGGACCATGAGTGAGGAGTAAGGATGAAACTGAAATAGACTAGCCCTCACTGAATCACAGCTTTGAATCAACTCCAGCACGTATTGGATTAAGGTGATCTGGAATTGCTGATGCACAGGCTGCATGCCAGAGACAACTATAAATTCTCTCTAGAGAAAGGCAATATCATCTTAGGTCTCAAATAAGTCCTACAAAGATATGAAGAAATAAGACAAAGTGGTAATTATGGGCCAAATTGTGTCCCTGCAGATTCATATGTTGAAGCCCTAACCCCTGATTCCTCAGAATTTAACTGTTTATAGATAGGATCTGGTCTATAAATAGATAATTAAGGTAAAATGCAGTTGTATGGATAGGACCGAATCCAGTATAATTTATGTCCTTCTGAAAAGGAAGATTAAGACATAAACACATACAAAGGAAAAAACATGTGAAGATGCCAGAGGAAGATGGCCATCCACATACCAAGGAAAGAGGCTTCAGAAAGAACCAAACATGCCAACGCTTTGATCTTGGACTTCTAGCCTGTATGACTATGAGATAATATATTTCTGTTCTGTAAGCCATCTAGCCTGTGATACTTTCTTGGGACAGCCCTAGCTCACTTTTACAATGGTCAAAGTCCAAGAGAAACAACATAAAATAGAAATATCTACAGTATTTACAGGGAGTCTAGATAATAGAGATTCAACCACTGACTTAAAAAAAAATAAAAGATTACACTTTGCAGAGCCTGGGTGACTCTACAACTGAAATTTCTACAACTGAAAAAATTCAGAAACTGATATTAAGAACTCAAAGATGAGTTTAATAATGTATTTGATACAGATGAAGACAGAATATTGAAATGAAAGAAAGTTCAAAAAAATTCTAGAATAGGGCATGAAAAAGTAAAAAAGATGGGATATATAGAAGAAAGCATATGAAATAAGTGAGTAAAAGAAAGAAGTTCTATGCAATATTACTGGATCCAAGGGGGAAAAAAGAAATATTAAAAGCTTGATATAATAGCTGAGAACTTAAAAACCTGATGATGATATAAAAGTCCCAGGTTAAGAAGCAAGTGAAGAAAGTGTACCTACACATAACAAGGTAAATGTGCTAAAAACAATAAGAAAAAAGACAAAGTATAAAAACATCCAGGGAAAAAAAGACAAATTACCCAAAAGAGTCACAATAGTGTTGAAGCCAGATTCCTTAAACAGAAGAACAGAACCAAAACCATATTGGAATGAAATAATATCTTCAAAGTATTTAAAGAAGTTAAACATTCTATACACAGAGAAAATATTCTTCAAAAATGAAGTGAAGAGGTTTTGGTAATAGAAAAAATGTTTATTCTTACAATAACATAAAATGCAAGATAAAACTGCACTAAAATGTCATTTCTTATCTATCAGAATACCAAACATTGATTAAAGTTTGACATGTTACGTTACCAAGGCTTAGGGAACAGGTACTAGCAGATAGTACAAAATCACTCAAAAACATGGAGGGAAATTAAGTAATTTGGCAAAACTACATATGCATTTTTCCTATATCAAGAAATTCTTCTTCTAGAAATGTATACTAAATACATACTGACAAAATACATAAAAAGGCATATACGCAAGAAACTCTATTGCAGTAGTATTTATAATAGCAGAAGAATAGAATAAAACTACATATCCACTAACAGGGGCTGTATGAATAAACTACGGTGTGATATTTAGCTGGGGATAGTTTCAAGCTAAGTGTTGAAAATATGGCCTGGTTTATTCTAGCTGCTTATAGTAAAATTTGAGAGAAAGACATAAATTGAGAAAAGAATTGTTAAATAAGTAAAACCTAGAAGTGATAATTTGAAAAATTACCAGTCCTTCCAGATAACAAAGGAAGTCAAAATTACGAAATTCACTATCAGGAAAGTACTGTAGAGAAAATACTGAGGATGTGACCCCACAGTCCTCTCCTGAAACATCAGAGATCAGAATATTTTGTCACACCATGTGACTCTGAGAGATAAGGAGTATGACTCACAGATCCCCTGGATTACAGCGTGGCCTCTAGGAAAGGAGAGCAGTGTCCCTCAACTAAATCGGCCCAAGCAGAAATTGAGAAGGGATTATTTAAGTAAGATCTCTGGGAGGAATCCTTTCACAATTTATACAAGTATCGAATCATCAGGTTGTGTACTTTAAATATCCTACAATTTTACTGGTCAGCTATACCTCAGTAAAGCTGAAAAAAATCTCTTGATTAGTCTCTTGTCTAATGAAGTTAATTCCTCTGACATACACACAAGACAGAAAGTTCTTAAAATTTTTATGACAGCAGAAATATTTCCAATCTAATCATGAGACAAACAGAAATTTCTAATAGAGGGGCATCCTACAAAATAACTGACTAGTACTCCTCACAACTGTCAAGCTCATCAAAAATAAGGCAAGTCTGAAAATGTTACAGCTAAGAGATGTCTACAGAAGCATGACAACTAAATGTAACAAGGTATCCTAAATGGGATTATGTAATAGAAAAGTTACATTAGGCAAATACTGAGGAAACCTGACTAAAGTATGGATTTAAGTTAATAATAAAGTATCAATATTATTAATTGTAACAATTGTATTATATTAATGTAGGATGTCAGTAATATGAGAAAACAGGTGTAGGGTAATCAGGAACCCTGTGTAGTATCTCCTTGTTTTCTATAAATGTAAAACTGTTTTTAAAAAGTCTATTTAAAATTATATAAGGATATGTAAAGAAGAAATATTACTATCTTGATAAAGTGGATATAATTGTGTATATAGAAAAAAACTGTCTTGATTGCTTTTTTCACTTTTTTATTGAGGTAAAATTCACATAACAAAATTCACAATATTAAAGTGTACAATGCACTGATTTTAAGCATGTTCACAATGTTCTGCAGCCATCATCACTACCTAATTAAATAATGTTTTCGTCCCCCCAAAAAAGAAATCCCATACACATTGAGCAGGCATTCTATTTCTATTCTCCCTCTATTTCTATTTCTCCCTCTCCCCAGTCTCTGGAACTCAGTAATACTTTTGGTCTTTAGATTTGCCTATTTTGGTTGGACATTTCATGTAAATTGCATCATACAGTATGTGTACTTTTGTATCTCATTTTAAGTTAGCATAATGTTTTTTTTTTAACTTTTTAATGTTTATTTTTTGAGAGAGAGAGAGAGAGAGAGCAGGAGGTAGAGAGGGGCAGAGAGAGAGAAGGAGACAAGGAACCTGAATGAAGCAGGCTCCAGGCTCTGAGCTGTCAGCACAGGGCCAGTCGCCAAGCTGGAACCCACCAACAGTGAGATCATGACCTGAGCTGAAGTTGGAAGCTCAGCCGACTGAGTCACCCAGGCATCCCAAGTTAGCAATAATGTTTTAAGGCTTATCCGTGTTGTAGCACACAACAGTACTTCATTACTTTTTAATGACTGAATACTATTCCGTTGTACAACTACACCACATTTGTAACATAAATTTATCAGTTGATGGATGTTTTGGTTGTTTCCACTTTGGGGCTATTATGAAAGATGCTTTATGAACATCCATGTACTTGTCTATGTGTAGATGTATGTTTCTAGCTCTCTTGGTATATATCTAGGAATGGAATTTCTGTGTGCTGTGATAACTCATTGAAGAGCTGTCAAAATTCTCCCAACTGCTCTCTACAGAACCTGAGCCATTTTACATCCCAATCACCAAAGTTTTAGGGTCCAATACTTGTTGTTTTTCTTCAAAAAATTATAGCTATCCTACTGGGTATAAATTGGCTTCCCATTATGATTTTGATTTGAATTTCACTGATGTCTAATGATGTTGAGCATGTTTTCATTGGCTTATTGACCATTAGTATATATTGGAGAAATGTCTATTTAGATCCTTTGCCCACCTTTTCATTGGGTTCTTCAACTTTTGTAGAGTTGTAAGAATTCTTTATTCTGGATAATAAACACATGTATGATTCAAAAATACTTTCTCACACACTGTGGGTTGTCTTTTCATTTTCTTGATTATGTCCTTTAATACACAAAAGTTTTTAGTGAAGTCTAGTTGATCTTTTTTTTTTCCCTCTTGTTTATGCTTTTGGTCTCATATTTAAGAAACTATTGCCTAATCCAAGGTCATGAAGATTTACACCTAAGTTTCTTTCTAACATTTTTATAGTTTTGCCTCTTCTATTTAAATATTTATATTGAATTAATTTTTGTATATGGTGTTAGATAGGGATCCATATTAATTCTTTCACATGTAGATGTCTAAAAAGAGTCTAAAAAGAGTCATTTGCTAAAAAGAGTATTCTTTCCAAATTGAGTGGTCTTAGCATTCTTATTGAAAGTCAATTAACCAAATACGTATAGATTTATTTCTAGACTCAATTCTATTCCATTATCTATATATCTATTGTTGTGCCAGAATCACCATCTTTTTATTATCGTAGCTTTGTAAATTTTGAAATTTTAAGTATGAATCTTTGTGGGGTTTTTTTTTCAAGTGTGTTTTAGCTGGAATAAATCCCTTGAAATTTCACATGCATTAAAGTGATCAGTGTGTTCACTTCTCCAAAAAAAAAGCAATTGGGATTTTAATAGGTGTTGCATTGAATCTGGAGATCAGTTTAGGGGAATACTGTCAACATACAGTATTATTTTCCAATGCAGTAATGTGGGATGTTTTTCCATTTGCTTATTTCTTCCTTAATTTTTTCCAATAATGTTTTATAGTTTTTGGTGTATAAGCCTTGCACTTCCTTTGTTAATTCTTTTCTCAAGCATTTTATTCTTTTGATGCTATTGTAAATGGAAGTGTTTTCTTTTTTTCCCCAAGTTTTTATTTAAACTTCAGTTAGTTAGCAGTATAATATTAGTTTCACATGTAGGATTTAGTGATTCATCACTTACATACAACATCTGCTGCTCATCACAAGTGCCCTCCTTAATTGCCATCATCTGTTCAACCCATCCACCCACCCCACTGCCTCCCCTCCAGTAACCATCACTTTGTTCTATATAGTTAAGAGTCTGTATCTTGATTTTCATCTCTCCCTACCCCCCACTATGTTCATTTGTTTTGTTTCTTCAATTCCACATACTGTGTGTGTGTGTGTGTGTGTGTGTGTGTGTGTGTATGATCATATATATCATATTATATATATCATATCATATATATATGATCATATATATCATATTACATCATATTTTATAATATTATAATAATTATAATTATATCACTATATATATGTGTGATATGTGTGTGTGTGTGTATATATATATATATATATATATATATATATATATATATCACATCTTAGTAGATGGACATTGGACATTTGGGCTCTTTCCATAATTTGGCTATTGTTGATAGTGCTGATGCTATAAACATTGGGGTGCATGTATCACTTCAAATTAGTATTTTTGTTTTCTTTGGTTAAATACCTAGTAGTATGATTGCTGGGTTATAGGGGAGTCCTATTTTTAACTTTTTGAGGAAGCTCCATACTGTTTTCCAGAGTGGCTGCACCAGTACTCACCTGCAGTGTAAGAGGTGAAACTGTTTTCTTAATTTCATTTTCAGATTCTTCAATGAAATTGTGTAGATATACACTGACTTGTATTTAGATCTTGTATCCTGCCACTTGGCTGATCTTATTTATTAGCTCTAGTGTGTGTGTGTGTGTGTGTGTGTGTGTGTGTGTGTGTGTGTGTATTCTTAAAGATTTTCAATATATAAGATGATGTAGATCTCAAATAGAGATTGTTCTCCTTCCTTTTCTGTCTGGATGTCTATTTGATTTACTTGCCTAATTTCTCTAGCTAGAATTTTTAGTACAATGATACTAGAAGTGGCAAGAGCAGACATCCTTTTCTTGTCCCCATTTTAGGAGGAAAACTTTCAATTTTTCACTGGTGTGATGTTGATAATATCTTCTTGGATGCCTTTTATTCAATTAAAGAAGTATCCTGCTGTTCCTAGTTTGTTGAATGTTTTTTATTATGACAGGATGCAGATTTTGTAAAGCACTTTTTCTGCATCTATTGAGATAATCATGTGGATTTGTCCTTTATTCTATTAATATGGTTTTTCACATTGATTGATTTTCATATATATGTGAAACACTCTTTCATTCCTGGAATAAATCCTGCTTGGTCATGATGTGCACTGCTTTTACTATATTGCTGTATTTGGTTAGCTAGTATTTTATTGATGATTTTGGATTATCATCATAAGGGTTATTGGTCTGTGGTTTTTTTCTTGTGTTGTCTTAATCCGGTGAGACAGCTTCATAGAATGAATTAGAAAGTATTCTCTTACATTTTTTTGGAAGAGTTTGAGAAAGTTTGGTGTAAATTCTTCAATATTTGTTATCTTCTCCATTCTGCATGTTTTAGTTTAGTTTGCTTTTGGTTTTCTAGTTTCTCAAAGTAAAAGATTAGGGTATCAATTTGAGATTTTCTTTTTCAATGCACATATTTACATCTATAAATTTCCTTCTGAGTACTTCTTTTACAGAATCCCACATGTTTTGGTTTGTTGTGTTTTGTTTTCTTTCCTATAAAAGTATTTTCTAATTTTCCTTTTGATTTTTTTCACCTACTGGTTTTTAAGGGTATATTATTTGATTTCCACATATTTGTGAATTTAAAAAATCCTTTGTTATTAATGTTTATTGTAATAATCATTTCAGTTTAGCCAAAAGAAAGCAGGAACAGAGAAATTGAAAAAAACAAAACATATAAGGCTTATAGAAACCAAATAGCAAAAGGGAGAAATAAGACTCTATCCGTAATTAGATTAATGTCTCTTAAACTCGCCACCGTAAAAGCAGATATGGATTTTTAAAAAGCCATCCAACTGTAGGCTATCTACAAGCGACTCACTTTAGATACAGACACAAAATAAGTTGAAAGTTAAGGGATTGAAAAAGGTAGTCCATTTGTGTGGACCTTAAAAAAAAAAAAGAACTTAAAATTTCATAAAATACCATGTTGGCAGGGGAGAGAGGTCAAATGATATCCACATAGAAGCTTACTTTCTGTGGTTGATAATTACCGCAATGGGAGTCTTTTGGTTATTACTTACTGGGATATAACTATTCTTCCTTTCTAAAATCTATTTTGAGAGATCTATTCACACACTTTTCCTTCAATTAACCTTGTCATCTGTGCCAGTCATTTATTTATCACTTCTCAGCTTTATATCTACCTTTTCTTTGCCTTGCTTTGTGATCCTGGAGCTGGACCTTCAGGACATTTCTCTTTGCCAGTTGGCTTGATGTTAGACTTTGCCAATAGAGAGTATTGGAAGCCCATTGCAAGATCAGAGTAGGAGGAAGTGACTTCTTTTCCTTTACTGGTATGCTGTGTTCAACTTGGCAGCCACTGAATTGGTAAGCAGGATCCTGAAACTATTCACTATAGCACCAGTTCTCATGGATTAGAAGTCCATGGCTTCTGGGAAGTTTCTCCATTTCTTAGTGGCAATCTGCATTGCTTTTTTAAAACCAGAACTCTCCAGAAAATTTCTCCTCCACCTTAAATACAACTATGGTTCACCCAGTCAAACCAGAATCTAATGGTCATTAGGGGAAACCTGAAGTCTTAGCCCAAGTTTAACTCACAGTAGCCACCTAGATGGTTAGTGTGTGGATTCCATAGCAATTTTTTCCAGTTCTTGAATATATAATTAGAATAAATACACATCGCAACTGGCAGAATCTGTACATTAGCTATGCGACCCATGGTAAAGGCCGTGATGATAGCAAGATCTAAGTGAAAGTCACTGGGCCTTTTCTTTCCTATTCAAATATTAAAGAATTGTGAATATTTGTACTGTCATCAAAGATTATAGAGATGTAGAGAGGTAACATTTAATCACATTCCCATTTAACTTGACTATTTGGCCTGTGCAAAAGTTGGATAGATCTCGGAGAATGAATTTGGTGGCTCTATTTGTAGACAATAATACAGCTACAGTATTTTGACTGGAATAAATCAACATAGACTTTTGGACTTGGTTTGTAAATATTGACCTGGCCAATCCATTTTTCTCCATACAAAAAGTTACAAGAACCACAGCTTGGATGAGCTGGAAATAGTAGATAATTTAGTTGCCTTACTAAGACAAATGTGAGCCAAGGAATCATAGATAAATGCCACAAAATTTCAGAAGCTTATCACCTCAATGAAGTTTCTGGAAGTCCAATGATCTGGAGCATAAGATATATTATTCAAGGTGAAACACAGTTTACTTTATTTCACACAACCTAGCACAGACACACACACACAAAAGGCATGATGTTCAGGATTTGAAAACAACATATACTACATTTGTGTGTTCTACTTTAATCTATTTACAAATTACCTAAAAATTTGCTCTTTCAGCACAAAAGAAGGCTCTGAAACAAGTCTAGACTCCAGGGCAATTGGATTTTCCCCTTGAACCTTATAATCCAGGAGAGCCAATGATACTCAAATTATCTATGGCAAATAAGAATGCTGTATGGAGAATCTGGCAAGAAATCAGAGGATAATTGCAATACAAGCTTTAAGGATTTTGGAAATACTTATGCCATCTTTAGCAGATAACTATTCTCTTTATGAGAAACAGCTTCTGACTTGCTACTTGGCTTTGGTAAAGACTTAATGCTAACCATAGGGTATCAGGTGACCATGAAGTCTGAATTCTCAGTCATGAACTAGTTTTTCTCTGATCTACCAAACTAAAGCTTGGGCATGAACAAAAGCAATGCATTATCAAGTGGAAATAGTATATACATGACTGGGCTCAGGTAGATCCCAAAGATATAAATGAGTTGTATGAGTAGGTGGTTTGGGGTTATTTGAAACCAGCTCCTCCTGCAATCCATTCTCTCAATCCACGTTTCTTGCCTCATGGGGAGTTCTTTATGGTTCATGGAAGGAGAAGAAAAAAGAAAACCTTATACTGTTTTGTAGATAATTCTGGACAATATGCTCAATGTTACCTAAAAGTGAACACTTTAGTTTTACAGTCCCCACATGGTCCTGGAAGACAGTAGTGAAGTGTAACATCCCACTAGACAGAATTCCAAACAGTATATTTTAATTTGGACAGACTGAAAGATAAGAAGAAGTATGGATTACATCATTGATGTAATACTTGTTAATGGTTCTTCATGGTCAGGTTGGATGAATATGAACTTCAAAGAAAAGAGAATGGAAGACTGGTGATAAAGGAGCTCTTGAGTCAAGAGGTATGTAGATGGACATAGACTGTGAAGATATTTTATTTTACTTGGGGATGTCTACCCAAAGGCATATAATTTGGAGGACACTCAAAATAATAAGGTAGGCAAATAACTCACTCTATGAATGTCAGTAACCTCTTTCCCAGCCATCCCAATGCTTATTCAATGGGTCCATGAACAAAGAAGTCGTGGCAGTAGGGATGAAATATCCCTTTAACAATACTTTGTTACATATCCCTTTAACAAGACTTTAACAACATGGACCACCTATTACCAAGGTTAACATTGACAGTGCTACTGCTGGTTGCCCAATCTACCAGTTACATAGACCAAAATTTTCTATATGGCACCATTCACCTAGAGAATCCACCACTTGGAAACAGGTTGATTACATTGTACCCTCACCACGAGAAAGCAGGTAAAGATTTAACTTTATTAGAATATAAATATATTCTGAATATGGATTTACCTTCAATGCCCATGATGTTTCTAGCACCACCATGTGCAGCTCAAAGAGTATTTTAATCACTGTCATGAGATTTTACACAGCATTGATTCTGATCAAGAAACTAATTTCTCAGCATGAGCTGCAATGGTCTTGTGGAATTAATTGGTCTTACTACTTACTCCCTCACCCAGACATATTTGACCTAATACAAGGATGAAATGGGTTACTGAAGAGTCATGTATGGTGGTAGCTGTAAGACGCCAGCTTAAAGTGATGTAGTCTCATACGATGTAGTATGTACTTTGACTTAGAGACAATATTAAATGGTTATATCCCCCCACCCATAGCCAGAATACATGGCTTCAATAATCAAAGGTATGAAGGGGCTCCTCTCACTATTTTACCTAGTGACCCAGTTACAGAATATTTTCTTTCTATCCTGAAAACCTTGAGGTCTTCTGGACTAGAGACCTTACTTCCCAGAGAGAGAATATTTCCACTAAGGAACACAGTAATGCTTCCATTCACTTTGAAGATAAGACTGAACATTTTAAGGTTTCTCAGATCACTGAATGGAACGATTGGATTGATCCCAATTATTAAGGAAAACTGGTTTGCTATTACACAATAGGGTGCCCTTCAATATTTCCATGACCACTGGTAAATGCTAATGGAAAATGAGGGCAGTGACTATATTAAAAAGTAAAACACATTAAGGATCCTTCAGAAATGATGGCTTGATGTACTTTACTAGGTAAAGTGCCAAAACCACCTGAATTTAGAAAGGAAATTTAAGGGGCGCCTGGGTGGCTCGGTCGGTTAGGCGTCCGACTTCGGCTCAGGTCATGATCTCACGGTCTATGAGTTCGAGCCCCGCGTCGGGCTCTGTGCTGACAGCTCAGAGCCTGGAGCCCGTTTCAGATTCTGTGTCTCCCTCTCTCTCTGCCCCTCCCCTGTTCATGCTCTGTCTCTCTGTCTCAAAAATAAATAAACATTAAAAAAAAAATTTAGAAAGGAAATTTAAAATATAGTATTGGGAGAGAGAAGTCATAGTACCTTTTCATGACCAATTACAGAAATCATATGATATATAATTTATATTTTAAAGACTTACAAAGTTAACCTTCAACAACCCTGTATAGAATGATAAGGAGAAAAAGGAGAAAATATATACGTAGATAGATAGATATGTAGATAGATAGATAGATATTTAGATATCCAGCTTATAAATCCTTAAGGGAAAACCAAAAGGATTGTGAATGAGTTTGAGAATTAATTAATATAACCAACAATAGATACTTCCAGTCAAGACTCATAGAGAATTCCCTAAAAGATAGGAAGAGGGCACAGATACAAAGCAGCTTCCCAAATACTGAAATGTCTGCTATACACACAATATATTTATTTTGGAAAAATTTTACAGACATATTGAATAAATTCTCTTCAAATCTCTAAGGTATGGGCTTATTAGTAAAATAACAAAGTATGAAAAAATCTTTAGCCACACTTGTTATTAACATGAGTGTATCTTAATTACTGCAAAATATGGTTCCAGTATACCTGTTCTGATTACCAAAGGGAGTATTTAGATGGAGTCAACTGAGTAATGTAATCCTGAATGATTTAAGGTAGTATATATTTTAATACATTTTGTTTTTAGTGATATCAATGTGAATCAGTATTATTTTTTGTAGACAGTATAAAATTCTGACTTGTACTCATCTTATTTTTGACGTACATGGCTATTTATCTGCTGTTGCCAAAATGAAATATATTAGTATTGGAAATAATCATGAGATAAATTGATATCAGAGAAAATAACATCACAATAGTAATAAAAGATTCTGCTATTTACTTATTGCAATGAGAATGTTTCCTATGAAGCATGCTTTCTAACTTACATTCTGCTTTTCTCAACTTAATTTAAAATTTAAGAATTAAAAAACAAAAAAGGCCTTGGAGGAAACAGCTATTCCTTGGAACCTGAGCAAAATATGACTTGCAGTGGGAAGGTTCGAAGCACTAACTGAAATACACCCACTGTGCACAGCGTAGTGGGGGCTGGAGGGGGAGAAAGTCCTCTCTGCTGACCACAAGACAAAAGGTTCATATACTACATAAGTCTGCCTGTGAATAAAAACTGTTACTATATGATGAGTAGGGAAACAGGATTTCTGATAGATAAGACCCTGAAATAGCAACTAGTTATTAGGAATTCAGGTAAAAATCAGGAATGAAGTATTATTTGAACAATAACAGGGAATATATAATATTTATGCAACCTCCATCCACTCACTGCTTTATTATTTCATTCATTAATCATTTATTGAGCTCAACTTATTTGACAGAGAATGGAAAAAAGAACACTTGAAGAAGCAAAATGTTACTTTTTCTCACATATATTATAGTCAAGCAGAGAAGAAAATAAAACAAATTGAATAAATGACCATGGAAGTAAAAAATCATGCACATGGAAGTAACCAAAGATTACTTGAAGGTTACTAAGTGGTTGTGATAGCCTGCTTGTTTATTTTGAACTTATACGATGTGGTCATCTTGTGAAAATGTACTGACTTAAACATTTGTGGCTGGTGTACTTTTCAATAAAAACTTGAAGACAAATGGTAAGTAATAATGATAATAAAAACAATAATATTTTGGCTTTTGAAAGGATGAATACTCAGCTTTCCAGAAATTTCTACTAATTTGAATAATTGATTTACTGACTATCTAAATAAACAAGGGTTTTTCATTATTGATTTTGAATTCATGTGACTTGCCCAAGGAGAGCTTCTTTTTAAAATCTTATTTTTGATCACTAGTTCATAATAATGGTTGAGATCTTTTCATCTAAGGACACTACAAAATAAATAAAATCATTGAGAATTGTAAAAACAAGACAAAACAAAACAAAAACTTCACCACAGTTTAGCAATGGCTCTGCTTGTACAATAGGATACCTGTTAAAGAACATATTAATACTATTTGGAGAATAATATGTAGCTATTAAAGGAAACATCTTGGATGTACTCTGGTTTTGTATTAATACATAAAATTGGGTTAAACTGTGATTAAACATGTGTATTAGTGAGGCTTCTTGGTTGCAAGCTAAAAAACTGTATCCTTAGTAACTGAAGTAGAAAATCAGTTTATTGGAAGATTATTGGGTTGTTCAGCAAAACTGATAAAAACTTTGGAAGTTCAGAAATTAGGTCAAAACCAATGGAGACTGGTAGCAGAGGTCATGCTTAAGGCCTTGATACAGAAATAATTTGGTTTGGACATTGTTAATACACTATACCATTAAACTCTTCATGTTGTCCCTTGAATTATCATCAAAATGGCTACCAGGTGAGAATTTATCTTTACAAACCTGAGACTTTGGTTCACGATTTCAAGATTCAAACTCCCAGGTAGAAACATCTGATTGGTCATAGTCCCTGCTTCTCATGAAGTCTCACATAAAATAGAGTGTCTAGATGTTGCTTAACTCAAAAAAATAATAATCAAAAAAAAAAAATAATAATCAACAAAATCACATTACAAGAAAAATAAAGCAACTTCTTAGATGTATTTATTATTATTTTTTTAGTGGGCTTTTCCCCAATTTGAGGTTTGACCTTACAACCCCTAGATCAAGAGTCACATGCTCTAGTGACTGAGACAGCCAAATGCCCCTCAGATTTATTTTCAATACCTGTGGACTGTGTACTCCAGGACTCTAGTTAAATGAAAGATACCAGTGGCCAGCTACTAAAGTGATAATCTTAAGCAGTTATGTGAAACAGACAGCATGATGACAAATAGGACTTCCCTTAAAAGGGAGTTGAATTGAATTGAATTTTGAGGTTTGTTTTCTTTTTAGTTTTATTTATACATCACATATATTTCTCTTAATCTCTAAGCAAATTAGAAACTATGGAAATTAAAGATTAATTTTATTTATTTATTTATTTATTTATTTATTTATTTATTTATTCATTCATTCATTCATTCATTCTAGGTCCCACTATAATAAAGTTTGCTTATTAAAATAAGAATTTAAAACAATATAAAATGTATTTTTCATGTTATTTAAGTCTATATGGTTTACTATGATTTTAGAATCTAATAGCTAGATCATAGAAGCTCTTTTAGAGTCAAATCGTTTTTAGAAGTAAACTATAACCTCAAAGTGTTAAACCCTGAAGAAATTACTATTTCAGAGTGCAGAGGATTTTTAGGGCAGTGAAACTATACTGTATGACACTATAATGGTGGATATATGTTATTATAACTTTGTCCAAATCTATAGAATGTACAACACTAAGAATGAACCCTAATGTAAACTATGAGCTTCCAGTGATATTGATTTGTCAAGGTAGGTTTCTCAATTATAGCAAATGTCCCACAGTGTTGGGAGGATATGGATAATGGGGGAGGTTGTGCATGTGTGGGTGGGGCACAAATGGGAAATATCTGTACCTTCTGCTTACTATTTCTGTGAACCTAAAACTGCTCTAAAATTAAAATCTATTAAAAACTACTGCTATGGTTTGAAGTTGTGGTGATTTAAAATATTTTCCATTAGAAAATTATAATGCTCATGAGCAAAATAGAAATCGATATGCTAGTTTCCAAAGATGGCAATCATCAGTTCCTTCCTTTGCCTATAAATGTATATGCTTCACCTCATACCAAAATGATGAGTCTACTTCCCTGCCCCTTGAATCTAAGCTGTTCCTTGACTTGTTTGAAGAATCAACTGAGATGGGAGTGACACTGTGTCAGCTCTGGGCCTAGCTTTTTAAAATATTGGCTGCTTCATCTTCTGCACTCTTGGTCAACCACCATGTGAGAAGTCCGATATGACCATACTGTCAGGAAGCCTAAGCTAGCCATGTGAATAGTCCAAGTGGGGAGAGAAAAGTGAATGGTCAGCTGTGAACTGTGTGATCCTTTCCAGCTGAGGCACCAGGCTCAGAAGAAGCCTCCATGAAGAAGCCACCTTTTGTGATCCAGCCCCATGAGGTATCATGTGGAACAGACTAGCTGCACAGGTGAGTTTAGCCCAGATTGAAGAATCATGATAAATAATAAACAGAGCCTTTTTTTTAAAAAAAAGTTTATTTTATTTATTTTTGAGAGAGAGAGAGAGAGAGAGAGTGCACAGGGGAGGGACAGACAGAGAATCTCCACACTGTCTGCCCAGAGCCTGACGTGGAACTGGATCCCACAAATCATGAGATCATGACCTGAGCCAAAATCAAGAGTTTAGAGTCTGGTGCTTAACCAACAGAGCCACACAGATGCCCCATAAATGGTGTTTTTTAAAAATGAACTAAGTTCTGTGTGTGCTTATCTAGTAGTAGACAACTGGGATGGAATGGTACCTAATGTAGGACACTATCATGACAAAAACTTAAAACATATGGTATTAGTTTTGAAATGAAAGCTAGCAAAGAGATTGGAGATCAGAAGGGAAGGCATTACTGGAATGCAGGGAACCAGTTGCAACACCTGTCACCTTGAGTGGTATGGAAAATAAAAACTGGACTCGGTGAAATCATGGATCTGGATGCATATATTTCTAGGCAGAATTTTGCAATTAAATTTGACCTCATTTAGCTGCCTATGATAGCATATTGCAAGAGAAAAATGATATAAAGAAGGAACACTTCATGGGGCGCCTGGGTGGCTCAGTCGGTTGAGCGTCCGATTTCGGCTCAGGTCATGATCTCACAGTTCGTGGGTTCGAGCCCTGCATTGGTCTCTGTGCTGACAGCTCAGAGCCCAGAGCCTGCGTCCGATTCTGTCTCCCTCTCTCTGCCCCTCCCCCGCTCACACTCAGTCTCTCTCTCCTTCAGAAAAAATAAACATAAAAAAAAAAAGAAGGAATACTTCAGCAGTCAAGGAGACTAAGCAAGAATTTTCTGAGTTATGTTACCAACTCCTCTAGACAACCAAAGATTTTCAAGGAAAAAATGACCTGAGAACAAAGACCAAATCCAAGATGCTGGTAATAAATCATGGAACCAGTATCAGTTCCAAATTGAGAGAGAAGATTCCAGAAAAATTTAAGGCAGTGCCTAAAATTAGAGCCTCTTACCTAGCGAAAGGTATTTCTTTTTTTATTATTATTTAAAAATGTTTTTATTATTTTTATTTAAAAATTTTTTTTGAATGTTTATTTTTGAGGGAGAGAGACAGAGTGTGAAGAGGGAGGGGCGGAGAGAGAGGGAGACACAGAATCTGAAGCAGGCTCCAGGTTCCAAGCCATCAGCACAGAGCCCGACATGGGGCTCGAACTCATGAGCTGCAAGATCATGGCCAGAGCCAAAGTCAGACCACCCAACTGACTGAGCCACCCTGGCGCCCTTTATTATTTAAAAATTTTTAATGTTTATTTATTTTTGAGAGCGAGAGAAACAGAGTGCGAGGGGGAGAGGAGCAGAGAGAGAGGGAGACACAAAATTGGAAGCAGGCTCTGGGCTCTGAGCTGTCAGCACAGAGTCCAACACAGGGCTCGTACACACGAACCAGGAGGTTATGACCTGAGCTGAAGTCAGATATTCAACTGACTGAGCCACCCAGATGCCCCTAGAGAAAGGTATTTCTAACCATCTTAAGATCATGAACCTTAAGAGCATAGACCCACAGCACCATATCTCACAAAATGAAGTATTAACAGGTCCTGCTTCAAAAAGACCTGTGAGTGTAGTTTTGATCTAATGAAATAAACCCAATAAGATTCAGAAGATCCACAGTGTTTTCAAGAGAATTTTATTGGCAACAATTGCCACAAATGTGGACTTAAAGAGGTAGAGACAGAAAAAAAAGCTAAAAAGATTTTGGGGCCTGAAAACTTCTATGGGCAGGAAGCAGACTGAGAAAGTTATTTAGTTGAAAGCATAAACCATTTCTTATAGAAAAAGAGAATTAACTCAGAGGATAGGGCAAAGAGCGTGCAGGAAGAACTCAAGAGCCATGTAGAACCATTTCCAGAGAGCACATATATCCTAGCCAAGGAACATACTTTGTACCTTGTCTCTGGAGCAGGGCAGACTTGGGAAATATTCCCTGCTGGATTTTAGAATTACTCTGGACTATTGGCTGATAAAGGTCTTCTGCTTTCCCCTGCTTGAAAGGGAGTTATACTATTCACTGTATGGCAGCTTGTGTTCCTTTACATGGCAAAAGGGGCTTAGCAGATGTAACTAAGTTAAGGATCATAAGGTGTGAAGATTATTCTGAATTAACCAGATGGGCCCAACTCTAAAAGGGAGGAAAAAGGGTCAGAGTCAGAGGAAAGGGTGTGTGACAACAGAAGCAGGGGTTTTGGTGAAAGATGAGAGAGAGAAGGGGGTGGAAGGAGAGAGATTTTAACATGTCACATTGCCTGCTTGAAGATGGAGGAAAAGCCACTAGCCAATAAATGCAAGCAGACAATAAATACAAGTTGCTCTTGAAGCTGGAAAAGACAAGGGAGCAGATTCTTTCCTCCAGCCTCCAAGAAGTAAGGCAGGCCACCCAGCACCTTGATTTTATGAAAATGATGAGACTAATAAAACTGATTTTGGACTTCTGATCTCCAGAATGGTGAGATAGTATAAGTTTCTGATAATTTGTTATAGCAGATATTGGAAACTAATATACTGTTTTACTACTGTATGTTGGGTATAGAGGAAAGATAGTGTCTTACTTCATAGGTCTCTGATCCTGAGGAACTGCATTCATGTGTCTCTGTATCTGACATGGATAATGAGACACTGGATTGAATATCTGAGCCTGATGCCACAATGGGCTGAGGTTTTGGAGATCTTAGAATGTAATTTGTATGTACACACAAAGAATGCATTTTGCATGTGGAAAATCATGAATTGTTTGGCCACAGGATGAACTGGAGTAGGTATCCTCTGAAGACAGTCACCATCAATTCCTGCCCTCCCTCCATGCTGCTCCTCCCATCAGGAGGTGGAGTTTATCACATTTCTCCTTGAATCTGGCCTGGCTTTGTAGCTTTCTTTGACCAACAGAATTGAGCAAAAATGAACCTGTCAGTTTCATATCTAGCCTGTAAGAGGATTGACAGCTTCTCCTTCTCTCTTGGAAGACAGCCCTTATGTAGAAAATCTTCTGTGATGACCATTGCTGTGTGAAGAAGTAAGGCTGTATGATAAAAGAGAGAAGCCTTATCAATTCCTAGCTGTTGCGTCAATCCTAAACAATAAAGCCATCTTGGATGAAGTCAGATACTATGACTACCTGAACCAAAACAAAACAAACAAGCAAACAAAAAACATAAAAAACCCAGATATACCCAGCCTTAGTTGCAGAATCATGAGAAATAATATATACATTACTAGTATTTTAAGCTGTTAAATTCCTGTGGGTTTTCTATGCTACAATACAGAATTGAAAGAGTTAATGTGAGCTGTAAAACAAAATTAATGTCAGAGTTTTATTGTCTGCACTTTTAACATTAATGAATCTAAAGTTATCATTTTACATTGCCTAAACAGGGAAAATTTTAATAAAAGGTAGTTTGGTTAAAGTCAAACTTTCTATGTTAACAAAAATCCCACAATATACATCCCTCAATAAGGGATTTGCCACATTTTTATTGTTACTTAGATATTTTTGCCTTTAACTGTTTTTTTTTTTTTTCATTTTCATTGCCTGAGATTGTATGCTATGATTTTACCACTTAATGCCACTTAAAGGATCATTATATCATGAAAAGCACATTAATAATTTAAACTCTTGAAGATAGAATCAGTTATGCAAAAAGATGTTTCCCTCTTTAGACCCAATAACCTTGACTAATAGTCAGGTAGGATTTGCATGGTCCAAATGTCTAGATAGAAAAATATTGGCAGATGGATAGATGGATGGATAGAAATAAAAAAGATGATAGGTAGGTGATAGATAGATAGATAGATAGGCAGAAAATCAATGAGATGGACAAGCAGACATATAAGGCCTTGTTAACTTGGGACTTTGTTGTGCAAAAACAAAAGAACATATTGAAACTTATCAAAACTAAAGTCCAAAATAAGCACTTTTTACCAATACCCATTCACCATGAATTGTGAATGCTAGAAAGTAAATTCTGATTATCAGTCATCAAGTCCTTTTTTATTTATGGTTAACTAGGATGACCAAAGAAATAGTTCTTGTTTGGTCTGAATAAGTTATTTATAGCCGAGTAACCAATTCCTCAGAACTTAGTAGCTTAATATATTTATTATCTTGTACATCTTATGAAGTTCCAGGATCCTAGAGCAACCTAGATGAGAGATTCTGATTCAGGGTCTCTTATGAGGTTATAGTCAAGCTGTCAACTAGCTCTATATTCATCTCAAGACTTGACTAGGGCTGAAGGATCAGGTTTCAAGCTCATTCACGTGGTTATTGGCAGGCCTCCGGCCTCCATTTGCTCAAACTGCCAGCTGGTATTGCCATCATTAACATGAAGGAAATTACCTTTGAATATATAATAGGAAAAATATAATCAGAGAATATAGGAAAATCTCTCCTGATAAAGACTTGTCAAACTTTAAGAGATATCAAAGACTGTATCCCAAACATCTAAAACCTCTGTCGCAGACAGGTTAACATGTAACATCTTATTTTGTATTACAACACATTACCTATCTTTAGGGATATTATAGCATACCATAATACATACGGTTTGTGAAGGGTTTAAGGGGAAAAAGAAAGTCTACCATTTTTGAAAATGGTAAGCTATGAAGATACTCTAATGTATATTAACTATATACATGAAAAAAATGTTTGTTTAGCTGTGGGTGCATGTGCACTTCAAATCCGTGATGCATTTCTGCTCTTATATATTTGTGTATGCCCAGTTCTGCTTGAGAATCTGTGATAGTTTTAAATCTCTTAGAGGAAAAGGAGTGGTTTTTTTTTTTGTCTTCGGAATGTTTTCTCTTGTTCTTTTTATTGCCCTTAAAAGAAATTTCAATGATGATTCAGAGGCCATGGTGTCAAGTCATTCTGTGATGATAGCTTGGAAACTTCAGAAAGTGTTTCAGGGATAATAAGTACCAGGGAGAGTATCAGCAGTAGCATTACACACGGTTCATAGGCAACGAAGCCTTCAAATTCTGAATAGTCTGCCCTGAGAATACATTGTATGACAATTTCTGCAGAAAGATAAAGTGAATTCTCATATTAATGATTATGAAACACTATACACAAAACTAAATGAATTTCTTGTTAGTAAAACTGTGTAAAATTATGGCAAGAGGTGTTCTTTCTTCTTGTTTTTGGCATGGTATTGATCTGAAAACGGAAAATGATGATTGTTTTATGGGCAATATACTCATAATTAGAGCTGCATGGAAAATTTTCACATCATGTGTGAAATTATTTTTGCTAAAATTTTTCATTTTTGCTTAGGGCCTTTTTTGCTAATTCAATCTTATATAAAAATAGTTTTTGTGTTGGAACAATTTTCCATATTCTCTATTCTAAAATTATAGTATGCTTTTCCCCAGGAAGGAAGATAGAAAGTCTGTATGTGAACTGGAGACAAAAATCAATCAATACAAAGAGTTATCACAGTTATTTCATTTTTGATTAGTTAAGATCTTTGAACATAGAAGCAAACTTGGGTCATTCAGGGAAGTTTTTTAGCTCTCTGTAAGAGAAAGCTCAATTAAACATGGCTTAAACAATAAAGACTATTAATTCAAGAATTATAACAAGAACTGGTAACACCTGTTGTTTCAGAGTTGTTGAATTCAACGCCTCTGAGAAGCTCTTGGCTTTACTGTCATGGTGACAATTGACAAGATCATTCATGCTGTTCCAAGCATCTTTTCTTTCTACGTCAGTGACCAATGCAGGCAAGAAGAAAGTACATGGATTCTTTTCAATTAACTATCTCTTTATTAATCTGAAGATTCTTTATTTTTTAAAAATTTTTAACATTTATTTGTTTTTTTGAGAGACAGAGAGAGACAGAGCACAAGCGGGGGAGCGGCAGAGAGAGAGGGACACACAGAATCCAAAGCAGCCTCCAGGCTCTGAGCTGTCAGCACAGAGCCTGACAAGGGCCTCCAACCCACGTACTATGACATCATGACCTGAGCTGAAGTCAGACGCTTTACCAACTGAGCTACCAAGGCGCCCCTACCCTGGACATTTTTAATAATCTCATTAACATACTTTGCAGTTGACTTCTCTTGACTCAATCTGAATATTATTGCAGTAACTATGCTGGGCCAAAGTTCAGCGTGTGGAATCATAAAGACTTAAGTTACAGGTCAGTGCATGACACCGGGAAAATCGCTTTCCTTCATTTTTAATATGTGGATAACGGTGGTAACGACCTCATAAGGTGTGTGTGTATGTGTGTGTGTGTGTAGAGGGGGCATTAAATTAGATCATGCGTATAAAACTTCAAGCATATTTTTGTGTACAGAACAAATCTTCAATACATATAAATTACATAATGGTTGTTGCTGCTGCTGAAGATGACGATGATTCAATCTGCTGTATCTCTGTATCACTGCTACATATGTGCCAAACGAACCACATGTCCATAGTCATCTGTTAACATGGGATAATTGAATATTTACCATTCTGTTTAATTTACATCCTTCTTTTTCCTTGTCATTCATTGAATATTCATTGTTTTCTTGCCACTGTGCAGGCCCTTTCCTTAACCTCTTCCCCTAATTTCCAATCATTATTTGTTTTACCGAAGAGGAATGGTTTCAGAAAGAGTAAATAATCTGTCCAAATCACAGCCAGGATATGGCAGGACAAGGATTCAGGCACAGGTAGGCTTTTTACCACTGCAGGATTTTGCTTCTCTTTCAGAATGCTTTTGTGAATTTTTTTTTAACCCGTCTATATAATTAAGTGCTGAACTATAAATGTGGCCCTTGGGTTTAGACACCCTAGAGTTTTGTTTTCACTTTCCCCTTTTATCTGGTACTCTTCATTCTTCACAATTTCTCTGAGGATTTCTCACTTAATATACTTGTAAAGGGTTCTTATGAGAACTGCTGCATACCGTTAACTAGTTTCCTTGCCCGAACATTGGCATTTGAACTAAGTTTTTGCCTTTTTCACATTAAAATTTATTGTATTTCCTGAATTTCTTTTCTGTTGAAATAGATTTCTTGTAAAATATGCCTGCATATCAACTAAACAGATAGTCATGAAATTATATGCGTGAGTTAGCATTTGCTTCTCATATTGTATGTAGTTCATGTTAAGGGCTCAATTGTGGCCTCCTAAAACCCCTGTGTTGCACCCCCAACCCTCAGTATCTCAGAACGTTACTGTAATTGGAGATAGGGCCTGTAAACAAGTGATTAAGTTACAATGAGTCTATTAGGGTGGGTTCTATTCCAACCTGACTGGTGTTACCGGAAGAAAAAATTTTGATTCACAAAGAAACACCAGTGATATTTGCACAGAGAAAAGACCACTTGAATACATGGTGAACAGCCTGCTACAAACCAAGGAGACAGGTCTTCAAGAGAAACTAACCCTGCCAGCATCTTGATCTTGAACTTCTAGCCTCCAGAACTGTGAGAAAATAAACATCTGTTGCTTAAGCATCCCAGTATGTGGTATTTTGTTGTGATATACCTAGCAAACTGACAGAGTTTATTTATTTATTCCACAAATATTTACTGCAAATGTCCACTCTACTCCAGGTGGAATGCTGCAAAGAGCAGAGCACCCTAAAATACATGTGAAATATTAGTACCATAGAGGAAAGAACAGTCTATAAGAAAAGCCTGTGAGCTTGTTTTTCTCATTGAGGTCATTGTTGGAGAAGATGATCAAAATCATGGTCATGGCATTGTACCGTGAAAATAATTTCCAGGTGAATTTTTGGGAAAGATAACTATTTTCTTTCCTAAGATATTATGAAATTGTATATACAACAACACAGGTCTAGTTAAGTTGCTAACACTCATTTGTCAATAATTGTCTGCACATTGTAGCAACTTTTTTAAGTTCTTTTGTGCTGGGGTAGTTGAATGTTAACCATGGCTTATAGAAATAGGTAATTCCTTGCTCTCCCCTATTCTCCTGACACCTCAAGTATGTTTACCTTCTGATTTACATGGAAATTGAAATGCCTCATAGAAAAGTGTATGTGTAGACTTGTAAGGCAAATAGACTGAGATAGAAAAATGGGGGCACCTGGGTGACTCAGTTGGTTAAGCATCCAACTCTTGATTTCAGCTCAGGTTATGATCTCACAGTTTGGTTTGTGGGCTGTAGCCCCACGACTGGCTCTGTGCAGACAGCATGGAATCTGCTTGGGATTTCTCTCTCTCTCTCTCTCTCTCTCTCTCTCTCTCTCTCTCTCTCTCTGCTCCTCCCCCGCTCGTGTGCTCTCTCTCTTTCTCTCTCTCTCTCTCTCTCAAAATAAATAAACTTTGAAGAAGGTTTAAAAAAAAAAGAATGGAGGTAGGTGGCAAGATTGTGTAGGTAGAGAAAATTCTACCTTGGAACATGTGAGGTACTACACAATGAGGCAGTTTTAATTACTCGACCTGAGGCTCCTGATATTGTGTGGCAATCTTCACCTAAACTTTCTGGAAGTAGGTATATGCTGTGGGGATAAAATTGTGTGTGAGATTCTGAAAGTCTGTGCTAATTTGAAGCTCTGCTGTACAGAAGCAAAATAAAAATAAAGGAGACATTTTCAGACAACGGAGATGACACCATTATCTGGGGCAATTCAGTGGTAGCCTGAACATTAGCCTGAATGGTGATCCTAAGTAGGAAACAGAAGGAAACAGAGGAATGGCCTCTGCAGAGTATGAAGGGCAGTTCTGAGTGGAGCTGGTCTTGGTCTTGATTTTTCTATGACTCCTTGGGTATATAATCTAATGCTCTACAAATTCTAGAAGGAGAGAGTCTCCTGGAAAGGTACAAAATGTGGGATCAATGGAGAGACTGATTTACTTTGTATTCAAAGGAGGAGGTCTTGGGATCAAAGTTGATGGCACCGAAATATATCCTCTAAACCTAGAGTGAGCTGATCAGATTGGCTACTGAGAGACTTTGCTAGAAATCTTCATAATCTTGGGGCATGAAGCCAAAATCATTCTCAAGTTGGGCATTTTTTTTCTGCTGTAATTTAGGGCTTCTCAATAATTGCTTTATCACATGACTTTGAAAATCCATGCATCACAGCTAATCTTTGTCATACCTAATATTTTAGAATTCAGAGCAAAAAAATCAGTTTTTACACTTTAATTAAATTGAGTATTTTTCAAAATTTGACTACTTTTAGGGATTACTAAGCAAAACAAAACAAAACAAAAACCTCAAAGTAAAGAGTATTCTATTGTTAGTGTCTTTACCGATTTTCTTTTTTTTTTAATGTTTATTTATTTTTGAGAGTGACAGAGCATGAGTAGGGGAAGGGCAGAGAGAGAGGGAGGACACAGAATCTGAAGTAGGCTTCAGGCTCCGAGATGTCAGCACAGAGCCCAACGCGGAGCTTGAACTCACGGAGCATGAGATCATAACCTGAGCCGAAGTCAGCCGCTTCACCGATTGAGCCACCCAGACACCCTGCTTTCCTGAATTTCTAAATGACTTTATTTTGCTCTGTCATCTTCCCCAGCTGTACAAACAGAAAACAAAAACAAGCAAGGAACAATGGTGAATATAGTATGACAATTCTTTTAACACTCAAGTTCACTAACAGGAAATGTATATAATCAAGTAGCAGTACACAAATATAAAACACATTATACAAATACATAAAATATAAAAAACCTTATTTGATTCATCACAATTCTTTTTTTTTTTTTTGAAGGGTTACCCAGTTTGCTTTAAGGCTTCAGCTCTCTTTCTATATAATGTATATTTTTCATTTTTTAATCTTTTATATATTCTAAATTTAAAAGCTGAAAAGAGTTTGTTTTTGCAGTACGAGTTGCTTTTTTGAAATTAAAAGCTCAACTCACCCTGTGTTTCTGAGCCTCTTGTGGTTGCCAAGTATTAATTCAACTACAACATGTTATCAGTCTATTTCAGAAAGGAGGTTAAACAGGTCAGTTAACTTTCACCTCTCCTGCCAATTCACATAAACATAAAAGTCACCTTTTTAATTTTTTAATCTACTCTATTTATCTAAATCAAGTCAAAGCAAGTAAATTTAAAACCATTTCCCCATTTGCTCTGTGTTTTATGAAACCTCGAATCTCTGCTAGAGGCTATTTCTGTACTCACTCAAAACATGTGTAGTCATAAATAGAATGAACTTTGTGATGTTAAAATTTTTCAAAAGATATTTTAATGTTGCTCATTTAGGAATATTGCATTGGTGGTGGATAGTGGATATACATACGGATGGGATCACATTTAATTGTGCAAAATAAAACATTGCATACACTTATCAGTTATTAGATGTTAGTAGCTAGGACAGACATAATCATTCACATTTCTGACAACTTAAAAAATATGTGATTAAACATCTTATTATTTTGGGAAAACTTTCATAATGTCAATATATGTAGAACTATTATTAAGATTAGATAATAAATTTGGTTCTGTCATGGTTTAAATTGTTGCAGTTATTCACTGATTATATAAATTTTAGAATATTCTCAGGGCTTAACTTGGAAAGTAAGATAATGCTTTCCTTCTGTATCTGCTAGTAAATAAGCCTTTAAGAATCATTAAGATTCTTAAAATGATATGGGCATATAGCCTATTGTCTATTAAAAGCTTGGAGCAGTGGATTTCCCAACTTTTATTTCCTTAATAAAGTGTCAGAATGTCAGATTCCTTCAGCTGAACCTATTAAAATTCTGATTCAAGGAACCTGAAACGGATCACAAAATAATAGTGTATGTGTGTGTGTGTGTGTGTGTGTGTGTGTGTCTGTGTGTGTGTTGTGTGTTGGGGGTAGTGGTAATTGAGGGAGGTAAGAGAAGAATACATATGAAGCAATACATAAATACTGGTATTAAATGCTCCCTTTGGTTTTAAAAGGAAGATGTTTTGTATTCCACCAGTATACCATCTCAGCACTCCACCATCTACACCCAACAGTTGTGAAAGCAGTGGAAGTGTATCAGCTGTTTCTTCAGAGGACTTTGCCAGCATGCATGTGGATGTGTGATTGTATTCTGCTGGCTGGAAAGCTGAGAAGTGAAGTGACCCCAGAACATAGCCCTCCCTCCGTCCCTCCCCACCTTTTGTTGTTGTTGTTGTTGTTGTTTTGAGAGAGAGAGCAAGAACACAAGTAGAGGAGGGGCAGAGAAAGAGGGAGAGAGACTCTTAAGCTCAACGCAGGATCTGATGCAGGGCTGGATCTCAAGAATCCTAAGATCCTGACCTGAGTCAAAATCAAGAGTCAGATGCTTAACTGACTGAGCCACCCAGGTGTCCCCAGCCCTTCCTCTGATCTACTGTTTTGCTTTCTGCATGAAATTTCAATTACTCTCAGGCACTTGAGGGTCCCGAGGCAGATGATCCTCCTTCTGACATGTTGTCACAAGGTAAATAACAGCTTAACACTACATCACAATGACTACATCATTTATCTTATTTCAACTCATGTAGGCATTTTATCATCTCACATCATAACAACAAGGGTGAGTACAGTACAATAAGATATTTGGAGAGAGAAAGAGAGAGAGAGAGAGAGAGAGAGAGACCACATTCACATAACTTCCCTTACAGTATATTGTTACAATTTTTCTATTTTACTATTAGTTATTATTGTTCATCTCTTACTGATTATAACTTATGAGTTAAACTTTATCATAGGTATATATGTATAGGAGAAAGCATAACATACATAGGGTTCAGTACTATCCGTGGTTCCAGGCATCCATAGGGGGATCTTGCAACACATCCCCCATGGATGAAGGGAGACTGTCTACAAAATGAAACACTGCGGTGGTTTGACTCTGCCTCACTTTCAGGGAAAAGAGTGGGGTTTAGACTTCACAGAGAAGACCTTTGTCCAGCTGTTGCATTCTGCCCCTTTAAATTCCACTCCTAACAGTTGTAAGTATTCAGCAACTGTAACATTTTACTGTGGCATGGGAATAAATTCATGATACAGGCTTTAGAAACACCATGAGATTCTTACCTCCCACCCAAACCATATTATTAGTTGATTGCCTAATGTCTTTTAAATATAATAATCAATGATTAGAAATAATATCCAATAAAAACCACTTTCTTGCTTAATATTTTTGGCAAATTATGTTTTTCTTAAAAATAGTTAGAAGGTGGTTATTCAGTAAGTGAAATTACAAGTTTATATTTCACTATAAAAAGCCAGAAAGTAAGCGCAACAAGAAAATATATCATGAGCCCCAAATCAGGTTACTATTCCTACAGATATTTGAACAGACAATAAAATGTGGATTGTTTGTAGAGAAGGGTGATGTGGCTGGCTTACTGCTTCAATAGCTCATTTTCTTCTCTCCACATAAAACTGTCTTATGATATTTTGTCCCTGAAAAAAGGCATTTAGACATGTAGGTACAATCTTCTCTGTGTGTACACTGTGTTAGAAGTGTAGGATAAACTTTAGGTTGTGTTCTTTAGGAAGTGCTCAGCCATCCTGTAAAGATTTCTGTAAATGAACTTACTCTTGACAAGTGAAATCAATAATGTATAAATAATAGAAGTAAATAAAAATAAATTACCTTTCAGAATTAAAATATTATAATAAGGTCATAGAACATCAAAAGTGCATAGTCATAACATTTTAATACCATGATGTCTTCTTTTTAGCTTACAGAAAGCAGATTCCAATTTTATGGATCATATAAGCCCAAATAAAAAAAATGAGTGAATATCCCTTGTTAATGGAAGATTTCTAATAATCTAAAGCTATTAGGAGTATTATCATCTTTCAGATGTTCTCAATTTTATCTTATTTTAGTGTGGTAGGTCAAATTTTACCTTTTTTTGTTGTTAGTCACTTGCTATGTCACTTTTTCTTAGTATTGACTTAAAGTTTCTTTCTTGATTACTTGTTTTTGAATCACACTTAAGGACTTCTGAATTTTTATGAGACAATAAGATTTATAAATACATAGTTCTGTACAGCTCTTTAGGCACCAGCTTGTATTATATGGTTATACAAAGAACTTACGATTTGCAATGCAAAAAGAACTTCTTTGAATTAGGAAGGCTTTAAGAAACACATTTATTTTCCTTGTATCTGACGAATCTGGGAGATACTAAGCAAAGAGGGATAAAGAGAAACCAAACCTGGTCTAAGGTCAAACCAAAGTCTACATACAAGTATTTTACTTTCAAACCAGAGCTCTATAGCTAACTTGTTATGGAATTCTGGTCACATGCCACACTTACATGGTATATACATTGTATCCTAAAAAGAAATTAAAAATAACCAATAGTCTTATAACTTTCTCTTCATGCTTATCTAGATATTAAAAAACTGATAAGTTTCAGGGAACCCCTCATTCTTATTTGTTATAGTGAATGATGAAATGCACGTAATATTAAGTCAACTATACAACCAGAGTGTCATCTATATCAGACTTAATAAAACAGTAGATCACTTTCATCTGGGACCATTAAATCAGTCTTCAAAACTTATCTAAATACTACTAAGTTAAAGGTATGAAAGAAAGCAAAATGGCCAAGTTTCAAAGAGAGTTTCATTAAATGGTCAATAAACAAGTAAATCCCCCCAAAAAAGCAATTACAAAATGAGATGCCTAGTAATACAGCGATTCTCCAGGTTGCCATGGTGGAGAGTAATGTAAGGGAGATGTTACCACTTAAATATGTCTTTTCAGGGGTAGTCCATAAGCTAAGATGAAGGATAAGATCGACTCAATCATGGCAGAACCATGTGGGCAAAGACTCTGATCCAGGAAAGAGCATGAAGTATTGGAGGATGTGAACAAAGGCCTGAGCAACTCAAGAACAGTGAACAGCTCAAGGATGCTAAAAATGTGAGAATAATGCAGAGCATTAAGAGCCATGGTAAGATGCTTGGGCACCATACTCTAAACATTCTGATTTCCCAGAGTTTTCCATGTTTCCCATGTTTTCCATTGTTATGCTTCTTAAATGGACTGTTCCTTCCTAGCCACCTCCTACCCCTAATGATATTTCTCCCTCCACAAAACCTTCCTCTTTTTTTTCTCTTGAAAACAAATTTTATGCTCCTACTCTATATTCTAGTCTTCTTCTTCTTCTTCTTCTTCTTCTTCTTCTTCTTCTTCTTCTTCTTCCTCAGTTGTGACATTTTTCATACTATCTTGTAAATCTCATATTTGTCTGAATCCATAGGCTATGGTTTTGGGGGGCAGGGGTATTTCATCTTTACCTTTCTATCTCCAGCATCTAGAACAATGGAAAGCACAGCAAATGGCTGGCAAATATTTGTAGAACAAATGTGTTCATTTCCTAGTATCAGCTCTGCCTCAATGCATTTCATTCAATGTTAAGCTTGTTCAGCTCTTGAAATGTCAATCATCCCCAAAGCCAGGCAGCAGTGTTAGACATGGTGATTGCTCTCCTAAGTGCCTTCACTTCCAGCTGGGATCCTGGACCTAGCACTGAAGCCAAGCTACAAATGACCTAATTAGTCTTTTGGTTATTTCCAAAATTTTGAGAATAATCATGAACTGGGATGGCCAAAACTGGGACATGCAGAGTCTGATGAAAGCTGAAATGTTTAGGGTGCCAGATGCAAGTCTTTTAGACAGCATCAATAGTTTCCAAAACAAAGTAGTTTGCATTTTAATTGTTTTCTGGAACTTTTATCAACAAAATATGTTCATTGACTAATCAGATCTTTGTACCAGATTAGAAATTAACAGTGTGTTGGCCACAGAAATAAGGTACAGAATCTTTCTTTCTGGCCCTGCTATGAAAGAATTTCTGACAGAATTCAGCCAGATGCTGTGTATCCTTTCCAGAGTTCAATTTTGGGGCTAACTAACAGTGAGCTGCCCTTGGATTCCATGCTTCTAATCAGTGTCAGAGAGTGGATGCTAAGAAGGCAGCCCTCCCAGAGGAATCAGTACTTAATGGAATTTTGACAGGCTTTTAATGCTCTTTTTGAAAGGCCCATCTCTTGCTTTATAGTCACAGTTTGTTGGTGAGTTTGATGGCTGATGTCACAAATAAATGTACTAATACCCCGTTGGTATCTTATTTACTCAGGGGAAAAGCCAGGAGCAAGACATTCTTTAAACAAGACAACATTCATGGAGTAACTGATGAATTTAAAGTTTAGCCCCATGTATTTAAGAGAATGAGTGACTGTTACTTAGAAACTGTGCTCAAATCTTTTCAACACTTCTGCAGGTGAATAAGACACAATATTGTGTAATAGTATCTTCTGGGGGCTCACATGTTATTCTAAACCATTGACGTGGCTATTGAAACTCAAAGTATCCATTTACTCGGGCAGAACACAGAAGTCTGTGTACATAAAACACATAATTGAATAAAATCTATTATATATCTACTTTCATATAATCTGTAATATATAATTCTGTCAATGAATAATAAATACTGCCTAGTTTTTACGACAATAGCACCAAAATATCAGTCCAGAATCCAAATGGACAAAAAAATGACTGAGCAGTAGTAGCTCTAAAATGATTAAAAACTATGTGTGCTGATTTTTAAAGAGCAGCTGACAATAGAAGAAAGCCTAATCTTCTTTTGATTACTTATATGAAAGAGGAAATCTAATAGTTGTACCCACTGATGAAAACTTCTCTTTTTTTAAATATTGTGTACCTAAATCTCTGCCTGGGGCCTATAGGTATACAAGCCCACATTGTCATCACAGAATTGACTAATACCAGATGAAAAGGATGAAAAGGGAGCCTAGAAAATTAAATGCAAATATCTAGGGTAATCCTGCTTTAAAGTTGTGCATTTTTTAACTTCTTCAGTCCTTAAATTAGTTCTTTTCTGTCACAATTTAAACATTTCAGTAGAATCCTAATGATTCCTTCTGCTTAAGTGAAAAACACCATTCTGTAAAACTACTCTCCAATAATACAGGTAAGTGATTTTTTTCTGTACGTCCAAGTTCCCTGTACACATTAACTAATCATGTAAATATTGTGTATTGATCTTCAAGATTGGAGTTCAATTATACCCATATAAAGGTCTAGAATCACTTCAGCCAAAATAGGAATAGGAATAGGAATAGGAATAGGAATAGGAATAGGAATAAATGCATGTTCTAGATGAACACCCCCATTCCTTTTCTTTACTATAGCACATGCCTATTCTATAAACATATTTCTTCTTTTATTATATTATTTTATTCCTTTTCTAGGAGAAGGTTAAGTCTCGGGGTAGGGGAATTGAAGCTCTCACATTTTTAGGGGCCCCATAGACGGTATCACATAATCTAGGAAAATACCAGTATTGTTATTTAACTTTCATATAACACTCTAATACCATTAGCTTCTGTGTCCCTTTTAAATTTTTGTTATTCTGGAACCATTTCTCCATCTTTGTCTTTTATAACCTTAGCATTTTTAAAGATTCTAGATCAGTTGTTTTGTAAACTGTCAGCCTGGTTTGTCCGATAATTTCTTTTAAATGATAAGAACATTTCCTGATTGAGGACATTCCTAATGTCTCCTACTTTATAGATTTTTTAAAAAATGTTTATTTATTTTTGAGAGAGAGAGTGTGAGCAGAGGAGGGGCAGAGAGAGAGGGAGACAGGATCCAAAACTGGCTCTGGGCTGGCAGGCTCGAATTCATGAACCCTGAGATCGTGACCTGAGCTGAAGTTGAAAGCTTAACCAACTGAGCCACCCAAGCACCCCTAGATGTTTTTGTTTTATTCCACCCCCTTAGTATTGCTACGATATTGGAGGCATGAATGAGAACACACAAGCAGGGTGTCTAGCACAGAACTTGTCACGTAGGTGCCACTCAGTGAATAGCACTTTTCTCCATTTTCTATCTTTCTTCTCTGTGTTGCTGAATTTCTTCCACAGTTACAAATTTTGTTCAGTTTGGCTACTTCCTGCATCACTCCAGGGAAATTACTGTTGCTGAAGTCAGCTTTGATGCCCTCTACAAGTCTAGGTTCAAAAATATTGCTCTCATTCTTGAACTCTCAGCAAACTGAAAGACTACATTGTGTTCTCGGGTCTTTGATCCTTTGAAAGCACATACTGTCGGTATCCTACATGTTACCTAGTTTTGGCATTTCTCCCATGTTCTTTTCCGTTAATGTCTCAAGCGTTCTCCTCTGATTGCATTATCTTCCCCTTATTTTCTTGCAACATGTTTTGTTATGGAACTGAAATCTCATGCCCCTAATGATTTTGTTGAATCCCCAATCCCCAGTGTAATTGCATTAGGATGTGTGGCCTCTGGAGAGTAATTAGGTTTAGATGAGATCCTTAGGTGGAGCCCCCCTCATGGGATTAGTGCCCTTATAAGAAAAGAAAGAGACACCCGGGCCTCCTCTCTCTGCCATGTGAGGATGCATGAGGAGGCAGCCTTCTGTAAGCAAGAAGAGGACCCTTACCAGGAACTAAATTTGTCGGCACCTTGATCTTGGACTTCACAGCTCCCAGAACTGTGAGAAATGGATGTCATTTAGGTCACTCAGTCTATAGTATTTTGTTAGAGCAGTATGAGCCAAGACAGGCTTTAGATATTTTCAATGACTATTCATTTTCCATTTTTTAACCCCGTGCTATATCTCCCACCATTTAATTCTATATATAGGAATAGAGATTCTAGTCTTCTCTCTACTTGTTTCTTTGTACTTTTTCTCATGGTATGCATCTTCCTGGCCAGCAGTCTAGGCATATCATTTTATTATTTCTGTACATTCCCTACATTGTTGTCTCTCTTCTTGATGATCTGATATCAACAACTGTTTCACCTCCATGACCTCAGCTCCTATACAAATAGTTATTCTCATAGCTGCAATGCTTGCCGTGTTTCCAATGTGGAGACATTCTTACCAACTTATTTCATGTGTGAATAGTGAAACTGTGTCCATGTGAATTAGTCCATGTCTGCTTTATATGCATACCAAGAACTTTGGGTTGAGAATATACTTTATGAAAAGATATAAAGACCCTCCAGGGACAATAATTACTCGGTTAAGATATGCCAAGCTTTGTTGGATTAGACTTGGTATTGATCTGCTTTTCCATTCTTACAATAGCATGAATGTGTATATCTTTAACTTTTTCTTAAATGACCTACTTATGCATCAAAGGCCTATTTATTTATATGTTATCTTGTTCCAAATATATATAAAAGAAATCTATATATTATAATAATACAGAACATACTTAATTGGCTATAGGTGAGACATGAAACAATATGAAACAACAAAGCCAGGAAGATAAAACGAAGCTTAAAATGAAGCTAACACAAAAACATCACAAAGCATGCCACCCCATAATCTAAATGTAATGTTCTTGATGATTATAGTTATTCCTGTTTATGGTAACTTAAATGGTCTTTAGATTCTCTTTGGAGGAATGTTCTTTTAATACATTCAATTTATTCATGCTGTAAGTGACACATGTGGCTGGCTGCTTTCACTTTTCCAGTGATTCACACAAGTATTTCCTTGTTGACCATGTTAGTGAAGGAGAACAAACTCATTGAGAGGGAATTACTGAGATTCATGTCCCATTCCCCTGGCATACAGGAGGCGCTTTATTAGCATGTGTAGCGGGATTATACACTATAATACTCAAGAATGTACTTTTCTTTCCCTGTGCAATAACAGACACATCATCTGCAGGAGAATACAATTTGTATGGCAGGAATGTGAAGAGAAAGATCTAGTCAATATTGTGTTTTAGAATTCCAAAGCAAGGATGCCTGGGTGCCTTCAGTTGGTTAGGCATTGGACTCTTGATTTCGGCTTAGGTCGTGATCTCATGGTTCCTGAGAACCCAGCCCCACGTCAGGCTATGCACTGATAGTGCACAGCCTGCTTGGGATTCTCTCTCTCCCTCTCTCTCTGCTCCTCCCCCTCCCCCCTGCTTCTGCTCTATTCTCTCTCAAAATACATGAATAAACATGTTTTAAAAATTTAAAAAAAATAAAATATAATAAAAATAAAATAGAATTCCAAAGTAGGCTCTGAAAACCACATCAATACAATCATTCTGAAAGTCAAAACTCTTCATTTAAAAAAAAAACAAGTATTTGAATATAGGGAAAAATGCCCTTGGGGAAAAAAAAAGTCAGGGATACCTGGGTGGCTCAATCAGTTGAGCGACCAACTTTGGCTCAGGTCATGATCTTGCAGTGCTGATGGCTCAGAGCCTGGAGCCTGCTTCAGATTCTGTGTCTCCCTCTCTTTCTGCCCCTCCCCCACTTGCCCTCTGTCTTTCTCTCTCTCTCTCGGATACAAATAAACATTAGAAAACTAAAAAAAAAATTAAAAAGTCAAAATCTCAGAATAGATTGGAAAGTAGTGTAGAATAAGATGAATACCACACTGACCCCAGGAAGAGTAGGTAAGCATCATCTAGCCTAGGAGGGGACAAGAAAGATTGTGTGGTCAGTGGGGCTGGCAATAAAGGTACTGAATTTGAGTGACAATGTGGGCAAAGTCAGCAATAAGTGGTTTCTCTGCATTTTCACTCAGTATTAGGACAGTGAGCAAAATTACCATATCTGCAAGACTTCTGTAGACTGTCCAATGTCATGGAAGCTGGTACTGCGTTTAGCTTATTCTGAAGCGCCATGATAGCTGTCCTGGTTGTGCCTAGTGACAGCCATCATCAACAGCTGCCTGCGTCTTGCTTATGGATTGCTCATCAGAAGTAGTACTTGCCTGAATCTTAAGAATTTCTGAGAACCGTTCAAATCACCATATGTGCATATCTCATTTGAATGGCTCAAGAAATCTATAAATCTACAAAGCAGAGAACAATGTGTTTGGTTCACAGAGAGGAATAAAGGAAAGCCACCATGTTCTATGGGAATGGATTATGCTGAAAGTTCTACTATGTGTACATCCCCGTTTCAAAGAGAGAGAAAGAGCATCTATTTCCTATTTGTACACTACTCTAGTTGCTGTGAGGACTAATACAAAGTCGTTTCAGTGATATCTGTCTGTAACTTACATATAAAATTGTTTTAGGTGGGCACCTGGGTGGTTTAGTTGGTTAAACATCTGACTCTTGATTTCGGCTCAGGTCATGATCTCATGGTTTGTGAGTTTGAGCCCCACATCAGGCTCTGTGCTAACAGCGGAGGAGCCTAGCTTGGGATTCTCTGTCTCCCTCTCTCTCTGCCCCTCCTTCACTAAATCTCTATCTTTTTCTCTCAAAATAAACAAATAAACATTAAAAAATAGTTCTAGACAATACTGGGGGTTCACTGCTTAGATAAAGACCAGAGGACATCTCTGCCCTTGTGGAGCATACAGTCTCATGGAGAAGACACATATTAAGCCAATAATCACATTGAGAGATGTATAATTCACACTCGTGTAAGTATTTGAGAAGAAAGTTATGTTATCCCCTGAAAGTGTGTGTTAAAGTATTTAGCTTAGAATGGGAGGTTCAAGGAATATTTATTCTAATACCAAGAACTTACAGAGAAGTTAGAGTGAATCGGGAATAGAAGCATGGAGGAGACGAAGGTGGGTCTGGGGAAGGGGAGAGTGTTCTGAGCAGAAGAGGAAGCCTGAGCAGAGTTCTTGGAGTAGAGAGCAAAGTATTGAATCTAAGGCTCTGAAAGAAAGCCAGAGTGTCTGGAGCAAGCAGATAATGAGCAGGTGGTGGTAAGTGTTGAAAATTTGTCAGGGGCCAGACAGTGCAAGGCCTTGGCATGCTGGATTAAAGATTTTAGTCTTTATCCAAAAAAATGGTATGAACTTATTAATGGGTTTTAAATATTAGGTACTGAGGGAGTTTGCAATGGATGAAAGTGATAGAGGCACCAAAAGTGACTTGTGGGTTTATAACATAAACCACAGGAAATATGGTGACATCGATAACTGAAGGAAGAAACATTAGAAGATGGCTATGTTTACGGTATGGGAGAGATCTTAATTATCCACATATCATCTTATGATACTTTTTAGATATCTGAAATATAGATATTCACCTATATGGGTCTGGAGCCCAGAAGAGAAGTCAGGAATAAAGACATGCATTTTAAAGTCATAAGACAGACGGAAAATGAGACAAGGATATGGATGCATTTCCTGACAGAAAGAGTGAAGAGGAAAAAGGAAAAAAAAAGCCTCAGGAATTCTAACATTAAGTGAAAAGCTTGTCTGTTTTGGAGAAATATATCAGATATACAAGAAATGCCACCACTCAATGATGCTTTATTGTTTACAAATCTTTAACAAATTCTTTCCTATATGCTGCCAATTAATATTTATTTTACATTATTATCCAAACATGTCATTTTTAACATTATTTATTGTCTATTGTATACTAGTCTTCCTCTGGTTTTCATTTATTTATGTGAAATAAGGGAATATATCTATATCTATATATCTACTCTTCTCCATGGAATGGTGCTTAAGACTTTAAATCTTCTAGATGTGAACTTTTAATTTCCCTTTAGTGCTACCATTTTATTCCTCTCTCCTGCCAACATTCTGTAGTGATACATTTTGTTTCAGTAATGCAACAAAGCAACTATTTTTGCCAAAGCCCATCAAAGATGCTGGCATCACTGACCCCACCCCCACCCCCTGCTGCTTGTCCATAACTGAGACTTGTTGTTGGCTACTTTGGATACAATTCTTCTAAAGCAAATTCTACCAGTATTGCCACTTCTTGCACAGAAGATGCTTGAAACCATTTTTTGTTGTATACTTTGCTTTCTCAGTATCAGACTAAAAAAGTTCTACCTGTGCTTTTATTGCAGACTTTTTGCCCCAAGACTCAAGCAAGAACATCCCAATATTGGCCAACTACTTACCTTGTAGGATGTGGTACAAATTGAATTTGTGTTCTCACAGAATGACTTCTATTCAGGGAAGCTTCCCAGACTCTTATGTAAATGGGATCCAGGAAAGCTTTCTTCATAAGTTCTCTAAAAATGACTGAATCCTAGAATTATTCAGGTTATCATCCAGCTAAGTCAGCAGTTAACTCACTTACTTGAGATAAATTTTCTCTTTCTCCTTACTCTTCTACAACTAACCAGTGTTTAAAAATTTAGCAGATTGTAGTTTCTCCTATAAACTACACATGATGAATAAAATGCTAAGTTTTATATCCCTCGCCACTAAAGGCAACCATTTTTTCCATTATGGAATTTTCCCATAGATGTTATATTATAGAATTTATAATTTATTCCATCTCTACCCCAGCCCCAGTATTATGAGGTGAGTGTATATCTTTGTGTACCCTCATTCACTTTAAAATAGAAAAATTAATATGTGCAGGAGATAATCAACTCCAGTGTGGCTCTCAAGGCCAGAATTTTCCTGTAAACAAGTCTTGCTATCATTGGATATTGCCCAGTGCTATACATATTTGCATGTCCAGGGAGCGAATGATAACTGCAAATACAGAGATCTGCTATGGTACAGAACAGAGGTTATTTACTGTGCTCTGAAGAGTGTTAAAATTCTGAAAGATACCACAGGGGCTGTAATAGAACCAGATAAAGCATCTGGGGATCTAGATCCCTTCCAGCTTCAACTAGAGTTGAAGCAACTAGTGTTGCTCTCTCCCATTTGGCATGGAGTTCCATATAAGATCCTTTTCCCACTTCTCTCTTCCTCCCTTTCACAATGCCCTTGCATTGCTCTGTACCCCTCTTCCCCTTCCCATTTCTTCTTTAATTCCTTCTGCACTCCTTTTTTCACCTCCCTCTTATTCTCTCTTCTTTTCTTCTCTTATTTATTCCTTCTTGTCTTTTCCCGAGTTTGGACAAAAACTGTAGAACAATAGGATGGTAAATGCTAGTCACTTCTATTCTCATCACTTAGAATAAACTGTTTTTAACATTCTTTTTGATTTATTTCAAAAGGAATACGCCATTATGGCTAAAGTTATAGACCCCTTTGCTATCATGCCCTTGACTCATCTCAACACACTCTTACAGAGAAGAAACCATTCTTTATGAGTTGGCATAAACTTCAGGTTTTCTTTTAGTTGTTGCAAAAGAAAAATACACACAGTTGGTTAAAAAACATTTAGCAGACCAAAAATCATCCAAAGGAAATGAGTCTTCCTTCTATCCCTGACTTACCGTCCTTTTCCCTTAATAACTTCTGTGTCTTCCCAGAAGTATTCTGGACTCAGGGCACCTGGATGGTTCAGTTGGTTAAGCATCTGACTTTGGCTCAGGTCATGACCTCACAGTTTGTGAGTCCCACATGGGGCTCTCTGCTGTCAGCCCAGAGCCATCTTGGGATCCTCTGTCACCCTCTCTCTGTACCTCTCCCCCATTCATGATCTTTCTCTCTCTCCCTCTCTCTCCCTCTCTCTCTCTCTTTCTCAAAAATAAAAATAAAACTCTTTTTTTTTAAAAAAAGAAGTATTCTGTGCACCTATATATACCTGTATGCTCACATTTTCAGTTGACTAGAGTTGCAATATACCAATTCTTAGGTACTCTGCTTTCTCCTTTGTTGTGTCTCAGGGATCTTTCTATGTCTTTGATAATATATAATGTTGGAAAGAAAAACACAGCTCGTATGTGTGTTTGGAAATGTTGGAAAGAAATGTTGGAAATGTTGGAAAGAAAAACACAGTTCAATGCTATAGCATTGTTTTCAGAAACTTCTTAGTTTGTATTATAATGATGTTACACAATTTATTTTCTAAGTCCCCACTAATAAGCGTTTAGGTTACTTCCACTCTTGCTATTATAAGGAAGTCCTAATCAATAACTTCTCTTTTTTTATAATCTCATATGAAATAAATTTCTAATAGTGGAATTTCTAGTTAATGTGTTTATGCATGTTTGATAGGTATTGTGGATATGCCCTCCAAAGGTCATACTGCATATACACACTGCATATACACACACATAAATATACACACATAAGAGCTGTGTTTTTCTTTCCAACATTGTATATTATCAAACTGTTAAATAAGATTTCATTTGAAGAAAAAAAAGAGTAATTATTCTCAAATATATTAGAAAACATCAGGCACAATTAAGAAATATCCATAAACTAGAGAAAAAAAAAGAGTAATTATTCTCAAATATATTAGAAAACATCAGGCACAATTAAGAAATATCCATAAACTAGAATTGGCAGACCCTAGCACCCAGGCCAGACATAGCCATGTTTTAGCAGTCTGGCCCAGGGCAAATAAGTTGATCTATCAGAGTTTCACAGTTTTCATATATGAAGAGCTTTTTAAATTTGTTTCTGTGTTATTAACATACATAAAAATGCACAGACCTTAAATTGATACTTTATTAAGTTTTGACAAGAGTGAAGATCATGCAACTACCATGTTGATATTTTCATCACCGTATAATTTTCCTGATGAAACGTTTTTGCCAATCCCACCTCCTCACTACCTCTCTCTATCGCATAGATTAGTTTGCTTTTTTAAAAAATTGTATATAAGTGAAATCATACAATATTTATATAGTTTATATATGGCTTCTTTCACTCAACTTAAGGTGCTTAGAACTCATATATGTTGTGCGATTTGTTGTCTGTTTTCTTCCTTTCATTTTATAAATATATCGTAATTTGTTAATTCATTATCTTGCAGTGATGGACGTTTTCAGTTTGGGTATATTACGAATAAAACTGCTACAAATACTATTTCACAAGCCTTTTTATTTTGGGAGGCATTTGCACTCATTTCTCTCAGATACATATCTAGGAACAGAATGGCTGGATCACAGGATAGGTGTAGGAAATACCTAAGGAATTGCCAAACACTTTATGAAAGTGGTTATACCATTGCACTTTCTCACCAACAACACATGGGAATTTAAGGTGACTTACATTCCCATAAATATTTGGTATTTTCAATCTTTTAAAAAGTTAACCAATGTGGTATGTATAAGACGGTATCCAATGTTTTTTAATTTACATTTTCTTGACTATTGATGATGCTGAACATCTTTTTTTTTAAGTTGACTTCTTTATTTTAATAGTGCGAGCATGAGCCAGGGAGGGGCAGAGAGAGAGAGAGAGGGAGGGAGAGAGAGAGAGAGACAGAGAGAGAGAGAGAGAGAGAGAGAGAGAGAATCCCAAGCAGTCTCTGTCTCAATGTCAGGAATCTTGAGATCATCTGAGCAGAAACCAAGCCAGACTCTTAACCCACTGAGCCACCCAAGTTCCCCAATGCTGAGCATCTCTTCATGTGCTTGTTAGTCATTTGTTCATCTTTTATTGTGAAGTTTCTGCTAAAATCTTTTGCCCACTTTTAAGTGGGTTTTTTTTTTCCTTTTGGGGTTATAGGTTATATTTGTTATATCAGGGATTGAATTCCTTTGGCATACATATGTGTTGTATTTTCCTCTTAATTTGTGGCTCTATTATTTGTTTTCTTAGTGATGTCTCTTGATGAGCAGAAGATTTCATGTTGGATATTTACCAATATTTACCAATTTACTACTTTTTGTTTGTGTGGTAACCACTTTGTGTCCTAAGGAATCATTACCTGCTCAAGTTGTGAAGACATTGTTCACTATTTTTTTCTTAGAAGATTTATAGTTTTAACATTTATGTTAGGTTAATGATCCATCTAACAATTATATTTAGGTATGGTATGACGTGAAATAGGAATTTAGAATTTTTTCCATAATGTTATCCAGCTATTCAAGCATTTTTGTGTTTGCGGAAAAGATTTTCCTTTACCTATTGACTTTCTTTGGTGCCTTTGTGAAAAATCAATTGAACATATACCTGTGGATTCTTTTCTATACTCTTTCTTTCTAATCTATTTTTTTTACAGCATTACCACATTGTCTTGATCACCCTAACTTAAAATAAACTTTGAAATTAGGTAGGATAGCTCTTCCATCTTTCTTTAAACTGGATTTTTTAAATATTCAGTTATTTCATGGATTGAATGAAATAAGCTAAACAATTTAATCCTCCATGAAGAAATATACAAATGTCAGATATCAGAGTGAACAGCAGTTAAGAGTATTTATTTATTTATTTTAATGAACAAGGTCAGATTATCTGAGATTATCTGAGTGTGCATCCTGTATCTTCTGCATGGAAGATGCTACTTTGAGGATGTTTCATCTAGGTGTCTTTGTTTCAGTATATGTTTGGGATGGTAACTGCCTCTGTCCTACAGGGGAGTTTAAAAGATTCAATTAATTTAGTAGATGCTAAACACTTAGAAAAATGCTTGGCATATTATAAGTGGTAAATAAATATTTCTTATTGCATTACTTATCAATGGAGCATAGAAACTTACCCCAAAGCTTAGTGCCTTAAAACTCATGTATTACCTCACAGTTTCTATGGGTCAGGATTCTCAGCAGAGATTAAATTGGTCACTGGCTTTTCTCACAAAGCTGCAATCAAGATGTCACCTAGGGCTGGGGTCTTAAACACAGGCTTGACTAGAAAAGGGTCCACTTCCAATGTTACTTACCTGGTTGTTGGCAAGAATCAGCCCCTCAAGTGTTGATGGACTGAAGGTCTCTGTTTATTGCTGCTTCTTGGGCTAGGGTTGCCACATGCACCTCTCCAGCATGGCATCTTATTCATCAAGCTGTACAAGCCAAGAAGAATATCTCCTTAGCAAGATATGTCACAATCTTTTGTAACCCAATCATAGAGGTGACATCCCATGGTCCATGCTGTATTCCATTGGTTGGAATCAAGTCACTAGGTCCAGCCCATACTCAAGGAGGGAGATTGTAGAAGGATTTGAATACCAAGAAGCAGGAATCTTTCGGAGCCATCTTAAAAGACTGCTTACCACACCTGTCTATAGCAAACACTTAGGAAATATTTAAACTTGTCACTTTAAAATAGTTGTTAAAATCATATTAAGAATTATAGCCCTAAGATAGAAACTATGACCCCTACGTTACTTTTTTTTTTAAGTTTGGGTTTAGGTGATTGTTTTAGTTTTGTGTTTTAGGCATCACTTAGTATTTAATCTATGACTTTCTATAATGCATGGTTGATTGTTTTCTTATCTTTTGATTAAGAAATCATGAAATTACTTTTTGAAAGTCTAACTTCCCTTTTTGATCCATTATTGTTTTGAACTCATCCAAATATATGTTACAGTTTTGAGATGGCTTACATGTTAGCTTTCACCTACTGAGGCCAGCATTTTTTGTCTTCATAGGAAACATAATGGTTAACTCCTGGGTAATTACACTCATTTATGTATTTTATGACTAGATTTATTTTTTTCTTTCCATTTCCTTGTGATTTTTATTGAGAGAAAAGGGGGTTCTAACATGAGTCCTACTGTCGATAATCCCCTCATCTTTAAAGTTCAGGAAAAAGTTCCAGTACTTCTGGAAAATTATTATTTTACTATTAATTATCTTCAGTGGGAGGTTTGTACTTTAGAAACCTCAGAACTCTCAGATAAAGGCCACCTTGTGCCACAGATTTATTACAGTTTTGTTCTCAACTTGTCATTCCAGCATTTCTGTTTTTGGTAACTTAGATAGGTTTCGTTTCTCTTATCTATAAAAAATAAGCAAACCCAAGGATATTTTTCACTGCTATGAGCAAACTGTATTGGACTTTTTTCTGTGAGGATTTTTTCTAGTACGTGAAAAAGTAGACAATATGTGATGATCTAGTTATCTTAAAATTTTAAAGCAGAATAGTTATTTCTTATATTGGAATAAATGCTTTGCATGAACAGTATGCATTGTAACCCAGTATTGTGTGTTTCAACAAACATGTACATAAGTTCATCTAATGGTAGTATGTTGTGGCTCAATTTTACACATAAAGAGTTTGTGATTCATGGTAAGACTTAAGCAAACAGATATTTTGGTTGTAAAAACTTCACAGAGTTTATAATTTAAGTGCACATTTGTAGAATACAGGCTGATGTTAAATATACATATAACATAGCTGTATTTTTTCATTGCAGGTGAATTTTACAGAGGGTGTAGACAGTAACAGCTGGAATTCATAAGAGTGAAATCATATCTATTTGATAAGTAATTCATTCAACATTAAGACACTGATGTATCAAGGATACATCACTACACAAAAAGAAAAAAAAGCATCCCTGACTTTATGGTGAATATACTGTATTTGGGGGAGAGAGACAATGGATAAATAAGTTAAAAGGCAAACAAAATTGTAAGTTAGAAGCTGATTGTCATTACTGAAAAAAATAGAGCATAGATGGAGGTATATGGACTCCTAAGGATGAAGGATAAAATTGCAATTTTATATCAGGTAATCAAGGAAGCATTATTGCAGTGATGAAAATCCTTGAATAAAGTGAGAGAGCAAGCTTTTAACCCACAAGGAATAGCCAGCTAAAAGGCTCTGAGCTGGCAGCTTGCCCACTGGGTTTGAGGAGTAATAAAGAACAGAAAAAGCAAAATAGGAAATAATTGGAGTTGAAATCAGAGCCAAAGAGATAGATGGTGGTTAGAATAGGTTAGAATATGAACTGCCCTGAAAACTAGTTTAAGGGTTATGACAAGAATGTATTCAGGTGGCCACTAGCTTTCCAGCAAGAGAGACTGGCAAATGTCTTCCTTTGCAAACTGAGGTGGAATTTGTTTCTGCCACAAGTGAAAAAGTACATTTTGGGATGGGATCAGGATGTAAATATGTGGGAAATGGAGTTGGGATTAAGTTTTCTGGCATGGCTAGACCACTAGGTAAGGTATTTCAAGTTTATTCTTTAACCACATGAGCGCCTACAAAATCTACATGTCTGAAAAATATGTTCTCTAAACCTGCATTTGGATGTCTTAGATTCCTGGAATATTTATTTATCATTAACTTTTTATGCTTTATAATAAGCCAGTATGTTAAGTATATAAACATTTATTTAATGATTCTCCTTTTGGTAAACATTTTGGTTGTTTCCAGGTTTTGTTATGACAAACCAGACCTTTATGGATATCTGTATCATGTCTTTTTATGTATATGTGCAAGAGTTTCTCAAGGCTTTATTTCTCGGAGTTCAAAATTGATGTCATGGGATATGCATATCTTTGACTTCTATCAGATAATGTAAATTCGTTTTCCAAAGTTATTTTATTAAATTACGTCTTACCAACGTTTGTTCTGCATCCTCACAAACACTTAACATTGTCAGACCTTTAAATATTTTGTCTGGTGGGTGTGAAATTGTATTACATTGTGGCTATATGAGGCATTTTGCAAAGACTAATTAGGTTGAGTATCTTTTCATGTTTATTTCAACAGATGTATTTTTTCTTTCATGAAACGCTTTTTTTTTTTTCATTTTCTATTCAATTAACTACTTGTATTTAACATGTAAACATTCTCTGTAGTCTCTGGCTACCAATATTTGCCAGCCATTATTGTTAAAATACTTGTTTTTCAACTTGTATATTGTCTGATAGTAACTTGTGATTAACAGACATCATTATTCCCTACTTCATGCTTCTTTTTAGAAGGTTTTTAATTTTACTTTTCCTGTTTGTATATCTGATCTTCATGGAAGTGATTTTATCTAGTACGTGAGATATGAATCCCAATTAGTTTTTAAAATAATGTCAACTGGGGCGCCTGGGTGGCTCAGTCAGTTGAGCGTCCGACTTCAGCTCAGGTCATGATCTCGCGGTCTGTGAGTTTGAGCCCCGCATCGGGCTCTGTGCTGACAGCTCAGAGCCTGGAGCCTGCTTCGGATTCTGTGTCTCCCTCTCTTTTGGCCCCTCCCCTACTCATGGTCTGTCTCTCTCTCTCTGTCAAAAATAAACATTAAAAAAAATTAAAATAGTGTCAACCAATTTTGCTAGAATATTTTTTAAAATGTATGTATTTATTTTTGAGAGAGAGGAGACAGAGAGAGAGGAAGAGAGAATTTCAAGCAGGCATAGAACTGTCAGCACAGAGACCTTTGGGGCTCAAATTCATGAACCATGAGATCATGACCTGAGACGAAATCAAGAGTTAGATACTCAACCAAGTGAGCCACCCAGGCACCCCTAGAATATTTTTTAATAGTCCATAACTTTCCTATTGATTGGTAGTGATAGTTCTATAATATATCAGTTTGGCATACATGTGTAAGTTTGGGCACTTCGGTCTGTTCCTCTTATTTATAACTTGATCTTAATTAATATATCTATCTATCTATATCTATATCTATATCTATATCTATATCTATATATTTACTATATATCTATATCTGTAGGATTCTTTCTATCCATTTATATGAAGCCTCAACATATGGCAGAACAATTTCCCGATTCCTTTCCAGGCATGACTTGGACCTAGATCTTCCATATAAATTTTTGAGGTGTTGAAACAGACAAAACATGACAAAATAGCTGATATAGTAATGATTAAAATTACATGGATTTTGGGGCTCCTGGGTGGCTTAGTCGACTGAGCATCTGACTCAACTCAGGTCATGATCTCACGGTTTGTGAGTTCAAGCACCTTATTGGGCTCACTGTTGCCAGTGCAGAGCCACTTTGGATCCTCTGTCCCCCTCTTTCTCTGCCCCTTCCCCATACGTGTTTTCTCTCTCTCTCTCAAAAATGAATCAATACTTTTTAAAACTTGCATTGATTCTGCATATCAATTTGGAGAAATTTGACATATTGGTAGTATTGAGTCTAATTTTTCCATATTTGAAATTCATTTAGATATTCTTTAATGTCTTATAATAAAGTTTTATTATTTTAGTTTTAGTCCTATTATTTTAAATGTTTTAGAATCATACACAGCTACCCTATTAATATTATAAATGCTTTTTTAATGCTTATTTCCTGATTAATTTATGTGAAAAGTTGATTTATTTTTATATAGTGACTTTAAACCTAGTTCTGTATCTAGTAAACTTCCTCATCTCTCTAATTAATTCCAACTGTCATTTTCTGCTGGTTCTAGGCCCACACTCCCCTTTCTGTAGTATATATTTCTACTGCTGGAGCTAGATGCTTGAAAACTGCATTTCCCAGAATGCTGTGAGAACTGGGCCCTGATTAGGTTCTGCCAAAGGCAACACTCTCAGGAAAGGAAAAAGGAGGAGGCTGGAGTAAAGTAGAAGCCACAGGCTTCCATAGGCAACTGCAGGCTTCAGGGAACTGAGGATTCTAGCAAAGGTGGTGGTGGTAACTGGAAGTAAATTCCGGATGTGTGGTGACTAGGTAGTAGCTTGGAATAGAGGCACTTGGGCTCGAAAGAATGTGGGCTTTGGCAGGGTGGTAACCACCAAAGGGCTGGAGTCTCCTGCAGGAGTGCCCACTATTGGGGTAGATAGTCTGATCTCCTTCTGGAGTAGTAATTACTTCCTATAGATCCTAATCTCCTTCCCTATGCTCCCTGGTGTCTCCATGATAGCATGTAACCTCCCATTGCTTCTCTAGTCCACCCAGCATTTTTAGGAACTTAATTACTGACATTAAATCCCTCTCTCTCATTTTTGCTCTCCTGACTGTACCTTGAATTGTAAATTAATTATAATTATTTATCTGTAGATTTTTGTTTTTTTATTGAAAGTATCATAATGTGGCCATTTTTGAAATATTTGTATCTTCTTTTCAAATTCTTGCATACTATTTCTTTATCTTTTCTTACTCTGACTAGAACCTTCTGTAAAAGTTGGGCATACATAATCTGGATTTATAATGTCTGGAATAAATTATTATAATGTATTTTATTTGTTAGTTTAGGGTAAATATTCTTTATCATATTTTGAAAGTTTCCTTTTCTTCTTTATGTTAAAGGACTTAACATGAAAAAATATAGATTTGCATTTTACATTTTTCTCTCTGAATTTATTCAAATGATTATTTAGATTTTTTTCCCTTTAGTTTCTTAATGTGGTGAATTATACTAACAAACTCTTTCATGTCAAACCAACTTTGAAATTTTGGGTTAACCTGAAATTCTTCATCATGCTATCTATTGTTTGCTGTTTTTTCTTTTGGATTTCTGTATCTATATTCAAAAATGAGATTGATCTGAAAATTTTCTCTCATACTGTCCCAATCTCATTCGGTATTAATGTTACACTAATCCCATAAATGGTCTGATATTTCCCCTCTTCTTTTTTGTAAGAAAGTTCATCATCTATTTTTTAATATTTAGTAAGACTCACCAGTAAAGCCAGACAAGTCTGGTGCATTTTTGTGGGAAGACTTTATCTTGCTGAATTAATTTTGTTAGTAGTTATAGGCTATTCAAATTATCTATTTCTTTTTCAGGTGGTTGGTTTATTGAACTTTTTCTAGGAGTTTGTTAATTGCACCTATCTTTTTAAATGTTTCGCATAATGTTTTTCAGCTTTCATAGATTCTTTGCCATAAATCTACCTCACTAGAAGCTGTTGATGGCTATTAACTGCTACATGTGTTCATTCCTATTTTGTCTAAAGTCTGCTTTGATAACATTGACAGCCACTCCAGGAACGTGGCCTATTATGTCCTGCAAAATTTAAAAGTGTAAAACACTAAAGCAATATTCAAATACTGAGAGTTCTCAATCTGCCAAGGACACATGGTATTTTTTTTTTCTTTTTGCATACACATGGACAACTTCTCTCTCTAATTCTCTCACACACATTTTCCCCACAATATTGAAGCACTGATTCCTCAGCCTGTGTTTCAGAGTCCCTTGAGGACATAGTGGTCTCAGATGCAGCGTTTAGATTCTCTGTCCTTAAGGTTCCTGCAGAGGGGAGGGCTGCCTGGAGGACAGTCTTTAAAACAGTCCCCCCTCTTCAGTCTCTACCTTTTATTCCCTGGCTTTGATATTACAAACAGCACTTCAACTAGCGAATTGCAAATCAATTCTAAGAGGCTGTACCAACCAGTTTTGAGATGAGATATGTCTAGACATATTGATCAATGAGTACAACAGTAGATTTTTATTAGAAACCTATTTTGGGTTGGGCACTATTCTAGGTTCAGGGACACAGGAAAAAACAAGACTGTGTGTTGCCTGCTTTCTTAGAACTTACGTTCTCTTTGGGAAAAACATAAACATAATATTCATCAAACAAATAGTAAACTAGAAAATGACTTTAGACTCACAATGATTATAGATATTGATAATTACTATGAAAATGTAATAATGACTAGTGGCAATTTGGGGTAAAGGTGAGACTTGAATTTTCTAGGTTAAATTAGATTGTCAAAACAACCAAGAGAGGTAACACTGAAGACAGACCTGATTTCCGAGATGAAGCTACTAATGGTGATAGGAATGAAGTGGCCCAGTTAGAGAAAATAGCATAGCCCCATGGTGAGTGTGAGCTAAAGGTGTCCCAGGAATGGAGTGATCCTAAGAGACAAGCAACATCTTTACCTAATAAACCTATTGCATGATCTTCATTTTATATTCTTCATATTAACTTTAAATTTTTCTTCATACAGATCTTGCCCAATTTTTAAGTTTATTTTCAAGTATTATAATTTTATTTTCTATTATACATGCATTTTTAATTTTTATTGTAGCACTTCAGGAGTTCTATTTTCTCTTAATTTTAATGAAAATGTCTTAAAGTTTTTGCCACTAAATGATGTTAATTGCTTGTCTTAAATGTTATTCCTGGGGCATCTGGGTGGCTTAGTAGAATGAATGTCTGACTCTTGATTTCAGCTCAGGTCATGATCCCAGGGTTGTGGGATCAAGCCCCACATCAGACTCCATACTGAGTATGGAGCCTGCTTAAGATTCTTTCTCTCACACACTTTCTCTTTCTTCCTCTGCCCCCTCCCCAACTTGTGTGCGCGTGCTCACTCTGTCAAAACAAACAAAACAAAAAACAAAAAACCCCCAAAACAACAACAAAAAAGCCAAAACACCAAAATAAACACCCCACAAATACAAACCAAAATAAAACAAACTTTATAAAATATATGTTATTCCTTAACATATTGTGGAAATACCCTTCCACTTCAAGTTGGTCAAGAGCTTTATAAGGACTAGATGATAAATTTAATCAAATTTAATTACAGAATATAAAAAATATAAGCATTCTACTTTCACTATGGATATGACCATTAATATTAATATTTGTTTGACTTCAATAATGAACACTAATTAGTAACGTTACCTTAATATTTTAAGTTATTGTTGCGTTAAATGTGTTATTAACTTGTAAATATTTTTTTTTAATTTTTTTAACGTTTATTTATTTTTGAGACAGAGAGAGACAGAGCATGAACAGGGGAGGGGCAGAGAGAGAGGGAGACACAGAATCTGAAACAGGCTCCAGGCTCTGAGCAGTCAGCACAGAGCCCGACGCGGGGCTCGAAATCACGGACCGCGAGATCATGACCTGAGCCGAAGTCGCTCACTTAACCAACCAAGCCACCCAGGCGCCCCATAACTTGTAACTATTATTAATGGCTTTTGTTTTCTAACCATGATTTAGATATTTTTTAGAGAATATTCCAAACTTTCTTAATAGCAGAATCTTGTTATTAATTTTCACATATAATTGCTGTTTTTGTTGTTGTAGTTACAGATTTTTACCTGAACACACTTTCTACATTTGAAATTTTGTAAAGGTGTGCTCGCTTTGGCATCACATACACTGAAGTTTTGTAAAGGCACTGCAAGTTCTTTTTTTTTTTTTAACGTTTATTCATTTTTGAGAGACAGAGAGAGACAGAGTGCAAACAGGAGTTGGGCAGAGAGAGAGGGAGGCACAGAATCCAAAGCAGCCTTCAGGCTCTGAGCTGTCAGCAGAGAGCCCGACACAGGGCTGGAACTCATGAACCATGAGATCATGACCTGAGCCGAAGTCAGACGCTTAACTGACTGAGCCACCCAGGCTCCCCAAGGCACTACAATTTCTTTAAAAAAATCTCGACTCTTTTTATTACAATATTTGACAAATCTGTATCTTTCTAGTAATTAATGCATTCTGGTATTTGATAAATGGTATTGATCATTTGTCAATATAGCCTCTCACAGATTGAGGGATATGTTAAAGCTTATCTTTACTGCCATGTTTGTTAATATATGTATATATTTCTACCAATTCTTGCATTTTACATATCATATGTTGTTAGGTACCAAAGGTTATATTCACTATTTATCAGTTAAAGTTACCCTATTGCCTCACACAATGCTTTGGCCTTGAACTTTACTTTGGAGTACATAAGGGAATATGATCAGGAAGCAGTTACAATAATGATCTGGGATTAAAAAAACATGGGTTAGAACAGAGATTAGAATTGGATATCACAGACATAAATATGTTAGATGAAGCCTTTGGAGTAAATGGAAACGTTTGGGGCAAGAGTATGAAGGGGCAAAGTTACCAAGGGACATAATTTTAGAACCACCAATATATAGAGTACTGAAAGAAGGACTGGCAAAGGAGACTAACATCAAGTAGGTAGAAAAGAACCATGAATGTGGTTTGGTGTAGAAGTAAAGCCAAGAGAGACTATATCAAGAAGTGAAGTTATCAACAACATCAAAACATTTATTGTATACAGGAAGCTAACATCCACTTCCTGCCTATTTATTCAAACATTCACACTAGAATGTAAGATTAAGAACAGGAACGTTTTGGGGCACCTGGGTGGTGCAGTCGATTAAGCGTCCGACTTCAGCTCAGGTCACGATCTCGCGGTCCATGAGTTCGAGCCCCGCATTGGGCTCTGGGCTGATGGCTCAGAGCCTGGAGCCTGCTTCCGATTCTGTGTCTCCCTCTCTCTCTGCCCCTCCTCCATTTGTGCTCTGTCTCTCTCTGTCTCAAAAATAAATAAAACGTTAAAAAAAAATTAAAAAAAAAAAAGAACAGGAATGTTTTCAAATGTTTCTTTCACTGAGGTATCTCCACATCCCAAAACATTGGCTAAAACAGAGCAGATAGTGATAAGATTTGCTGAATGAATTAAAAATATGTCTTCATGATTATTAAATAGAAACAACACAATAATATATGATTTAAAGACGAGTGAACTCTGATATTCAAATGTTTTTCTATGTCCCATTATATTATACTGTAACTTAGAGGGTTAAAAAATACAGACCATGAAGTAAAGCAGTTTAAAACACTTTGGTTATAAAATAGTTTTCTTGGAACTACTGCATAAAAATATCAAATATTCATGTCAACATTTTTTCCTTAATCCACCCTATTTTCATGGAGATATACACATTTGTTAATAACACTCAATTTATCTGCCCTAATGTTAATAGCCCATCAGAATAAAATGGCCAGTTCTTATAAAATGGAATATATAATGAAATGCCACATGAATAATTACTAGGTTGAAACTTTTGTCTGTTTTGTGGGTCATTAAAAAATAAAATGGAAAATAAAATCTTTTCAGTTATAGTTAAAAAATAGATTATTAAAAGCTAATTTTACAGAAGCCCATTAAAATAGCTAATTTCATTTCAAGAATTATTTAAATAAAGGAAGATAAACAGTTATTGAAGTCACATAATTTTTAAATGGCATAAACTCTTTTTCTAATTTCTAATAATATAAGAGCAAGTAAACTACTGACAATATAAATTAATGCACATAATAAGAGAAAGGAGGAAATACATACTAATTCAACCAAAAAAATTGTCTATGGTGTTTACTATTTCTAAATTGTATTTAAAGTAATTAATATAATTTTTGGAAATAATGCAAATAATTTAAAAAATAAACTTTCCAGAGGTTGTATAATTAAAACTAACTGTTTTTCAAGGTATCAGGCACTTTGAGGGATTACTCACTTCTTCAATATATGCTGTTTCTGCATTTAAAGATTTTTGGGAAGGAAACAAGAATAAAATAAATATATGTATTTGTACATAAATACATTTATAGAATGATGTTGATCTAACCATTTTAAATGTTAGAACCTGTGACATATTCTTTTAAAAAACAGATTCAAAGATGGTAACGTTTTATCATTCTGAATTTAGAAATAATAGTTTCTACATACTAAGCTTGATTGACATTTTGATCTTTTGAAATGAATTATGCATAAAGATCATCATTAATGCAGAGGAAATAAACTCCATTGGCTTCACTTGTGATTTTAAAGCATATATCCTTTTGGGTATCAGACATCTTCAATTTTTCTTCTTGGATTTTGACATATATTTTTGCATAAGCCCAGACACCTATATTTCCAACCTGACAACTATTTTCCTTAAAAATGCTTTGCTTTACTTCCCTTAGAAGAACAAAATGAATGTTTATCACTTAAAGTGTGAAGTACGATGTTCCGTAGAAATATTCTACAAGTTTGTGATATTTTCAGAACCAGTCTATTTATCTAAAGTCAAATGATTGACCGTTGTTCTCACAGCCTATTATTACACATCTCTATTACTAAGGAATAGAGATTCTACATTTTCAGTCTTGTCCTCAGTACTAGAGTTAACTCGAAAGTTGTTTTGTACACCTATTGACCATCATCAATAATTTTTAATTCTTTATTGATGGTAAAAACTTTTATTTTTGAAATTATTTTATAAACACCTTTTTAACAAGTCAGTTATCTCATATGAAGCTTAATATTATAGGTATACAAACTGCAAAATTATTCCCTTATATGATAAACACATTCCTTTCTCATCATAACTATTAATGTAAGAATAAATGAGTGAACTTGAATGTTGTGCTGTAACATGAAGTATGCATTTGTTTCATCATCCACTGTCCTGCTGAAGATTCTGTATATGTCAAATCTTCAGCATCCCTACTTTTTACTCATATACTGACTCTGTGCTAGTCTAAGATATGAATATTTAACAAATGGCTAGTATATTTTATTTGGACTGACCTTTTGTTTCTGTCATCACCAACAAAACAGTTGAAGGCATCACCAACAGTTGAAGGCATAAATTTAATACATGAACTTTTTTTCTATCAACATGTGAGCATGTTTTTTTTTTTTGTCCTTTATACATAAGATGAATAAATAAAAGGTGAATGCTCATGGTACCTCTGGATGGCTGAAATACTGTGTAAAAACTATACATTGAACATCATTCATTGTCACTCTGGACAGAAGTTTCCACCATGAGCTTTTACATTTACATCTGTCTTCAGACTTTTAATCAATTATTAGGATTAACAGTTTGTCATATTTATTATGTTCATACAGATTTTTAAAAAATCAAGTAGATTTGGGTCAAAGGAAAAAAAATAATTTGCCTATTCAGGATAAGAGAGCTGAATTTTAGCACCAGAGTGTATAAAAAAGTCTTAGGACTTTTAGTTGGCAGAAACGTCAAAATTACTCAATAGTGGTGTGTGGTTACTAAAAATAAAACACATTTATATTATGTATTGGGAATAAGAGAGGACATAGTCTTAGTATACTTTGTCCCAGAATAACCTGAGTGTTAAAATGACAACAATAACATAAATTGAACAAAGTGAAAGACAGTTGATAGGTTTAGAGACATTTACAAATGTTTATGAAGTATATCTCTTAAGATTGGGGAATTTTATCTTTGAAAAATAGACTTGGGGAAAACTAACCTTTGTTTACAAATGTTTGAGAATGTTCATCGGAGTAACATGCAGACTTGTTCTGTTTGGCCCCACATTACTGAATCACCACCATGAAGAAGAGCCTGAGAGGCAGATTATCTTTTCAACACATAAAACATCTTTTAATGCTGGTAGCTCTTCAAATAAGGAAAGAACTAGCTTAAAAAGTAGTGAGTGTTATACTTCTGTAAAAATGTACTAATAGTGAGTTTTAAATTTAGAACATACTATAGAGCTAATGAGGCAAATTAGGACAAGGGACCTCCATCCCCAACTCAATAAAAATATTTCCAAATTTATATGTTTTATGCATCCAGATTTTGTAAGATTAAAAGGGAAAAAATCTATGGTTTAAATTTTTACAACCACTGAATTAAATAACCATCTGGCAGTAATGCTATAAAGCAACTTTAATCACTTGAAGGAGTATTTGAATTAGGTGGCTCTTAAACACCTTCAGATATGATTTTAATAAAAATTATAACAAAGTTATAATTTTGCCTACAAATAAAGCGTCTAGAAGTTTACAAACCCTTCCATCCTTACCACAGCCCTGAAAGAAAGCATTATTTTTGCACATAAGAGAGTGGAAGATGTAAAAGCTTAGCAAATTAGTCAAGGGACCATGGCATGTGGAAAGAGCTGGGTTTGTAAACTTGGTTACATTTTTACCGTTGCACAATATAATATAATCATCAAGTTGAGAATTATCTTAGAGATCATATCCTAAACTATTCTAGCTCTGGTATTTTAAGACTCACAGAAGCATCACCATTCAGTGATTAGCTACTCTGTATTCTAATATCTTCAAGTTCATCCACTCGCTCTTGACTTATCTCATTACATTTAGAGTAGCTCTAGCCATTAAAAAGTGCCTTCTTATATGATCTGAAATCTGCCTTTCCATATGACTCAATCCAAAATACATGTGCTTTTTCATGTTCATCTACTGTGGTCTCTTCCTTAAAGGAACTTGTATTTAAATTAGGGAAATACAATGTGGAGACAAAATACAACAATACGGACAGGGTTTCCACAATGCGATTATACTTCTGAAATTTCTCCTTTCCTATAATAAATTATAATTTAAACAAAAGGGCTAACATAAACATTCATTATCATTTGGTCTATTTCGGCAAACATCTTTGTAAGATAAAAGATTACAATGACAAGCACAGTCATAATTAAACTAACAAACGTTCCTTCAGAATTTAGGCTCAATCAGCAGCTAAGTAAAAGATATGGAATAGAAGTCATTAAAAAATAGTCTAGACAGAACTTTTACCACCTCCAGGGCAGTTAATTAGCAAAGGTAATATGAATATTACACAGAAGTCTAGAGCTTTTCTCTAAGGGAAGAGAACCATAGCTCTAGGTAAAATCTTAGCTGTTAGATTTTGTCAAATCAATCAGTAGACAACAAGCATGTCCCTAAAATGGACAGAGAAAAGTAGAGCAGGACCTGACAACAGAAAGGCCTATGTTAAGGCAAGAGAGATTTGCAGCAGGCACTTTCAAAATAGTATGGAAATTGTACTTCCAGGACAGTATGTAGCTCCTGGGGCCAAGGCAAGATCTCATTTATTGGTACCAGTTAGAAACAAAATAGACATGGGCAGGTGAGAAATATCTGATCACGGACTGCAGTTCATCTCAATACAGTGGTCAATTACTTAACCCTGGGTAGAAAGTTACAAAGCAATTGTAGAGTGACCAAGTTGAGAGACTAAATTATAAACTCATATCTATCTAACTATCTATCTATCATCTACCTATCTATCATCGCATACTCATTTATCTATCTTATGAATCTTAAGGGATATTTTAACTGTTCTCCTTTACTTTATAGTAGTTAGTTGCTATCATTCAGGAGACAACGTTTAAGTTTTTTTAGATGGAAATGTGTCTCTGTATCTGCGGTCTCACATGGCAATTAATCAAGTTACCTATGTATAAAAATGTTCCCAACATTTATGAGTTGTCTCATGTACACAAAGGTGTACTGCAATCTGGAATACAATAATAATCACTGAGCTATACCTCATGTCCAAATCTGCCTAGTATTTTTTTATACTGTCATTGGGGAATCAGTAAACCCAGAAATTTGCTTTCCATTTAGGCTATAGAATATCACTGAAGACAATAAGTGTTGAATACAAGTAAAGTAACATTTTAGGTAAAATTATAGTATTTATTTACTCAAAAGCACATAATGAATCCTTAGCAAACACAACTATGATTGCTAAAGCTGAGATATGGTACACGTACAGGACTTCAAAAGATCAAAATGAGAACTGCTGTTTCATCACTGTCATTATGTGATGCTGTTATAGGCAATAAAGAGGAGCTAAATGTGATTCTCCTTATTTCTTTTTTAGTTCTTCTAGTCTCTAATTTTATGAGTTCCTAGCAAACTATAGAGTCTTCTGGGAAAATACCACTTCATTTTAATGGAGATATAGAAATGAAAAGAAAGCAAAGTCATAAACAATTTTATACATCATACACACACACACACACACACACAGAGGAGAGAAAGAAATATTTTATAATTTAGCATTGTCTAGCGATCAATTTTAGAATGCTTTTTTTTTTGTCTTACCTGAGACTTCAGGTCCAGATCCTCAAAGAAAATGTTTCTTAACGTGTGTGTATGTGTGTGTGTGTGTGTGTGTGTGTGTGTATAATTTACTTCAAAAGGGTGATAAGACAACTTTATCATTGCATTTTTATATCTGAAAAAAATAGACAGTGGTGTATCTTCGACCCTCAGTCCCATATTAAAGAAACACACTAAGCAACAATAACTGGAAAGAACTGCTGGGAAAGTTGGAGAGCTCAGATGAAGTTTATATGGGAGCCATGGAAAGGACGGGAAACTTGTTATTTGCTAATCCATTCTACAATGACTGCTTAAAAGCAAGTAAGGGTTTTTTTTCCCCTCAAATCACGTCATTTTTCCCCTAAATCATGTCATCCCTGATATATCATTTTAACTATTCTCTGTGGTTGTGCTTATTCTAGTATGATTGAATCACATTTGCTTTCATTTTACAGAAGTATGACAGCACTGGGAAAAAAATACTGAGAATTCTAACAGAGTACCAATAATGCAACAGAAAGAAGAAAGAAATTAGTATTTCAGCTCCATTTTGTCCTGATTCTCGTATTTTGGAAATAGTTTCCTGCAACTTAGAAGCAGTCATGCTGCAGGGCAGAATCAACTCACTTCTAAATTATATTTTGTTATTAGCTTTCCCTCATTTGGGCGGGTGATGCATGATGTTGGCATGAGCTCTCTTTTTGAACTTAAATTTTCCGGAGAGGAAAAAAAAAACACATAATCTCCTTTCCCGTCCTCTGTGATTCATTTCCGAGATATGATATGTGAATGAACCTGAGTGACACTGTGCTTACCAAGCTGTGGTGGACCTCTGCTTCAAAGAAGTCAGTGACATTGCAACGAGCTCTCTGTAGGTGTCATTTGTTTGCAATGGTGCAGAGGGAAAATATGGGGAAGATGAAAAGGAAATGATTAATGCAGTTTGTGTTTCAGATTCCATGCCAATTTAGTAATGTGTATTAATGATGCATTTTGGCAATAAAGCTATGTAATAATCATTAAACAGAATTGCCATTCCCCATTAACGCAGACTGTGTTATAACACATTGGCTAATTCCTCATTAAATTCAACATAAATTAAAAAACAGATTTTATGTGTATAGCCAAAAAGAAAAACCCCTTCATTTTATTTTCCTAAGAAAATAAACATCCTTAGGGAAAAATTGGCCAAATCTTCAGGTTATGATTAGAGAACAAAACAGAAAGTTTCCTTTTTTATTTTATTTTTTTGATGTTCAAAATTATCATTCATAGATAAAGAAAATGAAGATTGTTCCATTCTGGTGTCTTTTAGGAAAATGCTTGTTAACTCTAAGATCCAAATTTGCAACCTACAAATGTATTTGCTCTCAAAGTCATTAAAGATGCTCCAAGATACTAGAACACAGAGACTGTTGAGTAGAGGGAGATGGGCAGTGGAGAAGAAGGCGCTGATTCTTTTGCCTGCTCTTCCCCACAATGCTCCCCCCGATCCGCCATTGCCCAGACATGGTTTAGACAATTTTGATATAGGTGGAGTTGGTGACTTTGATCCTGCCAATGAAAGTACAGAGGCACTCCTCTTCTGTCTCTGTATCTGTGAAGGTCAAAAGACTTCTGGACTGGAAAATGGACACTCCTTTGCATCTCAGTAGAGGTTTAAATATACTAAATTGTATTTGATATTTAGAATTTTTACCAAATGTGAAGGAAAATTCAAAAGGCTCTAAGGAGAAAATTACTGGAAAGAAGACATGACATTTTTAGCTAGATATAGTACTAAGGCCAAGTTATTTGAAAGTAGTTTGACTCTGGACAGAGTTTATGTGTATGTGTATATACACACACGTACACAGACCACACATACACACATAATGACATTGTTAAAAACTTTGCTTTTGTCTTGTGAGAGTTGGGGTGGTTTTAACATTATTCCTTGTATTTGTGTATTCAACATTCTTCCTTATATTTTTCAATATTGTTTGAACTACCATATGGCTATTTTTTAATGAAAAATATATTGGGGAAAAGGAATATAATTGAAAAGATTTAAAGGAATATAAAGAAAAATGAAAGAGAATAAATTTAATGGCATGAAATATGTTTGAATATTTGCTACATGGAAAGTTTGGTTAGAATGTATCAATCACATTATAGAGCTTTCTTAACATTTAATAGGAAGTAATTGTAGTGATTATCAGATAATTAAGCAGATGAATGGATTTTTTTCTATGAACAAATCAACTCAGTTTGTTTGAATGAAATTAATATTTTCTTTCTAAAGTGTGTAAGTGAGATTGAACATAATATCAGTGGTTATGTGAACCTATAATTAATGCCATATTTGTAATTTTGAATATTCCCAGCTCAAAATAATCTTATGATGCCAAACATACAGTAAGGAAATGTTACAATATTTTGTAAATTACTAATGGAATTTAACTAGTCTGCAATTTTATAAATAACATAGTTTAAACAACCGAACTGTGAGGAACTTCTGATAATTACACTGGTTTTTTGTTGTTGTTTTTTTTTTTTTTTTCTCTTAGCTCTTTACTAGGAAAGGAGAAAATCTTACTGACTCCTTTAAAATTCTAAAATGTTTTCTAAATCTTCTAAAATCCATTTCTGTCAGCTCTTCCACCTTTCCCTATCTTGATTTCCCCCAAATTTTCTCATAGCTTGACCCAACATGGATGTTCCTCAATTTCTTCTCAGTTATTAAATTAATACTGCCGAGGCATTAATAGTGCTAATATATTGGCCTTTTCTCTACTGTCCCCCTTTCAAATTTTTTAAGGCACATGCTTACGTGAGATTTCCTGGTTTATAGTGGTCTAAACCTCATTTACTAAAGCTTCTTTAAGGAATCATATTGCAAGATAAATATAAAATAAATAATTATATGTCCTTAAACTTACATAAAGTCCATCACATATATCTCAATTTTTAAAAAAATCAAATTTTACTATATATAGAAAATCCTAAAGACTCCACCAAAAAATTACTAAAACTGATAAATTTATTCAGTAAAGCTGTAGTATACAAAATCAATGTACAGAAATGCAACAGATTTCACTAATAATGAAGCAGCAAAAAGTGAAATTAAGAAGACAATTCCATTTACAACTGCACCAAAACCAATAAAATATCTAGGGGTAAACTTAACCAAGGAGGTGAAAGACCTGTACTCTAAAACAAAACAAAACAAAACAAAGTGAAAACATTTATGGAAGAAATTGAAGATGATACAAAGAAATGAAAAGGCATTTCACACTTGTGGATTGGAAGAATAAATATTTTTAAAATGTCTATACTACCCAAAGAAATCTACAAATTTAATGCAATCCCTATCAAAATACCAACAGCATTTTTCATAGAACTAGAACAAACAGTCCTAAAATTTATATGGAGCCACAAAAGACCCTGAATAGTCAAATTAATCTTGAAAAAGAAAAACAAAACTGGAGGTATCACAATTCCAGATTTCAAGTTATATTACAAAGCCATAATAATCAAACCAGTATGGTACTAGTATAAAAATAGACACAGAGGTCAATGAAACAGAGTAGAAAACCCAGATGTAAGTCCACAATTATATGGCCAATTAATCTTTAACAATGGAGGAAAGATTATACAATGGGAAAAAGAGTCTTTTCAACAAATGGTGTTGGGAAATCTAAACGGCTACATGTAAAAGAATGAAACCAAACCGCTTTCTTACACCATATACAAAATTCAAAATGGGTGAAAGACCTAAATGTGAGACCTAAAACCATAGAAAGCCTAGAAGAGAGTACAGGCAGTAATTTTTCTGACATTAGTCATAGCAAGAATTTTCCAGGTATGTCTCCTGAGGTGTTGGAAATAAAATAAAAAATAAACTATTGGGACTACATTAAATAAAAAGTTTTGCACACTGAAGGAAACAATCCACAAACTAAAAGACAACCTCCTAAATGGGAGAAGATATTTACAAATGATATATCCAATAAAGGGTTAGTATCCAAAATATATATGAAGAATTATACAAATCAATACCCCAAAAACAAATAATCCAATTACAAATGGTCAGAAGGCATGAATAAACAGTTTTCCAAAGAAGACATACAGATGGCCAAAAGACACATGAAAAGATGCTCAACATCACTCATCATAAGGGAAATGCAAATCAAAACTATAATGAGATATCACCGCATACCTGTGAGAATGGCTAAAATCAACAACAAGAAAAACACCAGCTGTTGGTGAGAATGTGGAGAAAAAAGAACCTTTGTGCATTGCTGGTGGGAATAACTGGTGCAGCCACTCTGGAAAACAGTAGGGACGTTCCTCACAAAGTTACAAATAGAACTATCCTATGATGCAGTAATCTCACTACTGGGTATTTACCCCCCGCCCCAATACAAAAACACTAATTCAAAGGGACACATGCATCCCTATGTTTAATGTAGCATTATTTACAACAGCCAAACAAACCAAGGAAGCAGCTAATGTGTACATTGAGAATTGAGAAAGAAGTGGTTAGACACACACACACACACACACACAGGAATATTATTCAGCCATAAAAGACAATTAAATCTTGCCATTTGCAAGAGCATGGATGGAGCTAGAGAGTATAATGCTAAGGAAAATACGTCAGTCAGAGAGAGACAGATATCAAATAATTGCACTCATATGTGGAATTTAAGAAACAAAACAAACCAATAAAGAAAAAAAGAGACAAACCAAAAAAATAGACAACTCTAAAGTGCAAACTGATGGTTACCAGACAGGAGGTGGGTGGGGCAATGGGTGAAATAGGTGAAGGGTATTAAAGAGTGCACCTATTGTGATGAGCACTGAGTAATGCATAGAATTGTTGAATCACTGAATTTTACACCTGAAACTAATACAATACTGTATGTTAACTGTCCTGGAATTAAAATAAAATCTTAATTAAAAAAGATCACATTTTAACTATAAATATGTGCAGTTGTTGTACATCACTTATACCTCAATTAAAATTGAAGGAAAAATTGAATTTTTTAAAATTTTAACATAAAATGCATATGTTGTGCTCACATACAAAACCAGTCTGAATTCCCTTAAAGTCTCATCACTGTAGAGATAAATAAAACAGCAAATTAACTACTCTGTCTGAAAAGGACCACAATCATTTTTTTTCTACACAATTTTCTTTAGTGATTGTACCCTTTATGACACTAATAATTTTGATTCCTTCCTCTAAGCCACAATTCCTTTGTTCATTCAAAAATACATTCTGCCAGGACATTTTCAGTCCATTGAAAACCTCTAATTTTAGAATACCTCACTGACTTAGTCTAAATCCTTGAGGACAATAGGTTGCCTGTTCTAATTCAGTGATGCTCACTGCTAATCTGAGGATTGGGTCTAAACAGAAATTAGATGTATCACCTCGAAAAGTTTGTTAAAATTATCAGTACTCGATCCACTTCCTTGTAAATGCTAATGCCTCTCAGGGGTGGGGAATCTTTCAATTTTAAAAAGCTTTCCTGGGCTGGTATTTAATGCATGGCCAGCCTTGGGGACCACTGGTCATCTCCAAACTTTAGGACGTCATTAGAAACAATGAGTAAGAACTAGAAAAATCTTGAAAAGTGGATTTGCATCAACTTATAGGATCAAGGATCTGCATGTCTTCAAAGGAAAGCCTCAACTGTAGTTTACAATTTAGAGAAGATAACCTCTCAAACATAGTAAAGAGATCTAAGCTTCCTCAGCTAGAGAAGGAACAGGGGGAGATAGACACTTGCTAAGAACCCTGGGCAAGTATAAAATGAAGTGGAGAAAAAGTTAAGGGCTTCTTTAGCTTATATCCTGATAGAAGGAAACAAAATATGACTATAGACTACGACTATGTAGACTATAACTATATAACTAGAGACTGTAACTATATAAAATTTAACTATAGGCTATAATTGTAGAAATTTAGGGTGATGAGACAATTTTTCCCGGTGTCATTACTCCCTAAAAATTGATAGTGTTCTGCAATAAATACATAATATATGTAAAACATACTTATGTCTTACTTTGGTATGAATTGTTTAGATGATCACTGGAATGCTCTACTTCATATAGCTTGAAACTATGGTATGGTTTCAATCTTAGGCTCAACATTAGGGAAATACTTTGCAGCCAAAACAAACAGCTTTGTCCTTCATGACCCTCCATCGCCCCAACAACCCAGAGTTCATTTCCTGGATAGTATTAGGATCTTTGTATTCATAATGCCTTCCCCATGACTGAAGGATGATTAGAATTTGATGACAGACAGACTAGTATCTCTTTCCTTGGACAATTTCTATACTACCATCAAGCAAGGAGACCAGGGGTTTCCATTTAGCTAATGCATTGGACTAGATGTATTGAATATCTTCCTATTGTGAAACACCTAAACTACTGGATAAAAATGCTGTACTGAAAAACAAATCTCGCACATGTAGAGCTGAACTTTCAGTAAAGAAAATCTCTGTGGTTCAGATTGATGATGGGATGAAATATTAGAGTGGTAAATTTATAGGCTGATGTTGCTGCTGTACTGTCAAGGAACAAAGGAACTTTATTTAGTAGCTTGGTTCCAGTGTCCACAACAGAATAGATGAAGGAGGGATGGTATTAGCGGAGTTGCAGCTGAGTCTTAGGTAAAGCTGAGGTACACAAAGTGCTAAATCTTCAATGAAATGATGGAATTAAAAAACAATCTTCCCACTGGCACAATAAGATAATCCCCTAACTTTTAAATTTATGACTTGGTCTCTGGGTGGAGAGTAAAAAATATCCACCCTAGAACTTGAAATCATGTATGCGGCAGATGCTATTGAGGCTCTATATCACATGCACTGGGCCCATCTTCAATTTCAGCTTCAGCTGTGTTTTCCAGTTTGCATGCATTTAGCCAATTTCCCATCTCAAATTACTGTTCCCCTACCCTCTGCTTTTCTCTGAAGCCCATAACACATGTTGGACAATCCTCAATCAATGGAAAATGAGAGCCAGGAAAAACATTTCTCAACTTCTTCCCTTCCAAAGGAAGGTTCAGAGGAACATCCCACATTGTTTTTCAGAAGATCCCTGGGAAGGCTGAGCCCAATTTGCCTCCAGGAATGACTATAGCTCAAAAGCATGTCCATTATTGGTATTACATCCTTCCCTGCCTTACTGCTTTTACTTCCTTATTCTGACTTCCTGGGATCACATCTCAAATATGACACCTATACACAAGTCATTGTATCAAGTAATGCTTACAGAGAAATAAATATTAAAACAATAGATTTTCAGGACATCTGGATGGTTCAGTCGGTTGAGCATCTGACTCTTGATTTTGGCTGAGGTTATGATCTCATTGTCCATGGGATTGAGTCCTTCATCAGGCTCTGCACTGACAGCATGGAGCCTGCTTGGGATTCTCTCTCCCTCTCTCTGCACCTCCTCCACTCACCCTCTCCCCCCACTTCTCAAAATAAATAAACATTAACAATTTTTTTTAATTTCAAAAATAACAATAGATTTTCACTTCATGTAAATTTTGGGTTCAAATCTATGCAACTCATATGATCTGGGAATCCTCAAGCTAAAACTTTGATGTCAAATTATACTCACATCAGTGGATCTCCTCATTCACCTGACAGAAACAAATGCTAAACCCTCTTAAACCAAGCCACCTAGGGTGGTTTCAGATAAAGCCCCTCAAAAATGAGTTCAAAAAACAAAATTATGAAGCATGAGAAGAAATAATCTATTCAAAGCAATATGAAGAGCTAAAATTATATTATTTAACTGTTTCTTAGTGGCCTTAAATAACACTATCATTTTATGTCATAGTTTCTACAAGTCATAAACACAGTGAACAGGGGATAGTTTGTCTCTGATTCCATGTTGTTTGTGGTATCCGTTGGAAGACTTGAGGACTGACAAACTGGAACTACCTGAAGACTTGGTTAGTCTGTTCAGGCTGCTACAAGAAAATACCATAGACTAAGTGACTTATAAACAACAGAATTTATTTTTCACAGTTCTGGGGGCTGAACATCTAAAACCATGGTGCTGGCATATTCAGTATTTGATATGGACCTACTTACACTGCACTTTCTCCCTGATATCCTCACTGGATAGAAGGGGCAAGGAGGCTCTGGGAGGCTCACCTATAAAGGCACTATTTCCATTTGTGAGGATTCCACTGTCATTATCCAATCACCTCCCCAAAGGGCCTACCTCTTAAGGTTATCACTCTGGGTATGAAGTTTTTAACATAAGAATTTTGGGAGAACTCAGATTTTCACACTATAACAACTTGACTGGGGCTATAGGAGCCGCTTCCAAGATGGCTAAGTTACATAGCTAGCCAACTGGTGCTCCTGTTGGCACAAACCTTCAATTCTTCTCCATATGGTCTTCTCTATAGGACTGCTTGATTGTTCTCATGAGGTGGTACCTAGCTGTCTCCAGAAGGATCAGTCTAAGAGACCAAGGAAGAGGCTGTAATGTAATTGATAACCTAACCTCATAAATCACACACTGTCACTTCTGCAGTGACCTATCTTATTTGTCACACAGGTCAGTCTTATTAAATGCAGAAAGGGATTTCACAGGGGTGTGAATACCAGAAGACAATGATTATTGGGGAAATCCTGGGGGCTGGCTACCAAAGAGACTATGATATATTTGTATTATGCCAAATTAAGCTCAAACTTTTCCCCAGAACCCCTCTTTTAGGATAGTTCTCTGTTAGCGAGGGCCATAAGAGATATTTGGCATGAGATTTGGAAGGATGAAGTAAAGCATGAGCTATATTCCCCTTATTCTCAGAAATCAGTGAGGCACTGTTGCCACTCAAGGTTGTCATTTATCCGCTGTCTCACCTTGTTGAAGCGGAATAGTAGCTGGGCCTACAGTAGTGCCACACCTGCCAGATTCCCCCTTTCAACTTCTCTAACTTCTTTTTAAGTTTATTTATTTATTTTGAGAGAGAGAATGAGAGTGTGTTGGGGAGAGGGGCAGAGGGAAAGGGAGAGAGACTCCTGAGCAGGCTTCAGATTGTCAGTGTGGAACCCAACATGGGGCTTGAACTCACCAACTGTGAGATCACTACTGGAGTCGAAATCAAGAGTTAGATGCTTAACTGACTGAGCCACCCAGGTGCCCAAAGAATGAGATGTGTTTTAACTAGGATCAGTGCCTCCTGCAGTTCACCCCAACTTTGGGGCTGGAGACTTGGAAGGAGTGAAAGACTAACTTGGTTCTGTCTTGATGAATTTTTGGCTTATTCTTGCAGGTACTAGGCTGTCTGTGCTCCCTCATTTCATACCCATGTTTTCTTCCTCACTGCTTGTCCTGATGACTTCAGGCTTAGCACAAGACACAGAAATAATTGCTTCACAAAGATTGTTTAAACAACTCCACAAATATATAAAGGCAAATCCCTATAATAAATCCCTTATTATACCCAAATCTGGTGGTTCTGCTTTTCGGATCCAACTCTAACTGACCCAGGGACTATAAAATAAGTAGCTTTAAATTGAATGAAGCAAGAAAGAAGAAATCAATTACTGCAAAAGATAAGATGGCATAAAAAGGCAGATACTTTGAAAAGAGGCCAAATAGAAGTTATAAAAATGAAAGATATATTAAATAAAGAAAAGCCTTCCGATATATGGATTTAATAGTTAGATATACACTCTGAACAGGATACAGGAAACTATAACAGAATTCCAAATAAATGGTAGTTCAGGTAAGATCAATGTTTATTCCTCTCTCATAAATGTAAGCAATTCAAGGCTCCTGTGGCTGATAAGTAATTTCCACATGTCAAACAAACCAGATTTCTTTGTATAACATCCTCATTAAGCTTATATATCTGTGTCCAGCATGGCTGCTTCACATCCTGCCATCACATCTGCACTTCACTGCACCTAAGTGGTAATAAAAATAGGAGGTCTGTCCCTTTCCTTTTAAGTTTTAAGGCTGTGATCCAGAAGTTATGCACATCAATTTTACTTATTTCCCATTGATTTGGCCATAAGTGTTTGCAGTGGAGTCTGGGAAATGTTGTTGTCTTAAGGAAGGTGTTCAATCACTCATGTAAAAAGTGCATTATTACAAATCGGAATGTGAATACTGTGTCTCTGACACAATGGTTAAAAAGCAGATAAGGTACTTCATAAAAGATCATTAACAAATAGTGTGGAGGATTTTGCATAGACTAAAGCAAGTCTGAGAGAAAAAAAGACAAGAAAAAAAAACAGATTAAAATATAAATGCAAGAGGGGAAAGCATAAAGACTGATTTTTTTCAAGATTGATTAAGTCACATGAATCTTAAGGTTTGAGAAGCACACTGAATCTGGAGCAAGATAAAATAAATAAAATTACATATAGGTATATTGTAGAAAAACCAGAACACATAAGCCATCGAGAAGATATTTAGAATCAACATAAATAACCCATGAGGAAAACTGCTAGATTCTTTACAGCATTTAGCTATTCTTCATAAAATCTACATTTCAACGCATTGCTGTGCTTACATGGAAATAAGCAAATCTCTAAACACGTCTTGAGGAGGAGAGGGAAGATGGCGGCGTAGGAGGACGCTGGGCTCACCGCGCGTCCTGCTGATCACTTAGATTCCACCTACACCTGCCTAAAGAACCCAGAAAACCGCCAGAGGATTAGCAGAATGGAGTCTCCGGAGCCAAGCGCAGATGAGAGGCCCACGGAAGAGGGTAGGAAGGGCGGCTAGGCGGTGCGCGCTCCATGGACTGGTGGGAGGGAGCCGGGGTGGAGGGAAGGCTCGCTCCCCAAGCAGAGCCCCCGAGTCTGGCTGGCAAAAGCGGAGGGGCCGGACAGACTGTGTTCCGACCGCAAGCGCGACTTAGCGTCTGGGAGGTCATAAGTTAACAGCTCTGCTCGGAAAGCAGGAAGGCTGGAGGACAAAGGGAGGGAGAGTTGCTGAGCCCCCGGACCACAGAGCTCAGTTTGGTGGGGAACAAAGGCGCCAGCGCCATCTCCCCAGCCCATCCCCCAGCCAAAATCCCAAAGGGAACCAGTTCCTCCCAGGGAACTTGCTTGCTCCAAGCAAACACCCAACTCTGTGCTTCTGCGGAGCCAAACCTCCGGCAGCGGATCTGACTCCCTCCCGATGCCACAGGGCCCCTCCTGAAGTGGATCACCTAAGGAGAAGCGAGCTAAGCCTGCCCCTCCTGCCCCCGTGCACCTTGCCTACCCACCCCAGCTACTACGCCAGATCCCCAGCACCACAAGCCTGGCAGTGTGCAAGTAGCCCAGATGGGCCACGCCACCCCACAGTGAATCCCGCCCCTAGGAGAGGGGAAGAGAAGGCACACACCAGTCTGACTGTGGCCCCAGCGGTGGGCTGGGGGCATACATCAGGTCGGACTGTGGCCCCGCCCACCAACTCCAGTTATACACCACAGCACAGGGGAAGTGCCCTGCAGGTCCTTACCACTCCAGGGAATATCCAAAATGATCAAATGGAAGAATTCTCCTCAGAAGAATCTCCAGGAAATAACAACAGCTAATGAACTGGTCAAAAAGGATTTAAATAATATAACAGAAAGTGAATTTAGAATAATAGTCATAAAATTAATCGCTGGGCTTGAAAACAGTATACAGGACAGCAGAGAATCTCTTGCTACAGAGATCAAGGGACTAAGGAACAGTCATGAGGAGCTGAAAAGCTCTTTAAACAAAATGCAAAACAAAATGGAAACGACGACGGCTCAGATTGAAGAGGCAGAGGAGAGAATAGGTGAACTAGAAGATAAAGTTATGGAAAAAGAGGAAGCTGAGAGAAAGAGAGATAAAAAAATCCAGGAGTATGAGGGGAAAATTAGACAACTAAGTGATACACTAAAAAGAAAAAATATACGCATAATTGGTATCCCAGAGGAGGAAGAGAGAGGGAAAGGTGCTGAAGGGGTACTTGAAGAAATTATAGCTGAGAACTTCCCTGAACTGGGGAAGGAAAAAGGCATTGAAATCCAAGAGGCACAGAGAACTCCCTTCAGACGTAACTTGAATCGATCTTCTGCACGACATATCATAGTGAAACTGGCAAAATACAAGGATAAAGAGAAAATTCTGAAAGCAGCAAGGGATAAACGTGCCCTCACATATAAAGGGAGACCTATAAGACTCGTGACTGATCTCTCTTTTGAAACTTGGCAGGCCAGAAAGGATTGGCAGGATATCTTCAGTGTGCTAAACAGAAAAAAATATGCAGCCAAGAATCCTTTATCCAGCAAGTCTGTCATTTAGAATAAGAGAGATAAAGGTCTTCCCAAACAAACAAAAACTGAAGGAATTTGTCACCACTAAACCAGCCCTACTAGAGATCCTAAGGGGGATCCTGTGAGACAAAGTACCAGAGACATCACTACAAGCATAAAACATACAGACATCACAATGACTCTAAACCCGTATCTTTCTATAATAACACTGAATGTAAATGGATTAAATGCGCCAACCAAAAGACATAGGGTATCAGAATGGATAAAAAACAAGACCCATCTATTTGCTGTCTACAAGAGACTCATTTTAGATCTGAGGACACCTTTAGATTGAGAGTGAGGGGATGGAGAACTATTTATCATGCTACTGGAAGTCAAAAGAAAGCTGGAGTAGCCATACTTATATCAGACAAACTAGACTTTCAATTAAAGGCTGTAACAAGAGATGAAGAAGGGCATTATATAATAATTACAGGGTCTATCCATCAGGAAGAGCTAACAATTATAAATGTCTATGCGCCGAATACCGGAGCCCCCAGATATATAAAACAATTACTCATAAACATAAGCAACCTTATTGATAAGAATGTGGTCATTGCAGGGTACTTTAACACCCCACTTACAGAAATGGATAGATCATCTAGACACAGGATCAGTAAAGAAACAAGGGCCCTGAATGATACATTGGATCAGATGGACTTGACAGATATATTTAGAACTCTGCATCCCAAAGCAACAGAATATACTTTCTCCTCGAGTGCACATGGAACATTCTCCAAGATAGATCATATACTGGGTCACAAAACAGCCCTTAATAAGTTTACAAGAATTGAAATTATACCATGCATACTTTCAGACCACAATGCTATGAAGCTTGAAATCAACCACAGGAAAAAGTCTGGAAAACCTCCAAAAGCATGGAGGTTAAAGAACACCCTACTAACGAATGAGTGGGTCAACCAGGCAATTAGAGAAGAAATTAAAAAATATATGGAAACAAATGAAAATGAAAATATAACAATCCAAACGCTTTGGGATGCAGCGAAGGCAGTCCTGAGAGGAAAATACATCGCAATCCAGGCCTATCTCAAGAAACAAGAAAAATCCCAAATACAAAATCTAACAGCACACCTAAAGGAAATAGAAGCAGAACAGCAAAGGCAGCCTAAACCCAGCAGAAGAAGAGAAATCATAAAGATCAGAGCAGAAATAAACAATATAGAATCTAAAAAAACTGTAGAGCAGATCAACGAAACCAAGAGTTGGTTTTTTGAAAAAATAAACAAAATTGACAAACCTCTAGCCAGGCTTCTCAATAAGAAAAAGGAGATGACCCAAATAGATCAAATCATGAATGAAAATGGAATTATTACAACCAATCCCTCAGAGATACAAACAATTATCAGGGAATACTATGAAAAATTATATGCCAACAAATTGGACAACCTGGAAGAAATGGACAAATTCCTAAACACCCACACGCTTCCAAAACTCAATCAGGAGGAAATAGAAAGCTTGAACAGACCCATAACCAGCGAAGAAATTGAATCGGTTATCAAAAATCTCCCAACAAATAAGAGTCCAGGACCAGATGGCTTCCCAGGGGAGTTCTACCAGATGTTTAAAGCAGAGATAATACCTATCCTTCTCAAGCTATTCCAAGAAATAGAAAGGGAAGGAAAACTTCCAGACTCATTCTATGAAGCCAGTATTACTTTGATTCCTAAACCAGACAGAGACCCAGTAAAAAAAGAGAACTACAGGCCAATATCCCTGATGAATATGGATGCAAAAATTCTCAATAAGATACTATCAAATCGAATTCAACGGCATATAAAAAGAATTATTCACCATGATCAAGTGGGATTCCTTCCTGGGATGCAGGGCTGGTTCAATATTCGCAAATCAATCAACATGATACATCACATTAACAAAAAAAAAAAAAAAAAGAGAAGAACCATATGATCCTGTCGATCGATGCAGAAAAGGCCTTTGACAAAATCCAGCACCCTTTCTTAATAAAAACCCTTGAGAAAGTCGGGATAGAAGGAACATACTTAAAGATCATAAAAGCCATTTATGAAAAGCCCACAGCTAACATTATCCTCAATGGGGAAAAACTGAGAGCTTTTTCCCTGAGATCAGGAACACGACAGGGATGTCCACTCTCACCGCTGTTGTTTAACATAGTGCTGGAAGTTCTAGCATCAGCAATCAGACAACAAAAGGAAATCAAAGGTATCCAAATTGGCAAAGATGAAGTCAAGCTTTCGCTTTTTGCAGATGACATGATATTATACATGGAAAATCCGATAGACTCCACCAAAAGTCTGCTAGAACTGATACATGAATTCAGCAAAGTTGCAGGATACAAAATCAATGTACAGAAATCAGTTGCATTCTTATACACTAACAATGAAGCAACAGAAAGACAAAGAAACTGATCCCATTCACAATTGCACCAAGAAGCATAAAATACCTAGGAATAAATCTAACCAAAGATGTAAAAGATCTGTATGCTGAAAACTATAGAAAACTTATGAAGGTAATTGAAGAAGATATAAAGAAATGGAAAGACATTCCCTGCTCATGGATTGGAAGAATAAATATTGTCAAAATGTCAATACTACCCAAAGCTATCTACACATTCAATGCAATCCCAATCAAAATTGCACAAGCATTCTCCTTGAAACTAGAACAAGCCATCCTAAAATTCATATGGAACCACAAAAGGCCCCAAATAGCCAAAGTAATTTTGAAGAAGAAGACCAAAGCAGGAGGCATCACAATCCCAGACTTTAGCCTCTACTACAAAGCTGTCATCATCAAGACAGCATGGTATTGGCACAAAAACAGACACATAGACCAATGGAATAGAATAGAAACCCCAGGACTAGACCCACAAACGTATGGCCAACTCATCTTTGACAAAGCAGGAAAGAACATCCAATGGAAAAAAGACAGTCTCTTTAACAAATGGTGCTGGGAGAACTGGACAGCAACATGCAGAAGGTTGAAACTAGACCAATTTCTCACACCATTCACAAAAATAAACTCAAAATGGATAAAGGACCTGAATGTGAGACAGGAAACCATCCAAACCTTAGAGGAGAAAGCAGGAAAAGACCTCTCTGACCTCAGCCGTAGCAATCTCTTACTCGACACATCCCCAAAGGCAAGGGAATTAAAAGCAAAAGTGAATTACTGGGACCTTATGAAGATAAAAAGCTTCTGCACAGCAAAGGAAACAACCAACAAAACTAAAAGACAACCAACGGAATGGGAAAAGATATTTGCAAATGACATATCGGACAAAGGGCTAGTATCCAAAATCTATAAAGAGCTCATCAAACTCCACACCCGAAAAACAAATAACCCAGTGAAGAAATGGGCAGAAAACATGAATAGACACTTCTCTAAAGAAGACATCCGGATGGCCAACAGGCACATGAAAAGATGTTCAACGTCGCTCCTTATCAGGGAAATACAAATCAAAACCACACTCAGATATCACCTCATGCCAGTCAGAGTGGCCAAAATGAACAAATCAGGAGACTATAGATGCTGGCGAGGATGTGGAGAAACGGGAACCCTCTTGCACTGTTGGTGGGAATGCAAATTGGTGCAGCCGCTCTGGAAAGCAGTGTGGAGGTTCCTCAGAAAATTAAAAATAGACCTACCCTATGACCCAGCAATAGCACTGCTAGGAATTTATCCAAGGGATACAGGAGTACTGATGCATAGGGGCACTTGTACCCCAATGTTTATAGCAGCACTCTCAACAATAGCCAAAGTATGGAAAGAGCCTAATGTCCATCAACTGATGAATGGATAAAGAAATTGTGGTTTATATACACAATGGAGTACTACAGGGCAATGAGAAAGAATGAAATATGGCCTTTTGTAGCAACGTGGATGGAACTGGAGAGTGTGATGCTAAGTGAAATAAGCCATACAGAGAAAGACAGATACCATATGGTTTCACTCTTATGTGGATCCTGAGAAACTTAACAGAAACCCATGGGGGAGGGGAAGGAAAAAAAAAAAAAGAGGTTAGAGTGGGAGAGAGCCAAAGCATAAGAGACTGTTAAAAACTGAGAACAAACTGAAGGTTGATGGGGTGTGGGAGGGCGGGGAGGGTGGGTGATGGGTATTAAGGAGGACACCTTTTGGGATGAGCACTGGGTGTTGTATGGAAACCAATTTGACAATAAATTTCATATATTAAAAAATAAATAAATAAATAAAAAGCATTAAATTAGAAAAAAAATTAAAAAAAATAAACATGTCTTGAATAAATAACCTAATAAACATACGAAAAATGACCTGAATCCTGAGAAAGAATCAACAGTGAACTGCCTTCAAGACACAAAAGGGAATATTAGAGCCAGCCTGAGACAAAAGTTGATATCAATAATGTGTTCCAGAGTCTAAGCCTGAAGGACCTGATCCTGAACACCTGAAATTATGTTAGTAAGCTGGTCCCAGGTTTCCAGAAGAAATCATTTCTAAAAACTCCTAGAGAAAAAGTTGATTCTAGAATACTCAAAGATTGAGATTAAATAAGCCAAGTCAAAGTGAGTGAAAAAGCAGAAACAACAAACACCTAATTTAGATTCCTAAGCGTTTCAGATGTTGGAATGACCACAAACAGAACATCAAATAACTGTATATAAAATGTTTACACAAACAATGGGTGAAATCACAAAATCAGTAAACTACACAAACTATTGATAATAAGAAGATACAGAATTCTGCTCTGGCTGTGATACATAACAATTTTCCTAATATTATAAATATCTAGAAACATGGAAAATGTATTAGTCAAGTGCTTTCAGAAACAAGGCAATAGGCAAACATAGAAGTGTAGTCCAAGGGAAAAGGAAACAGACAAGGTGAATGCTATGATCTGCCTGGAAGCATTTTCCAAATCATGGTGCAGGAGGAAAATCCTTAGCATGATCTCACTGAGTTGCAGAGATGGAGATCAGAGTAAGGGAATGCTGAGATACTGGAATGAGGAATGTGTAAGACAGATAGCCAAAGGGAAGGAACATGTCTAAAGAAGGAGCTTCAGAAACATACACAGCATCCTCTTGAGTATGTTGCTAAACACTAAGTTGCACTTGCATGGGAAAAACTCAGTAAGTTGAGAGCTGTAAGGTGAACAGCACTAGAGGTCAAACAGGGTGTAGAAGATCTGATGGACAAAGATAAAATGCACTGACCAACCCTATAAGAATGCCATTGAACTTAAGCTATGGCTTCTTCTTAGGCATTTTCCCCCTGAGGGGCAGATGAGAATTCCCTTACTGGCAAGGTTAATTGATCTGAATTTCAGGAAAAGATAGAACTGCTGTACAAGAGGAGAGTAATGTAATAATACAGCAGCTGTGGCCTGAGAAGACACAGTGACCAGTGGTACAGAACGCTTATGGATGAAGGTCCCAGTCATCCAAAGTTAGGCCATCTATACCAACAGAGTTGCTATTTTAGACTAAATGGAATGCAAATGGGTAGTTGAGTATCTTTGTCAGTTCAGGCTGCTGTCACAAAATACCCTAGTTTGGGTGGCTTAAACAACAGATATTTGTTTCTCACAGTTCTGGAGAAGGGTAGTTCAAGGTCAAGGTTCTGGCTGATTTGGTTCCTGGTAAGGGTCCTCTTCCTGGTTTGCAGATAACTGCCTTCCTATGTTCTCAGATGATGGGGGAAGAAAGAGAGCATGAGCAAAATATAAAAAGAGAGAGAGGGAGAGAGGGAGAGAGGGAGGCAGAGAGAGAATGCCAGTGAACTCTGGTCTCTTTTCCTCCTCTTAAAAAGAACTAACCCCATGAAGGGCGCCCTACTGTCATGACCTCATCTAAACCCATTTATCTCCCAAAGGCCCTACCTCCAAATGTTATCATATTGGGGTTAGGGCTTCAACCCATGAATTTTGGGGAGACGCAGTCATTCAGTCCATAGCCTCTGGCTCTGCTACAAAGTTGGTGGCTGTGGTTCCTTTCTCTCATGAATTTGCAAGAGAAAAAAACAAAAACCCAAACAAAAGCACACCAGCATTGTGGAAAAGCTTCTGCTTCCAACATACATGTGGAGGTGGATGAGGGCAGAATCCATCCTAAAAGTGGACATTCTAGATTCTAAGGTGGACGTTGTACCTCCCCACCCATCTCCCAAACCAGCGATTTACTTTGTGAGCTGTTGGAGCACTGCTGCCTGGCAGGGCTGCCTCCCTGGAAGTCCTTCCTCCTTCCCAGAAGCACACTGCATCCAACAATTGTAGACAGCAGGAGGTAAAGTCCTGGCCCTGTCTTACCAACTCAGAACTCTAAAAGCCATCCAGAACTCTCTGTGGGATTGACTGAAATCTTTGTTGTGAAGACTTCTTTGTCTTTGAATGTTTTCCCTTCCCCTGCAGCTGGTAATTGTACAAGCACTACCCAGTCAACCTTCTGTGCCGAATTCCACCTGGCGTCTTCTTCCCATGGAGCAAGACTAGCAACATCAAAATGTGAAAACAGACACACAAGAGTGAGAATCAACAAAGCAACTAATTCTTTCTTTGAAATGATTGATCAAAGTGATAGCAAGACTGATCAACAAATACCAAAGAACAAATTTAAAATACCAGGAAATGATTAGGGGACATCACTATAGAGCCTAAAAAATGCTAGAAGTATGATAAGAGGGAATTATGAACAATTGTGCCCCAATAAACTTTTAAATTTTGACAAGAATGTACTTCTTGAAGAGCACAATTTACCAAAACAGACGTTATAAGAAATAGAACCATAATGAACTCCACTAAAAATGTGAAAACGGGGGAAAAATGAGCAAATACATTGACAAACATAACTTTACATAATAGAACCAGAATTTCAAAAATCAGTCTGTAGAGCATCAATGGTTTTATGGTGATTTCTACAAAAATGTTAAGGAATAAATCATTTAAATTGTATACAAATTCCAGGGGATAGAAACTGAAACAATGCTTTCTCTAGGGGAGGAAAACTTTTTCCTTCTTTCCTATAGACCCCCAGGAAGGCAAATGAGGCTTATGTGGCACCCTGAGCTAAGTAAGGGTAAGGGCAGTGATCTGGGACTTCAAAGGGGAAGAAAAGAACTCACAGGAAGGTATGAAGAAAAAATGGTAGAGATAAGTCTTTCTGATGTAAAAAAAAAAAAGTTATCTTCATTAATAGCTCTCTTTCTGGTACAGGCCTTCTATTTAAATTATTTTAGGCAATTAAGGGAAGGTAAAAGCCTTTTCTTGAGTCTGTTGGGCCTTGATTGTCTTCAGCTGGAAATGATCTGCATGCCAAAGTGGCACATTCTGGGGCAACTGGCCCGAACCCCATTATTACCAGCTCCTATTGAGTACAGTACTTTGATATAAATATCAGATGAGAGTATGAGTAAACAAAATAACGAACCGATTAGAAAGATAAATCCTAAGTAAAATAAAGGGAAATTTAATCAGTATAATTCAAAACAATGACAGGATAATTTAATATTAGAAGCCAATTATTATAATTTATATTATAGGACAGATTAAAAAGAAATATCACTCAGCAGCCAAATATAAAGCAATTGATAAAATTTGGTGCTTATGTCTGATCAAAACTGTTAGCCAAATAAGAGCAGACTTCCTTAACCTGACAAACAATAACTAACAATATTGTATAGTAATAATGATTCCTGATGGTGAAGTGTTAGAATCATTTCTTTAATACCATGAATATGACAAAAATGTAGTAAGTCTACTTCAAATCGATATGGTAATAGGAGTCCTAATCACTGCAGAAATACAATAAAAAGAAATAAACAACAAAAGTCTTGATGAGGAAGAAAACTTGAATCACACATTATAAAATTTTCTCTGTGTATTTGTTATATAATTCTCACAAATTGTATCATCACTTAGTCCTATTCTGTTACCCTTACTCCTATTGATCTGGAAGCTTGTGCATGAGCAGCCAGGGTCATTATTAGAGTGAGGCAGGTGAGGCACTCAGCTTGATCTAAAATGTAAGAGAGCACCAAAAACTTTGGCATTTAGATAAATATATTAATGCACTATTTTATAAATAATTTTAATTTAAAAAATCTATGGTGAACACATTATAAAGACAAGCTATTGTTTGTTTCAAGACCCTGTGTTATACGGGAAGAATAGTTGTTTTTAATGAGCTCCTAGTTCCAACCAGAGCTGCAGATCTGTCACATCACGTGAGGTAGGTTAATGAGGGTTGACAGAAACATAGGAACACATTGGACAGTGTAGGGCTTTGTATCTAATTATAATTTTTTATTGTGGAGCTTTCATTAACTTTGTTTACTGGTTCAACAAATGGAATTTGTTAATATTTTGGATAAGTGCATTTGGGGAGCACATTTTCCCCTTTGCATGTCAAGCACAGGCATGGCTCAGCATGGCACTGATGAAGAGTTATATTCTTATTGTCCCTAGGTTTTCCCAACCCTGGTCTACGTCCATGGCCTCTCTTAAACCACAGTGACCTAAGTTTATGAGACTTTATTCCCTCCTAACACTGTTCCTCTGCAGTAGCCTCTGGGGTCTCCTTTCACCAACCTTCTAAGTACAGAAGAGCAGACCCTAGGGAATTATGAACTAGGTACAGATGTTTTGTAGTACTTCAGATTCCTATCACTTTACTTCCTAATTATGCCCTTTTCCTATTCAGTGGTGTTCATTTTTTCATGATATTTTTCCCTTTTATCATCTTTAAACATTGAAGGAACTTGTGGAATAAATTCATTCACGTTGAAGTATATATGGTCAAAATCAGCTGAATGGGCTTTACATACTCTGTACTGAAAGAGTTTCTATTTTACAAATATCAAAAATGTTTTACCAGTAAAATCAAACACTAAATATTAAATCTGAAGTATCAGCCAGTGGGTGAACAAATAAAGCCTTCCTATAGCCCTTTAACATTTTGTGACAGTTACCTCTTCTTGAACTGTACATAAAGTCAATTTGGGAATGTAACAAACTAAAAACACATAACTTTTCCCAAATGGCTGTAGAGGAGGAAAACATTCTTCTCCCTCCTGCCAAGCTAGGTTTTTGAACAAGTGACCTGTAACTGAACTGACCACAGACAGATTAACAAGGGAAAAACCCTTAGCATGTGCACCGTGCATACATATAAGAATAGCCAGAGATGAGTAACTCTAAGGGATGGCTAGAACTTGGGCTTGATAGCACTTTAGCAAAACAATAGTATATTTTTATAGAAGTGAGAAGACAAAGAAAAATGACTTACAGTCTAGGGTGGCAAATTCTAGGAAGGCAAATATATAAAAAAGGAAAATGAATGGTAGATAAGGGCTAATTTTAGCAAGGTTTGTGATGGAGACTCCTCTGGTGCTGCCTGCAGGTTGATAAAGGTCTAAAGTTGTCTCTAATAGGGGTGCCTGACTGGCTCAGTCAGTAGAACATGCAACTCTTGATCTCCGGATTGTGAGTTTGAGCCCTGTTTTGGGCCTAGAGATTACTTTAAAAAAAGAAAGAGAAAGAAAGAAAGAAAGAAAGAAAGAAAGAAAGAAAGAAAGAAAGAAAGAAAGAAAGAAAGAAAGAAAGAAAGGAAGAAAGGAAGAAATAAATTAATTCTGGTTAACTGATTTCCCCAGAAATGCTAAAGTTGTCTCTGATAATTAGCTTCTGTCTTTCCTGGTGGAGACAGGAAGGGGAACACCTTTGCAAACTTATGTCCTGCTTTTGGGCATACAGTGGGAAGGCAGAGAGCTTTACTTGTATCTGCTTCTTCTCAGTTGCCTTCCATTCAAAATAATCCTTATGTCGGTGTGGCATATTTTGGGGTGCCATCTTCTGCTACCCTACAAAGCTAAGACTTTTATTTACAAAAATAATGTATCTGGAAGTGGACATTAAGAAGACTACTTCTAAGAAAACTACATTTTTGAAGTTTTAATTAAATCTGAAATAGGAAATGTGTGCCAACACTACAAAAGTCGTCAAAACTCTCTTTCCATGCCAGATGTTTTTCAATTTGAATACAAAATTTATCTCTCCTGAATGTCATGTTATATTCCCTGAAACCTGAATGATTATCATTGAAAACTAGAAGGAACATAGAATGCTAGATAGTATATGCAAATTTTATGAACAGCACAACAAATAGACTTTAGTGAAGAAAATGGACATTTTCCAGTGACTAAATCTCAGGAATTAGAATGACTGGATTCATAATTTAGCTAAATCGCTTTCTTACTTGGTGACTTGGGGAAGGGAATTTGGATGGAGATAACAGCCAGCATTTTTAAAACACTCCCCATGTCCCAGGCATGATTCTAGGCTGTTAATGTGGGTTATCTCGTTGACTTCTCATGAAAGTCCTGTTTAATCTCTTTTTGCATAATTTTCACATGAAGAAACTGGGAGATAACATAAAGATTATGGAACTTTCCCAAGGTCACAGAACTACTACGTGGAGGGAAGCCAGAGGCTTATGTATCCTCAGCTGGAGAAAAGGCTTGACATACCAGTCCTGACATACTTTGAAATTCTTTACTCACCAACACTTACTCATAGTCAACAATTCTTCTCTCTCAATTCATCTATTTTTCATGACTGAGAAGGCAAAACCTTTATATCACAAATAGCAATCTGCATCCCTTTAAAAAGTATTGAATATATTTATATATGTCACAATGTCAGTAGAATGAGTACCTAAAATAATTATACAGACCCACTGCTCAATCCCGGGGGATTCTATATTCTCTCCCTGTTCCAGCTTGCATGCTTTATCAGGCCACTTAAATGTGAAGAAAAAAACACCTGCTCCTCTTTTCATCAAACAGAAAATAATAGGAGAAAAGCAAAGAAGAAAACAAAACAGCTCATTAAAGCCACAATAACAACTGAACAGATAATAATATGCAATTTAAAACCAAAATTCTTTTTCAGTTCTTCTTTTCACTTTTACAAGATTGTTCACCCAAACATCATGCTTATCCACACGGGGCACATTGTGTAAAACGCAATGCATTACATAACATGAGCATTGTCCCTTATAATGAAATGAAACAAGTATCAAAGGCACAAGACTCATAAAACACTTGGAATCGACAACCATTGAAATTCAGGCTACCAGCCAAACACTACAACAGCTTCAAACATCAGGCAACGTAAAGTGTGTGATTTGAAACCGATAATGCATAATTTCCAAGGAGCTGTAGGTAGGTAAACAGTGATGATGCAATCAGTCATTTGGGCCAAGTATTTATTTCTTTGCTGTCTGATTTTTTTCAGCTCCCCAGAGGTTAGGAGTCTATCACCTGCTGTTCTTCAGCTGCTAAGATCAGAGCCTGTAACACAGATGGAGTGTCTATGTTCCCAGGGCTGCTGCTTCACCGAGATAAGGCTGCATTGGAGAAGTGCTCAGCTTTGCCTTCCTCTGAAGGAGCCTGAACAACCATCAATAATAAACAGTTACTTCTCAACTGTTTTGTTAGACAACACTGCCTTGCATACACAGGTGAAATTTGATAAAAAGGAGTTATTTTAAAGTCACTTTAAATGCCTATAGCTTCATTATTTTGCTCCTTTTTTTCCTTTCCTTCTTTCCTACTCTCCTTGATCTCCTGCTGAAATGCAATGATTTAAGAGCCCAGTGGAAATATTGGATCCCATTTCTTCACTAGCTGATTGCCTTGAATGTTTTTGGTGAGCTATTCTTTAGCCACCCTTGTCACTCTGCTGTCATTCATGGTATTATATCCCTAAGAATGAGAACATTGCAAAAATCTACTCCGCCTATTCAGAAACATGCATTATGCCTGGTTATGACCTTGCAATTAAAATGTCAACTTCTAGAAGTCAGAGAAAGATAGCTGCAATCTCTAGTGTCATAGGAATTTATACAGTTCTTAATTTTATAAAAAGACAAAGATCATTTTCCCTGAAAGCTCCTCAAATTGTAAATACAAACTCCTCATCCTTCTTCCTGCCACTGGAGAGTGCTAGAGTGAGATTGTGCCACTAAATAGTACTGTGTATAATTTACCAGTTTGATCAAATATCATTATTAGCAGTGTGTGTGTGTGTGTGTGTGTGTGTGTGTGTGTGTGTGAAGCACATGGAATACACTCAGCTTACAATCAGTGATCAATTATTGCCGAATGTTCCTGACAGTTCTTTGGATACTGTGTTCAATGGCCAACTTTTTTCACCATCAGCTTAGGTCCTGGGGATTCTTGGGTCATAACTTGAGAGATGACTTTCATCTGTATGTTTCCACACTTTTGCTGTTTGTTGGGAACAGTGGGCACAAATATACCTGACTATATGGAAACAATCAGAAATACATTGCCATGGGATTTTTAGACAATTAACTCATTAAATATACATTACATGAGTTAATATTGCATATTTAAAATTCACAGACTTTACTAAATGCTTCTTCCCTTATTTCCTTAACTTCTCTTACAGAAGTAAAGTCCTATCTTTCATTGTTGATACAGCATTTTGATCCCTTTAAAACCCAAAGTCAACTGCTTCTTAATAAAAACTAGTCATAGAGGGGCGCCTGGGTGCCTCAGTCGGGTAAGTGTCCAACTTCGGCTCAGGTCATGATCTCACAGTTCGTGGGTTCGGGCCCCGCGTCAGGTTCTGTGCTGACAGCTCCCAGCCTGGACCCTGCTTTGGATTCTGTGTCTCCCTCTTGCTCTGCTCCTCCCCCACTCACGCTCTGTCTCTCTCTCTCAAAAATAAATAAATATTAAAAAAAAAAAAAAAGCTAGTCATAGAAACAGTTAAAGATGATCCACCAAAGACTACAGGTTCACATTCTGTCACACGAGTGATGTCATTCAAAGAGAACTCAGTTCAGTTTTGTTTTTATTTTGTTAAGCTTGTGTTGATTTACTTAGACGTTTAAGCCACTCTGCCAAATGTAAATTATACCTCATATTGTTACTTAAATATTATTACTAATATATTCAGATTATTTAAAAACATTCATATATTCAGACACACACATACATACACACACACACATTTTAAACTTTAGCTTAATTATAAGGTGTTAAGTACTTTGTAATTCTTAGGAGGCAATTCTTTCCAGATGAATGCATTTCTCATTTTATAGGAAATCCAATTAGAAAATAGGACTACAGAGCTCTTTTAGTAGACAACACCTTCTATTAAAAACCTAAATGTTAGGCTACAACCTCAAGTTGCTATGATTTTTCTACAATTCTTCCAAGCTCAGGCATTCTGGAGGGTCAAGTTTTCATCTGTGAAGCAGAACATCTTTAGCCTTTTCCCTAGATGTTCATTGTTTTACACCTTGGGATGATGGACACCACCAAGCTCCTTCAGCCCATAATGTCTCTGTAGCTTGATGTACTCCCAGCGGATAAATGGACTCCAGTCAATAAATACCAATAGCACATGTTATAGCAATAATTGCCAGCAGGATCCTCTCTGACTCCCTGTTTCCTCTTTCCTCCAGTAACTGGTACCTTTGAGAACAATACTCTAAGAAAATCTTTTTGCCTCCTATGATCTCCTGGTAGCTAGACAGCTCATTACTACTTTCTTAACAGCATGTTAAAAATCTATCTTAGGCATGATTTTTACATGCATTTAATGTCCTATAGCACAATGTCATCAAAGGGAGTACTTGTAATGGAGGGATATGTCAGGTATTTTCTATGAAGCTAGAGGCATGGTCCACAAGACTGTCCTTACTCCTAATACCAATCACAGGTTTGGGATTTCCAAACTTGGGTTTGCTAAATCACTAGGAGGACCCACAGAACTTACTGAAAGCTGTACGCACAGTATGGTTTATCACAGGGAAACAATATAGATTAAAATCGGCCAAGGAAAGAGACAGAGCAGAGTCAGGGAGGGTTCCAAACATGGAGCTTTCATTTTCTTTAAGATATGTTACCCTCCTGGCATCAACATGCAATAGTAAAAGCAGAATGTCACCAACCAAGTAAGCTCATCTGAGCTGTAGTGTCCAAAGTTTTACTGGAACGCCATGTTTGACTTCCCACATGGCTAACCTTTAGTCTCAAGCTAATTGGAGTCAGAGTGGATATGATACAGCCCAAAGTCCTCATCATAATTCACATTGCTGGAAGTCTGCTGGTAAAGATCTCCAGGTAAATGAAGATACTTTTATCAGGGAGGATATTCTAAGGGTCTGGAGATCACCTTCTACTGGCCTAATAGAGGCCAGACCTCTCTTTGGTTAAAGTTAAACCATTTGTTACACACACTTCAAATGTAATCTGGCAAGAGAATTTTCAGAAAATGAACTTCTGGATCTTTGAATTTACGTAACAAAAATGTATTGTTTGACAATCTTCAGGACATCAAACAAAAGTGACTCCTTTAAATGATTTAATTAATGCAGCCCAAACCCATAGGGCTTACTGTCTGCTTCTATCATAAATATGCCTTTTAAGAGTGAAGTATGTGAAAACATGCTCATTGCAAGGGAACCCTTGACCTCTTATACAAATGTAATCTATCTGCTATATGGTAGAGTGGGGTGGTATGTATGATGATAAATTTCCTTTAATAACATCACCTCTTCCAATCCCTGGCTCTAAGTAAGGAATGCATTACACAAGGGAGAGTTCTGTGAGCACAAGAAAAAGCGTAAAGAAATTATTGAATGCTACCAACATCTTCCATCCTCTCTGACCCTTGGTATTTAAACATAAGCAATTTTTATAAGTTATTATCAGTACTCTTCCTCATAATAAAAGCACTTTCAAACTGCAGAATCAATGTAGTGTACTAATAAAGATATTTTAAAATGTATCTGGGATGTTGTACAAAAAATTTTCCAAAGTAAAAACTCTTAGTGTAAAATCGTGTGTGTGTGTGTATGTGTGTGTGTGTGTGTGTGTGTGTGAGAGAGAGAGAGAGAGAGAGAGAGAGAGAGAGATTTCTGATTTGTAGTTTCAGCTTATTTAATAAGAAAGATAAAACCTATTTTATTAAATCATGTCAAAAGCTATATCCCCAATCACAGTCAACTCTTATCTTATTTACACTTATAAACAATTTAATTTCTTTTACCTATAATTTGCAATAATTAAATTGTATCATGGCTATCAGATCTATTAGTTTTTAGCAATAGATCATTGTTTCTTTCATTAAATATATAAGAATATTTGACCATGATTATAAGAAATTAAATGGATTTATTACTGATTTTTATTCTTTTAAATATTTTTTAATGTTTATTTATTTTTGAGAGAGAGACAGAGAGACAGAGAACACAAGCAGGTGAGGGACAGAGAGAGACACACACAGAATGTGAAGCAGGCTCCAGGCTCTGACCTGTCAGTACAGAGCCTGGTGCAGGACTCAGATTCACGAACTATGAGATCATGACCTGAGCTGAAATCAGATGCTTAACCAACTGAGTCACTCAGGCATCCCTCTTATTTTTTTTATTCTTGATTCTTATTTAGTCATTATAAAAGCCAAAAATATGTGTACCCATACAAGTTTATCAAAAGGAATCATGTTCCTTGTGTCATAAATGACTAATTTGGGCTATATAAATTGCATAGTCTTATTACAAATGAAGTCACATATATTGTATATATTATATATGATAGTATATTGATATATTTTCATTTATAATTTATAATGAAATGAATAAACTCATTCTATCAGAGGTATAACATTTCAATCTTGACTTCACAGCATCTATGTTTCAAGATGTGAGCCATTATTAGTTTCTTAATAGTTTTAATAATATATCTTGAAACATATAACACATTTATGCAAATTGATAAATGAAATCAGACTTTATGTGACAAAGAACTGGATATTTGGCTTGGAAACAAGAATTGGCCTTGCTAATTGGATTGTATTGTGGGTATTTTTCGCAGATTGAATGAGCTTAATCTGCAGCTCCAATAAGTCTTGACAAAAATATCTTTAAAGCTCAAAACATTTTAAAATACTAAATTAGTAACATTGTAATAGAATTAAAATATCTTCATTACTCCAAATCTGTATCATTCGAGATCTCAACAGATGACACAAAAATTAGAGCGTATGATGATAGTTTATTTACAAAGGGACTGATTAAAGAGGAGTGGTGGCACTGAGGAACCACAGGAGTAAAACAGGAACTAGGACCAGGCAGCAGTAAAGCTGTCACCACCACTAAGCCAAAGAGACAAAAGAAGAGAGAGCTTATTCGTACCTGGAAGGAGAGTTAATCTTGTAGACAAGGCTTCTGGGAGATGAGCACTGACTTTTGGTTAGGGACAGTCTGGGGAAGCCTTGAAAGGGAAGGATTCTGGAGAATAAACACCCTGGACTTTACTCTTCTCTTTTAGATAATTTACTAGAGCTTCTTATTAGCTGAAGCAGAGAGAATTTAGCAGGCCTGAAAGCCCATTGACTACTTGATACAACAGAACAGAGAGAAGAGCAAAGAGAGAATAAATTTGGAGGGACACACAGAAACTTATCCTATATAAGGAAGGCCTTTTTTAGTATAGCAAGGTATGCAAGATGCATCTAAGAGAAAGAATAACAGGTACAATAAATTGCCATTTGCAAATTCTGGATAAAGCATTTTTGGGTATCCCTCCTGTATTAGTGAGGGTTCTTCACAGAAACAACCAAGAGGAAATCTGTATTTTTAGAAATAGATGGAAAAAGATTTATGATGAGAAATTGGCTTACATGACTGTGGAGTCTGAGAAGTCTCAGATTCTGTGGTTGGCAAGATGGAGGCCCAGAATAGCTGATAGGCACTTCCAGTCGAAATTTTGAAGTCTGAAAACCAGGGGAGCTAATGGTATAAATCCCAGACCAAGACTGAGGCCTAAGAGCCAGGAGCACCCAATATGAGGGCAGGAGAAGATAGATATCCCTGCTCGAGCAGAAAGCAAATTTACCCTTACTCTGACCTTCGGTTCTATTCAAGTGCACAATGGATTGGATGATGCCCACCTGCATTGGTGAAGGCAGTCTTCTTTACTCAGTCTATGGATTCAAATGCTAATCACTTTGTTTAATAACCAACTAAAATTCAGTTATTATGTCTAATTTTGTCATCTTTTATTTTCTTCTTTTGCTATCTCAACTTTATCAGCAAGTAAGCAATCCTATACTTCACTAATAATAATAATTTTGATTGTTTCTTCATAGTAGTGATGTGTCTCCACTTCTGTGTTGTGAGATTCCATTGGCAGGAACTTCTGTTATAATGAGAAATGTTAGTGATGACATGTTTCAGATTTTAACTGGAATGCCTTTAGTGTTTCATGGTTCAAAATGCTATTGAGCGTTGGTTTCAAATGGATACACATTCCCAATTTAAGAAAAGGTTTGTTTGTGTTATTGTTTCTGGTTGTTGATGTTGTTTCTACTGGTCATTCTCCTGCCTAACTCACCCAATGTGCACAAACAAATGAGTTTATCCAAATGCATAAATTATAATCATTTTATGATTTTAAACCTAGGTTTATTATAATGATGAATTAGTCAGGGTTACACAGTCAATAATTTGTACAAAGAAATATGTAAAAAGGAGATTAATCATAGAAATTGGCTTATATGATTGTAAAGGCTGAGAGGTCCCATGATCTGCCATTGGCAAGCTGGAGGACCAGGGAAGCCTATGGTGTAATTCAGTCGGAGTCCAATGGCCTGAAAACCAGGGAAGCTGGTGGTGTAAATCCCAGTTCAAGTCTTACAGCCCTAGAACCAGAAAGCTGATACCTGAGGGGAGGAGATGTTATGTTTTAGCTCAAGGAAAGACAGCAAACCTGCTCTTCCTCTGCTCTTTGCTCTATTCAGGTCCTCAGAGAATTGGGTGCTGCCCATCTGCAGTGTTGAGGGCAATCTGTACCCTGCTGTCAACCGAAGGCTAAGCTCTTCTCTTTTTTTTTTAATTAAAATTTTTTATGTTTATTTATATGAGAGAGACAGAGACAGAGACAGAATATGGGAAGGGGAGGGGCAGAGAGAGAGACAGAGACAGAATCCAAAGCAAGCTGAGGCTCTGAGCTGTCAGCACAGGGCCTGTCATGGGGCTCGAACTCACTAACTGTGTGATCATGACCTGAGATGAAGTCACAGCTCAGCCAACTGAGCCACCCAGGTGCCCCTCAAATGTTAATCTCTTCTATAAACACTTCACAGACACCCAGAAATAATGTTTTATCAGCTATCTGAGCATCCCTCAACTCAGTCAAGTTGATACTTAAAATTAACCATCATATCTTCCCCAAATTGAGACAACAAATGATACTAATAACTGGGTAAAAAAAAATGTAATTCAGGTTGTTTCATGTTCTTTGCTTTCCACAAATTAGAAGCATTACCTAATCTCTTGCCAAATTATTTGTAATTAATAATAATTTTGATCATAGACTATTATTTTATTTTGGCATGTAATTCTGAAGAGTTCAGAGAATTTGGTGATGTTGAAACCCTTTTCATTTAAATGTTTCTTTATTACTTTGAGTAATAAAATGAAAAATCAGTAGGATTGATTGTAAACTGTCATATTCTAGCAATAATTCCTACTTATCCATGGATAAGTTCAGTAACTGACAGAAACTGCTTTATTAATCTCATTAAAATATGCATTCTAAAATACTTAATTTCATGTTAAAATTACTTTTAAATTTGCAATATGTTTTTACTAAGATCAGTTATGTACTAATAACAATTTTAACACAACCTAATCCAGAAGAAGTACAGCTTAACAAAGGTTTCTATAATAAAATGTAAAATTTTGGGCACATACATGTTTTGTGACAGAATTAAGAAGGGGGTTAAAAAAGCTTTTAATCATAAAATGATATTTTATTAGTTTACAATTTAATGGTAGAAGTAAAATGGAAATATGACTTCAAGGTGAAAAAAATGATTTTAAAATGTTAAAGAAGAGCTTATTGATAGTATTTTATTTTATTCAAAAAATTTTAATGTTTGTTATATTTATTTTGAGAGAGAGACAGCAAGTGAGTGAGCAGGGGATTCAGAGAGAGAAAGAGAGAGAGGATCCCAAGCAAGCTCTGTGCTGTCAGCCCAGAGCCCAACATGGGGTTCAAACTCAAAAAACGTGAGATCATGACCTGAGCTGAAACCAAGAGTCTGACGTTTAACCTCCTGAGCCACCTGGGCACCCCTTGGTATATATTTTAAATGGCTGATGAACATTTCAAATTACCATGCTCTAGGGATAAAAAAGATATAAGATGTCTCCTGTAAGGATTTATCCTGAACTTTCTTACAGAGTGCTGAGGGTATGGTAATTTATATCCTTTCATTGTATTCCCTTTGCTGTCTCTGATCATCTATACTTAGAAGAAACTTCCATCAGAGTATTTGGCATAGCTTTCTCTAAAAATTTACCTATGTTTTCTTTGTTTGTGTTTCTGAAATTTTTAGTGTTTAGTACTTTAATACATTGTTTGGTTATGGTATGAGGAGCAGATATAAATGATTTTATTTATTCCAAATTTATTCCAGCATGATTTTATGAACAACTATCATTACCTTCAATGCTTCATCAAATCCTATATTTCCTTATGAATTTGTTTCTGTACTTGCTGTCTTGTTCCATTATCTGGTGTTGTGATTGAACTTATTATTTACAAATCTTTACAGAATACTTTAAAATTTAACAGGTGGGGCAACTAGTCCATTATGATTTTTCTTCAAAATTTGTATATTTACTCCTTCCAGATTACCTGAAGAATTATTTTTTCAACTTAAAAAATTACCTTGGGATTGCCATTGGCATTATGTTAAACTGACTATTAATGAGTTGGCTTGTGTCAGGGGAGTTATCAATCACTCTTGAAAATAAATTCCATCGGGGCGAATGGGTGGCTCAGTTGGTTAAGCGGCCGACTTCGGCTCAGGTCATGATCTCACGGTGAGTGAGTTCGAGCCCCGCGTCGGGCTCTGTACTGACGGCTCAGAGCCTGGAGCCTGTTTCGGATTCTGTGTCTCCCTCTCTCTGACCCTCCCCTGTTCATGCTCTGTCTCTCCCTGTCTCAAAAATAAATAAAAATGTTAAAAAAAAAAAAATTAAAAAAAAAAAAAAAAAAGAAAATAAGTTCCATGGCTTCTTAACGTGGAGCCAGCTACTACTAACAGCAGTTGTATCTCAAATTATTACATGGAATGTGGACGATTTGGACTTGTGGTTTTCAGTGCTCTGTGTTGGGGGGTGGTTGTGGTGGTAATCAAAACTATGTATGTTTTAATGCATATTTTTGAAATTGGCAGTCTTGCAAAGTTTTTTTGTTGCTTTTCAAATCAGCCTTTTATTGACATCTCCCCAGAACTTCCAAATTAAATTTTAGGAATTCTGTAAAGTTTATATTTTAGGGAAAGCCACAAATGTAAGTTTTATTAGGTGATAAAAGCTTAAGTGTACTATATTTATATAAATTTGAAAAGAAGTGAAATATTTTCCACACTGATTCTTTTTTTCTAGTATTATGTGCTATGTCTCTATTCAAGGTCATGTATTATGTTTTTAAGTAAAGGTTTATTATTTCTTCATAAAAGTGTTGTAGCTTAAAAGTGTTGAGTTTGGTTTACTCTTATTTATTTGTATTATGAGTAAAATACTTCCACATTACCTTTATAAAAACCGGTTATTTCTCATATTATAGAACTATGGTATAGAACAAGGATATAGTGTAGAGTATGGTGTATTTTGTCTTGCATTTTTCTGAGTTCTCTCATAAACTTGACTACCCTATACTAATCGATTTTTGTTGTTATAGTGTTTAGAATTTTATTTTAATTTTGAGAATGGTGTGTAAAATAAAGTCAGAGGCCTAGAGATATTCAGATTGCATAGAAGATTATAATCGGGACTGACTGACGGTTCAGGTTCTTGAGGTGGAACTCAGTACCAGACTAGCTGAATGTTCTCTGCTGTTCTTGTACTCCCAGAGATCTCTGGAAGCATGAGTGTGTGGTACAAAAGTTTGTACCTTTGTAAATAGTGAGAAAGACACCCAGAAAAGCAAGTATCATCCCAAAGATACTATAATCTATAATGTACCTATATTTTCTATTTATTACTAATGACAATAACAATTATCATTTTTTATTAGCTTTCCATTATTTAGATGACTAAATTCTCTAATTTTCATCCTACATTTATTAGAAGAATAATGTGAATAATAATTCACAATTGGAGACATTATTTGTTCACTCTTAAGGGGCATCCTATTGATTCATAATGCTTTTTCATAGGTTAAAGGTGTTTTATTCTTAGTTTGTCATAGGATTGTTTTTTTAAAACTCAAGAATGCATACTGATAGTTTCAAATTCTCTGGTAGCATCTAAAGATATCTTTAATATTTTTATCTTTTGACCTACTAATATATTAAATTAGCCTCATAGATGTTTAATTCTAAACAATTCTTCGATTTTACCCCCTAAATAATTAATTTTCACTTTCATCTTTGCATATCTTTTCTTTAAAAAATTGACTTGAGGGGCGCCTGGGTGGCGCAGTCGGTTAAGCGTCCGACTTCAGCCAGGTCACGATCTCGCGGTCCGTGAGTTCGAGCCCCGCGTCGGCTCTGGGCTGATGGCTCGGAGCCTGGAGCCTGTTTCCGATTCTGTGTCTCCCTCTCTCTGTGACCCTCCCCCGTTCATGCTCTGTCTCTCTCTGTCTCAAAAATAAATAAACGTTTAAAAAAAAAAATTGACTTGAGACATTGTTATTATTACTTCCAAAATGAAATGTTTAGTGTATTTTTTATTTTTTCTTATTTTCTCATAACATTTAAGACTTTTAATTTTCTTCTGAAAAATTTCAGCTTCATCATGCAGTATTTTTATGTGTTGTATTCCCAGTTTTGTTTAATGCTAATGTTTATAATATGGTTTGATTTCCTATTTAGCCCAAGCATTATTTAGAAACTTAAAAAAATAACGGTTTTCTTTCTTTTTCTTCCCGTTTTCTAATACAACATTCCAAAACTGAAAATGTGTCCTAAGTATTTTTATTCTTGGTTAATTATGTCACTGAATTTTTAATAGCAGCTGAGAACATTCACCTTATCTAGTATCAAGTTCCAATTATTATTTTTTTTAGAGAGAGAGATAGAGCACAAGTGGGGGAGTGGGGCAGGAGACAGAGAGACTCTCTAGCAGACTCCACACTCAGTGCAGATCCCACAACCCTGAGATCATGACATGAGCCAAAATCAAGTCGCATGCTCAACCACCTGAGCCACCCAGGAGCCCCAGCTTCCACCTTATTTTTAGCAGCTCACACAAAACACCAGATTATATTGGCAAACACTGTGGTTTACTTATTCAGTAGCTGTTCTCCAATCTTGCTTACTAACAAACCTCTAACTTTGTTTGGACTCCAGTATTCCCAATCTAGGAGGATTGATTATCACTGGTTTTGCTCAAAAAAGCTACTGCATTCTCCTGGACAGACCCTTGCTCTCCCAGCTGTCCTTGCAGTTACAGGTGAACATGTGACTTCATTCTGTCCAATTAGGTTGCAACTGGAGGTCTGCTGAGGGAGCACTGGGAAAGGATAATAGATAACACCCCTCTTAGAGAATAGGGGAAGGCATGTGGAGATAGCTCTTGCCTCTCCTGCCTCCTCCCATTGAGTGAAATCTTGTGAATATGCACCTGCTGAGCAATTATTTAATATCCCAGGGAAAAATATGAAAAATTCAGGAATATTGTCATAGGAACAGCTATCCCAGCCTTTTCTTTATAACAGACTTTCTGAATTTTAGTTGTGCTCATGTCCACTTGGAATAAATCCTGTGTTTGCCATCTTTTTTTGATGCTTGTCACTGTCACACCATTGAGCTGTGACTAAAAATCTGTAACCTTTGACTGTTTTCTTTCTCCCTCTTTTCTTTGATTGTTGTCTAGAATGCAGATTATATGGTTCCAGCCAACACAATCCTTCTATAAGGTGAGTTGGGAATGAAAGCCATATAAAAATGGTGTGAAAAAACAGGAAGAGGCTAGATTTCCAATTCCATAAGCATTTTTCTGGTCAGAGACCGCACACCTGCACTTTTATGTAATATAGATGTAAACTTCCATATTTTTACCCTCATTTTTAGTTTGGGTTCCCTGTCCTTTAAATCCAAACTAATCTTAATTAATACTGATGCCAAATCAGATTTCTAATTCTTTTGAGTCACATCATGGAAAGAGTAACTACTTAACTACAGTTTTTCACTAAGTGAAATAAATATTTTATTGCCTGTTATTTACAGGCAAATCATTTACCGTGGTTCAAAATAAAAACTTCACAGATATGTCCACAGACTTTGATAATTAGTGTTATTTGTATTGACAAATTTTCTATGTGAGAGAAAGAACTGTGCCTAACTTAGTAGGTTTGATTCTACTGGAATACATTTTGAAATAACACCATACTTGAAAACAAACTTACTGACTTATGTTGCTGATTTTCATTGACAAATCTTTTAAAGGTAATAACCCTATTTATGAGACAGTATTTAAACTCGCAATTACATAGCTTGTTGGGGAATGTGACTAAAAACAAAAAAACAAAAAACAAAACAACAACAACAACAACAACAACAACAAAAAACGTGACTGTTGATTGACCCATGTGCTGGACCTGGGCACTCGGAGTCTTTTCATCTGCTCTCCTATCCTTGGAATGTTGGTTCTGCTTGCCTTTCCTGTTCCTAGAGGCTGCTCCAAGGACAGAGCCTTCCGATGGTGATGTGGTGTTGGAAACACCTGCGTGGTACACGTGACTGAGCCCAGTTAGGGTCTTTTTATAAGCTTTTACGGTGTGGAGAAGTGTGGAAATCTAGTCAACTTGCTACAGCCCTGGACAAGCCTTGTGTGTAAGTTCTCTTTGTTATTATTAAAACTGCCAGGGGCCAATGTGGAGTGACCTGCCTCTTTCTTCAGTCTCTCCTTGCCCGTGCATATGGGGCCTAGTTTCAGGACAGGAAAGCCCCAGAGAGGGTTATAAACCTACATAGCTATATTACATATTTTTCAGCATCCTAGCAAAATGTCCTTTCAATTTGGTCCTTGGCTTCATATAAGGACCATACGTGCTTGAATTCTAATATTCAAAATTCTATTCCCAGTCATTCATGCCTTTAGTCATATATTAATGCCTGATAAAAAAACCCCAATTTTTCTCAAACATCTACATTTTAATGACATAAATAAAATCTGTGATCCAAATGTAGAGCATCCTTTTGAGTCTCTGCATATTACAAAGATTATGGCTAGTGAACTGAGCTTAGAAAGTTAATATGTATAAAGTTAACTTGTACCTAGTTTCATAAAGAATGTTGGGGGGCGTGGCAATAAGTAGCAAGAGGAAGATAATGATTCAGAAAAGTAAGAGGTCGTTTTCTTTTCCAGCTGATTTGTATTTCAGGGTCATTCTATGTCTTTAAATTGCCAGCCTTACTACTACTCAAATATCTTAGAGCTGTGTATAGGAACATAGTCAACTCTTTCATTGCCTTGAGCATTGCTGGAGGATATTTAAGCTATTTGCTGATTTCTAGCTATGTTTTAACCAAACTTTATTTTATAAAGAGTCCCTAGACTCAACTAGGAGGCATTTTTATGCCTCCTTTGATTGATGCTTCTGGCCGTAACCCTCAGTGATTTGGTGATATTTTAAATCCTGCCTAAGTTGTTTCACTATTGGATAACCAGTGTGTAGAGCTGCCAGAATATTTGTATTCCTTTTTCTGTGGCCCAAAATTGATTTAATGGTTCCTGGGAGAATTGTATTGTGTGATGGTTCTCTTCATTCTGATGTCTGCTTTCTGTGGTTTCACAGAAACTTCCAATCCCTGAAGTTAGGCCTTCTCTACGTATCCTTCTGATAGTATCCCTTCCACTTTCTTTTTCTCAGAACATGGAATTAAAAGTCAGTAACACCTGACTTTGAAACTAAGCCTATTTGTATTTAACTTAAAACAGGATACTGACTTCTGAGCCACAAGTTTCCTAAAATGCGCATTAGGATAAGTACATCAAAATGTGATGTAATAGTGCCAGGCACATAGTAAAGGTTTTAAGTAAAGTGCATTTTTTTAAAACTTCCCTTTTACTCATACTGCAGTTATAATTAGCCCTTTTGTATTGAAGGACTAATTCATCAGGGACTTTTAATGACAAATGTAATTTTCAGTCAACATTTATTGTATATTTATACTTACATTTAATCAAGTATTTGTTTCTTCCCTTTGTTTCTGTACTACCCGGTTGTTAATTTGTAACTCAGAACTTTCCTGAATAATTGGATAATTACACACTTTAATTTTTGAAAAAAAATTTATTATGTTTATTTATTTTGAGAGAAAGAGAGCATGAGTGGGGGAGGGGCAGAGAGAGAGGGAGACACAGAATCCGAAACAGGTTCCAGGGTCTGAGCTGTCAGCACAGAGCCCAACATGAAGCTTGAACCCTCAAGCCGTGAGATCATGACCTGAGCTGAAGTCGGATGCCTAACTGACTGAGCCACCCAGACACCGCAATTATGCATTTTTAAAATGAGAAATGGAGTGTTGAAATACAGCAATATCAATGTTATTATATTGGGATGATTACATGTATTTTGGAATTTATTTAATATTTATTTTGATGACAAGCCATTTATTAGTATTTTTATCAGCTTGAAGTTTTCAAGCTCATATTCAAGGTGAGTGTATCTGAAAATGCAGACAATATTTTATATTCAGGTTATGTCAAGCATATTGTTTTGCTTCCCTTAAGCTTTAACATTGCTTCATATAAGGTCTGAAAAATAGGCTCTTTATTATTTCAACGAACTGCAATAGTTTTCTATTATCCTAGGATTAGACTTAAACAATAAATATTTTTATTCAACAAGCCTTTTAATGTCTCCACAATTACCTTAATCTCACCTGGACTTTTGTACTTACACTTCAGGATTCATAATCTTCTCTTAGTTCTATAACGATAGTGTTCTAGTTTTGCATATAGGGAAATACCCTTCGTAGAAGATTCTCTTATCAGTTAGCCATGTGTGCTACTCATTTACTCTATATTGGATTTGTGACTTGAGGTTTCATAAGCCTAGAAATTGTATATCTTTCTGAGAAATCATAATGGTGGGCTCTCAATAATATTGTTAGAGGGGTGTCTGGGTGGCTCAGTCAGTTAAACAACAGACTCTTGATTTTGGCTCAGGTCATGATCTCACAGTCATGAGATTGAGTCCTGCTTTGGGCTATGTTTAAACAAAGTTTATTTTATAAAAAGTTTAAGATTCTTTCTCTTCCTCTTCCTCTGCCCCTTCCCTGCTTGTGCACATGCACACTCTCTCTCAAAAAAATTAAAAATAATATTGTTAGGTAAATTAAATGTAATAAACTTTTAGGAGTAAGATACATTAATTGCAAATATTTAAAAAATTTAAACCATTTTGGGGTGCTTGTGTGGCTCAGTCAGTTAAGCATCTGGCTCTTGACTTCAGCTCAGATGACGATCTCACAGTTCATGAGGTCGAGCCCTATGTAGGGCTCTCTGTTGTCACCGTGGAGCCTGCTTGGATCCTCTGTCCCCCCCTCTCTCTGCTCCCCCACTCACACTCTCCCCAAAATAAATAAACATTAAAAAATCTTTTATTTATCATTTTTCAAAGATATTATTGTAGAAACTAACTAGTTAATTAAAAATTAAAAATGACGATTTCTGCTTCCAGGTGGGATACATAGAGTTGCCAGAGAATGTCCCTCCACCCTAGCAACAAGAACCTTAAAGTCATAGTTTCTTAAGCTCATCAAACATATGAGTGGTTAGCCTGACCTAGAAGAGAAGTGATCCATGGCTGCTTCTACACCTTGTGAAACAGAAGGGGGAGGAAGAAGCCATCATACCTGTGACTAAAGGGAAAATGGTTATAATAAGTTGTTAAAGACTGTTAATGGCTGGTATGACAATTTAGAATCCCAGGGAGGCAGAGACAAAATCTGCAACTACCTGCCAACTCTTTCGCACAAGCTTCACTGAGCACTCATGAGAAACACTGTGAGCAGCACAGGGAAGCTGAGACACATTTCACAGGAGATTCAGGTGTGTAAATGCTGCTGAAGTCTAGGGGAGGACGATAGAACTGCCCGAAATCCCTAAGCACTTTGGGTACTCATTGTGCAATGGTATGAAGATCCAGCTAACATGTGAAGGCAGGAGAAGAGTAACTGAGGGAAAGCTTCCAGCCCCTCCATGCCTTACACTGAGTCAAGGGCAGCGTCTGTCTCTGCCTGGAGGAGAGCTGGAGTAACCTTAAGGTGCAGGTGCACAGAAATTTCTAAAGTGTGAGGACCGTGCAGAAGAATGGGGGGAATCTCTACAGACACTCTGGGTCTTAAATGAGCATGAGGCAAGTCCTGTGTGGCTGAGTGTGGGAAAGAGAGATGAGATAAAACGCAAGGAGTGCCTGGGGGTTTAGTAGGTCATGATTTCACAGTTCATGAGCTCGAGCCCTACATTGGGCTCTGTGCTGACATTGTGGAGCCTGCTTGGGAGTCTCTCTCTCCCTCACTCTCTGCCTCTCTCTGTCTCTCTCTCAAAAATAAATAAATAAACTTAGAAAATAAAAAATAAAAACCTCCCCAAGGTGCATGAACATTGGGACTGCTGAGTCTGAGGACAGGAAAACAGAATGTCAGGCACTCCAATCCCACAGTCCCAAGTCTATTAAAGGAAAGATTCTGAACTTAACCCTCAAATCATTTGAAACCTCGCTCAACTAAATCTAACTAAAGCAACAACAGATTCTAGACCAAGCTCGACTACAGATAAGATTGACTCAGAAGGAGTGAAGAGCTCTTCTGTAGGCGTAAACATCATTCATCTATATCTTTTAAAAAATTGTCTGGCATTTAAGAAATATTTATTAGACAAGTGAACAAGAAAGAAAATAAAACCCATAACCAACAAAGAAGCAGTCAAGAGATGTTGGGATGATCAATCAGCAATTTAAAAGTAACTATAATAAAAATGTTTGGGTTTCATGGAAAAGGCCAGCTCTCCTAAGGTAATTGTGATAAATATATTAAAGAATCTAGAGCAAAAGGCAGATGACAAGCATAAAAAATGGGATATATTATCAGAGGGATAGATATTGTCAAATAGAGTAAGAACTAAAAATTGGAAATGAAAAATATGGTAACAGAAACAGAATTCATCTGATAAGCTGATCAAGAGACTCAGCTGAACACAGCAGGGAAAAGAATCAGTGAATCAAGGTCCTTAAATATAGGCCAGTAGAAAGTGTCCAAATTGAAATACCAAAGGTAAAAAGAGTTAATAAAAGAGAACAGAGCTTGCAAGGTTTATGGGACAATATAAAATGGTTTAATATCTCCATTTGGAGCCCAAGCAGGAGAAAGGAATGTAGTAAAAAAACAAAACAAAACAAAACAAACAAAAAAACAATTTAAAGAAATAATGGCAAAAATTTTTGCAAAATTGACATGACATCAATTCAGAAGTGAAGCATAACATATATGATGAAACTACACATAGGCATATAATACTTAAACTACTGAAAACCAAAGGAAAAGAAAAAAATAGGAAAACCCCTAGAGAGAAAAAGACATTACAATGGAATAAATTTAAGAGTATTGCTGATTTCTTACTAGAAATGATTAGAGGCAGATTTTGGAATAGCATTCCTTCAGTGTCAGAAAAATTAATGTCATGCACAAGGATTTCTATATTCAAAAATATCCCCTCAAAATAAAGGTAAAATGAAGACTTTTTCAGATAAACTAAAGCTCAAAGAATTTATCACTTGCAAACCTGCACTACAAGAAATGCTAATAGAAGTCCTTCAGGCTATAGAAAATGAAGTAATAGAAAACACTAGAAAAAGAAAATATATAATTAAATATAAAAAAACCATATATTTAAAAATAATCTAAATATTTACACCTATGTCCACCTATGTCCTATGTCTTTATATTAATATCAATATTTATCTCTTTAAATATCTTTAAGCACCACTTTTGAAAGTAAAATAACAAAAGATTGTGAGATCTGTAACATATGTAACTTATATGATGAAGCCACAGAGGATAGGAGGCTGGTGATTTGAAGTATACCGTTGTATGATTCTTGCTTTGTTTATAAAGTATTAGATTATATCTGAAGGTACACTTGCAAAATTAAAAATGCATAAAAGAAACTACAAAACGAATAACACAAAAAGACATGACTAAAAAGTCAACAGAGGAGATCAATTGGAATACTAAAAATATCAATTCGCTAGAGATGGCAGGAAAAGATGAACAGAGTAAGAAAGAGCAGATAGGCAAATAGAAAACAAATACCATTTTAGTAGACTTAAACACAAACATATCAATTATCACATTAAAAGTAAATGTCATCTGGTTCCTCCAGGAAATTTATCCAAGACAGAGGTAGAACTTCAAAATATTTACTCATGGTAATACCTGTGAATAATAAAAGGGAGAGTCATTAGGAATAAGTAAGAAAAGCCTTCATGTTGCCAATGTATGTTTAATACCAGGAAAACTAGAGATAAAAGGGAAATGAATTGGGTAAAAAGAGCTTCAGATTGTAAAGTATCATTTACTTCACATCATACCAAGGGCAAGTGCAACATGACTTGTTGATGACATTGACCTTCATTAAAGTAGTGTTTGGCAGGTTTTTCCTCTATACAGGTATTCCCTCCTTTTCTACACTCTACTTTAAAGTTTTATTAATTAATTAATTAATTAATTAATTTTATTTTAGAGAGAGAAAGAGCGAGTGCATGAAGGGGGAGAGGGGCAGAGAGAGAGAATCTTAAGCAGGCTCCATGTTCAGCACAGTGTCTGACATGGGGCTCAATCTCACAATTGTGAGATCCTGACCTGAGCTGAAATCAAGAGTTAGACGCTTGATAGACTGAATCACCCAGAAGCCCCCGCTTTATTGAAAGTAAGTCATTGTTTAGTACAACCCACATTTAAGGGGTGTGAGACAGCTAAGGTCCAGCTCCTTGAGAGAGGAATATTTACATAAATTATTTGGAATTCTTAGGTAGAGTAGATTTGTCTCTTATCCTCCATTTGTTTATTCATTAAATTACTTATTTACATCAATATGAACTCATGGATATTTCTTTTATATTTTGTGTTATAATCAGAAAGGTAACGGGGCGCCTGGGTGGCTCAGTCGGTTAAGCGTCCGACTTCAGCTCAGGTCACGATCTCACGGTCCCTGAGTTCGAGCCCCGCGTCGGGCTCTGGGCTGATGGCTCAGAGCCTGGAGCCTGCTTTTGATTCTGTGTGTGTCTCTCTCTCCGCCCCTCCCCCGTTCATGCTCTGTCTCTCTCTGTCTCAAAAATAAATAAACATTAAAAAAAATTAAAAAAAAATAAAGGTAACTAAAGTACTACGTTATTATTTTTTTGTGCAAATTATTTCAGCTTTGGCCACTGGGACCTCTTTCGGATTGGCATCTGTGTCCCTTTGGCAGGTACCAGTGCTTTTGGCTTTTTGATTATTTCTTCACATTTTAGCACTACAAGATGCTCCAGGTTCATTTTATATATTTCCTGCCCCATCTCTAGATTAAGCCATTTCTCTGAGGAGCTCTGAATACATTTTCTTGGAGAATGGTTTTAGGAAGCAAGACCTGGGAGTCAGATAGGCTCAATTTTCTGGGGTGTTGTTGCTTTCCAGGGCCTCTCACCTGAGACAACTAGAAAATTTATATATGTACTCATGGATATACAAATATCTACAATTATTCCTCTATGCTTCTGTATTTGTATAAAGCTAAGCATGGGTTCATATTAATCTCAGACTAATCAATCCATTACCACATGGCTCACTTTCATCACCCTTCCCCTTGCTAATATGTAAATTCCCTCTCTAATAACGGTAAACCTGACTCACAGCATCCATCGTCTGTTTATTATTTGTTGAAAACTACTATACAGACACAACTTTTTTGAAATTGTTAACCCACGCCCCTGAGAGAAACAACCAGAGTACAGTGTTGATGTACAGCTTCTTTTATCTTAGTCTTATAGTTTCCAATCAGACACAATTTCCAAAGTTACTTAGATCAGCTCTTTTTTCTGCCTACCCATTTTGGTGAGGATATGCATAAATTTGTAATGTAGTCAGAATCTTTTGTTGGGGTATTCATTGCATTTGATATGTTCTTCTGGCTAATTTTTTTTAAAAAAATGTACATATATTCAAGTTTACTTTTGTGCTGTAATATTCTATGGGTTTTGACAAATGCATACCATCATATATTTTGAAATGAAAAAGAAATACCATTTACAAAAGTACAAATAATGAGGCACTCAGATGTAAGTCTAACAAAATACGTTAGCATAAGTTTTAAAGAACAGAAATAACATAATATGTTCTCTGACCACATGGGAATTAAAATAGAAGTCTTTAACAGAAAGATATTTTGAAATACTCAACTATTTGGGAATTAGATGAAACACTCTAAATGACCCATGTGTTATATAAAAGAAAAAAATCACAAGAGAACTTAGAAAATATTTAGATATGAATGATGGTAAAAACACAAACATTAAAATTTGTGGAACACAGATAAAATATTCATCACAGGGTAATTTAAAACTTTAAATCATTATGTTTAAAAATTAAAAATATGTAAAATTTATGAACTGTGCTTGTGAGTTGGAAACTTATGAGCTGGGAAAAACATATGAGCTGGAAAAAGTAAAGTTAAGAGTAGAAGTCATTGAAACTAAAAATGGGGGTACCTGAGTGGCTTAGTTGCTTAAGTGTCTGACTTGATTTCAGCTCAGGTCAGGATCTCATGGATCGTAGGCTCGAGCCCCGTATCAGGCTCTGTGCTGACAATGTGGAGCCTGCTTGGGTTTCTGTCTCTCTCTCTCTCTGTGTCTCTGTGTCTCTGTGTCTGTCTCTGTCTCTCTCTCTCTGCCCCTCCCCTGCTCTCTTTCTTTCAAAAAAAAAAAAGAAGAAAGAAAGAAGGAAAGAAACTAAAAATGAATAAATAGTAGGGAATATCAAAGTGAAAAGCTGATTCTAAAAAAAATTAATAAAATTTGGAATTCTCCAGAGAGCAAGAAGCCATAAATTACCAAGATAAGGAATGAAACTATGGATACCAACACAGATTTCTACATACACTAACAGGATAATAAAAGAATGTAATAAACAATTTTGTGTGAATAAATTCAGCAATTTGTATAAAATGGAATAATTATTAAAAGACATAATTGCTACAACCCAAAACTGAAAATATCAATAGCATTACATATATTAGAGATACTGAATTTATTGAGTTTTTAATTATGAAATCTCCCTAGAAAGGTAACTCTAGGTCCATTAGGCTTCATCAGCAAATTCCTAGCACTTAAGGAAATTATGATAGTAACATTATATAAATTATTTTAGAAAATAGAGGAGGAAGAATATTTTGAATTTATTGTCAGGCAAGTATATCTTTGATTCCAAAACCAGACAAGGATATTCAAGAGAGAAAATTACAGACAAGGCCTTCTGAATAAGAAGCAAACATTCTTCGAAAAATTAGCAAATTGAATGCAATAAGATACATTATACATGATGAGATATATTACTAGAAAATGTGATTTATCTCAAGAATCTAAGATTTATCTAATGAACAACAGTATTCAAAAATAATTTAATGTAACCACCACATTAATTTTAAAAAGGAGAAACATCATGTAGTTACTTTAACTGTTTAAAAAATAAGGCAAAATTCAGTATCTGCTCATGGGACAATACCTCAGCAAACTATAAATATGAGGAAATATCTTTAAATGAAGTGATTTAAAAGCTCTCTAACTAATATCATACTTAATGTGAAACAGTAAATGCTCTCCTCCTGAAATTGGAAACACAGCAAAGAATATTTTTTCAATTTTGAATTCTACATTGTAAGGAGATGCTAGCTAGTATAAGGCAAGAAAAAGAAATGAGACCTAGAGATCAGAGAGAAAGAGTAAATGCCTTTCTTGCATAACCTATTATTATATATGTAGGAAATCCTGAGAAATCTAACAATAGCAAAAATACTTACAAGAATTCAAAGTGAATTTACCAGTGTTTCAGGGCACAGTGCACATACACAAAAGTTAATTCTCTTATGCAATCAATTAATTGGAAAAGAAAGAAATCTCCAAAATACCCACTAGAAGTAGTAAATGAAATCAGTAGCAATTCAGGTCACAGCATCAATATCCATAAATCAATTGAATTTCTACATATTAGTAATGATCAATTAAGAAACAAAAATTTGAAAAGTACCTTTTTACAGTATCATTAAAAACATGGAATACTTAATTACAAATTTAATGAAAAAATATGCAAGACTTCCTCCCTGAAAACTCACTGTTTAGATTCTAATGAGAGCATTTTAGGGGTGGAAGAGAAATGAAAAATGACTTAATAAAATGGAAAGATATACCACGTACAAGATGAGAGGACTTTATATTTTAACATTTCAATTTCCCCCAAATCACGGTGTAGATTTGATATCATTTCAATCAATATCTTAGCAAGCATATTTGAAGAAATTGACTCACTGTTTCCAAAATCTATATAGAAAAGAGGAGAAATAATTTTGAGAAAAAAAGAGATTGAAGAACTTACTTTCAGGATTAACTATAAAACTACACCAATCTTGATAGTCTGATATTGGTGAAAGAGTAGACCATAGATGAATAGAACAGAAGAAAAATTAAAAAAAAAAAAACAGCCTATACAAACCTTCAAATATTCTTCAAATTACAACTACTTATTTCTACAAACTTCTTATTCTTCAAATAAAATAGTAGCCAAAGCAAGTCATTGTGGAAACAAAAACTCTTTTCAACAAATTGTGCCAGAACAACTGTATATCCATATATATATTTTAAAAAGAACCTTGACTTCTACCTCACTGCACACTCACAAATTAATAGAATTCATATAACAGACTGTGTAACAGACCGTATAACTAACATAAGAGCTAAAAATAAAAGCTTGCTGAGCAAAAAAAAAAAAAAAAAAAAAAAAAAGAATATCTTCATGACATTTTTTTTTTTTGTGGAAGCTCAAAAGCATCACTGGATATTTTGCTGCCCTAAATCAAATATCTCCTTGGGGCACCTGGATGGCTCACTTGGTTGAGCGTCGGACTTTGGCTCGTGTCATGATCTCAGGGCTCAAGGGTTCCAGCCCCGCATTAGTCCCTGTGCTGACATCTCAGAGCCCGGAGCCTGCTTTGGATTCTGTGCCCCACCCCCTCTCTGCCCAACCCCTGTTTGCGCTCTGTTTCTTTCTGTCTTTCAAAAATGAATAAACAGTAAAAAAATTTTAAATCAAATATCTCCTTGTTTTATAAAATAGAAGCAAGATAGAAGAGAGGCCCTTCCAGGGTAATAGATCCCAAAAGATATAAATTGTTCAAAGCTGTGCCTAAAATACAGTTGTAGGAAATGGTTTATACATAAACATGGAGCCATTTAGTGAAAGAAAATATAAGAACTGATTTTAAAATGTACAATATATAAAAGCATGCACCAAAATATAATTTTAGAAGTCAACAGTGACTTGTTTATTTAAAATTGAATCTCTGAAGATATGTATAAAATGTTGGTTAATTAACAGAATCCATTTCTTTTTTTTTTAAATTGTTTTTTAACGTTTATTTGTTTTTGAGACAGAGAGAGACAGAGCATGCATGGGGGAGGGTCAGAGAGAGAGGGAGACACAGAATCTGAAACAGGCTCCAGGCTCTGAGCGGTCAGCACAGAGCCCGATGTGGGGCTCAAACTCACGGACCGTGAGATCATGGCCTGAGCCGAAGTCGGACGCTTAACTGACTGAGCCACCCAGGCACCCCAACAGAATCCATTTCTGATAGGAGTTGAAGAATTGTTACATGAATAAAGTACTAGTTAAGCAGAAGAATGATAAATTACAGTTTTATTATTAAAATTAACAAAATTAGGTATAAAGAAAATTATTGAAATTAGTTCAGATGGAGAGGACTGTCATTGGAAAAAATAGGCGGTATGATTTAAACAATTTTATCTGGACATACATGAAAAAAATAACAATATTTCTAAATTTTTGGGAAATTTTCAAATGTTAAGTCATACAATAAATCGAATAATCAAAAATTAAATCAACAAATATATCAAAATCTATGTAAAGTCTTTGTCTTGGTGTCCTATGAATGGCAAAGGGCATGAAATATTGCTCTGATATCAAAAAGCTCACATTCATGGGGCGCCTGGGTGGCTCAGTTGGTTGGGCGTCCGACTTCAGCTCAGGTCATGATCTCACAGCTTGTGAGTTTGAGCCCCGTATTGGGCTCTGTGCTGACAGCTCAGAGCCTGGAGCCTGCTTCAGATTCTGTGTCTACCCATCTCTCTGCCCCTCCCATACTCATGTTCTGTCTCTCTCTGTCTCTCAATAATAAATAAACGTTAAAAAAATAAAAAATAAAAAGCTCATATTCTAACTGAGAAGGAAGACACATCAAAAGAGACGTTTTGTAAGTAACACATGATCAGTTCTTCCTGCTTTGTATGCACAATTGCTACTGTAGGACATAAGATAAATATGTTTGAACTATGGTGTCTGGGAGATTATTAGTTAAAAATAAATAGAATAATAACAATTCACAGACTTCTTAGTTTGTTCTCTTCCCTGAGCTTAGGAATGAAGCTTACCATAACGGGATTCCTGATTTGTTACCAATCCCAACTAGACGTCAGACTGCCAAACTGTGGCCCTGAAACAAATCCAGGGGGCAGCAATATGTATCCAGACATTTACTCTCAATCATGGCAATGAACTGAATTCTTAAGATCCTTTCCAACAAAGTAATCCAGGAAGCCAGCAAGCTAAAATTTGTCTCATTACACAAAGATATTTGTCTTAGAGATTATAATGGAAATATAGGCTTTGTTTTTTATAGACATAGCTCATATATTCTTTTATTGTGGACTGATTTCACCCTCTTCAACTTGCAATACATGCACAGAAAATGTGCTAGAAAAAAAGACCGAAGGACTGATTATAATGTTTGCTCTTTCACTGACTAGTTGTTTGAACTTCTGAAAGTCACTTAACCTCAGTGAGACTTTGTTTATTTTTCTAAAAATTAGAAAGTAACGATCTCAGGGTGCTATAACTAAAATTTAAATAAGATAAACACATGAAAACAAGCATATGTTCATAATGCCTAGTCTATCTCAAAAAACTGTATCATGACTGCAATTTAATTTAAGCGACTCTGAGGTTACCTCAAGGTTGTGTTATCGTCTTGCTTTGTCTATCTGTAATGCAAACAAAATTTATATGTGTTGCGCTTGGCAGTTTCTATTCATCTGTAACAAATATATATGCAGTACTGTTTTATTGAAATAATCTTTGTTATGTCTTTCATATAAATAATATCTATTTGTAAAAGCTATTGATATCAATAAGACAGTTGCTATTTAAAAACAAAACTATAACACTCCTATATTTAGCACCAAGTTATTAGGAACGGATAATATTTCAATATGTTCTAATATTTCCTGTATCTAGGTAAAAATTTGATTGTATGGAGATAATGTCTTTAATCAAAAACAGTGTTTCTATTTGTGATCACGTTAGACCAATATTGGAGGCTGGTATTCCCTAGAGAGAGTGCATTTCTATAAGTCATATGAGGAATGTCTGTAGAACGTAGAATCAACATTGTGGTGATGATAGTTACATCATTAGCAGGATTATCTTCAAATACACAGAATTTAATAAAAGAGTTTCACATATTTTTCCTTCTGTGTAAAATCTCACACAAAAATCTGAAGCAAACTTCACAAAAGTAGAAAACAATAAAATGGGTAATGGATTTCATTTTCCTGTGCAGGCCAGTGCTATCCATGCATGTAAAATCAGAGCTGAATTTTCTTGGTTTGAAACACCCCATCACCGATTTTCATACATTACACTAAGCCACCATAAGTCAAAACCTGCTTATTTGCAAGTCCAATGACTCTATGATCCTGCCAGCAGTGAACAATGCTGATTAAAGAGCCATATGTCATTTAGCGATTATTTCATGACACAATGATCATTTCAAAGTTGTTAATGCAACAAAAGAAGGATTTTCATAAGAAGAATACACTTTTGAATACTGTTTTATTCTCCAGACAAATTCCCATTTATTGTTCCCCCCACCTCCCAAATCCCATGGGACAAGTCAATATGTAAATAAGTCATTAGCCAAAGGGAAAGAGAAAAAAAAAATCCCCATACTCGGCGCTAATAAGATTTCAGATGGGCTCCTAGTAATAAGCATATGAAAATGATAGATATATTTTCTACTTCCTCCAGGGAATTTCTATTTGACCTACTTGCAATGCTACGTTGTTAAGTATGTTTTCTACACACGAGTCTTAAAAAAACATTAAGGGAGATTTGGGAAGCTTGTGATTTCTAAATGCATTAAAAAAGAAGTGAAATAACTCAAGCTGAAGAGGGTCAGTCAAAATAAAAGATGGGTTTTTATGAGATTGTGGGGGAAACCCAAGTAAAACCTTTTTTGGTGATCATATAAACATATGATAATTTAAATTCCTAACAACATACATCTCATACGTATGACAATTTGTCATTCCCAGGAATCCAGAGCAGATAGAAAAACTGGAAGATAGAAAAAATAGTCTAAAGACAAAAAATATGTATCTCCAGAGCTATCCCGCAGCTAAGACCACTTGCAATCAAGGCCCTTCTTGAAATGACAGCCAGCAGGTGAGAGATGTGAGTTAGACGAGCAAGTGGGGGTAGATTCCTCAGGCCAGACAATGCAGAAGTGATTGCTTCCCCGGAATGTTTTGGAACTGTATTTCACTACAAACATGCAACACAGCCCAGGGCGGTGGCAGATTCTGTCGACAAAATGATTTGACATTAAACTCCTCCAATACAGAGCAGATTTTCAAGAGACAACACACTGTCATCTAGAACCTACACACTTTTATGGTAAAAATAATAATAATAATAATAATAATTGCGACCTGTGTTCTTTTTCCTCTCAGTTGACCCCATTTGAAATATGAGAAGTGTTTTGTGGAAGTCAAATAAGACTCTTGAGAACGATGTGAGAATTTAAATAGCTTTGTAGGTAAAGGGTGCTAGTGTGTCACATATAAAGTATGTATACATATGCATAGATACTGTATAGTAGTATAGAATATGTGACAGGTCATTAAAAATTGTCATAAACAGGAAGAGTGTGGGAAAGACGCAAGTGACGGGGACACATTCAGTTTATGGTAAAGCATGTCTCGGAAGAGGAGTGGGACTCAGTGCTCAACGACAAGCGGTGAGACAAGTCTGTTGGGCAAAACAGGAAGATGATTCAAGATTACAGATGTGCTAATTAGGATGTTTTCAGCTATCTTTCATTTCTCAAAAATTACTCCCGCTTGGCTTAACCCTCTCACCCACCTGAATGAAGTCCAGAGGGTTATTGTTTTGCTTGACTGAGATCTTTTTTGTGTGTGTTTATTTATTTATTTTGAGAGAGAGAGAAGCAGAGAGAGAGACAGAGAACAAGTGGGGGAGGGACAGAGAGAGAGAGAGAGACAGAGAGAGAGAGAGAGAGAGAGAGAATCCCAAGCAGGCTCCACCAGCTGAGCCACCCAGGCAACCTTGCTTGACTGAGATCTTGAGCTCATGCTGAATCATGAAAGCCAGAGGATTCATGTCCATTTATCCAGTTAATGTGTTAAAATTTCATGCCAACTAAAATATTGATTGATAAGCTACCTTTTTTGTGTCCTACAATGGGCCAGGGACTGTATTAAACTCATAACCCAAATAATATTTAATTTTTGTAAAAACCTTTGACCAACTTGAATATTTAATCACTGTGGTGCCTGGGTGGTTCAGTTGGTTAGCATCCAACTCTTGATTTAGGCTCAGGTCATGATCTCACAGTTCATGGGATCAAGTCCTGCATTGGGCTCTGTGCTAACAGTGTGGATCCTGCTTGGGATTCTTTCTCTCCCTCTCTTTGCCCCTCCCCAGCTCATACTCGTATCTTCTCTCTTTCAAAATAAATAAATAAACATTAAAAATAAATATTTAATAACTATAATGTAATAATCTTATTATAAAAGTATGAAATCTTTAAAAGTATTGATAAGAAAAACACGAAAAAACAAATATTCTCACACACTTTTAAGCAGAAGACAATAGAAAAGTCAGAAGTAACACAATGATTATTTTTTTTTAATTTACTTATTTATATTTGAGAGAGAGAGTGCATGGGGCAGAGAGAGAAGGAGAGAGTATGAGGGAACCCAATGCAGGGCTCCATCTCAGGAACTGAGATCATGACCTGAGCTGAAATCCAGTCAGATGCTTAACCTACTGAGCCACTCAGGTGTCCGAATAACACAATGATTTTTTACAACACACAAATTATGAGCCATAGGACAACATTTTTGTGGAGGAATCAAGGTATGTTAATAATACTTCCTGTTTATTGAGCACTTAGTACACACGATATCTCCCAGTTCTTACTATATACCAGATACTGTTTTAGGCACTTACATATTATACTTTACTCAATCCAAATAACAGCTGTATGGAAACAGATTTGTTATCCCTATTTTCCAGATAAGCAAAGTGAGGTTATAGACGTTTGATAACTGGTTTATGTTCACACAGCCAATATATGGAGAGACAAGTGTTTAAATCCAGATTTCCTTGACTCCAAAACTTTTCTATATACTCAGCTATATTTTTCTTCAATCTCATAAGTCATCTTCAAACTCAGAGAAGTATGTACCCCTAAGGCTGTTGCTCTCTGAGGGCCTATTAAGTAGTGAGGATCTCAAACTAAGACTTAATTTAAACCTTAAACTTATGTCTAATCCTAAACTTGACTCTTTGGCAATATCAATGATCTCGATAAAGCCCTGCCATTTCAGTTTGAGAGGAGAAGGCAGGATCTTCTGGTTGGAGAGTCTCATGATGTAGTGCATATCCACATATGCATTCAAACTCTCATCTCAGGACTCTGAGTCATAATAGGTAATAACCCCAGGATTGCGGTGTCTGGATACAACATTTAATTTTCTCTGAGGATACATGTTCATAATGGATCATCAGGGGGCTCTGCTCCACAGCCACTCAGAGACCATCAGGAGAGCATGGTCTCCTGGGTTACTCAGTTATTTATTTTTACTGGTCAATTTGGTAGGTTCACACAAAGTTTTTTTTTTTTTTCTCAGATAATATAGACAGTTTAAATTTTTTTTCTTGGACAATATAGGCAGTTTAAATTTTATGTTTATGGCAATGTTGTACTACAATACTTTACAAACACTATTTAGAGTTACGTATAAAATAAATTATTTAAATAGTCTGAATAAATTACATCTCAAATTGTGTTAATTTTATAGGATAAGAGGTTATCTCATTGTTTTAATGTGCATGTATTGGGGATATTAAACATTTAGATCCTTGTTATTTTAGTGATATTGAAACTTCTGCTATTACTTTTTAACGAAATTAAACATTTTGAATATATTGCATATGTTTGGTTGTTCAAGCACATTACTTTCCAGAAGTCACTGTAATGAGGTGTGCCTTAACAGGCAGATGTATGTTTTCTCTGTTCCACAGCAATCAATAAAAACTGCAGGGGACTTGAATGCAAGGGTTGGAAATGACTTAGTAAAAGGCATATTTGTGAAGAATCTGTTCTGGAATGTTTGTTTGCCTAGGGTCCTCTTGTTATAAAAAGCCCCTTTTTTTGCAGTATAAAATGTTTTAAAATTGCTTTCAGTTATTATTTTTAATTATGCAAAAGCAAGTACCCCCAATGTACCTGTTTGCAATTGCAGTTAATTGACATTTAAGGTCTTTTTGTGTGTGTGTGTGTGTGTGTGTGGATTTTTTTACTCTTGTACATTGTATATGACTTGTTATTTTCTTGATTCTTGCTTTTAGTTTCCTTACGTTAGATTTTAATTATAAATGTGCATTTATTTTTCAGAATTGTATACCTACTTTCTACTATACATCTTAAATGAGACTCTTTGATCCTATTAAAGAATTTGATAATATACTTAGTTTATAAGGTCAGTAATCAGATTCTCCTCTTCTTCTTTTCTCCTTTTTAGCCAAGCTAATTGCTTTGTGTTATGGCCAAAATAGGCTGTATTAATTCCCTTCTTAATTAGTTTCTCCTTTTATCTCTAAAAATCATAGGTATTGCTTTTTCCCATATACTTTCTACCTGTCACTTTCCTTCTTTTGTCAGTCAGTGTCACATAAACCAAAATATACACACAGCATCCAATTTGTAAGTATTTGTTTAAAAAAAATTTTTAATGTTTATTTATTTTTGAGAGAAAGAGACAGAGTGTGAGCAGGAGAGAGGCAGAGAGAGAGGGAGACACAGAATCCGAAGCAGGCTCCAGGCTCCAAGCTATCAGCACAGAGCCAGACACATGGCTCGAACCCACAAATCCCAGGATCATGAACTGAACCAAAGTTGGACACTACCCAGGAGCCCCTGTAAGTATGTATTTTTAAGACGGAATATAATAGAAGCTGTTTTGAAATTTTACTAGTATTTTTTCTACAAATTAATTTCTTAATAAAAATCAAACATTTTGGACTCTCCATTGAGTGAAAGAACTTTATAAATATAAAGAACCAACAAAAAGCAATTATCTAACCTCATGATGTTCACAGGCACAAATAGAATCTTAAAGCATATCATATCAATACTAAGAACGAGGAAAAAAGATAAATTTACTCATCTTTCCCCTCTTAATATTAAGAACCTTTTTTTGTTTCCTCCCCCACAATGGTTTTGAGAGACTGGTGAAATGTTGTGTTTGTGGAGAGGAGGAAAATGATAAACCAGAGAGTGTGATAATGAAGATAATCAGTTATCTTGGAGACAATCATTTTTTAATATTTTATTTTTTCTTAAGTAATCTCTACACACAACAGGGGTCTCAAACTCACAATGTTGAGAGAGTCACATGGTTCACCAATAGAGCCAGCCAAGCTCTCCTTAAAGACAATCTTAAATTTTGACAGATAACAGAAACTTACCCCAGCCTGCCCTCACCAGAATATTTTATCTTGTTTTTTTTGATTCTTCAAAAATAAATCTAGGCATATCTTTTTAAAGAATAAGAATTTTGCCTAAGAATAGAATGTGGAGTATTTTAGGTACTAGAGAACCGACAGCAGAATCAGAGGGAGGATTTGATTATTATTCTGTAACATTGGAAAATTACTCTGTGGTGGGAAATTTAAGGGAAGGTTATTGGGAAAGAAGCTGTGGAAAGGAACACTGACTGGACCAATTAGCAAAGTAAAACTGCAAGAGAAGTTGGATAAATCTTCACAGAAGCAAGTACTTAAAAGCCTAAGTATATACAGGGACTAATGAATAGCCTAGTTGGTCTGAAACTGTGTCTGTAAAGGTGAGAAGAAATGTGGCCACAAGTATAAGAGAGATAAAAGCCTGGGTGAGTACAGGAAGATGAGAAATAGCCTTCCAAATTATCCCATCATAAACGTGCTTGTCAGTGAGACTAATGCAAATGGAATAGATGACTTATGGGTATTCCAAAGTAATTGTGGCTATAGACAGGATCTCAGGAGAATAAAATACTGAAAAGCAAGAATCTAAAAAGATGTAAACAGATGTAGTTCACACTGATAGCTATGACGAGCCTACAGAAATGGGATTTTCCCAACTGGACAAGCGACATGCAGAAGAATGAAACTGAACCACTTTCTTACACCACACACAAAAATAAGTTCAAAATGGATGAAAGACCTAAATGTGAGACAGGAAACCATCAAACTCCTACATGAGAAAACAGGCAACAACCTCTTTGACCTCAGCTACAGCAACTTCTTACTAGACGTGTCTCTGGAGGCAAGGGAAATAAAAACAAAAATGAACTATTGGAACTTCATCAAGGTACAAAGCTTCTGTACAGCTAAGGAAACAATCAGTAAAACTAAAAGGCAACCAATGGAAAAGGAGAAGATATTTGCAAATGACATATCGGATGAAGGGTTAGTATCCAAAATCTATAAAGAACTTGCCAAACTCAACACCCAAGAAACAAATACTCCAGTGAAGAAATGAGCAGAAGACATGAATAGACACTTTTCCAAAGAAGACATCCAGATGGCTAACAGACACATGAAAAGATGCTCAATGTCACTCATCATCAGGGAAATATGAATCAAAACCACAGTGAGATATCACCTCGCACTAGTCAGAATAGCTAAAATAAACAACTCACAAAACAACAGCTGTTGGTGAGGATGTGGGAAAGGGGAACACCTTTGCAGTGTTGTTTGGAATGCAGACTGGTGCAGCCTCTCTGGAAAACAGTATGGAGTTTCCTCAAAAAAATTAAAAATAGATTTACCCTATGACCCAGCAATTGCGCTACTAGGTATTTATCCAAGGGATATAGGCATGCTGTTTCAAAGGGGCACACGCACCCCAATGTTTATAGCAGCACTATCAATAATAACCAAATTATGGAAAGAGCCCAAATGTCCATTGACTGATGAATGATAAAGAAAATGTGGTGTGTATGTGTGTGTGTGTGTGTGTGTGTGTGTGTGTATACATATGGAATACTACTTGGTTATGTAAAAGAATGAAATCTTGCCATTTGCAACAATATGGATGGAACTAGAGGGTATTATGCTAAGCGAAATTAGTCAGAGAAAGACAGATATCATATGATTTTACTCATATGTGGAATTTGAGAAACTCAACATATGAACATAAGGGAAGGGAAGGAAAATAAGATAAAAACAGGGAGAAGCAAACCATAAAAGACTTAAACACAGAGAACAAACTGAGGGCTGTTGGAGGGGTAGTGGGTGGGAGGATGAGTTAAATGAAGGATGGGCATTAAGGAAGGCACTTTTTGGGATGAGCACTGGGTGGCATATGTAAAAGATGAATCACTGGATTCTACTCCTGAAGCCAAGACTATACTGTATGTTAACTAACTTGAATTCAAAAAAAAAAAAAAAAAAAAGAAATGGGATTTTCCCACAGTTCTAATTATGAAACTATCAAGATCTTTAAAATGATTCCATGTGGAAATTTCTCATATTCCTAATCTAACAACACATTTTAAAAGAAATCCTTTAAACTAGTGAAATTTAACGCAAATTTCACAAAGAAACACATTGATGAAATTAACAAGGATATATCATACTGCTGAAATTCATAGGAAAAGTTTTAAAATTGTATTACAGCAACCAAACTGTTTTAAATAATCCTAATCAGAGAAATAAAGGTCTTATTTTTTACAGAATAGAACAGTATATTACACAATATGAAAAATAAAAAAATATTAAAGAAAATGAATCTTTACAACTGATTGAGAGGCTGTTATTTTTATTTATAGAAAAAAGTTCAAATGAGAAAGATTTTTGTGTTTCACTAAGCAATGATATCTTGTCAAGAAGCCTTGATGAGATTATGAAAAATGTTGAAAATCAGCTGTGTAATGAACTGCAGTCAAGCAAATTTTCACATAATGGGTAAAAGTATCCTATGTGAAAATGAATTGTTACTGCTCATATATATGTAGGGTTTGTAAAGAGTAAAAAAAAATAAATAAACCATGAAGAGAATGTTACTTTCAAAACTACTGAGAATAGATCCATGGAGTTTATCAACTAACAAAGGCTTTAAAAATATTTCATGTGAAAACATCAGCTTTCCAACTCTCATTGCTGTAATAGCAGCTATGATGGACCTACGATGTGCGTTTATAGCTGACATTAATAGCTGTAGGGTGTTAGTAATTCAGTACGTATTTTCACTGACATCCGGGATGTTAAAGAAATAACTTCAAAATCAACAAATGTTGTTTTCAGTGTTACAAATAAAATTATGAGCGAACTGTGCAATGGTAATACAGAGAGTGTGTATTAAGAAGTAAGGTGAATTTTCAGTGTGCAGTTTTAATTTTTTATTATTTAAAATAATCAAAGAATTTCTGATTCATTAAAAAAATAAGCGTCACAATTCAAATATCTCAAAATGTTATAACATATCTTGCAGATATATTTATATATTTGCAAAGTTAAATGGGATCTTTTATAAAATGCTAGAAATTAAGATGAATCTCATAGTGAACAGAATTATTATAGGATTTGCCAACAAACATGTATTATTTAAGTTTATTTTTTGCATCAAACATTTTTACAGCTTTTATCTTTACAGAAGTCAGATAAATGCAAATAAGTTGCTTTCATTTGAATGGCTACTAAACAGAGGACGATTCGATTTTTTAAAAATTTAGTTTAATTTACAAAATTGGATTGGCAAATTAATCCTTTTGAAGCAGATGAAGAACATGTTAGCCAAAATTTTCAGAAAATTTTAATTGAACTGAAATCCAATGTTGGGGCCAAAGCACACTTTAATCAACCTAATTATGAAAGGTTTTGGATGCGGCTAAAACTTCTACACACTTCTTTGGAAAGAAGCAAATTACTCTAGATTTCCAACAACGTATTTGGGTGAAACAGTCATCAGGGCTGGTGATGCAATTCTGGCAAGTGTCATCACCAACGTGCATGCAAAGCAGAGGAGACATGAGATTCCTTTTAACATACTCTGAACTTCGATAGTATATATATAAAATTCAGAATTTGCACTGAATTTCATTAATAAAGTTTTACTATTATATATATGTAATTTTTGTAATGCAGAAATACATTTACATATTGAAATGACACATCTTGGTTATAGAAATTACATACTGAAACAAACTAGAAACATTCCTAATTGTTAATTTTATCCTGCTACCATCCTCAAAGGTTTACCACTCTGACAACACCATGCCAGAGAAAGATGGTGCAAGCAGCAAATGTGAGCTATCTATATATTTAAAAAGTTTTAATAGTCATATTATAAGAAGCAAAAAGAACTAGGGGAATCTAATATTAATTATATAGTATATTTAACACACTACATCTCCCAATTATTATTTCAACCTATAATTAGTCAATGTAAGTGTTAGGGAGATATTTTACCCTGATTTAGTTGTTAATATAAGCCTGAATTAAATAAAATTAAATAGCATTAACAATTCAGTTCTTCAGGGGTGCCTGGGTGGCTCAGTCGGTTGTGTCCAACTTTGGATCAGGTCACAATCTCACGATTCGTGGGTTCGAGCCCCATGTCGGGCTCTGGGCTGACGACTCAGAACCTGGAACCTGCTTCAGATTCTGTGTCTCCCTCTCTCTCTGCCCCTGCCCTGCTCACACTCTGTCTTTGTCTCTCAAAAAGTGAATAAATGTTAAAAAATATATTAAAAAAATTCAGTTCTTCAGTGGCATATATTTCAAGGGCTCCATAGCCATTCAGGGCTGTTGGTTACCATATTGGACATCACTGGTCTGTAGTTTTAGTTGTTGCTATTTTTCATTTTCTTACCAACAATTAACGACTATTAGTCCACCTAACACCACTTATTATTTTAGTATCCACGCACATCCCTGTTCTTCTATTTCCCTGCCCTTATTATATTAAACTCTTTCTCTTAAGTCCAAATTTACTGTAAGGAAGTACAAGAATCTAAGTACTTCGTTAGGTCTTTTATTGTAGCCAATCATTTTACTATACATCATGTTTCCTTTACAGTTAGGGCATTAGATTGATTCACTTGAATCAATCTAATGCATGATTTTGCATCAATAATGTGTGACTTTGAATTATTCTAATGAGTGGTTTTAGGTTATGTTTTCTACAGATGTCTTTCGGCAATAAAGGAACTTTAGAAAATACTTGTTATATGGTTTAGAAGCGCTGATCTAGATGAATACAGTACTGGTGTACTGGCGGGTGTCAGGAAGAACAAGACATGTTTTATTGGGTTTTAATGAGAGAATTGCACCAATTGATTTCTAGACTTGTTAAACTACTACATCAGCGCAACTCTGAACACAGCAAAACCTTACAGCTATTCCACTGACATTCTTTATTCGATTCTTCTAGATCTCTCTCCTCTTGTCATCATTTCCATCCATCTCACATTTTTTCTAAGGACATCACCTACATGTGTATTTTAATTAAGTGGTCTAAAACATGGAGCGGGAAAACGTCAAGTACTGAGAAAAAGCCTATGAAAACAGATTAACGGTATGATTGATAATGCAAAACTATATTCTGGTACTTACCATGTCTGAGTTACTGTGCTAAGGGCTTGGCATATATTAGTTGACATAGCTTGAAGCGCTCTTGGAAGAAACTACAATTGTTTCCCTCATTTTACAACTGAGGAATTTGATATTTACCTCAGGTCAGATGAGTAGTAAATAGCTAAGTTGAAGATCGCACTCACCTTCAATTACCCAAATCTTTAATCTAAGCACTGATACACCACTTTACAAGGAAATAGAAATGGGCTTTTACCAGATGGGTGGATGTTCCACACTAACACACCTGTGGAGGGTGGAAGGGAAGATTATTACAACTGCGTGTTGTGTAGTTTCTACTTGAGCCCTTTGTTTTTAATCTAATAAACCATTGCTGGCAGCACTCAAATGAACAACATAGATGCATTTATGTAACAGTGCCCCACGACCAAAAGATTATGTGTTGTTTCACTATCTGGTTGTACAATATTAGGTTGTGTAGTCATACAGCTGTTGCTAAATAGAGACTCCCGAGAACTGTCCAAGTTAATATTGGCTCCAATCATTCTACTGCCTTGTGAAGTATTAGAGCATGACAGGGCTGTCGTTATGTCTCAAAGGCGAAGGACCTCACTATTTTCAGATCACACACACACAAGTTACACTGGTCCTACATAACTTGCCATTCTGGTATCCATTTGCCGTTACTTTGCTCTTAGTACATGGAGACATTTGCCTGTTAGGCTTTACAACTTACTCATATATTTCTAAGTTTTTTGTTTTTTGCTTTTTTTTCCTCTTTAGATCACCTGAGTCAGCTTGCACTGGCAGAAGTAAAGATGTTAGCAGTATTAATTTACTTAAAATGTTTTCTTTACATTAGTAGACACTCATGTTTTTGAAGGAACTAATTTTTCTAGGCTACTTTGTTGTTGTTTCTATTTTGAAAGATAGGCATTATATTCTTACTCTGAAGGATTTTTCTATGAACTTCTTTGATGGAAATTTTAGGGTACATTTTACTCATCATCACTGTGCCACACGTGGAGTACTGATGGTTAGGAAGTGGCTGAAATAGATGGTTTTAAAGTGGGGAGGGAAAAATAATATTAACAGTTTTAAAACTTTAAAATATTTTCAATTATATCTATTAAACATACTGAGAACATATTCAAGTAGTAAACAGATAAACTTTGTTTACTGACATTTTATGCAAAAAAAGTTAACCTCAGTCTTCCTATTTGTAAGAAAGAAATGATTATTAAAATAGGAATTTCTCAGCATTGCAATGAAAGATCAAAAGAAATAATATAGGAAATCTAGTTTATATGTGACATTTGCATACCTTTTTGTTTCATAAATATTTTTGATGATTGGTACAATTAGCATGAGTTCTTTTTAAAGACTAGACTATTTTTGATAAAATTCATCCAAGCAAACATAAATCCCCCTATAAACTTACTGCTATTAGTTTAGAGTTTTTTCTATCCGTGAAGACATTTTCACCTAGTCTTCAAACCAACAAAAAAGAGACACTCTGCAAAAGCAAGAAATACTTGTGCAGGGTTAGAAAATATATTGTCAGTTGTGCTAAAATCTTACTCAGAATTATGTAAAGTTATTGTTTTCTAATTATTTCTCTGATAGTGGTTTTAACATCAGCTCCTTACTCAAAGACATTATGTAAAGTTTGTAAACTAGATGAGTCATAACAATGTATTATGGTAAGGAACAAAATTATTTAATTGAAATAGTGATGTGTATTAGTCCGCTCTTGCTGCAATAATGCTGTATAACAAACCACTTAATTTAAAGATACTAATGAGTCATGGAGTGACAACATTGTGGCTGATTTAAGCTGTATTCCAGAAACTAGGCTTCAGGATCCCAACTCCAGACTAGAGACTGTGTCCAAGTCTGTTGCTCATGATGCTCAATCTTCTGGCTCCAACATGTACCCAATGCATGTGGCTAAATCCATGTATCTTCTTCTGTGATCCAGCTTGAAATATAGTGGCTTGCTAATGGCTTTTTCTTCTCATGGTTCATCACCAGGATTAAGGAAGGCAAGCCAAACTCCACAACCACATTGCAAGCCTCTACTTATATATCTTCCACTAACATTCCATTGGCCAAAGGAATTTTATGCTGAAGTCCAATGTCAAGATAAAGGCAAGTATACTTTGCCCATAAGAAGCTATACCATGGCCATAGTTGAATAATTATATCATAGAAAAGTGAAGAATTGAAAACCCTCTGTCATCTGAGATAAATATCATCTAAGGTAAGGTTAAGAGATCTGTTGAATGAGATATACACAGAAGGATACAAGCAAATGATTTTTTCCCCTCACTTTAGGTCTTATGATTTCCAAATGTAGAAACCTTTTTTCCTGGCTCTGGGTGAAATATCAAATATATCCCATATTAATTTTGGTCAACAATAGATACTAACACAGGAAACTAACCCTTTATATAATTGAAATCTTTCTCCTTCCCTCGTAGGGAAACCCTAACTTAGAAGTCTGCAATACAAGGAAGAGTTGATATTTGACATTTTCTCTCTTTCTTGTCCATTTTCTCTTACTTGCTCTCTTCTTTCTTTCTTTCTTCCTTTTTTTCTTTCTTTCTGTGGAGTTGGGAGCTCTTTCAGGATTGAAAGAAGTTGTAGAGAAAAAGCCAGAAAACATCTTAAAATAACCCGTGCAGTAGTAATGTGGCATCAGATTCTTTTGTGAGGCAAATGCAGATTTTCTTGCTCCTCTTATTGTGAAGATCTTAGTGGATTTTTTAAAGAGTTGTTTCCTTGTGACTTTCTTTATATTTCCTTGGTTCCAGCTGCCAACAGCCCCCTCTTTGATAGATATTTTAGGTTGGTTGATTCAACAATTCACTGCCCTGCTTTCTAGAATGCAAAGACTTAAAAAAAAAAAAAACTAGCTAAAACTACTTTGGCTCAGCTGTCTTGCTTCTTATGCTCTGGATATGATTCAGGTTCCAGCAATCAGAAGTGTCATACAAAAAATGAATAGAATGGTGGGTCTAATGACATCCATTTTAATAATACAGCTTCCGACAGAGGCTACTGAACAGGATTTTCTGATATAAGGTGACATATGTGTTCCTCAAATTCTTTGTGTTATGCTACATTATCGAAGTAAGGGCAACTACACAGAGACAGGAGAAAGTTACACATTAAGCCCTTCCAAGAATACCTGGCAAACTGAGCCCAGGAGAAAGAAGGTGAAGGTGAATGGTATGTTCAGGGACAGAGCGCCACCTATTGGTGTTTGCTGCACTAGACTGTATTCATGTACTTGGCCTTCAGATATTATTTGCTATGGAAGACTAACAAACTGGGAAAAATTCTTATAAACCAATGCAATTTTTATACATACTTTTCTTATTACCTAATTTAACACTCATATGTAAGCTAATTCGTGTAATGGAAACAACACATTGTAGCAGAGGGTACATTGCGGCAGCTTCCCAATTTGACAGGCAGCCACCTGATCTTGGCTACAGTAGCAGTTGGAGGTCTAATTCTTTGAGGTGGCTTTTGGCTCACTCCTAACAGATCAGACTCAGTTCTCATCATCCCTTCCAAAAATTTTCTAAGCCACTTAACACCCTGCAATAAATCCCTTTTTGTTTAAATAGCTTAGAATGGATTCTTCCTTCTTGTTCTAAATACAGACTGATAGAGTAAATATTACCTGGAGATGTTGAGGGTCAGAGAGTCTCAAGAAAATCGAAGGTGAAATAACTAAACTGATGTGGCAGGGCTTTAAAATAGTGGAATATCCTTCTAGATTCTAGAATTTAAGATCAGAGTGATGCAATGGTAGTTTAAGGTACATAGCTGTGAACGATTTACTTATATTTCTGGCTGGAATCACCTAGAATGAAGAGCTTGTTAAGTAAGACTGTGTGATGGGCTGGATATATTTAGCGTCTTTAGAGGACTGACAGAAAAAAATTATAAGCTTAAAGCTTTAAAATGTCTGCTCATTGAATGCCAGAAGATAAGAGATCTTCTATGCGCCCCCAATAGAATCTTATCCTTGAAGTCATAGTGTTAACACCAAAAACCAGAAACAGAGTCTAATTCTCTGGGTTGCTGAATTCCAGAGTAAGTTGAATTCATAGCCTCCCTAAATATCTATTTAAATTTAATGTGTCTATTGAATAAGAGCATGACTGTAAGAATTGAAATGGGTAACTTTGGTAGATTCAGATATTTCTTAGTACCTGCAGCCTAAATTCCAGAGAGCCTTTCTTGCTCGCAGACACAACCCCTCCCTGTCTGATGTCTACAAATAGATCTTACACAGTTTGTTCTTTCATGTGTCTTTTTATTCAAAGCAATATTTTTGGAGAATCATCTATATTGTTGCATGTGTTATTAATTTGCCCCCTTTATTGCTGAAGGATGCTCTATTAAATGAACATACTGCAATTTGTGTATCCATTCTTCTGTTGACAATTATTTGGGGTTATTTTCAATTTGAATCAACATGAATCAAGCTGTTGTGAACAGCAGCTTTGAGGTCTTCTTCTGATACATGCTTTCATTTCTGTTGCATAAATATCTAGGAGTGAAACTGCTTGTTCAAATAATAGATGTTTCACTGCCAAAGAGTTTTGCGAAGTGTTTGTATGGCGTATAGTGGTTTAAGAGTCTGGTTGCTCCAAGTTCTTGCCAACAGTTGGTGTGGTCAGACTTTTTAATTTTAGCCGTTTTGGAATTTGAAGTACCATCTCCTTGCGGTTTTAACTGATTTCTAATGATGTTCAGCATATTTCAAATTCTTACTGGCTATTTTTATATACTCCTTTTTGAAATGTCCATCCAAGGTTTTTCCCATTTATTTTAATTGGATTTGTCTCTTTATTAGTGAGTTGCAAGGGTTCTTTATATACTCTGGAGTTTTACTACAATGATTCGTGATTTTTGTGGCCTGTAAGAAAACTGTTACAGTTTACAAAATGAAAGTCACAGAATTTTTTCTCATGTTTATTTACAGAGCTTTATATTTAAGGATTACTTATATTATTGGTTTTTAATGATGGTTTACTGTTAAAAATTTGACACTTGCCTTCCTTTGGTTCATTTATCCTTGCATATCTTCCTCCATTCCTTTTTAAAAATGTTTATTTATTTATTTTTGAGAGAGAGAGCATGCACACAAAAGTGGGGGAGGGACAGAGAGAGAGAGGGAGAGCAAGAATCCCAAGCAGGCTGTGTATGGGCTCTATCCCGCAAACCAGATAAGTTGGGAGGAATCACAATGTATCTCTTGCATCTCATGCAATCCCATGACCCTGGGATCCTGACCTGAGCTGAAATCAGGAGTCCGCTACTCAACTGATTGAGCCACCCAAGTGCCCCATTTTTTTTTTTAAGTTTGTTTTCTTCCTACATTCTTTTACTATCAAGCTTTTTAAATCCACCACCCTCCTCTAATTTTGTATAAGTGAATACATAGAATTTTCTTTTGCAGGTATGCAGAATTTATAAATTCCTCTTTTTGTGTGTTTCATTTGGTGTCTAATTAATCAAGGTCATTTAAAAACTTGCTCTTGGGTCGTTGGGGGGCTCAGTCAGTGGTTGAGCGTCAGACTATTAATTTCAGCTCAGGTCATGATCCTGGGGTCATGGGACTGAGCCCCAAATTAGGTTCCGGGCTGAGCATGGAGCTTGCTTGGAATTTTCCTTTTGCCCTTCTTCTCCCCTGCTCATACTCTCTTTCTGTCTTAAAAAAAAAAGGGGGGGGGGATCTTTCTCTCTATCATTTTCTTGACATCATAACATTTTCTTCCTTATCTATATACCTGCCATGAATTTATTTTCTGATTGCTCATTCTCTATCCCAACCTCCAACACCGTAATCCAGTAATATTTTGAGTTTATGTATGTGCTCTTTTGAATATTTTTTGTTTATTGCATATAGATAGTAGTCAATTCAGTAAGTTATTTCCTCACTCTTACATACTATTTATGCATTAGTATCCTCTTGGATTTACTTTTGCCCTTATATGGCTATTTCCTCCATGTATAATTTCAAGTAGTTTCTTTCATTTTAAAGCTTTTGAGACTTTGTGTATTAGAAAACATTTTTATTTTGTGTTTCTTTAAATGAGAATTTCCTAGTATAAAATTATAGCATTAATTTATTTGAGTTGTCTCCAGTAAACTGAAAATAATGTAACTCTGGTTTCTTGCCTACAGTGTCAATAATTTGCTATGTCAATCTGATGCTTACTTTAAGGCACATCCACTCTCTCTACAAACTTGGAGAATTGTCATATTATTTTACATATTTTTGAATTCCACTATAATTTATCTAGATTTGAGTGTGTATGAGTCTTTTTGAAGCTTTAATCTTTCTTGAATTCTTAGAAATTATCACTTTTTATTATTTAAAAGATTTTATCTTTTATGTTTTTCTTCTTATACTTCGACCATTTATATCCTTAACCTTTTTTTTACATAATTTATCTTTATCCATTTCTGATATTTTATAGGAGAATTTCTTGACCTGATCTTCTAATGTAGTAACTTTCTTTTTCTGCTATTAAATTCATATTTGATATTTTTATTTCAGCTATTATGCATTTTATATATCCCTTTCTATAAAGATCTGACCTTGATTCATGTTACTATAACTTTTCTGATCTCTTTGAGGATATTTATTTTGCTTATTTTAAATTCATATTCTTACTGGTTCATTGATTTTCTTCATCTTTTATTTTTAACCTGTTTGTTGTCTTTCTTCTGTACAGGTTTTATTCTTCAGAGATCTCACTAGTTTTTCTGGTTAAATTATATTTCTTTGAGGAAAAGAGCAAAGATGAGTTAAAATTTGATCTCTGGTTGGTACACCTCTGTGTAAGTTTAGAGTTGAAGATGGTGAATGAGGAAAGTATATTAGGGTGGTGAGTAAATAACTTACTGAATGAAAGATGCTCCATGTTACCACTGTCTCTACTGTAATTTCCTCATCACTCTTCTCTGAAACTCCTCTGTAAGACTTTTCCCCCAGGGTTTTAATGTCACAGATTGTAGAGTCTGGAGAAGGCTGTGTGGGGCATATCAAAGGCTACTGGGTCTGCCTGTACCATTTAATCCATTTTCCATCCCAACAAATCTTGATTGCAATCTTGATATTAGGCCACTGTATCAAGTCAGAGTTCTCCGGAGAAACAGAATGAATAGGATATACCCCTGTAACTCTGCCTCTATCTAATCAATGCCTTTTGTAACCACTGGAAATATAGTCATTAGTATCTTTAAATTTAACAAGAATGAGAACCAATTCCAGAATTCACACAACCAATTAAGAAAACTCATCCTCAAGATTCTGTTCTTCTAGAAACACCACTCTTAATATCAAGTTCTGTATCAGTCAGTGTTCTCCAGAGATACAGAATCAATAGGAGTTAATGCACACATGCACAGAGACACAGACACAGACACTGAAACAAACACAGAGGGAGAGAGGACTGGCTCACATAATTGTGGGGTTGTGAGGTGGTGGGGGCTGGCAAAGCCAACATGTAGGGGCATTCCAGCAGGCTGGAAACTCAGGCAGGAGCGGCTACTATGCATTGAGGAAATATCTCTTCTCAAGGAAACCTCAATTTTTCCTTTTAAGGCTTTTGACTGTTTGGGTAGGATTTTTTCACGTTATTGAGGATAATCTTTACTAATGTTGACTGATTATAGATGCTAATCACATCTACGAAATGCCTTCACAGCTCCTCGACATGCCTAAAGAGAGGCTTAGACCTTTGGAAACTCTAAAGTAACAGATTAGTGTTTGATTACATGATTGGGTGCTGTTAGCTTAGCCAAGTTGACACATAAAATTAACCATCATACTCACCTGCACATTTTAAAAGAAGACAGTGAATTACCTAGCAAATATAGGGAAAAGACAACTAAAAGTTCCACCCAAGTATTCTTTATCTGGAACAAATAACCAGCTTTTCTGTGCTGCCCATTTTTACACACACTGAAAAACATTTTATTCTTTGATCTATCAATGTCTTCTTATTTATATGGTATATTTAGGACTGATTTGGGGGAAGGAGCCAAAAGCCTACATCAGTTTTCCATAATCTCTAAAAATAAAGATTCAAAAGGAATTTAGATGCAAGAGATATGTTGTGATTCCTCCCAACTTATCTGGAGTAGATAGCATATTACCTATCTCTTTGTAATGGTGCTATTCTCAAGACACTTTATTTTTGGCAGAGAATAGAGAGATAGTGACCTATTAGGAGAGTCTCTTGTTACCATACTGTGTCATAGAATGTCTTCATTCACAGCGATTGTTCTCTTGTGTAGATGTAAGTAGGCATAGAGAACTTTTTGTTTTGGGGGTAAACTTGCATAGTTAAAAATTCAGGATCACTGATATACTGATTGGTGCTCTTAATCCTAGAAGAGCTTCCAAAATAACACCAAAACATCACTGAAAGGACTGATGTTGGCAGTAAAATAAATATACGTGAACTATTGTGATCTATATATTTTCATGAGGTTCATCTCCAATCTATTTGGCAGTCCTGTCAGGTGTTCTGAAGCCTTCTAAAATGATTTTAGGACAGTTACATAAAATTGGAGCTCCTTGGCATGCCTAGAGAGAGGCTTAGACCTTTGGAAATCTAAAGTAACAGTCCTCAAGCATTAATGTTTACCTATGACTGTTACTTGCTTGTAGGCAATTCTGAAGGGGATGGTCTATGTTAAAATACACTTTGAATTTGATACTCTATTATTACTAGGCTTTCTTTGTGATCTTTCAGATGGAAGCCCTGTCTGGAGTCAGAAGGAATCTTCACAGCAAATTCAGTTTACTAAATCAAGATTTGACCCTACCATAGTTGTAAAATTTCTAGAGACCTTGAAATACTTAACACGGTTCAGTAAATGACATGAATCACTAGCCTCTCAAATCCTTTCACCATCTTTTATGTATTAAGAAATCCTTTCCACTTCTTACCACTCTAGCCTTAACTCAACAGATCACAATTATTCAGTCCAAAATGTCAGCAGTGTCAGTATTGATGAACTCTGTTTAAAGTTATATTTATAAATGGAAATAACTCTACTTATTCTCAAACTAAAATGTAATCTAAACTATAATACATTACAAAATTGTGCTTTAATAAATATATTTTAACAAAATATCATAATTAAATTCAACTGTTTAGACTTAAATACTATGTTCTTCCACAAGAAAAACTTTAAGTGTTATAAATAGTAAATTTGAAACAAAGAAGCAATTATTTGTATAGATGGGGACCAATAGTGGTAGAAAATTGTTATGATGTGTTAAGCTCACAAGTAGAAAATGCAGCTTTTATTATGGAATCTAACATTCCTGAATATTAACAAATAAAAATTTGAAGCAAATAGCATGTAATTTATATCTTTCTAATTGTTTTAAGCATTAGCTAATCTTTTTCTACAAAACAAAGTAATGTCAATAAATTTTGAGTCCAAGAGAACTGTATACTTCTTTCTTTAAATGATTAGGTGTTTATTTTTTTTATTAAGAAGTAACAAAGCACACTTGAGTTGTACCTTCCTCACCCTTTGGTATGTTATAAAAATAAAATTGGGTGGGAAGCATTATTTCGAAACTTTCAAAACTTTGAGGAAGACTACTGCCAGTCACATTATTCAGGTATCATGACCATTAATATTTTGGTGTGTATCTTTGTTATTTTCCTTGTTATATAAACACATTATATTTATATCCATATCTATCTGCATGTTGAGCTATCTGTAGTATCTAGATATATTGACCTATACTATAGTTAAAACCTCTTTCTATATATAACATAATAAAATGTATAACATTAGAATATCTTTTTTATTCATATTTTGAGCATATTCCTATAACCTTACATCTTCTTCAATAACATGATTTTAATGAGTATATCTTGTGGAGATATCATAACGAATTTAAAGGGTTCCTTTTTATTACATATTAGATCTTTTATCACATATTTCATTTTCTCTTCTTACATAGTGATATAATTCTGTATTGTTTGGGTCTGCCTCAGATAATGTGTAGCATTTAGTAGTTAGATCAATCTGAGAGCTTTTCTTTTTAAATGAGGACATATTTACATTTATTGCTATGACTGTTGTTGCTCTTCTGTTATTTTTTTTCTAGTATTTGACTTTTTATTTTCTTGCATTTCTTCTCTGACTATACGTATTAACTTTCTTTTCTACTCTACCCTTTCATAATTTGTAAGATATTCTACTAGTGACTATATTATGCTATTTACAAACATCTTAATTAAATTATTTTCCTAGGGGTGCCTGGGTGGCTCAGTTGGTTAAGCCTCCGACTTTAGCTCAGGTCATGATCTCATCGTTTGTGGGTTCAAGCCCTGCATCGGGCTCTGTGCTGACAGCTCAGAGCCTGGAGCCTGCTTCAGATTCTGTGTTTCCCTCTCTCTCTGCCCCTCCCCACTCTCAAAAATAAATCAAAAAGAATTAAAAAATACAAAATAAATTATTTTTCTAATTTTTCACTTAAAAAATTAAGCCATATATTACTTTCCTTTCTAGCTTATTTCTAGAAAGTGAAATTACATAAATCTCAGACATTAGCCAAACTCACACAAGGACATTTTGAAAAATCAAATTAATAGATGGATTTTCCCAGAATGCTTATATTAGAATGTGGGAAATAGACTCTTTTACCTGAAAATTCCATATTGAAAATCTTTCCTTTATGTAATAATGTGGTTCCCTTAAATGTTCAAAGAATTTTAGTAACTATATTATGTATGTTTATAAAATTTTTTTATATATAGCCCAGTGTCCTAAAATATATCACTGGAGAATTAGGAACACAAAATATGAAATGTTTATGTTTTTGTATAGTGGTCTTGAAGAATCACTTTATTTTTACTGTTTTTTTAAAGTTTATTTTATTTACTTGAGAGAGAGAGAACATGGGAGGGACAAGGAGAGAGGGAGAGACAGAGAGAGAGAGAGAGAGAGAGAGAGAGAGAGAGAGAGAGAATGAATCCCAAGCAGGCTTCATGCTGTCAGTGTGGAGCCTGACATGGGACTCAAACTCAGGTACTGTGAGATCATGACCTGAGCCGAAATCAAGAGTAGTATGCTCAACAGACTGAGCCACCCAGGCACCCCTGATATCTATATTGTTTATATATAATTTCTGTTTTCCACTTTCTACTCTCAAATTCCTATAAATTTGACAATGATGAAAGACACTCAATGTTAAAGTTATTATTCTTTCATTTCTGTCATGTTAGCAAATACATCCCTTTTGGTGGGAAGAAACCTTTGCTTTGATCTTTCATTTCAAATAAGGGACTACTTTTTGACTCAAATGATCTTTTGAGACATGTTATTTTCCTCTGTCTTAATATATGCAATTAAATTCTGATAATGGTGATAATAATAAAATATTATTAAACTATTTTTAAGTAATAAAGTCACCTTTAGAGTGTTTGAATGCAAAACTGTATTAGAACAATAACTCAATTGGGAATAGTCAGAATTTTCCTTAAGAATAAGAAGTTAAGGGACTGGGGGGAATGGGCAAAATAGGTGAAGAGGACTAAGAGGTACAAACTTCCTGTTATAAAATAAATAAGTCATGGAGACAAAAAGTACAGTATAGGAAATATAGTCAATAATATTATAATAACATTGAACGGTGAAAGATGGTGACTACACTTGTGGTGAGCACCAAGTAACGTATAGAATTGTAGAATCGCTATGTTGTGCACATGAAACTAATAAAAGATTGTATGTAAAAAAATAATCCATACATTAAAAATAAATAAAAAAATAAAGTAATAATTGGAGAAAGAAAAAGGAATATGAAGTTAAACATTTACAAAATTATGGAAAATATTCTGATTACCTATTTCCATAATAAAGGGAAGTTAAATACTCTTGCATTGTGAATAACTAATTACAATGAGTTATTTAAGAAAGAAGCCATAGTATACATTCATCATAAGTTTAGTTTATATGTTATATTCTTTGTTTTGTTACTGTTGTTAAGCAGCTCTATGGTTTTTCACATTTATTTCCAAACTGATCATAAACCAACTGTCCCTAATGAATAAACAGCTGCATACATCATATTACTATGAATATAAAGAAGTGAGAACAAATATTCCATGAACATTAAAATTCTGGGTGATTTTTAAAATTTGCATAGGAAAGTAAACAATAGCATTACAGCTTGGTGGGTGTTTTCTTAAAGTGGGTCTTTAAACTCCTAAAGCATACTCCCTTGCTAAGAAATAAAAACTTATCTGAATGCCAGGAAGGCACTTGCTCTTTAACCATACTAAATACTATTTTTATATGCTCTCTGTGTTTTTTGTTTGTTTTGTTTTAAGTAGGCTTCATGCCCAGCACAGAGCCCCAAATCGGGGCTTGAACTCAAGATCCTGAGATCCGGACTTGAGATCAAGTGTCAGAAGCTTAAGCAACTCAGCCACCCAAGAGCCCCTGCTCTGAATGTTTTAAGGGTTGCGGGGTTGCTCTGCTCTGAGTATCATTTTTTTTTTTTTTTTGAGTATCATTTTTTTAATGCTTATCAATTTATTTTTGAGAAAGAGAAAGAGAGAGAGGCAGAAGAGAGGGAGAGAGAGAATCAAGCAGGCTCCACACTGCCAGTGCAGAGACTGAATGGCACTCCATCTGATGAATCATGAGATCCTAACCTGAGCTGAAATCGGTGTCTTAAAGGACTGAGCCACCCACGTGCCTATCTGCTGTGAGTATCTTAATAAGACTTACTTAAAGCAAGACATTCACCTCCTTATCTGCTGATATCATGAGAATTTCATCTTCTTAAGTGCTGGAAGATAATGGATGTCCAGAAAAATAACTCTAGATAGCTGTTGAGAGTAGGCATACAGTACTGAAGCCAGCCAGGGGGGCACATGCAGGGCACATGAGCTCAAGGTCACAACGGTTGTCAAGACGTAAGGGTCTGGTCCTACAAAAATGCGGAAGGTCTGAGTGGCAACATCCAAGCTGCCATGCTCTAGAGCCTGAGGGTGAGTTAGTATTCATAAATGCACAGGCCCTCCTATAGCATAATCTTTGCTTCACTTCAGGGAGCTCTTTGGTTCTTGGGTAAAGTCTATTATAGTTATTCTTTGTAATCCCTGCCTCTTTACGTAAAACTGTTTCTTATTCCCCAAACGTGGCTCTCTACGTCTTACACAGTTTTCTCCACCCTTGACTGAGTAAATACAAACTATTTACTCGTAAGGGTTCTCAAGTGAAAAGTAGAAAGTCATCTAGTCAAATAATAAACTTCTTTATTGAGAGGAAATTTGCTAGTCTATTGCATATAGTCTCTATGGGTGATTTTGAACCGGACATACCAATGTTTCTTACATATTTCCCCTACTTTAAATTCACAGAGACATTATAAGAATTCAAGAGCTTACTGTAATGACTTTTGCAAGCTACTGCAATGGCTTTCTTACTGGTCTCTCTGCCATTATTTTCTCCTACCCTCAATTTATTCCACACAGTGATGGTGTTACACATTTTCTAAAGCTGAAACACTCAGTTTTTCAACAAGGAAACCTAAACTTCTTGGCTGGCATTCAAGAATCTAGATGGTTTGTCACCATGCTGTTGTTCATGGCTTGCTTTCTACTGTTCTACTTAGTACACCATAAATCCCAGATGAGGGTGAGTTTGGTTACACTGAATGTGCCCTTAATTTCCCTGGCATTGTCCTTGTACTTATGCTGTTCTCTCTACTATAATACTTCACTATTAATCCTCATGCTTTCTACTTTTGAAATCTTTTAAAATTTTAAAACACAGCCCAAATAACTAATTCTCCTTTAAACTTCCCAGGATAATTTTCAGTCACTACTCAAGTTTCTCATTTTGGGGCTTCCCACAGGATATTTCATTCTTCCTTTATTGAAATGTTTTATTATTATATCTAAACTCCCTTACTAGATGTTACTTTGTGGAGCTGATCTTGAATCTTATTTTTATTATTATTATAATTTTAAATGTTTATTTATTTTGAGAGAGAGGAAGAGAGAGAGCAAGAGAGGGAGCACAAGCAGGGAAAGTGCAGAGAGAGTGAGAGAGAATCCCAAGCAGGCTCCATATTGTCAGTACAGAGCCCTAGGCAGTGCTCCAACTCAGGAACCCTAGATCATAACTTGAGAAAAAATCAAGTTAACCGACTGAGCCACCCAGGCACCCCATGAATCTTACTTTTAATTCTCATCACGCTAATTAGCAAAACACCTGGCACATAGTAGGTCTTTAATAGATATTTAATTTCATTGAAGATTATGATGATATATATGTGTATTAAATATTAAATTAAAATAAATATAATTAATTACATTTTAAGTAAAGTGTTATTTCATAAGAGCAAGTATTCTTTCATAGCTAAAATGTAAAGTTGTTTCCACTTCAGAAAAACACAAAGGGCACTATTATTAAGAAAGATAAATATAGTATAAATCAACCTAGGAAACAAAAGAATTATATTTTGATTTAATAACATACTGAATATGCACCATAAACATATGCTATTATTTGATAATTATATCTTATTTAAACTTAATCTAATGAAAATTACATGATATCCCTTATTTCAAAACAGTAAGATATTAGAATTGAGTTTTAGAATTATGTCTAAAATTATGTTATAGTGTTTAATAGTTTGAAATAGTAAGAAGTGGTCTCCGCTTGGAGATTTCTTTCAATATTTTTCTCTAAAATGCTTGAGTTAACCCAATAACTATCTCTTCTTTTCTGTACTAGCATTATTTAAGGTTATACGAGTTTTGTTTTGTTCGTGTTCAAGCTCCATCACTAAAACATGAGCTTAAAGTTCTTAATTCTGCTTCTATTCTTTGGTGCACTGTGCATGTATGAATGTATTCATGTCAACTGATTTTTTTTTAGAAGGCATGATAATGTAATTTTTGGTCAAGAAATTTTATATCAGCACAAATATCAACTATGAGAGTACATGGAAACAAAAAATTATATATTAACATTTTTGTGGAGCTCCATGAAGAGAGGAACAAAGTGATACTAAAGACACTTCTGAGTGAAAAATAGACTTCAGAATGACTGGCTCAGAAGGCAGTGACATCATCAAGATGGTGGGAGGCATAGTTCTTTCTTGAATTGACTCCCCTATAGGTGGAGAACAAGGAACGACTATTCATGGACAACACTGAGAGAATCCTAGAACATGGGGGTGAGACTACATTAGAAAGGTAAGAGCAGTGGCCACACCTGACCACATTGCCCCTCCCCCACGCTGAGTTTGTCTCTGAGCTTATAGGTATGCCAGTGGGAAAAGAGAGCCAAGGGTACACTTCCAGCTTTCCCACTCTCATCCTCAGGAATCACTGAGGAATCTCTGGGGCTTGACCAGTAGGAATCTGATTGTGTCTGAGAAAGGGGAAGGAGGTTGCTATAACCAGCACTCAGATCTTGTCAGAATTACTGGCTCCATAGAGGATATAGTTGTATCAAAACAGGCAGTGTTAAAATATTTTGAAGCCTGGCCCACAGGTTAAATTCTGGTTTTTCCACTTACTGGAAGTATGTTCTTTGGCAAGTTACTTAGTATCTCTGTTTCCTCAGTTTCCTTGTTGGTAAAGCATAATAATAGAAGCCACTGCATCGGGTTATGGTTTTAAAATACTTATTTTATGTTAGTTAAACATTGAGAACTTATCCCTTCCATATAAATGACAGTTGTAAAAATGTCAGAAGCACTTCAAATATCCAGGATCACTAATAATATGTAACACTTTTTGTAGAACTTACTCTATGCCAGGCACTTGACGTATTTAATCCATTCAGTTACTTCCTGGGTTTCAACAGGAATGTAATGGCATATTTGAAACAGATAATGTAAGGATAGTTGAATCTACCTCATGGAAGGGTATTGATACTGCAGGACTAGCATAGCAGGAGATCTTTACCAGCTCCAGGCCAGAAGGGGCAAATCGAGTTAACTGGACCTAGTACATGTCACTATATGAAGAGTGTTGCCAACCAGAAGCTGTGGTCTTTGATAGGTGGCTACAGCCAGTCTATAGTAACCTGGAAAGAAGAGAGGAGAATAAATGCCCCCATATCACACCCCATCAGCTCCATCTCTGGTCTGAGGTAGAAGGCAAGAGAGCTCAATGATTTGGTTCATATGAATAGGACTCTGTAAGCACAGAGTGGGCTAGGGATAAGTGAAGAGGGGAATCTAGTGGGCAAACATAAGATATACAGCACAATACTTTATGGAATAGGAGTTATTGTTATACTCGGGTATAGATGAAAACACTGAGACTCAGAAAGTTTGCATAATTTCTAGTACCAAATCGCTAAATAAAAGGTACAAAGTTAGAACCCAGGCAATCTAGCTCCTGAGACAATGGTCTTAAACAATATGCCCTGTTGCATAGTGGGTGTCTACTGGAGTTTACACTCAGCAAAAGCAGAAATCAAATGACTCATCTTTCAGAGAAAAGTTATCTTAGAAACAGGGGAAGTCATGAGAATGATATTGCTGCTATAATTTATTTTAACTAATAAAGGATAATTGATTGAGGAAGTAGAAGTGTTAGAAACTTGGGAAAAAGTGGACCTTTTGGAGTTCTTAAAAATCATTAATGGGATATACAATAGAGTTGGGTATTTTATATTTGAGTGAGACATTTATAAGTGCTAAACAGGAAAACAACATCATGTTTACCTTTGGATGTATGTAGTACAAGAAGAAAACAAATGGGAAAGTTATGTGGTTTAGGGCCAGCCACATTACATTGTTTGAGAATAAGTTCTCATTTTCCTTTCAACTTCTCTGTTAAAAACTAGTAGTCTGAAACTAATCATGATAACAGGGAAATTAATCCCAAGACATTTGATTGTTCAAGAGCATTGAAAAATATCAAAGCAGCTTAAGTCACTAGCTCTAGTTAAATTAACTTTGTAAGGACATTTCCGCAGTCTTAACCCTTTTCTAGTTCCATTCTAGACACTTTTGTTCAATGTCCTGATGTCCCATATTCAACCTGTAAAAATAGTTCATTCTGCATTCCCAAACTTGCTCTGACTTTTCCATTTTTTTTTAACCTCAGTCTCTTAATTCACTTGATTCTCCTAGTCATATGTTCCTGAAGCTTCATAGTCAACTCTCTTTCCCATTTGATGAGGCTCTACACCCAACCATTTTTTTCAGAAGCTGCTTGGTCAGCATTCCACTGTTTCTTAAATCTCTTACATTCTTTGCAATACCACTCAATTAGCTCCAGTCTTACATGACATTAATGCAAGAACCATTATAGTGAGTGTATACAAGGCTGAGTAACATTCTGGTTATGCTATGAATGATTTCATGATTTAGTCAGTCTCCCTCCTGGACTACTGTGCCATACCCTTCTTCATACCAGTATGATTTATCCCAAAGACTGCCAACAGTTACAGTCCCTAAATATAGAGCTGATCATATCACATCCCAATAATCTTCACATGTGCCTTTCCTGAATGACCAAAATTTCATTATGGATGAATAAAATAGTAAAGAAGTTGTTCTAAAGTTTCTTATTTTCCTAACTGGAAGTGCTGTGGAGTGGGTGGGGAGAAAGAAAAATGCAAGTACCTTCTCTTGGAGGAAAATCTCTGGGCTGTTTGATTATCCTATACTGATAACTCAAAAGAAAAGTGAAGCTCTAAGAAACTCTTCATAAGGTTAACCTTTGGTTTATGAATTTGGAAAAACATGTCTTTTTGTAATTATTGTAAGGCACTATGATTCTAAAAGTTTTACAGTAGAAAATGGGATATAACCTTCAAAAATTAGTTATGCAACTATTTAATAGGAGATTTTTATGCTCACTTGTCTTCTAAGAATACCGCATAAAACAGAGAGAAAATAAAATAGCAAATTGCTGTACTATGGGCTAAACTATAAAAGGAATAAAGACTTTAGTAGTTTTTTTGCCTTGCATTACTAAAAATCTCTTTTAAATTCTGTAATAATCATTCTACAAATTTAAATACTCTAATGATGTTAATGATATTAGATTCAGTCATTTCCATCATTTTTAGTTAAACTTTCCTAATTTTAAGAAACAGAGGGAAGATGAAATCTACCATGATGGACAACACAATACTAATTTGAAGGAATATTATATTCCCTCAGGAGTAAGTATTTCTCCTCCAAGCAGTGCCCAGATAGTGCATCTCTAATTATTTCAATTTATTAGACTTAATAATTTTACTCACAACAGAATGAGACAGTGAAAATATCATTTCACAGATAAGGAAATTGAGGTGCACAAAGTTGAAATAATTTGCCCAGGGTCACATTGTTATTAAGAGCTAGAGCGGGAATTTAAGCCACAGTGTTTGGGGTCATATTGTACATTCCTAGAGCTTTCCATTTCAGACCATGCTTCCAATCAATATTTTTAGTAGACTATTTATCATGGCAAATATTCCAAATCCAATTACAGAAGTACTCAGGGGTGAGTTAAATTTTGGCCTCCAAATGCTGCTTGCTGGGACTGTGGTAATGGTCCCTCAAGAACTGTCTTGATTTATCTGTGGTCTTTCCTCTCGGCTTGTTTCAGAGGGCTTAAATGCTGCTTCCACAAATATCTCACTGTCCTGTTATCACCACCATTCCTAAGGTTTTCTTACATCTGCAAGGGGCAGTCATCTGCCCCTACACTAACTCTGCTTCTTGTAGTGGTATTTTATTTTCTGTTTCCAGCCATCTTGTAGAGGATCTTTTCTGTTCCTTTGAAAACTTCAATATTTAGAAGGAAACATTTTATTCCTGAGTAAGTCCTGCGAGGAAGAAAACAAATTCTCACAAACAATGCAATTGTTCTCAGGTGGCTTTTTTCCTCCTCAAATTTAAACCACCTTCTGTTCCAAGAACATTTACATAAGTAGTTGAAAGGTTGTTAGACAGAAATGCCAATGTGGTGAATGGTGAATTTTCTTTTTAATCCTCTGCTATCCACCTGCATTTACATCTGTTCACCTCTCTTGCATAAGACTATGTGATAATTCATGGTATAAATTATTTGTCTTACCTTGGTAATGATGTTTAAAAAAATGACACAATGCTTTAAACAATTTTTTTCAATAACTAAAGCCCATTTAAGACCTTACTAGTGATAACCAAGAATAATTTGTAGATCACTAGATTTCTTAACCTGAGTTTTTGAATGATTTGAATTGCTAGGTCTCTCAGGGCACCTGGGTGGCTCATTCAGCTAAGCATTTGACTCTTGATATGAGCTCAGGTCATGATCTTGCTGTCCTGGAATTGAGCCACGTGATGGCCTCCGTGCTGAGCATTGAGTCTACTTGGGATTCTCTCTCTCCCTCTCTCTCTGTCCCTCCTGAGTTAATGCATGCATGCGTGCTCTCTTTTTCTTCTCTTTCTCTTTCTCTCCCTCTTTCTCTCTCTCTTTCTCTTCCTCTTTCTCTTTCTCTCAAAGTAAATGAAGTTTGAATCCACAGGTCTTTCTTCCCTCAGTTGTCTCTGCAAAGACACAAAAAATAGGTATTGTTTGATAAAAAATTCCCTATATATCAAAGAATTCCCTCCCTAATCAATACAAATTATACTTAGAAAAATCTGACTCTGGGCACTTGGGTGGCTCAGTTGGTTGAGCATCTGACTTTGGCTGAGGTCATGATCTCATGGTTCACGAATTGAATCCCACGTGGGGCTCTGCGCTACGTAGGGCCAGCTTGGAGCCTGGAGCCTGTTTCGGATTCTGTGTCTCCCTGTCTTTCTGCCCCTCCCTGACTCTCTCTCTCTCTCTCAAAAATAAAGATTAAAAAAATTTTTAAAAAGAAAAAATATGCTTCATATTCATATTCATATGCTTTTCTATACATTTTGAAAATATATACTAGATGAAATAAATAGAATTAAATAACTGTAGGAATTCTCAACACTTTTCACAAAGTCTAATTTTTTGGACAAGTAAGTCTTGCTAAATAAGCACTCAAAGCAAAAAGTGTAGTCTACCTTACATAATATTGTAGCTGATTTGGAGTTGTAGTCAAATGACTCTTCCAGTTTTCTTTGTAAGAACCAGGTGATTAGGCACATAGTATTTGGAATTTTTGCATTATCAGCTTTATATCAGTTATGGAAGGCAAATCCAGGTGCCCTGGAAAAATTCTGAATCGTCAATAATTGAAAGGTGGGTTCTTTAGATTATAGAAGATTTTAACTGATTCCTACCAAGATCACAATATACACGATGTTAGGATAGGAATTAGAGTTTTTGGTAGAGTTTTACTGCTGTTTACACAGTCTTTTGCATAGTCAATCCTATTCATCTAAAATAGATACAACAGATAATTAGTAGAGAGGAAGGCAACCACCCTGGTAACACAGTCACTCGAATCATCCCACCATACATCACAAATTATACACAGGTAATCTGGTGGGAGTGGAAAGGGCAGGAAGGTGTGTTTAACTTAACTGAAGGGAAGCTACCAGGTAAAATAGATTATCTAAGCTAGAGATCAGTTCTACATAATGGGAAGGTGTGGTCAGGCACTCAGGATGGAGTGCGAAATTCAGTAAACCACGTGATACAGAAACCAAATGCCCATGGACAACATAGGTAAACTAACATCCCCTGTTCAGTATAAAGCTCATGTCACAGTCTGAACGTTCAGCCATTAATAACCGGGCATGGAGTGTATTATTATTGTATAGTAAAAATAAATTACATTTCTATCTATATCTCTCTATATCTCACTTTATATATAATGAAATGTGTTTAAGACGTCACACATCATGATAATTTTACCATCCATTATTTAAAACCATCCGAGGAAGATGTTATTCTTAGGCTGAAGGCAAAAGCGAGAAGTCAGAACAAGAATGGAGCTTGACACTTGACTGGGTGTTCTGAGGCAAAAGCTTACTTGTCTTCTGCTCTTTACTAGAATTAAGTTCATGCCTGAGCTCACACAGGAAGCTCAGGAACATTTGTGGAACAGGAAACCACACAATTCCAACCCTGTAATTTGTTTCCATTCCTAAGCAGAATAGATGTGTTCTTCTTATAGTTGTCTGCTCTAGGTCTGATGAGGTGGAAAATTATATGGGAATCCTGGGAATGGCCATGTTGCGATAAGAACCATTGTTCAAAAACTAGGCAAACTGGACTTATATGACTGGATTTTAAAAGAGAAAATGATGCATTTGACCAATAATTACTAAACTCTGCTGCTGCTGGGACTAGTCTTAGTGTTGTGTGTGTGTGTGTGTGTGTGTGTGTATGCATAGGCATATAATATGTATTTATGTATCTATAAATATGTACTTAATATTTTGTGTGAAATGTGAAATAAGATAAGAAAATATGCTCAGTTTTCACTAGACTAAATTTATTAAATGTAAAGAATTATTTTTCATTTTTAGATATTGAGTTTCAGATATTTTAAGAAAAATAAATTGCTCTTTTATAAAATAATAGTAAAAAATTAAGTAGTGAAAATAGCCGTTTTTTAAAAATTTTTTATTAGTACAGACTATGTGCCAGGCATTGTATTTAGTTATTTATAAAAACTACTCCTGAGGTGCATGCCTTAAAAAATGGCCACATATTATTTGTTGTTTCTCTAAGAGGTGGAGTTTACTCTTTCTTCTAATCCCTGTGATTTGCTATGACCAATAGAAAGTGGCAGAACTAACCTTTTTTTAAAAAAACGTTTATTTATTTAAAGTTTATTTATCTGAGAGAGAGAGAGAAAGAGAGAGCTCACGTGCAGGGGAGGGGCAGAGAGGGCAGAGGGGCAGAGAGGGAATCCCAAGCAAGCTCCACGTGGACAGTGCAGAGTCCGATGAGAGGCTCAAACTCACAAACCCTGAAATCATGACCTGAGCCAAAGTCATGCTTAACAACTAAGCCACCCAGGTGCCCCTAAATGTTTATTTATTTTTGGGAGAGAGAGAGAGAGAGAGAGAGAGAGAGGATCAGAAGTGAGCTCTGCACTGACAGCAGCAGTCTGAAGCGGAGCTTGAACTCTTGGAGCTGTGAGATCATGACCTGAGCCTACTTCAGATGCTCAACCACTGAGCCACCTAGGCGCCCCTGGCTATTTATAAATACTGCCCTTGAGGTGCACATACCTTAAAAATGGTCACATATTATTTGTTGCTTCTCTCTTTAAGATGTGGAGTTTACTCTCTTTCTTTCCAATCCCCATGATTTGCTATGACCAATGGAACATCAGAAGTAATATTTTTGTTACTTCTCAGCCTCATCCTCAGGGTGCTTTTATAAATTCTACTTGTGGGGAATAAGCTTAGGAATTTCCTGAGCTTGCACTAATGGGTTAACAAGGCGCCTTTCTTTTGCTAATTAGCTCTGCTCTGGGCAACTTTGCCCTATACTGTGGCCTAAACTACACCTTTGCCCTATACTGGGGGCCTATGCCTAACCTAATCTTGTTTACCCGAACTTGGGTGTGTACATCCTATGGCTTTCTAATTCTTTATGCCTTGTTAACCCATTGGTGCAAGCTCAGGGAATTCCTAAGCTTATTCCCCACACTACTCTCACTGGGAATTCTGTTTACCTCAATGTAAGAAACTCCAGTGCTCCTGCAACCGGGCACAGGGAGAAGATTAAGGCACTTCAGCAAACCACCGGAGTTGTGAGCATGGCCGTCTTGAACTACCTAACTTTGCAGTCTCTGGATGACAATGAACTTCATGAATGATTCCAGGAGACAGCAGCAGAAGCGATGCCTTGCTGAATCCAGCCCAGTCTGCAGAATCCTGAGTAAATTCAGTGGTTACTATTTCAAGCCACTTAGTTTGGGATTGGTTTGTTATGCAACAAGGGTGATATAATACACTTCATTATTTACTATGCTGCTACAGCACTTCTCCCTTATTGTGGATTTGCTTTCTGCAGTTTCATTTACCTATGGTCAACAGGGGTCTGGAAGCAGGTGATCCCCCTCTGCTATATCATCAGAAGGTCAGTGGTAGCCTAATGCTCCGTCACACAGCCTATATAATTCCCCTCACTTCGTCTTATCATGTGGGCATTTCATCATCTCACATCACAGGAAGGGTGAGTACAGTATAATGAGATATTCTGAGAAAGAGCATATTCACATAACTTTTTATTATATATATTATTATTATTTATAATGTTTTTATACTGTAATAAGTGTATTGTTATAATTGTTCCACTTTATTATTAGGTGTTTTCTTAATCTCTTACTGTGCCTAATTTATAAATTAAATCGTATCATAGGTATAGCTGTAGAGGAAAAAAAAAACATATATAGGATTCAGTATGATCCGCAGTTTCAGCCATCCACTGGGTGTCTTGAGCATACCCCCTGTGGCTAAGGGAGGACTACTAGTATAACTTTCTAGTATGCTATTACTGTCCCCATTTTACAAATGAGGAAATAGAGGCTCAGAGACATTAATAACTTGTGAAAGTCATACTTCTAGCAAATGACATTTCTTAGATTCACATGTAGGGCAAAATTTTAGAACCTAGGATGTTAAGAAGATATTTAAGTATTCATACCTGTTTAACAATGTTGACAATGCTATATTAGTCCTTTACTTGAAAAATTACCATTCAGTGAAAAAGAAAACACTTAGAAACTACTTTCAGAATATTTCTCACATAATAAAGCACAAGACAGTTATATTTAATAAAATCTCTCCATACGTCCATTGCTTTATGTCTTGTCTACAGTTCCTGAAAGCCATGATCAAGGAAAAGTTTAGCACATAGATAGTTTATTTGGCAAGTTATCCCAGGGAGCGGAAGTTAAGGAAACAACAAAACAAAACAGGGAAGTGAGAAAAACATCCAAGGATGCAATATTAGGTGGGCTTTTGCTCCTGGCCACGTGAGCTCTATCCAGGTGGACCTCCTGAGGACTCTTATGAAATTAGCTCAGAACTCCCTGCAGCTGGAAGAAAAGGAGAATAATTTATCCTCATTAAGTAGAGTGGTTTCATGAATGTTAACTGCTCACAGTTCCAGGGAACCCATACTTCCTAGAGTAGGAATACAAGGAGAAATACAAGGCAATGGGATGAGGCAAGGTTCTTTCCAGAATATCTTCACAAAGCCGGTCAGAGCCTACAAAGAAATGGTAAGCAGAAATAGGCTGGAGGAAGGCTGGAACCAGGAGGATTTGAGGTGGCCATAAGATGCATCATATCTATATATCTATATATCTAATCTATATATCTATATATCTATACTTAAATACATTTCTTTAGAAGACACAGCAAGAATACTGCTTTGTGTAAATTCTCACTGAGGTTAAATAGCCTTAGGTTGAATTTGCTGAGACCAAAATTAGAAAGATTAGTACAGGGAAGAAAGCGTAAGCACTTCCCTTTGTGACATCTGACTTCTAGAGATGCTTCCTGCCCAATGTCAAGAGCAAACTAAGAGAGATGTTAAACTGCATATGGTATTTGACCTTGTCTGAACTTTCATTATTTTGCATCCCTGCCCCCACTTTCTTTTTTGCTTCTGAAAGCCAGGCATTAATAATATATCCATGCAAGAGGAGTGCTAAAATTCTCTTAATGAGCTACCCTCACATTCAGTTAGATAAGGTCAAAAAGGAAAGTGCGCTTTATATTTGAGCCAAGCCAACTACTCATAGCAATGTCAGTGTAAGAGAAGCAATTTGAACTCAACATTAATTAGCTTTTTAGTGGGCTGTAAAACTTGCTCAATGTATGAAATACTTCATAATTATAGGAGATTATGGCCATATTCCGAAGAACAGAAGCAGAAAGACCCCGAATAAAGCAAATTGCATTTAGGTCTGAATTCTAAGAAAGTTCAATGCATTTCATATCTTTGGGAATGTTTTGAAATAATTTTAATATTGTGAGTTTCACAAGCTTTTAAGAAATGCTGAATAATTGTGTTATGCATGCAATGGCAAAAGTGCAAATTAATATTTACAGTGCATAGTAAGTTACATGAAATAAGATTTCTTACCACCTGGCACTAAGTGTTTCAAAGAAATCAATCTACTCACTACAGCTATAGTATGGTACTCTGAACACATATCAAGGGCATGTTGTTACATCCATAACCAAGTATAATAAATTATGTTCCCTTATTTGGAAGGGGCAGACGCTTTGCTCTTACAACAAACTTGGCTTTGCTGTAACTGAGACCTTTGAATATACATACACATATATTATGGGTTCCTTCCAGACCACTGTCAGTTTCCTTCCTTTTAAAGGCATTTTGCATTGTTGCTTTCCTTTTCCGTTTTTAACTACTTATTTCAAATTCATTTCGAAGTTACAGAAATGAGTTGAAGAATAGTAAAAAATACATCATTTACTTTTAATTCAGATACTTAATTCAACTTATAAAACTTTTCCCAGTAATATACTTCTTGAATTATGCATCTTGTTTATAATTACATTTGTATACTTCATTGTAAACTATAGTTTTTCATTCATCTAGAAACAAAAGGTACATCAGAAGAGATCATGAAATTAAAACCTCAAAGTGAACAAATAGTTCATAAAGGACAGATGGCAAATAAAAAGGGAAGAGATATCTAATTTTATGCATTCTTAAAATAAGTGTGAACATTTACTGGATTGACAAATATTTTAAAGCTTGATGATATTCAATAATGTGAGGACTTAAGCACATATTCTCATAATATTGGTGAGTGTAAAATGAAAAATTAGAATTGGAAGCCAATTTGGAAACAGCTATGGCCAATTGCTATTAGATTTGTGAGAAATTTTTTGCTTTGCATTTTTTTCTCCTAGTTTTCATTCTGATAATAGTGTCCTCTCTAATGAAGTTATCTTTACTTCAGTGCAACCAGAATCATCAGACTTTTTCTTATTTTTCATTTTGTTTTGACTTACTGGTGAATTATGAAAAATATTTTCCTGTATTCAATATTTTTCAATTATAAAAATATACTTAAAATTTAAAATAGAAAAACATCTTGCATTGTTATTTAGTGCACAAGAGGCTGGGATTTAAAGGTTAAGGTCTATAAAAATAGATACACAATCATTGCCTAAACCGTTATTGAAAATTTAAAGAACTTTTGTGAAATGCTTTTGAAATGAAATATTTTTGAAGTCTGCTGAAGGATGTAACATAGATATGCAAATGTCAATTACAAGTCTATTTTACTAATATCGATTTAATTTATATTCTCCAACTTATATGAAAAATAAGGTGGAGCCCAGTATTCACTTTCCTTTGTTTCCTAAGAAGTTGTACCGGGTGTGATGGGAGTGAATGTCGTTTACAGAGAGTAGTTTCCCCCTAATTACTGAATGACATCGGTGTGGGATTGTGTAACAAAATAATCCTCAGTTTGCAAATTCATATTGGTAGCTTCAATGACGGTTCTCGAGGTAGGAACTAAAGGCTCAATCTGGGAACCTTTCAAATCCCCAAATCTGCTAAATAATTCTTTAGTGATTAAAACATAGTTTGTTATCCATAATCATCTTAAGTCTGCAGAGAAAAAAAAATAGTAAGCTGGATATGAAAAGTGAAATTCAAATGTCAAAAGTTCACATGTGATATTTACTTAAAATCTAAATTGGATATCCATATTACAGAATTTCTGTTGGCTTATTGGCCTTTCAAGTTGAGCTACAAATTGATGCCAAATATGTTAGGGTCAAAAGCTGTTACCTTTCTTGAATCCTTATTACTATTGATAGTGCATTTTTATAAGTTTGTTTATTTTGAGAGAGATGAAAGGGAGCAGGGCAGAGAGAGAAGGAGAGAGAGAATTCCAAGCAGGCTCCACACTGTCAGCACAACACGGGGCTTGAACTCACAAATCGTGAGATCATGACCTGAACTGACAGCAAAAGTCAGATGCTTAACTGACTGAGCCACCCAGGCATCTCAATAGTGTATTCTTAAGTAGTAGAATCCAGTGTCACATTTTATATACTTATTATCAGCACCCCAGCACCATAACCTCAAGAAAAAATTACCATGGTCCCAATGTTATCTTTGGCTTCTAAATGAGACCTTTTTTCTTTTATGACCTCTACTTGGAAGTATAAAAGGACTCTTTTACACACGTATAGGTATCTAAATAAATGTCTTTTTTGAAAATATATCATAATTTATTCTGAGATAAAAAGATACATTTTGAATTTACAAATTAATATAAATAGAACTTGTTTAAAAATATAAATCACTCAAAGTTTCGGTCCATTTGGTTTCATAAACAGGAAATGAGTAGTCGATACTGAAGACAAATATTAGTATTACAAACTTTCAAAATGAAAAAACCCCAAAGTTTATGGATTCGTAAGTTTTTATGTAATATCCTTAGTAAACTGTCACACGGTATCTGTGAACTTACTAATGAAGGTATGCCCCCTTTCCAAATATTTTGGGATAGCCTAATTATTAGAAATATTCTCCCTAAAAACATAAGTCTTATAACACTAAAAAGGTAGCTTTCAATATAGTGGAAACCAGGAGAATTAGCAAATGCTACATATCGACCTCTCCTCACCTCATCTTAGAGAGCAATTAAACTTTTACCAACATACTAATTTTTTTGACTACTTTGTTTTATATTCATGCATGTTGTGTTTATCAATAGAACATTCCTTTATATTGCTGAGTAATATTCCACTGGGTGAATATGCTATATTTGTTTATTTTAGAGGTTCTCAACTGAGGTAATTTCCCCCTCTCAGGGTATGTGTGGCAATGTCTGAAGATATTTTTGATTGTCATTAACAGTGGGGTTACTAATGACACCTTTTGGATAAAGGGGAAGGATACTGCTGAATTTCCTATAAGACACAAGATAGTTTCCACAACATATAATTATTTGGTCTAAAATGCAAATATTGCTACTCTTGAGAAATATTCTTATTTTGGTGGATATTTGTCTCGTTTCATGTTTATGTCAATTATACATAAAGTAGTTTGAAGACTTTTTTAGATCTCTTTTGGGAGACCTATGCATTCATATTTCTTACATAAGTAATTAGGTATGGGAATGTGTATGTTCAGTTTCAGTAGATACTGGCAAAGAGTACATCAAAGTGGTTGTTCCTGTTTACACTCCTATCAGCAATGTATAGGTGTAAAGTTATTCTGCGTGCTTGGGTGGCTCAGTCGGTTAAGCATCCACCTTTGGCTCAGGTCATGATATCACGGCTCATGAGTTTGAGTCCTGTGATGGGCTCTATACTAACAGCTCAGAGGGTGGAACCTGCTTTGGATTTGGTGGATTCTGTGTCTCCCCCTCTCTCTGCCCCTCCCCTGCTAGTGCTCTCTCAAAAAAAAAAACAACAAAAAACAAAAAGCAAACAAACAAAAACACATTAGGGAGTAAAGTGATTTACCTTCTTCACCAACACTTGAACTTTTTGTATGGTTTTCTTTTTGAGGGAAACGTTATGTGATGACTTTGAGTATTAACCCATACTCATACATATTAATTGTATAATTTGATGCTATTTGGAAAATATTACAATATAGAATATTTCTATCATCCCAGAAAGTTCCCTTTTGTCTCTCCTAATTAATCTCAACTTGTAGAGCAATTACACTTCTGGTTCTATTAAAATACATGAATTTTGTCAATTCTCAAAATTTGTGCCAGTGTGATCATACTTTATGAACTTTTTTGTATTAAGCTTCTACTACTCAACATAATGTTAATCTAGTGTCGAGATTCATACCTGCTGCATGATTCAGCAGATCATTTCTTTCTAAAATTTCATTATCTTATATCAGAATTTGTTTATCCATTCTCTTGTTGATTGACATTCGTTCTTTTGCCAATTAATAATAAAGCTAGTAGAATATTTTACATGCATTTATTTTACTTATATATGCTTAGTTTTTTGGTGGGGGGGGTAGGTCAACCCAAGTGAAATTGCTGGGTCATAGAGTAAATACATGTTTAGCCTAACTGAAAAAAAAAAACACACCAGTTTTCCAAAGTGATTTTAGAATTTTGCATTGCTTCAGCAATGTATGAATGCTCCAAGTGCTCCACACTTTTGCCAATATGGGTGTTGACATTCTATTTTAACTCTTCTAGTAGGTGCGAAGTGGTATGTCATTGCACTTTTAATGTCCTTTCACTGATGACTGAAGTTATAGAACTCTTTTTCATATACTTCTTTTCCATGTAAAAATTTTTTTTGTGAACAAAGTTTTCAAATTTTTTTACTCAAATTTACTTGGAGTTTTTATTGATTTGTTGAAGTTCTTTACATATGTTGAATAAATGTATTTTGTCATTTATTAGCATTGTAAATATTTCTCTCAGTCTATGAATTTTTTTTTGTCATTTCTATAATGCTGACTTGTGACGGACAGTTTATGACCTTGCATTTATGTATATGGTTCAGCAACATTTGTGGAAAAGAGGTTCTTTCCCTGTTGCATTGCTTTGGAATCTGTCAAAATCTACTTAATTTATATGTGTAGGTCCATTTAGGAATTCTATGTTCTGTTCAATTGATCTATTTATCTGTCCTTACATCAATATAACACTGTCTTAAATATTGTAGCTTTAACTGAATTTTAAAACATCTCTCAGCGTTTTTATTTTGTAAGATTATTTTGGTTATTGTAGATCCTTCTTACAGCTATATACATTTTAGAATCAGTTTGTCTGTAGATATGCCTGTTGATATTTTAATTGAGATTGTACTGAAACTATAGACCAATTTGCAGAGAATTTACATATTAATGACTGAGTCTGCCAATCTAGGAGCAAAGTATTCCAATGTTTCTTTCTGATGTTACTGTGCATGCGATTTTTTCCTTAAATATCATATTTCCCTAAATATATTTTTTCCTTAAATATCATATTTCAGGTTTTCTACTAGTATAAAACACAGTGAGCATGTATACTGTGACCTTCCCAAATTGAAGCCTTAGTGGTAGAGGATTTTTTTTTTTTTTAGATTCCTTGGGAGAGGGTCAATCATGTGATCTGTGAATAAGACACTCAACTATTTATTTTCTATTCTGCATGACTTTTGTTTCCTCTATTATTTTGAATGGCATCTCCAGTACAAAACAGAATAGAAATAGTGTGAACAGACATTCATGCCTTGTTTGTGAGAAGGTTTTTGATTATGAATCCAAAGTTTTTAATTAATATAGAGCTATTCAGATTTTTGGATTTTTCTTGAACCATCATAGTTAATTTGTGTCTTCCAAGAAATTGGTCCAAGTCATCAAATATTTTGATTTATTGGCAAAAAGATGCTTATAATACTAAGAAATTATGACTTGATGTCTGTAGAAACTATAGTAAGGTATCAGTATCCACTCTCAATCTTGATATTAAAGTCTTTTCCCTGTTTTCCTTTATTAGTATTGTTAGTGATTTGTCAATTTTACTAGTCTTTTAAAAGAAACAGCTTTTGTTTTAATGGATTTTCTCTATTCTTTTTGTTTTCTATTTCTTTTATTTTCACTCTTTATTACTTTTATTTCCACTTACATGTATTGCTGTTGTTAAATAGTTGCTTAAGATGTATTATGGATGGAATGTTTGTGTCCCTGCCAAATTCATAGGTTAAAATATTAGCCTCCCTTCCCACACTGTGATGGTATCATGAGGTGGGGTCTTGGGGTAGTGATTAGGTCATGAAGTGAAGCCCCACGAAGGGGATTTGCACCCTTATAAGAGACATAAGAGCTTGTTTCTCTCTCTCGGCTGTCTCTACCATGTGAGGATACAAGGAGAAGATGGCTGTTGGCAAACCAGGAAGTAAGCTTTCCCCAAGAACTGAATCTGCTGGGCCTTGATCGTGGACTTCCTAGCCTCTAGAACTGTGGGAAATAAATGTTGGTGGTTTGGAATAGCAGCCCAAATTGACTAAGACCAAGTGGGAGTTTAGATACTTGATTTTAGACATTTCTTCTCATCCGATAAACATTTGAAGGTATAATCTTACTAGCAGAAACTCACTAATAGCCTGAAACTCAGAACAGGGACACTGTGAGTGGTCAAAGAACTCAGTCTCAATTTCCAACAGGGCAGAGGTTGCAGGATAAGTTAACTGTATTTATTATGTATGTATTTGGGAGTGAGGTGGCAGGCAGTTGACTGATGCAGGGATTCTTAACAGGGTTAGTTTTGCAAAGTGCAGAGAAGCAAAGGCCTCAAGTCATGTGGGCCTACAATAAAACTAACAAGCAAGCAAACAAAATATGGATACCTTCCTCAGTCATAAAAGAAACATCTAATGCAGTTAATTCCTATTACTCCCAGACAACTAGCCCTCTTAGCTGGCAAAATAAATTATCACAAGTGAAGTCTTTCTGCTTTTCCATTTAGAAGGGCCTGAAAGTTTTTAATATAAACCAATACAACTTGGACATAAATTATTTTACTTTCTCCAGACGTTACACAGACACAGGGAAAGCAAATATGTGAACTTTACCAGATATGTGAAAGGACCAGAAGACTCTAAGGAATCAGTTCAGATTCTCCAAGTAAGCCTGAGCCTGATAAAAATATTTCATTCAAATTTAAGCTGTTTTAAAATGAACTACTATGTGTGCATATAATAGAACTAAAAATCTATTTCAATTTTTGAAGAAAAAATAAATTTTCTGACTGTCAAACAGAGGAGTTTAATGTACACCCAACAAAAATTCTGTTTCAGATATGTTGAAAAATATGTTGATGAAGAATCTAGACCCAAGAAAAAAGTGTCATTGAATGTCACAATAACAGCTGAAATGATTAAAGAGAAAATTTAGATATCATATCTTAGCCAGGAAGAATTTGTATCATTCCTATCACTTGGAAGGATTTTAAAGTGGTTAAATGTTCCTACAATTATTTGAGATACACTTTTTAAATGATTATTGTGGGGATTTTTATTCCCGGGCGATGTGGGCTGGGGAAACCTAGGTGAATATTTATTAACAATCTTTGCACGTTTTGATCCAAGTTTCTTTTTTTAATTTTTTAAATGTTTATTTTTAAGAGAGAAAGACAGTGTGAGCAGGGCAGGAGCAGAGAGAGAAGGAGACACAGAATCTGAACCAGACTCTAGGCTCTGAGATGTCAGCACAGAGCCTGATCCTGGGCTCCAACTGACAAGCCTTTGAGCCAGGAACTTATTACCTGAGCAGAAGTCAGCTACTTAACAGATTGAGCCACCCAGGCACTGCTCAATGCAAGTTTTAATCTTTTTTACCATTTCATTTTACCTATTAGGTAAAGGAAATTAAGCCTTTACCTTTTACTTATTAGGTAAAGGAAATTAAGCCTTTTCCAACAGGCAAAAATGTTAATATTCAAATTCAATAAACATCAATAATTTCAGATCTGGTATAACATTCTTCTGGGAAGTACAAACTGAATTGTGGCTCCAGAATATAAAAAGTGGGTGAAAGTGCAGGCTGTCATATCCTGTTTTACAGAAAGGACAGTTCATGTTTGTCTTAGAATTGGTACTTGCTCCTGAACAGAATTGGTGCCACCTAGTCTTTTTTTTTTTTTTTTTAGGAAAATTCAAAATATCGTATATTGAGAAGTATATACAATAGAAAGTAACAGAATTATTGCATTTTTAGGGAAAGCTGCATGGGAAAATAGTAGTTAAGCTGGTTAGAAGGGGAATGATTTAATGAAATAGCGTGTTGTCCTGAAGAGTTCACTACAAGAGAGCCATGCTGAGAAAACTGCAGGCTCCCAACTTAGCTTGTGGCTGTTCCTATGAATCAAGGCCCTCTCCCTGAACTGTGTGACTCATAAAGTCAGCATTATCACTGGGTTCTAACATTCAAAGGAAAACAAAGTCTTTTATTTAAAAAAAAGGGGTGGGGGGAGCAGAGCTACATAGGAAAATTCAGTATACATTAAATTGAAATTTTATTTCATTCACTCTATGTACTTTAACAGGTTTTGCTATTAAAATGGTAGGTTTTTCTTTGTTCTTTTTCTTTTTTTCTTATTTATTTGCTCACCTGTGTAGTGGTTTATCTAAAGATGTATATTTTGCCATCATTTCTTTTCTGAGCTTTTCACAGTTTTAATGTATTAGCAACTCTAATTTGGCCATCTGAGCTCTTGATCTAAGGGGAATAAAAGAAGGAAACTAGCCCTTAGTGAGGCTGATGGTTGGGCTGTTTAATAAGTCAGCTATCTTTTACCTTATCTTTAATTCTTCAATCCTCAAAACCACCCCAAACTTAATGATAAACAACCACAACCATTGTTCTCTGGAACAAGAATTCAGGAAGGATATGGATGTGGACTTCTCTTTGTTTTATGATGTCTAAGGCCTCAGTGCCTTTCTAGTTGAATAGCAGGAGTGATTTTAACTGCTGGGGCAACTCACCTGGGGGCTTCACTCAAATGTGTGACTCCTGGGCTGCAGTGAGTCAAAGTCTAGGCTAGTTGGAGGCTATCTACTGGAGATTCCGAGTGTGACCTCTTCATGAGACCGGCTTCCAGCGAGCATGGAACCAGCATTCCAAGGGACCCAGGCAGAAGCTATAAGCCTCTTTCTAATCCAGTCTCCAGAGTCTTATAGTGTCACTTCTGTTGTATGATATTGGTGACAAGCAAGTCACTAGGGCCAGCCAATATTCAAGGGGAGGGGGACGAACCTCTATCAATCTCCTGAAGGTGGAGTGGCAAAGTCACACTGCAAAAGAGCACGTGTGTTGTGAGATTCTGTTGTAACCACATTTGGAAAGTAAAATTGACTAAATATCATGATTTTAATTGTTACAAATGCTGAAAAGAACCACTGAGCAATGGACTTACGACCGCCACCAGAGCTGTTTTTCATTCCAAAGCCCATGTGCTTCTACTGTATTAGATACTTAATTTGTGTTATGCACACAGACTTATTTCTATATAATTTTTGTGGTATGATTTTGTCACACTTCTTGTGGAATAGATTATTATTTCTTCAATTGGCATTAATTATTTTATTGTGTTGTGTATCCTTAGATTCAAAAAATTTAAAAATTGCCTTATTTTATCAATAAAGATAAAAGTAGAATTAAAAAAAAATTTGGAAGTTCAGTTTAATGGACAAAGTACCTTATTTTCAAAAATTGCTAGCCTGTTGGATTCTTAATGGTAGCCAGGTCCAGGGACTGTTAGCTCTGCATTGAAAAAGAAAGTTATGGTAATGTAAGGAAGATTTCTACTAAGTTCCTATATCATCTTTCATCCCCTGTCCTCCGATTTCAACAAGAGCCTCAAAATCATATAATGTACATCTATCTTATAATTTATACCACGTAGTTGTTTTCATGGTAAATAGCACTAGAGGTTTATAGGCCAGCTCTTTAATTTTTGTCTCGCCTTACCATCACCCACCACCCTTCTAGCAGATTTTCACTTGTCTATTCTGATTCCGTTAGTCCATTCCTTTGAAGGCAATAAGGAATATGCTTAGTCCATTGAATTTCATCTTTCTTCTCCCATGTTGCACTGAGCAGGCAGTGAAGTGAGTGCCTGGACCTGCTGAAAGGTACCTAAGAGCTTCCAACTGGTACAATATTTTTGGTTCCAGTCCTTGATAGCGTATGGAGCATTGGCTTCAGTCACTAGGTATTTGGGGCCAAACCCAGAATATGCACCAATACATTTAAGTCCACCTGGAACAAAAGGTAAAGGCCCAGTACCTATTTGCCAGTTATGTGCTTGACATTCACCACTGGGAATGGCAAACTGCAGGTTCTATCTTTCCTGTTAGAAAACAGAGCAAGTTTTATTAAACATTTGAGTTTCAGAGGAGCCAGCAATATATGTCACTTTTACTTTTTTGCCCAATTGTGTACTTAACATTCCCCTCCCGCCCCCAGGCAGCATATGGATGGCTCTTACTTTATCTGATCTGATCATATCTGCTTTTTAAATATGATGGTTGGATACTATTTCCCTTTAAAGTAACTATCAGTATGATTATACTGAAATCTATAATCTTACTATTTGTTCTCTGTTCATCTTATAGATTCTTTGTTTCCTTTTTTTATTTTTCTGGATCAATTGAATACCTTTTATGATTGCATGTACCTCTGTTGGATGATAAGCTATAACTCCTGTTTTGTTATATTTGTGGTTGTTTTAAGGTATACCCTATGTATCTTTAACTTATTGCAGTCAACCGTCAATTTATATTATTCCACTTTATAAATATTATGAAGTCTTAGAAACTTTTTTTCCTTCTCTCCTAGGGTTTTTGGCTCTTATTGTCATTCATTTTAGTTTTTTATATGTTTATGTCCCATGATACATGGTGCCTGTTTTTGTTAATCATCTTAACATTAAAAAATATTAGTAAAAAAACCCCTTCCATTTCTATTTATATCATTACCATTTTCAATACTCTTTATTCCTGTGTTTTGATCTATATTTTCATCTGGTATAATTTTCTTTTTGCATAAAGAACTTCCTTTAATATTTCTTATAGTGCAGACCTGCTAGAGATTAATTATTTTAGCTTTTGAATATCAAAAATGTCCCTTAATTTAGCTGTGTGTGTGTGTGTGTGTGTGTGTGTGTGTGTGTGTGTGTGTGTTTGAGAGAGGGAGAGCATGTGCACACAAGTGGGGCAGGGGCAGATAGAAAGTGAGAGGGGTGGAGGGTGCCTGGGTGGCTCAGTTGGTTAAGCGTCGGACTTCAGCTCAGGTCATGATCTCTCAGTTTGTGAGTTTGAGCCCTGCATCGGGCTCTGTGCTGACAGCTCAGAGCCTGGAGCCTGCTTGGGATTCTGTCTCCCTCTCTCTCTCTGCCCCTCCCCTGCTCATGCTCTGTCTCTCTCTGTCTCTCAGGAATGAATAAATGTTAAAAAAAAAAATTAAAAAAAAAAAGAGAGAGAGAGGGAGAGAGAGATATTCCCAACCAGGCTCTGTGCTGTCAGTGCAAAGCCTTCCCTGGGGCTCAATATCAGGAAACTTGAGATCATGACCTGAGCTAAGAAATTGAGACATTTAACTGATTGAGCCACCCAGGCACCCCTCAGCTTTGTTTTAGAAGGATTCACTGTATATAGAATTCCAGGTTTATGGAAATTGTTTCAGTATTTTAAAAATGCTACTTCATAATCTCCTTTTGTGTTTCCCACAAAGAATCTTCTGCTATTCTTATCTTTGTTTTTATGTACTTTGCATTTTTTCTTTCTTCCTGCCTTAAGATTTTCCCCAAATCACCAGTTTTGACTAATTTGGTTACTTGATTCTTTAAATGTCTAAATTTATAATTTTCTTCCCATTAAAAGATTGTTCACGTATTTTTCTCTTTAACATCCCCCTCCCTCATACTTTCTCCCTAAGAGACTCTAATTACACAATTTTTAGGCCATTTAAATTTGTCCCAGAACTCACAAATGCTGGGTTTATTTTTTTTTTCAGTATTTTTTAATATCTGTGTTTTATTTTGGGTTACTATGTCTCCAAGTTAATTCTTCTTTTCCTCTGCAGTGTCTAATCTATTAATTCCATTTAGTATTTTTTTTAAAACAGGAATTGAAATTTTCACCTTTATAAGCTTGGTTTTTAAAAACATCTTCCATATTTCTTCTAAACTTCTGAAAATATAGAATATAATTATTATAACTGTTTTAATATGCTTTGTTTATTTTTAACATGTATGTTAAATCTGAGTAGGATAATTTCAATTAATCCATTTATTTTGGGGATGTGGTGTGTGAATGTAAGTTCTGAATATAAGTATAGGATATATACAACCATGAAGTAAATTCAATATTACTCAAAGGGCATCATATTGATCATGTTGAAGAGAAGATGAGATTACCTTGGTTACTTTTAGCAGACAGAGGTTTTCTTCTATTACAAAGTTTAGCAATCTATATTAAATCCAATTACTTTCTTTATTCTTAACTTATGTAATAATCTGGCATGTGTGCATATATGTGTGTATACATGTGTTTACATGTGTTTATATCCCACTAGCTAGCATTGTGTCCACAATATGGGTCTCAATGAACAATTTGTTCCAAAAATAAATATATACATGAATGAATGAATGAATGAATGAATGCATGAATGAAGAGGAGAGAACTTGGCATATCCATTCAGTGTAGAAAAGCTGGGGGGAAAAATGTCCTTTCTTGGATGCTGGTTGAGAAAGCTAAGTTGAATAATCAGATTATAGAGTATATTTTTTCAAAAATGTGTATTAACCTATGTAAAAAGAAATGATTAAAAATATTGTATCATTTAATAAAAGAACTTTACTATAGGAACCATATGAAGTCTGGTGTTTTAGGGGACTCTTTGTCTTTATAATTCATAAGAAATTATGTTTTATGTGAATTGAACCTCATCTTGAATAAATGGACCTTGAAAATGTATTCCATTCAACACGTTCTGAAAATCAATCATACGTGAAATTGGTGCTCTGACAATATCCATGAAGATATAATCATATACGATTCACGTTTCAACAAAATCCTATTATTGTATACACTTTGAGACTAGAAGTGTTTATATCATCATTCAGGATTCTTATGTTAATAAAATATTGTTACCTCATGAATAATTTCTCAGAAAATATTTTTAAAAATCCTATTTTCTGAAGAGTAACTCAATATCTTCTGAGGCACATATTATGTCTTCTATTTTTGTATATAAGACTTCAATGTAAATTGTGATTTTTCCTCAGTCATTTGCCATTTGGATCAAGATAATTTTATTCAGAATTTTAAAATACAAAATTTATGAAAAATTCTTTCTAAAATATACTAGTTTCTCAAATATATTAATTATCTGACATCCATATATATTTATATATTATTATAAAATTAAAAAGAATAGGAAATAATTTTGTATTATTTGTCAATTCTCAAATAGAATGAGAGATTGGACTATATACCCATTTTCATCATTTTATTTGACCATGTGGACTGCTAATTCAGCTCACCCAAAAGGGGGAAACAAGCTAAAAATAAATATTTGGAAACTAAATTATTCCAGTTAGTTTTCAAGATGGTTTATTTTCAGTGTCTTCCTTCCTTTACTTGCTTTGCAGACTGTCATCATTATCACGTCCATGTCCAATATTGGGGTGCCTATGGCCAGAATACAGATAGAGGTTTGCATACTATATTTATAAATATTTGAAAGTTACAAATTAAAGCAGCAATTTGTAATATAAAATATATTTTATCCTTCTACTTGATGAATATCTTCATAAAAACCGGGAAGTGCTGACTTGAATTTATACTGCTTAGACTCTTCAGAGTTCTACGCCAAAGTGTGAAGGAAGAACAGCTTCCAAATTTCTCTGACCTCCTACTGTGCCCCCACCAGGCAGTTATGGTCCCAGGGCTTTACCCCCCATGCTCAATTCCTCTCCGCCCACCAGCAGTTGCCTCCTAGCTACCCTCAGGTGTAGAGGTATGCACGCCTTTGCAATAGTCAGAGTGCCCAGCAACAGTCCTTGGGGAGGAAATTCCAGGTTTCTAGACATCCTGCGTGGGTCAAGAAGGGTACCAGGGGTTCAGGTGGGAATAGCATCTCCTGACACTTAAGATTGTTTATACTATAGAGAGGGACATGGTAAGAGTCAGGGATGAAGGAAAGCTAGATCCAGACCTTCTAAAACACTGGCCCCAGGGCAGCTGGCCACCCATCTTCCCTGGGCCTAAAGGAAGCCCAGACTGTAATATACCTTAGACTTAACAATATTGTCAAATCACCTTCAATCTAGTGATTATATTTGTTCTTCCAAATTATGACTACAGTTAAGAGGAAAAAAATTTTATCATTCATTCTGAATAATTAAAATCGTTAGCTAAATATGTGCATTAACATAGACAATACATCTAATTTCAAAGCTGTGTCAAATATAATAAGCAAGTATCCAGGAAGGAAACAAAAAATGACATAAGTTGTAACAGGACATTTTTAGTTTACCAAGTATGTGGTAGTTAACTCTTAATGAAAATTGTAATATACTTTTCAAACAACCTAAGTTTGCAAAGCTACATGATCTAGAAATTGATGACCTATTTCTAAACAGGTACCTAATATACCACTATTTATTAACCATGTAATTTTACTTATATGTGAGAATGAATTATATTTTTATGTAATCCCATTGTATAAGTACATTTTCTGATTTAATTATACATTGATAAAGAATTATTTTGGGGCACCTGGCTGGCTTTGTCAGTAGAGCATACAACTCTTGATTTTAGGGTTGTGAACTTGGGTATAGAGATTACTTAAAAAATAAATTATTAAAGGTTATTTTCTTTTCCATGTTTCTAGTTTCAAGAGATAGTAGATAAGTTCTCTCAAAAATGTCTTTTCCTTATGTACTTTATTTCTTTATCTGGATTAGCTCTTCAAGTAGTAGTTTAAGATTTTCTTGTACAGCTGCTTGAAAAATGAGGAAAATAAATTTTGTTCAAAAGGTATCTTAGAATAACAGTTTATTCCAATGATACATGAAACCTTTTATCATGTTGAGCATATTAAATTCAATTGAAAAATAAGTATAGCACAAAAATGATTCATATGTCAAATGTGTAAACCACAATATGGAATTAATTACAAATAGGCTTTATGAAAGATTTTCAGATCCATTAGAAAAGTACATTCAGCATATTACAGATAGCAGAGTATAATCTTTCTTGAGAGCAACTCTATATCTGCAGAATATTGCCAGACTTTCAGAATAAGTGTGTGTGCATGTGTGTGTGTGTGTGCGTGCGCATGTGTGTGTGTGTTTAACCACTATTCCACTAACACTTGGCATAGGCCAGTCATCTGCCTCCTAATGTATATCTCTAAACCACACATCTCCATGCCCATTTTCCCAAGAAACAAAATCAATTATCTCAGCATATAAATTTCTCTGGAAATTTCTTAGGATTTGTGAGGTAAATCATGGAGTTCTGGAGACACAGATAGAGAAAGACTCCCAGACTCCTATTCTCTTAAATCTGTTTCACACAGAGATGTTCTACATTTATTTGTTAAATATTTTGAGTGTTCCTATGATTTCATTTGAAAAAAGTGTTCTATGTCTTAAAAATATTTTGCAACACCTGGATGAACATCATTAACTTGGATTTCAGCAGTTATTATGTAATTGTAAATCAATATTATCATATGATTATATGCATCATTATTTAAATACAGTTAAAACAAATATAACCAGTGTTTCTTCTCTTTGGTAATTTAAAGTAGAAACATCTACCTGGAAAAAATAAATAGAAATTCATACAAATCTTATCTCTAAAAGAAGAAAATAAAGACCTACTTTTTTATAATTTAAAAAAACACATATCTTTCAGAAGACAGATGGCTAAGAAGATATTAGCAGATGCATAAATTAAACAAAATTGATTGATAAACCTAATAAATACTGATTGGGGGCTAACCTGAAATTTTCAGAGGAAACTAACAATGCATGAATCATTATTTATACCCCCTTCTTTAAATGAGATGAGAGATCTCTCCTATGTTTAGAGTGTTGTATCTGTGAGTGTTTCTACGAAATGAACTGTAGAATTTTTAATACACAATTAGCAAATTGGCAAATATTTTGGATCAATTAAACAATCATATTGAACTAGTTGGTGCTGGTTCATAATTCGAACTCAAAAAGGAGCCAGCTTTGTATTCAGAAATAAGTGTACATGAGTAAGAGTAAAGATTTTTCATAAAATGGTTTAAATGGCTTAATGCAATTTAGGATCATATTCTGACTTTTATTATGTGTCTGTTAGAGAAGAAAACATTAGCATAGTTAGGTTAGTAATTATTATGATCTCTTCTAATATTAATGATTGATAAGCCTAATAAATACTGATTGAGGACTAACCTGAAATTTTCAGAGGAAACTAACAACACATGAATCATTATTTGTACCCCCTTCTAATATTAATGATTAATTCTATACACAACTTTTACAAGCAATGGTAGAATTCTGCTTTAGGAAAACCCATATGGTACTTAAAAATCATATGGTACTTAAAGTTTCATATTTTTCATCTTATCTTGCTTGAAAAATTAATTCATAATACCTACCCTATGAGGATTGTCAGCAAGATTGACAATACGCTGAAGAACAGAAAACAAAGAAGAGTAAAAAAATAGCAGATTGTCAAGTTCAAGGAAACTGATATAGGGATCAATCTTTTTCTTTCTTTCTTTCTTTCTTTCTTTCTTTCTTTCTTTCTTTCTTTCTAGGGATCACTCTTAACATTAGCTTTATTGATGGTCTGGAAAGTGATGCCAATGGAAACTAAATGTTCAAGTAATTAATGATTAATGATATAAAAGAAAGAAAAACATACCTTGAAAGTAAAAGAGAAAGAAAGAAAGAAAGAAAGAAGAAAGAAAAAGAAAGAAAGAATTACCCAAGAATCAATTGTTCATCATATGGAATATACTTCTACATTGTTTAAAATAAAATATAGCTAGGCAATGGTATAAAGTAAGAAAAGGTGTAGATAAGCTATAGAGGAGATGTGTCAAATTCCATTTGGTACTATAGATTGGTTATCTAACTATTGAGTATATACTCAGGTAATACTTTCCTGTTATTTCTAGAAAAAACAATTCCTTCTTAGTAATATGATATTCTTTGTAAACAATAAGAAATACTATTCAAAATGGAAAATACTTGTTATCAAATAAGGAAGTATTTATATACATTTCCACTATATTCTATTTTATTTTTTTAAATTTATTTATTTATTTATTTATTTATTTATTTATTTATTTATTTATTTATTTATTTATTTATAAAGAGAGAGTACATGGGGTAGGGACAGAGGGAGAGGGAGAGAGACTTCCTAACAGGCTCCATGCTGACACAGTGCAGAGCCTGACCCGTGGCTCAAACTCATGAATCATGAGATCAGGAGCTGAGCCGAAATCAAGAGTTGGATGTTTAACCAATTGAGGCACCAAGGACCTCTATATTCCATTTTCTTAAAATACCATGTAAGATATGTACTAAAAATGTGGAAATATGTAACTCACTACCATTTCCTTCTATAATTGTCATTTAAAAACTTTCATATCTGCATTAGTGGGAAATCAGATTTTTTATAGTGGAAGAAAACACAGATTTATCATAAATTCCACATGTAGAAACAAGCCTGTCACTACTTAATTTTTGAATAATTTACAGTTTTAATAAGCATTAAGTTTTTGCCTATTTATTGTGAAAGCATAGCATAACTGTTAGTGTGAGGCTTATTTAAAATAACATGTTCAGGGTGCCTGGATGACTCAGTCAGAAGAGCATGCAACTCTCCTTCTCAGGATCTTGGGTTCAAGTCCCATATTGGGTGTAGAGATTACTTAAAAATAAATTTTAAAAAATGTTCATTTTACTGTCTACCTTTTTATATTGATGGATATACTTAATCATATAATATACTCATAAGCAGGTCAAAAATAAGAATATATTGTCCTTTATAATGACTAAGATTATTGTTCAGTAATTTAAAAACATATTTTGCTCTGATGCACATGTTTTCTGAAGTTCTCAGGGTGACAAATAGTATGCCTAAGAACTAAACAAAATAAAACAAAACCTTAGTATCCTAAAAGAAGGGTGGTCAGGACACGTGAAGGAGATGGAAGAGATGAGGAAGGTAGATTTTGGAGTTTTGAGGAAAAAGCAGGGAAACATTGTGGCTAGAGAACACTATGAATGGAGCAGAGTTGGCAAAAGAGAGATGCCTCAAGAGAGAGAGACAGACAGGTAATAGGATAATAAGTACATTTAGGAGAATTTTCTATACCATTGAAAAAATTTTACTTCTCTCAATGCAATGGAAACTTACTGGAGTGTTTTAAGCAGGGACAAGGTCTGATGTAAGTTTGGAAAAGAATGTCTGTAGCTGTTGTTTTGAGAATAGACTGTGCTGAGGAAAGGGAGAGGCAGAAATACCACATAGGATGCTACTGGGATAAGTAGAAAATGTGTCTGAACAGTAAAGGTGGAAGTTGTGTCATCTGATTCTGACAATAGTATGACGATAGAATTTGTTGAAAGTTTGGATATATATGTGAAAGAAAAATCACAGGAGTAATGGCTGACTCCAAGGTATTTTACCTAAATAATTAGAAAGGTGGAGTTTCCTTTTACCAAGATATTGACAACTAGGGAAGAAGGCATAATTTTGGAGGGAAGACCATGATTTCTTTTGTGCACATATTAAGTTTGAGATTTATATTAGACTTAAAAAAGGAGATGTTGACACAGAAGTTTGATGCATGGGCATTCATATTGGAGGAGAGGTCCTGCGTATATACATTTTATGACCAATACATGCCTATTGATTTTTGTTTTGTACTATTCATTTAACATTATTTATCCTTTTCATTCCTTCCTTCATTCCCTTTTTTTCCTTCTGGACCATTTCTTCCTTCCTGCAGAATTCACTCAAGTGGGTTTTTGTTTGTCTGTTTGTTAGCTTTTAGTGGAAGTTTTCTGGCAAAAAAAAAAATCTTTGCTTTTATTTAGTTAGTCATAAATGTATTAATTCACCTATAGTTTTAACGATTATTTCACTGATCATGCACTTTTTAGATTGGCAATTATTTTCTTTCTGTATTATAAAGTGCCATTCCATTATCTTTTGGCTGTCATATTTCTATTAAGAAATTTCTATGAGGTGTTTTATATTTGAACTTATTGTTTCTTTGACGATAATACAGGCATTCTTCATTCTTTGTGCTTCACTTTATTCCACTTCACAGATATTGTATTTTTTACACATATAAGGTTTGTGGCAATCCTGTGTTAAGCAAGTCTATAAGAATCACTTTTCCAACAGCATTTTCTCACTGCATGTCTCTGTAGTGTTTTGGTAATTCTCACAGTATTCTAACTCTTTCATTATTATTATTATATTTGTTATGGTGATCTATGATCAATGATCATTGATGTTACCATTGTAATTGTTTTGGATACCACCATTAAGATGGTGAACTTAATCATTAATGTGTGTGTTCTAACAGCTCCACTGACCTGCCCTCTCTCCATCTCTCTCTGTCTCCTCAGGCTTCCCTATTGCCTGAGAAACAACAATATTGAAATGAGGCCAATTAATAATCCTACAATAGCCTGTAAGTGTTTAAGTGAAATAGACTTGCAAATCTGTCACTTGCAATCAAAAGCTAGAAATGATTAAGCTTAGTGAGGAAGGCATGTCAAAAGCCAAGATAGGTAAACAGCTAGCCCTCTTGTGCCAAACAGTTAGCCAAGCTGTGAATGCAAAGGAAAAATTCTTGAGGGAAATTAAAAGTTCCAGTAAACACACACATGATAAAAAAGTGAAATAGCCTTGTTGCTGATATAAAGTTATTGTGTCTGAATAGAAGATCAAACTAGCCACAACATTAAGTCAGAGCCTAATCCAGAGCAAGGCCCCAACTCTCTCTCTCTCTCTCTATTTTAGAGAAAGACAGGGAGAGGGACAGAGTGAGAGAAAGAGAGAATCTTAAACAGACTCCATGCTCAGCACAGAGCCCAACGTGGGGCTTGATCCCATGACCCTGGGATCATCATCTGAGCAAAAATCAAGAGTAGGACACTCAACTGACTGAGCCGCTCAGGTACACCAAGGCACCAACTCTCCTGAATTCTATGAAGGCTGAAGCAGTGAGGAAGATGCAGAAGGCAAATTTGAATCTAGCAAAGGTTGGTTCATGAAGTTTAAGAGGCTGTCTCTATAACATTACAGAACAGGGCAAAGTAGCACATGTTTATGTAGAAGCAGCAGCAAATTATTTAAAAGATCTAGCTAATTAAGAAAGGTGGCTACACTAAACACATTTTCAGTCTAATTTTGCTGAATGTTTTAAGCGCACTGTTGAGACCTACTGCTCAGAAAAAAGATTCCTTTCAACATATGCTGCTCATTGACAATGTACCTGGTCACCCAAGAGCTCACTGAAGATACACAATGAGATTATTAATGTTGTTTTCATAACTACTAACACAGCATCCATTTTGTAGCCCATGGATCAAGGAATCATTTTGATTTCAAGTCAGATTATTTATGAAACATGTTAGTCTATAGCTTCTATATAAAATGATTCCTCTGATGAAACTAAGCAAAGAATATTGAAAACCTTCTGGAAAAGATTTACCGTTCTAGATGCTGTCAAGAACATTCATGATTCATTGGAAGAGGTCAAATTACGAACATTAAAGGAGTTTAGAAGCAGTTAACTCCAAGCCTCATGGATGACTTTGAGGGGTTTAAGACTTCAGTGGAGGAAGTAACTGCAGATGTGGTGGAAATGCGAGAGAACTAGAATTGGAAGTGGAGCCTAAAGATGTGATACAATTGCTGCAATCTCATGATAAAAGTTGAACAGATGAGGTGTTGCTTCATATAGATGAACAAAGACATTAGTGTCTTGTGATGGAATCTACTGGTAAAGACGCTGTGAAGATTGTGGAAATGACAACAGAGGATTTAGAATATGACATAAACTTAGTTGATGAAGCAGCAGCAGCAGGGTTTGAGTAGATTGACTCCAATTTTGGAAAAAGTTCTATTGTGGGTGAAATGCTATCAAACAGCATTACATGCCACAGAAAAATCATTTATGAAAGGAAGTCAATGGATGTGGCAAACTTTATTGTCTTGTTTTAAGAAATTGCCACCGTCACCCCAACCTTCAGCAACCACCACCACTGATTAGTCAGCAGCTATCAACTCTGAGGCACGGCTGTCCATGAGCAGAAAGGTTAGGGCTCACTGAAAGCTCAGATGATGGTTGGCATTTTTGTTTTTAGCAATAAAGTATCTTTAATTAAGTTATATGCATTCCTTATTCAGACATTGTTATTGCACACTTAATAGACTACAGTATAATATAAACATAACTTTATATTAACTGGGAAACTAAAAAAGAAAACATCACGTGACAAGCTTTATTGTAACATTCACTTTATTGCAGTGGTCTGGAACTGAGCCAGCGATATCTGTAAGGTGTGTTTGGGCATAGATTTTTCTTGGTGCTTTGATATTTTCTGTTTGCCTTTGGTTTTAGCATATACTCTGATGCATATTGGAATGGTTTTCTTTGTATTTATCCTTCTTGAGACTTCCAGAGCTTCTTGAATCTGTGGATTGATGTCTTTCATGATTTCTGGAACATTTATTTTCTTCATAAATTTATTTTGATCTACTTCTATGTACACAAAATTTTTATTATAGCCAACAAATTTCTTACAGCTTTTCTGTTAATTCTTTTTTGCTTTTTTTTACTGCTATTTCAATATATTCTCTTGTTCTGACTTCTTGTTTTTAAATGTACTACAGTTGACCCTTGAACAATGTTGGTGGGCTAATGGTGATGACCTCTATGCACTGAAAAGTTCCCATGTAAATTTTGACACCTCAAATACTTAACTAATAGCCCACTATTGACCAGAAGCCATAATGATAATATAAGTAGTTGATTAATGCATATTTTATATGTTATGTGTATTATATTCTGTATTCTTATAATAAGGTAAGCTCAAGAAATAAAAATGCTATTAAGAAAATTGTAAGGAACAGAAAAGAGATTTACAGTACACATCAGTTACAGTATAAATGCACTATAATACAAAACTGTATTTATTGAAAAGAAATCCACATATAAGAAAACCCATGCAGTTCAAACTTATGTCATTCAAAGATCAACTGTACTTTGCTCTAGTTAAATGCTGTTAGTTCTATCTGCTGAGTTCGTAATTCAAAATATTTTTAGTTCTAACATTTTCACTTGACTGTGTTTTATTAATTGCAATTTGTTGGTGAAATTAGATGCTTAATGAGACTAGTTTGTATGTTTCAAGGCAGTATTTAGATGCCAAGAACCTTGGCAGGGGATGGGGGCACACAAAAGTCTCAAGACCCCCTCCTCACTACTGCTTAGGGTAGTTTTGATATCTAGGGAGAGTTTGTCTCATTCTGAATAGAAGTTCTTGATTTCTCTATAGATTTTTGGAGAAACAAATGATATAATGAAAGCCAAAACACTTATCACTGTGTTGAACACATGAATCAATACTTGATGAATGTTACTAGTGTTACTATTACTGAATTTTGCTGATACAGGATCCATGCTTTCACTTCCATGTTCTCTTTATAGCTGCTGTATTTTGTGTCTTGGGTATGTGATTAGATTTACTTAACTGTGACTTCTTTCAGTCAAGAGAGGGTAACAGGGACAAAGTTTATCTACCTGCCTGTATTAGTCTGCTTGTGCTGCTACAACAAAATATCTCAATCTGCATGGTTTAAGCAACAGAAACTTATTTTTTCATAATTCTGGATGCCAGAAGTCTATGATTTGGTTTCTGATGGGGGCTCTCTTTCTGACTTGTAGACAGCCACCTTTTCACTGTGTCGTCACATTGCCTTTCTTCTGTGCACCTTCTCCTCTGCAGAAGGAGGGAGAGAGAGAGAGTGCTCCGATGTTTCTTCTTATAAGGACATGAATCCTGTCAGACCAAAGCTCCAGTCTCAGGGCCTCATTTAACCTTAATTACTTCCTTAGAGACCCAGGTCCCAATATAGCCACACTAAGGACTTAAATATGTGAATTTTAGCAGCACATTCAGTCTATAGAACTGTCTAAAACAATCTAAAAAACAAAAAAAATGTATGAAACAATGGTTCTCAAGACATTGAACATAGGCAACAACAAACCACGATCTCTTGGAGATGGGAAACAGGTAAGGATCAGCCCTTTAGCCATTTTCTCTAGTTTACTGCTTAAAGAGAGAGAGCAGATGTTGACACAGCAAAAGTAAGTAAGATGGAGGTTGCTTGTCTCCTTGAGTATAGGAGATAGACCTGGGATCTGGGGAAGGCCAAGATGGCTAGAGTTTGCGGGACAGAGTACCAAAAAGGACAGTCGCACAGACAGAGAAATTCAGAGATGCCAATACCCCATGAGTATTTGAGCACTGATCAGTGTGTGCATGTGAGGAAACCACCGAAAGCTGGGGAATAATTGCCAATAATCAATAAAAAGAATGATCTTCAGAGTTCACTTGTGCCCAAAAATAGTGCTTTTCCTCACAAGTCAGGTTGGGTAATTTCATAATTCATTGGGCCTACTATAGAGTGCTTAGAAGTAGGAAAAAATGATTTCTCAAATATATGCTGCCATGGTCCCATCCAAAAAAAGTTTAAAAACTAGGTCCCCAATGATTATATTGTTTCCAAATAACTTAACTATATCCCAGAATAAATCTCAAAAATATTCGGAGGTATACAAAAATGTCCAGTGCCCAATAAAGCAAAATTTACCGTGTCCATCATGCAATGAAAAGTTACAGGCATGCAAAAAACAAAGCAAAAAATTATAATCCTCACATGGAGAACTATCTGCCAAAATCGTAACAATGATAGCATTAGAAGAAAAGGTCTTTAAAACAGTATGACTATATTTTATATGTTCAGGAAGGTTGAGGAGTAATTGAACATGTTAAGTAGAGAAATGGAAGATTAAACTGAATTTTTAAAGATAAAAACTACTATGGGTGAGATAAAATATATACTGCATACAATTAGTGGGAAATTAGACATTGTAGAAGAAAAGGCTAGGGAAGTTGGAAACAGCAGCGTAACCAATCTAACATGAAACTCACAGAGAAACAAGACTGAAAAAAGAACAGAAATCAGTGAGCTGTGGGACAAACTGAAATCAGTATTTCAAGGTGAAGCGCTGTGAGAGGGCACTTGAAGGAAAAGAGGTGCTCTGGACTTTATTGAATGGAAACAATCGCCAAAGTTTTGTAGCATATATTAGGCTTGGCATTTTCATTGATGACACAATTGAGTTAGAAACGGTAATCACAAGCTGACATTCATGCTGTTCTTCTGCTGGTTTTTGTGGCTACCCTATGTCTGTTGTTCCTATGTCTGTTGTCAGCACACTTCTGGTGTGCTGACAGGGTTCAATTTCTCATACCTTCTGAATTTCAAGTTCTGCAAATTATCATTTCCATTACGCTCAGAATTTTCACATATTTTTCATAATATGGTGAAGCCATTAGCACAGTGTTTGACATGTGCTTAAATATTTGATGAATGCTATTTTATATTTTTAGTACAATCCTCCTGAAAATAATCAAGTTGTTAGATATATTGTATTCCAATACAATAATTTACAACGAATGATTTGAACTAGTGTTTTATTAAATCATGGTAAACATGTGTTTGGCAGACTTCTTGAGTTAAGGTGTAGCTATATCCAATGAAACTGTTTCAATTGACCAAATGATTTGAATTCCACCTGCAATGGGGGCATTGGATGATGCTGTAGCCTATTATTTTTGATATACAGGTAGACAAAATAAGCATTTTAGAGTTGTTTTTTCTTTTGTCCCTAGAGATGGATACATCAATTTGTATCTGGGACGGCACAGTCCTCATTGAAGGCAAATTACCTGAATAGACTTTGGAGTTAGTCACTTGTTAGGGATACAGTTAACCAGAAATTAATATGGATACCAGAGGAAGGGGTAGGTGTGCTGGAGTTATATGTCTCAGGATGTTTGCTTTATTTGTAGTGGAGTAGAGTGAGAAAGTAGGAGAAATGCATTTTTGTGTGTGTTGAATGGAGACTTTATTTTTGTAGTGAGTGGGTAGTTTTGGTTCCTGATTTTTATTCATGAGTGGTTTTTATTGTTGAGTTTTACTGGGAGAGTTACTTGCGGAAGATGAGAAGCCGAGACAAGAGGCAGAAAAACTCACTTTTCATGAGCAATTTCTGAGATTTGGGGTCGAAATATTGTGGGTTGTAATACATATAAACAATTTTAGCTCCCAGTTGAAGAGAGAGCCGTCTTCTCTTTCTCTGCTCAGAAACTGGCATTGCTTTTGCATCACAGACTGGGAAGTTTTGAGGTATCACGAGAAACCTCTCTGGCAAGGATGTTACTTACATCTGGATTCAGAGTCCAGAGTGTTCACCTTTACACTGTGGACCCACAACGTATGTCCAAAGAAACTCCATTGGCAGGTGGAAATTGGCAATTCACTTAGAGTGATGGAAGGGCCAATGGGCAATGGGGAAGGGAGAGCTGGGCAAAGGGAGACCGTGAGTTGCAGCCACTGGGGACTTACTACACTATAAAAATAAGTGACACTTTCCTTGGTCGACTCCCAGGAATAATGAGAGAGTATCCGGTTTTGCTGAGAAGTTTGAAATGCCGCTATTATGAGAGCAGAACGAGCTGTTATAAATGGAAATATGACTTTATGTTTATTCACAGGTTGGTGAGGCCTGAATATTTGGGCCATTCATGATCTGCATTTCATAGCAGGAAAAGAACTAGGATCAACCAGCACTTTCCCATTTTTCGTGTGTGTGATCGATAGATAACCTTTATTAAATAAGGGTTGTTCTTGAGAGTACAAACACAAACAATCGCAGCTCAGTTATTTGCCAATTGTCTCTTGCTAAAGGCATTTATGTTTTGATGAAACCTGGTTAATATCAATATCAATAAAACAACTGGCTAAAGAGCAAAATAATATTGAAAATCTATCCACGGTGAATGTCATCCTAAATGTAGCCCATAGGCATGTTGCATACATAAATGTTCAAAAAGAGGAGAAAAGGGCAAAACTGGCTGCAGTGTGGATTTCGGTCTTAAAATTACATCACTCTGTTGTACACCTGAAACCATCTGCAGCAATGTGGATGGAACTGGGGGGTGTTACGCTAAGTGAAGTAAGTCAGACAGAGAAAGACAGATACTGAATGTTTTCACTCATATGTGGATCTTGAGAAACTTAACAGAAGACCAGGGGGTGGGGAGGGGAGGGGAAGGAAAAAAAAAAAAAAAAAAAAAAAAAACGTTCCAGAGTGGGAGGGAGGCAAACCATAAGAGACTCTTAAGGACTGAGAACAAACTAAGGGTAGATGGGGGGGTGGGAGAGAGGGGAAAGAGTGAAGGGCAGGGAGGAGGGCACTTGTTGGGATGAGCACCTGATGTTGTATGGAAACCAATTTGACAATAAGTTATTTTGAAAAAGGAAAATGAGATTATCCTAACTGGAGACTAATTAACCAGTTAATATGGGTGAACATGAGTTTCAGTTTTGAATTTTTTTTTTAAATAAAAAATAATATAGTAAACAAAAAACTTTGAGAATTAACAGACATTTCATTGGAATTCCCACAGTAATAAGAAAATGGAGTTTTCCAAAAGTTCACCATTTCTCACCGATATAAATGCTGCACTGGGCCTTTTAGGTTTTTCAAAATGTTGCATCTTGTCAAGGTACAGGATACAGGTTGCAATGCGTTCCCTCTTATACCTGGAGTTAGTTGAAGTTACAGTTCACCACTGTGCCTCTGACAGAAGCTCTCTCATTTTGCATCTGACATGTCACTTAACTTGCTCCCCAACCTAACAGGCTTTTCTCAAAAGAGAGTTTTAAAAACATAAGAAAGACACATTTCCTTGACAGAATTTGACCTCTCATTGTTTGGAGTTAGTCCCTCTTGCTTTCCCAAGTGGCTCATTTAAAGTGGTCAATTTGTACTTTGCACTGCCTTTCAGATAAATGTGCAAGAGTTAGAGGCACATGTAAGTATCTGGATTTTTTGGTGATGCTTTTAAAAAAATATGATAAGATAAAATATGGCAGTAGCAGAGAGCTGTAATAGGCCCCTCTAATCTAAAAATACATAAGATTTTGGGGCGCCTGGGTGGCTCAGTCTGTTAAGCGGCCGACTTCAGCTCAGGTCATGATCTCGCGGTCCGTGAGTTCCAGCCCTGCGTCGGGCTCTGTGCTGACAGCTCAGAGCCTGGAGCCTGCTTCGGATTCTGTGTCTCCCTCTCTCTCTGCTCCTCCCCTGCTCACTCTCTGTGTCTCTCTCTCTCTTAAAAATAAATAAACATTAAAAACAAAAAACATTTGTTTTTTTTTTTTTTTAACTCTCTAGGGGTAACAATTTCCCAAGGCATTTCTCCCATGGCCCTGTATAAGAAACAGAGATCCAGCTAGGAACAGCCCTGCCTAGAACCAAATGTATATTAAATGGCTACATTTCCATTCCAAGACCACTTCAGTTGGAGATGGAGTTAGCCACCCAGAAACATGTGCTGTGTTTCTCCCCAGTCTCCGCCAAGGGTCTGTTCCTTTAACAAGGGGGAGGTAAGCACACGGAAGCTGAATGTTTGTTGTTAAATTGCAATTTCGTGGGGCGCCTGGGTGGCTCATTTGGTTAGGCGGCCGACTTCGGCTCAGGTCATGATCTCGCAGTCCGTGAGTTCGAGCCCCGCGTCAGGCTCTGTGCTGACAGCTCAGAGCCTGGAGCCTGTTTCAGATTCTGTGTCTCCCTCTCTCTGACCCTCCCCCGTTCATGCTTTGTCTCTCTCTGTCTCAAAAATAAATAAACGTTAAAAAAAAATTTAAAAAAAATAAAAATATATAAGATTTAACATGATTTGTGTTAGCCAGAATTTCCCTAAAAGAGGTAGCTTGTAAAATTATTTGCTACTTTTCGATTTAAATTGGGAGAAGGTCTCATTGTTAATTGTGGCCCACCATGTTTATTATGCCTAATGAGGAAGTATAGTTTTCTTTGTAGCAAAAAGTATTAATAATTGATAAAACGTATCATGAGGAGCGTAGAATGTGTGTGTCTTACCCTGGAAACAAATGTGTCACCTGAATATATTAAAAATATGAGCTAAAATATTTACATGGTAATACTCTTAAATATGTAAATCCAGTTCATCATCATTACTTATAAATCTATAGAAAGCTAATTTATTAAGAAACTGAATAAACTCTTGTTTTTTCTCTGATAGAAATAATCTTAAAATGAAATCATTGAAAATATATTCAGTTTCTGAAACATTTTTTTTTTCCTCAAATGCTGTGTCAATGTTAAGACCAGTTTCGACCATGAGCAGCAAGCTTTCCAAGTGTTAAAGTAAATGAAATGGTAATTATTAAAAAAAAAAAAAAAAAAAATCAAGGGATTCCTGACTTTTCAGATTGTTTGGAGTTATTTTTCAAATCTTCAAAAGGTGATTCAAAAGAATGCTAGGTAATTGGGTATTTTTATGTGCTTAGACATAAATTCATTCTCAATGTTGTTTTTTTTCCAAAGTGTATAATTTGTTTATCCTTTTCTTTTTATTTCCATGTAAGAAAGTTTTCTGAGATCCTCAGAACACTTTATCAGTATATCAATCTCTCAGTGTGTCTGCAGAATCCCTAGGGGTACCATTCCCTGGGTGGCAAGCAGATAGTCTAAGAACTTGAGCTGAATTTAAATCTGACTTATTAGACTGAAAAAGCTTTGACAGAAGGGCAAAAATACAGCATGATTCTTGTTACATATCTTTTTGTTCAAAGAAATTAATATATATAAAAATATTAATCATTGCTAGCTATAAAGATAATAATGTTTTCTATATGTATTTTTAAGGTTATTTGGTACAGCCTTTGAATAATTAAAAAAATGACTTTGATGTACATTACAAGAAAATTTTTAAAAAATTATTTTACTCCAAAGAATAAGGCTCTAAGTGTGATTCATTTATGTGATACTAAGATAGGAAAAGATAGGATTCAGTAGGCAAAAAGGAAAGATGAGGACCTGAGGTCCCTGGGTGGGGAAAAGCACATATTTGGGAACAATGCTGGGAGTGTCTGACCACAGCAAACCCCCTCAGTCATAAGGTTCCTCTTAAGAATGAAACAGACCTCACTTACTCCCCCTCAGGTTTCCCTCAGGAATTTGACAAAAGACCTAAGTATGGCCTTAGGCCACCCCTCATACAATTAAATTGAGCCTATCAGGAATAGATGACCCAGCGCCTAGAGCTATCACGCCAATAAGGGTGGGATGTGAATGGGAACAGGGGGGCTCCTTGTTCACCTGGTGCTGGTAGCCAGGGGAGATTTTGTTCTTGGATCCCACGGCACTGGAACAACTGGAGAGGCAGTTCTTGGCAGGCTATCATTCCCAGAGCACTACACAGAAAGCAGACTGAAATCCACCACCAGTCCTTCTACGAAAAAGGCCTGTTCACTTGTCCTGGAGCTGTAGCCTGAGGGGCAGACTTTAGGTGTGCCAGATACAGAAGCTATGGAGGTACTGTCAGGGGACAGAGTCTGGGGAAGGCAAATCAATAAAGAAATGTCAGCTTTAAATGACACATTAAAACAGATGGACTTAAAAGATACATACAAAACATCCCTATGCCAAAGAAGCAGAATACACATTCGTCACAAGTGCAGCAATGTAACATGGAGCATTCTCTAGGCTGGAGTATATGTTAGGCCACAAAAAAGTCTCAATAAATTTAAGAAAACTGAAATTTTTCAGTCATCTTTTCCAATCACAGTGGCTTGAGGCTAGAAATTAATTACAAGAAGGAAATTGGCAAAATCACAAATATGTGGAGATTGAACAACATAAACCAAAACAACCAACGGGTCAATGAAGAAATCAGAGGTGAGATAAAAACATATTAAAATTAGAAATACCATGTGATCTAGTAATTCCAAAACTGGGTATTTACCCAAAGAATATGAAAACACCAATATTCATTGCAGTATTATTTACAATAGCCAAGATATGGAAGCAACCCCAGTATCCATCCATAGATGAATGAATAGAGAAGATGTGGTGTGGTGTGTGTATGTATACGTGCACGCACACACACACACACACACACACACACACACACACACACACAGTGACATCCATACTCTTGAATTCCTATTATGGTAGTTGAGTATTTAGATCTTTGGCAGTGTTATTCTTTTGGCTTTTATTTTCTCCTCATCATACTGTGATTATATTGTTTTTGTGAAATCAGTGTTGAAAGCTTATGTTATTATGCCTATTCAAGTATTTTTCATAGGTAAACATTTTAGTGTGCTGTGATATAATTATTACTTTCTTGTTGGTTTAGCTAATAATTGACTTATTTTATAGTTTATTCAATTTTCTTTGCAGTCACTACTAACTTTTTTAAAAAATAACTTTCAATATCATCTTAAAATAATTCTTCTACTTGGTTTATTCCAATTATGTAATTGATGGATGTATTAGTTTCCTAAAGCTGCCATAACAACTTATCACAAAGTGAATGGCTTAAGACACAAATTTCTTCTCTTACAATTCCGGTGTCTAGAAGTCCAAAATCAAGGTGTTAGCAGGGCCATGCCCCCTCTGAAACCTGTAGGGGAGAATCTTCCTTGCCTCTTCCTGGCTTTCGGTGTTTGGCTGGCAATCTTTGGTTTATCAGTTTGGTTCAATCTCTACCTCCTTCCTTGCATGGCTTTCCCTTCCCACCTCCGTCTGCCCTTCTTCCCCAACCTCCTGTGGTGTGTCTGTGTTCCTGTGTTTCTACCCCTGTTCTTATAATGACATCTGGCATATTGGATTAAGGGCCCATCCTACATCTGTATAACCTCATCCTAACTAATTATGACTGAGACAACTCTCTTTCCAAATAAGGTCATATTCTGAGGTATTGGGGGTTAGGACTTTAATGTAATATTTTTAGAGAGGGAGGTGTCGCAATTCAGCCCATATGACAGTGGATCTTCTTTTCCCCTTTTGGAAACATTTCCATTTGAAATCTCAATTTTTTTTTTTTCTATCTGAATTACTTTCTTTCAGCTTTATTGCACATTTTTCATTCTGGGAATTTTTTCTGCTGTTATCCTGGGGAATTCTCCATTGTCTTTCTCCTGAGTTGGATTATAGGGATCTCACGACTGCTTCCAGGGGCTTCATCAGGTCTGTCTCATGATTCACATTTACTTTAATTGAATAGCGACAACAGTAACAGCTCAGTAACAAAATTGGCACAGATCAAGAAAAAATTATTCAATGGTAATGCCGATAGGAAAAATTCAATAATAAGAAAAGTACAATAGAAAGCATGGAAGAAAAGTTAAGGATGGCTAAGCTGTTTTAGAAGTGGCAACATCTAGTAAATAGAATTTACAGAAAGAGAAGGAAATGAAGATAAGGTTTAAACTTAAGGACATAATGGAGGGAAAGTGCCTAAAACTGAATAAGACACACACTTGAATTATAAGAATGGTACTATGTATTAAGTAATATTAAAAATTAATCCATTCTAGGGTGAAATATCAGAATACCAAGGAGTAGGGGCAACTGGGTAGCCTAATTGGTTGAGTGTTTAACTCTTGGTTTCGGCTCAGGTCATGATCTCATGGCTTCATGTGTTCCAGCCTCACATTGGGCTCTGCCTGGCGGCGCAGAGTTTGCTTGGGATTCTCTCTCTCTCTCTCTCTCTCTCTCTCTCTCTCTCTCTCCCTCTCTCCCTCCCCTCCTCCCTCCCTCCCTCCCTCCCTCCCCATCTTGTGCTGTGTCTATCTCTCTCAAGATAAAGAAATAAACTTAAAAAAAAAAAAAAAAAAGAACACCAAGACTCCTTGGTGTTTAGATGAGAACATCTAAAATGCTTATAGATAGATGATAGATAGATAGATATAGATAGATAGATAGATAGATAGATATAGATAGATAGATAGATAGATATAACAATGTATATTGAGAACAAGAATTCTCCAAAGAAGAAGAAAAACATAGAATAGGAATTCTCCTATAAGGAGAACTTAAAAAAGAATCATACTAAAAAAATTTAATGTATGTCAGAAATTGCAAGATCAAAATGACAAAAAAATTAATATGTGGAAGAAATGTAGAGAATGTACATCCTTTCTCAAAAGCACATGTAAAAGCTATAAAAAATGGCCATGTGTTAGATCAGAAAGTTAACATCAATAAGTACCAAGCATGCTTGAGTAATATATGTCACATAATTTTGAATTCAAGTTTTAATATTTTAGATCTATTGTTCTGTTAGAGTAACAAAAATGAAATTGCTAGTTTAAATTTTATGAATATTTTAGTCCGCTTTAAATATTATCTTTTGTTCTTAAAAAGAATATTCTGATCATACTTTTGTATATACCAAGTAATGTGTCATAGATTCTAAGTCTAAAGTTCTCTTTTGGCCAGCAAAAGAGTGGGATGCAGGATGAAAAGCGAGAGATGGCTGATATCTGGGAAAAGACAAGAGCCCTGAATAAGGGTCCTTGCCTCGTTTTTATTATGATCAGAAAGCTTACAAACATGGCAATGGACGTTCACACAGAGACAATGAATCTGCAAACATTAACTTGAGGACATGAGGTAAAGGGAGTCTTGAAGATATTTGGGGTTGGGGTTTGGGTTAATACAAAACAAAATCCAGGTGCTGGGCAGTTGGGAGGAAGGTTGTTTACAGCAGACATGAGGCCGCACCTCTATTTATCTTAGCTAGCTTAGGGGATGAGACAGGTAGGACACGTGACCTCAGAGTTAACAAGGCACCTTTCTTTTGTTAATCGTCTCCACTCTGGAGATGTAACTTCGCCCTGCAGCACAGAGCAGTGGTCCATAGCCCAATTTACCTGTTCACCTAACTTGGTTCTTCCTTCCTGTGAAAGCAGATTTCTGCTATAGCATTAAATTGGGGGGGGGGGGGGCACTTCTACCCTGAATACCTAATATTGTTTATTTTGTATACCTATGTTCTATATTGGGGCCTTTTCCCCTCCCTATTCTGGGTGCCTTTTCCCCTCCCTATTCTGGGTGCCTTTGCACCTCCCTACTTTATTCTGGAGGCCTAAGCCCCCCTTCTCTATCCTCATTCCCCTAATCTTGTTTACCCAAACTTGGGTGTGAGCATCCTATGGCTTTGTACTTCTTTATGCCTTGTTAACCCATTGGTGTAAGCCCAGAGAATTCTTAAACTTATTCCCCGCATCAATGTACTAATTTTACTGTGAGTTTTGAAAAATTTAATTCTATCATTTTTTTTTGCTATGCAATACTCAATAATATTATTCCATTGTTATTTTAATTCACATATTACTTGATTAGTACAATTTACCACTTTCCAATTTACCATAAACAAAAGTTTATTATTTTTTATCTATTAAAATGTTTTTTATATTATTTTGCATAGATAATATTTAATATTACTATTACATTTACATGGAAAATGTAAAATGTTAACATATCTTTATTTTTCTAATATATATTATTTTTTTGCTGCTACAAAGTTTAACATTTTAGGTCTACAATTTATTTTTTCCTTCCTAAACTTAATCCTTCCTATTTAACGACTATTTAATCCAGTTGCCTTTAATTTTTCTCCATGGCTTAATGCATAAATCTATTACAAAATATCTAACATATGGATGTCTAGTTGATATTTTAAAACATGTTACTTAATACAAAGATACTAATGAAAACATTTGCCAATTTAAAATAGATTATTCCTTTACAAAGTCTCTTATACCAACATCTATTTCTTGTTCATGTGTTTTGTTCAATTAATTTCTCTTACTTTTTTGTAAAGTTCTACACAAATTCTTTTATTGTCGGTTTATGACATTTTTAGAGTTTTGTAAAAAAAATGTGGTTTGACAGATTCTCAAATTGCACTGCTTGGATTTGTTGAGTTTTTAAAATTAATTTTTATTAATTTTATCCTGAATGTGCACATGAGGTATTCTGGATAAGAGACCTATTAGATATTATAATTGTATAAGTAATAATAATTGTGGTGGTTTCCCTTGTTTTGATCCTTACTACTAGGGTGAAATAATAAAAGCCAGATGGAATAATTCCCTACATGAGTGAGAGTTACTCCAGGTGAAAGATGGAGAAAAATGGATTTTCTCTATTTACATATAATGTACAGGGGAGAGAAACCCTTGCTTCCTCCTCCCCTTAAGTCTTTGGAGATAGGGTGGGAAGGATCCTTGGTTTCCACCCTAACCTTCTGGAATATAAATACATCTTTCCAAGGTCCTGAGAAGCTCCAGTGTCTCTGACTTTTATGATGTAGTGATGTTTCTAAGGTCATGGACCTCATTCTTCCTTGAAATGTAAACATGTAAGGAAATGGAGGACCCATATTTGTGGTCCCTTAAAAGCTTAATTTAAGGGTCTAGCCTAGGCTGTGACCATTTGGCCTTCTTGTGGAGATAATAGAAGTTTTACTACATTTTTTATCAGCATAATTAACTAAACAAATGGCTACAGATCTAATCCTCATAGTGTGTAAACAATAAAATACTTCTAGAGGAAGTGTAGGCCAACATTTTGTATTCATATACATCCCAGTGTCTCAGTAGGCCAGGGCTTTTTACAGAAGCATTGAGAAACTCAGGGAAGATTTATTTCTACACAGGTTTGAAGCTAGCTTTACCTTTTATGTGGACATTGCTTAAGTTTTCTCTAAGCCTCAGTTACTTCTAATAAAAAAAAATGATTATAGTAGTACCTATCTGATAAAGATTAGATATTGATTGTGATATAGTTTGTTATCTAAGCTGTGACAGTTTGCCAGTGGATGGGGGTACTATTATTCTTATGCACTAGCAACACACATAAGCCAGGAGTGTCCCTGGCACATTAGACATAAAGTCATAGTTTAAATAAGCTGTCTCATCACAATGTCTGTTGCCTCGCAATTACTCAAGGATTTTTAACTTTTATGGCTTCCTTGCTTGCCTTTTTAAAAATTTTATTCGAATTTTGTTACATTGGTTGTTTATTTTAGGTCATTTTGTCTTGTTCAGGTAAAATATTTTAAGCTCTTTATTGGCATTTAACAGCAATTATAAGTCCTGATTTTAAAACATCTATGACATATTGTAGAAAAAACTGAACCCCTTGTGTATTCCAGCAAGACATCCAATTACTCTATGAACACAGGATGCTGACAACTGTTGAGAACTGGAGAGCAGTAGTACACAAAATATGCCCAGACCTTTCAAAAATTATTTTTGAAAACTTGTTTCCAAATTTGAGTTATGAGTTGCAGAACCAACACCAACCTATATATGGCATTCTTATCTATTCTGTGGACCTTAATCAGAACATCTTTCAGTTGCACTTGCTCTGTGGGTAATCACAAGTCAACACTAATAAACTTGGGCTTAACTTCTGCTTCTCATTCTTTTTTACATATGTTACTGAGAAGTGATGGAAGTTCCCCCTTCCCATTGGGCACAGATATAACATTTTTACAAATGTTTGTAAGTGTTATGTGTTGTAATTATTATTGCTTGCTTTCAACTACTTGTAAAATTCCAATTTGGTCAATAGCAAATAAAATTGTAATATTCTAATTAGGTCGGTAAAAAGAATGTTTTAAACATTGCTTTCTAAACACCCAATTCAAATAGCTTTCTCTGTGGGACTTCTCATCCACACATTATTCTCTTTTTTCATTTTTCATTATTCTTTGTTTACTACTTGGCATTTGCCCTATTTTTAAGTATTTTATTTATTGTATATTCCATGTTTATACTGCTCTATTGATCATTTTTATTAATTGCTTAAATATTCTGTCTCCTTGATTTCTCAATTGCACAGCATTCATAAGCTCTTTATCATTGCAGATTTATATCGTTTTTATAATACTGAAGGATTTATGAGTGTTAGTGATTTAGGAAAGTAGACTGAGTATAACCACATACCTCACTCCCTTCAGGCCTATATACACATTAAAGCATATAACTTTTTGAGGGTAGAAACGATATCTGGCTTGTTTCTTTGGTGGTATATTTGCTTTTGTCCAGAACAGTGCTCACACACATACTAGTTGTTCAATAAATACTTGTTGGGTGAATGAATAAATCTTCTTACAAACAGAAGTTCATGTAGAAATGGAAATACTCCACTATGAGATAATGCAGTTCAACATTTTTGCAATTTTGTCATGTAAGAATTTCAATTATAGTCTTTTTTAAAAGAGTTTATTTAATTATTTTGAGAGAGAGAGAGCGAGAGAAAGAGAGAGAGAGGCAGAGAAATAGGGAGAAAGAGAATCCCATGCAGTCTCTGCACTGTCAGCACAGAGCCCCATGTGGGGTTTGAACTCATGAACTGTAAGATCATGGCCGGAGCCAAAACTAAGACCCAGAGGCTTAACTGAGCCACCCAGGTGCCCCTTGATTATAATTTCTTTAACTCAATCTATCCCTAAAAATACTATTGGAAGATGACATTTGTGTAATCAAGGCATTACAAGAGTTAGTACAAGAAGTAGAACTCTTGTAATAAAGTTATTACAAGACTTTAAAATTTTCTTCGTCCTTTATCCTCTTCCATCTAATGTCAACTTTAGGGCAAAACACATTTTAGAGTTAGTTATGCACAAATGCCTTCCTAGGAACTTCAATCTCCATGACCACTTCAACACATTCTATTCTCTATTAAAACTTCTTTTTTTTCTTTCATTGAGGAATACAAAGTCTCCATGTTATCAAATCCCATGGCTGCTTTTGGTCTCATCTTATTCAATGTTTAGGGAACATTTGACACATTTGTTCACTTCTTTGTGCTTGAAATATTTTCTTCTCTCAGTTTCAGGAACACCCTTCATTCTAATTTTCCTTCTAGCTCACTGCTTCTTTTTAATCCTTTTTTAATCCCCTACAGCCTCTAAATGGAGTATATCAAGTCTTGCTTGTGGGTACTCTTCTCTACTTTAACTCTCTTTTTCTAGGCACTACCATCCATTCCCATGTATTTAAGTGCTAAATAAATATATGCTAAGTCCTTCAACTTAATATCTTGAGGCTCGATGTCTCCCACAGACTACAGACTTGATGTACACTTGCCTCCTTGAACCCTGATCTCTCATAAATCTTTTAATCTTATATATATTATATATATTATAAACTTATATACCCAGACTGAAACTCTTTATATTCTTTTTCCTCACTTCCAAGCCTAGATTTTCTCCAAGATTCCATAACACGATTAATGGAAGTATCTCCTATATAGTTATTAAGGCAAAAAACAAGTGAGTTTCCTCACATGCATTTAAAAATTCTTACCAATTTCTCAGTCCCCATGGACACCATTCACCTTTAAATAACCAACATCTCTTACCAAGAATTCTTGTTCTCCTTGCATCTATTAGTCTCTCCACCTCCCCACTGTCATCATTCTTCATTCATTTGTTACAGTATATGAACACGATTATGCCATACTTATGTTTAAATCCATTCCATTCTTTATTATTCAGAATAAATTCTAAACTGCTTGCTGTACTCTACATTGCTGTGCATGATCTGAAGTTCTTGGACTTTTCTAACCTCATCTCCTATCACTCTCCCATTTGCTTTCATTTTTTTGTTCCCAGAAATGTTGGAAGTCCTTTAATCGCAGTGACAGGTTTATCCTCATTCTTCAAATTTCTGTTTAAAATTCACTTCTGTGGAGAAGCCTCAAGCAACCACATATTCCCATCATTCTCAGTTTATGGGCCAATATTTACTTCTTTCCATCAGGTCATCACAATCTATTTTTATATCATATAGACATACGAATTTTTAAATGTGTGTGTGCGTATATTACCTATGTATGCACAAAATATATCAAATATTTCCTATTTTTAAAGTTTATTTCCAAAGTTTATTAATGTACATTAAAGAGAGTTCAAACATTAACCATACAAAATTCAGTGCATTGTTTGCCGCAAAAAAAAAAACCAACTTGGCTCTTTAAAAAGATATTATGCATTATGTTTAGCCCTAGAAAAGAGCATTTTTGTTTCTGTAGAATTGGTAAGTTTTATCTTTCTAATAACAAAATATATAACCTATTTTTGGCTTAAGCTAACAAAATTCTGACCCAAAACTGTTTATATATCTAAATTATGTATTTATGTAATTATTTTATCTTGCTACTTTAAGACATTTTTATGTAATTAAGATACAGTAGAATGATAACACATAATTTTAATCTATATTGGCTTGCTGATATATATTTACATTTCAGTGTAATATATAGTACATATGTCTTCACTTTTGAAAATGAAAAATAAATTTTTCCTTAGGGTTTTGTGTGAATTTTCTATGTAATCTTTAGCATTAGGGATATTTGATAAAATGAAAGGCATATGTAGGTGAGCTCTTATCTCTTATTTAAGAGCACTTAGCCCATATTTTAATTGCTTATTTCTTTTTTATGTTTTTTCAACTAAGACTATAAAATATGATAGAAGAGGTTATATTGGTTTTGACAAGTGCTAAGTCCCTTATGTATATTGCATGATACTTACTAGAGGATCAATATTTATTAAATGAAAGAACAAGTGGTAACGTTTTTACCTTAAAGCAATTATCAGGACAAATATGAAACCCATGAAGCCTATTGTTGCGTATATATCTTTAACAACACCCTTGTTAAACTGCTGTTAAGGTTTAAATCTTTGAACAATCTTCACTTTCACAAAATCTTGTATCGCTGATTAGCTGAGGCAATGATGAGTAAGAAAATGGTGCTTGACTCAGCAGTCTCTTGCATTTGCCTTATTAAGACTTAGAATAAAATGTCTGGTTGGACTTATCTAAGGTCATTGCTTTATTTTAAGAATTGTGGATATGTGTTGGAGACATGGAAATGATCTGTTCTACAATATTAAATCTAACCCTCCTTTGAGCAGCTTGTTAATCTGGACTATAGGCCACATGACAAGACATACACCTGGAAGGCTCACTCTGCTCATGACATTTAGTGTGAGAAAAACTAATTATTTGTTTATATTTTTTTTCCCACTCTCATTCAAAAGAACCCCTGTAAAGAATTGGTAACTGGGGAGTGATGATGATCAGATTATCACCAGTGGAAAGTAAATACTATCATTAATCTAGTAAAGAATTCTCAAACAGCTGGTGAAGTCTGGGATCAGATATTCACATGGAAATGCTATGATTACAGATATATATATAGTCAAAGGCAATGGTAAAGGAAAAGAATGATCAGAAGAAAATTTTTGCAGTCACACTTCAAAATGTATATAGATTAGTTTATAAGATTTTTACATTCTGCTCAGTACTTCTATACTTTCCCATGTGTGTTGATTGGATATGCAATAACGTTGACACCAGTTATGCAATAACTTTTTATATTCTGGAAAAAAGTAATTAAACAGAAACAAAATCTATGCATAAAACTGACTAACATTTTAATTGGGCAATGATGTGTTAAATGGTAGAAACTATTTTAAAGATACATGGATAATAGTCATTTTTATCAAAAACTAGAGGGAAATTAAGGTGTAAAATCCATTATTTTTATACGAGATAATAAAAGTTTAAAACATCCTGCCTTTAAAAGGCCTACTGTTATTTTTTATGTGTTAATTTGCTCTAAATACACTTTCTCAGAGATACTTCCATATCAAATTATTTTGACAAATTGGTAATATGTGTCCCATTATTGGTAATGCTTTTAGATGCTCAGTGAAGAAAGTGGAAATATATTAAAACGTGTAAGTAACAAACTATAAAAATCCATAAAGTCTACCACTGAAGAACTACTTAGTATTTTGATAAATATTATTTAATTATAAAATTTTACAAATTTTGTTCTCCGTTCTGACATGTAAACAGCTTGAAAGTCATCATTCCCATTCTTACAACAGAAAGCTGGACAACTGAAAAGCAATATAGATTTTTTGAAGCAGAAGAGAACTTGGTTTTCTGATAAAACTACCATCCCAGAATCTGGAAAGACAGGCACATCTAGAAAATCACCTTCAGGATCTGTTTACATGGAACAAAAGCCACTGGTATCATAAACTTCTGTTAGCACTTAAATGGTAATTTTAATGACTTGCTGGAGACTGCATGTTGATGAGAATGAGGGTGAGAAACTCCTGTCGACTTCAGTTTTGGGGTGACCCCTGCCCTGTTGCAGATTTTCTTTCAAAGAACCTCACCAGGTACTCATGAGGAAGATTCAAGAAAGATCCCATCACAGAGGGACGGAGAAATCACTGTTAAATACCCTTGAGGCTTCTCCTTAACAAAAAACTTTTGACCTGTGGAAAAGGCTTTGCTAGAGCCTTATCTGAGCTGGAGGAAGGGAATTCCTCCAACTTTTGCCTCCTGTGGGTTTTTTATCTCACTTAATAGGTGGCAGGGAGAAGACAGTCAAGAGATATCAGAGATTCAAAGAAACAGATTAGGGATGCTACATTCAGGGAAGAGTATGGACAGATATGAAAAGGCTACACCACTGGAGAAACATTTGTGAATGTAACAAATGGGCTCTAATTGAAAGACTACACAATGTACCAGAAAATGGGTAATGTGAGCAGAGAGATAGTAACTCTAACAAATAATTAAAATGAAATGTCCTTTATAGATTTTGGATACTAAACCTTTATCAGATATACTATTTGCAAATATCTTCTCCCATTGCCATTTAATTTTGTTGATTGTTTCTTTCCCTGTGCAGAAAGTTTTTATCTTGATGAAGTCCCAATAGTGCATGTTTGCTTTTGTTTTCCTTCCCTCTAGAGAAATGTCTAGTGAAAAAAACTGTGGTGGTCAATTTAAAGAGGTTACTGCTTATGTTCTCCTCTAGAATTTGGATGGTTCCCTGTCTCACATTTAGATCTTTTATCTATTTTGAATTTATTTTTTGTGTATGATGTAAGAAAGTGGTCCAATTTCATTCTTCTGAATGTTGCTGTCCAGTTTTCCCAACACTGTTTGTTGAACAGATATTTTTCTATTAGATATTCTTTCCTACTTAGTTAAAGATTAGTTGCCATATAATTGTGGGTCCATTTCTGGGTTTTCTATTCTGTTCCATTGATCTATGTGTCTGTTTTTGTGCCAGTACCATACTGTCTTAAAGATTATAGCTTTGTGATATAGGTTGAAGCCCAGAATTGTGATGATTCCAGCTTTCCTTTCCTTTTTCAACATTGCTTTGGTTATTCAGGGTCTCTTGTGACTCCATACAAATTTTGGGATTGTTTGTTCTAGCTCTGTGAAAAAATGCTGGTGGTATTTTCATAGGAATTACATTAAATGTGTAGATTGCTTTGGGTACTAAAGACATTTTAACTTAACACACAAAACCAAATAATCCAGGGCCGCCTGGGTGGCTCTGTTGGTTAAGCGGTTGACTCTTGACTTTGGCTCAGGTCATGATCTCACAGTTTGTGAGTTCGAGCCCTGAACTGGGCTCTGCACTGACAGTATGCAACCTGCTTGGGATTCTTTCTCTCTCTCCCTCTCTCTCCCTGCCTTTCCCCCACTCACTATCTCTCAAAATAAATAAATAAACTTAAAATAAAAATCCAGTTAAGAAATAGGCAGAAGACATGAATAGACATTTTTTTCAAAGAAGACATATAGGTGACTAGCAGACACAAAGGAAGATGGTCAACATCACTCATCATCAGGAAAATAGAAATCAAAGCTATGAGGAGATATCACCTCACACCTGTCAGACAGTCTAAATTAACAACACAGGAAATAACAGATGTTGGCAAGGATTCAGAGAAAGGGGAACCCTCTTACAGTGTTGGTGGGAGTACAAACCAATGCAGTCACTCTGGAAAACAGAATGGAGGTTCCTCAAAAAGTTAAAAATAGAACTACCCTATAAGCCAGCAATTATACTACTAGGTTTTTATCCAAAGGATACAAAAATATTGATTTGAAGGAGCACATGTTGTAAACTGTAGGGAAGCCACTGTTATTTACAAAAAGGAGTATAAGGTCAAATAGGAGATAAAATACAATCATTTAAATACTCTTAAAGCTAAAGACAGCAGAAAAAGAGGGGGAAAGATGCAAAAAAAAAAAACCAACCTGAAATGGAAAAAAATCGAAAACAGTAACAAATATGGTATATATTAATTAAAAAATATATATCATCAATAATTTTAAATGTGAATAGTATAAATGTATGAATTGAAAGAGATTGTCAGACTAGACTAAGACCCAATTATATGTTGTCTATAAGGTACCCAATTTAAATAATAAAACAGAGATAAGTTAAAAGTAAATGGGTGATAAAAGATATAGCATGCTAACACTACTCGAAAGAAAGCTAGATTAGCTATATTAATTTCAAACAATATAGACTTAAGAACTTGGGATATTATCAGGGATGATCATAAAGGGATCAATTCCCCAAAAAGGAATAACAACCCTTGATATGCATGAATTTAATACCTATGCATCAAAATATATGAAGCAAAATTGACAGAACTGAAAGGAGAAATAGGCAAATTATAGTTGGAGATTCCAACATTCTTGTCAGTAATTGATAGAACAGGCAGGAAGAAGATTAGTAAGGATATAGATGGCATTAACAGCACTATCAATTAATATGATCTAAATGACATTTATGGAATATTCCATCAAATAAGAACACAATAAGCTTTATTTTAAGCTCACTTGAATGGTTCACTATGACTGACTACATTCTGGGCTATAATATCAGGATACATTTAAAATAATAAAAATCATACTGGGGCACCTGGGTGGCTCAGTTGGTTGAGTGTCTGACTTTGGCTCAGGTCATGATCTTGTGGTTTGTGGGTTTGAGCCGCACATCGGGCTCTGTGCTGACAGCTCAGAGCCTGGAGCCTCTTTTGGATTCTGTGTCTCCCTGTCTCTCTGCCCCTCCCCTGCTCATGCTCTGTCTCTCTCTCTCTCTCAAAAATAAACAAACATTAAAAAAAATTTAAAAAGCATAATATATTCTAACTACAAAACTAAAATTCAGTAACAGTAAGATACCTGGAAAATCCTTAAATATGTGGAAATTAATAACACACATTCAGCCTGTGGGTCAAAGAAGGGGTTTCAAAGGAAATTAAAAGAAATATTTTGGACTCTATCAAGATAAAAATATATCTTATTAAAGCTTGTGGAATGCAACAAAGCAGTGTTTAGAGGGAAATTTATAACATTAAATTAATATATTAGAGAGGTATATAAAATAAACTGACCTTTCTTAGGAAACTAGAAAAAGAAGAGAAATGGAAGCATATATCAAGCAGAGGTAGGAAATAATAGAAATTTGAACAAGAATTAAAATTTACAACAGAGACATAAGAACATCAACAAAACCAATACCAATAGTTAGTGTTTGAAAAGATCAATAAACTTGATAGCCCTATAGCTAGACTAAGATAAAAAAGGTGACACGAACTGTCAATATCATAAATGAAAGAGAAGTCATCACTAGTGATCCTATGGATATTAAGGGATAATAAAGGAATAGAATGGACACGTCTGTGTCCACAAATTGATAACTTAGATTTAATAGACCAATTCCTTGACAGAAACAAAGAATAAAAACTGACACAGAAGAAACAGATAACATAAATTGCCCAAGTATTTTTAAATAAATTGAATCAACAATTAATAACCTTCCAAAAAGGGAAGCTCTGGGTCCGGATGCTTTTACTTATGTATCTTTCCAAACATTTAAAGAAAAATATACTAGTTCTCCACAATCTCTTTCAGAAAATAGAAGCTAGGGGACCACTTCCTAACTCATTCTATGAGGTCAGTGTTATGATGTCAAAACCAGATAAAGGCATTGCAAGAAAGGAAAACTACAGGCCAGCATCACTCATAACCAGAGATGCAACAATCCTCAGCAAAATATTACCAAACTGAATCTAGCAATGATTTTTAAAAAATTATATAGCACAAATAAGTGTGTAATTAAGGGTTTAATTTCATGTATGGATGTCTAGAATTTTTAAATTGAAAACGTAATTTACCATACACATAGACTAAAGAAGAAAACAATATTGTTATATCAAGTGACAGTGAAAAATAATTTGATAAAATCTAACACCTATTCATGATTTAAAAAACCTCTCAGCATACTAAGAAAAAGGAGAAATTCCTCATATTGAAAAAGAACATGCCAAAAAAAACTACAGCTAATATCATATTCAATGATGAGAGGCTGGCTGCTTTCCCCCAAAGATCAAGAATAAGGCCAGCATGACCTCTCTGAAAGCCCCAGCTAGTGCACGAAGATAAGAAAATAAAACATGTGCAGATTGAAATGGGAGAAATAAAATTGTCTTTATTCATTGTCTATCTAGAAATATCAAAGTATGTACAAAAAACCCCTGGAACTAGTAAGGATAGCAAGTTTGAAAGATACGAAGATAATAGATGAGTCTGTTGTTTTCCTGCATACTAGCACCGGTTGATTACACTTTGAAATTACATTTAAAAAAGCAATACTACTTATGATAGCACTAAATAAATAAATAAATAAATAAATAAATAAATAAATGGGAAATACTAGGGTGTAAATCTAACAAAATATGTGCAGGACCTGAATACCTAAATATGGAAACCTACAAAATACTGATGAAAGAAATCAAAGAATATTCAGATAAAAAATTCCAATGACTGAGAAGATTCAATATCATTACTATTGTTAATATTTCCTCCAATTTCATCTATAGATTCAGTAGGACTCTAATTAAAATCTTAGCAAACTATTTTGTAGATAATAACGAGCTGATTTTCAGGTTCTTATGGAAAGCAAGAGACATGAAATACTCAACATAGTACTGAAAAAAACAAAGTTGGAGGAATCACACTACCTGATTTCAAGACTTCTTTTGAAGTTATAGTATTTAAAACAGTGTGATATTGGCAAAGTGATTAATGCATACATCAATGCCCTAGAATAGAGAGCTCAGAAACAGACATACACAAATATATTCAACTGGTCTGTAAAAAGTATAAATTCAATTCAAGGAAATTGGAATTTCTTTCAAAGTTAGAAAAATAAAATTCTTTTCAACAAACAGTATTGGGACAAATGAATATCCATTTGCAAAAATTGAACCTAGACACAGATCTTACACCTTTCATAAAATTTAACTCAAAATAGAGTATAGACCTAAGTATAAAATGCAAACAATAAAACTTCTAGAAGGAGACCTTGGGTGTGATGATGAGGTTTTAGATGAAATACCAAAAAACATGGGTCATGGGAAAAAAGAAAAGAAAAGTTTGGTAAATCAGACTCGACTTAAAACAAAGCAAAACAAAACAAAACACCTGTATGTTCTGAAAGACTCTGTGAAGAGAATGAGAAGACAAAACACAAACTTAGAGAAAAATACTTGCAAAACACATAACTGATAAAGGACATGTACCCAAAATATATTTTTAAAAATGTCTTGAAATTCAATAATAAGAAAACAAATAATCCAATTAAAAATGGACAAAAATCTGAGCAGACACCTCACCAAAGAAGATATACATATATCAAAGAAGCATATGAAAGGATGCACAACATCATTTGAAATTAAGATATTGCATATTAAAACAATGAGATAGAACTAACCAACTATGAGAAAGGGTAAAACCCCTAAACAGACAAATTCGTTATTGGTGATGATACAGAGCAACAGAAATTCCTTCGTTGCTGGTAGGAATACAAAATGGTAAGCCACTTTGGAAGACTATTTGTCATTTTCTTACAAAGGTAAATTAAACATAGTTTTATCATACAATCCATCCATCATGCTCCTAGGAGTTTACCCAACTGATCATAAAATGTATGTTTACACAAAAATCTACATGTTAATGTTTGTAGAAGCTTTTTTGACAGTAACCAAAAATTGGAAGCAAAAAATATGCCCTTTAATAGGTGAACAAATAACATTTGATGTATCTATACTATATCACACAATATATTATGTATGTCACATAATGTAATAGTGATATTACATTATCACTGATGTAATTAGTGTAATTACATATCACTAATTAGTGATAAAAAGAATGAGCTGTATTAAGCCATGTAAAAACATGGATAAATTTCAATGCATATTTTTAGATAAGAAGCCTGTCTGAAAGGGCTAACTACTCTATAATTCTGTTCCTGAGATAGTCTGTTAAAGGCAAAGCTGTAGAGACATAAAAGGGATCATTGGTTGCCAGGAGTTCAGAGTGTGTGTGTATGATGGGGGGTGTGGGTGGAGAGGAAAGGTGGTTGAATATGTGAAGCAAAGGGCAGTAAAACCTGATAGTCAAAGAAAATAGCAGAAATATTAGAGATTAAATTTCTTAGCATTTTGGAAATCTCTACTCTTTAGAATTGGATAGTAATTTGATGTAAGAAGCAGATAAAATTAATATAGCATAAAATCTGAGTTTATTTGCTGCACACATATATCCAATGGTTTACTAAATATCTATTTCTAGATGTCTCAAGAATGCCCCCGAGTCAACATTTTCAAAATTGGGCTTATAACCTTTCTCCTATTTTTTTTTTCTTCTTGAATATTCCGTATTCCAGGAAATATTTCCACAATTCATCCAATTTTTGAAGCCATAAACGTCCTAGTCTGTTTTAACACCTTCTAATGCTATACTTTTCCAAAGTTGGGTCAATTTTGCCTCATAAATATATCTTGAATTGATCCTTTCTCTCCATTTCCATCAGCACCCTTCCATTATTTCCTGTGTGATCTGCTTAAAGTACTTTTTAAAAAGCAATCTGCAGTTTATCCATTTTAATCTCTACACTGTGGCCAAAGTGATCTTTGCAAATTCAAGTGTGTTTATATCACCTCTCTACATTAAGAGTGCTCAATTATTTCCTATTCCTCTTAGTATAAAGTATTAGGGCCTATTAATGCTATGTCAGTAAGTTGACTACATGCCTCATGGTCCAACACAGTTCTATTCCTATCTGTGATCCTGGTAGTATAATTGTTTCATTCACATGCCTTTTCATTTATAGGGGTATCTGGTTTAGACAATAAATTATATGCTTACCTTAATTATAAGGCTCTGTATTATCTGACCTCTTTCTATGTCTTAAGCCTCATCCTGAAACTTGATCCTTCTTACTCTCATATCTCTAGATTTTTTTTTCATTCCTTGATAAATACCATACTCTCTCCTACCACAGTGTATTTGCCTGTGCTGTTTACTATTTCTGAGACTCCATAACACTGAGCTCCGCTCCCCACTCTGTTGTTTTTGTTTGTTTTATAGTCAGTTTCTACTTATTTTTCAAACCACAACTTAATTTCCAAAAGTTTCCTGGACTTCCAAAATGTTTAAATTCTGCTATTATATGCTTTCATAGGAACATGCACATTTCCTTTGTAGTACTTATTACCATAGGAACTTTACCTTTTTCTTCTTTGATTATTTTATTAATACCTGCTTCTATTAGAAACTTACTAGCATATAAATACCTTGACAGCACCTGAATAAATAAAATTTGTTAAGCTTAACCTTTGATATAAAAGCCGAGCAGAAATTATCCCCATCCATGGTTCATCATTATAATCACTTCCTTCCACAATCATTGAAATTCCTTGCCCTTTTCCCCCCATTTTGTATGTATGTGGCAGAATCACCACCTTAGAGAAAACCAAATACTAATTACCAATGGGCTCTCAGTGGCACCAGTTGATATTGGTACCTTATTCTCTTGTCCTTTCAGAAAACTATTTCAGGGGCCCTTTGGGCGGCTCAGTTGGTCAAGCTTCTGACTGGCTCAGGTGATGATCTCAGGTCTTGTGGATTTGAGCCCCCAAGCCCTGTGTTGGGCTCTGTGCTGACAACTCAGAGCCTGGAACCTGCTTGGGATTCTGTCTCTGTCTCTCTCAGCCTCTCCCCTGCTCTCTCTCTCAAATATAAATGAACATTAAAAATTTTAGAAAACTGTTTTATATCCTATCCTTTCTCTTTGAGTCTTTAACACATCCCCCATTGTTATCCCCAATTATTTTTCTTCTTCTTTCACTGAGAAGAGAACTTGTAACACCCCTCTCCAAGTATATTAACACATATTATCCATTTGCTTATTCTTATACTCTGATTTTCCTCCTATTAATATGGATGCTTCTGTCTTCCTATCTGGTGCAACATTCTACTAGTTCACGAGCCTCTAGCCCCATCTCACCTACCGAAAGATAGTCTTTTTCTTTACTCTCCACATCATCAATGTGTCCTCTCTACAAAAGCATTTTTATCTGCAACCAAACATGGTTCAGTTTTTTATGGGAAAATCCTTCTTAACATCCCACATTTCCCTTCAGTTATTGACTCATTATTATCTACCACTTTACAGCAAAAACTCCTCCGAAGTGCTGCCGGTACTTTCTTTTTCACAAACGATTTAAATCAGGCTTTTAAAATTCACCATTCTATGGAAAATATGCTTCTCACAATCACCAATGATTTCCATGTTGTTAAGTCTAATGGTGATGGTAATCTTTATCTTACTTGACCTATCAGAAGGAATTAACTGGTCACTCTTTCCTTTCTGAAACAGGATCTTCACTTGTATTCTTGACTCCACGTTTTCCTCATATCTCATTGGCTGTCTCTTCTCAGTCTCCTTTGCTGGTTTTCCCCATTCCTCAACCACGAGGAATGAGTGACCCAGAGCTCAGTCCTCCAAACTCTTCCAACTCTATACTAATTCTCTCACCAATTTCATTATGTCTATGGTCTCTAATACCATCTGTACTCTAAGGACTCTTGAATATATATCTCCATATAGATGCTCTCATCTGAATTTGAGACTCTCATATCCAAAAGCACATACAACAAATCTAGTGGAGATTTAATAGTCGTCTCAAAATTAACATGTCCAAAATGAAACTCTTCACCTTCCCCCCAAATCTGTCTCTCACACAATATTTCTATTCCCAGTTATTGTCAAATCCATCCTTCCATTCGTCATGTCAGCAACATCTTTGATTTCTCTTCATTTTATATTTAACATCTATTCTAGTTGCAAGCCCTATTGACCCAACTTTCAGGATTTATCCAAACTTTAAATACTTTACCTCATTTCCACCATTGCACATGATATAAGCCACTATCATCTCTCAACAGAAGTTTGCCATAGCTTTTTAACTGGTTTTGTTCATTCCACCCTTTTCTTTCTATAGGCACAGAATCTAGAGTGGTCCTTTAAAAAAACATATCATATTAAAAATATTATGTTTAAAATCCCCTTAACTTCTCATCTCACCCCCCAAAAAAGCCAATGGCTGCATAATGCCCTGCAAAGCCCTGCATAATCTATCCTATTTCCCTTTGATGATGCCTTTTATTATTCTCTCCATTGCTATAACTGCTCTAGACTTATTAGTCTTCATGATATTTCTGAGCAACTAAAGTGCCCATCACCAATGTTTGATTGACCAGGACATTTTTCCCCCATTTAATAACATCACTTGTGCTTTTCACATACCATTCAGGAGTAAGCACTCCTTACCCCTTCCTTCCTGTTTTATGTTTTTTCCAAAACAATTATAACAGCTTGCATATTATATGTCTGACTTAGGCATGTGTATGTTATCTGTTTCCTTCCACCATAAAATTAGGGATTTTCCCCCTCTCTTTATTTCCTGTTTCTCGTTCTATTCCTCAAATTTAGAAGAGTTTGGTACATAATAGAACTCCACATACTGAATGAGTGAATGAGTAATTAATTAAAGTTATATAGAGGCTTAGATTCGCTATTGATATGGCAAGCTTAATTGGTCTCAGCTCATTTTTTGTAGTTGCTATAAATTTCCCAAACATTGGGCATATGTTTTAACTCAGGCAATGAGAGAAGCAGGTGACTTTATTCCTGGAGGTGTAGGAATAGGCTTGTGCCATTTAAATCATGTAGCATTTGTCCCTAGGGGATTGGTGAGACCTAGGATAAATTTGGAAGCAAAGAGAAAAGGGAGATAGTGTTGGGTGGTCCTGCATAGTGGGTCACCAAGAATGCCTGTTTAAGCTCATTATATAATTGACAAATTGCTTATTTTGCATTGTAGACATAGAATAGAATGTTATCTCATGGCATTATTGGAGATACTTACCCAGATTTCAGTGTGTAATTTAGAACCCACCATTTTCTGAAAATGATGTGGAAATTCAGGAATGGGCTAACACAGATAAAGTTATATGCCAGGATCCTGGGGAAATGAAGGGGTGGCTGGTTTGATAAGTACCAGATTTAATGTGCGTAAAACTGGCCCTGTTACTGTGGCCCTGTTACTGCTGGGCAGGGATTTTTTTTGTCTTTTACATTCATATTTGATATATAATAGCTTATTAGAAATACACAAGTTGGAAAGCATAGGATTTCTAAGAATAATCCAGAAAGATTAAATTTGGGGAATTTATAATGCTTGCTAGAAGAGTTTGCAGTGGTACTTTGGCTTTATAAATAAAGCATTGTACCACGAATGCTATGTAAGTTATATATAGAACTTACCATTGAATATGTAGCTGTATACCACTAGACCATTTAGGTAGTAGTTTAAAAGTTTAAATATTAGTGTGCAATTATTTTAGAGAGTTTCTAAATATCTGAGTTCTATAAGCCATATATTCTCCCTATAGTGGAAGCAAAACAAAACATCAAACTGGCATACCATAAGTATGTTAACTAGAATTATATCTTGCTGTGGGTAGTTAATACTTAGGTTCACATTAAAAAAATTTCTTTTGTTTATTTTTGAGAGAGAGAGAGCGAGAGAGAGAGAGAGAGAGCATGAGCGGGGAGGGGCAGAGAGAGAGGGAGACACAGAATCCAAAGCAGGCTCCAGGCTCTGAGCTGTCAGCACAGAGCCCAAGCAGGACTCGAACTCACAAACCACTAGAGACCATGACCTGAGCTGAAGTCGGATGCTTAACTGACTGAGCCACCCAGGGACCCCACTCAGGTTCACATTTTGAAAAAAAAATATGAGAAGATAGAGTAGTAGAAATTTCACTGGAGGTAGGGACCCCTAGGAATTAGGAGGTTATTATAAGAGTCTAGAGTGCTTATAAGGAGATGGATTTATAGGTACAATTAGATAGCTTTGAGAGATATTAAAAAGTAGAACTGCTAAGACTTTGTACTGGTTACCTTAGGCATGGTGAAAAGAGAGGGACTATTGTAAATGGCAGTTTTGTGATTCAAGCAATTGAATATTGGTGGTGATACTCACTAAGAGTGGGAACTGATGAGGTCAGCTTTGTGTGTATGTATGGGATTATAAATTCAGTTTTGAGTCTGAGTCTGAGACATTTCATTAAAAGTAGCAAATATGTAGCTAGATATCAAAATGTGAAATTCTAAGGTGTGTCTAGACAGAAGATATAAATTTCAAAGTCGTCCTGTGTATAGATATGATTTTGAGGCAGGGGAGTCAATGTGATGTCTTATAAAAATGATTAGGAAAATACCCGAATACAATAACTAGGACTGGGGTAAGGTTTTTGTTTTGTTTTGTTTTGTTTTTTTTGTTTTTTTCTGTGAAGGGCTATGTATATAATAAATATTTTAGGCTTTGAAGGCTATATAAGCTCTGCCACAACTATACATCTTGACAATGTTATACAAAATTGGCCACAGACAATACATAAATTAATTAACCTGGCTTTGTTCCAATAGCACTTTATTTACACACAAACACCTTATTTACAAAATCAGAATGTAAATTGGATTTGATTCATAAGACATAGTTTGCTGACTCATGAACTGGGATCCTGAGTTGAAATACTGTATCAGGTAAACAAAAATGAATTGGTAAAGCCAAAAAAGAAGCGAGAGGAGGTAGAAAAAAAATTACTTGAGGGTTGTGTCAGAAAAGTAGATGGAAAAGAAAATTCTAAAGAAAGAAAATACTTATGAGTTAAAAGAAATCCCATTAGATTTAGCCACATGGTAATCATTGATCACCTTGCTAAATATATTTTAAAGGTATAATGGGAACAAAAAAATTGCGGTGAGTTGAGGAAAGAATAGAAAAAAGAGAGAAATGGACCCAGGTACAGATAATACTTTTTATGAAAATTAGATGGGAAGTGGAGGAGAGAGGATAGTCTATACCTGGGAAGGGAAGGGAAGAGTTTTCTGAAAGTGGATATAAAGTGGATATGGAAAGAACAATCAGACACCTCATTTGTATTGAGATTCTATATGGTCACATGCTTGTATCCCCCAGTTCAGGTTCCCTACTTCATTTTGTGCTCACTCGTTTAAGCATGAGGCGTTGGCGCTTGGTGGTGTATCATCTGCAGATGCCAAGGTTCAACAAACCTCTCGTTTCAAGGCTCTCCCCATTTTTAGGGAGTTTAGGCCATTTGAGGAATACACTTCTTTAGGACATGTGTGTATGGGGAAGTATTTCTTTCAGTGACTATATACACTTCCATTGGTGGTGTTGCATAATAAAATGAGTAAATGAATTTTACTAAATCTAAAAGTATCATGTTAATCTGTTATTAAACCAGTTGTAAGCTGTCACCCCTTAGTGATCCAGAAATTTAGATAAACATGGATTGTAACGTTTGAGAATCTTAAGGTCTCCCTGTCATTTCTGGAAAATTGCACATAGTTAATATGCCTATGTAGTCGTCTGTCACCACAGTGGCGTGTGGGAAATGAGCAGATACTTCACTATTTTCTATAACAAATTCCTTGCACCAAAAACTTTGTGATTGTAATAGTATTCTGGAAATAAGGCCTTCCACTATCTCTCTTTATTCAGCCTAAATATACTACCTTTTTTTCTTCATAAACTCCCTGACACTCTGGGGGGTAACAAGCCCACTTTTCCAATGGTCTCAAGACAAGCATGCTTTTTGAGAACTTTGTCCACAAATGTGGGTTTATTATCCCTAAGATAGAGGGTGTACAAACTACTAGGTATAACGACTTCTGTAGCTCATGTATGTGTACTCATTTCTAGAAAGGACTGGGCACAGGATTTATGATTAGGGCCATCTCACAGCAGGATTTTGTCTTTATATAAAAGGCAGTCCAAATTTTTACTTAAGTTTATCTCTTTCAGTTAAAAATATGCATTAAATAAAGACTTAAATACAAACCTGCAAACCTGACTGAGTTTTCTTCTTTCTTTTACAATCTAAATTATTTAAAGAATGAAGGCAGAAATTTAACATTTTTATGATACTTCCAAGTTGTAAATTTAGATAATCATTACTTTTACGTTATAATATACATTGCAGTTTATTATTATTTAGTGACAACAGTTACCAAAAATGTACCTAGTTGTTTAATTCATAAACTGTAAACTTATTCTAGCTTTAGAAACTGATGACTATTTAGATTTCTATTTTATTTTAAGATATTAAATCCATATTTTAGACAAATTCATACTGATGAGCCCAAATTCAGAAAGCTTCTTTGTTCATTTGTGATATAAAGCCATTTTACTTTCCATTGATAATTTATTCAAAACTTTAACTATATAATAATTATTTTAGAATTTCATTTTTATATGATGATGTATTTGTTTCCAATCCTTTGTACTGTATGGCTGCATATCAGATATGTTATCCAAGTTAAGACTAACCAAAAGTATATTTCAATTCCAGAATCAGAAGTAGGAAAGTAAGATAACTATATGTTATTAGTAAAAGCAATGGACAGAGGAAAACAAAAAGTTGTAGTATGCTTTTTATTTTCTCAACTGCTTTGGAGATTAAAAAAACAAACAAGGGCTCAAGGATCCTTTGACTAGCAATATTTTGGAAAACATCAGACTTCTAATGATTAATGATAAAATAATAGCAGACTGCTTTAATGGTATCTTGTCTTTCTTAATCCTGAGCCAACCAGCTATATCTAAACTATAAATATCTTCCAGTCAGTTTTACTATATGTTTAGAAATCGCACATTTTATCTGTACTTCCAAGATAGAAATGGCAGTAAATGAAGGTGAGGCATAGGGAGTGCCCAAGACTGCCTCCCCAAAATGGATATATTCTTAAAGCTCTCAGATAATTCTGATATGAGACTCAGGTTATGATTTACAAATTTAGAGATTGAGGCAGAAAATGTTGTTATAGGCATCAGTGAGAAATGAATTTGGTATTGTGCCTATTATTCACTTGAACAGTTTTTATGTTTTTTTAATTTTTTAGATAGATTCAATCTTTAAAGACCCAATATGTGCAGATAAGATCAGTGAAATGTATTAGAATTATTTGATTATAGCAAGAAAGAGTTGATAGGTCATAATGACCAGCCAAATTCAAAATTGAGCAGAGGAGATAACTTTTAGAATAAAATATAGTCGATGTATAAAAGTTAGAAGTCATTGTATCTAATTTTCCCTAGGTATTTATATTCCTTTAAATTTTGCTCTATTTTGAATATCAAATATATAAATCTAAGATGATTATGTTTAGCTATTATATTAAAAATTAAATAATTGAAAAACATGCAAATAACTTCTTTGCTAAATTAATAACATGAAGTCTTGTTCTTCCAATCAAAATGTTGTAGCCAAGATGTTGGGTCAAATTTGCCTATTCCAGAGTTTTTTACTATGGTTTATAGTTCACATGATTCAGAATAACATTATTAAAGGTGAACATTTATAAGCCCTACCTCAGATACAAAGAATTGTAATCTCTGGGTGATATAGGCTTTGTAATTTAAATTTTATTCACAAGCTCTCTGGAGATTTTGTTACACATTAAAATTTTAGAATAATTGTTTTATTTCCTCCTAATGTAAAACTCAGGATTATAAATGTCTGTATGCCATAGTAGGCCAGGAGAGGGCAGCAGAAAGCTGGAATTTATGGGAAAGAAATGAAGACTTGAGGTATCTGAGAAGTCACCTAGGATTTGGGAGAACATACATCTAGGTATTTGGATGAGAGTTTGTAACTCCAACTAAAGCAAATCTGTTGGTGTATTCTGTTAGGTACTTAAGAAGAGCTTGTAGAATTTGAATGAGTTAATTCAAAACCATATGTCAAAATGGAGAGTAAGTCAACTGGAAAGCAGCATTGATTCCCCAGAAACAGATTTTTAGGTCACCCCTCAGCCCAAAATAAAGAAGAAAGACGCCTTATAAAGAAGAGAGACAATAACACCTATAATGTTTTGTAACATCTTATTATAGAGTATGTTTATGAAAGCTCTAATTACTAAAATATTTTCCCAGTAATAACAATTTAGTTGAACTTGTTGGTGTTTCAGTGGACTTTTATTAGAAGAAAAAGAAGTTCCTACCCTACTCACCCCAAGCCTTCTACCAATGAAATGTTTCAGATGTTTGTTCTTGGCAAAGGACAATGAGTAGCCAAGTTTGCTTTAGCACATTGCCTCTTACAATTTATGCTGTCATATTTTTATCCACATATTTCATGTTAGATATCCTATAGAGACATTAGATATATATTACTTGTTATTCCATTTCACATACTTAATTCCTTTAAACTAGTGAGAAGTAGTTTAGCCTAGTATATTGCTAAATACAGAAACACAAGAGTAAATGGCTGTGTGAATTTAGAGAATTGAACCATATATAGATACTTTTGAATTATAAATACAACAAAGGAAAATAGCATTTCAGTATATGACCTGTATTTGTTATAATATAGTAATAACATATGGTAAAAAGAGAACATCTACTTTTGGAAATGGTTTAAGAGGAAAAGAATGTTGTTTCTGATGAAAAGATAGACTAATTTTTATAGAGTAGCTGACACCAAACTCTTAATTGTAAAGCTTTAAAATTGTTACAAATAATCTGTAGTGAGGGTACTTAGAAAGAAAACCAAAACTACTATATTTTTTTTCAGAAGGCATTAATAGTCAATTGATGGTTAGGTTGGAGAAAAAGTTACTTAAGTGCAATATTTATATATGATCTAAGAACAATAATATATAAGAAAAAAGTAAGTACTGAAATGACATAGTATACAATGCAAATATAAGATAGTCTAGATATATAAAAGACTATTTCATGAAAGTGAAACAGTGAAACACTGCTACTAAAAAGAAAAAACAAGATGTAGGGTGGGGAGGATACCTAAAAAGAAAAAGGGAAAAATAAACATATTTTTAATTAAGAAAAATGAAGAATGTAGAAGAATGTAGGATGGTGTAAGTAAACTGTATCAAGCAAATAGTCACAATACCTGCCAAAAATATTCTCTAATTGCAGTTATACATACACAGAGCCAAGAACACAGGGTAAGGAGAGAAGGATTGATGGGATAGTGGTGACTATCTTTTTAATGTGTTTTCATTACACTAAAAGATTAGGTAACCAAAAAAAAAAAAAAATAGTGAAGAGAGTTAAACAGGATTAGCCATATTCTGTTCTTCAAAAAACTGTTAAAAATGGTTCTTCTTAAATGTAATAGTAATATTACATCAAAAGATGCTATCTGTAATTTTATGGGTCTTATTGTCATAAACATTACGCTTTTAGCAAGCAGATTCGTTAACATAAATTCATAATTGAGAAATTGATCCACTTGTGAGTTATTTGAAAGGAGGAGGAGATGATATTGTAAAGCCCTAAAGGAACAAAAGGAGGTAAGAAAATTATAAATAGAATATATAGCAATCTTAAATTATCCATCAGTCTATCAATTACTTGATTCATCCATCTAGCCATCTACCCATCAGCTATCCATTATGGAGTATCCACTGTGGATGAGGCACTGGGCAAGGTAAAAAGCAGGCATGGCTCTTCTTTGGAGATGTTTATGTAGAGAAGGCTGTGCAGTGTGAGTGATGGATCCTACACTACAAGACAGAGAAAAACACCTACAATAAAATATTTATTTGTATTTTCTACTATAAAATATCCCATCTGTTTGTTTTAGAAGGCATATTACTCAAACAACAAAATAACAATAAAAACACCAAAAAATATTTTCAGGTGAGCATGCTGACAAAGATTTATAAAGAAATAAACAAGTAGAGTAAAATAATTTTTACAAGGCATTTGGTCAGTTGCTATTTAAATTTTATTGGTTTATTTTGATGACTAAAGCAGACATGAAATAATATCAAATATAGTAAGAAACCTAGAGTGAAAGTAGGAAAATTTACTTTCACTGCTTCCATTTCAGGTGTTATTTAAATTATTTTGGATTTCTTTTTTGTTTACATAATTCTAGCACATTGTATAAGGGGTAGTTGTGTCAGGCTAGGCAGAAGCATGAAGCTGTTTTTTTTGTTGTTGTTTGTTTTTTGTTTTTCCTAGATTCATATGGTTAGAAGGGCTGTGTATGGATGTTGAGATTCCAGCGACATGCGCTAGGCTGAATTGTCTGTTGCCTATTTGGTATAACCACCACGTGAAAGACTGGAATTATTCATGAGCATACTCTTCCTTATATGGATCCAAGTTAGAGTCACCAATAAAAGGAAGTTTCTCATGATTTGGAAAGCAGGAACTAAGTGGAGGCCACCACTCTAAAGAGATTATGGTTGTCAGACATGGAAACTTTGACAGATGTAATGGCTTCATCTAGACATGATGACTTCACAGGCTGCTCCATGAGTTACATATCATGTTAATTGGGGGGGGGGGGGGGCAGGACTATGTAGATGTCTACTAGCTCTGACCTCGTGATGTCTATTTTGTGGCTAAGCACATTTTTTCCCACAACCTGTGGTAGCTTTTTGAAGAATTTTAAGACTTTTTTACAGCAGTTTTAGGTACACAGCAATATTGAGCAGAAGGTACAGATTTTTTTCATATACTTTCTGTCCACACATGTCTAGCCTCCTCCATCAGAGTAATAATTTGTTGCAACTGATAAACCTACATTAACACATCATTATCATCTGAACTCCATAGTTTACATTAGGATTCACTCTTGGTATTGTATGTTCTATGAGTATGGACAAATGTATAATGCCATATATTCACTGTTATAGTGTCAGAGTATTTTCACTGCCTTTAAAATCGTCTGTACTTCATCTATTCATCTCTTGCCACAGCTCCCCTGTCCCAACCTCTGGCAACCACTGATCACTTTTCCATCTCCATAGTTTTGTCATTTCCAGAATGTTATATGGTTGGAATCATATGGTATGTAGCTTTTTTAGATCGGTTTCTTTCATGTAGTAATATACATTTAAAATTCTTCTATGTATTTTCATGGCTTGATAGCTCATTTCCTTTTAGTATTGAATACTGTTCCATTGTCTGGATGTACCACAGTTCATTTATCCTTTCACCCACCTACTGAAGGCATCTTAGTTGCTTCCAAGCTTTGGTAATTATAAATAAAGTTAGTGTAAATACCACATGCCAATTTTTGTGTGGACATGTTAAACTCCTTTGGGTAAATACCATGGAGTATGATTGCTGGATCATATGATAAAACTATGTTTACTTTGTAAAAATGCACTAGCCTGTCTTTCAGAGTGGGTAAACCAGTTTGGATTCCCACCAGGAATGGAAGAGATTTGCTGTTGCTCTTCATCTCTTGCAGCATCGGTTGTCAGTGTTGTGGATTTTGGCAATCCTAATATAGATAGATGTGTGGTGGTATCCCATTGTTTTAAATTACATTTCCCTGATGACATATAATGTGGAGGATCTTTTCATATGCTTATTTGCCATCTGTGTATCTTTTTTGGTGAGGTGTATATTAAGGTTTTTGGTCCATTTTTTATTCTGGTTGTTTGATTTCTTATTGAGTTTTAAGAGTTCTCTGTGTATTTTGGGTAAGAGTCCTTTATGAGGTACATCTTTTGCAAGTATTTTTTCTCTGTCTTGGGCTTGTCGTCTCATTCACTTGACAGAATCTTTTCCAGAGCAGGAAGTTTTTATTTCATTTTTCATTTTTTAAAATATTTTTTAATGTTTATTTATTTTTGAGATTGAGAATGAGAGAGAGAGAGAGAGAGAGAGAGAGAGAGAGAGAGAGAGAGAGAGAGAAAGAGTGCGTGCACAAACAAGGGAGAGGCAGATAGAAAGGGAGACACAGAATCAAAGCAGGCTCCAGGCTTCAAGCTGTCAGCACAGAGCCCGACGCAGGGCTCGAACTCATGGACTGTGAGAACATGTCCTGAACAGAAGTCAAATGCTTAACTGACTGAGCCACCCACGCACCCCTATTTTATTTTTTAGAAAATTTTAATTTCAATGAAATCCAGCTTATCAGTTCTTTCTTTCATGGATCATGCCTTTGGTGTTATATCTAAAAAGTTATTGTCAAACCCAGTCATTTAGATTTTCTCTTATGTGACTTTCATAGTTTTGCACACATGGGTCTGTGATCCATTTTGGGTTACTTTTTATGAAGGATATAAAATCTATGTTCAATTTTTTTTTCTTGCATATGTACATCCAATTGTTCTGGCGCTATTTGTTGAGGAGACTATCTTTGCTCATTGTATTGTCTTTGCTTTTTTGTCAATGACCAGTTGTCTTTATTTATTGTGGTCTATTTCCAGGCTCTTTATTTTGTTGCATTGATCTATTTATTGATTTTTTTTCACTTTTACCACACTTTCTTCACTGCCACTTCTTCCTGTAGCTTTATAGTAAGTCTTGAAGTCAGGTAGTGTCAGTTCTCTGATATTGTTCTCAATATTGTGTTGGCTGTTCAGGATCTTTTGTCTGTTCCTATAAACTTTTTACAGGGAGAAGCAATTATAGTGGGTTTCCCCTAGCCAATCTTATCTTAATAGCTCTTAATTCATAGATCATGGAGCCAGTAAGGGGATTCTTCTAGTTTTGAATATGTATACTGCCTTCCAGAAGTGAGGCTATAACCACAGATGTACTTAGAAATTCACTAACCCTATCATGAGATGGACCTAAGCCAAAACTTTATTAATAAATTCAATCCACTAGCTCTTCCTTGGAATGGCAAACCAAAATGGCATTTTGGGTTACAAAGGATTAATGTCAGTTCCCAAGTCCAGTAATTTCTGAAAAGTCCAGGAATTTTCCTTTTCCTAATGCAGTCATCCTCCTATGACTCCCTCTTGTGGTGATTTAAGTCCTCACTTTGGAAAAACAAAATAAAACAAATGCCCCTATAAAGGGTTGTTGTTGTTGTCATTGTCGTTTTTTGGCATTTACAGTTTAAGTAAAATGTTAGTTGATGTCCAGTTTACTATTGTATACCACTCTGCCCCTCCTGCTCATTATAGTGCCTACAACCATCTTGTTTGATCTGTCTTCACGTATGAGCCCAAACTGGTAGGAATTCCATCTAATTTCACCAGGGCCTTTTCACATGGAAGATTCTAGACTGTAATCCTCATCTTAACCTGATGAGACTACTAAACTTTCTGCTTTGCTTTCCAGATGCTATTTAGTTGTTTAACTTCATACTCCATGTATCTCTACTTTCCAGCAAAATATTGAAGGGAAAATAGGCTCAGCGATGGCTCAGTGCTCATTCCTTCCTTCTCATTAGACTAAATTCTCATTCCTTGCTTTGTCATCTCTCAAGACTTTTTAGCCTTAGGAATGACCACACTCTGTTCCATCTCTACTTGCCAACAGTGAGCAAAATGTTTTGCCCAGGCAAAATCCAGATTCTCAAACAGTTGCCTTGTGGCCAGAGCCAGAAAATACCCCAAGGAAAAAGGCTACAGAATCTCAGTTCATCTTTCATAATTCTCTGTGGGGAATTTTGTCCTCTCTATTCCAGGCTGATTCATTAGATCTCCAATGCCTGTCAAGATTTGTATATTTTCTCATTATATTTGCTCTCAAAGGGAGCGTTGGTATGCCACAAACTACTCCATCATACCTGGAAGCAAATGTTACACTTATTATTTGAAAACAAATAAAATAGTTGTTATTGGTTGATCACATCTTAATGGTAGTGTTTTTAGATTAGCAACTCCTATGCCCCAAATTTCTTCCCCTATGGCCTTATAAAAAGTAATTTTACACACAAAAATAAGATGAATTTTCTAGTTAGATTCTTGCAGACTTTTCCATCTTTGTAATTCACAAGTTTTTAGTTTTTATTTCTTAACAGTCTTTAATATCATCTTTTAAAACAAACAAATAAAATTAATGCTTATTTTTGACAGAAAGAGAGAGACAGAACATGAGTGGGGGAGGGGCAGAGAGAGGGAGACACAGAATCCAAAGCAGGCTCCAGGCTCTGACCTCTGAGCTCCTAGCCCCTGGATCCTGGATCCTAGCTCCTATCTTCTAGCTCCTAGTTCTGAGCTGTCAGCACAGAGCCCAACGCGGGACTTGAACCCACAAGCTGTGAGTTCATGACCTGAGCCTAAGCCAGACACTCAACCAACTGAGGCACCCAGGTGCCCCTAATCTAATATCATCTTAATACACAGATTCAGGTCTCTAATTTCCAATGTTTTAGAAGCTTTTACTTTTGCTTTTCTATCACTTTTATTTCTGGCTTCTTAGTTTTTAGACAGAATTGCTTAATTTTTAATTTCTGTTAGATGTCCCCTGTATCTATCTTCTACTTTTTAAAGAATCATTTTTCTGTTTGTTCATTTTGAATTTTGAAAAAAAAATTTTCAACTTTTCTTCTGTGCTAGTAACATACTTTACTAAAAAGTGAATTTTGCAGTTGGGATTTAATTTTCTTAAAACATTTTTCAATTTGAAATACTCAATTGCTGCATATATGCATATTTAAATCCCAGCTGACCTTTTGCTATGATTTTGATTATCTTTCAAGAACCTCATGTTGTCTCCATGTTGAGAATTTCAAAGAGTTTCAAAAGTTTTTTTTTTTTTTTTTTTTTAGCTAATTGTTTTTTCTCAGTTAATATCTTCCTTTGAGACATTAGGAAACATTCCATTTTGTATTCCCTTTAGTAAGTTTTCAGTAATGAAATCTTTATTTTTTTTTTCCTTTTGCTCAATTATTCTCTACTGAAAATAGATTTATCCAGACCAGGAATTTGCCAATAGACAGGTGATTTGCCTTGCTTATTTTCCATTTTTAATTTAGATAAAAATCCTTATCACAGCTAGAATTAGAGTGTAGAGTGGTATTTCAACATTCCATTCGATGTCTCATACCTAGCAAGCGTTCACTGGTATAGCTTACCTGAGCTGAAGTGGACTATTCCTTAACCTTCATTTTGGTTTTTTGTTTTTTTTTCTTCTTAACCTTCATTCTTGATTCTAGGACACTAAACTGGAAGGACATACAAAAATGACAGTTGTTAGCATGAGTGTTGCCAAGGTTCTTCCTGTTTTTGTCCTATATTGAGTGCTTAATTTATGTGAACTAAAAATGCCAGATATAATAAGCTAGTAATAGTAATTCTCCTTCTCTCCAGCTGCCCTCTACATCAGTCATCCCGCACCCCTTTACACTTCGTGTTCAGTTGTTTTCCAGCAATATCAGTCTAACAATGTCTATAGAAAGGGTAATATTGATGACTCACCTTACAAATCACTTTTATACAAAATTTACATTCTTAGGTTTACTTTCTAGCTTTTTGGTTGTTATGTAACTTGTTCTCTGAACCGAGGTGCAAACAGAGAAAGGAAGAAAAATGTATTTCATTTTTTTTCTGGCAGATTGCATTTTAGATTCAAGAGTATGTCAGCTATTAGATTGTACTTTTTCATTCTATTCTACCGTTCTTGCTCTTATGATTTCCTCCAGCTATGACTTTCAGTACATTTTTAAATTTCTTAATTTCTTCCGTGTCTTTAAAACTATTTTATTGGAACTTGATACAGGAAATGCTAGATATGATTTTACATGAGAAGATATTTCTCCAATTTTAAGGTAAAAAATTGTGTACACATTTTTATAATTATTATTATGGTTTTTTTTTTGAGAGAAAGTGCATGCAAGTGGGGGAGGGACAGAGGGAGAGGGAGAAAGAGAATCTTAAGCAGGCTTCACACCCAGTGCACAGCCCGACATAGGGCTTGATCTCAGGACTGTGAGATCATGACCTGAGCAATCACACAATACTGTTTGATAGCATTTTACCTTCAGTAGAATTTCTTTCAAAATTGCAGTCATTCCTGCCAAACCCAGTCACTGCTTTGTTAACTAAGTTTATGGAATATTCTAAATCCTTTGTTGTCATTTCTACAATTTTCACAGCATCTTAAACAGGAGTAGTTTCCATTTCAAGAAATCACTTTGTTTACTCATCCATAAGAATCAAGTCTTCACCTGTTCAAGTTTTACCATGAGAATATAGCAATTTAGTTCCATCTTCAGGCTCTGCTTCTAATTCTACTTATCTTGCTATTTCTACCACATCTGTGGTTACTACTTTCACTGAAGTCTTGAACTCCTCAAAGTCATCCAGGAGGACTGAAATCAAGTTCTTCCAAACTCCTTTAATATTGACATGTTGACCTCTTCCTATTCAATACAAATGTTCTTAATGGCATTGGTGAATCCTTTCCAGAAGTTTTTTACCTTACTTTTCCCAGATCTTCCAGAAGAATCACTATCTATGACAGCTATAGCCTTACAAAATGTATTTTTTAAATAATAAGACTTAAAAGTCAAAATGACTCCATGACCCATGGGTTGCAGAATATTGTGTTAATAGACTTGAAAATAACATTAATCACATTGTACATCTGCAACAGAGCTCTTGAGTGACAGGGTGCATTGTCAATTAGCAATAATATTTTGTTAGAATGTTTTTTTCAGATCAGTAGGTCTCAACATTAGGCTTAAAATATTCAATAAACCATGTTGTGAACAGATGTGCTGTCATCCAGGCTTTGTTATTCCATTGATGGAGCATAGGCAGAGTAGATTTAGCATAGTTTTTAAGGATTTTAGAACGATTTATGGAATGATCAATGAGCATTGGCTTCAACTTAAAGTCACCAGTTGCATTAGCCTCTAGCAAGGGAGTCAGCCTGTTCTTTGAAGCTGTGAAGCCAAGTATTTACTTCTCTTCTCAGCTCTGAAAGTCCTAGATGGCATCTTCTTCCAATAGAGAGGTGTTTGTCTAGATTAAACATCTGTTGTTTAATGCAGCCACCTTCATTAATTTTCTTAGCTAGAGCTTCTGAAAAATTTGTTGTAGCTTCCACATCAGCACTTAATGCCTCACTTGCAGTTTTATATTATTGTGATGGCTTCCTTCCGTAAGCCTCCAAAACCAACCTCTGCTAGCTTTGAACTTTTCTTCTATAGCTTCCTCAGCTCTTCCAAGGCCTTTCTGGAGATAAGTCTTTGGCGTAAGGGAATGTTGTGGCTGGTTTGATCTGCCCAGACCTCTATAACTTTCTCCATATCAGTAACAAGGCTATTTCACTTTTTTATCATTCATGTGTTTACTAGAGTAGCGTTTTTAATTTCCTTCGGGAACCTTTACTTTGTATTTACAACTTGGCTAAGTGTTTGGCTCAGGGGGCCTAGATTTCAGCCTATTTTGGCTTTGAACATCCTTTCCTCACTGAGCTTAATCATTTCTAGCTTTGGATTTAAAATGAGAGACATGTGACTCTTTCACTCGACCACTTAGGGGCCATTGTAGCATTATTAATTGGCCTCAATTCAATACTGCTATTTCTCAGGCATAGAGAAGTTCAAGGAGAGGGAAAGAGGGGGGAAGTAGCCAGTCAGTGGAGATGTCAGAACATATATAACATTTTTGGATTCAGTGCACCATCTCATATGGGTGAGATTTGTGGCACACCAAAACAATTACAATAGTAACAACGATGATCACTAATCAGCACAACAAACGTAATAATGATGATGAAAAAGTTTGAAATATTGCAAGAATCACCAGTTTGAAATATTGCAAGTGACAAAGAGACACTAAGTCAGCAAATGCTATTGGAGAGATGGTACTGATAAATTTGTTTGATGCAAGTTTGCTGCAAACCTTCAGTTAAAGCAAGGTATAATAAAACAAGGATACCTGTATATAAAATTAATTTTCTCTTCCAATTTTTTGTTGATTACCTTATTTAGTAGTGTTGCAGACTATGGAATAGTATCCTATCCATTATTTTGAATGTGTTTTGATCCTCCTATCCTCTTACTACCAAAACTTACAAAAAAAAAAAAAAAATGTGTTGCAGCATGATGTTCTCTATTATCTTAGTAATTTGGTTAATTTGGAAATTAAGTGTGTCTTTACTTTTGATCTTCTGTGTAATATTATATACTTGAGTTAGTCATTTCATCACATAAACTGTGAGCAAAAACCATTCCATTTACATATTTAAGATCATAGAACATAAAATCTGAGATTGGAACCTTGTTTATGAGTTTTAGTGAGAGGTAAATGCTATGGATCACATTCACCCATGGCCTTAATGACTGAATCAATAGAAGTGAAGTCATGCCTCAAAGAATTGATCATATTTTGACCATATTATTATCATAGCATTTTGCAAAGGGAAATACTGTACCTCTTCTCTTCCCTAACCTGGTTTCATGCATAAACTCTAGAAAGCCAAATCATTTTACTCTTGATGCAGCCACAGTTATAACAACAGTTGAAAGAAATAATGTAATTTTAACAGTTTCTTATCTAACCCAATCTCTGCGTGAGAGATAATCTCATGAGTGTCAAAATCTTTGGGGTATGAAAAGCACATGATTAAAATGATATGAAAGTATCTCTTAGCCATCTGGGAGTATGAAGATTGGTAGAGCCTCCACTGACATAAATGATGAAAGAAACTTCTTAAAGATACTTTGATTTGACAGAGAGGGCAGGAGGTAGTTCCGGATGCATTAGGAAGAGAGAAGGGTAAATGGGACAATGTACATGCCGACCAATGACAGGGATCGGGAGTCAAGTGAGAACCTCAGATTAAGAATGGCATAGGAAAAATTTAAATGAAAAATTTTTAAATAAAAAAAATAAAAATTTTAAATTAAAACAAGTCACACAGAAAATACAGGGGTCTGTTTTTGGTACAAAGAATCCACAACTTTTAATAATGGAATTGAGCTTATACCGTAGGTTCACTAAATTTATTCCCCAGAAACAGTAGCTAGCTGAGCTAAGAGAAGTCATTTTAAAGCAATCAAGATGATGATTCTGGTCCTGCTATTTCATTGACAGCTATTGGTCATAAAAATTGAAAAAAGCCAAGGGTAACTCTAATGGAAAAATAAGACATTTGATACACAACCTCCTGTCAGAAACAAGATCATGAAATATTGAGTCAGGATTAATGGCTAGGGTTTTTTTTAAAAATCACTTATGGTGGGGGGGTTGGGTGGCTGATTTAGTTTAATATAGTTGAATATAGTTGAAGTCAGATGACTTCAGCACAGGTCATGATTTCATGGTTCGTGAGTTCAGGCCCCAGGATGGTCTCTGTGTTGACAGCTCAGAACCTGGAGCCTGCTTCGGATTCTGTGTCTCCCTCTCTCTGCCACTCCCCTACTCACACTCTGTCTCTCTCTGTCTCTCAAAAATGAACAAATGTTAAAAAAAAATAAAAATCACTTATGGTGAAAATCCAGACAAGAAAATGTTTAAAAGTGATTAATATGATTGAGATTTGGAGTTCACAACAATGGGATTGAGTAATATTTTCTACATTATTAGCTGTATGACCTTGTTTAAATTATTTGTTATCTGAAATTTGGCTCCCTCATATAAAGTGAGGATAATATATATGAGGGTTAAATGAGATAAGGCATCCAAAGTACTTGTCATGGTTACTGGACATAATGGACAGAGTACATTTTAGTTATTATTATATATTCAGTTATTAGTTATTTTATAATAATATAATATTTTATTTTATCAACATAAGAATTATGATGATATGGGGTGCCTGGATGGCTCAGTCAGTTAACCATCTGACTCTTGATCTTGACTCAGGTCATGATCTCACAGTTTGTGGTATCGAGCCCTGCATCAGGCCCCGCACTGACAGTACAGAGCCTACTTGGGATTCTCTCTCTCTCTTCCCCCTCCACCCCTCAAAATAAATAAATAAACTTAAAAGTAATTATGGTGATATCTAGTGACAGGTGACAGCTTCCAGATATTAAAATAAAGGGACTGTAGTTTCAGAATCAAGCAAGAGCAATACACAGAAACCCAATATATCAATCAGCCTATGTCAGGAAATGTGGTTGTAGCTAGAAGTGAACAATAATGGAGATTGAAGTTTGAGACTAAGTAAAACATGACAAAACCATGGTCTTTAATAAGATATGGTATCAGTTATTCTCAGTTTGACATGGGTATGTTGATGGAAAAAGGAAGGTAAAGTAAAATCCAGACAAAGGCTTTTCTGAATGCAGTATACCTCAGGGATGTGAAAAAAGAGAAAGAAAAGAAAAAAGAAAAGAAAAGAAAAGAAAAGAAAGAAAAGAGAAAATAAACTAAGCTGTTATAATGAAGGTAAAGTAGGATCAGAAATATTCTAATGCAGTTACCCAACTGACATCCAGGACTTCTTAAGTGCCTCTTGACTAGGGATATGATTGACTAAAACCTTGATGCCTGCGATAGGTAATCACTAACTGTTGACAGTTTTTGAAATGGCAGGAATGTTATCATAGGGAGCTATGCAGATTACTATATCGTGGGTCAGAATTTTGGAAGAGTTTTATAATAGGTTTACTTATCTCTCTTAAAAATGCTGGTATTGGCTTTAACCTACTCCAAAAAGTGATCTTGCCTTTTGAAATGGTTTACCTACCACCTTACTGGCAGGATTTTTTTTTTTTTCTTTTTCTTTTTCTTTTTCTTTTTCTTTTTCTTTTTCTTTTCTTTTTCTTTTTCTTTTTCTTTTTCTTTTTCTTTTTCTTTTTCTTTTTCTTTTTCTTTTCTTTTTCTTCTTTCTTTCTTTCTTTCTTTCTTTCTTTCTTTCTTTCTTTCTTTCTTTCTTTCCCTCTCTCTTTCTGTCTCTCTCTGTCTCTCTGCTAGTACAGGCAATGTCCCTGAGAACTGGTTTATATTTCAGTCTTCCTATTAACTGTTGAATCAGTGTCAAGAGACAATAATTCCTAATATGTGATAAAATTTTAGATCCAGTTTTGAAATTCCAAAAGTAAGAAATTATACAACAAAGACAAGGGATAAACTTCTATTTTAAATGAATTTAAGTGTGGGGCTTTAGAAGAGGGAATGTCACGGAATGCACAAAGATTGGGAGACTATTAGTGCTACATACATAAATAAATATAGAAGTGAAATTCTGGAAGAAAATAGGGTCTGAGACCATGATTGTAAGAACATTTGGGTATATTAACTTTTATCAAGTTCTCCTATCTATTGTATTGCTATTTCTGTTTGTTTCCCTGTGAATAATTAATGCAAAAATTATTAAAATGAAAGGATTCATACGTTTGTGTTCAGTTATACCAGAGAAAAGATGAGGTTAAAAAGCCTGTGTCCCATTTTGTATCCAGTCTTTAAAAAAACATCTGTAAGGACTAGAGTAGGCAGTGGTAGCTACATAGTGGACAGCAGCCCAAATCATTTGTGCATACAATAGAACAAAGAGAATAATGAGAAGAAATGATTCTATCTCAAGGAGATTCCTATGATCCCACCCTTTAATCTTTACATTTTCCCATTAAGAACAGAAGTTGAAAATTTATGGTATGGTAGAATAAGAATATGACTGCTTGGTAAGACAGTATTCTAGGCCACCACAAAATGCTTAAATAATATTTTACACAACCTAGAAACATAATGGGTCATGGTTTCAGAGTTAAGCAATAGACAATACACAGAAATCTGATCTATTAACCTTTGGAAGGAAATGCGGCTGTAGCTACAAAGTGAACAAAAGAAGAAAAAATAAATAAATCCTTATATGCACAAAAAGGGAGGGTTTTTTTTATATGCTTTATGCACAAATAAATACAGTGCTGGCTAAGGATGGCATAGGGAGAAGATTAGTATATAAGATCCCAGAGCAGGAATCTAGAGTTTTAACGGTGAACAGTAAAATAAGATAGGACTTTGAACCTACTCAAAGTAGGGCTAGAATTAGAAATTTACATAAACCAAGAACCTTCAAAGTCTATTGAATTTATGAAAAGAAGTTGAAAATCCTCACCCACTTGTTCAGGTATATTATAATATAGGCTGCCTTCTTCCTTGAACTTTGGGTGGAAAGAAAACTAAAAATCACTTGTAAAAAACCCCAAAAAACAAAAAACACAAAACAAAAAAACTTAAGCCCCCATCATCTGCAGGTGTAGAGTCCCTAGTTATATTGTTCATGTGCTATAGGAATTTGAGAAGTTTCTTAAATGTTTATTTATTTTGAGAGAGAACACACATGCACAAGCCAGGGAGGAGTGGGGGGGGGGCAGAGAGAGAGAGAGAGAGAGAGAGAGAGAGAGAGAATCTCAAGCAGGCTCCATGCTATTAGTGTAGAGGTCGAGACTGGGCTTGATTTCACCAACCATGAGATAGTGACCTGAGCTAAAATCAAGAGTCAGACTGAACCACGCAGATGCCCCTCAACTGAGAAATTAAATAACAACTGGTCTAAGACCTTGTAGTCTGGTGCAACTCTGGAAAAATCTATTGCAGAACTTTTCAAGAAAGAGATTTTCACAGCTAAGAGTACATTTCTTAACACACACACACACACACACACACACACACACACATAATATATAACATATATATTATATAATATAATACATATTAAATACATAATTATATAATATATAATATATATATTTATCCCATACTGAAGATAAGCTTAAAAAGAGAATTATAATGTATAAAAAGAAATAAATCACTAAAATGCTGAAAAAAAAAGTCACCTGTCACAGCAAACAAAATAATTAGGAATATAGATAACAGAACCTAAATCTAAAAGACACTTTAGTGAACCCATTAAAAAAATAACATGTTTTTGGAATCCAATTTCAATTTCACAAGTTCAAAGTAACTCTGTGCTTTAAAGCCATTTTTTTTCCTGAGAAAGAAGGATTAAATTTATGACATCTAATGTGCTTCTAAGAATTTTAAAATGATGGACATTTTAGATATGGGTAGTCTGTGTGATGACTTTATAGATGTAAAAGGACCTGATTGGCAAACAGCGGTCCCGAAAAACAAGATTTGTAGGTACAAAGTGTGTGGACATTTTTGAAGAGCTATAAACCGATTTCAACAAGACTAAAAACTTACTATTTCTAGTAAGTAAAATCCTAAATGCCCCATGACCAAACACCTTTATTGAGAAGATAATTAGTTAAATGCCATCACATTGATTGACACCAACACTCAGTGTAATATGGCTTGATAAAGGCAGAATTGCAAGTAAATTTTACAGTTGGATGTTGCGGGTTTTCCCTATATAAAGAAGGTATATTGGGGCCCTTGGGCGGCTCAGTTGGTTAAGTGTCCGACTTCGGCTCAGGTCATGATCTCACGGTTTGTGAGTTGGAGCCCCGCATCGGGCTCTGTGCTGACAGCTCAGACCCTGCAGCCTGCTTCGGATTCTGTGTCTCACTCTCTTGGCCCCACTTGTGCTCTGTCTCTCTGTCTCACAAAAATAAATAAATATAAAAAAATTAAAAAAGAAAGTATATTAAGAGTAAAAGGTAAATGAGAAAAATGGCAGAATTTCTGGAGAAAATAGACATTAAGATGAATGTCAGAGTCCTAAACATTGTTTAAGAGAAAATTAGTTATTTAAAATAAAACAGAGATAAAGGGATGAAATATCCTCAAGAAAGATGAAGACATGTGGAAGATACAATGAAGAGACAATGTATGTCTGATTGGAAGGACTTGACTGCATTTTCCCTAAGAAATGAAACACAGAAGGACAGGGAAAGGGCAGAAAGGACAAAACTATGAACAGCATTATGTATTTAAGTTAAAACAAGAAAGATGGAATAAATATTTTTATTAGCATTTCTAAATTACCATAAGTATTTCCAGAAGAACAAAGAAATTTTATAGATCTACAATAATTAAATTGTATCATTAGTAAAAAAATGAACCTTCCAAAATGCTTACATATAAAGAATTCCAAAATCCTAGGGAACACAAAACCTCTTTTGTATAGGTATTATTCCAGAGAGTAGAAGAAAATGTGAAAGCCGAGGATGGACCATCTCACCCATATGAGGGAAATTATAGTCCTCGTGTCATATTTGAGATCTTTCAGGCCAGATATGTTTTAGGTTTTACCATTCGCTTTATTTTTTCGAGCGGAAATGAGTATATATTTGCTTATTATATTCTCAATAATGTCTATGCACCACTCTATTGTATTAATAAACAACCTGTTTATATGGATAAACATTAGTATTTCCCCAGCAAAAAGTATGACTATTAACATTATTAAAGTCTATTGTATGTCTTATATTCATTCATATTTTATATTTTGCTAAATTGATAAATAATGGGATAAATATAAACCTCAAATACTAGAACTCTTATTCTTAAGAGATATGTTCAGTAGAATTTTTAATATATCTGGATCCAAACCACATTGTACCTGTACATATTAATGCAGTATGCGTTTATTACAATTGCTTAAAGATATTGAAGATGAAGCATTATTATTGCCATTGTCATCAAACTGGAGTTGGGCCTCTCGTGATAATGATGGAACAAGAGGATCCTTAGGGACAAAATAGCACTACAATAGTAATTTAAAAAGCATTTTTTTTTTTTTGCCCGTTAACATCGTTTTCCTGGCAATTCCTCTTTAGTTGAATAAATGGTCACGAGTATCTTACTGATAAATTCAAGCTGTTCTAAAAGAACAGCTAACAGGATACACATTTGTACTATATCACCAAGATATTTTATCACCTGCATTTATAACACTGTCATTACTATCTTCATTGGGACCTTATGCTTATGTGCATTTAAATACAGTAGAATAACTTCCCCATCATACAGAGAAATCACAATAGATATATTGTTATGAATGTTTATCATTTTTTTCTGTCAACTTCTGACTTATTTATACCTTTGTTTGACAAACATTTAGAATAAGTAACATGGTTTAATAGTCCTCATTAATGAGTTTTCATTTTAAGTTTCAATTTAAGACACTTCATAGGATACATTTTTCATGAAGAATTTGTTCATATTGGTTTGTTATTAGCATTTATTTATTATAAATTTATTATATCCTTATACTAAATTATTTTAGGAAATAATGTTTCCTCATGTTTATTAACTACAGGAAATATGCAGGGTAAAAAGTGTATTTACAATCCTATTTCATAGGGATTTTTGGCATTGATGTTGTCTTATATTTTATTTACACATATGTTATAAATTCCATTTGGTGTTATTTTTTAGTCAATTATATTTTTAAAAGACCTAATTCATAATAAGAATATCCTATACATTTACTCATATAGTTATCCTTTGTCCTTTTTTGTGCTTTTATTTCATTGTGCAGCTCTTATATTTCAATCTATTCTCATTTTATTCTGCCTGAAAGACTAGCTTTTATTGTAATGCTGGTCTATAGGTGATGAACTCTTTCAACTTTTGTATGTCTGAAAAAGTCTATTTTGCCTCAAATTTTTGAAAGATATTTTCTCTGGATATGGAATCCCAAATTGAATTTCTTTGCAATACTTAAAGATAGGGTTCTGTGTCTTCTGAGTTACATTCTTTCAAATGAGAAATCTGCTGTCATCCATATCTTTATTCCTTTGTAAATAACGTGACTGTTTCTTGCTGCTTACAGATTTTCTTGTTTTAAATGGCTTGGGCAATTTCACTAGGATTCATGTGTCTCATGATTGGTTTTTGTTTAGCTTCTTGAGTTTATAGTTTTCATGAAATTTGGATACCTTTCTGCCTTAATGTCTCTAAATATTTTTCTCCCCCTTTCATTGATTTAGGATGCTTAAAATTGATCCGCAATTCACCAATGCTTATCTAACTTTTTAAATTCTCTTGGCATTTAATTTTTGCTAGTTTGTTTTGGTGCTTTTAAAGTTACTAACCTTTTATTCATTAATATCTAATTGTAATTAATCTCATCCAGTATATTCTTTATTTCAGACACTGTAGTTTCAACTCTAAATTTTGATTTGAGTCTTGTATATGGCTTTACCTAACTTTTTGAACATATGGAATTTAGTTCCAATAACTTTTAAAATGTCCTTGTTTTATAAATTAGTATTTGTGTCAGTGCTCATCAATGTCATCAGTAGACTTTCTCCTCACTTTGGGATATATTATCCTACTCTTTTGCATTCCTGGTAATCTGCTTTGATCCATACATTCTGAATCTTGCATTGTTTGTTGTATGCTGGGTACTTTTGTATTCCAGAAGCATTCTTGAGCTTTATTCTGTGACACAATTTAGTATTTAGAAACAGTATGATATTTTTGTTTAGTTATTTGTAAACAGCTGTGATGTTATTAACATTTGTTAGGCAGTACCAAAAGAGCATTTAGTCTAAGGTTAAACATTCACCACCACTGAGGTAACACCCTTCTAAGTACTCTACCCAACACTGTAAATTTTTAGATTTTCTACACTGGCTGAGGGTAATAGATACTAATTTTGTCCCTATTTGATCTCTGAGTATTGTTTCCACTGATCCTTTTGGACAGTGCCTTGGCCTCAAGTAATTTCTACACATTCATGTACTGATCAGTTCTCTCATCTCTAATACTCTGTCTTATAATTCTGGCTACCTTGGTCTATAAAGACTCTAATTTCAATCCTCTTAACTTAAAGGCTCCACTTTGCTTCCCCTTCTCTGTGTCAGGACCTGTAAACTTTTCAGGTCAGGAAGCTGGGGCATTCCTAGGGTTAACGCATTTGTTCCTTGTCTCAGTGATTACTGTCCTTTGTGGCCTGCTGCCCGATGTCTTGAAAACCATTGTTTAACATATTTAGTTTTTTTTTTGTTTGTTTGTTTTAGATGTGTGTCTGAAATTTCTATTTCGATAAAAGAATGTATTTTTATTAAATAAAAGATAATTGAGTTTAAAAGAATGCCACACTGAGATTATAAATTGATTTTAAGCAATTAGATGCTCAGAATTAACCAAACAACTGCATCAAATCTATGTTATGTAGTTATACAGACAATGAAATACACAATAAGAGAAAGTTTGTAAGTTACTGATATAAGATGACTACATTTATTGCTGTAAATTGTCAGCTCCCGAAACTATTAAAATTATCCCATCAACCCCATTATAATAAAAAATACCCATTTTTACCTTTAGGTGATATCAGTTTCTCACAGAATTACTGTAGCTTCAATTTTCAAACTAAGCCAGAAATTCCAAAGAATTCACTCAGAGAATTGGAATAACACAATAATTTCTTTTCTATTATGGAGATCAGTTCAAATGCAGAGAGAGTGAAAGAGAGAGAGAAGGTCTTAGTTAAAAATCTGCCTTTTATCTGACCTCCATTTTTAGATATTTTAGATTTTATAAACTTTTAGTTTAAGTTTTTGAAATACCATTTTAATAGCATCAGATATACAAAGTACATAGGAATGAAAGAAAATGTGTAAGAAAAAATAAATTATTGAGAAACATAAGAAGACCAAAATCAATGGAGAGATTATATATATATACATATATATATATATATGTATATATATATATATGAATTTTTAATCTTCAAAAATTCCAATTCTCCATAATTTAATTCTAGATTTACTACAGCACTATTCAAAATCCCAGTGGAATTGACTAATGGATTCTAAAATTCATATGGAAATGCAATGGACAAAAAATGCCAAGTTAGTCATAAAGAAGAACAAAGAATACTTACATTATCAGATGCAGACACTAAAGATATGTGGTCATGAAACCAACATATCTTTGCGAACAAATAGACTGATATAATATGATTTCTCATAAATAGGTCCACACATACACAGACAATTGAAATATGATGAGGCGGTAATGTAAAGCAGTGAACCCAATATAGCATCTTAACAATAAAAAAACAAAACCAGATCTAAGTGATATCTATATAGAAAAAAGTGAAAGTGGACCCCTATCTCATGCAAAACAAGTCACTTCTAGCCAGATCAAAGACTTGAATGTGAAATCCCAAACTGTACATATTTCTAGCATGTACTATAGAAAATAATCTCCAATATTTTATGGTAAAGAGAGACTTGTGAAACAAGGGGTAAAAAACACCAAATACAAATTAAAATAATAATAAAATTTAATAAAAGTGCAAAATGCCAAAAGATACTTTACGGAAAGAAAAGGCAAGATTGCAAGTGAAGAAGATATTTGTTACATACACAATAGACCATGAATTAACTAGTCCCTAGAATGGATAACGAATGCTTACATCAATGAGAGAAAGAGAAGGAATCAGTATTACGATTAAGTACTTCACATGTGAGGAAATGCAAATGGCTGACAAAAACGTGAAAAGGTTTTCAACGCTTGATAATACGGAAAAAGTTAATTAAAAAGACAATATGTTACCACTGCTCACCAATCATAAACATGTGATGATCATATTGGCAAGGTTACAGACACACAGTATCTTCGTATTCTAGTTACTAAGAATGCATATTGCTTTAACCACCTTGGAACAGTTTGGCATTATTTAACCAATTTTAAGACACAGACACGCTGTCATTTAGCAATTTTTCTCGTAAGCATAAATGCAAATCTTCTATATACTTTTCTCAGCATATATGAAGAAGAATTTTCTTTGCCTATGTGTTTTTAATTAGATTTGATAATAGCACACATATATTTCATTAGTAAAATGGATTAATACAATAAATATATAAATAAATAAAAATACAATGAATAAATATATTCATTCAATGCAAAGTAAAGCGCAAAAAATTAATAAGCAATGTAAAGTATAGGCTAAAGTATAGCTGAATTTCTGAAACTTAATTCTTGAAGAAAAAAGACCCAGAAGAATTCATATTATGTTCATCTAAAAGTACAACTAGGGAAGAATAACTGCAGAAGATAAAAGAATGTGCATGATCTGATAAACTTCTTGATTCCTATTATATCAATCTTTCTTCACATTAACAGATAGGGAAGATGGGAATCCAAGTTTAAGGAGGGTTTGAAAAATCAGGCTACAGGAAACTCTAGAAAACAATCAACTTGATTAAACTGTTAGAAACAAAATATGGATTATAGAAGCAAGGTCAGAATTATTAAAAATAATTTACGCCATTCATCATTCACTGTGAGCGGTCAAAATAAATAGGCAAGGTATTTATTTTAAAATTTCAATTAGATGAGACACCTGGGTGGCTCAGTAAGTTAAGTGCCTGACTTTGGCTTAGGTCATGATCTCAGGGTTTGTGAGTTCTAGAGCCCTGCATTGGTCCCTCTGCTGTCACTGCACAGCCGGCTTTGGATCCTTTTTTCCCCCACTCTCCCTCTGTCCCTCCCCCACGAAATAAATAAAAGATTAAAAAAAAAAACCCAAAATTTCAACTAGAAACATGTGAAATTGTTTATTTAAATCAATGAGAAATAATTCTACTTACTGAAATATAGATATTAATATTCTCTTGATTTAAACCAAACAATTAGAATATAATTTATCTTATAATCAAATTTTAAATTTTTAGAAGAAATTCAAATTATAAATTCCAACAAACGTCTGGTAACATGTGCTATACTTACTTTAGCAAAGCATGTTCTATACACATTTAAAAAGATTGCACAGTTGTAATTATTTTTCTATTTTTTCCTTTGTTTTATTATTCTTTTCTCCGTATATTATTTTTTCACACTGTAATACTCTTTTCCATCCTTGGAATAAAGCCAACAATAAATAACCTGTCAGGATCAATTCCAAGTTGTATAATATATGGGCTATTAACAAAGAGAGCACAGCTGGTTTGTGTGCATCTTTAGTTTTATTTCATGGAAACAGTAGATAATTATGGGGAAATAGGAAGAAATACATGATTTTAATATTAATTATTGACAATCAGTTTAGGGGAGGATACTCATATTAAAATACATGATTTTAATATTAATTATTGATAATCAGGTTAGAGGAGGATACTCATAATAGAGGAGGCATCTATTTTTAAGAATGTTATAAAATAAGTTTATTTTCTTGTACCCATGTATTTTTTTAACATACAGTAGAAGGATAAAGGCAAGATCTTGTTGAGCAGCTTTTCAAAATTCAAGGTCTCTTTTTTTTTTTTTTTTTTTTTACTTTAATCATCTTGTAAAGCCTAAAGCTAACATTTTCTTTCCCTGATACCCTTTTTGCTTTCTAATTCATATATGTCCTTAGTAAGGAGATAATGTTCATTTTTCTTTTTTCTTCTTTCCTTCCTTTTCCCTCACACCAAATTACTTCCTCGAATAACATATAGCATTTTATGTTATAGTTATATGAACTTGGAATGCAGTTTCAGTTAACTTAAATGTGAGCAGAAATTCATTACTAGATCTTAATTATTTAAAAACTTGAATATAAAAACATGTTTAAAAAATATACCCCATTGTGCAATGTACTAAATTATACCTTTGGCCCCTTCGAGGCATGTCTTCTTGTGACTAAGCATTGTTTTTTTATGAGAATGAATGGGACTGCTACCGTATTCTGTCAGTAGGTTGGAAAAACTTTCATATGCCTGTGTCTTTCAGGCAATCATTCTTCCAAATATGTTCAAATTCAGAATGATGGTTGTGAAAATTAAGACCTCTATCTATTTAGAATTTTTTTGTATGGCCCTTCACCTACACAAGTTTTATTTTAATTTTTGTTGCAATCATTTTGACCTTTTAAAAAAGTTACTTTTTAAAACAAATTAAGAATTCTAATGTTTGCTTTTATCATCACATTGGTGATATCATAAGAACTTCAGTGGTTTTTCTTCTACATGCACACTGAAAAGCTTTGAAAACTTTGGTCTTAAGCATTACTTACCGTAGAATGGAAAATTCCTAGATTCTACTTGACTGTGCATTCACTGAGGTAGGCGATAGGAATTAAGAAAAACCACACCGAAAAAATTGCCCTAAGTCACTACAGATTTGTATGTGTATTTGTATGTTGTCATATAAATCATTTTCCAGCATGGTTGACTTCTGCATTAGACCAAGCTATGGAAAATTGTATTCAAGTTAGTCAAGAAACTAGAACATTCTGGTTGTAAGAAAAGTGTCTGTAAAAGCAGAATGTGACAGCTCTGCTCAAATAGAAAGTCTCTCCTAACATTCCGCAGTGCCTATCTCTCAGGCTATTGACAACTCTAAAAAGTCTGATCATTAATTGCTACAAAATTTCCTTGAAAAAGGAAAAACAAATATATACAATTCAAACTTATTTTTCAAGTATTCTCTCCCCATGAATTTCTTCAGGATTCTATGAAGAAAAATATTCTACATTTCTTTGATACAAGGCTAAAGCAAAACTAATTCTGGTACAAATGGCTCAAATTTTGGATTGAATTGTTTCCTGATACCCATTACAGGTTTGAATATTAATGACTTCTCTTACTGAGAAACTGCATATTTCCATCTGCCCTGAGCTCCAAGAGCTCTCTGACTGCAGCTCTCAGTTCCTGACAAATATGACAAAGAGGTTGCTCTGAGCTGCTCATATGTTCATATTCAATATGTGGGGTTTTTTTTAACATTAGCCATCAAAATGGCTGTTTTTTTTTCCTAAAAGGAGTGTCAGGATAAGCTACTGAAATGGATAAACTTGTCTTTAGCACAATGTAGTTATGATGCTATGGTGTAAAATATGTTATACACATGAACAGATGAGAACTGGAGGAAGTATATTAAAAATCCTATTTAAAAAATAATGTACAGATGATGGCAATGTTTGTTATTTCTTATAGGATCTCTTTAATATATCGGTGACTGCCATTTGAAGCAATGTAGGGAGACCTGAAGGTGGGCTGTTTACTGCCACACCTTATCTAGCATTAGATAAATGAAGTGTGGAGGAATCTGTTCTTAGATGCCTTTTGTTAGCAATGTGATAGCATCAGTCTTTAATTTATTAAAATAATAGCCTTTTTAATATTACTTGCAGTTAGCATTTTACATCTCCCATCACATTTGGACATTTCAATTTGCATAGATTTGAGTGATTGTTTAATTTTGAGAAATTAAGCTATCACTTTTAACTTTCAACTCACATAAATCACTTTTATGGCTAAATGTTGAAAAGGACAAATGTAATAAATGCTTGAAGAAAAGGCAGGAGTATCTTACTTCTGTTCTTGTGAGTTGGTATTTGGCAAAATATCAGTAATGGAGCAGGTGTTTTAAGAATAAAGAAATCACTGTTTCAGTAATTTCTAAAATTACATACATAATACAGAATTTTCAAGCTCATATTTAAAAAGAAAAGCTTCCGTACGTTTCAGATTGGTAGCTGAAATTAGGTGAGTTAATAGGTGAATTCTAAAGGGATATGAAGAATTACAATAATTTAGCTACAATTTATTGAACATTTACTACATGTCAAGATCCGTGCTAGGTACTTGATATGGATTATTTCTAATACCACCAGTAATCACGCAAGATGATGGGGTTAGCTTGATTTAAGTTGTGGGAATTTAAACTTGGAATTTAAGTAATTTACCCAAGGGACACAGAAAAATTGAATTTCAACTGAAGTCCTCATTCTTAAAAGCCCATGTCTTTACCATTGCATAATCTCAGATGACCTTAAAACTGAGTTACACAGAATAGTCACTCCTTTCTCTTCCTTTCTCCCATATTTTCCTCATCTACATCACCTTAGGAAAATGACCTCTGAAACTAGGATGTATCAAATCTTTACCAGCATGAGTATCTGGGTTTTAGTCAGAAATTAGGGCACAGTTCTCAGGGCAACATTTTAAGACGTTGTATGTCCAGAAGGTTTTCTAAACTCCCTAAGTTATACTGAATTGTAACTTCTATCCTTGATGAGATCTCTTTCAAGGAAAATTAAAGGTGCAAGTTACAGAGGTGAGGAGTTGAAGGTGATGGCAATAGTAGTGACAAGGTTCCCAGAAGGATTTACCTGGACTTACATAATAGGAGTTTACATGGGAACCTAAGTATGGAGTGTTGGTTGCTATTTTAATTCAGCCAAAAACCAAGGCAAGAAAAGTTGATCTTTTATTTAACTCATTAGATTACTTGTTAGTTTTAGGAAGCAAATCATGATTTTAAGGTCTGCAAGATGCTAAGATAAGCCACAAAATGAAATGATGGGTGTGCCTTAATTTGCTTCATATTTTTTAGAACAAAAGTGGGCAGCTATCTTTTACCTCAATAAGTTTTGAGTGCAGTCCTATTTCAAAACAAAGGTACATATTAGCAACTCCTTTAGCCTTATTGTTAAAATTTTGTGCTGTGTTTTTCCTTTTATCTCTTGATGAATAAAACATGATAAATAAAACATGAAAAGGTGAGAAGGTGTTGTGCATAGTGATGGGAATTTGCAAATATAGAAGCTCCCTCTTTGATTTCCCATCAAGTTACTTATTTAATTAATTCTGATTTAATTTCTGATGAAATTTTAGAGATATAATATGCAGTAAATATGTATTTTATATACTGAGTTTAATACAAAATATATTCTGATTAAGCCTGTACAAATTACAATCTTATTTTATTATTGTAGAATGATGTGATTAGGGAGTGTCAACCAGTGCGGAAACACTCACCAACAAATCATACATCCTGCTGAACAAATTGCAAATGGAGCCCAGTCAGCATAAACACCTATATCTTGCTTTAGTTCTATGGGTAAGACATTAGAAAAAAAGCAGTCTAAGGCTATATTAGTCATGAACATGACTCTTATGATTCAAGCATGTCTTTTCACTTTGTTTTCAGCTGACACCATGGCTGCTGACAGCCTTCCTGTCATTCCTCAGTCACCAATTGCATAAGCCAGTCAGTTGAAAAGATCAGTGTGGATCCCTGAGAAGTCCCCAGTTGTGCTTCTCAATAAAACTTTAGAGCTAAAAGCTTATAGAGCCCAGGAGGGGAAATAAGGAAACCGGAGACTGCAGCATTGCACAAATGAAAAAATTAAAAAAAAATCCCTTTCAAAAAATAATCCCGTGGCTTCCACAAATTCTCAGCTCCTCACTCCTCTGGGGTGGTGGTGAGGCCCAGTTATCTGGTTGCTTTCATTATTTATTGAAAAGCACCGTGGGGAGCAACACATTGCTCCCCACAGTGTAATTCAATGGATAATGAATTAATGAACAGAAGCGCGAAGAGATTTGTGCTTCAGAAGGAAAGAAAAGATGTTTGTGTGCAGCAAAGAGGCTAGAGGAATAAATAGAAAAAAGTTTCTGCTGAATGTAAAAAAGGGTAGTCCTGTAAAAAGGGTATTGTCCCAATACCTTGCCTCCTTCTCTTATAAAACTGAAATAATAAGAGAAAATAAAATATAATTGAATAATCCTAATATCAAAGAGGCCAGCAATGTAACCTTTGGGTTTGAACACTGATATAATAAATGTATGTCAAAAATTAAAAAAAAAAACAATCTACACAATAGTTTTGGTTTTAAAAAAGTGAAAATAAATGGTTCATGAACATGTGTGGCCATTAATGTGAAAGCCAATATTGTTGTTCCATGATAAGCAGAGAAGGTCAATACAGAGACCCAATGGCATTCAGAAACTACACATTTTCATTTTTTCATCTCTGGACTCTGTATTAGTTTTACTCTTCTCATGTGAGGATGTCTCCTCTGATTCACTGGATTTCTTTTCTTCTAGGAGCCATGAGATGTTAAGATTGCTGGATTGTTGAATATGGTCTTTCACAAAATTTTCTTGTGGTTTACTTGGATACAAACAGATCTACAGAACTGTTAATAAATAATCATATATCTGGGGGCTCCTGGGTGGCTCAGTAGGTTAAGTGTCCGACCTCAGCTCAGGTCATGATCTCATAGTCTGTGGGTTCGAGCCCCGCGTCGGGCTCTGGGCTGACAGCCGGGGCCTGGAGCCTGCTTCGAATTCTGTGTCTCCCTCTCTCTCTGCCCTTCCCCTGCTCATGCTCTGTCTCTCTTTGTCTCAAAAATAAATAAAAACATTAAAAAATTAAAAAAAAAAAGAAAAAAATGATCATATATCTGATATTTCTACTGTGGGATAATTGGAAAAACTCCTTCACTTGGGATCCAAAACAAATCCATCCATGGTGAAAAGTGCCATGTCATATTTCAAATATATTGCCACCACTGTAATTAATATAACAACTCTCTTTAAAACTTATCTAATAAATATTTCCTAAATATTTCTTATTGTAAAGCCATGTGTAAGAGTAGTGCTCTCTGATGCTACGTTTTTCTTCCTCAGAACAGGAAGAGTTCTTTCTCCTCACCAATTAATTTGAAACAGTTTTAGAAATATGGGCGCAGATGGATTCAATGGCTGCCTTATGCACATGCATAAATCTGAATAGGGGCCCTCATATACACGTAGACACACATGTGAAGAAAATATGAAACTTGGAGTCAGCTAACAGGGTGAAATAAGCCTCAAGTTCACTGTCAGATGAGTAAGAAATATGAATAAAGCAAAATTGTTAAAAACGTTAAGAGTTTGCAATTGAAATGAGGTGTGTTAAGTAAGAATGGACTAAGAATCCAGAGGGCCAATTAAGAATCTCATGAAGGGGGCGCCTGGGTGGCGCAGTCGGTTAAGCGTCCGACTTCAGCCAGGTCACGATCTCGCGGTCCGTGAGTTCGAGCCACGCGTCAGGCTCTGGGCTGATGGCTCGGAGCCTGGAGCCTGTTTCCGATTCTGTGTCTCCCTCTCTCTCTGCCCCTCCCCCGTTCATGCTCTGTCTCTCTCTGTCCCAAAAATAAATAAAAAACGTTGAAAAAAAAAAAAATTAAAAAAAAAAAGAATCTCATGAAGAAAGTAGGGCATTAAGACAGTGTCTGCAATGATAATGTCTTTGTTCATACAGTGAAATTTAAAATACTACAAATTAAAGAAAGTTGATTTACATGAAACTTTTTAATAAACTTAAGCCCATTTAAATAGCTAATCACCAATGCCATCCTAATGTACATACAGTGCTTGATATGAATTATCAGTATTTCCTTTATAGCCAAGCCCTCCCTCATTTTTCTTTATTATCTTTATTATGCTTGTGTGGAAATAGTCCATGTTCTAGAGGAAGAGAGATTAAACTCTACCTAAGAGTATTTACTTTTGACCTTAGGTAACAGTCTAGGAGTCTACTGGTAAATGTAAAATATATAGGTAAAAGTTCTAATATCATTAGATTTTGTTAGCCAGGAGCTATAAAATACATCTGACACTAAATGAGCAAACAATTAATGTTAGCTCATACTATTTATATTATGGTACTTAAAAAAATTCTTTCTCATTAGTTTATAAGGTCACATGATTTTCAGTTTGCAATATTTTTTCCTAGCACTTGTCCAAAGTTTATAAGCTATTATACTTTTCCTTATTCTTCATTCATTTCAAAAATTATTTAACCAATATTTCTAGTTTTAATTTTTTAGTTTTAATTCTTAATATTTTAGTCAAGTTTCTTTACTTTTTCTTCTATTTCTTCTATAACATTAACATTTAATTTTTCTCATTTCCTTTAAAAATTCTTATGATTTTGTATTAAAACTTAATTCTTCCTGGGGTGCCTGGGTGGCTAAGTTGGTTGAGCATCCAACTTCAGCTCAAGTCATGATCTCATGGTTGATGGGTTCGGCCCAGTGTTGGGCTCTGTGCTGACAGCTCAGAGCCTGGAGCCTGCTTCAGATTCTATGTCTCCCTATTTCTCTGCCTACCGCCCACCTCCCTCCTTGCACTCTCTCTTAAAAATAAACATTAAAAACATTAAAAAAAAAAGTGAATTCTTCCTATTTTGGGTACCACTGTATTTTTTTTTAACTTTTCACTTTTAGCTTTTAGTTTTTGTCCATCGATTTTGTTTTTGTTAGTATTTTATTTTACTGTATTTATTTTTTACTATAAATACTTTTGAACTTAATGGTATTTCTTATTAAAATTTACATAAATCTTGTCAGCAGAGATTTAGGAGCTACAGGTTTAAAGATGGTCAATTTAATTTAATTAATTTAATTTATCTTAATGTTTCTTTATTTTGAGAGAGAAAGAGGGGAGGGGCAGAGACAGAAGGAGAGAGAGAATTTTAGAGAATCCTGTGCTGTCAGTGCAGAGCCCTATGCAGGGCTTCATCTCACCAACCATGAGATCATGACCTGAGCCAAAATCATGAGTAAGATGCTGAACCTACTAAGCCACCCAGGTGCCCCGAGAGATGGAAAATTTCATTAAAAAAATTTTTTTTAACGTTTATTCATTTTTGAGAGAGAGAGAGAGAGAGAGCATGAGTGGGAGAGGGGCAGAGAGAGAGGGAGACACAGAATCTGAAGCAGGCTCCAGGCTTTGAGCTGTCAGCACAGACCCCAGCTTGGGGCTTGAACCCATGAACCGTGAGATCATTACCTGAGCCGAAGTCGGACACTCAACCAACTGAGCCCCCCAGGCACCCCAGGGATGGAAAATTTAAAGGCCTATTTACCCCATCACATCTAATTTCCTGCAGCTCTATGTCTAGGACTCTGCAATAAACCTCAAATGCAAGCAAACAGGAAGGAAGGAAGGAAGGAAGGAAGGAAGGAAGGAAGGAAGGAAGGAAGGAAGAAAGATGTCCCTGGATTGCATAAAAAATCTGCTAGTTATTTCAAGATCTTTTCTGTAGATTCATGATAAACTCAGCATAGATAGTTTACTTGAGTGGTTACAGTGTTTTGACATCATCTACCAGCCAATGTACTTTTGGGTAGCTCTTTGCTTTGAAATCCGTCCAATATAAAAAGGCCGTGGATTTTGAGCATGCTATGAACATGATCTCTGTGATCTCTGTGATTACTCTCTGTGATTACTGTGATCTCTGGTACCCTGAGAGAAAGCTCTGATACATTGTTTTATAAATACATGAATTAAATTTTTTTTAAATGTTTATTTTTTGAGAGAGAGAGTGAGCAGGGGAGGTGCAGAGAAGAGAGAGAGAGAGAGAGAGAGAGAGAGAGAGAGAGAGAGAGAGAGAGAGGGAGAATCTGAAGCAGACTCCAGGTTCTGGGCTGTCAGCTCAGAGACCTGACCTGACACTGGGCTTGAACTCACAAGGCATGAGATAATAACCTGAGCTGAAGTCAGAGGCTTAATCGATTGAGCCACCCAGGTGCCCTTATATGAATGACTCTAATTCAGTTATGCTGAATGTTAAGTTCTGCCTTAGTATTTATGAGATGTCTTTTGTGATATGACATAACATTTAGTTTATATAATTCACTCTATTTAAAATAAAAAACTCCCAAGTTCCTGAAAGTTTGCTTTTTGTCTCTAAGTGTTTGGTTTCAGAGTTTGGAAGCACTTAATATCATTTCAGAACTTTTTCTCTCTCTTTTAAAACATATACAATCAGAATAAAAATGGAAAAAACTAAGCAACTTAAGAGTTTAAGAATCTTAGAAATGAGGCTAGGAAAAATAATAAATACAGATAAGAAAAATAATTACATGCATAGACCAAACACTACATGTGTGAATTCTGAATGATTGGTGTATATAATTTCAGATTAATTTTCATGTATTGCAAAAATATTACTTTAAAGACACTAGTTCATTAATATAGAAGTTTCATGTTTTATACAGATGACTAAGTTTCTTATACTGGGAATCTTTTATCTTTGCCTTTGTTCTGGGTTTTCTTTTGGTCATGTTGCTGTAGTTGCTTTTAATCTAATTTAATTTTAATTCTAATTGTGGGATGTTTAAATTCTCTTTAAAAATGTCTAATATTTTCTCTATTAAAAATATATTCCATTATGTCTACTATGTATATAATTAATACTTCAGTTTATAACTCCTGTTGCCCAAACTTTTACAGTGAGGAAAATCAGAGGTAACTCTCTGCATTATAATTTACTTCAAGCTTCTGTATGATATACAAGCCTTGCTAATGTGTCTGTAGATATTTGTGGATTTTTTAAAGGAAGCTGGCGATAATTTATACTTTTTAGCTGCCTTCAAAACACTTCAGTGGTACAAAGATCACAAATGCCAGACTTGTCTCCATTTTTCTAAGAGAAATTAAATCTATTTACAACATTCAAAAATTAGAAGACTTAACAGAAGTATGGATTTCTGGATTTTCCCGCAGAATTAAGAGTTTTTACAATACTAGCAATATTTTTAAAAAAAATTTTTAATGTTTATTTATTTTTGAGAGACAGAGTGCAAGTGGGGGAGGGGCAGTGAGAGAGGGAGACATAGAATCTGAAGCATGGTCCAGGCTCTGAGCTATCAGCACAGAACCCGATGCAGCGCTTGAACTCATGAACCCTGAAATCATGACCTGAGCTGAAGTCAGATGCTTAACTGACTGAGCCACCCAGGCACCCCAATACTAGCAATATTTTATCATGAGCTGTGACTGTCACACTAAGGAGGGCATGAGCTCCTCAGTTCACCACAGTCTCTACTTCTCTCTGTTGTGGACCTAAACCACCTGGCTTTGGTTTTTTATGATCGATAGCCACTTGGTCTCTGTATGCATTTAAAATGGAAATCCCAGCTTTATTGCTCTTTCCTATTTTTCATTATCAACATCCTTCCTATGGGGCAATCATATTAATTTCCCGAGGCTTATCATATTTTGTCACACTTGGTTAAACTGGCTGCTTAACTGCAACATGTTCAATATACCAGGGTTACAAATGCATTAACAAATCTGATTTTCTTTGTAAAGATGCTGGAGCGTCCTTTATTTCCTAATTAGAAGCAACTGGTGAACTATGATTGTGATTATCATGGTATAGATACCTGCAATATATTAGTTTATTGATTTCATTAAATTATCCTCCTTCTCTGGTTTAGAATGGTAAGATAATAGTGAATGCCTAGCTTTGGTCTATATTCATAGATGTTCCATCAAATGCAAAAAGCAAGGACAAACCTTAGCGATCACTGCATACACAGCTTAACCTTGAAGCTAGTTTTGTGATAAACAGCAGGGGCTAATGAGAAATGGCAGCTTTCTGCTTGCATGAGGATCACCCTGGCCATCAGAGCTCAACAATGCCTAAAATAAAGCCAACAGTGAAAAAGGTTGAACTGATTCCAGAAAAAGTCTGGAGGAATTAATAATTCAGGAAAAGCTAGAATGAGAAAAAAATAATATGTAGGAAAGAGCAATTTTTTGTGAATATTGTAAGAAGTAAAATGCTAGGTAAAATATTAAATATAGAAGTAGTAGTGACTTGGGGCAGTAAAATATGGGTTTAAATCTTGGCACTTTTGATATTTAGCTGTTTAATGGGTGGCTATTGGCCTAGGGAAACTAGTTAACCTCTGACAGTTTCCTCATCTTTATAGTGTCAGCTATATACGCTTAGAGAAAAATGTTTGAGATACACATATATTTGTGTGTGTTTGTATATTTATACATATATACACATAGCAGTCATCCAATAAATAGCATCAGGAGTTGCTGCAGCTGCAGCTGAGGCTACTATTTCCATTACATTACTCCTACTAATTCTATCGCTGTATACTATAGTCTTGCACCTGTCACTTTCTATCACACTAAACAGAGTTTGTGAAGAGCACCGAACTCTTCCATGTGCTATCAGGAGACTACCTTCTACACTCTGGAACTGCTGACCCATTATGATCTGTTATATTTAATTACCACCTCTAGAAGAGTCTGCACTCTATAAACAAAGAAGGATGCTGTCTTCTAATTCTTGCTGAAATTTTGGGAATTACACCCCAGGCTTTATATTAGATTTATACTCCCTTACTCACCACTTGACCATGTGAGCTATTTTTTTTTCAATATGCCAGTATGAACCAAAAATAATTCCAATCGTTTGCAAATCCAGTAAGACATTTGTTGAAAAAGGAATGCTATGTTTGACAAAAAAGAAACAAAACCTCTATTTCTATAGACTTCAAAGAGTCTCAAACACCTCTCTTCATAGCTTCTCTAACATCAAAGATTCTATATCCTGGCTCTTGAGTTCAGGAAGGAAATGGAATGGAGAAGCTGGTGTTCGGTTAGTGAATTACTATGCAGATCTGTAACCCTTGACCACGGACTTTCTAGCCTTTCTTTTTTGAATCAGACTCAGAAATATATCTCCCAAAATGGCCCTTGTCAGGTATTCATTGTTTATTTCAAGGAATAATCAGGAAGGAAATGAAATATTGGCTGCCTTCCAGACCTGAGAAAAATTATTTAGTTGTTCTTTTTGTCCTATAGTTGATGTTAAAAATAGGAATAAGAATGGTTAGAACTTGGATTAAAGTAGCATTTGTCTTATGTAAGTAGTATATATTTACTTTTTAGAAATCATCTCTGCACTAACATAATTGTGGGGACTGAAAGCTATCTTTTCTCTAGTTACGAATACCAACTTAGGAGCAGGAGGACAGACATTCAAGAAAGATTCTAATGTTGAAGATTTATATTTATATGAGTGTATTTATAATAAATAACTAAATACCTTTTTGACTTATTACAAATACATGTCATTACAATCAAAATTAATATAACTTCTATTGAAAATTATAGTTTTATACATAAATATTTTTTCCTACTTCTTTTAGTAGTGACAGGCAAACTTTGTGCAGAAAATCCTTCCTATAAAGGCCTTCATGAAAATCTCAACCAAAGAAATAGTTTTAAGACATCAGAGAATTTCTAAGGCAATGAGATGTTATAAGGCCATGGTCTTTTAGAGAAGGAAAGTAAATGCTTCTCTCAAGAGATATGAGCTAAATATAGAGCTTTCCCCTCTTTGAGATATTTGTTGGCTTAAAAATTGCAAGGAGAGGATGAGAAGAATTGGGGGCTAAAACAAAATAGATCTGCTGGCAATTTTACAGGATCAGGAGGCAATAATACAGAATCCTTGGGATCTACGAAAGAGAGGATCTGTGTGATAATACCCCAGGGTTTTATTAGGGACCTCCAACAAAGGTGTAGGCCTACATCCTAGAAATAAGATGAAGAGAAAATAAACAATCTTCTAAAAAGGACTGGAACAGAGATAATTTCCCATTCTTTGAGTAAATTAAGTTTTGCTTGCTTATTTTTGTTTGTGTTTTTGTTTTGTGAACAAAAGTAAATCTTCTTTGGAGGAATGTAATACCAAACAGAGGCACAAATTGTCTCTATAACTTTTCATTCAAAATGTATGACAATCAGCCAAAATTTGCAGAACTGTCACGAGATAAGTTGTCATGACATAAGCCATAATAAAAATAGATAATAAAAGAGACATGCAGGATATATAGGTTTGAATTTATCAAACAACAATTTACACACGAGAGTAATAAGTTCAAGAACTTAGATAACAACAGGGACAATTGCAGTTGGAAAATATAAAAAAGTATCCAGTGGCAATTCTAGGACTTGAACCATACCATGACCATGAATGAAATTAAGAATTGAAACTTTATTTTGTAACAGGGTAGAAAAATCTAAAGAAAAAGAAGTTAGCTAGGACATGAAACAGAAGAAAATCCCAACTATAATACTGAGAGAAAAAAGAATGAAAAGTACAGATAGAGTATAAGAAAGTTCCTAGCATATATCTGTACATATATGGTGGAAATGCGAAGAGAGACAATTTGATGGAAGTAATATCTGAAGAGATAACTGATAAAAAATTTTCTAAATTATATTAAGCCCTAGCTCCAGAATAAACTAAAATAAAAAAAAACAAAACTTCATCAAGCAAATGAAAATATAACTTGTGAAAAGCAAAAGCAATAAAAACCTTAAAGGCAGACAGAGGAAAAAACAAGTTCAGAGAAACTCTAAAACTGACTCAGCCTTTTCAATGGACAATAAAAAACTGAAAGAATGATATGGCCATCTTCAAAGATGTGAAACAAAATAACCACAGATCTAGAATTCTATTTCCAGCAAAATTCTGCTATAAAAATTAGTTTTAAACTAGGAAATTTTGATATAAAAATGAGATAATCAGCAACATATAAGTAATAAGAAAATACTAAACTCTTCTGCCATCAAAAGGAAAATAATCCCAGATGGACGCAAGAATATGAAGAAAGGAATGAAAAGGGTAAATGTGATAAATAAAGGATAATTATTTATGACATGTTGAGGGTATGGTAAAGTATTTTTTTGTAAAAATAGAAGATTACTACATGGTAAAATTGCATAAAAATTGGGAGAATATGAATGAATTAAAACATTTTAAAGTCTTTATATTGACTGGGATTGGTAAAGTAAAATTTTCACTATACTTTAAGAAATCAGTAATATATGTTGTAATAGTTGTGGAACTGTTTGTTTATTTATTTATATATATTCAAATTTGCTATAAATACAGAACAGTATAAAAATCAGAAACATATAGTTTAATTATCACAAGGTTAACACAACTGTGTTAACACCTTAGAGAAAATTTCATATATATATGTAATTACATATTTATGTATATGTTTAAAATACACATGCTGTTTTCCTCTGAATGTTGTTTTGTGTTTACTGGGTTTATACATATATGTATATATATGAATATATATATATACACACATATATATATACACATGCACATATATATTTATATGTCTATATATTATATATTATATAGTATGTTATATATATAATATATATATTATGTTTATATTATATATAAATATAATGGGATATCTCTCAAAAAAGATTCATTCGTGTTCTCCCACTTTTTATGTGGTTTTAGCATGTAGTAACTCTTTCTTCATTTTATACATAAAAATAATTATTATACCTGTAGTGTGTCATAAATAATTATCTTTATCATATTTACTGTTTTTTATTTCATCCTTCATATTTGTGTTTCTATCTGGGATTATCTGGGATTATTTATTCTTGGTTGCATAACTGTTTAGTACTATATATATGTATGCACATGTTCAAGAGAAACACTAAAACTGACTTTGGCCTTCTCAGTAAACAATAAAAGACAAAAGGAAATGAATGTGCTATTTATATCCATGTATCAATGTTCTCCAAAAACATGGTGAAGATAGTCAAGTTATTCATAGTAGTACTAGTCACAGCAGCCTCAAACTTTAAACAGTTCAAATGTCTTTTAATAGTAGAATGAAAAAATAAATTGTGTTAGGTATATAAAATGGGATATTATATATCAGCTAAAATCAGTAAATAAAGCTACTTGCAGTAGCATGGATTAGCCTCACCATCATAATGCAGATTATATGAAGGTTTTGTGTTTTCTTTTGTAAAGAAAATATATTATTATTCCATTTAAATATAGTTCAAAATCAGGTCACAACTAATCTGTAGTGTTACAATTTAGCAGAGTGTTTTCCTTTGGAAACAGATTAGGGGTAATACAGGAAGTGATTTGAAAGGAGCTACTGATATGCTGATAATTTTCTATATCTTGATATGGTAGTAACACAGTGGTATACATTTTGTGATAATTTAAGCCACATGCTTATGAATTTTATACTTTAAGTGTATTAAACTTGAATAAGAGTTAATTTTAGAAAGTATACATGCTGTTTTCCTGGGCATCTTACATAAAAAATAAAATGTGATATCCCAATAAAAATTAATGACACGGGAAGTACAGATAAAATCAGCAACAGGGTTGTACATTAGAGAGGCTTCTAAATTGAAAAGGTAGTGTTTTGTTTCATAATCTTCTATCACTAATTAACAGGAAGACTTGTCATGTCACAGATACATGAAACAGCAAGTTCTGTATGTCTAAAGGGAAGTGGGGTAGAGGTTGAAGGGAAGTGGAAGGGAAAGTAAAGAGTTCTGAGTTATGGGGCTATGCACCAGATAATGGCACCAGATCATGTCATACTTTACAAGAAATGTTTAGAACTTTGTAATTTATCCAAAAACTCTTAAGAAGTACTAAAGACACACACACACACACAAACGCACATATTGGTTTTTTTTGAGTATAACAATGAACATATTTTAAATTCGATGTTATCAGTAACATTATTTAAAGGTTAGCTGGCCAGACTGTCAAAGATAGTTTAGATTCTAAGGGAAGACAAAATACTCAGTGTACCACGGCAGAAAGCCAAGCAAGAAATAGATTAAGTCAGTAGTAGTGGAAACAACATGGGAAATGGTAGAGATTTGAGGAATATTGAGATTTAAATGACTGGATTTGCTGGTTAAATGTGGGAAGACAAGCCATAGGCAAAATGAGATCAGATAAATATAATTTTTCTTTTTGTGGGCTGAATGATTTTGTGATTCACGGAGATGGAAAATACAAGAGGAGGAAAAGCAATGACTCAAAAACAGAACATTTTCCTTAATTACTAACAAACCAGTACTCCCAGTTTGATGCCTTATATTTTTTTCTGAAATGTTGTTCTGATATTTATTACACAGATCCAATAGAGCCAATCAATTTATATCTGTAAGGGACTTGTAATGCATTGCTTTATAGAAATCTCCATGAATGAAGGAGAGAGCCTCTTAGGAGAATTGAGTGGTGGAAACTAAATACACTAATTTCACAGCTGATGAGTTGAATAATCTAACCAGGTTCTGTATGACAGCCTCTTGTTTAACATTTCAAGGGGATCCTATAACTAAAATAAATTTTCTAGACACAAGCCGTCAATCTTTCATTTTTGCTTGGCTCTAATCTGAGGAGGGAATCTGAGAACCAGAAACACAGGATTGAAAATGATGCATGAAATAAAAATTTTGAAATATATTGAAAAGTGAAAAGGATGACAAGATTGGATGTGTTTCCTAGTTACCAATTTGTCTCCCTTTCTAAAGAATCACACTGTAATAGAGGTCTTTCAGTGTTTCTTCCAGGTGTACTTACACTGTTCACCCTAAACCATATTCACACCCACCCAATATAAAAGCAATTTGATTTTTCCAACTCTACTTATGGGAAAAAAAAGTTCCATCTTAACTAATTCTTAATTTTCTTGGTGCCCCTTGATCCATATGTTCCATGTATACCTGGACGTGAGGGGACTCTAATGGAGTGAATGGCTGTAAAGGAAGTGTGACGTTAATTGAGGGAAGCAGTGCATCATGATGGAGAGAGTATGGAATCAGACACATCTGGGTTCATATCTACACTCTGGATCTTTGTGGCTGTACGATGATTATCATGTATGAACTTTAGTTTCCTCATGTGTAAAATGGAACTAACATTCAACAACTCTCAGAATTAGTGGGTTGTCAAAGTTAAACGCATACCTTAAATTTAATGATATTAAAATGAAAATAATCTAATCAGAACATTTATAAAATGGTCTAACACAAATGCTAAGTCAATGTTTTGAAAATTACATTATCAAAGTGTTAATACCATTAAGTACTTAATTCATACCTTTTTATATAAAGTATAAGATTATTACTTTAGAATCTTACCTAACTGCCATATTTGAAATAATTATAGGGTAAAAAATTTTCATTTTAAAAATGATTTTCTAGATTTAATACATAAGCGAATTTTTATGTGCACTTTGTTTAGAAGTATAGAATATATAAAAAATTACTTAAAATTGAAGAGTTATACTCAAGTATCTTTTGCTAATCTTTCTCAAATATGCTATCTATACTATTCATTTTCTATAGAAAACTGATTTGAATTTGTGTATATTTATCTGTGCTCATGTCTATATGTAGGGGAAAAATTTCTTTTTCCTCCCAAAATATATATGTATTTTTCCATTTCCATTTGAAAAATACAAAAATTTGAAAACATACTAGTAATATACTTTAAATTGGGAATGTTTCCTGCTGCTGTAATAAATTGGTTTTGAATATTATTTTGATGCCATTATTGTCTGTTTTTCAGTATTGCTGCCCAATAAATAGGTATTAAAGAAAATATAACAGGAAAAACAGTTAAAAAGTAATACAATCACAAAAAAGTCTGGAAACTGGATGTATATAAATCCCCAGAATCAGATGGAATTTCCCTAAGAGTTTTAAAAGAACTGAAGGGTGAAATTGTGAAATTGTTAGCCAAAATGAATTACCTGTTGGAGCAAAGACTGCAGTGTTAGAGTACAAAAAGCCTGCCAATGTGACTGACATCTAGAAGACAATCTGCAAACACAGTTGTTGAAATTTGATTTTCTAGTGCCCAAGCCAGTAGAAGATATAAAAAACAGTGGATCACAGATCTTTCTACATTTTGAAAAACAACTTGAATTCTATAAGCAAAAATAAACCTTACTAAAATTGTATTTTATTTTATTTATTTTTAAAGAGTAGGTTTGGGATGTCTGAGTGGTTCAGTTGGTTAAGCTTCTGACTCTTGATTTTGGCTCAGGTCATGATCTCAGGGACATGGGATTGAGTCCCGCATGGAGCTCCATGCTGGGCATGGAGTCTGCTTAAGGTTCTTTCTCTCCCTCTCTCTCTGCCCCTCCCTCACTCACATGTGTGAGTAGTCTCTCTCTCTCTCTCTCAAAAAAAAAAAAAAAAAAAAAAAAAAAAAAGGAAAAAAAAGACTGAGTAGCTTTATTCAAGTTCATATACCTAGTTAAAACAGGTGACATTAAGATCAAGGACAGAGGTCTTCTGAATGAACTTCTGGCCTTTACCATTAGCATAGGCTTTTCTTGGAGATCATGTACCATTTCCTAGACATACCTTTAAAAAAAAATAAAGCATTTTTTGGTTTGGTTTTGGTGATACTTCTTTGATTATTTTTAATTCTTTTATTAAAAAAATTAATGTATATAATGTTTTTATTTATTTTGAGAGAGAGCAAGAGAGAGAGAACAGGGAGGGGCAGAGAGAGAGGGAGACACAGAATCTGAAGCAGGCTCCAGGCTCTGAGCTGTCAGCACAGAGCCCGAGGCGGGGCTTGAACCCTTGAGCCTTGAGATCATGACCTGAGCTGAAGTAGGACACTTGACTGACTGAGCCACCCAGGTGCCCCTTATTTTTAATTCTTAATTTTCTTATTTGAGTACATTAAGTATATATATCACACAATATTTGTGGTGAGCATAACATAATGTATAGAGCTGTTGTATATGTTGTGTACCTGAAACTAAAATTCTATTGTAAATTTAATTATCTAGGATTTCAAAACGTCTTTTTGACATGTTCTTTTGCCAAAAATAATGAAACACTTCTATTTAGATACTAGGAGGAGATTTTTTTTTTAAGTTTTTGATTTTTTATCATGTGTACTCCTTAGAAACAGGAATGAAAAGAGTTAATGTCTGGATGTCAAAGTGTCAGTAGTGATGCTTCACTGCAAACTATGTTTTCTTATCTATATTTTAAACATTAATAGGAAAATAGACTACAAGTAGTAAAATCCCACATATAAAATAATTTATATTTGGAGGTTATATTTTCCATTTAAAGTCATAAAAATCATTTTCAAATTAATGAACACAGTGCAGAATACTAGAACTAAAAGCTCACAATGAAATAAGTAGTTATTAGCTAAATAAGACTACAGCAGGTAGCAAACAATACTGTCATTATCCAAAGTGCTACTGAAGGCTAAAATATAAATGAAAACCAGTGAAGTTATTTCATAAGTTAGCCAGTTTTTACACAAAGTTGAGGATGCTTGAAAATTATTAAACCTTATAAATTTCCTAGGTGAAATCGGTCTTTGATGGAAAATAGGATACCATTAACTCATGTATTTGTTTGGTCAGACAGATACATTTGTCTAATAGCTAAGTTTATCACCTCATCACAAATATAAGTACACCTCTGAGATACTGCAGATTTGGTTCCAGACTGCTGCAATAAAGTGAATATTTCAATAAAGTATATCAAATGAATTTTTTGGCTTCCCAATATGTATAAAAGTTATGTTCACACTCTACTGTAATCTATTAAGTGTGCAATAGCATTATTTGTAAAAAAAAAAAAAAGTGCATATCTTAAAAATATTGTTAAAAATGCTAATCATCTGAGCTTTCTTTGAGTCTTTTTTTTTTTTGGACTGTGGAAGGTCTCACATTGATGGCTGACTGAACAGGGTGTGGTTGCTAAAGGGTGGGGTGGCTGTGGCAATTTCATAAAATAAGACAGACTCATCTGTTGACTCTTACTCTCACAATTTCTGTGTAGCATGCCATATTGTTTGATAGCATTTTACCCACAGTAGAACTTCTTTCAAAATTGAAGTCAGTCCTTTCAAATTCTGCTGCTGCTTTATCAACTAAGTCTATGTCATATTCTTAATCCTTTATTGTCAGATTCCATGATCTTCACAAACATCTTCACCAGGAGTAGATTCCATCAAGCAAAGAAACTGCTTTATTTGCTCATCCCTAAGGAGCAACTTCTCATCTCTTCAACTTTCATCATGCATTTACAGCAATTCAGTTGATGTCTTCAGACTCCATTTCTAATTCTCTTGCTGTTTCCATCACGTCTGCAGTTTTGTCCTCTACTGAAGCTTTGAACCCCTCAAAGTCAATCATGAGGGTTGGAAAACTTTTTTTTTTTAGGTTTTTATTTATTTATTTTGAGAGAGCGAGAGGGAGTATGAGTGGGGTAGGGGCAGAGAGGGAGAAAGAATTCCAAACAGGTGCTGCACTGCCAGCACAGAGCCCAACATGGGATTGAACTCACGGACTGTGAGATCATGACCTGAGCCAAGATCAAGAGTCAGACGTTTAATCGACTGAGCCACTTAGGTGCCCCAAGAGTTGGGAAAACTTCTAAGCTCTTGTTATTGTTGATATTTTTACCTTTTCTCCTGAATCACAAATGTTCTCAATGGCATCTAGAATGGTAACTCATTCCAGAAGGTTTTCAATTTACTTTGCCCAGATCAGCTTCTATAGCAACCATAGTCTTACAAAAATGTATTTATTAAATAATAAAACTTGAAAGTCAAAATGACTCTTGATCCATGGGTTGCAGAGTAGATAGTGCATTAGCAGGCATGAAAACACCATAGTTCCCATTGTCCATCTCCATCAGAGCTCTTGATTGACATGGTGCATTGCCAATGAGCAGTCACGTTTCAATGGAGTCTTTTTTTCCTGAACAGTAGATCTCAGCAGTGGGCTTTAAATATTTAGTAAACCATGTTCTAAACAGATGTGCTGTCATCCAGGCTTTGTTGTTCCATTTATAGAGTACAGCGAGAGTAGAGTAGCACAATTCTTCAGAGTCCTAGGATTTTCCGAATGGTCACTGAATATTGGTTTCAACTTCAAGTCACCAGCTGCATTGGACCCTAACAAGAGAGTTGGCCTGCTCTTCACAGTTTGAAGTCAGACAATGACTTCTCTTCTCTAGCTGTGACGGTCCTGGATGGCATCTTTTTTTCTTTTTTAATTTTTTTTACATAAAAGTCTGTTGGTCTACATTGAAAATCTCTTGTTTAGACTGGCTACCTTTGTTAATGATCTGAGCTAGATCTCCTGGAAAAATTGCTGCAGCTTCTACAGCACCGCTTGCTGCTTCCCCTTTCACATTTATGTTATAGAGATGGCTTCCTTCCTAAACCCTTGTGGACCGACCTCTCCTAACTTCAGTATTTTTTTCTGAAGGCTCCCCACATGTCTCAGCCTCCATAGAATTCAAGAGAGTTAGGGCTTTGTTCCGGATTAGGCTTTTGTTTAAGATAATGTTGTGGCTGGTTTGATCTTCTCTCTAGACCACCAAAAACTTCCTCTGTATCAGCAACAAGTCTGCTTCCCTTTCTCATCATTTGCATAATCACTCTTGCAGCATTTTTAATTTCCTTCAAGAACGTTTCCTTTGCATTCACAACTTGGATATCTGTTTGCCACGAGAGGCCTAGATTTTGGCCTATCTTGGCTTTTGGCATGGCTTCCTCAATAAACTTAATCATTTCTAGCTTTTGATTGAAAGTGAGAGATGTGACTTTTCCTATCACTTGAGCACTTAGAGGCAATGATGGGTTATTAGTTGGTCTAATTTCAATATTGCATCTCATGGAATAGGGAGGCCTGAGAAAAAAGAGAAAGATGGGGGAAAGGGCTAGGAAGTGGAGCAGTCAGAACACACACATTTAACAATTAATATGCCAACTTATATGGTTGCAATTTGTGGCACTCCAAAACAATTACAATAACATCAAAGATCACTGATAACAGATCACCCTAACAAATGTAATAATAACGGAAAAGTTTAAAGTTTTCTGAGAATTACCAAAATGTAACTTAGAGATACAAAAGTGAGCAGATTCCACTGAAAAATGATGCCGATAGTCTTGTTTGATGCAGGGTTGCCAGAAACCTTCAATCTGTAAAAAAGTGCAGTCACTGTGAAATGCAATGAAGCAAGATATCGCTGTATCGTGGAAAGGGAAATCAATCTTAAGGTTTGGCATAATACTGACTATTTAAGCAATAGTGTGTTTAATAATAATTAAATGTGTTAGTCACTGAAGATAGAAAAGAAATAAATATCCCTGGTTCTCAAGAGTCACACAGTTAGACATTAAATGGGACAGAAGTGCACATATATATTCTTTCCTTTTATTCATGGTTTCAGAATTGACCAGGGCCTACAGATACTGATGTGAATAGAAGCTCCAAATTCCCTTTACCTACCTTGTGTTGCCTGGAGGAGAAGAGTGGTCTGAGGCACGAGCAATCTGGCTCCATTGAAGGGACAGACTTGGGTCTGATTCTATCTAAGGCTCATCCAATTCTTGATCCTATATACCTTGATTTCTCTTTAATCTCAAGGGAAAACACAAGCAAAGAGGGGAGAAATGAATTTTGGTGATATAAATGATGAGACAATGGCATGTAAGAGCTGTCCTCTCCTCTGAATATAATTTTCTCAGACAATCAAGTAAGGAAACATATTTCAGAGAAATGGGAGAATAGACTACGGAATGAACTTTGGATAAACCTGAGATGGGTACCTGTGATGAAATGTAGCCAGACAGAAAAAAAAAATGGCTTTGCCAGGAGATAATATAGAAAATGATAAGGAAAGAAAATGGAGAGAGAAGCTGATTCATTTCTTTGATATTTTTGGAGAGAAGCTAAATTTCAGCAAGTTGTTTTGTTTTCAAAACATCTGCCTGATTTTGTTCTCCTGTGATTCTTACAATCATTTTGGTAGTTAGCAAAGCTTCTCGCTTGCGTATATGGAACTGATTATTTGTCACAGTAGGAGTAGGTACATTTAAATTTCTTCTTGGCTCTGGAGAAAAAAATGTGTTGCTTTATGACAGTACAAAGAGGGGTCAAAGAGATCCAGATATTAGAAAGAATCATTTCCAAACACATACCGCTTGCTATTTCTTAAATAGCAGGGTGACATTTATTTTAATGCTATTTAAATGCATCTAGATTCTATTACACTGTTCTGCATGCATGTATTCATGAGAAAGTCTACATTCTGTGCATAATGCATGGAATTTTGAGCTAATCATGTTCCATTTTTACATAGTTATTAAATATAAAAATATGTTTTCATTAATCAGCTGGCATTTAATTAATGTAAAATATCCATTTGATTAAACCTCAATTAGATGCCTATTCAAAACAGTGACATTTCATGTGTTATTGGACAACCTTACTGCCCACACAGATGGCATGCAATAAAAACATTAGCCAAATATTTTACCATGACTGGTTGAACAAACTAAAGCACATCCATCTTAATAAAATACATTATAGACCAGGCCTCTGCAATACAGCCAACAATGAAATTATCACCATAACAGATTGGTGTTCGTTCTAACATATGCTGCCAATCGAACATATTTTGCAATTGTGTGTGTAAACAAGCAGTTGCAGATGTGTAATGTTCTGACTTTGATCTTGAGCACATTTACTTAGTATTAAGTAATAAACACCATAACAGATGGGTCATGGAGTCATGAGTTTGAGTATATCTGATGACCACTTGGGTCATCAGAATAGTACCTTATAGCATCAGAGGTATGCTATTAGAATTATTAAAATGAGTGATTAATCATAACGTGGACATTCGTCAATAGAAAGATATCTTTACTTTTTTATTAATAGATATTTGGACAAAAATATATCCAAAACAGAACACAATAGTATTTATTAATAATTAGACTAAACATTACTTATTAGAATATATCGGGTATTATTCTAAGAGTTTTACCTAGATTATGTAGTTAAATACTTCAGGGGCACCTGGGTGGCTCAGTTGAGCATGGGGCTCTTGGTTTTGGCTCATGTCAGGATCTCAGGGTTTCATGAGTTCAAACCCCACCTCGGGCTCTGTGTTTCTAGCCAGGAGCCTGCTTGCGATTCTCTCTCCTTCTCTCTCTGCCTCTTCCCTGCTTGTGCTATTTCTCCCTCAAATAAATAAATAAACTTTAAAAATATACAAATCCTTCAAAGATGCTGAAGAAATATTAATGTTACACCCATATTTTACTAATAGAAAAAAGTAAGTGTAAAGATATGAATTAATCTCCCTCAATGTTCAACTAAAGTTAGTTGATCATGCGACTGGGATTCGAATCCAGTGTTCTGACTTTAAAACCCATAATTTTAAACAATCCGCTATTTTGTCTTCAAATACATTCACTCAAAGCCAGACATCACTATTGTTCACTGAACTTTGGTGCCACTGGGAACTACTTTATAGAATAGACTGTAAGATCATTAAGTAAAGGGATAATTCTTGTTGACTTCTGTAATCCACAAACCTAACATAGTGCTTAAAATAAAAGTAAACATTGAATATGCTTAAATGGTCAAATGATTAAACAAATGATCTATTGATTGCTGAGTAGCTGATATATGTGGTGATGTATACAATGATGTGTGTTTTCTTAGAAATATTGACATTTTTTTTCTATTTCATGTTTTTAAACTAAGATTTTTTTAGAGCACTTTAAGGTTTATAGCAAAATTGAAGAGAAGGCATAGAGATTTCCCATATACACTTTGACCCCACACGTGCATAGCCTTCCCCACTATCACCATCCTCCACCAGACCACATTTGTTACATTGATGAACCTATACTCACATATCATAATCACCCAAAGTCCATAGTTCACATTTATGATTCACTTGTGGTGTTGTAAACATTGATTCTTTAAGACACATTTGTTGATCATATGCTCATACAAATGTGTTGATTAGTTGGGTCGAGACTTATGATTAGAAGACTTCTGAGAATCACATGTATAAAAATGTATACACCTACACAAATATTCATGTACATATATATGTATAAATACATATAGATGAAAACATTTGCTTAAAGACGTTTTACACATTGTTGCAAACATCAAAAAGCTAAATTATACTGTCTACTTTTTGCAAAGTACTCCTGTTTCTTTGGTGAAAGGAAAAAGTCTGCTTTAGAATGTAAATTGAGCCTGAGTGCACTTTGGTGAATGAGTGAAGGCAGTAATTGCTGACTTATCACCCTTTTCATGACAGGAATCTCTTTCAGCCATTAGCTGGCATGACAGTATTTGTTTCTCATTTTTCCTCTAATGATGCAGCTCGATTTACCTTTTTTCGATACTAAGGGTGAGTTGGTTAACATTCATGTAATCATATCATTGTTTTGACAATGAAAGATTACACAGTACACTGGGAGATCATATACTAACACTCCATGCACTGTTTTTAAATACTCAAAATTATCACAAACCTTAAAATGGATTTCCATTTTATTTCCACATTTTTTAAATTTTATTTATTGGTTTTGAAAGAAAGGAGTGGGGAGGGGCAGGGAGAGAGATAGAAGGAGAGAATCCCAAGCAGGATCTGTGCCATCAGCTCATATCCTGAAGTGGGGCTCGAACCCACAAACCATGAAATCATGACCTGAGCTGAAATCGAGTCAGATGCTTAATTGACTGAGCCACCCAGATGCCCCTCCACAATTTTTTAATTAGTGGAAATATCAGACACAATGTGTCTGTTTTCAAAGCAATGGCTATGTAATCCACTGAAACATTCACCATAGCATTTCTCTTACAAAATGATTTGGAAAAGTTACAGTTTCCCTGATTCTTTGTTAATCATAGAGTGAGTTGTTAAGTTGAATAGTTCCTTCATAAGGAGAGGCATTTATTTGGTAGGTATTAGTCTTTGATATTCCATTTTCCTCCATTCCTCTCTACTAATTCATTTTCCACATCACCTCTAGATTGACTTGGTTTATTAAATGTCTCATTAGGTAACTCCATCTTTCAAAACACTCATTATTTCATTGCTATCAGAATTATTTATCAAGGAAAGAAATATTCATCAAAGGTGTATTCCCTTTCCCACCACTCTTCTTCCTGACTACTAATCTCTGGCTGCAATGTTCTTCCCTATTTAAGATTTGTGTCTGAGACAAAAAGATCAGTTGAACGGGCCTCACAGTCATGTGTGACTTGGAGGTTAACAGGGGATAAAGTCAGATTTGGAGTAGCATCCCAAAATAAAATCAAGGGTGCATTTCTGTATTTCTGTAACAAAGACACAAGGCTATATTCAAGAGAATATCTGTGTTCAGAATCAGATGACAGTTCAGTTGGAAGAGGGCAAGCAGAGTAAGCAGTGAGTTCCGTGCTTTGGAAATATAAGAACATAGGAACAAGGGCAAGGTGTGAATTCCATTGAACAATTTGAGTCATTCATCCAACAGAGATAAATCATAGGATAGCTTTTTATATGGTGCCATGCACTGGATTTCAGTATAGACGGGTTAATACAACTATTTAAACTTTGGGTTGGAGTGAGCCATGGAAGGCTATAGCATATTTAAAAATCCTTTAAGAATAGAATGTGAGCTTGCCATGATGCTAGAACTGAACTGACATCTGTGGTAACATGAGGCAAAAACCACCTATATGGGGCACTCTAGATCTTTCTTATTTTTAATATTCATTGTCAGATGATATTCTCAAAGCAGGGAATTTTAAAATCTGGGTTCGGAGAAAATAGTGAAATACAAGACTAATGTACTTGAGGGTAACTATGTGTTCCGAAATTGGGATTGTTAGTATAAGATACTTGGACCAAAGTGTCATGGTTCAATTCTGGAATGGGCTCCTTAGCAAATGACTTTTTCACAAAAAGTTCTGGTAGCAGGTTTGGGGCCCAGAAAGGGACTTTTAGAGTTTTATAAACCTAGAGTTGCTGGCTGTCAGAAAGTTTTGCCATCCTTTAACAATTTAGGAAAAAGTCAATGACTGTCAGGATCATCATTTCCATACAGGTGTTTTGAAATTTAGGAAGGGATTTTCACAGGAGACTTGATCAACGGGACGGGTATAATTATCTTGATGGGGGAAGACATAACACTTAAGGACCTTGTTCAAAATCTTAATAGTGTCTTCTGTCTGGATTTTGCTTTGGAAGAAACAAATATTGGAAACAAGTTTTAGAGGGAATTGAAAAATGCTATTAATTGAGAAAAATGTCCAAGAATACAAGAATACTACAAGAATATTTTTGAAAATTTCTTTGCTCATTTAAAAAAATTTTAAATAGACGGGGCACCTGGGTGGCTCAGTCGGTTGAGCGCCGACTTCGGCTCAGGTCACGATCTCACGGTCCGTGAGTTCGAGCCCCGCGTCGGGCTCTGGGCTGACGGCTCAGAGCCTGGAGCCTGCTTCCGATTCTGTGTCTCCCTCTCTCTCTGACCCTCCCCCATTCATGCTCTGTCTCTCTCTGTCTCAAAAATAAACGTTTGAAAAAAAAAATTTTTAAATAGACATATTAATCCTATATTCAATAATTAGTAAATTGATATAATTTCTAATGAATTCCATAAATCCCTTGAAGTTTTCTCCTTAGAAAATGAGATAATCTGTGAGTAGTGGCGGTTTTGTTACTTCTGTTCAAGCCTTTAGTTTTTTCGTTTAACTTATATTATTACTTGGCTAGGTCCACCAATACAAGTTCAATAGAAACTATGTCAGATACTGACTTTTTTCTGATTTTAAAGAAAAATTTCTAATATTCTTCATTTAGGGTAATAATTATTATAGGTTTTAGTAGCTACTCTTCAGCAAATTAAGAATGTGAACTTCTAATACTATATTTGAAATTTTTCATTTGCTTATTTTCAAGAATGAATTGTAAAATTATCAAATGTCTTTTCTAAATCTATTAAAATAATGGTTTTCCATTTAAGCTTGTCATATTAATTAGTTACAAATCTTTTTAATGGTTTTGTCATTCTTTGAAAATAATCATAGACTGGGTGGGCTAATATTTGTTAAAAGTTTTCCATTTATTTTCATTAGGTGAGATTAGTTTATAATTTTGCTTGCTTTTGTAATCAAGATTATTGTAGCCTAGAAATAGCTGAGATAGAGTTTCTGTTTTTATTTCTTATCTATAAGAGTTTGTATAAGACAAAATTATCTCTCCTTTGATATATTGGCAGAATTCGCCTTCAAACACACCTGAGTTTATGTTCTTGTTTTCCAATTCATCAATATCTCTGTAATTATTTATGGTATCTAACTTTTATATTTTCAAAATTACATTTTTCTAGAAATTTTTCTTAGGTTTTAAATTTGTCAGAGCAAAGATTTTTGTATCATTGTCCTCACTTGGTTTATTTGTGTCTTCAGTCATTCAGCAATAACACAAGATATTGGACAAGTCTTTAAGAAAACAATCTATATATGTATTTTGATCATCTCTATTGTAACATTGTCTTTTATCCATTACTTTCTGCTCCATTGTTTACTTTTTTTCCTACTCACAATGATAATTAACACTTCTTTGAGCATATAATGATTCAATTGTTTTCTTATCTCTTTATATACTGATTATTAGGATTTTTCTTTTCTAATGTAAGAATGGAAGGATATAATTTCTCCTCAAAGTATATCATACTCAGAATTTGTACTTCTGATGTATAATGTTTTAATTTTTATTCAGCTCAAATATTTAACCTATTAGCTATTTAATCATTATTATTTAAGTTTCTAGACTATGGCTAACTTTTTTTTTGCCTTCCAAAACTATTGTTAACTTTTTTTTGCCTTTCAATCATTGATATTTAAATTTAATGTCATTGTAGTCACAGAACAGTGTATGACACATATTTTTAAAATTCTGTTGAGATTTTTTTATGATTCTTTTTTTTGGTTGTTGTTTTTTGTAGCTTCAAGGTTTACTTAAATTGCAGTTAGTGAACACACAGTGTAATATCTGTTTCAAGAGTAGAATTTAGTGATTCATCACTTACATACAACATCCAGTGCTCATCATAAGTGCCCTCCCTAATACTCATCACCTAGTTAGCCCATTGCTCTGCCCACCTGTTCCATGTGCTTTTGGACAAATTGACATAATCTAATTTTTGAATGCAAGGCTTTATAAATGCTCATTAAAGGAGTTGTCATTTATTTCATAAATTCAATTTTATAGTTGTTATACTGACCTAATGAATCATGCTTTTTAATCATTTTGTATGTATAACATGATTCAGAATAAGTTTAAATAAATAAGAGAATATGCATATAAGATTCAATGTTGTATATTTTAAAAAAATACATACATATTCAAAGGCTTTAACAGTTAGAGTGGGTATAAATGGGAAGAGTAGGAATTAACAGTGAAAACATTTTAACTATAAAAAAATAAGTAAAGTAGGAATGGTACCTCAACCAAACTCTTAAATTACCATAAACTGAGAGGGAAAATTGTCTCTCAGAACTATGTGACTCAAGAGATAGAGAGAGAGAGTGTGAGTGAGAGAGGGTTATTTTTAGAGAGAATGGTTAAAGCCTGTGACCCTTTAGCAAAGTTAAATACTTGAGGAAATTCTTAAACATTCTGAGCATTTGTTTAAAAATTTGAAAAGGAAATTGAAGTGCCAAACCAAACACAAATGATAACGTAAGAAAATATTTTAGGGGCACCTGGGTGGCTCAGTCGGTTGAGCGTCCAACTTCGGCTCAGGTCATGATCTTGCAGTCTGTGGGTTCAAGCCCCACGTCCGGCTCTGTGCTGACATCTCAGAGCCTGGAGCCTGCTTCGGATTCTGTGACTCTCTCTCTCTCTGCCCCTCCCCCGCTCATGCTCTGTCTCTCTCTCTCTCTGTCAAAAATAAATAAACATTAAAAAAAATTTAAAAAAAAGAAACTATTTTATTCAGATATTAGAAAAAGCAAGTAGCCAAAAATAAAAGGAAAGTAGGAAATTCCTTTGTTTAAAATTTTGGGAAGCAAAGCACACATCACTTCTCCCCACCGAAAGGAAAGGTAATATAGAAAGTAACTTTACCCTAAGCTTACTTTCCAGTCTTGTAAATAATTACTTGTGCAGTCAATTATCAATTTATTGATAAATATTTTCATCAACATAAACAAAACATTGAAATTATATAACATTATGCCTACATCTAAGAGGAAGATGGTAGTCTTTACTACCATCAAAATTATTGATTATTTTTGGTATAGTTAAGACTAGCTTTCTCATCATAAAAATAATACATTCTCATTTCATAAAAAAATTACCAGACACATGTAGAAAACTTGAAACAGTGTAAAAGACTTTTAATTCCCAGGGCAGAGATAGCCACCGTTGGTATATGTATAGTTATAGATTATTCTTGTATGTGTATGGAGAGGCAGGTCATGTCTTTCCATGTCACTGAAAATTGAAGACCAAAAAAATTTTTATTGGGTACAAAGTATCCCACAGTAAGATGATTTATTTAATTCGGTCATTTCTGTTGTTTCTTAATCGTCATATGATTACTGTTACCATCCTACATTTTTTTTTTTTTTTGGCGGTGGGTGGGGGACTCATTTTCAGAAATGGTATCACTAGAATGAAGGAAATGAATACTTTTAAGGATTTAAAAAAAATTAAATGTTTATTTATTTTTGAGAGAGAGAGAGAGAGAGAGGGAGAGAGAAAGAGCACGAGCAGGGGAGGAGCAGAGAGAGAGGGAGACACAGAATCTGAAACAGGCTCCAGGCTCTGAGCTGTATATAATGTATATAATTTGATGAGTTTGATTCATTTTAAATTTTTTGTACTTCCTGAATTTATAGTCCTGTGACTTAGAAAAGATGTATTTTTTCACTTGTGTTTTCATGGCAGTTTCCAACATTGTTTTTTTGTTATGAATTTTTGAATTATGAGATTTCCCCCCTCTAAAATGTACTGGAAAGAGTAGTAGAGTTGGAAAGTTTGTAACCATCATGATATGGAGAGATTTGGGCAAGAAACCTCAATAAATGTTAAAAACTAGAGAGGAATGTTTGTTGATGAGCAAGGTATTCCCATGATCTTTCAGTGTCTCCCCACTGACTACTCATTAATAGTCAGAATCTTTCAGTGTAAGTAAATAATATTCACATTTAAAAAAAGAAACTATTAGAATCATGCTTACCTTTATTAAAATCATTTCCAACTTCTGCAAAAATGCGACAAGAAGCAAAGCTTTCTTTTAAAAATAGTACTGGAATATTCTATCGTTTTGATAACTGGAACAAAGAACCTAGTGTTTTTGTAGGGAAAAACAAACAAAGAAACAAACAAACACATTCTTGAAAGTTTATTTTCATCACATCTAACGTCATCAGCTATATAGGTGATTGCCCAGGGAGGAATCAGCCAATTATTCTTGACTAAATGTTTTCAAAGTAATTATTTTAAATTGTTTAAGTAGAAAAAACGGGTGGGAAGGCAAATTTCTTTTCATATCTCCCCATGTTGGCACTGCTGAAAGCAGTTGGGGTAGGTATAATACACTTTCAAAACCCTGGAATATAGTATTCACATTAAGAGGTATAAATGTGGCAATAAAATGTATCTTTAAGATCTCTCTGACCGCTTTCATACTTTTATCTTTATAGCTCTTTTGCCCTTGCAGTATTTTTCTCTTAATGCTTATGTTGGAGTTATTGTTTAAAGATTTTCTGCTTTAAAATTAATACCTATAATACACCTTGAAAAAAATTTAGATACTGTCTTGTGTATTCGTTAATTTAGATACCATTTCATGTATCATCAGTATCACAAATAACTACTGAGGTCCTAGTTTTTTCAATGATGTGATTTGATTAATATTTTTCTTAACAAACCCTAATTATACATGTTAGTTTTCTTTAGTAATTATGAAACGCAGATGTACTGTAATATTGCATTTAGGATTACTATTTTTTATAATTTATTTAATATTATATACACAGTTAACAATTTAAATATATGAAAGCCTATGACAGATAGGAGATCATAACAGGTAAGACTGTTAAAGCAGTCTTTTTTCTTTTGTCTTTCTCTCTTTCTATTTGCCCTTCACCCACATCAAGTGACTCATGTTACTAATCTAGTATGTACCCTAATGTGTTTTTCTCCTTGCTCATATAATCCTATTAAGCATTTTATAAATGAAGTGGATTTGGGGTACTTGACAAAAATGAATTAATTATATTAGTTGTTCTACATTTTGTTTCTTTCACTCAAAACTTATCAAGCCTTGTAAAACCCAATTATTTTTCATATAGTCTCTCATTGTCATCCAAAGATTGTTTTATTAATATTGCTGTTATTTTTGTGCATCATGTGAGAGATGGACCCAACTTCCCCCCTCCGCCACCCACAGATGAGTAGTCAGTAATATTAACACCACTTATTGAGGTCAGGTCTGGCTGATGACTAGAAATGAAGGGAATCCATGGCAGGCTGCTATGCCTCCATGAAGGCACCAGGAGAAAACCATACTGCTCCCCAGTCTTCTAGGACTTTCCCAGACTTCTTTGGGTTCTTGGTGGCCCTTCCTTGTGTTCTTGGTGGCCCATGAGACCAGACCTACTCATGTTAAGCAGCACTAACGTTACCCCCAAAGGGTGACAGGTTTATAGACCAAACTCTTTCCCAAATCCCCAGCATTTTGATCTTTACCTCAAGTTTCATTAAACATGGAATGTTTTCTAATCAAGTATTTGCTAACCCAGAGGGAAGAAAATGCTATAGTATTTTTTCCTGCTGGGATTTCTGTAGAGTCCTGATTATCAACCAAAAGTCAGCAGTCAGGCATGATAGTTTCTGTGCCGTGGAGAGGAACACAGATTAAGGAGGGAAAGGAGGGAGAAAAACTCAAGTTTGCCATTGTCTCAAGGATTCTCACCCATATTGCACTAATTAGGAACAAAAAATATGAGACAGGAAAAATGATACGTTATAATCAAATAATATTTAAAAATAGCATTTTACTTAAACTCAGGATGTGTGACCTTTTCCTTTTTGTGGACTGTATAAATAAGGTGGTGTTATTTCAAAGTATACATATGTATATGTATACACAAACAAACATAATTCTATAATAATACAGAATTATACATATGGAATATAGAATATATTACATATGGGATACAGATTTCCATAGAGAATATAAAATATATTCTATATTCCATATAGAATATAGAATTCTATATAGAATTATGTGTGTATATATATGTAATATACACACTAGTGCACATCTTATTTTGGTTGCAATGGTTACCATACCTCTTATAGCCATCAGTCCCAGTGTACTGATGGAATGTAACAAAAAACCCTGTACTTGTGTCTGAAAATTATTGCACCATAAACAGTTGTATGTTCTCTAGAAAGAAACCTTCCTTTATTGATTCTTTCAGATGTTTTCTGCTGCAAGTTATCAGCAACATTTTTACTGGGCATCTGCATCAAAATTCATGTGCAACTAGTCTGCCTAGTGAAGCATTGTATTCTTTACTTTATATTCAAGACAGTTGAATGATTCTACTTAGTTTGAGTGGCACTCTGCCACACATATAATACAGAGCCAGGAGAAGTCGGAGGAATCACTGAAGCTCACCGTACATTACATGCATGGTGCACACCAGATGTCTCTCCTTACATTGTTATGGTTTCATAAGCTACGCTGACATTGTCATTAAGTTCAGAAATTTGATTCTGCTTACTTTGCCAACCTTAAAATAGATGACGCTGAAGGTTGTTGCTTTAACAAATCGAATTTGCACACAGAGAGAGTTCTTTCACAAACATATAAATAATTATGTTATTCCATTTATTTGGAGGAAGTAATGAAACAGTCAGTTTAGAACTAAGAAATCATACCAACCACGAGCCTGAAGAAACTCTAAAAATTCTGTCACTGAGTTTTCTTCCCTACAGTATTCTAATATGAAATAACCACATCCCTACCTCTCTTTTACTCACTTTTGGAGGCATTTGTTTTTTTATGGTGTGAACGAACATATATGACTGAGTCTGTAAAGTACCATGGATTGGATAAGACTGAAACATTGTCCTCATTAAAGTTTATGTAGCTTGGTTATACAGCTAAGTTTGACTTTGTGGTGTAACGCTTAAAATGCTGATCTTCCCTTAATTATGCCATTGATGACTTTCTGACTTGTGGACCTAATGTCTGAGCCTGACCATATGATGTTTGCAGCACAGGAAAATGCTCGTGTGCTCAGAACATTGCTTTTCCATCAGACTATAAAATGCTGCAGATGTCTCAATGAGTGGCATTTTCCAGTAATCAAAAATTCACCTATGATTAAAACCTTGCTGTTTTAGAAATAGGCATTATATGGAAGGATTGTGTGTTGGGGTGATGAAAGGGTTCATGTATATTTTTTTCATTTATTTTGGTGTTTCCAAATAAATTCACTGTTGACTTAAATGACTTAATGGTTTCTTTATTCTTAATGCTCTGATAACTTTTTTCAAGTAAATTGTGAATTAAAACATACACATATTATTTAAGTATGTTTCACTCTAATTGAGTTACTACTAGTATTGCTTATTTAATTTTATTCTTCTGTTCACATTTTTAAAAATAAGCATCCCAGAGAGTGGTTCTTTATTGCGAGACACTAATACTTCTCTTTCCCCCTTCAATACATATTTCTTTTTAATTGGGGGGGCATTTGAATAATGATTTATCTTCGTGACCAGATTAATGATTGAGTCCCATAGAGGGCAGATAGGTTTTTTTTTTTCTATTAAATATGCTTTGGTAAATTGCAAATTCTAATTTTTATAGAGAATAATTTTATATGATCAAAATTTGGTTTCAATCACTTCTATTTCTTTTCTGTATTATCTTGCTTCAGTTTACTTTTCCTGCTCCTTTCTAAACTTTAGAAGTTACAGACATTTAAAAATGTTCAAAGTAGGTTGACTAATGCATTTACCACTTATTTTATTTTAATTTTGAGTATCTTTTGAGAATGCTAAAATAGAAAACCTCTTATTCTTTACCAGGATTTACTACTGTAGTATTTCAACTGTACTCACTATTACCAAATAATAGTATTATGTATAAAAAAAGGATATCTTTAAAACTTGAGAAATGATCAGAATTTCAAATCCTCTGTAGATGGCCAAATTGGTATACTCACATGATGAGGTGTGAGTTTAAAAACTTTTTCTTCTATACAATATTGAATAATTTTCTCCCATATAAATAACCTGCAAGATGAAATAATGTAGTCATTTTATTTTGTTGTCTCTGACTTCCTTTTATTTTGTTTTGAATAAATAGTTCTTTCTCTGCCTGAAATCCATGATGACTTAATCACTCTTCAGTAATAAAATGTTGCACTTCGTTTTCAATTAGAAAACAAACATTCAATTCAATAATTAAAATGTCTACCCACATGTATTGATCAAAAGTTCCTTCTTGGAGCACCTGGGTGGCTCAGTCGGTTGAGTGTCTGGCTTTGGCTCAGGTCATGATCTCACAGTTTGTGAGTTCGAGTCCTGCGTCAGGCTCTGTGCTGACATCTTGGAGCCCAGAGCCTGGTTCAGATTCTCTCTCTCTCTCTCTCTACCTCTCCCCAACGTGTGCTCTGTGTCTCTCTCAAAAATAAATAAAACATTAAAAAAATAACAAAGTTCCATCTTGATTTAAAACGGAGGCCTCTCTCATCCCTCAGTATAGAATGTTATATGTCAGAAGACTAGTTGAAAACAGGACATGATTGAATTTTGCTTACCTAGTGTTTGGATTTGTGACTACTTGAAGAAGGAAGCATTGTAGGGGAGGAAGTATTGGAGCAGAATAGTTCTTTCCTGATGAATGTCAAGGTGAGCTGGCATTAGTGTCCTCTGAACTTAACACATGCTTAAAGATGACAGTGTAGGTTCTACCTGTTGTCTTCTGATTGCCAAGCCCTCTTTTTTCATCCCTTCTAAACCAGCGTTTGGGTAAAAGTGGGAGGTCAGCCAAAGATTAACAACCTTTCTTTTCTATACCTTCTTTTTCAAATATATATATGGGGATCTAATGTCTCTCTTTGTAACCTGGCATCTATTATGTTAATGCCTCAGCAGGAACTGGAGCGGAAAGCATCCACTTTTGACATCCTGTTCCATAAATATTTGACTACACCTCTAACTTGTTAGAGTTGTTGCATTTGTTTTATTTCTCCCCTTGAGGATAGACTGAGACAAAGTGTCCCCGCCCTAGACGACAAGGAATATTTCAAAACTCACAAGATAAATTGGAAGGTGATATTTCAGAAAAGTTGAACCAATTTATAATCCACTAACCATGCTCATAAAAGCACCTATTAGTAAATTCTGGCCTCCAACATTTCATTATTATTCTTTTGATGATTCCATGAGTTAAAAATGGATTGTCTGGATATTTTAATTTATAGGAGTTTAATTATTCTCAATATTTATCCTCTGTGCATATGTTTACCAGATGTCAGTCTTAGATTTTATCTAACCCTGTCACTTGTCCAGTTGTTGAGATAGCAATTTTGCTCAATTCTTTAAATACATATGCGGAATAATGTATAGTACAGTATAACTAATAAGCCTAACATACAATATAATTAGTAACTAATTTAGCCATCACTTAACATAACAACAAAAGCATGGCCTACACATTTGGAACCCATATGGTGTGAAACTTCTGCTCTAACAAGACAATTTTTATCAACAATAGTTGTACAAGTATTTTAAGGAGCTGCTTTTTAAAAATTTATTTTTATTTACTTATTTTTAGAGAGAGAGTGCAAGAGTAGGCAGAGGAAGAGAGAGAAAGAGGGAGTCTTAAGCAGACTCCTTGCTCAGCGTGGAGCCCAACATGGAGTTCAATCCCATCACCCTGGGATCATGACCTGAGCCGAAATCAAGAGTTGGATGCTAAGCTGACTGAGCCACCCAGACACCCCAGTTGTTGTTTTTATTAAGCATTTTTATGTATAACTTTTAAATTAAGTTGAAAAAATTAATAAATATTGAGCATGTTGTGTGTAAATTAATTGGCAACAGATTTTATGTCTGTGTAATTTCAATCTTACCATCCAGAGTATCTTTGCATTTACTTAAATCTAAAATATACTTCTGTAGTTTTACTTTTTTCATTCAGGTCCTTGATTTTACTTAAATTTGTATATATAGAATGCATCATTTATTGTTATACTAAGAGTTTTATTATATTTTTTAAACTATTTTGTTCTGGTATATTTGAAAGCAATTTATCTTTCCAAATATATTTAGTGACTGGCCAGCTAATTGAACTTTTGTTTCATTTCCCAGTGATTCTCTTCTGTAGTACTGGAAGGCAAATATATATTTTATTAGGATGATTTTGTCTTTTATTTTCCAATAGCTATTAATTTTATTATTGTGTCTTGTCATATCATAATGGGTATGCTTTCTTGTAATAATAGGATCTTATGTCCATAAGGTGAATGAGATATTTCATATCTCTATTAATATTGTTGATACTTATTGAGGTGTATTATTTCAAAAAGTATCTTTCTTCGTTTCTCACTTATTTTGTTTTTTATCAGAAATGATGTTTTGTTTTTTTTTTAATGAAAATATTTTACATCTTTGAGCCAGTCATTTATCTGTCATTCAATCCAAAATGGTGCTACTATATAGACATTGTAACTTACTTTCTGGATAGATTGACTCCCTAAGGAATTACAAAAAAAAAAAAAAAAAAAAAAATTGACAAGTCTTATTTTGTTCCCAGATTCTGGCTCACACAAACTTGGACCCAGGGTAGAGGACCACTCATCCATTTTCTGGAAGCTAGACCTTCAGTATCTACTCTGACAGACACTAGAGCAGGTAAGCACTTTTATTTTTGTTTATTTTCAAGCATGTTATTTCATATTTTATAGCACATATGGATCTTTAATTCCATTTTTTCTTCCACTACCACTGGCTTTGGGGTTAGTAAAAATTACTTCAGATTATGGAAAAGGACCAAAGTTTATCTGAGTATACACATATATTTTTTCCCCCATGGGACTTGAGTACTCTCACAGAATAATTTTGATTATTGTTTTCTTTTGGGATTAATTTTCATATTGTCAAATTATATTTTTATCAGAGTAGAGTGGGAACAATGAGGGTATTTCAGTTTTAATTTTTTATGAGTTCATACTATTTCTCAATAAGTATATTTACAAGAAAATGAATCATTGTGATCAGCATATAATACTCCGGAGGGACAAAAATAATCACAATATAATACTATAAATAAACCAATGATTTTTATCCATTAGGATGTTTCTGACTGTGAGTAAGAAAACTCAAAATTGCTTAAACAATAATATAATGTATTGTTTCATACAACATGTAGAACAGGTTTCTTGATTGGTCTAGTGACTCAACAATAGTATTAAGGTCTCAGACTGTCAATCTCTCTGTCTGTTGTCCATATTGTAAATTTCCTCACCTTATATCTATAGCTATTGTAGAAAGGCTGTCACTTGCCAGGGATTACAGGTTACCTAGTTAACATCTGGCAGAAAAGAATTGAGAACACCTCTTTCCCATCCCTTTCCTTTAGTCTAATTATGCCAGCCTAGCACACATGCCCTACCAAAGCATTAATCAGTACCAGGGGAAATCCTTGCGATGATTCTGTGTACTGGGCCAGCCCTGGATTCCTGGACTAGCAGTGAATTTGGGATTACTAGTGATGATTTTCACTAATCAAGACCCACATCAAAACCCACTGCTGTCAGAAAAAAGGGAGGAACACAGTGTATGTTGGGATATTGCATGTTGTGTGCTTCCCTAAACTTTATCATTCACTATCTTATATTGAAAGTATCTTTGCATGTGCATCTATGCTCTCTTCCAGTGGAAACAAAGCTTTTTAAAGGTAGGAACCGTTTCTTCTTATGTGGTAGTATCCTTTTAGGACTTAACAGTGTTTTATAATAGCTATCTCATGAATATTTGCTAAGTGAAGGGAATAGGTTTCTACTTCCCATTGTAATTTATTATTTTTTTTAATATTTGGGACATAGACCAAATATTGCACCTGCTCTTTTGTCATAATCATAGTTTCATTAGTTTTTGCTTTGAAATCTGCTTATTGGGGGTTCCAGTTTGGCTCAGTTGGTTAAGCGTCCAACTCTTGATTTCAGCTCAGGTCATGATCTCATGGTTTCTGGGATCAAGCCTGGCATCAGACTCCACAATGATAGTGCAGAGCCTGCTTGAGATCCTCTCTTTCCCTCTCCCTCTGCCTCTCTCCTCTCTTTCTCTCAAAATAAATAAATAAATTTTAAAAATCTGCTTATTGAAATCTCACATTATTCTATATGATTTTCCTAAATATGGTTCTATAGGTAAGTACCCTACTTATATATTTATTCTGTGGTTATAATAGGTATATATAGTGTCTTTTACTATATAAACTTGCCCTGATGTGTTCTGTTACTTTCAAATGCCTTGCTACCACTGTAAATACGATGTTTCTATTTTCTAGAATATTTGGTGTTTATGAGATTCTATATTGCTCATGTAAAATCCTTAAAACAGAGTTTGTGTTTTCTTTGGAATTGAAAGCATTTTCTCCTGTTGAAAAAACTTCCATGTGATGTTAAACTGATTTGTAATACTATAGGCACTTCACTAAAATTATATCTGTGGGGTGCCTGGGTTGTTCAGTCGGCTAAGCATCTATCTGTTGATTTCAGCTCAGGTCATGATCTCATGGGTTCGTGAATTCAAGCCCCACTGTGGGCTCTGTACTGATAGTGTGGAGCCTGGTTGGGATTCTCTCTCTATCTGCCCCTCTCCAACTCATGCTCGCTTGTGCTCTCTCGTGCTCTCTCCCCCTTACTCTTTAAATATTTAAATAAACTTAAAATAAAACTATACTTGTGAAGAAATATACATTTTACTTTGTGTATCTACTATAGGAAATGGTGATCTACTTGTCAAGGCTAAGGTTTATAGGATTAAATTAGAAATGGCTTATACTTTTTGGCATGTTGGTACATGTACATCCTATGAGATAAAGTATGGCAGAATTAATTAGGCGTATACATTGATATATAATTTATAAATCATCATGTTTAATTTTATTATAAAAAATTAACATCACCTCATAAATTCTCTTCAGTGTAATTCTTATTATTAATTTATTTTTAATAGGAATATATGAACTATAAGAAATTCCTTATCCATTATGTCTATTTTCTTGACATTAAGCATTAGCAAAAAATGCCCTATATACCAAGCACCATTCAAGCACTTGGAATAAAAGATGAATAAAACAGTCTCCATATTAAAGGAGCTCAAAGTCTACTAATGCAAATGACAATAATGAGATAATATACTACACTAGAGTCATTACAAAGTTGCCATGATGTGGAAAACCTTTCTGAAATACAGAAAATCTTTGTGCAATTCTGGGGGAGTCAGGAAATATTTCCAGATGATAAAACCTAAGTTGAAACTGAAATATGTCTATTTTTTCTTTATATTTTTTCACTTAAACTAAAAGGAGTTTAAAAACATATGGCTATTCTGCAGGAAAAGAGATGTAGAGTGTGCTGGTGAAATCTTGTCACAATTAGACTACAGAGCAGGAAATGGGTTAATAGATTTTCATTTTGTGCAAGAATTCAGTAGCAAAGTTATTTCCTCATTCTCAAATTTGTTTGATATTTAGATAACAAGTGAATCAGACAAATTAATAAATATATATGAAATTTTTACAATCAGCCAGAAACAAAAAAGGTATGGAAGCTCACAAATTTAAGGTGAAAAAAACCCAAAGTATTGTTAAAACAAAAAAAAAACGAACAAAAAACAAAAAGCAAAAACTTTGAGAGTAGAAGAATATTTCCTTTAAGGAGGGAAGAACCCCTAAAAAGAAGATAGAGCTGAACAAGAAGAGGCCAATAAATATGAAATAAGTAACTTTTAAATCCCATTTGTTCAAGAAATACATAATCTAAGCTGTAGAAATCATTCGTATGTTACAAACGCTGCATGCCAACTTTGTTTCCTGGTCTTGTTAACTATTACATACATCCTTAATCCAGAATTGTTTGTCTTGTTATTTCTACCTTTTTGTTTGTTTATTTATTTTGAGAGAGAGACAGAGCGTGCGCATGAGCAGGGGAGGGGTAGAGAGAGGGAGAGATCCCAAGCAGGTTCCATAAATGCAGAGCGAACCCTACGCATGGCTCCCTTGAGATCATGACCTAACCAGAAATCTAGAGTCAGGTACAACTGACTGAGCCATCCAGGGGCGCTTATTATTTCTATCTTTTGAAGTCAATTCCCCTGCGTTACATTACTATTCAGGTAAATGTTACTTTGCATCTGTTTTCTTCAAGTCTGCTCAACTTTAAAGGTAGCAGGTTTGGAGATCCTGGGCAGCTCAGTCTGGTTAAGCGACCAACTCTTGATTTTGGCTCAGGTTATAATCTCACCATTCATGAGACCAAGCTCTGCTGGGACTTGTGCTAAACACGGAGCCTCTTTGGGATTCTCTCTCTCTGTTTCTCTGCCACCCTGCCCCTAGTTTGCATGTGCATGTGTGCACGTTCTCGCTCTCTCTCTCCCTCTCTGTCTCTCAAAATAAATAAATAAACACTAAAAAAAATAAAAATAAAAATAAACAATAAAGGTTAGCAGTTTTGTTGACATCCTGTAAAATATTTCATGTAGTGACATCATGGCTCTCAACAGGTACTCCCATGCTTAAGTACCAGCTTTGTACTGCAGTTATCTTTGCTAATTATTGTCTTTTATAATTTGTAGAGTACTTTGACTTATGTTTTCTAATTTTACCCCTAAAACGTAGTCAGAAGTTATTAGGACAATTTCAGATAAATGCAGTGATTCATTCACTACGTTACACTGCCTCCTATATAGACTGCACAAGCAATTTTTCACTTCTGGAACTTTACCTATATTACTCATTATTTACCACCATGTTATCAACTAGCCACACTCATCCCGTAACTGCTGTATGTTTATTAACTTTCTTCAACCATGTAGTTCATATAACTCCACAATATAACCTCTTTTGGGGCTGAGGCTGGAAAGACCTGAGAAAATGGGATGTGTTGAATCAAGCTGAACTAAATACTGGTAGGAAAGAAGGAGAAAATGAAAAGAGCAGTGGAAGTTGTATTCTTATTTTAAAGTATAAGATTCATTTTTATTTCTTGTTAATTAGTTTAATTAATTAATTTGTTAGTTCTAGCGACAATTCCAAAAGAGCACTTCTGAATGTTTGAAAATTCAGCGACATTGTTTGCATACAGGATTTCCACTTTTTTCACTAATTCTGTGAAGGATAGCTTGAATTGGATGGATACGTTGTGATATTATTATTAAAAGACAAACTGATTTAATATTTAAAATTCTTATTACAAAGAAAAAATAATGTCATAGAAATGATTGAGTTACTTTATTAAAAATATCAACATATAAATATTCTTAATATATTTTAAATGCACTTCTGGTTGAGATGGAAACATCTGATTTATTTTTTTGTCAAAATGGCAATTTATAATTTTAAGCTTTTAGCCAGCATTAGAAACAAATATGAGATGTTTTGACAATAAAATAATTTTACACAGGATCAGATAAACTGATCTTTAGGGGAAGGAAAGATTTCGATGGATTTTAACAGCAGGTGAACTCCTATCCTTTATCATTATAAAGTCCCAAGAAAGAATAATATGTTCTATTCTGTGCCAGTCATTACAATAGTCAATAAATTAAATTCTATTGCCTGTACTATCATAGGAGATAGTCCATAGGAGAAATCACAAAATAAAATCATAGGAGAAATTCACAAAAGAAAAAAAAAGAAATCAACAGAAATCCATGAAAGTGTTTCATTAAAGTAGCTATTCATTGACCCAACTTGTTTGTTTTTAAATATCCTTGAAGAGAACTGTTAGATCCTTTATTTGTAATATGGGACAAATATAGCACCTATAGCATGCAGTTTGTGAAGATTAAGTGGGATAATCCTCTTTATCTCAAAGCTTAGCATATTTCCTGGCAAATGGCTAGGTATTAGTAGTATTATTTCAAAATACATATGTGTATATATGTGTGAATGTGTGTATTTATAAACCTAGAGATAATGCTACTGCTTTGACATGTATATTTATACACCTATTTAAATGGAAAAACTTAAGTTTGGCATGCATATTGCTGGCTGTAAAACTCTTCAGCTTGATTAAAGCAAACACTCACTTAGTGTCATCAGGGTATATTGAAAGAATAATAGGCTAAGGTATCTGAAATAAGTGCCATGTTTACAAAGCTAATCGGGGTCAATGCATGCAATAGGATGTTTTGCAATGAACAATGATAAAATACATTTTAATTTTGTAATGAAAAACAGTTATTGATAACACAGTGGTTTTACAACACTTAGGTGATAGTAATCTCAAAATAATTAGATTTGAAATCAAAAGTTGGAGATGAAAAATGTTATTAGTAAGATAAAAATGCAAATAGTACAAAGTGCAGTGTTTTTGTATTAAGGAAACTAAAAAGGTTAATTGGGAGCAAGAACTGAAGAAAAACTATTAACAAGAATTTGGAAATATTCAGAGCTTTATTGGAAAACAGAATTTGAGTCTAATGCCTCAATCTACTAAATTTCACATGCGGATCTCTCCTTTGTTAATAAGCTTTGCAAATATTCACAAGCATTTATAATATGCATGTTTTGTAGAGAAAGTTAAGAGTTTAATAATGGACACTTGAAAATTTAAAGCACAAAAAAAAAGAATTTTGAATGAGTAAATGGTAAGAATTGACTATAGATATCTATCTTTGGTAAGATTAGATTACATTCCCAATATATGTTTTTCCAAAGCTGTACAAAGAATTAAAATTCCTTGCTTTTCCTTTTATAGAAATGTTTATAAACAAGGGACTCTCACATATCCATAGGAGAGGAAAAAGCACTGTCAGGCCTTAGCTCTTCCAGAGCAATGAATCTGATATTAGCTTTCTAGCTCTCCAGACAAAATGACATAAAGAGTAAGAGCTACAATATACCTTTTACATGTTTTTCTCAGATTTTTAAATTCAATCTTGCTTGAAAAACCAAAAATTATATAAGTGAAATAGTAAACTTTGATTAAAAAAAATCTGTATTTCACTGATTCACCTACCTAAAGTGTGACTCTATTTCTCTATAGTATTTTATTATTTAACAAATCAGTCACAAGTAAAATATTCTTATTTTTTCCCTGTAATTTTATCAACTTTATGGCTTTAACTAGAAAATGTCAAATATGAACCAGCTGTTATGATCCTCTATTATCCTTATTTTTCTATAGTGGTAAGTGATGGGAATTGCATTTTACCATATAAAATTCATTGTTTTGTTGTTCTAATATGCTACCAACAGGGAAATATGACTATAAAGATAAAGGAACTAATCTGATAGTTAAGTGCTAATTTTCCAAAACAATGTACATCCATATTTAGGTTCAAAAAAACGATTTAAATGAATTATATCTGGCTCAGTAGCCACTCTAAATTTATAGGTAAATTTTAATTTTCTTTGTATCTTAATGCTGTTTTAATTCATTTGAATAAGTTATTGATTAAAGAGGAATTGAACTCAATTTTACTATTGCACTTGCTATTAAAAGTCCCAAGGCCTATCTTTGACAGTTGCTGGTCATGTGACTTAGAAAGCCACTTTCTAAATCATTATTAAAATTTTCAACACACTGACACCCTGACATAAACTTCTGGATCTGTTTTGAAATTATAAAAGCTTATTTTTCTTTAATTTTCCTTTTAAACATTTTTTATTTGTGGTATTTTGTATAAAGTTAAAAATATGAATACCCTAAAACCCACTGCTTTCATTCTTAGTAATATTGTATAGCAGGTTACAAGTACAAGAGTGTTGATATCAATGCTACTTGTAATTGATCCACATTGGAAACTATTCATATGCAATCAACAGTAGAACAGTTAAAGGTATTGATGCATTGTTCTTTAATTCTATACAAGAAGAATAACCAAACCAGAGATATGTAGGATAACATGTATAAATCTCTAACAATATCTTAATTCAGTTATCCATGTCTAAAACAAATAATAATATTGCACAAATACAATAATTTATGACACTTTCATTTCCTGACACTTTTAAAAATCATAGAGTACTTGATTAGAAAAAAGCAAAGTGATTTCCAGTGAGATCAATATGTGTATTTAGAAAGACCAAATGCCTAAGATATGTCCATTAAATTTCCTATTATAAAGACTTTAATACTATTAGAGATAATTTAAAATCCTATGGTTATACAAAAGGAAATGGAAAGTTCTTATTTGCAGTTAGAAAAATTGGAACATGTCTTCTTTCTTGTCTTTGAACAGGTATTGCCTGTACCTGGTATGCTCTGAATTCTGATCTAGTTCAAGTGCTATCGCTTTCATGGAGTTCTCTATTAAAAGTCAATTGCTGGGGTGCCTGGGTGGCTCAGTCGGTTGAACATCCGGCTCTTGACACTGGCGTAGGTCCTGATCTCATGGTCGTGAAATTGAGATCCACCCAGGGCTCCAAGGAGGCTGCTTAAGATTCTCTCTCTCCACCCCCTCTGCCTACCTCCTTGCCCTGCTTGTGCTCTCTCTCAAAAAAAAAAAAAAAAAAAGTCAGTTGCCTATCACAATTATGTTCTGTCAAAATGAGGCTTACCCTGGGTGTGTTAGATAAACCTGCATCCGTAGGAGTTAATGTAATACCCTATTTTGAAGTTTCTGCATTGAATCCTATCACATTTCGAGTAGCAGAACCACAGTTCTCTTAAGATATTGACTATGAATTGATCATTAGACTAATAGAGAATTCTTAAAATACAAAATTCATAATTGTTGCATATTTTTTAAATGTTTATTTTATTTCTGAGAGAGACAGAAAGAGAGAGAGTGAGCATAAGTGGGAGAGGGGCAAACAGAGGGGGATAGAGGATCCAAAGCCAGCTCTGTGCTGACAGAAGAGAGCCCAATGCAGGGCTAGAACTCACCAATCAGGAGATCATGACCTGAGCGGAAGTCAATTGCTTAACCGACTAAGCCTCCCAAGGCACCCCTCTTGCATATTTTTAGTGTGTGAAAGATAGAATTTTAAAAAAATCCTAATTTTATTTAGTTCAGGAATTTTCTGAGTGGGTATAAAGATGTAGCTCTAAAAAAAAAAAGGGTCTTGTTTTGCAGAAAGCAATTTCTCTCCCCCCATAATAATTTATGACGAGGTAGACAGTAGTTTTCCAGTGTTTACAAGTATCCTGAGGTTTAAATTGTAGATCTCTCCTATGGAAAAGATCTACTCGTGAGATCTCATGAGATCAACTCATGAGATGACGAGGCAGTCACAGTCTAACTCTTAAATTACAGACAGGGTCAAACCACATTTACATGTGCATTACCTGCCCTGATACATTATTTTACTTTAATTTTTAAATTTTCATTTATTTTTGAGAGAGAGAGAGAATGAGCATGAGCAGAGAAGGGGCAGAGAGAGAGATGGAGACACAGAATCCAAAGCAGGCTCCAGGCTCTGGGCTTATCAGCACAGAGCCTGATGTGGGACTCGAACTCATGAGCTGTGAGATCATGACCTGAGCTGAAGTCGGATGCTTAACAGACTGAGCCAACCAGGCGCCGCTGCTCTGATACATTATTTTAAAGCAACCCATAATATTCCCCACTAATCTTGACATTTCTTGGGCCATAGACAAGCTTTCTTCTATCTTCATGATGGAGCATTGTGTTAGAACAATTCTAAACTGGATAGCATTTGGTTTTAGTCCATCTTCAGGGTACTTATCTCTTCCTTTTAAGCTCATTCCTCTAGTGATCTCCAACAATAGAACTGGAAAGTCCATCAAAAGCTTTAGGAAACACAAACGTATAACCTATCCAAGCAGTGAGAAGGGACACAGTCATTTTGAAATGACTCAAGGACAGATTTTCCATTCCTGCAAAGATGTGGAAATCACTATATAACTTCCTTTTGATTCAGTCCTCTATCATCTACCTTCCATTGCCTACTTACTACACATCTCTCTTCTAGATTAGTTGTCAATAATTTCAACAAGAGTAGACAAAAATTCTCAGTGCCCTTGCTGCTAATTAAGCTTTGTTGACTTTCAGTATTATTAAGTGATTCATTGCAATATCATTTAAAAGTTATTTACCTTTGCATGACTACTTCATAATTCAAACACATGTCTCATTCTTACATTTTAAGGTTGGGTCTATGTGGTTGGAATGATTAAAAATATAAATAATGAAATAGATAATAAAATCCAAAGGACTTTTAACATCATTAATTTTTAATTTTAAAAAATTTTAAGTTCTAGAATTTTGGTAATAGATAAGCTACAAATAAATAGATGAGTCTGAAATAAATTTATGTACTCCAACACGATTAACAAACAGTAACAGTTTTCCAGTTTTCTTTATAATTATTTCTTTAATTTTTTTTATGTGAAAGAAATGAAACATCACAGGTAAAGTTGAGGAGCTAATTTTTACCTGCCCTCCCTCCCCAAGAATTCACTTACCTTTTTCTGAATGGGAAATTGCTATTATATGTTTGCTATATTTTTTCAGTCCTTTCTAAATTTAACTTCATATAAACGAGTCCATGAAAATATAATAGCTGTGTGTGTTTATTTAATTTACTTAAAAGCCACTGTACTGTGAATTGTATGAAATTTCTTTTTTTTTTTTTAAAGACACATTTATTCAGCATCATGATCTATTACATTTAGCAATCAACAGCATGGGTGCCAAAAAAAAAATCTACATTAAAACTCTTTGTTGGAATGCTTTACACTTTCCACAGAACAGAAACTAAAATAACCCGTTATACAAGTAGTCACAAATACAGTCCTTGAGTTTTTGCCTGTACACGTGAGTATTGTCTAAAACATGTCTGCTTTGTAGCAGCTAGGCCCTGTCACCACTGTGCTTGGCTGAATTCACAAATCTGTTGTAACCTATAGCTTCCCTGTCACTTCTCTGGCTCTCCTCTCTTGCTAAGCTTTGTTTCCTGGCAGTAATTAAAACCTTCTGCCACTGCCATAGCTACTGCTGCTGCTGGAACCACCATAGCCACCTTGGTTTCTGGTTGGGCAAAGTATTGGCCTCTACCACCATAGGGGCCAGAGCTTCTGCCTCCAAAATTTCCTCCTTTCATAGGTCCAAAATTTGAAGATTGATTGTTGTAACTGCCAAAATAATTATAGCTTCTACCACCTCCAAAGTTGCTTCCATCATTACCAAATCCGTTATAGCCATCCCCACTGCCACCATATCCACCACCACCTTGACTGCCACCAAAGTCACCTCACCCACTGAAGTTTCCTCCATGGCCAAAGTTGTCATTCCCACCAAAACCACCTCCACGACCGCCACTGAAGTTCCCAGAACCACTTCAACCTCTTTGGCTGGAAGAAGCACTAGCCATCTTTTGTTTAGGTAAAGCTTTCCTTACTTCACAGTACGGTATTTCTGAATGACAATCTTGTCTACAGAGTCATGGTTATCAAATGTTACAAAAGCAAAGCCTCTCTTTTTGCCACTTCCTTGGTCAGTCATGATTTCAATCACTTCAATTTTCCCATACTGTTCAAAATAATCTCTTAGATGATGTTCTTCAGTGTCTTCTTTTTTTTTTTTTTCTTCAGTGTCTTCTTTAATGCCACCGACAAAAATCTTTTTCACAGTAAGTGGGCACCAGATCTTTGAGAATCTTCTTTCAAGACAGCCCTCTTTGGTTCTAGAACTCTTCCATCCACCTTGTGTGGCCTTGCATTCATGGCTGCATCCACCTCTTCCACAGTGGCATAGGTGACAAACCCAAAGCCTCTGGAGAGCTTGGTGTTTGGATCTCTCATTACCACACAGTCCGTAAGTCTTCCCCACTGCTCAAAATGGCTCCTCAGATTCTCATCAATTGTTTCAAAGCTCAAACCTCCGATTAAAACTTCTGCAGCTGTTCAGGCTCTTTGGGAGACTCTGACTTAGACATGATGGTGGTGGGAGGGGAGACTTTCATGAAGCTTACTCGGTGGCGCCCACGGGCAGAAAGGAAATTTTTTCTATATTTTATTTAGCAGAATATTTTTAAGATCCATCCAAGTTGATAAATATACATCTAACTTCTATATATTATTTTGTTGTTTAACTCAATAATAATTTATTAATTGATTTTTCTAATGTAAACCTTTGACTTTTTCTCATTTTCTCTATTATAAACAATTCTGCATTGACCTCAATCGGATTTGTGTTGTCATGAGGACATATCATCTTAAAGGACCCCCGGGGGGCGCCTGGGTGGCGCAGTCGGTTAAGCGTCCGACTTCAGCCAGGTCACGATCTCGCGGTCTGTGAGTTCGAGCCCCGCGTCAGGCTCTGGGCTGATGGCTCGGAGCCTGGAGCCTGTTTCCGATTCTGTGTCTCCCTCTCTCTCTGCCCCTCCCCCGTTCATGCTCTGTCTCTCTCTGTCCCAAAAATAAATAAAAAACGTTGAAAAAAAAAATTTAAAAAAAAGGACCCCCGGTTCCTTTCAGATTTATACCTAAGAGCAGTATTACTCAGGCTTTTGCTATTTCAAATCTATTAGATGATGTCAAGTTATTATTCTAAGTGGAGATCCCAATTTGCTTTCAACAAGGTGGTTTAAGAAAATTGTTGTTTCCCATATTCTAGCAGATGTTTTCTGTTAAGAGAATTTTGACTTTTTGTCTACAAATGTGGTTTCTTTGATAATTATTTGTCTTCATTGAAACCTATTTCTTTTAAATATATTTGCTCTAATTTAATATTTTATAAAAATAGCTCATTTTAACTTTCTGATGCTGTTGACATGAAACTTGCCTGTCCCATGGTATACATCAAGAACAGGGACTGTTCATAGCCCTGTTTGCAAATATTTCCCCAGGAGTGTTTTCGATGGCTCTTTTCTTGGCCTCAGGTACTTTCTTCACAATCATGCACTGATCACAGTATTCAGCAAAGTAGTTTATTATCAGAAAATTAATAAACTACAGCTACACTTAAAAACAGTTTAATTTCACAAATATTATGTTAAGTAAAATAAACCATATAGAAAAGAATATATGACACAAATTTATTAATTCCTGAACCAGATCTAAGTAATATTTGAGGTTAAAAATTGTAATATCATTTACATAAGAGTAGTTAGTGATTAGAAGGGGGCACAATCAAGACTTCTGGGTTGGGAAATATATTCTAGTCACTGGCCAGAGTGATAGTTTCTAGGTGTATTTATTTTGTGAAAATCAATTAACATATACCCTTATGACTTATGAATTATTTCTTATTTTGATGTATTTTACATTGTGATTATATTTTATATTGGTTAATAAACCAATAGAAACATTGCAGCATGAAGGTGAGAAAACCCACGATAAGTTTTTTTTTTTTTTTTTAAATGGATGAAACAGAAAAGAAGAAAGGGAAGAGATTCAAGGAATCAGTCCAGGAGGTGAAATATCAGAGTAATTGAAATTCTAAAAAAGAGTACAGGAAAACTTGAGAAAATAGAATTGTTGAAGACATTACAAAAAGAGAAATGCCTGGATCTGAAAGAAATGTCTTCAAATCAAGAGTGAACTCAGAGCCTTGTGTAATGAATGTGCATCTTGTGATATTAAAATTAAACAAACATTAAAGAGAACACCTGAAGGGGTCTATAATGAAATTTAAAGTACTAAAAATAAGTAAACTAAATCATGAACAAATAAAAACTAAACACAAATGGACTGGAGTAAGAATAGTATCAGACGTGTCATCAATAGCTCTGGACATTAGAGAACAGGGATTGATGCCTTTAACTATCAGTAAGAAAACAATTTTCTACCTACAAGTCCAAAATGAAACAATTAAATGTAAAGGAAGAATAAAGGCACTTTCAGTCATGTAATATTCACTAAGTTTACCTTATAGGCACCTTTACTTAGGATTTGACTGGAGGATTTATTCCCAGCAAAATAAGACACTAAACCAAGAACAGTCTTTGGATCCAACCTAGAACACAATAAGAGAAGCTCTAAAACCATAAACAGCAGCTTTTAAAATGTAATTGCAGGATGAGAATTTAGAACAGCCCAGACTTATGATAAAGATAATTAATAGATGGTGAAAATGGAAATTCACTTGAGCTTGATGCAATGCATATTCTCTGTTGAATAATATGGGAGTTCAGAATTAGGGTCACACTCAAACGCAATATGTTTATATTTTAACTTGGCACTACCTTAAAAAATCTTATTTATGGGGTCAAAATTATCTATATTGTGTTATTAGTTTTAATCTTTTACAATCAGTCTCAGAAAACCATGTTTAATAGAAGAAGATATGAAAGTAAAGGTATTGGTGACAATACAGGAGATGAAGAAAATGTGAGAAGTGCAGGAAATGAGGAATATGCTAATGTTCTTATCTAATAATGTAGAGTCAAAAGATAGCATTTGTGGTTTATAGAACAAATAAATGTTTGAACTTACTTGAACTAGCAGAGGTAATTAGAAGAAGGAATATGGATATCAGTATAACTATTAGGGGAGGTAGGAGTAGAGAGAGAGAGAATTCAATCTAAGTCCTGTCTTCTGTCATCAACATCTGCATCACAACTCCTATGCCCAGAAAAATATGTATCTTAATGTCTTCTTAAACTGTTGCTTTGATTATAGTTTTATAGAACCTTTTTTTTTTTTTTAACAAAAACTGTTGTTTTTATTCCTGAGCCTCCACCTAGCTTCTGATGGTTGTTCTGCCATTGGCAGGATTCCATGGCTGATTCAATGTAGAGTCAGCTTTGTTCAGAGTCTGAGACCTCTTCTTGGTTGATATGACCTCAGTTTGGGTCCCTCTGGCTGACGCCTCTGAAACACAGCTATATCATGTAAGCTTCCAGCTAACTTGGCATACTCTGCCTAGGCTGTCATGTGGATTATTTGATTCTGGAGTCCTTATGGCAGGTTCATTACCTGCCCCTATTTAGCAGGGGGCTTGGAAAGCCAAACTTCAGACTCCATCTGCCTAAACAAGATTGTGCAATGTTAAGGTAGTATGGTGGGAGAGTGGCCTGCAGTCACTTGCCAGGGTTCTGGAAAGATCTGTGTTGGTATCCTGTTGCTGCTGTAACAAATTGCTGCATACTTAGTGGTTTAAAACAACACAGTTATTATCTTAAAATTCTAGCGGTCAGATGTCTGAAATATGTTACACTTCACTAAAATCAGGGTGTCAGCTGGTTTAGATTTGTTCTGGAGGCTCTAAGGAGACTCTATTTTGTTATCTTTTTTGCATTCTCTGCATTACTTAGCTCTTGGATCCTTAATCCATCTTCAAAACCAACAGGAAAACATTTTCACATTTCTTGCTCTCTTCTTTCTGCCTCCACTTGTAAGGACCCTTATCATTACATTGGATTTACAAAGATAATCCAGGATAACCTCCCCATCTCAAAATTTAGTCACATCTACAAAGTCCCTTTTACCTTGCAAGGTAACATTTTTGCAGATTCCAGGGATTAGGGTAGGGACATCTTTGGGAGACCATTCTCCTTACTAAGGAACCAAGGCAAAAAGTCCATTCTGTCCTAAGTATCTCTATATTTCTAATGTAACTTCTCCCCAGGAAGCATAGTTGTCTGACAGCCTTGCTGTCTTGCCAACTCCTCAATGTACCCTTCCTTTAATTCCCAGAACCCAAAGGGGAGATTTCCCAAATGTCATTTGTTCCTTTTTTTTCTGACTTGACCATTACTGTTGAGCCCTTATGATAAACAGGCATATTTTTTATATGCATTTGGAGAACTTTATGTTGTCATGTTAAAGCAAAGGTAGGACAAGAAAGGTTAAATAAGGGTGCCTGGGTGGCTCAGTCAGTTAAGCATCAGACTTGATTTTTGGCTCAGGTCTCTGAGTTTGAGCCCTACATTAGGCTCCAAGATGGCAGTGTGGAGCCTGCTTGGGATTCTCTCTCCCATTCTCTCTGCCTCTCTCCGGCTTGCACCTTCTCTCTCAAAATAAATAAACACCTCTTTTAAAAAAAGAAAGAGGTTAAATAAATTTAGAATATTTTTAAAGACAATTGCATGGCTCCCAAGATTAAAGTCTTTTTAGATAATCCTTTTGGCAGAAAGGAAGCTGATTTTTACTTTATTTTTTCTCTGTTATTTTTTCTGCAACAAATTCTCATCTTCTCTATGTTGGCTAGATGTCTCTCACTTAATAGGGAGAAGAAGGTCAGATACTCAAGAGGCAGCAAAAGAAATGTACAAAAATATCCAAATAGTAATGTGTTAGGAAGTCATTTCTATTATATAGTGAGTAGTAACAAATATGAAAAAAATTATTGATATCATGTTACTTATTAGAAGTGTCAAAAAACACCATGATTTAAATTCTCTAGAATTGTAGGGATCGGGAAAAGACCTTCTGTATTATTTGATTCTTTATCTATATATGTATATGATTTATATAGGAATAAAAATGTTGAAATAAAATCTTAATAAAATACTAGACTTTTTAAGAAATTGATCTGGAGAAAAGTGGAAGTTAACTCTCTTAGTTACAAATATTCAAAAAAGGGAATGCTTGTACAAAGCAGAAAATGGTACTCCCTCTGGGTAAATGGAACACCATGGGATACACCTTAAGAAAACAGATGTCTTTATGCTAATTAATAAAATGTGCTACTTTCTCTGGGCAGATGCAGTCATATGCATGAGCTCATAGCTTGCCAAACAGAATTTGGGCTAGATTTCATCCCTCATGGGCCATCAGCTGGACATCCTTCTAAAGTCTATAGTCAGCAAAATCATATGAGGCATTCCTGCATGGATAATTCAATTGTCCAATTTTCCTAGTTATATTACTACAAATTGGCAGAAAAATGCAATCTATGGAGCTTCAGAATTCAAACTGTTGGTGCTTATATGTACTTCAGTTGAGTTTCAATATAAACACATTTATAATTTCATTGGCATCTATGCTATTTTCAGAAGTTTCATTGTTGTACAGCCAACAGCAGCATTGCATTCTTTTCTCTTACCTCATAAAAGTCAGTTTTATGCCAAGAACAAAGCAGTCAAAGTAGCATATCCTTGTGCAAAGAAGTGGTCCCTTGTCTGTGGAGAATTTTTAAATAGTCAAATCATCTATAAGTCACTTTGCTTTATCTTACGACCATGAACTGGAGATTCTAAATAACATCCATGAGAAGATACTTCTCCCTGAAAAAAATAATTTTTATTCAAATTATAAAGACAATTGCCTATAGTTACTATTGAATTTTAGTGGCATATATACAGTATCAAAGTAGCTTGTTAAATTATCAGAGTTAATTTATTATCACTTTATTATGGTCTTATACTTTATTCTATTTTTTCATACTTACTTTCACTAAGAAACATTGTATCCTATGTGAAAAGTAATATGGAGAATTCATAGTTATACATATATTCAGTCGCTGGCATGCACAGATTCAGCTCTCTGCATTCATTTCCAGAGCACATTTGGAATTGTTCCAGTTTGATTCTAATACGTTTTATATCTCCAACTCCTGTACTGCTACATTTCACTGACTTTAATTAGTAGTTTTGGAATTAAAAAAATAACTTTTAAGACAGAGAAAGAAACTGATATGCCAGTTCTATCACTCAATACAATCACTTAGAGATTTTATTTGTATTTAAAATTTTAAACAGTGAAAAAATACAAGCTGTAAGATATAACATTTTTGTTTAATACACACAAATTTTAGTTTATATGGAAACTTTTACTGAACTTGTTCCTAAACTGTGGTCATTAAAACCAGAGGGAAGTCTGATACATTATGTAGGCTAATAATGTAGATTTATACAGTTCTATGTGTAGGAAGGAAATAGTGATTCTCTGGAAAAGAACTGATTACAAGGGAAGAAAGAGTTGAGGTGTATAACCTGGGATCAAGGCAGACTGGCAGGAAACAGTATTTGGATCCAACCTTATTAGTACCTATCATTTAAACTATTTGTTCTCTTTATTCAAGAAGACCATAATTGTGTGCTATAGCAAGGATTTCACAATAGGAATGCAAAAACACGTTAAAACATTTATGGGATGAACTAAAGCTCTTATCCACAACTGCACATGATATTAAAAAAAGCAATTAGTATGCAGGTGTGTGTTTAGTAGTGTTGTCAGTTATACTAGTCATAATGGCAGTGGAAAGCATGATCCTGGCATTGACAATGGTGTCCTTGGCCTGTGCCTCTGGTCCTGGGGACACATCTCAGCCTATAGGTCTACCGCAGCTGTATCTCAAATAGTACTCCTTTGTTACTAACAGAAAACAGATTTCATGTCAGTGAACCAGAGTTGGAAGAAAGAGTGAAAGTCAGATGCTATGGTGTCAACTAGTTTCCTGTACTCAAGTAAGGTTCTTTTAGATAACTATTTAAATAGAAGTTAGGAAAGGATGAGAATACCAGGTGCAGATGGGGACGGAGAAGATCAAACATTTGAATCTTCATTTTCCCTTGTGTGTCACTGTGTATTTACAGTGATAGGAAACATATATTCAGAAAGCTTTATTTCTTTTAACTATTTTAATCCTGGGGTAGTTAACTCTCCTATGTAGTAACAAATATATTCTTTAACGTAATTAAGAGGCTAATGTCCTCTCGCTGCCTACTTTGTGAGATTCATTATTACAAAGAGTTCTATTTATCCACACATTATTTTCTTCAGGTTAATGGTTAATTTAATAATTAATGAATCTGAAAGAGAACTTTAAATATTGCTTAAAGGTTATAAAAATGTAACTTGTAAGCTACTTTTAATCAAAAGATTTGAGTTCATTAAGATTCCAGTACTCAACCCATTTTTTTTTCCTCAAAGAGAAATGAAAACAGACAAGGTTAGTATCCTATGATACTACAGGTTAAGAAAAAGTGAATAACAATAGTGCCACGCCCTGGGTTTTTTGGGACAGCTGGGGCTGGAAGCATCACAGGTCGTTTTGCAAGAAGAAAATGGACATGAATTGTTTAGTTTAGCTTTAGTGAGCTAACCGATATTGTTCAGTTAGCAGAAGTAATATTTAATCTTAATTTAATCTTAAGAAGGGTATGCACATTAAAATTTCAGTAAAGCCAACTTTATTCAAAAATTCATCACAAAAATGGATCCTCATTTTTTTTTACCAAGCATTCTAAAAACATGTTTAGATTTTTTATTGAAATATAGTTGACATACAATGGTATATTGGTTTAGCATGTACAGCATAATGATTTGACAATTCTATACATCATGCAATTCTCCACATAAGTGTACCTACCATCTGTTGCCATACATTATTACATTACTGACTATATTCCCTATGCTTATGTATATCTGATGATTAATATATTGTTATTGTAGTGCAATATTCTTCTCGATCAGCTTCTGCTGAAAACTCAGTTGGGATACATATATTCCTACCCTCATAGTTTAGGTCCCTTGAACCTTAATTTAATTATTTGAATAAAATGATATAAATGTAGACAGGAAATATATTAAAGCTTGCATCTAGAATTCTGGGATGCAAATATTAAGTTCAACCTTGTCCTTAAACACAAGTTTTGTTACCTTTATCATCATCTTCTTTCCACTGTGTACCTCTTGCTTGTCATCTGTTTGGCACCCTCTGTCCTTCCAGGTTTGGTGCCTGTATTAGTCAATATAGACTAATTTATGCTGTGGGGAAAAAAACAAATTAAAAAGATCAGTGGCTCAATACTATCAAAGTTTGTGCTACCACACTGCAGGTTCCACATGGGTGAGGTGGTGCGTAGGTCCTCAGAACACTCAGACCCCTAGGATGTTAGTAGCACTACCACCTTATAGACAGGTGACTATGGAGTAAGTAGCCTTCTCTGGCATGTAGACATAAAAAAATAAACCCAGAGAACCATGCACCGGGTTTTCAATACCTTACTAGCTAGGAAGTGTCAAATCACTTTTGCTCATGTGTCACTGGCCATAACTAGCTACATGACCCTGCTCTAATTGCCAGAGAGGCTAAGAGAAGTGAGAGAGCAAATGCAAAGTCTGGTGAACACCAGGGTCATAGTGTTCTTCCTTATTCTTGCTGGCAACTGAATTTTTATCTCTCAATATGAGCATGGTGTCTTGGAAACTGCTCTCTTATTTCTCTCCATCCCTATTTGTATTTCCAAACATTGTCTGCATCTGTATTCCCTAACTCAGATTTTTGAATGCTCTCTTGATATCCATGAATAGATGTAGGAATTCCTTATTGCCTGTTATACAAAATTACTATACTCATTGAGCATCTCCAGGCTCTTGAAATGAGGAGAAATCTCAGAATGGGCATTAAAATCAATTTTTTAAAATGTGACTCTATTCTAAAATTTGGTCAATTCCCTATTACCAACTACTGCCTCTTGTCACTATGCCCCAGTGGCTCAGAAGATTTTGAAATTCTCTACCAATAGACACTAGGGAAGCAAATGGTTTTAAAAAGACTTAGCTGTTCCTTTTCCAATTTTTTTCACCCTATTTTCCTGTTCACAGGCCTTTCTACGCAGAACATTGCTTCTCTATTTAAATAAAATTTTTAAGTGCATTGAGGAAGAAGATCAAGTGAAATAAGGCAACATATAGGTAGAGAATTATGTGGAAAATTTGGTTTGTTGTTTGGTTGGTTTTCCTCTAAGGAGATTTGCTCATAGGATTAGCATAATAAATCATGCAATGAACACTGAGGAAAAATATGACAGAGAGATGTCCTCTAAAGTTTACATCATTGGGGATTCAAGAGTATGGGTGTGCTCCAAAGATAAACTAGATAGGAAAAGAATGGGAGAAAAGAAGTTTGAATCTCAGCACCTAAACTTTTCAATGAAATAACGACCCTTTGAGCCTTGAGAAGATGACAGAACTGGAGAGAATGGCAAGGAGTTCTATACTGATGGAGGGCCCTCCATATGAAAAATATGATGAAAGTGGAAATAATATTCCACACTTTTTCTCTTTTTAGTCCTTTAGGGTCAGCCAGTAAGTCTGTGATTATCTGGGGATATGGTTTATGCATCAGAAGATCTTCCTTCCTTCAAGAGGCCAACCTCTTGTGACAGCCATGGCCTCTTGTATCCATTAATGCAAGAAAAATAGCAGAAGCCTTAGAATTTTACCTCAAGAGATTCAGAATAACCTGAATAGTAAGAGATTAAATTAAATTCAAGAATAGCTTGCCTATAGGCAAAAATGGATTCCTTTTTTTGTCTTCTGTCTCATGTATCACCAGAAAATTTCTCTTCTTACCAAGATGGAATATGAAGAACTGGGTTTACCCTGCCTAAAATGACAGCGGCAACAAAAAAACAGCAAAAAAATAGAGAAAAAAATAAATACCTGTTTTTAAAACATTGGCCATTAAACAATGAAGAAAAGGGAAATGGAAAACAAATAAGGTAATTCCTATCATTGCCCAGCTCACTTAATTGAAAGAATTTTCCTGACCACAGCTCAAGGACTGGAAACCGAGGTGAAGCCCAGCTTATTCCTTAGGTTGAGGAGATAGAGCTGGGAGTCTGGAGAGATCAAAGATACCAGTGTTTACAGGATAGAGTAACAGAGAGGAGAGAGCACCATGGAGAGACAATCCAGGAAACCTGCATAGAGTTCTCTTGAAGTATTCAACAAGTACTTAGCACATGCATGTGAGGAAAATCCCTGAGGTCAGGAAAATAACTATCTAATAATAATAATTAAAAAAGTAGGAGAACAGTACCTGATGTTCAAACAAAGCTATGGACAGTGTCCTTTTCTACCAGCTAAACTGGTAAATATCATTAAATCATGGAATATTGAACAGAGTTTGAGAGAAGGTCTTGTACCAGATGTGGGTTATAATAAGCTGTAGAGTGAGCACTGCTGAGACCCACATGGAAAATCATAAAAGCATGACATGAAAGAACAAACCATTTCCAAGTAACTTAATTGCATCTCAGAGCAGAGCTCAAGAAGGATTTTAGGACTAAAAAAATTATCCAGTGTGTAACAAAATAAAATCTACAATGTTAGGAACCCTTCAATGATTACCAGGAATGCAAAGAGGCAGGAAAAGACAATCCAAAATGAGGAGAAAAATCAATCAATCAGGAATCAGGAGTGATACAGATGTTTGACTTACCAGAAAAAGTTTTTAAAAACAGTTACCAAAACTACAATTAAAAATTAGAGATATGGAAGATATTTTTATAAGATCAAAATCAAACTACTCAAGATGAAATCTGTAATATCTTAGAATAAAAAAACTCTGAATAGGATAAGTGCCATACCAGATATTACAGATAAATAAATTAATGATCATGAGGATATATCAATAGAAAGTATTCAAAATAAAGTGCAAATGGAAAAAAAATTCGAAGTTACTTTGTAGGACGGCCTCAAGTAGACTGCTATACATGCGATTGTAGACTTTCAGTGGGGAGGGATAGGAAGGACAGAACAAAACTGAATAAATAATGGCCAGTGATTTCACAAACATGATGGAAATTATAAACCCATATATCCAAAAACCTCAATAAACCCCAAGCACAAGAAATAGGAAGAAAACTCTACCAACTAATGTCATAATCAAAAGCAGTGATGAAAAAAATCTTAGGGCATACAGAAAAAAAAAGACATTGTGTACAGAGAAACTAAGGTGCAGATGAGGGGATATTTCTCATGAGAAATAATACAAGCAAAAAGACAGTGATAACGTGTCTTTACAACACTGGAGAAACTTTATGAATGGGGGTAGAATTGTTTATAAAGACACAGTCTTTATGATGAAATAATTGTCAAAGTGAATATGGTAGTGATAAAGGATTGTATCCATTGGTCAAAGCCCAAAGAACTACACACCACAAAGTAATTTTTAGTATATGCAAACAACAACACACAATAAAAATACCAGGCTGCGACAAATGAAAATTAATTGCATTACAAAGGAATCACATAACACTGAAGTGAATGGGGAGGAAAGGATGTGATCTAAGTAAATTTAGAAAACAGTATTCTGTTCTGACTGCCCACTGTAAAAAAAAATAGTAAAAACAAAACAAAAATAATGTATACAAACACTGCATTTCCGCACTTATTATACAAAGCTTGGCTTAAATTAAGTACTCAGCAAATTATCTCTATTTATGCTTTTGTGATTTTGTGTTTCATTTAAAAATGGCTATAAAATCGTCTCAAATTTGAGGAGTATTTGGGGCTCGGTCTGACAAAACAGATGATGAGCTGAGCTATAACCAAAATTTTTTTCAAAGAATCCTAGGAAACTCCTTAACCAAGGTGGAGGTGATATAGTTAGGATACTAGCTATTGAATGGTAGTTAAGAAGCAGTGGAGATGAGATCATGGGTAGTGAGGAGGCCCCGTAATTGAGAAGTTGAGCTATTGGAGGGATAGTTTTAATCACAGTACTATGGATGATTTATGATGACAAAAACAAGCAAATATAAAATCATGTTTAAGTATTAATTGAATAGCTTCAATATATCTTGTTAGTCTTAAGACATAGTTTCTGACATGGTCTGTTGGGAAAGAGGAGTCAAGAGTTGGTGTGGTTTTAGTGAAAGAAGGGACCTGAGAGCTAAAGAAGCCTCAGGAAGGAATAAAAAGAACAAGCAATTAGGAAATATGGAAAAGAGTTGAAGTTATCCAAATTGTCTTTATTCATATGGAAAATGTTTTAAAAAGATATTTATTTTAAGATAATCAGAATATTACTTTGAACAGGCCTTCTGTTGTCAGTATTGGATAATTCTACAGGAAACAACTCTTATGAAGAATTTTTTAGCAAAGCAAAATTTTCAAATCCTGCTGATAAAAGACTCTCTAAAGCACAAATAATATTTATTTAAACAGCATAAAATTTGGCTCTAAGGAGCACAGTTAACGTCCTTGGATATGGGATTTACCTGAACAGATGCTCTGGTACTTTTATTTGAAGTAGCAAATGAGGCCACATGTATTTGCAGAATTAGCACATATAACAGATGAAAATTGGACGTTGTACCCATTTTCACTGTTATGGGGATTGTGCTATGAGACACCCCAGATGTTACTCTTTGGCAAACAGTTGTTATTCTTTGTTTGGGGCTCGGATGATTATCTTATGATTCTGGATATGTACCAAACTCACTCTCTAAGCATCTGGCCTAATTTAGTCAAGCAGATAATATAAATGGGCTTCCTTACTAACAAGGTAATGTGTAAAATGACAGTTCACTTGGTTTGGGAATCCTTCATGAATAACACTACCTTTCCCGTGCAGCATGATGTACTTCACTATTTAATGAATGATAGTTTCTGGTTGAACAGAAGGCTCCATGTTGAACATGGAGACAAATTTCTTAATTTATACTGTGTGTTACAACTTCCTTTGGGCTCTACTTGCTTTCATTGTAGTATGAAATTTTAATAGATGCTAAAAAGCAGACGGCTTCTAATCCAAACACAGTCATTGGTTAATTTTATTTTTCTTTACATATTTACAATGTTGCATCTCTTTCATAATTTCATTTTGTATTTTTGATATTATTCAATTTTTCAGTTATTCATTTGGAATCCAAACCATGTATTGAATGCTGGCAATGAACCAGATAAGTGATGTGAATATATACATGTTCCATTATTCTTCCATTTTGGTGAGATGTCCAAAGTTGGTTTAATCTACCCAAAATATGACAGATGTGGAAACTGTTCTTTTTGTTACCATTTGTGGCCTAGGTAGATGAGGAACCACTCTTTTATTGCTTTGAAACCCTGGGATCTTCCTGGGTGTAATCTGAACCCAGCTCCTCTATGCAGAGGGCAAGGAGGAACTGAAGAAAGAGGCAGAGAAGTTCAGATTGGCAGGTTTCATAAATGAGGGAATTTATACAAAGCTTGTCTTGGGCAGTCACAAGACAAGTTGGTCTCTGACGTGCCTGCCAAATTTTAAAAGTTTATGTAAGGGCCTTAACTGGATTCAGTCACATATACTTTCTAGAGGGTCTTGACATCATACCACGATCTAAATTCTATGCTCTTGAGGCAGCTTCTAGGAGCAGGGAAGGAAAGAAAGTGGAACACATTCCAAGGACAGGGGAGGGAGTAAAGACTCTCTGGTTGCTTGGATCTGGTTTATGGGTCTACAGATTCATTGGATTATCTGTCAGGCAAATCTTGGCAATAGTGATTTATTACTCATACTTCACCAATCTAATTTGGTGGCCACCATAGTGTTTCATATGGTGGAGTGGAATCACTTTTGTATACATTGTATGCAAAGACCTTCAAAAGATTTGGGTATTCTCTTTGTCCTGGTATATACAGTTAGTCTAATAAATGTCAACAAGTACATTTGGAAGATTGGGAGAATACTTGTGGTGGTGTTTTAGGGTTCTTTTTCAAGGGAAGTCAACCTCCCTTTTAATTCATGTGCTCTGACTCAGAACTGACCAAAAGTCGGAAACTAGATGGAACTTCCATTTACTAGTTTTTGTTTTTTGCTAGTTCTTCAATTAAACTTAATCTTGTTGATTACCCACTCATCTTGTACCATGCTTATTAATGGATCTTAGGTTTCCATTTCAGCCTTGCTCCAGTGGTAGCAATTATATTCACCTTGCCTCTGACATACTAAGTAATTTAAGTTACTTCATTTTCCTTACCCACAGTTCTGTGACTCACATTGATCAAATGAGATCAGCTACAAGGTATCATCTCATTCTGGGTTAGAAGATACAGCCACCACAGAGCTTCTCAAATATACTGCCACGTTCATTCATTCATTATTGATTTAATAAAAAGTGTGTCCTCTGAGACCTCCTAGTATCTGGTGGATTCTTTGGTCTGAAAAACAAAGAAACAAACAAACAAAAAACCTGATTCTAACATATTCACTACCTTGAGGCTTTAAGATCCCCCCTTTTTTATTGAAATGTAATTAACATACAGCATTATATTAGCTTTGGATGTACAATATAATGATTCAACAATTCGATACATTACTCAGTGTTCATCACAGTAAGTGTACTCTTATTCCTTATCATCTATTTCACCCACCCTCCCAACCACCTCTCTTGTGGCAACCATAAATTTGTTGTCTGTATTTAAAAGTCTGTTTTTGTTGTTATTGTTGTTTGTGTCAATTTGTTTTGTTTCTTAAATTCCCCATATGAATTAAATAACATAGAATTTATCTTTCTCTGTCTCACTGACTTCATTCAGTATTATAGCTTGTACATCTGTCCATGTTGTTGCAAATGGCAAGATTTCATTATTTTTTATGGTTGAGCAATATTCCATTGTATATGCATACCACTTATTCTTTATTCATTCATCTATGGACAGACACTTGAGTTGCTTCCATATTTTGGGTATTGTAAATAATGTTGCAATAAACATAGGGGTGCATATTTCTGTTCAAATTAGTGTTTTAATTTACTTGGGTAAATACACAGTAGAGGAATTACTGGATCATATGATGATTTTATTTTTATTTTTTGAGAAACTTCCATACTGTTTTCCATAATAGATGGATGAATTTACATTTCCCATTAGCAGTGCACAAGGATTCCTTTTTCTCCACACCTTGCCAATACTTGTTGTTTCTTGTCTTTTTGATTCTAGCCATTCTGACATCTGGTATCTCATTGTGGTTTTGATTTGCATTTTCCTGATGATTACTGATGTTGAGCATCTTTTCATGTCTGTTGACCATCTGTATGTCTTCTTTGGAAAAAATGTCTATTCATGTCCTCTGGCCATTTTTAAATTGGATTATTTGATTTTTTGATGTTGAGTTGTGTAAATTCTTCATATGTTTTGTATATTAACCCCTTATTGGATATATCATTGGAAATATGTTCTCCCATTCAGTAGATTGCCTTTTGTTTTGTTAATGGTTTCCTTCCATGTGTAAAAACTCTTTATTTAATGTAATCCCAATAGTTCGTTTTGCTTTTGTTTCAGTTGCCTTAGGAGACATCTTAAAAATGTTGCTACTACCAATGTCAGAGAAGTTACTACCTGTGCTCTCTTCTAGGATTTTTATGATTTCAGGTCTCACATTTAGGTCTTTAATCCATTTTGAATTTATTTTTGAGTATAGTGTAAGAAATTGACCCAGTTTCATTCTTTTGCACGAAGCTGTCCAGTTTTTCCAACATCATTTGTTGAAGAGACTGTCTTTTTCCCACTGCAAACTTTTGACTCCTTTATTATAGATTAATTGACCATGTAGGTGTGGATTTATTTTTGGGCTCTCTATTCTGTTCCACTGATCGATGTGTCTATTTTGTGCCAGTACTAGACTGTTTTGATTACTATAGCTTTGTAGTATATCTTGACACATGAGATTGTGATACCTCCAGTTTTTTTCTCCTTTTTTCAAGATTGCTTTGGCTATTTGACATCTTTGGTGGTTCCATACAAGTGTTAGTATTATTTTTTCTAGTTCTGTGAAAAATGTTGCTGGTATTTTGATAGGGATTGCATTAAATCTGTAGATTGCTTTGGGTAGTATGGACATTTTAACAGTATTGGTCTTCCAATCAATGAACATGGAATATCTTTCCATTTGTTTGTATTATCTTTAGTTTTTTCATCAATGTATTACAGTTTTCAGAGTATAGATCTTTCACCTCTTTTCACCTTTAATAACACACTAGGTGTTTTCACCACAAACAAGGCAGTACTTATTTTCACATGACTAATGAGTAATGCATTTCTAGAACCCCGTCATAGAGGTTACTTTCTAGAATAATTTCTTGTACCACCTCTTGTATTTTGAGTTTTCCTGAAAATAGAACCAAGATAAGCACTTAAGTGCAGTTTAAATTATTTGAGAAGTGACTTCAGAAAGTTAAAGGGAGGGATAGTTAGAATAGTTAAGGAGTTAATTAAAGCCTGAGTGCATTATTGAGATAATTCCAAGAGCAGTGGTAGCCTGGCTCACCACACTTCCCTGAGGGGTATTCAGCATGCCTCCCAGAGATAGATGTCTGTCTGAAGCAAGAGAATCTGAAATATTTTCCTCTGCTTCCATTGCCCTCTGACTGAGCTTTAACTGGAGGAAGTGTTATTTCTTTTGTCTTCTGGTCTGTACTTGTATGTTGCCTTGCAGGCATACACATAAACCAGGGAATGTCTGGAGTTGGTGATAAAATGAAAATACATACACAATCTGCACTTAGGGACCAAATTCTCAGGACAAGGTGAGTCTGTGCTTGTGTGTATGCTCCATGCATATGAATTGCTATCATGTCCATCATCTATGTGGCTAAAATTAAACGCATGTAAATTTATATAAAGTTGGGCTTTATCTGAGACTAAAGAAAAAAAAATTAGTATATGATAACTCAGAGAATACTATATTCTTGAAGCTTTTTTGAAGCTTATAAAATATGGGAATAAGCTTTATCCAACCAAGACAGAATTGGGGAAATTTCAGCAGAGGGACTGTTACTAAGGATTAAATATATTCAGTTGGAGATCTAAGACTAGCACTGAGATGGGAACCAGGGTAAAAAATAGTATGTGAATAGTATATTTTCTTAAAAATATAAAATAACATAACTAGGAAATAGGTGGTGCCAAAGGCTATCATTTAAATGTGGCAACCCAGGGGCGCCTGGGTGGCTCAGTTGGTTGGGCGGCCAACTTCGGCTCATGTCACGATCTCGCGGTCCCTGAGTTCGAGCTCCGCGTAGGGCTCTGTGCTGACAGCTCGGAGCCTGGAGCCTGTTTCCGATTCTGTGTCTCCCTCTCTCTGACCCTCCCCCATTCATGCTCTGTCTCTCTCTGTCTCAAGAATAAATAAACATTAAAAAAAAAAAAATTAAAAAAAAAATGTGGCGACCCAAATTGTAGAAGCCAAAGTAAGGAAAGGAGAAACTGAGTATTATAAAAAGCAGAAATATAAAGGTAACAAGTAGAAATCTTAAATATATGTTCTCTCCCTATATATAATCCTAGGCTTTCTGAACCATTTTATTAGACATGTCTATTGTATATATGTATGTTATATATTCATACATACTGTGTGTGTATGTGTGTGTGTGTGTGTGTGTGTATAATATATACATATATTATATATATACATATATATATGTATATATATAAATCCTAGGTTATTTCACCAGAAGAACCTCACAATTCAAAGGCAAAGTTACCACAATAGCAATAGTCATAACTAGTGCCCATGTCTTCCTAAATACAATTTCCCACTAGAAGGAACCAGGACTCTTTGGAAAAATGACTTCAACTGGGTTTTAAATAGGGAAAGGACAAGGTGAGTCTGTAATATCTTGTGGAGAAGGCAAGACATGCTTAAAAACTGACAAGGGCATGTCAAAAGTTCAGGGTTTAAAAGGCTCCTAATGGCTAGATATATACAAGTAAAGTATCCAAAATAATAATGATAGTAATGGATTTTTAGCACTTAAGAAAATAATTAAGAATCCATTGCAATTCTTAAAGAGAGTCATCTTTTCAGAATAATACAGTAAATGAAGAAATTAGAGAATTGCCATTTCATATTTACCAGTGTATAATGGATACTGTTAAGAAACCAGGTTAAGGACCATCAACAGATCCTTAAGCCATAGATGAAAGCTGTAAGGACCAAGTACATTCACATGATCTCAACTATTACCTATTGGTCAAAAACAAACCAAAAATTAACCTTACCTTTTTGGTGCACACTACCTAAACCAAATGATCCAATTTAGCATCATCAAAATGGGACAAACCGGCATTGTGTATCTCTAGGTGGAAAGTAATATGAAGTTCAAAACATCACCTATATGGCATTCTTGCTGAAGTATTTAACTTGAAATAGATTATTAGGAATCAATAAAATTCTGACTGTGGGACATTATAAAAATACCTGGATTAAACCCTTTAAAAACGTCAATGTCATCATTGTCTTAGATATACAAAAATGTTTTGGACACTTCTAAATCAAATAAACAACTTAGACATTAAAAATGAATGTCCTGTGTGAATCTTGATTAAATCATTGTTGTAATAAAACATATAAAGGACTGAGGTGCCTGGGTGGCTCAGTCATTTGGGCACCCAGCTCTCCATTTCTATTCAGGTCATGGTCTCATGGTTCTTGAGATTGAGCTCCATGTCAGGCTCTGCGCTGACAGAGTGGAGCCTGCTTGGGATTCTCTGTCTCCCTTCCCCTCTGTCCCTCCCCTACTCATGGCCACTTTCTCTATTTCTCTCAAATTAAAAAAAATAATAAATATATTTTTAAAAATATATAAAGGTTGTATTTGGGAGAAATTTGATATAAATTTCCTATTAGATAATGTTATGTGAAATGTTAAATTTCTGGTTTATATTATCATTGTATAGAATATTTATTGGAATAGAGTAAGATGATGTCTTTGTTCTTAGGGAATACATGTGGCAGTATCAACAGGTGAAGTCAGTGGTGTTTGAGATGTACTTTAAATGATTCAGCAAAAAAGTACATGTACTAATGATGCGTGTGTGTACACATGTATTTACAGAGACTGAGAAAGAGGAGAGAGAAGGCCACAAAACGTTTACAATTACTGAAGTTAGGTAACAGTTACACGGTTGTTAATTATACTATTCTACAAATTTTCTATATGGATGTATATAGATAGATAAATGTATAGTTGACCCTCAAATAATGCAGGGGTTAAGGGTGCTGATGCCCTGCATAGTCAAAAATCTGTGAATAGCTTTTGACTTCCCCCAGAATGAGATACGAATAGCCTATTGTTGAACGAAAGGCTTACAAATAATATAAACAATCAATAACACACATTTTGTATGTTGTATGTGTAATACACCATATTCTTACAGTAAAGTAAGCTAGAGAAAAGAAAATGTTGGGGTGCCTGGGTGGCTCAGTCAGTTAAGCATCCGATTTAGCTCAGTTCATGATCTTACTGCTGGTGAGTTTAGACCCTTATTGGGCTCTGTGCTGACAGCTGGCAGCCTGGAGCCTGCTTCAGATTCTCTGTCTCTCTTCTCCTCTCCCATCCTGCTCACGCTCTGTCTCTCTGTCTCTCTCTCAAATATAAATAAGCATTTTTAAAAAATTAGAAAAAATAAAATGTTATTAAGAGAATCATAAAAGAAAATATATTTACAGTACTGTACTGGATTTATTAGAAAAGAATCCATGTATAAGTGGACCTGTTCAAGGGTCAACTGTACATACTCTATATATATAATTTATATCTCTATCTGTATATAAATTATATATATAGTGACCTTATATATATATTATATATATACTATTCATATTATATATATTTCTATACTTAAAAGAGGAGTAGGAAAAATGTTAATGTTAAGAAATACATCAAAAGGTGGGGTGCCTGGGTGGCTCAGTTGGTTAAGCGTCCAACTCTTGATATCAGCTCAGGTTGTGATCTCACGGTCCTAAGATTGAGCCCTGCATTGGCTTCGTGCTGAGTGGAACCTACTTGGGATTCTCTCTCTCTCTCTCTCTCTCTCTCTCTCTCTCAATAAATACATAAACAAAGATAAAAATAGAAATACATCAAAAGGTAATTTGACTTATTATAACCATGATAAATATAGAAATTTGCTATCCTTAAGAACTCACGGTCTAGTCATCTTACATGCTGGAAAATACTCTTAAAAAAATTGTAGACAGAAAAGAACTTGTGAGCTATCAATCATAAGGCTTTAACATTTATTAAATGTGTCTTTTTAATCAAAGGACTGTGAACTCTCTAAGAAATCAATATCATGGGCAATATCCACATAAGGTAAAATAAGTAATATATTTTAAAATATATTTAGTATTCTTCCTCAAATAATTTCTGACATTACTTTTACATCAGTGATTAAAACATGATTTTCCTGTGTGGTTTGAGCAATACATTGAGGTATTTTCTGGTCTAATTTTGTGAATTTACTACATATGTTACTATGAGTCTATTAACTCATAAAGCCATGAAAAACATGAACTTGGTATTTGATATATGTTCTTTGGGGCCAGTCTCTGCCATTTATACATTTATAACCTTACTTATTTCCCTCTTAATGCCTCATTGTTCTCATCTGTAAAATGAGGAATATAATATTACGTTTATCATAGGTGGTTAGCATTAAGTGAAAATATTCATGTAAAACATGTAGTATTCAGCACATCATACATGCTCAGTAATTGTAAGATGTATATATTATATATGGAATATATATATAATATATAATATATACATATTATATATATTATATATATACATATTACACATATACATATTATATATATAATTATCAACAGATACATGGACATTATTTACTGTGCTTGTAGTTATAATTTAACCAATTTACATATATCCTCATTCCTTGTTCCTTTAAGATATCAGAATATTTGATAATTCTCAACTGTTACTTGCAACAGATGTCCATGTCTAAACAAATACCTGATGTAAAACAGTTGTGCAAGATAATTTAATTAGAAGATTAGTTGTAAGTCATTCAATTTTTCCCTTGCTGGCTTTTCTAGTTTAGACCACTTGAGTCTCAGATTACACCAAAATGTCTGATCACATATTGGGCACTAGAAAGAAGGTTATTTCTAATTGTTGGAATGTAGTTAATTAAGGCAAAATGCACTCTGGAGTTGGAAGTACTCCTGCTACTTGGCACAGGAACCCCTGTTACTCAGGAGTACACTTCTCCTTCCTTCCTTGTCTTCAGGTGAAGCCTACTTTCTCCTGGGGCTGCCCTAGAGCTATAACATGAGTCCAAATTTCGTATTTTCTATACCTCTTATTACTCCAGCCATTTATACTAGCTAATTCATTCATGCCTATGATCTCACTTTTGGATGTTCTTTGCCTGCCCTCCAAATAATAAAACCTCAAACTGGCCTGGACTAACCTAGATATATATGTGTGTGTATACATTATATGTGTGTGTATATATATATGTATATATATAATGTATACACACACGTAACGCCATGTGTGTGTTAAAATCAGCTTCACAATACTGAAGAAACTGGTCTAAGTTCCTATAATGCTGATGGAGGAAAAACTAAGGATCTAAGACTAGTATTCATCAGGTCTACTTCTTTGTGGTCTAATACTGCATTTCTCTGTGCCATGTGCCTGGATGCATTCATTTCCCACGTAACTTTTAACCCATTGGGTTCTAATAATAGACTGTGGATTGGGGCGCCTGGGTGGCTCAGTCGGTTAAGCGTCCGACTTCAACTCAGGTCAGGATCTTGCGGTCTGTGAATTTGAGCCCCGCGTCGGGCTCTGGGCTGATGGCTCAGAGCCTGGAGCCTGCTTCCGATTCTGTGTCTCCCTCTCTCTCTGCCCCTCCCCCATTCATGCTCTGTCTCTCTCTGTCTCAAAAATAAATAAGCATTAAAAAAAAATAGTTTGTGAATTATGATAATTTAGCTTGAATAGAAATTATAATCATAGAATTTGATACCGGAGTGAGATTGAGAGATTATTTGATCCATCTTTTCTGTCAATGCAGAAACTCCATCTAACAAGAGATAATTTAAGCTTTTATTTATAGTCTTTAAAAAACATAACCCTCTCCCAAACTGAGTAAGGCAGCACGTATAATGGGAAAAAATTCTGTTCTTAGAGAAAACTACTTCCCTAGTTTTAATTCCTCTCATTTTTTTTCATATTTGTTATGGATCTAACTTTTAGTTATAAATGGCTAATTTGCTGGTACATATGGCAGTGAAATAATATCAAATTAGGAATCTATTTATCATCTACTTATACAATCAAATATGGTAAGAAACACAGAAGAGACTGAAAACCCATATAAATACTTAAAATGTACACTTTAAGCAGACAAGACTCCAAGCGCATTAGGAGAGGATGAAAGAATTCAAAATTTAACCACATTTCAATCAAAAGCCTCAGAAACTACTTTTGCCTCATAACCTAAATTTGACATCCTTAAATAACTGTTTGCTACCTGGAAAAATGTGACTACCAGAGCACCTTTTATATTTTTAATTCTTTCTCTTACATGAGATTTGAGGCATCCTCAGCTGTAACAAATAACATTTTGGTTTGTGCCTTGTAATATTTGGAGACATGCTTTCTATTAAGGTTGTGCTATTTCCCTTAATTGCTGAACAATAATAGGCTATGGTGTGTATATGTATTTTCTCCACAATTTGTAAGACATATGCCTGTCTTTATTATTCCCAAGCACAATCTGTTACAGTGTTTATGTTTATCATTATTATGGCTGTCAATCCTTCTTGTTACTATTATATATTTACCTCAAAAATTTTGAAGCATCACAGACAAAACAGTCCTAATAGACCACCATCAGATTACAAATATGAAAAGAGAATAATAAAATAAAATAAAATAAAATAAAATAAAATAAAATAAAATAAAATGAAGGATGTATGTTTTATTAATGATTGTATTTTTTAATGTTTACTTATTTATTTTGAGAGAGGGAGAGTGAGCAGGGGAGGGGCAGAAAGAGAGGGAGAGAGAGAAACCCAAGTAGGCTCTGCATTGTCAGCATGGAGCCTGACAGGGGGCTCAAACCCATGAACTGTGAGATCATGACCTGAGCTGAAACCAAGGGTTGGACGCTTAACACACTGAACCCCCCCAGCACCCTTGTTTTATTAATGATTTATATCAGACCAGAGAATGTCATATGGCCTGCTATTTTAGAAGTCAAAAGAATTCAAAATATATTCTGTAAAATGGGCTTACTTTTGACCTTTAGGATTCTGAAATTATAGGAATAACTAAGTGAATGCCTTAAAGGTGAGGACAGCTCCTCTATCCAAAGAGCACAGCAGTTTTTCTGTTGAGATAGTATATTCAGTACAATCTACTCTTTCTTCAGCATAGTTAAGGTTTTAAACTTAGAACAGCCGCAATAAAGAGGTAAGAATGGGATGGGAAGAATTTGACATTTTGCCCATACCATGCTAAGGAAAAGCAGATAAGAATATAATGGGCTTCCTTGCTCTAACTGCATCTCCTCTAAATAATGGAAAAGAAGATCTGATATATTTTAGTTATAAGCATTTTATTTATTTCTTTATTCAAAAATCTCAGCAGGATCATACTAGTCCAGAATAAAGCATTCCCATCAATACTTATGACACTGAATAGAGTGGAGATGTAATATAATACAATAAATAGTAAGTTAAGGAAGAGATTGTCTTTGTTACTATTCTTTCCTTCAAAACAATTTTGGTTCTTTTCCAAATGTGTCATCAGCTGAACATATTTCATATGCATAAATAGAAGCTGTTGACCTCCCTGACCCTAAGAATGTTCATTCGCTATCTAATCAAAACTCTCTTGATGCAATTTATATTATTTGCTTCTCACTATTTACAATTTGTTCTTACTGTATGGTGGCTCAAATAAGACCCACTCTTGTAAAAATGCATATACTATTGAAACTCTGCAAAATAATCAGGCAATATTAATTTTTGGAAACATTCATTTAATTTATGTGGTTCAACCAATTATGGGGACTGTATGCCATGAAACTTTTGAAGTTCACATTACCCTTAAAATTATCTTTATTTTAAAGCTAATACATTATTGTAGTAAATATAAAACATACAATTCAGCTAATTATAGGGCTTAATTTATGTCCTTTCATGCCATTCTCTTTATTCATACAAGTTTTCTCAAGCCATATACACTTATGTGGGAATTTTGTTTGTGGGTTTTTCCCAAAATTGAATTATACTACAAATATTACCTGAATACTACCTTTTTTAATATCTTGTAATGCTTTTTCATGAATATTCTTACAGGTTAGTAGATAAAGGTGTAATGTGTTGTTTCTAATTTCTCATGCATGTGACAGGTATATAGAGTATTGCATATGTGGATGAATGTGTTTGTGTTTTTTTTAACTTTTAAAATGGCTCCCTGCTTCTCTCCTTATTGGTCCTCCTTTAAGCGAATGAACGTGAGTTAACAATTCAGTATATAATCTTTGGTACATTTAAACATATATCTACACACATAGATACAAGCACACATTTCTGTTCTTTTAAAAATAATTTTTTGATGTTTGTTTATTTATTTTTATTTACTTATTGAGAGAGAGAGAGAGAGAGACAGAGAGAGAGAATTTGAGCAGGAGAAGGGGAGAGAGAGAGAGGGAGACACAGAATTTGAAGCAGGCTCCAGGCTCTGAGCTGTCAGCACAGAGCCCAACGTAGGGCCAGAACTCATGAACTGTGAGATCATGACTTGAGCCAAAGTCAGAGGCTTAACTGACTGATCCACCTAGGCACCCCAACACATTTCTATTCTTTACTGCACAATACCTTATATAAAACAATCTAAGCCCTTTTAATGGGTATAATTTATATCGGTTAGCTCCACAATAAGGCTAACACATTTCAAGTATAACTTCTTATAATGAGATTAAGGAGCTAACACTACATTTTCTTGGATCCTTTGTAGCTAGTGTTCTGAAAATGGGAGAGAAGTTGCATGTAAACCAAGCATCTTGCTGGCATGTTTCAGGGCAGAGACAGTGATCTTTTGGAATCTGCAGCTTTGGCAACACCGTCCTGGTCCCTCAAGTTCTTGATCGTGGCTCTCTGGTTTTCCTGGTTGAATTGCATAATTTTGGGAATCAATGACGTGCTGGAGCCCTCCCACATCAGCTGATTAGGGCTTAATGTGCCTATTTCTTCTCTGCTTTGTCATGTTGGTAGATTGAAATTGGCCATGGTAAGAATATTTGTGCTTCTACCTGCATTGAGCAAGTTACATACGGAAATTACTAGGCTCAGAGTTTTGATTTCTTAGCTTACTGTGGTCACAGAGCAAGGAGTTTTTGTTTCATTTTGTTCTGTTTTGTTTTTAATTACCCTGAATGAAACTCATCACTGGAACTAAAATCAGAAGGAGAGTTTGATTCATCCACACATGAAGTTTAATTTACAGCTTCCTCTATTTCCTTATGTGAAAAAAAAAGAGAGAGAGAGAAATGAATAAGAAATATTGGAACCCACAGAATTGATATCATGACACTTGGAAAAACTGAGACAATTCTAGATACCTCATATTCTATGATTCCCCTGAGCCCCCATTAGTGACAGAAGTGCCCCTTCCTCACCTGTCTGAGGATGTTAATCCTTTCCTGCTGGAATATCATGTAAAAACCACACCTAAGTCTGTAAGCTTGCAAGAAGCTAAAAACATTTTATATGTTCCACTGCTAACACCTACCATTACCTTCAAATCTATAACTGGAGTTAGAAGCTTGCATGCTCTAGGAACAAATTACGAGGTATACTCACTTGAAAGCAGGAAAACTGAGGTTTTGCTAATTTAAATCATTTTGAACCTGAAGAACATGTATAAAAATTTACTATTTACTAGACAAAAGAGGATGGACAATGTACTGATTTAGACTAAATCTATTAATATAAATAAATGAATTATAATAACTGAATTTATAAATATTTATTAATACTTATTAATACCCAAGATTCTGAATTAACCTAGCTGGTAATATGGGCCTCATTATTTGCTTTGTCCATTGGTCAAATCTATACTTATGGTGGTATAAGATGAACAAATTTGAGATTAAAAAATAATTTGGTTTTGTCTTAGTGTAGAACACAAATATGTTTCCATTAAAATCCAAGTACCAAAGTTACTGATTCCCTCAGCCCACAGAATTGGAGTGGAGATGAAATTTGGGATGGCTGGATGCTCTATGTGACGGTATTATTATTTTCTATTTGTACTACCATGATGTATTAGAGAGGTTATGAAGTGCAAACTAAAGAATGGATTTACATGGGAGTGTAAATCCACACTTAGCTCTATTCACTGGAAAACTCAGATGAAAAATTTTGTTACTAAACCCTTGATAATACACTAGAGAAGAAAGTACAGACATGCTTGAAAGGATCTTCAGCACCATGAAAAGAGCATTCATCCTCTATCGTCTGGGAGTAAAGATGGGAGATGCTGCCATCACAATCGATTTACTGATTTCAATTTGGACAAAAGATGCAGTGTAGGAAATGATCAACTCTTAATATCTTAAGATCCCTCTGAGTGAAGGGGAGGCCAGTTACCCTTGACATATGGCCTTAATGACAACATATCTGCATTCCGTCAATGTTCTTACTCATCTTCAAAGGGAGCTGTGGTCTTTATCAGAGTAACTGTGCAATGATGTAAGAGAAATAAACAAAATTTAGGGAATGATTAGAGAGATTGTGAATACCATGGTGATGTATTCATCAGAAAGAGGGCTTATGGAATTTAAGTAATAAGTATAGATTTAACCCAACCTTTCCTCACATTGGCTTCAGTGGTGTAGATGAGACTATGAATGCATCCTGTTCATCCTGTTACTGAGTTTTTCCCTCAGTAACTAGCATAATGCATATATATTTACAATAAATGGAAGAGTATTCACCCTGTCTTCCTGAACCATGGAATAAGGACCATCAGGATAGGAAGACTCAAGTGGAAATTCCTGGATCATTTCCTTCGTATCATAATAATCGTTCAGAAGATATATCATGTTCTGTTAGAGAATCAGAGATTGAGATAACCACTAAAGCATCGCAACATGCAAGTGTAGTGATATTTATCATATTTATATTTAAGTACCATATTTACACTTAAAGCAGACAGATGTTTCTTAGAAAATAATACTGACTGTTGAAAACTTAATCATGTAGTGAATCCAATTTCATCTGTATTTCACATGTGTTATCCTCATTGGAGCAAACCAACACATTCAGGTTGTCAGTTTCCCAGGCACCAGAAGGAAGTCTCTCTGCTTCCTAGTTTCCTCTGGGCTGAAGGAGACTCAACCAACTTATTTAGGTCTTCCTCGGATAGAAAGAAAAAGTGGACTCGGTCAATGAAAATAGTCTTTATTTTCCCCAGAAATTTCCCAGGGCTGAGTTCTTCATAGCATCCACCATATTCTACTCCTAATCACCACACCCCTGACATAAAGCCCAAAATTCCTTTATAACACCTCCCAGGAACTTGTCTAGCCCCCAGGAGGAAAGGTCTTGCATATAGTAATTTATAGGCATAAACGCTCTTTTACCTAGAATGGGTGAATATGTTGGATTGGATATGTGATTGGAGGGAGGGAATTTTCTTTTGATTCCATACTGCCAGAGTCTACGTGGTATAATAGACTCTTTTCAGTCTTTGTCCTGAGTTTCTGGAAGGAAGCTCAAACCTTTGGACTTACCCTGGGTGACAGGAGTACCTCAGTTATTCATTGTAGGCCCTAAGAATTTATGCTATGGGGTTACTCTTGGTTGGCTTTTGATAGTTATGTCAAAGAGATGACTCAGGATGGGGTCAAGTCATGCCACAAAAACCAACCATGTGAATGGAAGGTTGAGACTTTGAGCTATGTGATATCAGTCTGACCTCCCCAACTCTGGGCAGGAAGAGTGTGGGCTAGAATTTGAGTTCGAACACCAGGTCAGTGATTCAGGCAGTCTTACCTGGATAATGGAACCTCACTGCAAATTCAGGACTCTGAAGCTTGGTGGAACTTCCTGAGGGTAAACACAACAATGTGCCAAGAGGGTCCTATTCCCTGATTGCACAGGGAAAGAACATGGAAGCTCTATATTGAGGACCCTCCTAGACCTGCTTTTTGTGTCTCTCCATTTGGCTAGTCCTGATTTGTATCCTTTATGATAAAACTGTAATCATAATATAAGCACTTTCCTGCATTCTGGAGTTGTTCTAATGAATTATAGAACCTGAGAGGTTGTGGGAAATTCTGGGATTTGTTACCAGTTGGTCTGAAGTGCATATAGCTTGCATCTAACATCTGGAGTGAGAGCAGTCTAATTGGAAGCCTTACTCTTTAACCTGTAGAGTCTGATATTAATCCTTGCTGATTAGTGTCTGAATTGAACTTCCTTGCAGTATTTTATCCTCCCATATGAGGTTTTAACCAAATGAGAAGTAAATGGTTTTCCCTGCTTGATGCAGAAAATATTTGTGCTGTGACTAATGTAATGTCAAGTATCAGCTTGTCAAGTTATCTTCCTGCTATTTAACTTAGCTGGTTCTACTGCCATTCAGTGAGATTAAGAGTTTAATTTTGTACACAACTTGAGTTTTATGATATTCTAATGGTCACGTACTATAAGTGAGCTAGAAAAACACCTTGTAGATACATTACCATCATGATTGCTTTTGTTTACCATTTTAATTCCGGTGACTAGCACAGGGCCTACCATATAGTATGTAAAGACTCAAATACTTATTTAATATTGAAAATTGGTAGAATAAGAAAGCTTTGTATCCTAAGACTATTCTATTCAAATTGACAAAAAGAAATCAGTTCAGAAAATATATGGTCTATTGATAAGGTATAACTAAAATCATCATTTATTTCATAGAAGTCATCTTCTCTTCCATGATTGATTTGCAAGGGACATGAGGTAGATAAATATCTGTACTGTGAATCAGAGCTTCTCCACGAGGATGCCACAAATATGTTACAGTGTTGCCTCTCTTTAAGAATAACCATAGACCTCAGCAAATATCTACTGGTATCATCAGGAGCTTCACAGAGGGAGGCTCAAGAGGAATTTGCCACATACCTGCCTGTACACAGCAAATACAAGGGGCAACAAACCAGTGCTCACCACTTTGATGCATGGCCAAGGAGGTTCTATGAATTGTCACCTACCTCATCAACCAGCTGTAGATACTCTCTTGCTCCTGAGCAAGGAGTCTATACTGTTACCAGGGAGGCTATTCCACATCCTAAAAACATGGAAAACATTGTGCACTATCTAAATGACTGCCGACGAGATCAAGGAGAGACCCGGGGGAAGGAGAACAGGCAGGTATTTGGAGGTACTACTCTACAAATACATGTGATTCCTTAAGTTAGGGCACTATTACTTTTGAATTTGATATAGAAGACTTTTTATTGTGCTCAAAGTCTAATCATACTACCAATATTTAACATTTCTGACTGAAGAATGAAAAGGAATGATGTATTTTTATGTATCATTTTTCCTTATATATGTGGATGGTGCCAAAAATTGGATTGCAATTTTTTTTTTTACCATCTACTTAGGCAGAGTTTCTTGATGATAGTTACTAGTAAGAATCTGAAGATACAATCACTTAAAACTCTGGGTAGGCATTGAATATCACCACTTCAAGCATAAAACTAGATGTAAAAGTTTTATGTTTACGTTGATGGCCCATACTGAGCCATGCCCATAATATGTTTTATATTTTATTTTTAAAACATTATTTAATGTACACAAAGTGAAATTAATTTTAATGCCAAACCACATGCAGACAACTCTCATGGTTCAGTCCAGGGTTAAATTATATTAGTCATTTTCTCCATGTGCCATAATATATAAGAGTTCAGGGAGTAATGCTGTAGGGGAACTGAAAACCTGGTTTATCAAGTAAGAGATAGTATAAATTTATGCATAATTAATTTGTTCCATTGTGTTACACAGCAGTAATTTACTTTCAAGACATGTATCAAAAATCCCTTCATAAGTATTTATTAGATAAGATTTAGCAGTGATACAATCTTAAAATTATATGTATATATGTGTATGTGAAATTATATGTAAAATTTTATGTGTATATGTGTGCATGAATATATATATATATATATATATATATATATATTTACTCACTAATTTTTATAAGATACTTTACAGCAAAGTAAAAATATTGTTAAGATTACATTTTAAAAAACATTAAAAGATCAACCAGAGGCATAGCTTAAGGGCAATAGCACTCAACTAACTGAGAAACTGAAAATGAATGCTTAACTATTGTATGTAGAAAGCAAATGAAAATTAACTTATTAATGGTTGCTCATGCATAGCTTGGAGAGAAGGAATCCAAAATAATACTGGGAAAATATTAACCTACTTCACCTCAATTGATCATGAAAGATTTGGGCCAGCATAAGTCATGATTTAGGACTTGTTTAACATGCAAGTTATAAAAATAAGGTGTTCTTATGTCTGATAAATGCATTAATAAACTCTATATTTTTTCTCATTTTACAACTTGCTATAATACTCTGGTATTTATTAATCCTATAAAAATAAAAGTGATAATGGAAATAGTTATCCACATGATTCTAGAAAAGACGTGTGCATGGGGATATGTGTGCATTTTTCTTTCTTTTTTTTTTTTGAATGAGTATAGTAAAATCCTGAATAAAAAATTAGTAATATTTCTACTATCACGGCTTTATTTTACCAGTGCATAAAATCTTAGTAATGGAATAATAGAATCTCAGAACTGAAAGGAATCACCTATCTTAATTCCTTATATGGCTGAAGAAAGAAAGCAGGAAACAGGTTAGATGACTTTCTTGAGTCTTTAGTCTCTCTAATTTTTGTATAGCCTCTCTCGACATAACTGAAAATACCAGTGAGAACAGATCTCAACGTTTTCCAGTATACAAAAACAACAAAAACAAGAGATAATATTTATTGAACTATCAACATATGCAAGAAACTGCTTGAGGAGCTTTTATATAAATTATCTCATTTAGTCCTAGCAACAATACTACATGTTGGAAATACCATCAGAAGAGGAAATGCAGTCATTGAAACGTTATGTGTGGTTACTGATTATGGAGCTATCAAGTAGTGGAGACAGAATTTGAACCTATGTAGTTTAGTTCTCTAGATCCAATAGACTCTCTCACCACAATTCAACCCCTTTCCATAAGCACAGTAGAGTATTAATAACATCCTATTCCTCAGTTATAACACTTTCTATTCCACTTAAGGAAGCATATATGAGTATTCATGAGCAAAAGTAAAGTTGTAAGAGTGTTTGCACGTGCATGCACGTGTGTGTGTGTGTGTGTGTGTGTGTGTGTGTGTGTGTGTGTGAAAGAGGGAGAGAGAGAGAGAAAAAGGGAGGGAGAGAGGCAGATCCAAGATTTGACTTAAAATTTGGGTCTATTTATCAAAATCATTCCCAGTATCAGTTTAAAAGTGAAGAATGCATTTGATTAGAGCACATTGGTTATGCCTGAATATTTAACGAACAGGATTTTAAGGACATTAATCCTTCTCAAGAGGTGATCTGGAACCTGAACTTTTGTGAAACCTGGGCTCTCCTCTCATTTTTACTGATTAAAAACTTTTACCTTAGAGATCTAAGAGACTGGTTCCTTCTGTTTCTGTTCTCTTTTGTTATAACCAGAAGCCCAAGTTACCAAGATCATTCATATCAGAAGAACACTTACCATCATATTATTTATTATCTACTCTAATTCTGTTGCGCTTTCCATTAGCCCACATCTTTCACTGTAACCTCTGAAGCTCATGGTCTCTCATCACTAAAGGCACCATGTGCCCTCAACTTCTTTTCTGAAAGTTTTCTTCACTGTTGGGTCAGCTGAACCCTGGATGTATGCTGAGTCTCTTTACCTCCTCTGAAGTGGAGGATGCATTGTCCCACATCCATTCACCTTAGGACCTAGTGGTGGAAACTGTGTCCTCCATTTACCCTGTTGATGTTTACAAATCATCTGGTATTTTGGCATTGTACTTGAGAAATGCTTCCATAAAGGAGAATTTCAGACATTTGATAAGTGTGACCATATCATAATTAAATGGGATCTCTTGGTTATGAGGCAGATGTTTCCAACCACACAGCATTAATTTAATCATAAAATATAACTCATACTTTTTCATACTGGTGTCTTTATACACAAAGTATTCTTCTCATTTCCTCTTCTGCTATGGTGATAGCTCACATCATAACACAATAGGATCGATACAATGACAGCTAATATGGTAATACTATCCCATGCAGACATACCAACTCTTGGAGAGTGTTAGAGAACTGTGTCACTGTAGAGAAAGAGCAATGCAACATAAAAGTAGGATTCTCAATTGTAAAACCCCCAAACCCCAAAATGATACTTTCCTTGTTTTATAATGCTAAAACAGAAGTTTCTAGAAAGTTTTTCTTTCCACACAGAATGAAAACTTTGGCAATTATAGAAGAAAACATTGTCTTAACTAAATAAAGTTCTAATGCTCCCAAAGAAATCAAATAGGTCAATCCGAAATGTTATTCTAAGGATGGGCATTTTTTCATGTTCTCACTCTGTGCCATATTGTGTACACACACACATTCAATTATATGTACTCCATATGTATTTTATACATTATATTAATATAATTTTGTGTATATTATAAATGGATTATATATACATATTATGTGTATATGTGTATATATACATAATATGCATATATGTGTATATATATACATACATATATATATATGTATATATATATATATGTATTTTAGCTACTTGGCCACTTAATTCTACTTCCTTGTAGCCTACACAACTGGTAGAATAATAATTTCTATCATCATCTGCAATTGTTTCATCCCTAAAATCCTTTTCTAAAACGATTCTCCTTTCCATTTTTCCATTTCATTATATCAGTCTCATCTTCATTCCAATTTTACTTGTATACTTGTATCCCCTATACTCTACAAATGGGCTATTTTTCTTCCATAACTACAAAACCCCCAGTGTACTATCAATTCAATTCAATGGCTATTTTGGTAATAACCTATTCTCCTAACTCGCTGGTCTTCCATTATTTTGCCAAGGAAAACTTTGTCCCTGAATAACTCAGGTTTTATCACTTCTACTTTTACACATAAATACCAAATGCATCTGGAGAAAATTACACATTATCTTTACTTGGAGTTATAAAAGTATGATTTCTAATGCCAAAAGGGAAAATAATAAAGAAAAGATGTAAAAACAAATAATCTTGCCTCTGGAAATGAGAAACCAAGTTAGTGTTCTCAGTTGCCCATTCATTTCTATGTGAAATAGGAGCCAAATTATCTTCTGCAAAAGTGGAAAGTGTGAGAAATGTCATAAACAGAAAATAGTATGGGAAAAATGAAAAAAATGTCTTTTATTGTAGAAAATAGAAATTATACTTGATGATTTTTGTCTCTATTTCCAACATATGTGTATGTTTGTATGTGTATGTGTGTTTTGCTATATACCATATGCTGCTATTTTCTGAGAACACAGTAGAAAAGAAAGACACATGACATTTACCCTCAAGAAGCTTAGAATTTATGAGAAGAGATAGATATTTTTTCTTTAATTTCTTTAATGTTTATTTAAACATTGGGAGAGAGAGAGAGAACAGGGGAGGGGCAGAGAGAGAGAGAGACAGAGACAGAATCCAAAGCAGGCTCCAGGCTCTGAGTTGTCAGCACAGAGCTCGATGTGGGGTTCAAATCCACAAGCCAACCCACAAGCCTTGAGATCATGACCCGAGCCAAAGTCAGAGTCTTAACCAACTGAGCCACACAGGCGTCCCAAGAAGAGATAGATGTTTGAAGGATAGGAATTATACAAATAATTATTCACTTATAGTTGTGATAAGTGCCTCAAAGTAAAGGCAGAATGTAGAGTGAATGCATGAAATATAGCTACTTGACATAACTTGGACGGATTTCCTGAAAACTGAAGAGAAAACGTTGCCAATTGTTAAAAAGAAAACATTATGGAGTAGGAGAAAATAATATTTCAACAATAAAGTCTAGCATGTAAGAAGGCAATGAAATAGAAAGGAGTTTGTCTGCAAATAACATAAACAAACAGAAAAGTCTCATGAGGATAGTAAGCAAGAAGAAGATTGTTTTGTGATGAGACTGGGATGCTTGCTTGTCAGGAGGCATGTTTTGAAAATATGTTTAGACCTTTTAAGAATTTGGAAGGTGTGATGAGAAGGCATTTAAGGGCTACAAATAAGTGAGTGTGATGGAAATATCTACATGTTAGCAATTTAATCTAGTTGCTCTATGGATAATTCTTGGTATGGAGAAGACAGCATCATATAAGTAGATCTATAGTAGATTACTGCAATACTCCAAATAAAAAGTGATGATGGATTCCATGGAGAGAATGTGGGTAAAGAGGGTCTTTCTTTTTCCCCTGTTGTGTCAGGATGTAATGCCTGAAAAAGTTGTAGTTACCTTACAACCAGCCTGTGGGGGTAAGGTGGGGGGATGCCATGCCACTGGAGGCAGAGGAAGATATGGAAAGAACCAGGTTCTTTGATAACAGATCACTGAATCCTTGAAACAAGCCTGAAGTCAAACTAGGATGTCCTGTTATGAGACCTGAGGCTTAGAGAAAAGATTTCTATGACAGAGAAGGGACTGTAGTAAAAGCTGTCCAAGTAATTTCTTAGAGAATGAGATTTCTTCAGGACTAGAGATTCTTTTCTTGAGTTAGAAAAAGGCCTTGAGGCGTTTAAGCAATGCCTTGAAAGTATAAAGAATAAGAGACACTTTCCAGAGAGTGAGATGTTTTGATTAATGATTTTGTGGGTGACAAGTTTTGAACACTGATAAGAAGCCAAGCTCTAAGAAAGGATAGCTTCACTGAGGACAAAGTGGTCAAAGGAATGAGAGCTTTGAATTGAATAGATCATCAGTGTGAAATTTGTACACCTCTAGGATGATAGCAGAAAAATTGTGGTAGGAAGGAAGAGAATGTGAGTTCAGAATGGAAGTTTAAATAATGAAGAAAAGTGACAAGGAATGAAATAAGTGACAGAAATAAGAAGGAGAATGTAATTGTATAACCATGAGTCTCAATGGAGCAGGGGGAGGGACAGTAATATAATTGGAATGACATTGGAAACAAGACCTTGATGTATATGAGATGTGAAAGAATGTACTGCTTACGCTTGAGAACACAAAGTAAATGGCGTTAGTGAAAGCTAGTTGACATTTGAGGTTCAGAGTAAGAAATAAAATTCAGAGGTAGAGCATGAAGGGGAGTTTAAAAAAAATTTGCAGCAAAAATTCTGCAAGACACAAGAGAAGATTTAGCTGGAATGGGGAGGTTACAAAAATCGGATACAAAGCAAGAAAACCCAAGTCATTCTAAGGATTATAGTAGACTAAAATATAAAAAAATAGGGAAGGGTGTTACTACATTACTCATTGACTCATGATAGATGCATTAGAATTGTGGCAGATTTTTCTTGATGATGTCTTGGAGGGTTTGGTTTATGATAAATTGTCTGCATTCTGAGAAAAAAGTCCTGCCGTTTGTTATGGAGCAAGGTATCATTTTCTTCTGCAGGAGTTGGCATCTGCAAGGGCTCCGTAACTGTGAGGGGCTGAGAAAATATATGTTTTGTTGGTTCCTGGAGAAAATGAAACGTCTCCAAGAATATTAGCCTTAGATTTCAAAAGAAATTGAAATGAGATTGTCAGTACATTACTGTTAAAAGTCTGTATACTAAATATTATCAGTCTGATTAACAAACCATTCTGTATCAGCATAGAATTTTTTAATCCTATCTTCATGTCTGCTGTCAGAGGACTCAGGCTAACAGTACCAACTTCCAGTAGCAGGATTAGACAAAAACAAACAAACAAACAAACAAACATCGTAGATCCTAAAGTTGATGCCATGGACATCATGCCAATAAATTTTAAAATTTAAGTAAAGTTGATAAACTCATTGAAAAAATCATCTCTTACATAAATTGAATCCATGCTAAAAAAGCTTTCTCATAAATGTAGTTCCAAGTCCTCACATCTTCACAGCTGGGTCCCACAAATATAAAGACAACATAGCACCTATTTCAAACAGTTTTTTTAGGTTTTTTTGCAGAAAGTGAAAAAGAAAAAAATCCTTGTGATTGATTTTATGTGGTTTGAATAAATTTGGTACCAAAACCTGACAAAGGTTTTTACATGAAAGCAAAATTTATGCCAGTCTCTGATAAATTTTAATGCAAAAATCCAAGCAGAACATTAGCAAATGAAAGCCACCATAACATAAAAATGGTAATGTATTACAATTATTTTTGGAAATATAAGATTTATGTTGATTATGTTAACAGAATATAAGAAAAATTGAATGATAGCCACAACAAATGCAGAATACAAATTCATGATAAAAACTTAGCAGAGTAGGAACTGGAACTTCTTTAACCTGATTTCAAACATCTACAAACCTCTGTAGCAAACATCACACTTAACGAACTATTATAAAATTTCCCCTGGAGAATATTGGAGTGATGTGTCATTTTTATGTGTTGGGGGAATCAATATTAAAATATAATTATCCACCCAGTTACCTATATCAATCTACATAACTTATGCTCTTCTGTTTTAAAATATCTAGGGTATTTTTTTTTGGTAGCAAAATTTTTAAAAATTTAAATTTTTACAGAAATTCAAATGGGCCTAGATTATCCAAGATAATCTTGAATATAAAAAATTAAATTGTAGAATAAAATACATTAAAGAGCTAAAATAAGATTATATCATATTGAACGAAGGATAGATAACAAATTGTTTCGAATAATCAATCCAGAAACAATACACACAGTCACTTGATATATCACTTATAATGAAGAGAACACTGCAGTAGAGTAAGAAATACATAAGTTTTCAATAATTTTGCTGAATTACTTGCATATTTACTTGGGCCACTACTTCACATCATATGTAAAATCAATTCCATATAGCTTATAGATTCAAATGTGAAAGACAATACAGTAACAATAGAAGATAGAAAAGCATTACAAGCCAACTTCATGACTTTGAAATTCTTAATCTGAACAAAACTAAACCACAGTGTCAGGAAAGTATGTGCAATATATATTTGCATATATGTTACCTAAAATATACATCAGCTATAAATATATTGCTATGTATCTCCAATAAATTAATTTTAACTGGAATATATAAAGAACTACTAGGCACTACACAAAAGGGGATATTCCAATGGCCAAAAAAAAAAAAATGGTGTTCAACATTATTAACTTTTTTGGGGAAAGAATCAGATTAAGGTCTGTATACAACTACCGAAGTGACCAAAATTGGAATAAATCGAAGATTCCAGGTTTTGGCAAAATATGGAGATTAGGAAACAAGACAATGGAAAACTTATTCATGCATATTTTACAGAACACATGTTAGAATAGTATTGTTAGTTACATTATTCATAATTGCCAAAAACCCATCAACGATGTCTTGGATTAATTACTTGTGGTATGTTAACAGCATAAAATACAACCATAAGAATGGAAAAACAAAACAAAACAAAACAAAACAAAACCCAAAACTACTGTTATGTTCAACAACATGGATAAATCTCACAAACAGTGTTAATCAAAAGAAGACAAACACAAAAGAAATTTATTGGATAAATGTACTTATATAAAGTTAGAGCACAATTATGACAATATATAGTGTCAAAAGTTTAGTTTTTATCTGGTAGCAACTGTAATGAAGCAGACAAATGACTGCTAGAATACTAGTAATGTTTTAATTTTTGATATGGATGGTTAATACCTGGATTTGTTCTCATTATGAAAATTCAATCTATTATACTCTTAGGAATTGTGAACATTTTGTAGTTTGCATTAATTTAATTTTTATTTAAATTAAAATGAATTATTGCAGCAAAAAATTCCAGAGCAACTTTAAGAGTGAGAGAAATTTATCAGAAGTTTCCAATAGAATTACCCTCCTTTATAATTGGCCAGCAGGTTTTTTCGTGAGCGTTACTATCCCTATCAAGGGAATGGATTTATCAGATTAGCTTGAGCTAATCAAAATCCATTCTCTGGGGAATATGGCTGGATGATACAAAAACAATATTAAGATTCTGTTAACAAGGAAAAATTACTGTAATGGGTTTTCATATAGCAAGTTCAAAAAAAGCTATTTATCCTCTCATGTACAATTTTATAATAAGATGCTTTTAGCTTTGCTCTGGAGACAGAGATTATAAGAAATATCTTGTAAGATGATCAGATCTATGAGCACTCATCCTTTACTATTCTTTTTTATAAAATACCACCCTCTTTATATGATTCCTTCTGTCTTTGTGTCAACAATCCTTCTTGGAAGGTTGCTTAAAAAATGTACTAATATATGTATTTGAATGGAAAAGTATGTTTGTATTTCCGCAATGAAATTACTTTGCCCTGACTGTACCATATTTTATTTGTAATAATTGTGTAGCTATAGAGATTAATGCCTTAGCTATCAGTTAACTTGGTTCCATTTGACTATTTTTCATGTCATACATATTTTCTACTTATTCAGTCAGCATAGACTCTGCTATACAAAGGGCCAGTTTTGACTCAGTTGAGTGGTTACTGAACGGTTCATTACAGGTAACTAGTTCATTGCACACTCAAAATAATTTCAATGTGTTTGTGTAGAGGTGTGTTAACAAAATATAATTTAAATAAATTTATATTTGTATCTGCAATTCTGAGCCAGGGCTGAGAATACAATTACTTCTAAACTTTCTATATTTCATTTATTCAGCAAATACGTCCTAAGCAGCTAATACATCCAGGTACTCAACTAGATGTCTAGGAAAGAGTAGTGAACAAAGAGCGAAAATATCTCTGTCTTTATAGAGTTTACATTTCATGGGGAAAAGGTAGAGAGTAAAAAATAAGAATAATACAAAATAGAAGTGACTTAGGTAAACATATTACATCAATAAATGCTGCAGAAAAAGGAAAAGGTAGAGTACAGTAGAGGGCATTTGGGAATACCAGAGAGGGAGTAGACTACAATTTCCAAAAGGATGATCAGGAGAAGCTTTATAAGAGACATAACATTTGAACTAAGACTTAAAGAAAGTTAGAGAAGTAGACACTAAAGTCCGAGTGAAGAAAAATCCAGTCAAAGGAAACAATCAGCACAGATTCCTCTAAGGCTGGAGTATTTCCGGTGTGTTGAAGGGAGGGACAACAATGATGCCATTTTATATGAGGTAGAGTGATCAAGAAGGAGAGTAGTAAAATATGAATTTAGAGAGTAATTGGGGGCCATCACCAAACATTATTAGAAATTTGACATTTATGCTGAATGAAAGTATTACAGTACTTTGAGCAGAAGAGCGAGATAAATTGAATTCCACTTAAAAATGATCAATTCATTGATCATGTGAAACATGCTGTGTTTTGTAGAAAGTATGAAGAGAAGGGCAAACCCAGGAGAAGCTGTAAGAAGATTGTTTCAGTAATCCAGGCAAGTAAGGATAATGACTTAAAGAAGGATAAGTAGAAATAGGGTGAGGAATTATTACATTTTACATGGAATATTTTTTATTTATTTTTATTTATTTTTAAAATTTATTTATTTATCTTGAGAGGGGGAGAGGCAGAGAGAGAGGAAGAGAGAAATCCCAAGCAGGCTCCACACTGTCAGTGCAGAGACCGAAGCAGAGCTTGAACTCAAGAACCATGAGATTATGACCTGAGCCAAAACCAACAATCATACACTCAATGGACTGAGCTATCCCGGCACACTCCCATGGAGTATTTTCAAGGCAGAGCCAACAGAATTCCCTATTGGACTAGATATGAGTTGTGAGATGAGGAGAATGAAAGTTTTTATTTTGGACTATAAGCTGGAAAAATGAAGATATTGTCAAATGAAGTACAGAGTGAAGTATGGGAATGACGTATTGGGAGTAAAGTATGAACTGGAAAAAAAAATGAGTGTAGTCATTGGCCTATGGATGGCATTTCACATTATGAAAATGAATTAGTTCCTCAGGAAAGTGAATGGAGCTTGAGGATAGATTAGCAACATGGACTAAACCCTAGAGTACTTCAATTTTCAGTTGAGAACAATAGGAAGAATTCACAAAAGTACTAAGACAAAGTTGAGTAGGGAAAAATCCAGGAGACCATGGTGTCATTGAATTTAACATTGAGTATGATTTGCATGGCATATTATGCTTATGCTTTTGATCACATTTAATCCCCAACTATGTCACCAAAAGAGTCACTTTTATCCCTTATACTGCCATATTTAAATACAGATTTTTTATAAAGTTTATTTCTTTTTATTTTGAGAGAGGCAGACACAGTGTGAGCAGGGGAGGGGCGGAGAGAGAGAGAGAGAGAGAGAGAGAGAGAGAGAGAGAGAGAGAGAATCCCAAGCAGGCTCTACACTGTTAGTGCAGAGCCCAATTCATGGCTTGAACTCATGAACTGTGAGATCATGACCTGAGCGAAAACCAAGAGCTGGATGCTTAACCAACTGGCCTACTCAGGCACCCCTAAATACAGCTTTTAAGAAATAGTGAAGTGGTGACAGTTTTGTTCTTTCCTCAAAACGTAACCAAATTTTAGAAAACAACTTTTAATTGGTGTGTATGTAAAATTTGTCATGAAAGTCAAATAATGCCTACAATACTATTTGCTAAATTATGTATAAGAATACTAGTTTAAAACACTTGTAATTGTAAGGAGTGCCTGGGTTGCTCAATCAGTTAAGCATCTGACTCCTGATTTCAGCTCAGGTCATGATCTTGCCTCACGTCATAAGTTTGAGCACTGCATCACTTGTGATTCTCTCTCTCCCTCTTCCTCTGCACCTCCCCTGCTCACTCTCAAATAAATAAATGAGTAAAACATTTGTAATTGTAAGAACACATTTCATATGAGAATGTCACAGAAACTAAAGCAAATACAAAGTTAATATATAATACGTTCTCAAAGGTATATATTTTTATGTGTTTTTTCATGTAAAAAATACCTCTTTGAAAGTGTAGATTAAAAAATCATGATGGTGAAAATAAAACAGATAGGGGCGCCTGGGTGGCTCAGTCGGTTAAGCCTCCGACTTCAGCTCAGGTCACGATCTTGTGGTCCGCGAGTTTGAGCCCTGCGTCGGGCTCTGGGATGATGGCTCAGAGCCTGGAGCCTGCTTCCGATTCTGTGTTTCCCTCTCTCTCTGTCCCTCCCCCGTTCATGCTGTGTCTCTCTCTGTCTCAAAAATAAATAAACGTTAAAAAAAAATTAAAAAAAAAATAAAACAGATAATATACTTCATGAAATGAAACAAATTGCCAGATAAATATATGCAAAAGACATATCTGATAAAAGACTATTATCCAAAATACACAAAGAACTCTTACAACTCAAGGGTAAGTGGCTCTGGCTGGCTCAATCTGTAGAGGCCAGTGACTTTTGACCTTGAAGTCATGAGTTTAAGCCTCACATTGGGTGTAGAGTCTACTTTAAAAACAAACAAACAAACAAACAAGGAAACTTCAACAATAAGAACATGAAGAACATGGTTAAAGAATGGGCAAAAGACTGAAGAGACACCTCACCCAAAGAAGATACATAGATGTGGCATATAAGCATATGAAAAGATTTTCAACATCATGTCATTAGGGAGTTGCAAATTAAAACAACAATGAAATACTACTACACACTTATTAGAATGGCTAGAATCCAGAACACCAACAACACTAAATGCTAGCTAGCCAGAACAACAGGAGGTCTCCTTCATTGCTGGTAGGAATGCAAAATAGTACAGCCACTTAAGAAGACAGTGTGATGGTTTCTTACAAAGCTATGCATGCTTACCATGTGATGTAGCAATTGCTGTCCTTGGTATATACACAAAAGATTTGAAAATTTACGTTCACACAAAAAGTTGTATGTGTATGTTTATAGCAACATTATTAATAATTGCCAAATCTTGGAAGCAACCAAAATGCCCTTTAGTAGGTGAAATGGGGGTGCCTGGGTGACTCAGTCGGTTAAGTGTCCAACTCTTGGTTTTGGCTCAGTCATGATCTAATGGTTCATGAGTTTGAGCTCCATGTCCAATTTTGCTCTGACAGTGTGGAACCTGCTTGGGATCCTCTCTCTCTCTTTCTCTCCCTCTCCCTGCCCCTCCCCTTTTCATGCTCCCTCTGTAAATAAACAAATAAGCTTAAAAATATTATCAAATACACAAATCACAGAGTGATTTAAGCTATTTTATATAATACATTCCTCAAACAAATGGGCTGTTCATAAACAGGCTCATAGTGAATTAGCTGAAGGTGTCCTCAGGGGTTATAGTTTTTAAAAAACATGCCTAAGAAATCCATTTGTCTACCTACTTAAAAATCTAATTGGGAGAGGCGGTATTTAAAACTGTTCTATTCTCCCTGAGACATGAAGAAAGGAACATAAGCTGTACCATTGGGACACTTGTTTTCTCACTTCCAACTCTCCACTTTGCAAACATGTCGATGTGGAAGTGCTGCATTCAATTATTAAATTAAAAACATAAGAGAGATGCTATTTGACAAACAGTGGCATTCAGACACCCATAAAATAATCCAAGATTGGAACTTCTTTAAATGTATATGTTCATCTAATAACTTAATTTTTTTCCTTTCTGCTCTATGATCGATGCACCTTGATTACATCATGCTTACTTGCACACTGTTTTAGAGAAGGCATAGAAGCTAATTGCAGAGGTGAATTCCAATTACCTGTAATATGAGGTCTTACGTCCTCTGATGTGGCTATTTGCTTCAGTGAGCAATGGAGATCTTTTAGCTGTATACTTCATGATTGTTTTTTTGTGTTCCAGATGCCACTTGAGATTTCAGGTTTCTGACTTAAATGGCATATGTCATTCTTGTTAGTATCTGTCAGATAGAACTCTCCTCATTAATGTTTTAGACAAATATAGTGCAGGCATATCTCAGAGACATTAAAAGTTCAGTTCTAGACCACTGCAAAAAAATTAAGTATCATAATAAAGCAAGTCAAAAGAATTGTTTTGTTTCCCAATGCTTCTAGAAGTTATGTTTACACTATACTGTAATCCATTAAGTGTGCAATAGAAATTATGTCTAACAAAGCAATGTAAATTTATTAAAAATGCTTTATTGCTAAAAATGCTAACTGTTACTGGAGCTTTCAGCCAGTTGTGATCTTTTTGCTGATGGAGGGTTTTTACTCAATGTTGATGGCTGCTGACTGATCAGGGTGGTGGCTATTGAAGGTTGGGATGGCTGTCGCCATTTCTTCAAATAAGGCAACAGTGAAGTTTATTGCATCCATTGAATCTTCCTTTCATGAACAATTTTTCTGTAGCATGTAATGCTGTCCGATAGCATTTTAGTCACAGTAAAACTTCTTTCAAAACTGGAGACAATCTTTTGAAATACTCATACTTCTTTATCACTAAGTTTATGTCATATTCTAAATTCTTTCTTGTCATTTCAATAACCTTCATAGTATCTTCACCAGGAGTAGACACCATCGCAAGAAACCACTTTTCTTCACACATACATAAGAAGCAACTCTTCATCTGTTCAAGTTTGATCATGGAGATTGCAGCAATTCAGTCCCATCTTCAGGCTCCACTTGTACTTCTGTCTTGTAGCATTTCTACCACGTCTGCAGTTATTTCTTTCACTGAAGTCTTGAGTTCCTCCAAGGCAGCTGTTAAGGTTGGAATCAACTTCTTCCAAACTTCTTTTAGTATTGATATTTTGACATCTTCCCATGAATCACAAATGTTCTTAATGGCATGTAGAATAATGAAGACGTTCCAGAAGGTTTTTGATTCACTTTTCCCAGATCATCAGAAGAATTACTATTGATGGCAGTTCTACCTTACAAAATGTATTTCTTAAATAATAAGACTTGAAAGTTGAAATTACTTCTTGGACTCATGGGCTGCAGGATGTATGTTGTGTTAGCAGTCATGAAAACAACATTAATATTATTGTAATGTGTCCATCAGAGCTCTTGGGTGATATTGTCAGGGAGCAGTAATATTTTGAAAGATACGTTTTTTTTGAGCACATCTGATTTCTGTCACCCAGCACATCTGATTTAGCACAATTCTTAAGAGCCCTAAGATTTTCAGAAAGGTAACTGAGCATTGGCTTCAACTTCATGTCACCAGTTGCATTAGCCCCTAACAAGAGAGTTGGCCTGACCTCTGAGGCTTTGAAACCAGGCATTGCCTTTTCCTAACTATGAAAGTTTTGGATGACATCTTCCTTCAATAGAAGGCTATTTTCTCTACACTGAATACAGCCATCTTCACTGATTATTTTATCTAGATCTTCTGGAAAATTTGCTGCAGCTTCGACATCAGCACTTGCTGCTTCACCTTTCACTTCTGTGTTACAGAGAAAGTTTCTTTCCTTCAACCTCATGAGCAAACCTCTGCTAGCTTCAAGCTTTTCTCCTGCAGCTTCCTCACTTCTCTCAGCCTTCACTGAATTGAGATTTTAGGCCTTGTTCTGGATTAGGCATTGCCTTAAGGGGATGTTGTGGCTGGTTTGATCTTCTATTCAGATCACTAAAACTTTCCCCATATCAACAGTTAGGTTGTTTTGCTTTATCACCCTTGTGTTCACTGGAGTAGCACTTTTAATTTCCTTCAAGAACTATTACTTTGCATTTACGTGTGGGCTGTTTGGCACAAGAGTGTCAGCCTATCTCAGCTTTGGACTTGCCTTCCTCACCAAGCTGAATTATTTCTATTTTTTTTATTTAAAGTGAGAGTTGTGTGACCTTTCCTTTTACTTAAAGTCCGTAGTAGGGTTATCCATTGGCCTAATTTCAACATTAGGCTGATGTGTCTCTTGGAATAGGGAGGCCTGAAGAGAAGGAGAGAGATGGGGAACAGCTGGTCAGTGGAACAGTCAGAACACATACAACATTTATCATTTAAATTTGCTATCTTATCTGGGTGCAGTTTGTGATGCAATTTCAATAGTAACATCAAAGATCACTATCACAGACACTATAATAAATATAATAACAATGAAAAAAAGTTGAAATATTGCATGAATTACCAAAATGTGACTAAGAGACACAAAGTGAGCAAATGGTGTTTAGAAAAATGGCACTGATAGACTTGTTTGGTGCAGGGTTACTACAAACCTTCAATTTGTAGGAAAAAACCTCAATATCTGCAAAGCATAATAAAATGAGCCATGCCTATACCTTGTCAGCATGGAGTTGCATAATTAGCACATGTATAAACATCTGTGTTCAACATCTACACTTCTTCAAGCAGATTGTGTTTAGAATTAACATGTTTGGCTTATCTATTACTTTCAGTTCATCAAGGGTTAACCCATTTATGAAGATAAATAATTTTCAATGTGACTCTATAAAAAGAGACTAAAAGAAGCAATGTAATTAAAATTCACTGTAGATATATTTTCAATAAGGATGAATTCATCATTTATATTTGGGATATAAATAACAAGTTAAATCCATTTTGGAGAGAAAGGTGTGGAAGGTTTCCTTGAGATTGTTTTATGCATGGTCAGTCCAGTTTTGATAAAATATGTATTATATTTTAAGAAGCCTTAACTATATTTGATATTATTTTATTTCTTATTAGAAAATGTTGTAGTGCTTAATTCGCTGATTAAATTCTATGAACCTAGATCATTTTTTAGCTCTGCCTTCTCTTCATGCACCAGATATAAAGAGATTACCACAGTGGTGCCATTATTTTTGATTTCTTCTTTTACTTATACTAGATTATTATTTAAATGCCCATCTATTCCTGAGACACACAGGGATTGATTATAGGGATCGTATTTTCTTTTCTATAGTCAGACACATAGATTAGAAAGTCCCTGTACATTGATACACACCTCCAATCTCAATGCTGGATTCTAGTAAAGCTAATTATCCAATCTTGGCATCTGTGAAGAGAGATATATGTCCTGAAAGCAATCTGCCTAAAAGTGATCTTTGCTGCTACTAAGGTACTAAGAATTGTGTATTCGGAGAGTTTCAAGATCTGAGAATTTTCAGGACAATGTTAGTTATAAATTGTCAACTCCAGTTCCAGTTCCTTTCCCATATTGTGTGTAGGACTTGGGAATACTTACAGCATTCTGATGGTGCTGAGATAGCCCCGAAGAATGCTCTTGTAGATTGCTACAGTACTTAAGGATGTACTGGAGGACGCTCTTAAAGAGTGTCTAAATTGGCTCTTGTTTTGTTGTTGTAGGCCATTCTTTAAGAGTCTACATAGCCACCAAATAAAGATCTTATCAGCTCCAATTCCAGTGACTTTCCTGAAATGCAATCTATGCTTTGAGTTTTGTTTTTGTTTTTGTTGTTTTTGTTTTGTTTGTTTTGTTTTGGTCCCACCTGAAAGGCAGAGAGTAGAGGGTTTTTTTTTTTCTCTTTTTGTGCAAACAATTATTTTAATATTTATAAAAGATGTCTGTTCTTCCAATAAAAACGTGAGCCAAGGAATGAACATTATGTGCCTTTTATTTGCTACATGAAGGAACAAGTAATAGATTTAGCAGAAGAATGTAACCTGTTGAATTGATTTTATTTTCTTTCTTTTTCTAAAAATATTTCAGATCAATTTTGGAACAGAAAATCGTCTATCTGATGAACTTTACTATCAGTTTGCATCCCAAATCACCACATTTTTCCTTATCCCTTGAGTCACCACAGGGGTTTTAAAAACTACCATAGAGGTTTTAAGAGCCTGTTATTTGGAAAGCATTCTGTCATGCCACGTGTGCAGATCATGGGTATGCTGCTACTCATGACAGAAAATTAATAGACCATCCTAATGACCCTCTGATTTTCCCTGTTGTTCAGGCAGCTGATTCAATCCCCAACAGCTATAATTAAACAGAGCAATCTGTCAAGGAAGATAGCTGCTCTTGTTAATTCTATAAACCACCATGTTGGCTTTTCCTATTGTGCTCTGTGGCTGACACACACATTTGAAAGCTTTTTGCCAAAGCAAACTGCCAGGGGATAAAACTCTAAACAAGCATCCTATGGAATGAACCTGAAGATGCTGGTGAACTAAAGCATTGCCTCACTATTTTCAGTTTTGCAACAGACTGTCCTGAGGCAAATACAGTAGTGTATATAAGTAAAAGTTAAAATAAAAATAAAAATAAAATAAAATAAAATAAAAAACAGAGGTCCTGGTTAATGTTTTTGTCTTCTGTAACTGAATCTCATAATAGATCTGTTGGAAGTTACTCTTTTATAATACTAGGGACAGATGCTTTAGCAGTATGTTTTCTTGAAAACTATTATCAGATAAGTCAAATTATGTTGTTAAATGAACACTTCCTATTCTTACATGCTCTCTCAGCTTCCCTTCCTAATAGATTGCAGCTCTCACCTCTAGTCCATTTTGGTCAGGCAGCTTCTCCATATCTCCTCCATGAGAACCAGTTTATACGAAATATAGAAATAGTTCAATCTAGTAATAGGACCAATTTTATGTGCATATTTCTTAACACATAGCAAATCACTATGCACCACAGTTACTATGAAATGTTTGTGTTTGGTTTGGGTGCGTAAGCAGCAGTGGAAATCAGAAAGAACATAAATCTCTCCAAGTAGGAAAACTTGTAAGAATTCACACAATAAATTGCTGAGTTGAGTTTGCAATTAGTGATTTTATAATATTCCCATGTTCTTGAATGAAGTCTTCACAAATAAAATGAGAATTACAAAATCTACCTCTTTCTGAATTCACAGTTTGAAGATTATGGATTTATTATTCCTATTAATTTACAAAGGTTGAGTTCATCTCCATTGCCATTTTCCCTTTTGTCCTTCCTTTTCTGTGGTACTTAAGCTTCTATGTGATGACAAGTAGAGAATCATTCAGTCTCCCTCTCTCCTTCTATCATTGTTTTCCATCCAGCTATTTGTTAATTTCTGACTTCCTTTACTTTTGACCATCTTTAAAATAAAGGTAAACAGGCAATTATTGGATATAGAAAGACATTCCACATCTCTTGAAAGATTAGAACTTGCAAGCAGAAACTCCATGCATTTCTCTTTGTGCAAAAAATTTTGGTCAATTTCTGTGAAAAATCAGACATTCTTTGCCTTGTCCCATTTTAGAGGCATCATCTTATGAAAAACCATATTATTAAAGACATTCCATTATAGGAAAAGAAAATTCGCCCTCTAAATAAAATATATGTATTTCATACATTTTCACTAGCAATGTAACTGGACAGAAAAATCAATTTTAATGAACATTTTCTGGGCATTTCTGGGTCATTTTGACTGCACTTCGGTTGTATGAGCTGGAAAGAAATGCTGGCAGACACAAAGTGACACATAAATTCATTTTCCATAAATAATTTTAGAAATGCTGAATAAACTTTCATCTTTAGTAAGATAAATCCTCCATAAAACAATTTTATACTATCTGATATCCTGAGTGTCCAAGTAATAGATTTGTATGAGTAGTAAGTGGCTTATTAGTTATGTCAGTATGCACTTTAATGTTTCTTAAGTATTCCAGATGAAAAGAAAGTTTTTAGATAAATTTCTCCAGAGGGGAAAAAATATGTAGAAAACTCAAAAATTGTGTGTATACAGCATCCATTTAAAATCCAAACTTGAGCATCTTACATTGTTCTCTATGACCTTTTGAACAAAACACCAAAAGTAAGGACATCGCAACATTCAAAACCATAATCGGTCCAAATGGTTTACTTGTTTTTATATATTTTCAAATATGTTTCAATTTGTTTTCATCACTTTTAGACAAGATTTTCTTTCATTACTCCAATTTATGATCATTAGTACGTTATTAATCACTTAACACTAGTCTTTCACCTCATGGTAACCACAAAGCAAAAAACCGTAGATACATAGAAGAGAAAGGGAAGGGGATAAAAAAAAATACTGCCCTGAAAAATCATCAGTTGACAAAGGAAGGCAGCAAGAGAGGAAGGAAGGAATAAAGGAACTACAAAACAGCCAGAAAACAATCAGATGGCAATGGTAAGTTTTTTTTTAATGTTTATTTATTTTTGATAGAGAGAGAGACAGACAGACAGACAGACAGACAGTGGAGAAGGGGCAGACAGCGAGGGAGACAGAATCCAAGCAAGCTCCAGGCTCCCAGCTGTCAGCTCAGAGCCTGAACTTACGAACCTTGAGATCATGATCTGATCTAAAGTTGGACACATAACCAACTGAGCCACCCAGACACCCCTAGTAAGTTCTTACCTATCAATAATTGCTTCAAATGTGAATGGTTAAATTATCCAATCAAAAGACATAGTATGGCTGCATTGTTAAAAAAGCAAAACGAAAACAACATCCAACTATATACTGCCTACAGAATACTCATTTCAATTTCAAGGACACATGTAGGCTCAATGTGAAGGGATGGAAAAAGACATTCCATTCAAGTGAAAACCAAAAGAGAGCAGGGATAGCTATACTTATATCAGACAAAATGTCCTTTAACTGAAAAAAAATGTAATAAGAGATAAAGAAGACAATTATATAATAATAAAGAGGTTAATTCATGAAGAGGACATACAATCATAAACATATATTTGCACCCAACATTGGAGCAGCTAAATATGTTAAGCAAATACTCAGAGATCTGAAGGGAAAAATAGACAATATAATAATAGTAGGGGGTTTCAATACTTCGCTTTCAACAGTGGATAAATCATCCAGGCAGAAAACCAGTAAGGAAATATAGGACTTGAACTATACTATTATTATTATTATTATTATTATTATTATTATTGCTACTTTAGCAAGCACTATGCCCAACGTGAGGCTTGAACTCACAGACCCGAGATCAAGAGTCGCATGCTCTACTGACTGAGCCAGCCAGGCACCCTTATGAACTATACTTTAGGCCAACTGGACCTAACAGATGCATATAAAATATTACATCCCAAAGCAACAAACTACATAGTTTTCTCAAGCACACATGGAACTTCTCCAGGATATATCATATGTTAGATGACAAAACCTGTCTTAGCAAATTTAAGAAGATTGAAATCATGCCAAGTATCTTTTCTGACCACAAATGATATAAAACTAGAAATCAGATAACAGGAACAAACATAAAAAATTCATAAATATGTGGAAATTAAATACACTCCTAAACAACCAAAGAGTCAAGGAAGAAATCCAAAGGGAAATCAGAACGTATCTTGAAATGAATGAGTGGAAACACAACATACCAAAACTTACAGAATGCACAAAAGCATTCTAATAGGGAAATTTATAGCAATAAATGCCTACATTAAGGAAAAAAAAACCTCAAGGAACTAGAAAAGTTAAGAATTAATTCCTGGAGGAACTAGAAAAAAAGACAAACTAATCTGAAATTTAGCAGATGGAAGGAAATTACAAAGTTCAGAAGAGAAATAATTAAAATAGAAACCAGAAAAAAACAACAGAAAAGATCAATAAAACTTAGAGCTGGTTCTTCGAAAATATGAACAAAACTAACCAATCTTTATTAGCCAAGCTAACAAAGAAAAAGAGAAGGAAGACTCAGAACAAAAATCAGAAAGAAAAAAAAAGAAGAGATATTACAACTAGCAAAAATTACAAGGATCATGAGACTACTCTGAATAAATATATGCCAATAAGTTGGATAACCGACAAGAAATAGACAAATTTCTAGAAACATATAACATACCAAGACTGACTTACGAAGAAATAGGAAATGTGAACAGACCAAAAAATGAATGAGATTAAATTAGAATAAAAAAAACTTTCAAACAAAGTAAAGCCTAGGACCAGATAATTTTTCACTGGTGAATTCTACCAAAAATGTAAAGAAGAATTAACACAGTTTTTTATAAATCCTTCTAAAAAGTTGAAGATGACAAAACACTTTGAAACTCATTTTATGAAGCCAGCATTATTGTACTACTAAAGTCAAATAAGGACACTACAAGAAAAGTAAAGTACAGAACAATAGTCTTAATGAATATAGGTGCAAATATTTTCAGTAAAATATTAGCAAACTGAAAACCAAGATGGTTCAACATATACAAATATGATATACCACATTAATAGAATAGAAGATAAGAATCATATAGTTATCTCAAAAGATTCAGGAAAAGCATTTGACAAAACACAACATCTTTTCATGCCCCAAAAAAAATCAGCAAATTGGATACAGAAAGGAACGTACGTCAACACAGTGAAGGACATACACAACAAACCCACAGCTAACATACTCAACAGTGAAAAGTAAAAATCTTTTCCTTTGGATCAGGAACAAGAAAAGGGTACCCACTCTCACCACTCTTATTCAACATAGTACTGAGGTATTAGCTAAAGCAATCAGGTGAGAAAGAAATAAAAACCGCCCAAATCAGAAAGGAAGAAGTAAAACTGTCATTATTTGCAGCTGATATGATATTATATATGAAAAATCCTGAAGGCTCAACCAAAAACTGTTGGAACTAATTAAAATTCCATGAAGTTGCAAGATATAAAATCAACAAACATAGTGTTACTATACATTAACAATGAAACATCTTGAAAAGAAATAAAGAAAACTTTTGCATCACAATAGCATCAAAAACAACAAAATACTTCAGAATAAACTTAATCAAAGACGTGAAAGATGTATACAATGAAAACTACAATGTTTTGCTGAAAGAAATTGAAGAAGATACAAATGGAAAAGGTAGCCCATGTTAATGGATTGGAAGAATTAATATTGCTAAAATGCATTTACTACCCAAAGCCATATACAGATTCAATGTAATCCTTATCAAAATTCCAATGGCATTTTTCACAGAAATAGGAAAAACAATCTTAAAGTTTGTATCAAACAAAAGACCTTGGACAACCAAACAATTTTGAGAAAGAACTAAGCTGGATGTATAAAACTTCTTGATTTCAAAATGTACTACAAAGCTATAGTAATCACAACAGTATGGCACTGGCATAGAAACAAACACATAGACCAATAGAACAGAATCAAGAGCCCATAAATAAACCCTCCATACATGTTCAATTAATATTTGACAAGGGAACCAAGAACACACAATGGGGAAAGGATAGTCTCTTCAATAAATGTTTCTGGAAAGACTGGATATTCACATGCAAAAGAATGAAATTAGACTGCTATCTCACTATACTCACAAAATTTAACTTGAAATGGATTAAAGATTTAAATATAAGACTAGATATTTTAAAACTCTTAGAAGAATTATAGAGAAAAAGCTTTTTGACATTGGTCTTGGCAATGACTTTTTAGATGTGGCACCAAATGCACAAGTCACAAAGGCAAAATTAAAGAAATACATCTACACAGCAAAAGAAACCATCAACAAAATGAAATGTCAACTTAAGTAATGGCAGAAAATGTTCTCAAACCATGTATCTGGTAGGGGGTAAAATTCAAAATATATAAGAAACTCATAGAACTCAATAGCAGAAAACCAAGCAATCCAATTAAAAAATGGGCAGATGAATAGACTTTTTTTTTTCAGAGAAGACCTACAAATGGTCAACAGATTCATGAAAAGATACTCAATATTACTAATCATCAGGGAAATGCAAATCAAAGCTATAATGAGCTATCACCTCACACTTGTTAGAATGGCTGTTTTCAAAAAGACAAGAGATAAGTTTGATGAGGATGTGAGGAAAAGGGAACCCTTGTGCACTGTTGGTTGGAATGTAAATTGTTCAGCCACTATGAAAACAATATAGAGGTTCCACAAAAAATTAAAAATAGAACTATTACCTGATCCACCAATCCCACTTCTCAGTGTATATCCAAAGGAAATAACATCAGAATCTTGAAGAGATGTTTGCTCCCCCATGTTGATTGCAGCATAATTCACAATAGTCAAGGCATAGAAACAACCTACATGTCTTCTATGAATGGATGGATAAAGATGTGGTATACATACATACATACACAAAGGAATATTATTCAGCCATAAAAAGGGAATCCCGCCATTTGCAAAATTATGAATGGAGATTAAAGTCATTTTGCTAAGTGAATTAAGTCAGACAGAAAAAAGAGAAATACTGCATCATCTCACTTATATGTGGATTAAAAAAAAAAAAAAGAAAAGAAAAAGAAGGAAAAAAAAAGCCAAGCTCAAAGAAACAGAGGAGAATAGTGGTTGCCAGAAGCTAGGGGAGAGGGGATGGTAGATAGGGTGATGTTGGTCAAAATGTACACATTTCCACTTATAGACATGAACAAATTCTGGGGATCCAATGTACAGCCTGATGACTGTAGTTAACAATACTATATTAAATGCTTGAAAGTTGCTAAAAGGGTAGATTTTAAATATATATATACACACACACAATTGAAATTATGTGATGTGATGGAGTTTTTAACTAATCCTAATCTGGAATAATTTCACAGTAGATACATATATCAAATTGTCAAGTTGCAGACCTTTACACATATTATATGTCAATTTTATCTCAATATAGCTAAAAGAAAAAAATTAAATAAAAAATAAAATAACCAGCTAAAGCAATCTTTGATATGTTCACTTAAAAAAAAAACAAAACTGGGGCACCTAAATGGCTCAGTCAGTTAAGTGTCCAACTTTGGCTCAGGTCATGATCGCACGGTTCATGAGTTTGAGCCCTGTGTCAGCTCTGTACTGACAGCTCAGAGCCTGGAGCTACTTCAGATTCTGTGTCTCCCTCTGTCTCTACCCCTCCCCCACTCACGCTCTGTCTGTCTGTCTCTCAAAAATAAATAAACATTAAACAATGAAAAAAAACCTATTCTTTTTAAACTTAAATTATCAGGGTGAAACGTCAGAGGATGGATAAAAAGGCTGTGGGACCAAGTGGGAAGATTTGACACTTAAGAACACAAGTATCTTGAGGAATTTAGGCAATTGTTAATTTTCCAACTGTTTTTTCCAATTCTTGAATTTTTGTATGAATAAAAGGAATACTAGGGAAAATGGTCTGTTTCACTAGTTTATGTCATATGTCTAATCTCAGGCTTGTATGGAAAGGCATCTAAAATATGGAGTTACAATAGCTCTACAAAATGAAATTAGAAACAAAGTGTAATGTAAGGAATCTGGAGTGAATGCTGTATGACCAAATTATTAATAGCAGCATCCATCAACAAATATTCCCAATATTCTGTTTTGTGGTGTTGAGCTTACAAATGTCAGATTAATATACTTAAAAAAAAAAAAACAACAACGCTTTTGTTTGTGAGGGTGAGAAATCTTTTTATGTTCATTTCTCCATTGGTAGAGAATTAAGCATAGAGAAGACACTCTTTCACATTACCCTCAACAAGAATCAGCAAAATACTCTCCAGGATGCTTTGGTTGTATATAGAGTGTTTTACGATTTACAAAACATTTAACATCTATCATTTTATTTAAATATCAATGCAACCATAAACTTAAGAGTAAAGGTATTGTTTTTCTCATTTTATAGATGAAAATGACTTGGAAATCAGCAAAACACATTAGGTGTAGAAAGGGCAAACTAATAGGTAGAAAAAAATACCAAATCCTTTGCACAGCACTAGGGAAAAAGTAGCATAGCAACTGGTGCTGCATCACTGGGCACTCTATGAGCAGCTGACATACTGTGTGTTTGCATGTACTGAACTGTTGACGCAAAGACAAATCACAGCTGAATAGACACTTTTAGGGTAGTTTAGCAAAACATCAGGACTTTATTTATATATTTTTAAATGTTTATTTTATTTATTTATATATTTATATATATATAATTATAATATATATATTATATATATAATTATAATATATATATTTTATATATATATTTTATTATATATATAATTATATATATATAATTATAATATATATATTATATATATATTTTTTATTATATATATAATATATATAAATATAATATATATATTATATATATATTTATATATATTATATATATAATATATATATATATATTTATAAATATAAATATAAATATTTATATATATATTTATAAATATATAAATATTTATAAATTGAATAATTTATATATATATTTATATATATATATTTATATTTATATTTATTCTTTATATATATATTTATATATTTAATATAATATATTTATATATATTCTTTATATATATATTGTTTATATATATTTATATTTATATATAATTGAAAATTATATATATTATAAATATATAAATATTTATATATTTATTTATATATATGGAGAGAGAAAGAGAAATCAAGCAGGGGAGGGGCAGAGAGAGAGGTTAGAGAGAGAATCCCAAGCAGGCTCTACAGCTGTCAATGAAGAGCCCCAGGTGGGGCTCAAACCCACGAACCATGAGATCATGACCTGAGCCAAAACCAAGAGTCGGACACTTAACTGACTGAGCTACCCACGTGCTCCCCAAAATCAGGACTTTAAATAAAGAAAATGCTATATATTTACCATGAAATCACCTACATACATGGCACTGTGATCCTTTTATTCATCAAGTTCTAGGCCAGGGTTCATTTAATTAGCTTCTTGTGAGCTTGATAGATTCTGTAGTCCTTCACCACCCTTATATTTTGTATATTATTCAGTCAAAGTATGTTCCTGGAAAATATTTTCCATGTTGTAAACACATGAGTCAATACTCATCATGCTGTCATGAAAATGTAAATCCAGTTGACCCTTGAACAATTTGGAGGTTAGGGGTTTTAACCCCTGCACAGTTGAAAATTCGCATATAACATTTGACCCCCTAAAACTTAGCTACTAATAGCCTACTGTTGACTAGAGGTCTTACTTGATAACATAGTCAATTAATATATTTTGTATAGTATCTGTATCATTTGCTGTTTTTATAATAAAATAAGCTAGCAAAAAGAAAAGTTATTAAGAAGATCATAAGGAAGAGAAAATACATTTAAAGTACTGTACTATATTTATGAAAAAATCTGCATATAAGTGGACACATGCAGTTCAAACTCATGTTCAAGAGTCAGCTGTAGACCTGGATGTCAAGCTCAAACTCAGAGGGAATTATTTACCTTTCACTAATTAGTAAACAAGAAAATTCTCTTCCTGTAATGTAGGACTAGTATCAAAACATTGGCCAATGTTCATAGAAAACTCATTATTCGTTGATTCTGACTACATACATAACTTTTAACTTTCTGATTATTTAGAAGTTTTCTAATCTCAGTATTTAGATGCAAAATATTATTTATAAAATTTGTATTAGTTATTTGGAAAGAATAGAAAACAGCATTACACTTTACCACCCTGTTCAATTGAAAAGGCTATTATCACCATATTCCAATTCACTTGACTTCTTCCTCAGAAGTAGCCATTATCCTAAATTTTGTATCTTTTTCTTCTTCTGTTTTTCCTTATGGTATTATCACATGTGTTAGTATTCTTATATTTTTATTTGCATATTTTAACCTCATAAAAAGGGAGTCATAACGCATTTATTCTTTAAAATACTATTATTTTCTGAACATTTTGAGATTTTTCCTTGGTGGTAGTTACATCTACAATCTTTTACTGCTAGGTAGTATTCCATTGTATGAAGGTACTAATTTATTATCCTTTATTCTGTTTTCAGTCATTTGCTAAGACAAAGAGGGGTACTAGGAACATTTTGGTAGATGTCTCCTGTTGAATATACGTGCTAAGGTAAATTCCTAGGGGTGGAGTTGCTGATTCATAGAGATGCACATCTTTATATTAACTTGAAAAAGCCTATCAGAATTTGTGACCTTGAGGAGTCCACCCTGAGGCAAGGAATCAAGGAAGTGATCCTAGAAAGAATTGAGATAAGAAAAAGAAGGCAGCCAGAAAAGGATGAATGTTTAAGCAAGTTAGCATTGTGAGCAACTGGTGCTTCATTCTGACGAGAAACTATGACAACTTGTGTAGCACGTGGTCGGACCTCAGAGATAACCAGCCTTAAGTGTGAGGGAGCTGGAGTACTTATAATTAACTCCTCTGTCATTGGCCAAGGGCTGCTTCTAGAGCCATTAATTCTCTAGCACTTCCAGCCTTCCCCACATACACACTGTGCTTGCCTGGGGTAGGTGTGAGCAGAGAAAAGACTCTCAAATAAAAACATGGAGATGCTGGCAGCTGAGAGCCCGGCTTACCTGTACCATAATGGCGAAGCCAAGGAAGCTAGCACAAGGAAGTTAAATGTTAATTTTTACTTTCTCTAAGACACTGTATGGATTTACATAGCTACCAACATGTTAAAAATATTCCAGTCATGCCCTATTGTCACCAACATTTTATATTACCAGACTTTTTTCTGTGTTCCATCTGTAGAAATGAGATGAAATCTAATTCCTTGATTTCCATCATCACACAAAGTTCGGTTGGGCAGCACTGGTACAGACATTTTCAAGGAGGTTTTCTTGAAGCGAAAGAAAGCAGTGGGCAGTGAGAAGAAAGGATGTGAAGATTTTTTATTTAAAGCAAAAATAAACAAGAGTATGTCTGTGTGCTTTGAAGAATGACCTAGCAAAATAGGAGCACTTATGATGCATAAAATGGAGAAGTCTTAGTGAAAAGATTCCCTTAATATATTAAAAAGCGGGTATCTGGTGCATGAGCAGAGATTTTGTCTTAGCTGGGTGCACAGACAATTCACCCTTAACAACAGGAGGCAATTCTCCAGTCAAGTTATCTGGGCCTTGACTTTTCATTTTGGGAAGATTTTTAACTACAAAATCAATTTTAATAAATTTAAGGCTACTCAAGCTACCTATCTCTTCTTGAGTGAGATTTGCTGGTTTGTCTTCCTTTAAGGAATTTTCCATCAATATGGACAGGTAGTGCTATTCAGCTGCAGCTGAATCTTGCAAATTTTGCTTTGTTGTTTTCATTTTCATTCAGTAAAAAATACTTTTAATTTTAACTTCTTTTTGACCCATGTCTGTTTAGAAATATGTTGTTTCCAAATATTTGAGTAGTTTCAGAGATCTTCCCATTATCAATTTTATTGTTAGTTCTAGTTATGCTTAGAGAATTATTTTGTATAGTGGCCTAACATATGGCCTGTATTCTTTTTTTAAATTTTTTTTTTGTAATGTTTTATTATTTATTTTTGAAAGAGAGAGACAGAGTGCGAGTGAGGGAGGGGCAGAGAGAGAGAGAGAGAGAGAGAGAGAGAGAGAGACAGAATCCAAAGCAGCTCCAAGCTCTGAGCCATCAGCACAGAGCCTAACATGGGGCTCAAACTCACAAGCTGTGAGATCATGACCTGAGCTGAATGAAGTTGGACACTTAACTGACTGAGCCACCCAGGTGCCCCTTGTCTGTCTTGATAAATGTCCTGTGTGCACTTAAAAAGAATGCGTATTCAGTTGTAGGGAGAAGTATATATAAAGACCAATTAGATTAGGTTCATTGAAAGTGTGGTTCAAATCTTCTATATTCTTAATTTTCTGGGTTTTTTTCTATCAGTTATTGAGATGGTATTGAAATCCCTGACTATAATTAGTTTCACCTCTTCTCCCTGCAGTTCTATCAGTTTTTGCTTTGTGCATTCTGAAGATACTCTGTTATATGTTTAAGTGTTTAGAATGGTGATGTCCTCTAGATGAAATTATCCCTCTATCATTATGAAATGACTATATTATTAATAATAATTTTTGCTCTGAAATTATTTTGTATAATACTAAAATAGTCACTCTAGCTATCCTTTGATCCCTGATTACTGTTAACATAATATATATATTTTATCCATTATTTTACTTTCAGTTCTGAGAATTCAAATTTTCCTTGCATTTTTCAGTGTTCCAAGAAAATTCTGGCTTCCTGAGCCATGGAAATTCATATGGTATAATAGAGCATGTTTTCTTTCCTTTCCTCAGAAATATTTGCTCTTTGTAGAGAATTTGTATGAAACATGTAGCCATTTGCTTTCTATGTGATGGAGACATTTGCTCCCATTCAGAGGGTTAAAAAATTAAGAACCCCACCCACCCTAAAACACACACACACACACACACACACACACACACACACACCTTCCCTTATCTCTTCAAATGTTTGCATTCTAGGTTACTGGGCCTTTAAGGGGCAAACTTTGAAAATAACTTCCATAGGGATGTAGGGATGAATATCACTATGTGTTTATATTTCAAAGAGGGATAAAACTCTGTTGTAAATTTAGAAGATAATTGTCTTATCTTCCCCTGGGAGATATTCATTTAAATTACAAAGGGTAAGAACCCAGTATCCTCTCCTTTCTCTTTCAAAAGAGAATTTGTTTATATTAGGGGAGCAAAGCCTTCTTTTGTTTTATGGGTGTGTGTGTGTGTGTGAACAGCTGCCCTTCTATCCCAGATTCATATTTGCGTTATCTGCTTCCTGTAGTTGGATTCCACTGTACAGGTAGGATTATTCCTCTCTGGCCCTCATAATGTCACATTCATTGTACTAGGCATGGGGGATGAGTCTGATAAAGCTCTGTTCTCTAACTCAGATACTTACAGTTTCTGCCAGTATCTATCTGTCTGTATCTATCTATCTAGTGTCTATCATCTACTGTCTGTCTGTCTGTCTATTGATGTATCTATCTATCTACCTAACTATCTAATCTTTCCTCTACCTGACACATAATCCTGAAAGTATAGTAACATCTCAGTCCTTTCACAGCTTCTGATTTAACATTAACCTATTTGTTTCTCTTTATTTAATGTGGCATTCTTACATGCAGCATACAGTTGGGTCTTGCTTTTTCATCTAATCTGATACTGTTTACACCACCAACATGATACTTTTTTTTTTTTTTTTAATCAAAGCTCTTTGATAAACTTTAAACTTTTCTTTGGGGCACCTGGGTGGCTCTGTCAGTTAAGCCTCCAACTTCAGCTCAGGGCATGATCTCGTGGTTCACGAGTTTGAGGGAGTCAGTCTCTGTGCTGACAGATTGGACCTAGAGCCTGCTTTGGATTCTAACTGCATCTCCCTCTGCCCCCCTCCCCCACTCTCTCTCTCTCTCTCAAATATAGATAAACATTTAAAAAATTACACTTTTTTCTAATGATGCCGTTTTGCTAGTGTTAAATTTATTTAGCATTTTTATATTTGACAAGTATTTATTTTTTCATTTTTGAAAAGTATTTCATGTTACAAAATTATGAATTGACAGATTTCTTTCAGTTCTTTAAAGATATTGCTCTAATATCTTCTATCTACCATTTTGTTTTCCTGACAAAACACTGCTGCCACCCTTATCTGTGTTCTCTAAATGTAATATATACTTTCTCTTCAATTTCTATTATGATAACATCTTTTCTCTGATTTTAAGCATTTTACTTCTGATACACCGTATGTAGTTTCCTTCATGTTTCTTGTAGTTGGGTTTTGTTGAGCCTCTTTATCTTGGCTTTACAATTTTTGTCAAATTTAGGGAAAAACACCTGCCATAAATTTTTCATGTATTTTTTTATCATCCCACTTTTTTTGTTTGTTTGTTTCTCATCCCCCCTTTTAAGGGAGTCCTATTATATATACATTAGACTGCTTGATATTGCCATAGAACTCACTGATGTCCTATTCACTTTTTTTTTCCTGTTTTTTCTCCATGTTTTGTTTTGGAGAGTGTCTATTCATATGTGTTCAAGTTCACCAAACTTTTTTTGTTTTTTTTTTCTGCAACAGCTTATCTGCTATCAGTATATCTAAGAAATTTGTTTTCTCTCTCAGATGTTGTAGTTTTCATCACTGGAAATTGGATTTGGGTCCTTTTTAAAATATCTTCTTTTTCTCTCTACAGTTTATCAATTTTTCCTCTAGTTTCTTAAACATATAGTATGCATTTAAAATAACTCTTTACATGTCTTTGTATAATCCTATCATTTGTGTCATATCTGAGTCTGTTCCAATTGACTGATTCTTCGCCTAACTATGGTGTGCATTTTCTTGCTTATTTGCATTCTGGATATTTTTTTTTCTTTTTCCTTTGTTTTGCTTTTCTTGAAATCTTTATTTACATTCTAGTTAGTTAACAATACAGTGCAATACTGGTTTCACTGGATAATTTTTGACTGAATTCTGGGCAAAAGGAAACTTGTTGATGCTGGTTTATTTTTACTCTAATAAATACTCTAACTTTATTCTAGCGCGCAGTGAAGTTACCTGGAAACAGTTTGATTCTTTCAGGCCTTCTTTTGAAGCATTGTGAGGTGAAATAGGAGCAAGCATGTGGTTGAGTACTAATTTTTCTTATTACTGAGGTACTAGTACTCTAGTAAGTCTCTGTAAGTCTTTACAATTTGACTTGTGGGAGGTGGTATTGTTGGTGGCTCTGTGTAAGTTCATCAGATTCTTCCCTTTAATGATTGTCAGTGGTTCTTTCCTTGGTTCTTTCCTCAACTCCATAGATGTATTAGTCCTAGCCAAAGACTCCAGGGGGCTGCAACTCCATAGATGTATTAGTCCTAGCCAAAGACTCCAGGGGGCTGCTCTGCAGATTCCCAGAGTCTTCAATCGTGTAGCTCACTCTTTATACTCTGCCCTATGAACTCCAGCCTTTTTGGCTTCTTGGAACCCTCAACTTTAGCTCCTCAACTCATATATCTTCTGAGGTTCCCCTATCTTTGCCCCAGGAGGAAATTTTCTTTAGGTAGTACACAACTGCATAGGGCTCACTGTTTTTAATTCTGCAATGTACATAGGCTTCAAAACTATACTCTTCTTTTATATATACATTGTGTTTGTGTGTGTGTGTGTGTGCGCGCACGCTCGCTTGTGTTAGTTGTTTCAGATAGATGGGTAGAAGTCAGTCCCTGTTACTATAGATTGGCTGGGAGTAAAAATCAATGCTCAATTTTTAATAAACATGTTCATTTAAATTGGGGAAGTTAGTATGATGTATAAAACATGTGGAAATACAATAAAGAGGTCTCTGTTAGTATAGATTTCCCTAAAAATTAGCAGAACCTGACTTTAGGTAATCAAGTCTCTCTGTTCCCTTTCTGTTGTAACTTTCTTATTGGCTATTTTGAACCATCATGATGTTTGAATAGGAGACCAAAGACTGTATAGGCAGAATGAATTGATGACTTGATGACTGGTAGGACTACTGACAACACTGACTCCATCTTTGGCCCTCCATCTTGTTCATGCCCTTGCAATGAACTCCCTTGGGGCTACATATTCCAGGCCTCACAGAGGTTAATATACACTCTGACCAAAATGCAGAAAGGCTTATTCTGATCTTCCCTACAGTGGCACACAGAAGACAGCACTTTAGATAATGAGTAGAGATCCACTGGTGCACAGATGGCACCATCTTGGATAACCACCCTTTGCCTCACCACACTGCCGCTCACTCTATAAAGCTGTGGATTAAGGTCTAAAGTCAGGAGTAGGTGGAAAATAGCTGTGTAGCACTTGGATTGCTGTCTGCTCAGTTCCCCCATCAGTAAATTACTCTGAGTAAAAGTCTGCATGGATGGTATATGGTGCTCGTCTCATTTTTTGGTCTCAAGGTGGTTTCTCAGTTGGGAAGATACTTTACTGTACCTCCTCCAACTTCTAACATGACTAAACAGTCAATTTTGTGGAAAACGCTTCTCTTCTGGCTTATCAAACGCAATTTTGCAATACGGTGAGATACTTATTTATACAATAAGGTAAACTAAAACTGTGATGAGAATTTTCTGATATGATACCTAAAATCATATTCCTAATGAAAGGAAAGGTTGGCTTTAAACAGAAATATCATATTGCTTAAGTTGCTTCATAATGCATTAAATGTTTTTTAAAATGTTAGCCCAAGAATAATAATAAAGTATAACTGATGCTTCTACTAGGCACTGCTTGAAATTATCCTTGCAGAAAAGAACTGAATAATAAAAAATATACTGAGGTGATAGATTTTCATTTTAGAAAAGAATATAAATTAAATAAATTCATTCTGAAGTTTTTAAAATAAGGGTTAAATAATTATTGAATTTTATTTTCCTCATAGATCTAATAATAGGGCTCTATCTTCTCTTTTAATATGTAATCAAATGCCACAATGTGAGATTAGTTTGCGTGACAATATGGATTTAAGGAAATGATTGATTAACAATATACATTCATAAAATACTTTTTAAGTTTATGTCCTAAATGGAATCTGATACAAAATAGTTTGCCTTAAGGCACTTCCTTTAATAAATATATTGAAAAGCAGTCCTTCATTAACATACCCAATATTTATTTTTAACGTCCTATGAATTAGGGTAGTATATTACATAGTTTAACCATTTGGATAAAACTTTTATATTCAGAAAAAAAAAAAATAAACCTCAGGAAGGGCCAAATTCTAAAATAGAAGAATCCATTTCATTTGAGGGTTAACCACAGATAATTGAGCCTTGGGCCACTTGAAATGTTATTATTTTGGAAAAATATTTATTCAACCTTCAGCAAATTAGTTATAAACATCTAGTACAAACAGTCCAACAGAACACGTATAAATTAATATGAAAAATATTCTAGCTGTAAATAATTTTGCACATCATCTATTAGTATTACACTGATAAAAAGGAAAAATTAAATCTGAATATTGAAGAATACATTTCTTGAAAAAAGAAATCAGGAGAAAACCAAACTCACATAAGAATCATATCTTCTGGAATCATTGCACATCCCAGAGTCCAGGGTTTCTTATCTCCAGGAACACAGGGCAATGAATTTGTTATTCTCTGGAGGCAATATTATTTGATAAATGCTTCTATTAATTGATTCCACAAATTAACTACTAATCCAGAGCTTTTGATTATGAGTACTGCTAATCAATTTATTTGATAGCAGGCTTTCAGCAGTTTGTAAATTAAAAATTGCCTACATTTTACTGGGTTGGCTTAATTAACAGATTTATCCTAGTTGTGAGAAAGCAAGATCTTCACTTTTAATTTCCTCTTGACCCGCTTTCTCTCTCCACAGGGCCTCCTTCAGAGGTTCTTCAGAAAGAGAAAATTAAAATGCTGTCAACAGATTAAAACACTATTTAGCCCAGAGGAATTTTTTTTTCAGGGGCTGCATATTATGTGGAGCCATTTTAAGATGGCTTTCATGAGGAAAATATTCTTCCAGATAACCAGGTTGTGTCAAGCTAACACATGTGCATGAAAATTGTCTCCTGTGCCAGGTCAAAATGCTGACATCATTATTGCTGACTGCATTATCTGTTAGAGAACCAAAGAGGCTCTGATAAACGTGCTGACTCTCTGGTTGTTTATTTTCGTGGTTACATACCTTTATCTGCATGGAGGGCACACAAAGAACAAAAATGTTCTCAGCCTAAATTTTTATTAAATTGTTCAGAGTCACTTGTCTTCAGGAGAAATGAGGTGTGAGAGACCAATAATTGTGCATCTGTGTCTATCATTTGTATCCATCACAGAGCTATTTTTACCTGATTCTTCTCCATTTAAATCAGCACAACCTAAGTGTTTCTTATTTGTTGAGTGCAAATGACATTTAGAACTTATAACTTGTCAGCATATACTCATAATTTTCCAGGCAGTATAGTGATGCATATTCACTTTTATCATAACTATCAAATTTTTACATAATTTTAGATGGATGATATACTTGGGACCCTTGCCCCAAATATAAAGAATCCTTGCTATAGGCTTATCTCTGAAATCTGAAACACAAATAGAAGAGTAATTGCCATGACAAGAACTGAGACATTTAAAAAAGTTTACCTTTCTAGACTTTTCAGAGTATACACAGAATTCTAAAATGATCCCAAGATTCCTGTCCCCTGTACATCTACCTCCTCTCAACTATTCAATGAAACACTAATTGAGGTGTTTCTAAGAAGGAATTTGAGATAAAAATAAGTTCCAATTTAGGTGACTTTAGGGAGATTTCCTCAGTGGGTCTAAACTAACTAGCTGAGACCTTAAGAGGAGCAAGAGCTCTTTCTAGTGGAAGAGATTGAGAGTGAGAGAGACTCAGTGAAAAAGAACTCCATTTCTGGGTTTGAAGATGGACGGGGCCATATGGCAGGGAAGGATGGCTGAACTCTGGGAGCTGAGAGCAACACCTTACTGGGTCCCTGCAAAAAGAGAAGGACCTCAGCCCTACAGCTGCAAGGAACTGGACTCTGTTAACAATCTGAACAGGCTTGGAAGAAGATTCTTCTTTAATCAAGCCTCCAATTTTTAACACCGCCTAGCCAACATCTTGACTTCAGTCCTAAAAATCCTGAGCAGGGAACCCAACCACATCTGTCTCAAACTTCTGACCTACAGAATGTGACCTAATAAATGGATGTTGCTTTAAACCACTAAATGTGTAGTAACTTGTTAGGCATCAATAAAAATTCAATATATAATAATATCTATCATCCTTGAAAATTATGAAGGATCTTCATGATGTGCTACTGAAATAGTCATAAAAAATTTGTACCAGCTTGTATTGGAATTATCTGATATTGTCAATGTAATAGTTTTTCTATTGCTACTGTAACATTTTACCACCAATTTTGTGCCTTAAAGCAACAACAAAAATATATAAGCTCACACTTCTGTAGATCAGAAGTTTGGTATGGGTTTTGCCAGGTTAAAACCAAGGTACTGAAAAGGCTGCATTTTTTTTTTCAAGAGGCTCTAAGGGAGTCCTATTTCTTTGCTCATTCAGATTGCTGGCAGAATTCAGTTTTTACAATTGTAGAACTAAAACCCCATTTCCTTACTGCCTATCATTTGGGGTCCAATTCAGCTTCCAGAAGCCACATGCATTCCTTAATTATGGCCTCTTAACTTCAACTTCAAAGCCAACCATAGCATGTTGAGTTCCTTTCACCCTTAGATTATCTCCTTCTTCTTTCGTCTTATCTCTTTCACTCAGGAAAATGTCTCTATTTTTAAAGACTTGTGTTATTAGATTAGGCCCACTTGAATAATCTAGGATCATCTCCACATCTCAAGGTTCCTTAATCACATTTTCAATGTTCATTTTTTCCAGGTAAGGTAACATGTTTATAGGTTCCACAGATTAGGGTGTAGACATCTTTGGGGAGCATTATCCTTCCTACATAGCTCTCCCTTTGGTCCCCAAAGATGAGAGTTCAACCCCAATGCAAAATATATCCACCCTATTGCGAAGTCTCTAAAAATCTCAATCCATTAGAAGAAGATCAACTCAAAGTCCAAAATTACATCTAAATATTTCTGATACAAAAGTACCAGTTCTTATTATCTAAATCATTTGGATTACATATTGGTGAGACCCTGGGTGTAGTCTACATTGGTACACAATCCTTTCCATTTGTGGGCACATGAAACTAAAAAACAAGTTCTGTGTTCCAAATATACAATGATGGGGCAGGCATAATATAACAGGTGCAGCTGGTACACTTCAAAAAGGGAGAACATTAGAAAGAAAAAGTCATTAGTCATTAGTCCTAAGCAATTTTGGAATCCTGACAGGCAAGCATCATTAGTTTTCGAGGCTTGAGAATCATACTGTTTGGTTCCTCATTCCACCGTTTCAGCTAACAGCTCTGCTCTATTTTCTGGACTTTGTCCTAAGAGTTATCTTTTCTCTTTCCTGAAAGGTAGCACATGTTTGTCTCTGAGTAATTTTATTAGCCTATCTGCTGCCTGTAAAATTTTCACAGTCTCTCAAATTTATTTTGAAATTTATTCTTTCCTTTTGATCCAAGCTGGGCAATGTCTCTGCTGGTATAAATTCTCAAGTCTTCTGGATCTCCTGTATATGTCATAGTGTTCGCTAATTAGACAAGAAGCTCCTTCACAAAACTTTCCTAGATAAGTTCATTTTTTGCTGAGATAACTGAAGGACAATGATTTTAAGTTTCTGTTTTTATTGAGGAGAGTTGTGTGTCATACCCTTAACATATTCAAAGAACATTTTATGAGATTGGATACTTTAATGATACAAATTTGTTATCTTGCAGTTCTGTAGGTTAGGAATCTGACAGAGTCTCATGGAGTAAGAGTCGAGGTTCTGTTTTCTCTTTGTGGAGGTTCTAAGGGGAAATCGGTGTCCTTGTCCTTTTCATCTTCTAGAATTCACCATTTCCCTTGGCACATGGCCCCCTTTTTTTTTCAGGATATATAATTCAGGATACAGTAAATTCCACTGTGGTTGGAGTGATAGTACATCCAGAAAGAGATTTTTAGTTAACAATACATACAAGACTTGGGATAAGAAAATCGAGTCACAGAAAATCCCAGGAAGAGACAATTGTTATGATACTTTGGAGCAGGATTCTATAGGACTTGGTGACTGATTTAATATAGTGTGAAGGAGAGGAATGAATAAAACTGCAATTTAGGAAATTTATGTTGCCATTAACAATAAACAAGATCATAAAAGATAACAGATTTGGAATGAGATGTAGGCATTTTTTCATTTTAAGGTGACAGCAAACCACCCAGCAGACATTTGGATAAATAGTGAATTTTAACATTTGAGAGCAATACACCACAAAATGATAATCCCCACATTTGTGAATACCATGGTGACACAAATATCATCTATTTGATAATATTAACCAACACTAGAATATTAGAATGTTGTTGAATTGTAAAGTGCAAGGCTGCTATGAAGGAGCAAGTTATATGTCTTCAGAATGAATCAGATTATACACATTAAATCTTGAATTGCCAAAGGATTACTGTCGTGGATGAAAGCATCAGTAGGTGCACAAACTTATATGTAAAGCTGCTTGAAATGGAATATGATAAACACATAGCCAAAAAAATATTTTGAATTAGACCTCAACAAATCTATTCTTGATATAAGGGGTTAAAAATCCATTAATCTAGAACTATAAAAACCCTAACAGAATTTTCCCTAAATGTTTAATACGAAAGTATACACATAAAAACAAGATAACTATATTGCTTTGTCTGCCAAAATATTAATATTAAAATATTATTATGTGAATAAATGTGTATGTCCCCAAATCCAGCCATGTTGTATGACAAGAACAGATTTTTATTTTATAAAACAATGATGAAGCATGTCACTTTAAAAGAATAGAAGGTCTATTTGCCATTTATAGCATTTGCCATTATATTAAATTGTATTTTTCCCATTAGCATAAAATTGGGAAAGTGGGAAAAATCTTTTGAATACTTTTATTTGTGCATTATCAGCTGGAGGGAATCCTCAGAAATACTCTTAGTATAAAAGTAAGAATTTATTTTTTAAGAGTCCTCAAAATATTCATGAAGAGCAGACCAATTGTTCAATATCTTTCTTAAATTCCTTTTATCTGCTCTCATCAATTTTATAATAATTTTCCATTTACCCAGAGATCATAATCTAAAAAGATATCATATAGAAAAACATTTATATTCTAATCCTTTTTATGTTGAGGAGGGAGTGGGATGGAATGTGTAAGGAAAATATCAGTACAAGTAGAATCATTAGTACTAAATTAAAATTTAGTAGGTCACTTCATCTCAGTTTTTTTTTCAAATCATATTTTATACATGACAGTATAATTGTATTTCCTACTTAAAACTTTCCTTTGTGAAATTAATTACCTCTAAAGGATTTCAATATCAACTTGAAATTAGTATTGAGTTAAGTATTTTTAATTTAATAAATGCATCTTTTAAAAAATGCTAATACCTGGTTTTGAGTTGAAAATAATTTTATGGAAGAAAGCCTTCATTTTTATCCCCTATTTTTATTAACTGGAGATAAAACCTACTAGAATTAATTGTAAGACTATTGACCAGCTTCTCTTAATTTTTGCTTGTAGAAAAATAAGCAATGGTATAGATGAGATAAATAATTTTCAATATGCTACTTATTTACAGATCAGTAAAAAACATGAGAGATCAGTGTACTTATAATAGTCTAAGATACACAGCACAACAAAGGTTTGTAGTATATTCTCACTTGCAGGTAGAATTAGCAAAGCAATGAAAGCAATACACAGATGCCTCTTGATAGAAATGGAATCTCTCAGGGATACCAGCAATAATTTTTGATGGATATTAAGGGAAAAAATGTTGACTGTATAAATGACAAATGGGTATCAAGAGTTAATGAGTGTTATGAAACGTTTTGCTAGGTCTCTTGGGTGGCTCACTCGGTTGAGTGGTTGACTCCTGGTTTCAGCTCAGGTCATGATCTCATGGTTCATGGGTTCGAACCCTGCATCAGGCTCTGTGCTGACAGCTCTAAGCTTGGAGCCTGCTTCAGATCCTCTCTCTCTCTCTCTCTCTCTCTCTGCCCCTCTCCCATTCGCATTCTCTCTCTTTCAAATATAAATAAACATTAAATTTTTTTAAAAAAAATAACCAATATGAACCATAGGAAAATTGGCCCCAAGTGGATTTTCAGTCCCAATTCACATTATGTAAGCAATCCAAAAACAAAAGAAAAAACAAGCTATACATTTTATTCAAAATGGTGAATGCTCCAAATGAGTGAGAAAAAAGTGCATTCTGCTGTCATTTGATGAAATATTCTGTATGTGTGAATTAGATTGAGTTATGGAACTGCTTATGTCAATTATATCTTATTAATTTTCTGCCTGCTTTACCTGTATCGGTTACTTAAAGATGGGTATTCAAGTTTCCAACTATAATTATAAATTTGGCTATTTCTGGCTTAATTATATTAGTTTTTTCCTTGCATATTTTGACACACTGTTTTAAGTGCATACAACTTAAGGATTGTTATGTATCTTTGGAGAACTGACCCCTTTATCATAATGCAATGCTCCTCTTTATTATTGATAACTCGCCTTGTTCTGAAATCTGTATAGTCTGAGATTAATATAATTACTACCATTCTCTTTTGTAGTGTTAGAGTTGTGTTTTACTGGTACAACATTCTCTATGCTTTTACTTTGCTTGTTTAGTTTTCATTTTTTAAATTATAGTTGACACACAATGTTACATTAGTTTCAGGTGTACAACATAGTGATTCAACAAGCTTATATGTTATGCTGTGATCCCCACAAGTATAGCTACCATCCATCACCAAACAATACTATTGCAATACTATTAAATATATTTCCCATGCTGTACCTTTTAACCCCATGACTTATTTATTCCATAACTGGAAGCCTATGTGTCCCACTCCCCTTCACCTATTTTGCCTATCCTCTTACCCTTCCCTCTGGCAACCATCAGTTTGTTCTCTGTATTTATTCCATCTCTTTACCTTTTTAAAATTTATTTATTATTATTATTTATTATTATTATTATTATTATTATTATTATTATTATTTTTAGGGGGGGAAGTGCACACAAGTGGGGAAAGGGGCAGAGAGAGAGGGAAAGAGAATCTCAACCAGGCTCCACACTGTCAGCATGGAGCCTGATGTGGGGCTTGAACTTAAGAACTGCAAGATCATGACCTGAGCTAAAATCAAGACTTGGACGCTCAACCACCTGAACCACCCAGGTGCCCCTCCATCCCTTACTTTTAACTTATTTGTGTCTTTATACTTAAAGAGTGCTTCTTATTGATAACATACAATTGTGTTTTATCTTTTCTAACAATATATATCTTTTAATTGATACACATAGATCACTAACACTTAAGATAATTTTTGATATAGTTGGATAAATATCTCCTATGTTCATAAAGCTTTTCTTTGCAATTACTGTTTCCTCTCTCTCTCTCTTTCTCTCTCTCTCTCTTTTACAATCTTTGGTTTTAATTGAATATTTTATATAGTTAAATTTTCTCTCCTCTCAGCATATCAATTATGCTTTTTAAAATGTTTTTAGTAACTGCCATGGATTTTGACATATCTATGATGTATCTATGCCTTTTGATATATACTTCAATTTAGATTTTGTGTGTGTGTAATATATATAATTTAAATGCATTTTCAGTTAACACTATACCACTCTAAATGTGATTTTGATACCTTTTAACAGAAAATTAATTCTCCTTTTTGTCCCTTATGACACTGATGTCATTCATTAACATATCTGCATCCTACAATTACCCAATACATTGTTATGATTGCTTTGAAAGGTTATCAGATCGAGTAAGAATAAGAAAAATAAAGTATTTTACTTTAATTTTATTTATTCCTTCTCTGATGATCTTCCTTTCTTTTTGTAGATTCACGTTTATGAACCATATTACTTTATTTTGTCCTAAGTAAGTTTTTAATTTTTTTTCATAGCATATTTGCTGGCAACAAATTCTCTCAGTTTTTGCTTGAGAAAGTTTTTATTTATCTTTCTATTTTTAACAATAATTTCACTACATATAGAATTCTAGTTTGGCAGGAATTTATTTTGTTTTTCAGCACTAAATATTTCATTGCTCTCTTGTTGCTTTTGTAGTTCTGACAAGAAGTTCACTGTAATTGTTATCTTTTTTCTTCTATAAGTAAGATGTTTCTGTTTTTTGTTTTGTTTTATGACAACTCAAGGTTTTCTTTTTGTGTTTTGCTTAGTGCAATTTCAATGTGATATGTCTAGGTGTAGATTTCTGGGTATTTATCATGCTTGGTGTTCTCTAAACTTATTGGAACTAGGGTCTGGTGTTTGCAACTAATTTTGGAATATTCTCACTATTCTTCAAATATTTTTTTCAAGCCATTTGTTCTTTCTTTTCCTTCTGGAATTCCAATTATGCATATAGTACACTCTTTGAAATTGTCCAACAGTTCTTGGATATTTTTGTTCTTTTTTTTTCCAGGGTGGACACTGGATTCACCCTGCGTTTCTCACTTAGGACATTTTTCAAACATATCCGTTCAGGAAAATAAAGCCCAGGGAGAAAATGACAATTTTGCTGGGAAATGGAAACCGAGATTAGAATTCAGACTACTGGGGTGCCTGGGTGACTCAGTCAGTTAAGTGTTAGACTTCAGCTCAGGTCATGATCTCGCTGTTTGTAGGTTCAAGCCGTGCATTGGGCTCTGTGACGACAACTCAGAGCCTGGACCCTGCTTCAGATTCTGTCTGTCTGTCTCTCTCTCTCTCTCTCTCAAGAATAAATAAACATTTAAAACATTTTTAAAAAAGAATTCAGGACTACTAAAACAATTGCAATTTGGGGAACAGATATTAGAGAATATTGCAGAGGAGAGCAGAAATTTCATTTAAATATTCCTTAGATCCTTGAATAATTACCAAGATGTACATTACAGGGCAAGGACGCTGCTGGAACGCTAAGAATGAAATGGAGGTTTCAGACATTGCAGTGTTGGGGAAACAGTAGAGTTCTGACCCAACTAGAAGTTTGGTAACTATACTAGATTTTAGTGGATATCCCAGAAAACCTCAAGAAAGGATCACGTGCTACCCAGATAGAACTAAATTAGATCCACCTGAAGTAACTCTGAAAAATACGTCAGCATAGATATAGAGGTAAGCTTCATGGCTTAGATGGATAGCATAGCATCTTACAGCAAAAGTCAGCATGCAATATGTAAAGAAAGGATTCATTCATTAGAACACATGCAAATATTTGTACAGATAAACCATCACAGAAATACATTTACTTAAGTGTACATAATTAGCAAGGCCTATCTATCTATCCATCTATCTAATCTATCATCTATTTATGTTAGTATACATATTTATACATGCATACATAGACATATAAACGTATACAGAGAGAAGGAATTTTCCATCTACTTCATGTTATAGTCAACACCCAATGAGACAAAACTAATGATGGAAAGCTGATTTGCAAATTTAAATTACAATTCTTATGTGTGATGAAAGACCTAAAAGGAGATATATTTTAGCCAAGAATGATTCTTGAAAAAATAAATTCATTTTACCAACAATAATTCCTAAAGAAGTAATTGAAAAAATATTAAATTAGAAAGTACCCTCAGCTATCAAATTCCACATTAATAAGTTGCCTCCACATAGTTGCATTTTATATTTTAAGTTTATCAAAGATAAGAATGCAGAAAATAGCTACCATAGGAACAACTTACAATTTTTAAATCTATCTTGAATCACACCTAGTCATCAAAACTTCATGTTTTCAAATAAAGCCCCAAGAAACATACTAAAATATAATTAGGTAAATTAGGATGCAGCATGCCTTTCATTTTTTTTTTTTTTACCAAACGAAAGCTTTGCAAAGAGTTTGTATTGAAAATGAAATGATTATGAAATATAAAATGATTGAACTTAACCTTATTGATATTAGAAATGCTAAAATTATCTGCATTTAATTTTCAAATTTAGAATCTGGCATCACCTCATTGATCTTATGGAATTTTGGAAATCGTTTCCATAACACTGCTTAATATATGTATTTTGAATAGAAATATTTCGAATAGAAATCTTACATTCCTATAGGAATTGGAAGGAGAAAAACAAGAGAAGGATGTAAACTATTTAAAATAAAAACAGAATGTGTTGTAGATCACACATTTGACATATATACGTATTCATGTAGAAACCTCCCTGCCTACCGTCTTTTCATATATGGTTAGAGCCAAATTATATTATCTACTTAAAAGTCTCTCTATATTTTTTTAAAAAATGGGAGCAAGTAAAAATCCTGTTTTTCTATTATTAACACCACTCTCAGATTTTAAAGTGATCATGTGGTTATAACTAATATATTCCTTTATGACCTTTATTCATCATTTACTTTTAATAAAGTAACAAAATGTATCCAGTGATTGAGCTGCAGCTTCCAGAAGTAGTGATCCACTCCTTTCTGCAAATTTTCAACCATTCTTCAGCAGATTGATACATGCTGGGTCTATTTCCCATCTCTATGGTCTAGCTCTGCCCAGGATGTACACCCCCATCTCTGGAGTTATAGGTCTTTGTGCACATAGTCCTTTGTTTCCTGCAAATGTGGATAAAAATAAAACTGTCTAACCTGAACATTAGACTCATATTTTCCCATCACAAAATATTTATTGAACTGTACTCAATAATATATACTACACAATCGATTGTGAATATAGAGGTAAGTGAATAGTGCCAAGATTCTTAAATCCTGCTGGAGCGGAACACAGGTCGGGAGGTGGGGGACCCATCCCTACTGGAAAATAGAGACTGGGATGGGTAGAAAATGGGAGTTAATCGCCATTCTTATTTTCTTAAACATACTGTTATCAAGGTAAATTTCTTGACACCCTACATAATAATAAATACACCTTGATTTAAAAAAACCCTGAGTTCTGGCTAGAGGTTTGTTGTGGTATATAAGTACTGTGTGAACTGTTAGAGCTGTTACCGTGGGCTTCTTCTCTGCTTCTCAATTTTAGGGGTTAAGTTTTATAATCTAAAAATGCTTATTTTTTTTTAGAGATTTGGGCCTATTATTCTGCTAAAATTTAATGCTTTAATATATTTTTAGAGGACATTTTCCACAATAGCCTGCCTTTTCTTCCTTAGTTTTCGTTCTGTATCTTAGCATAGTTTATCTCAGCCCAAGGTCCTAGTTATAGATCTTAACATAATAGTTAAGTATCCACTTGTACCCTTCACTGGATAATTGACTTTAAGAAAATTATATAAGTTTGGTGAGAATATGTCCTTGTCTGACAAATAATGGGACCTGATAAAAAGCTCTTCCAGTACTAGAATCCAGGGATTCTGTTTTCTTCTCACTTTTGGCCAGGCCATACACTTAAAAAAACAAAACAAACAAACAAACTGAACTTTCTACATGAGTACACATCTGACTCTTTAATCATTCAAATTGCTCTTCACTGGATGGGCTCCAATGTCTCTGCATTATTTTGCCTGAGGTGTCTGAGGTTGGCTGTAGAATTGTACATATGCTTGTTTATTTCTGGGAGAGTGAGCTCCTAAATCGAGTCAGAGGCAACACAAAATAAATATTTTGATGGAAATTGTCACTATAAACTTGATACTGATGCTTTCTCATTACTAAAATTGTGACTTCATTAGCATTTTTCTCTCCCTCTTAGATTTAGGGCCTGTGAAACCTCAATAACGATAAGATCTACTTATCACTTCTGTCTATATAACATGAACTTTACTTCCTCACAAGATAAGTCAATTTTAAAGGTCCATCACAATTAGTAAAACTTTTGCCCAAAATTTTCTTCCAATACAAAGGAATTCTCCCTTTTATGATTTTTATTACTCATGTTCTAATTAGGTTTTTAATCCATGGAAATGGATTATGTTCTGCTTACTTTAAATTAATTTAAAATTAACCATGCAATTTATAGGCTATATAGAATTAACTTCATCAGGAAACATCTCAAGTTTTTGTTTTCTCTTTTTAAGGATTAAACACAAAATAGGGGTGCCTGGGTGGTTCAGTCTGTTAAACATCTGACTCTTGGTTTCGGCTGGGGTCATGATGTCTCAGTTTGTGAGTCTGCGTCCTGTGTTGGCCTCAGTGTGACAGTGTGGAGACTGCTTGGGATTCTCTCTCTCCCCCTCTGTCCCTGACCTTCTCTTGCTCTTTCTCATAAATGAATATATAAACTTAAAAAAAAGAATTAAAACCAAAATATATGAGAGAAATAAAGACTACTTAAAAAATTCAACTACCTATTGAAAAGTGGAAATTGATATTAACACAATAAGATTTTAAAGTAGGGCCTAAAGCAAGCCAGAAGGGAGTGGCATGGTATGTTCAAAGTGCTAAATGGAAAAATCTATAGCCAAGAATTCTTTATCTGGCAAGGCTATCATTCAAAATAGAAGAGATAAAGAGTTCCCTAGACAAACAAAAACTAAAGGAGTTCATGATAACTAAACCAGCCCTGCAAGAAATATTTTAGGGGACCTTTGAGTGCAAAGGACAAGCCAAAAGGGGCAAAGACGAGGACAAATCAGAGAAATCTCCAGAAACAATGACAAAACGAGTATTAAAATGGCACTAAATACATATCTATCAGTGATTACTTTGAATGCAAATGGACTAAATGCTCCAGTCAAAAGACATAGGGTGTCAGAATGGATAAAAAAACCAAGACCCATCTACATGCTGCCTACAAGAGCCACATTTTAGACCTAAAAATACCAAACAGATTAAAAGTAAGGAGATAGAGAAACCTTGATCATGCAAATGGATTTCAAAAAAAGTTGGAGTAGCAATAGTTTTATCAGACAAACTAGACATTAAAACAAAGTAGACATTTTGTAGAACTTTGTAAATACTGTAGAAAGAAAAGGGCTTTCTAGGGTTCTAAAGAAATTCTGCCTTACGTAGACTTTGTCCAAATCTTTTTCAGAAAGTGTAGAAGGCAATAGGAGATTGATCCAAACTCCCAAGATTCACCATCTTGGTGGTTTGTAAATTTTTCACTCAGAGATGCCAGTAAGAAATGTTATCTTTTAAATTTAGTTGCTCACCACTGAATTGGTATTATATAACATCTTGAAAGGTAGTATATTAATTTGATCTTATTATCTATTTTTTTCCCTGTAAGAATGAGTTATTACTCAAAAAGACGAATGTAGGAAACAAGCCTCCTATTTATGTCACACTGTGTATATTCTGGAGTTAAAAGTGTGTGTAGTCAAAGTACATTACCTGGAATGGAAAATTAAAAGTGCAGTTCTATCCTTCCCCACTCATTTCAGGATCTTTGTAAAGCTTAATGTATTCAAATCAGCAAAACCTTGGCAAATGAATCTTTGGGCACCTGAGAAATTAATAGATGTTAATGCAAAGTCATCACTTAAAACTCTGGGGAGTTATAAAATATATTTTAAGCACTTGAAGTCTAAAAAATGGAAAATAGAAATGATGAAAATTAGGGGCGCCTGGGTGGCTCAGTCAGCTGAGCTTCGAACTTCAGCTCAGGTCATGATCTCGCAGTTTGTGAGTTTGAGCCCCGCATCGGGCTCTGTGCTGACAGCTCAGAGCCTGGAGCCTGCTTCGTATTCTGTGTCTCCCTCTCTCTCTGCCCCTCCCCTGCTTATGCTCTGTCTCTCCCTCTCTCTCTCAAAAATAAGTAAACATACAAAAAATTAAAAAAAAAAAAAGAAATGGTGAAAATTATATATTTGCTATATAATAAACATGGGATCAGTTGGGTAAGAATTGCAAATACATGGAATTAACAAAAAATGTTTCATGAAGATTGGGTAGGACCATGTGATGTTTCCCACAATTATTAAACATCAAGATTATAGTCAGAGAAGAGGCCAAAAAGTTAGTGTTTCTAGACTTTATTGAAATTCTGGATTTGATCCTATACATCATTCTTCTTAGAATATCTCTCTGAAGCTCATATGTAAACAATAAACCCTAGAAAGTATGAATTTAACAATGCCATTCTTTAGATTTTTCTGAAATTTTTGTGGTCCTGGAGATGTTTACCATACTGCTAGGTAACTAGATTATTGGCCAAAATATATCTCAAACTTAACATGTTAACACTAAACTCCTATTATTCACCAGCACACCCCTATTCCCTCCTTTACCTAAACTGTCACAGTCTTCTTTACCTCGGTAAATGAAAATTATATACTCCAAATGCTCAGATCAAAACCTTGGTGTCATCCTTATCCTTTTCTCACATCCCCTCATCTGACCCCTCAGAAAATCCTTTTGGCTCTACCTTCTAAGTCCGTCCTGTGTTCACCTGCTTCTCACATCTACCATTAATTTTCACACATATAATCAACACCTATTTAGATTATAGTAATCTACTCTAACTAATCTCCCTACATATAACTTTGACCTTCTCCCCCCACCCCCAGTGGATGTGAATAAAAATTCATTCTAACATGTATAACAACCCCTTGTGGCAGATGCTATTATTAGTGTTATGCCCAGTTTACCAGTGATAAACTAAAATACAGAGTTTAAGTAAGTCAGACTGAGAAAGACAAATGCTATATGATTTCACCCATACGTGGAATTTAAAAACAAAGCCAATGTGTGAACAAACAAACAAAAAGCAGAATTAGACTTATAAATACAGAGAAAAAAACTGATGGTTGCCAGAGGGAAGAGGAAGTCGGGAGGAGGGGCAAAATAGGTGTAGGGGAGTGAGAGACATAGGCTTCCAGTTACAGAATGAGCAAGTCACAGGGATAAAAGGTACAGCATAGGGAATATAGTGAATAACACTGTAAACGTGTCGTATGGTGACAGTTGGTAGCCACACTTGTGGTGAGCACAGCATAATGCATAGTGACGTTCAATCACTATGTTGTATGTTATATACCCAAAACTAATGTTACACTGTGTGTCAGCTATACTCAAATAAAAAATAAATAAATAAAATCAGCAGCTAGTAAGTAGTCAAACCACATAGTTTACATGCAAAGCATGAACGCTATCATTGCTGTGTATAGTTCTACAAAAAGATAAATATGTCAATTCAGTCAACTCAATAAACCCTAATGGAGCAACTGCTATATATATTTGACAGAGTGTGATTGGTTACTGAAAGCTGTGTGAGGCAGGTGGGATGAATCAGAGACCTAATTTTAGACCAGATTAATGATTTGGAAAATATAAAATATAAGAATGTTAAATGAAGCATTCTAGTTGCTGAACACCATATGATCTCTGATCTCACTTAATTTAAGTTGACAAGTTGGATCATACAAAGCCATCACTATACCAGATCTTTTATGAACAGACCAAGAGAAATGATTGGAAATTCTGTTTACAATTAGAAATTGTGAACTGTGGAGAACGTTAAATGAGCTGAGGCAATTTAATCAAAAGAAAAGTGGATTAATATCTCAGGTCATAACTTATCGCACATTTTGGAAACTGGTTGAAAAATCATGCTGGAAATTCTGGGCACAGCCAGGGAGGATGACAGGTGTAGGAAGGAGATGTTGTAAGGCGTGGCATGTAAGTAGCTGGGAGTCGATCAAAGGCAGGCCAGATACAAGCCGTGTAGACAGCTGGTTGAGGTGTTAGTCAAGGTCAGGCTGGAGTCTGAGAGGATGGCTCCTATTATGCCACAAAGGCCAGAGTTGAAATTTCAAGGTAGCTAGAACAGTATACAAGCCCGGCACAGAATTATAGAGCTAACTACCTGGGAGAAAATGTACACTAATCAGAAAATTTATTTTATGACAAGTAAGGTCATCATACCCACCCTCCCACCTCCCAGAAAGATATTTACTGAATAGCTACCCAGCTGCCACATGATTTTCTAGCATGAAGGAATTACATGGAAAAAATGTAAATGTTATGAAATAGCCTTTCGATTAAAAATTTCAGTTAATTTATATATACAGAATCCAAAATAATCAAAATGAAACTTGATAGAATGAAGCAATATTAGAATTAGAAACAAAGCAACATTTTTTAAAAGAGCAATTAATTGTTGGGCGCCTGGTGCCTCAGTCAGTTAAGCATCCGACTTCGGCTCAGGTCATGATCTCATAGTTTGTGAGTTCGAGCCACGTGTCGGGCTCTGTGGTGACAGCTCAGAGCCTGGTGCCTACTTCAGATTCTGTCTCCCTCTCTCTGCTCCTCCCATGCTTACGCTCTGTCTGTCTGTCTCTCTCTCTGAAAAATAAATGTTTAAAAAAAGTAAAAAAAAAGAGCAATTAATTGGTGAAATCAGGATAAACCTAATCTTGAAGGATAAATGGGCATCTAATAATGGTTATTTTGGAAAAGGACTATCCAAAGAAAGGAATGAAAAAGCACACCAGAGAAAAAAGCGTAGGGCATATTTGGCAAATTTGAGAAACTTTTCTCAGATTTTAAGTATGTGAGACAGTATATTTGTTTAGAAGTTTTATTTCTATACATAGCTCATTTGGAATTCAATCTGTCTTCAGATTCAATCTCAGAGTTTGTATTGGACTGAGGAGTATTTCTCATGACAACTTGATGGTGCTAAGAAAGCCACACCACTGGCCAAGAAGGGTTAACTGGAACACCTCAATGCAGACCCAAAGGACTGTGTTCTGTGTAAACTCTGTCAAGCAGCATACATAGAAAAGAATTGAGGACCTGACAGTGAAAATATAAAGTAGATCACATATCTTTTCCATTGCTGTAGAATGAACTAATTAGATTCTAGAAGCTTCTGCATCTGAGATACTTTCTTGATTTCTTGGATCCAGTAGAGGCTTTGAGATCCCCACCTATGGTTGAAGCCTGCCTGATCATTACTGTCTTCAACTTCAGTATTTTCTTCCTGCCATACTCCACTATATTCATTTTTTAGGAACCACTTTTTTTACGATACTGTGGTGGTATCTTGGCCATCCTAGGAAGATGCCAGCATCTATAGTGTTTGTTTCTCTATTGTACTTGAAACCATGCTAGTTCACAGCCAAAGACTGACACTTAGAATGCTTGATGGGGAAGTGTTTTGAACTAGTGAGATTATTACAGAGGTAGTGAAAGCAAACTTTTGAACTACAAACCCCATGAAGAGTTACTTGTTCTTTCCTTTTCGGTGTTCTTTTTTATCTATACCTGTGCATGGCTCTAAAATATTTGGTAATTTAGGTAGTTGTAAAAAATTACCACTCATTTAGTGTCTATGTGATACTTCTGTGGTAAGTAGTTTATCAACTAATTTACATATGTTTGCTGCTGTGATTTGAAATTTCTAAACCAGAATTGTTATTATTCAGAGTAATTCTAGAAGATTCCACAAAATGAATCTCAATATTTGCTGAGAGGAGAATAAACATGTAGTTCATTTGTTATCTCCCCTATGGACATTATTTTTGAACTTTTACAAATGAATAATGGTATCCTTCAGATATAAGAATAAATATGTTTCTGTCCCTGCAGTAATCATTTTACTGATAAAATGAATAAATGATTTGCTTCAAAACAAAATTAATAGGAATTAAGTAAATAATATATGAATATTCATCTTCTAATAAGGCTTCCTCTTTTGCTGTGAGTTTTTTTTTCTGGAGTGACTTAAAGAATGACTTATAAATAGGTTTCATTGTTTTATTAATTGTGGGCATCTGGACATTTCAATTGTAAGCAATCTGTAACATTCCTTGATATATCATGTTTTTAAAGTGTTTGATTCATGTCATTTTAGAATTTCATCTTTATTTTCATGGTTCTTGTTCATTTTTAAAGGGCTTCCTCTGTCTTCTAGGCTGAATCACTCTGTAATGCAGTTTCTGGACTTGGACTCAATCTTCATAATCAGTCCAATCAATAACTCAGCCCATTCTTTCAACACTCTTACTCTATGATAAGTGAATAGAAGTTATATTTATACCAGATCTTTCTACTTTTCATTGCTGGTGAATTTTTCTCTATATGAAAGTTTCAAACGAATATTTGCTATAAAAGGGTATAATTTATAGTCAGTATGAAAATTACCTTTCGCTTCCATTCCGCCCTTTATTCTTCTCTTAAAATGCAGCTTATTTCAAATTTCAATACTTTTGAATACCTATTGCTAAACAATGGTAGTAAAGAGTACATGCTTCATATTCTCTTTAGGTCTCACTCATAATTTTATAGAAAGAATCAAATTACAATTAAAGAAGAAAATGCTGCCCAAAGATTATAAGAAAACTATTCTCTCATTTTATTAAATATATGATGGCGTTCTGATCTTTGGAGATTGAAGATATGTACAATTTTATTGGAAAGTCGGCCTCTATTGCTATATATTTAAATATGAAGCTAGGTATACATGATTGCACAGAGAAATATGAATTCACACCCACATTTTATAGAAAGTGGTTTATGTTCTTGATAGGAAGACCCAAGGCTAAGATCTGTAACAATGAATATCTCATGTAGAGATTCATATACATCCCTTAAAACACAGGAATAGAGAAAAGGTTCAGGTCAATATAAAGAATATGATATCATGTTGGGTAAATAAGTACCCTATGTATATGTACATAGTTGTATATAATATCTATTTGGAAAGATGAATTCTGAGTCACTATTTTTTGCTTTATTTATTAAAAATTTTTTTAATGTTTATTTATTTGAGAGAGAGAGACAGAACATGAGCATGAGCATGAGCAGGGGAGGGGCAGAGAGAGGGAGACACAGAATTCAAAGCAGGCTCCAGGCTCTGAGTTGCTGTCAGCACAGAGCCCAACATGAGGCTCAAAGTCATGAACTGTGAGATATGACCTAAGCTCAAGTTGGACGCTTAACCGCCTGAGCCAACCAGGAGCCCCGTTATTTTTTGTTTTTGAGTAAACTTGGGATAAAAAAAAGAAATAATACATATTTTACCTTAGGGTAAAACATAGGCCTCTCTTGTTGCTTAAATCTATTGCCATAAACATATTTCTTTTGACATTTAAAAAAAGATATAAAATATTATAAAGAACTCATAATGATTATTTGTGTATTTCACATTAATCATATTTGTCCCGATCTTATTGGTTATTCTGTAGTAGGAATTCTAAAATCTCAGTGGTCTTCAAAACTAAAATATGTCCCTTTCCCATGCTACGCGTCTAGTACAACAGTCCACAATGATCGAATAGTTTGGGACCGCAGAATATACAGCTTTCTAAGCAGAGGAAAAACGTAGCAAATTAGATTTGGGTTCTTTAAAATTTCTTTTTTTTTTTTTTAATTTTTTTTTAACGTTTATTTATTTTTGAGACAGAGAGAGACAGAGCATGAATGGGGGAGGGGCAGAGAGAGAGGGAGACACAGAATCTGAAGCAGGCTCCAGGCTCTGAGCCGTCAGCCCAGAGCCCGATGCGGGGCTCGAACTCACAGACCGTGAGATCGTGACCTGAGCTGAAGTCGGACGCTTAACCAACTGAGCCACCCAGGCGCCCCTGGGTTCTTTAAAATTTCTAACGAGAAGTGACAAACATCACTTCTGCTCATATTTCATTAAAGCACATTATTTTTTCACACGTCAGTTAAACACAGTAGAGATGAATAATTATCCTCTGGGGTAGGCTTGCAGATATGGAGGCCGAATTGGGTTCTTTTCTCTGTTGCTTCGTTACTGTCTCAAATAAAATGGTTGCGCCTTGAAGGCAGCAAGTGTATAATACAGACACTTTAGCCCCCGTCCCTGACAATATACTTGGTTTCTAATAAGTAAAACACAGTGATTAATTTATTAAATGACTTCACAGTTTGATTTAGACTTATTGCTTATGTTTATGTGCATAGTATATATCGCACGCTATATGTTTACCATAAATACATATAAAACTTCCATTTGCTTGTAATTTATTTAGCTAATTAAAAAAGTTCCTGCTTTAACTTTATCAGTATTTTGGTGTTGTTTAAAATATATTTATTTAGTCCTAAATTATAACCGTGGTAATATAACAAAAGACATCAAAATACATATTAGTTCAGCTAGAATCAGAATGTGGTGGGAACACATCTATAACTCTTAATCGTATCTTGCATATTGTAGAATGTGAAAAACATCAAGAGGTATGTTTTATCCTGACTAAAGGATATCCAAATTATGAATAATTTGTGATATTTCTTCCTAATTCAACATTTCCCCTTCATGGACGTTTTTATTCCTTTGAATGTATTATACAACATGGTGAGTTTTAAAATGTAATGCTTCAAAGTTTCAGAGGGCCATTTTATAACCTATCCTAGTAGTTATTGAGCACTGAGGCATGAAGAAGTCTCTGAATTTTTCTACAGTACAGCTGCCATAATATTGAGGAGCAGTGTAGGTACAGTAAAAACAATCACTAAGAAACAGAAATCTAATTCTGTAACCTAGCAATCTTTATATGCTCTTAATAAATTGTTAGTCTGTGCATATAGAAATTTCTATTTATTAATGCCTTAATTAGTTTTTTCTATGTTTAGTACATAAAAACGTTTTATTGAAGGTAAAGTTAGAACAAATGCTTCCTTTTATTTTCTCCTATAAAATAAAGTGACTGCTATAGCCAAGGAACTTTTTAGACACCTAGAGATACACAAACATGGAGGCGTATATTTAGAACTGACTGTAAATAGGTAATGCATGATATAATGGCCCAGTAAAACAGGGAAAAATGTACTATCATATAAAAAAGCATGCATTCAAAAGCATATTATATAGGTAAGAATAAAACACAGTTTACCAACACTCTTCTGGAAGATGATAATCAGGATGAACACTGATCGGCAGGAGGCAACCTGTACTATTTTACATTTATTGTCAAATGATGGTAAACGGTGAACATTGGTGGCCCATAATTAAATTCTCTCACTGCACAAAACTGTGCATTTAACTGAAAAATGCGTGGGAAATACACATTACAGGTAAACTCTCATGCTGAAGTAACATAAAGAGAGGAATAATATGCTTAAATAAAAGAGTTGTACTCTGTATGTAAAGAGTATGCCCAATATGTTCAGTAACTATCTCTTGAATGTCTCATGTGCCAGTCTTTGACCTGAGTGTGCAACAGTGATCAGACACATGACATGTCTTCATGGAGTGCACGTTCTAGTGGGTTACCACTTACATAAAAAAAAACAAGGACAAATAAACAAACAAAAATACAGCCCCTAAAATTACTGTTTGAAGTAAAAATTAAACCCTTGTGGTTTCCAAATGTAACACAAGATAATGGAATAATGGAGTAATGTTATTGTTAGCATTTTTTGTTATACACAAGAATGAAGAGATGGAGAAACAACTGAACTAAAAAAAAAGTCAATCTGCCTCTTTCAATGTTTATTACACTGATGGTAGGAAAGTAAAATGGCACAGCTATGTTAGAAAACCACTTGGCACTTTCTTATATAATTGATTATCAATCTAACATGACCCGGCAATTCTACTCCTGGGCATCTACCATAGAGAATGAAACTTATATCCCAACAGAAACTTGTAGTGAATGTTTGTAGCTGTATTATTTTTAATCCTGCCAAACTGGAAATAATCCAAATGCCCATCACCTGGAGAATTAAAAATAAAATATAAAATATCCACACAATGATATACTATTCAACAACAGAAAGGAAGAAACTACTGACAGTTGCTATAACAAGGATGAACCTCAAGGCATTATGCTAAGTGAAAGAACCCAGGCACAAAAGGCTTCAGGTTATATGATTCCATTTATTGGAAATGTCCAAAAGCTGTAAATGTATAAGAAAATCTATAAATAAAAGTAGATTAGTGGTTGCCAGTCCTGAGGATGTGAATGGGCATTGGTTGCAAAAGGTCATGAGGGATATTTTGGATTGATAGAAAGATTTTAAATCTGTATTGTAATAATGGTAGCATAAGTCTTTAAATTTACTAAAAAGTTACTCACTTTCATGCTTAAAATGGGTGAATTTTATAATATGTAGGCTACACCTTATTCTTTAATAAAGCTGTTTAAAAAGGGAAGTAGGAACAAAAAGCCTACTTTTTAATTACATAATGCAATTAGTATAGTGTATTAAATATTTTCAGGTATAAAGACCCATAGAAAACAATTACAATGAAGTATATCATTGGTATAAGATACAGATAATAATGCAAATAGCAAATGAAAAATTCTCATGGCCACAGGATTTGATGATAATTGATTAAATATTTATCTGAACATCAAATGCTGTATATTACATTTCATTTATAAGATTTAATACTGTTTCTTGAAAATTGGTAGACAAACACAGATTTTTTTTATTCCACTTAATGTTGTTTATCTCCTAGCTCTTACGTATGCTTCAGTTGTAAGAAGTTAGGTCAATAATACTACACAAGAAAGGAAATGTCAAGAAGCACCAAACTCCAAATTCATAATGGTAACACGTTGACTTGAATAACAGTTGAGGATGTGTTTGCTACCTGTGTTCATAAATTAAATTGTTAAAGTACTTTGTTTTTATACTTTACACAGCTGCAAAATATCATAAACTGTGATATGTCTTTCAAAGTCATTAAATTTAACTCACTCTTCTAGTTTGTGCTAATACTATAAAGTCCCAATCTAGTGGTCATCCAAGGTAGTAATTGCACTGCTTGCAATACTGATCATATAGAATTTTATTTACTTACTATCTACCATGTGCCGATCACAAAGCTCAGTGCTTTATGTGAAGCTATTCACTTAACTCTCACATCTCTGCGAGGTAGATGCGGAAATCAGAAAGATGGGGATCAGATATCTAAGTAATCTGCACTGGTCCCACAGTTAGGAAGTCTAAATTTAAATATTCAAACCTAATGTTTAATTTTTTTTAACGTTTATTTATTTTTGAGACAGAGAGAGACAGAGCATGAACGGCGGAGGGGCAGAGAGAGAGGGAGACACAGAATCTGAAACGGGCTCCAGGCTCCGAGCTGTCAGCACAGAGCCCGACGCGGGGCTCGAACTCGCGGACCGCGAGATCGTGACCTGAGCTGAAGTTGGACGCTTAACCAACTGAGCCACCCAGGCGCCCCTCAAACCTAATGTTTAACTATAAAACCTGAATTTCTAGGTAACAGATTTAATGACATACCTACTTCTGGTTGAAATCAGTATTCCTCTGAATTAGTTAAGGTCTAAAATAACCAACATCCCCATTTTAGAAAAAGAGAACCTAAGATAGATAAGCCTTGGAGCGTTTGTACCATATCTGTGTTATATCTGATTTATACAAAAGATTAAATCTGATATCTGGGTATATTATGAAGCATCATAATAAAGCCAATGACAAAATAAACTTAAGAAGTAAAAAAGTAATAACAGCTGAAGCTACCCATGTGCTTCTCCCTCACCTCCTCCTCTATATCTTTCTCATAACTTTTAAAATGTCACCACTTATATATAAATACATTGCTTAGTTCTTTGATGGAAAATTTTTTAAATGTTACAAAAAAGCATGGATTCTACAGCAACTTCAATAGTTCAATTTTTTAAATTGAACTATTTTAGATTCATCAAAGTTGTTACATATAGCTTTATTTATTATTTTTTACCATTTAAAATTATTTTATTGTTAGAATAAACCATGGGTGACGTGTCCATTTTCCCCTCATTGGATATTTGAGATGTTCTCAGGTTTTGCTATTATATAATATGGCTTGAAATATATTTTCTGGTTCCCATAATGAAGAATGTCTTGAAATTCCTAGAAGTGAACTATAGGTTGAAGGAATGAGCATATTCAGTTTTACAAGATGCTACCAAATTGATTTCCATAGTAGTTGCATAAATTTACATTCCAACTAGCAGTGTCTAAAAATACCACTTGTACATTCTTTTTACAAAAGTTTCTATCTTCAGATGACTTCCTTCCTCCTACTAATTTATTTCATATAGTGTTTTTCTTTGATTTTTATCTGCATTATAAATGAGGTTGAAAATATTTTCATGGATTAAATATCTATTTCTATTCCTTCTTCTGTTAAAAAATTGATCCTATTTTGTCTATTTTTCTTTTGGGGTATTTTCTTCATATTGACATTTGATTTACTTATAAATTCAGAATATTTTTATATTACTTATTTTCTTCTTTGTGGCTTGAGGCTTTACTTTCTTCATCAATAGTTTCTCAGCAAAGCATTTTTAAATTAAGTGTATTAATATTTTCTTCTATGATTTCCACTTGTATGGATTGTTTAGAAAATCACATTATTATAAATGATATATCTTGTATTTTTTTCCTAAGAATTTTAAACTTAACTGTAGGTTTTTTTTCATTATAAACATGGTAAGCATATGATTTATTGCTCAAACCAGGTTATACTTTTTGCAACATTTCATTATAAAAATTTATAACATTAAGAAAAGTTGAAAAAAATCTTATAGTTAACATCCATTTACAGCATATATTTACCACCTAAACACCATCATCATTATTGTTTTATCTTTTCTTTATCACTTATCTATGAGTTAATTGTTCCTTCATTTGTTCATCAAACCACCTTGTTTTTTAATACATTTCAAATGTTTCAGGTATCCATACACAGTTTTCCAAATAGCTTCATCATGAAACTTCTACTATTAGCCAGAATTTAATATTTATTTACAAGTTTTTTTCCTTTGAGTTAAAATTGACTTCCAATGAACTTACTATGTTAAAAGTATATTAGTATACCGGGGCGCCTGGGTGGCTCAGTCGGTTAAGTGGCCGAGACTTCAGCTCAGGTCATGATCTCGCGGTCCGTGAGTTCGAGCCCCACTCGGGCTCTGTGCTGACAGCTCAGAGCCTGGAGCCTGTTTCAGATTCTGTGTCTCCCTCTCTCTGACCCTCCCCCGTTCATGCTCTGTCTCTCTCTGTCTCAAAAATAAATAAACGTTAAAAAAAAATTTAAAAATAAAAGTATATTAGTATATTAAATAATTTGGTGAGATTTGACGAATACATATACCTATGTAATAAAAAACACTTTAAAGATTTACAGTATTGACAATACCCAAGATAATTCTTTCTTGCCTCTTCCTTTTCAATCTCCATTCCCAACCCCAAGAAACAATCGCCATTCTGATTTTTTCTACCATACATTAGTTTTGTCTGCTCTGGAATCATACAGTAGAGGGTCTTTTGTGTCCAGCTTTCTTCACTCAGCATACTACTTTTGAAATTTATTCCATAGTGCATAAATCAATAATATCCCATTTTTTGTTGCTGAATAAAATTCCACTATTTGAATGTATCATAATATGTGTATCCATTCACCTATTTATGTCCATGTGGGCAATTTCAGTTTTTCAATATTATGATTTAGCTCCTAAAAACATTTTTTATGTAAATCTTTTAGTAGATGAGTTTTTATTTATTTTGAGTAAACATCCTGATGCAGAATTTCTGTGCTTGAAAGTAGCTGAATAGTTTTATATAAAATTATGAAACATTTTTCCACAGTGGTTTTACCATTTTATCCCCCCACCATCGATCTCTGAAAAGTTCTGGATACTCCGTGTGATTACATTAGGTCTTGAAGTTAGGTAAGAGAAGTCCTCTACTTTTTCAGGATCATTCTGGGTATTGTAAGTCCTTTGAATTTCCATATAAATTTTAGATTCGGTTTGACAATTTCTTCAAATATGCCTGCTAGCACTGGGATTGCAATTGCACTGAATACAGAGATCATTTAAGGTGAATTGAAATAATAATAATATTGAATTTTCTGATTGATAAAAATTATCTATCTCACAATTTCTTTGAGTCTTTAAATTTTATCGGTAATATTTTGTTGTTTTAGTGTACAGAATTTTTAATTATTTTCTAAATGTTTTGGATTTCAATACTGTGGTAATTGAATTTTTTTAATGTTTATTTATTTTTGAGAGAGAGAGAGAGAGAGACAGCGCACAAGAGGAAGAGGGGCAGAGAGAGAAGGAGACACAGAATCCGAAGTAGGCTCCCGGCTCTGAGCTGTCAGCACAGAGCCCAATGAGGGGCTCAAACTCATGAACTGTGAGGTCATGACTTGAGCAGAAGTCAGACACTTAACCCACTGAGTCACCCAGATGCCCCATGTAATAGAATTGTTTTAACTTTCATTTTCCAATTTTTAGTGCTAGTATATAAAATTACAATTTATTTTTGCATCCATCAGTCTTTAAAAATGATATTAATACATACACATGGTTGTTTTATAGATTCCTTAGGATTTTCTATGTAAACAATCATTATCAGTTGCAAAAAAAAAAAAAACAAAAAAAAAAACAAGCTTGATGCTTATTATTTCTTTTATCTGACTTACCGTAAGCTCAAATATAAGTGAGATAAGCGAGTGTGGGTATCTTTGCTTTTTCTTATTTTTTAAACATCTTATTGAAGTATAATTTAGATATATAGAACTGCACATATTTACCAGATACAATGTGATGGGTTTGGACATATGTGAACACCTATGATACTGTCACTACAATCAAGAGAATTGACATGTCCAATACCTCCCAAACTTTCCTGGTTCACCCACCACCACCTTTTTGTGGTAAATAGTTAATGTGAGACTTACCTTCTTAACAAATTTTGAAGTGTACAATGCCATACTATTAATTATAGGCACTCTATTGTACAGAAGATCTCTAGAACTTATTTATTATGCAAAACTTTACACCATTGAATAAAATCTCTCTACTTGACCCACCCCACCCCCCCAGTCCTTGGCAACCATTACTGTATTTTCTGCTTCTGTGAGTTTGACTATTTTCTGTACTTCGTACAAATGGAGTCATGAAGTATTTGTTCTTCTGTGATTGGCTCATTTCCCTTAGCTTACTGTCTTCCAAGTTCACCCCTATTGTCACAAATGACAGAATTTCCTTCCTTTTCAAAGCCCAAATAATATTCCATTATAGGTATATACCACATTTTCTTTATCAGTTCATCTTTTGATGGAAATATACAGTGTTTCATATCATGACCATTGTGAATAATGCTGCAATGAACATGGGTATGCAGGTATCGCTTTGATATTTGGTTTCTGTTCTTTTGTATATGTGTCCTGAAGTGGGATTGCTGAATCATAGAGTAGTTATATGTTTAATTTTTGAGGGTATTCCATACTTTTTTTTATAGTTACTGCACCATTTTACATTCCTATCAAGAGTATAAAGGAGTTCCAATTCCCTATATCCTTGCCAAAACTTGTTATATATAGCTGTCTTTTTTTGATAGTCATCCTAACAGGTATTGAATGACATCTTATTATGGTTTTGATTCATATTTCCCTGATAATTAGTGATATTGAGCCTCTGTTCATATACCTGTTGGTCATCTGTATGTCTTCTTTGGAGAAATGTCTATTCAGTTTCTTTATCCATTTTTAAATTGGGTTATTTAATTAATTAACTTTTTTTTGCTATTGAGTAATACCAGTTCCTTATATATTTTGGATATAACCCCTTATCATATATATGGTTTACAAGTATTTTCACCAAGGAGATGAAAAACTTGTACACCAAAAAAATAGTCTTTGGAACTGGATATTCATCAGAGAAAATAGCGTAGGTAGGCCTCTGAGAGGGTAGAAGTAATGGATTAAGAGAAAACAAAACTGGCTCTGAAAGGAAAACAGCTCTTGAGAGAGAAGGCCATGCTCTGAGAAAAGACACAACTAAAGGACTTGGCAGGAGTTTGGAGTTGGTCCCAGACTTGCTGCTTTTCATCAGCTTCCAGCCTCCATTGTCTGTTAGAGAATTATGAGAAATAGAGAAGCAGGGAGCTCACTGAGGCATTTCATTGAGTTCATGGATTGATATTAACATTTCCCAGGTTAAAAATATAAAGAGTTGATAATTTTAATCTGTTTAACTTTCTTTAAGAGTGCCACACAAGGCTAAACAGAAAAGAACCCATTATTTTTATTTTTTTTTAAATTATTTTTTAATGTTTATTTGTTTTTGAGACAGAGAGAGACAGAGCATGAACAGGGGAGGGGCAGAGAGAGAGGGAGACACAGAATCTGAAACAGGCTCCAGGCTCTGAGCTGTCAGCACAGAGCCCGACGCGGGGCTCGAACTCACGGACTGCGAGATCGTGACCTGAGCCGAAGTCGGCCGCTTAACCGACTGAGCCACCCAGGTGCCCCGAACCCATTATTTTTAAATTGAGAAAAAAAATCTGTAGATATGGACTAGTTTCTCATTTGCCTAACTGTTACTGGTCAAATACTGTGTTCAGATATTTCTAGATTTCACAGTTAACATAATATTGCAACTTATTTTTTGTAAATAATCTTATTACCTAAATAAGATTTAAGTTAACCCAATATACTCCTATGTGCCTCACCCAAATGTAATTATTTATATACTATATCTGCAACTGACTAGGGAACAATGAAATAATATATTAAAAATTGTTAAACACAGGGGCACCTGGATGGCTCAGGTTTTTGAGCATCTGACTCTTGATTTTGGCTCAGGTCATGATCCCAGGGACCTGGGATCAAGTCCCACATTCAGCTCCACACTAAGAGTGGAGCCTGCTTAATTAAGATTCTTTCCCTCTCTCTTTGCCCTTCTCCCCTGCTTTCAGTCTCTCATTCTCATATATATATGTGTATATATATATATAGATACACACACACACACATATATACGTATACATATACATATATACATATATATATATACATATACATACATACATATACATTATATACATATACATGTATATAATGTATATGTATGTATATATACATACATATATATGTGTATTATATATATATATAAAATAAATAATAATTGTTAAGCACAAAAATTGAAAGCAAGTATATCTTATTCTTATTCTATATATATACATATATATAATATATATATATAATATATATATTAGGTAAATAATAATTTTTAAGCACAAAAATTGAAAACAACTATATCTTATATATATAATTAAAATCTTATATAAAATTAAATTATAGGTACTTTTGATAAATTTGTAACGAAAATGTGTTTTACAAAATAATAGTGCATGAAAAGAAATAATATCAAAACTGGGGCGCCTGGGTGGCTCAGTTGGTTGAGCGTCCGACTTCAGCTCAGGTCACGATCTCACGGTTCGTGAGTTCGAGCCCCGCGTTGGGCTCTGGACTGATGGCTCAGAGCCTGGAGCCTGCTTCCGATTCTGTGTCTCCCTCTCTCTCTGCCCCTCCCCCATTCATGCTCTGTCTCTCTCTGTCTCAAAAATAAATAAACATTAAAAAAAAAACATTTTAAAAGAAATAATATCAAAACTTAAGAATTATAGAAACAGAAAAATAAATTTAAAAGGTAAGAAAATAGAAGCTTTTCTTAAACAAAACAGATAAACATATAGGAGGAGGGAAGAAGAGAGAGGGAAACAAACCATGAGAGACTCAAAGTCAGAGAGCAAACTGAGGGTTGACGGAGGGATGTAGGTGGGAGATGGGCTAGATGGATGACGGGTATTAAGCAGCACACTTATTGAAATGAGCCCTGGGTGTTGTATGTAAGTGATGAATCACTGAATTCTATTCCTGAAACTAATACTTCACCGTATGTCAAGTAACTAAAATTTAAATAAAATTTTGAAAAAAAATTGCATGTTAATTACACTGGAATTGAAAAAAAAAGACACCAGCAAAAAACCTCAAAACCAAACATACAAATAAATAATTTTTTCTTAAAAGCCACAGACTCTGTGGAATATGGATAGTAAACAGTAGTAGAGTTGTGTTTTGTAATCTTGTTTTTTCAAGTCAAAAGGGACTTTGGAGAATGCCTGGGTAACTCAGTCTGTTAAGTGTCTGGCTCTTGATTTCAGCTCAGGTCATGATCTCACGGTTCATGGGATCGAGCCCTGTGTGGGGCTGCACTGGGTGTGGAGCCTGCTTGGGATTCTCTCTCTCCCTCTCTCTCTCCTGCCCCTCCCCCTCCTCAAAATAAAGAAATAAACTTAAAAAAAAAAGGACTTTGGAAAGTCAAAAAGATTTCCATGATCACATGAGCTTAGCAACTGTTGAGTTGAGCAAAGTTAATCTTCTTGAGGACTTTTCAGAGTCTTTAATAAACAAATTAGCAGTAGTTATGATAAAAAATTGATGATAAAGCATGAGAATTCTTTATCCTTATTTAGCTACATAATATTACCCATTAATTCATTCATTAAACAGAATGCCAATTAATATCTTTATTATTAGTTAACAATTTTTACCGGAATCACAATTTGAAAAGGACTTCTGTGGAAAGTAAGGATTACCACAGGTAACAGACATTAATTAATCTTTGCAATCAAACCATGTAGCCATGGACGATGCCCATTTCTTTCTTGAACAAAATTGAGAGCTCAAATACAGCAATAAATTTTATTTAACATAACCAGCTTGTGATTTGTCTCAAGTGATGTTTAGCTATTCTTTTTTTAAGACTCAACGCTTATTTAAAGAAATAGTTTAAATTATCATTTATTATATTCTGTGTGCTTGGGCAACGCTTAGTTTAAAATGTGATTCTGAAACTGAACTCAGGAGAAAAAAAAAATAATCCCAACGAAACAACATCTGGAAACCCGACAGATCTGTGCCGAAGTTGCAGCTATCTGAAAGGCACACTGTGGTCTTGCTGTCTACCACTGCCACCAACACGAGCCTCATTTGGCCCTGGCTGACTTGCTGAGATTCACCGAGCTACTTTGGAAGCCAAGAGCGCTGAGCCAGGCTCAGGAGTGGCTGCACCACAGTGTGGAGTGGCACTCTGTGAGCATCCCCTACCTTGTGGTGAGAGGCAGGGCTGATGCTGCCTCTGGCCCCTGATGCAAAAGATTAAAATTCTAGGTGAATCTGGCCTTTCTGAGACCAGTTTCTCGGAAATGACAGAAACCACTGACTACCTCTACGGGGGTTCAGAGCCGCGGAAGATCTATGATCTATTCCGGAAATCCTCTGAAGAAGGCAGAAGCACTTGGAGTTCCTGGAGGCAGGGAATCCTTTGACCCAAGAAGGGCTTCAGGTCCTGACGTGGTTCCCAGGACATGGGAGACATGCTATAGAAGAGTGATGGAACTCCACCCAAGAAATGGAATTTGAATTTTTTTGATAACAGGACAGCTTTACCTCTCCTTTATGGCGGGGGGGGGGGGGGGGGGGGGGGAGGGGGGGAATAAATCACAGAATCAATTAAAATAAAATATGGCATTTTTCTCTTTCAAAAGAAAGACCCTATACTTATTAAACAGAGGGTGGAAGAGGCAAAAATAAAGTAGTAAAGCTATAAATGAACCCGGATGAAGTGGGGGTGTACAGAATATTGCATACAGTAGTCTGTGGGAATGTGGGAGGCGAAATGAAGCATACAGTAGGCCAAGCTTTGGTATGTTCACACATGCTGTTGCCGATGCTTCGGGCCATGCCTTCACTACCTCAACTTCCCTATCCAGCTGGTAAAACCCTACCCAATGCATATCAACTTCTCCCCAGAGCTTCAATTTACCTTCTCAGCAAATGTCAGTTCCTCCGGTCTCTGTGCCTTTGGGGAACCTTGTACACCAGTAAAGTCTCCTAATGCTATCACTCAAATATGAGTAAAATGTGAAGAAATGTGGTGAATTAATTATTCCTGTCCTAGCACAGAGCTAGGCATAGAATAATAGGGTGTCAGACTGAAGTTTGTTCAGGGACTCAATATGAATGTCATGGATGAAGATAAATTGTGTAGAGGGAAAAGGACATTAATCCCAAAGAAACTTTCCCGCATCTCTTTTATGAGTTTTATTTGGTCAATATGATCATGGCATATATCGCATAGAGCAGAACAAGGGTTGGCAAACTTTTTCTGTAAAGGTCAGCAGTAGGTATTTTAGGGTTTGCAAGGTCTTTGTCTCAACTACTCAACTCTGCCTGCTGCTGTAATGCAAAAGCAACCATGGCAATATGTAAGCAAAATGAACACAGCCCTGTTTCAGTGAAAGTTTATTTAAAAAATAGGGGGCAAGCCATACTTGTCCCTCAGGCTATAGTTGCTGACACCTGTTATAGAAGACAGAATTTCAATTAAAATTTTGCAGTATCTGCTTTAGTAAATCTTTAATTTTTGCATGGGTTGTGACTATCTAATTAAAATGTCACTGGTTATAGGAAAATTTTATAAAAGTGTTATTTGACACAAGGGAGATATAAAATAATTGGCTGTATAACAGCAGCCATAGAGAAAACCAACAAAGTTGAAAGTTAGTTATTTGAAAAAATAATCGGATTGGGAAACAGCATAAAAAAGTGAAGGAGAAGAAAAGATAGAAAATAAATGACAATATCAAGAATTAAATTGGCTATATTACTATGTTACTATATATATAAAGGATATTAAGAAAATACCAAGTACTTTACAGTAATAATTAAGTGAAATAGAAAAATCTCTTAGAAAAAAGATTAACAAAAACACAAAAATAAATGGAAAAGTTGAATAGCCCTAATAGTTTCATATCTAACAAAAGATTGAGTTAGTAAATTAAAAAATTCTTAAACAGATTTCCAGATACAGATGCCTTTACTGTGAAATGTTTATGGAACCCATGATGCCAAGTTCCAGTAAACATTCTTAGAAAATGAAGGACAAACCTCTTCTCACTGATTTTTTAAAAATTAGTATGAAAATTGTTTTGTAACAACTGTCCCTCAGTAATGTGTTGAACCCCTACATGCTGGAAGCCTTCATCACACCATATTTGACAGATTCCATAAGATTTCAGTTACTCTTGGTTACAACAGTGGTATAGTTTTGGTATTTAGAACTCAGTCTTTTCTATTAAAAATTTCCAATCTTGAGCTTTATTCAGAGATTATATCTTATTCTCTCCTGCCACACAGGTTATCTCTGCTTGTAGTAAGTTGGTAAATAGGTGGTGTGAACTGGCAGAGAGATGCCCATCACCCCCAACTAAGAGCTGGGATCTCCCCTCTTGGGCACTGAAGGGGGATACAAGAGGCAGAAGTTACACTTAATGATTGGTCAGTCAGTGGTGGAAAAGTATTCCAGGACTCACATAGTTCTGTCTGCTTGGCTGGTAGCTTCTGCTGAAGTAATTGTTTCCACAAAGATGGTGGGTGGGTCTTTCTCAGAGAGGTGTTCAGTTTCAGCTCCATCACTGACAACTGTTGGGGCTCTGCCTGTAGTCCCAATCTCTTTCCTTGGTTGGTTATCCCACTGATTTACAAGTGTCTCTAACTTCCTTGTTAGAAGAAGAGATTCAATAACCTTTGTTCCTTCACTAAACAATGGAAACCACTAGCCTACCTTTCTCTTCCACATCCTCTAAGGTACATAAAGAAACTAATGCTCATTGCTGTCACAGATTATGTTCTCCAGAAAGCAGACACTGAGGAGGGTGCTTGCATGCAGGAAATCTACTGGAGAATGTTTCAGGATCATCAACCAAGTTGCTGGGTGCTAGAACCATGATTTTTAGAATTATCTAATGATAAATACTGTGCTTGTTCCTTTCTACCATGTCCTATGGTTTCCTCAAGCCTCACTCATTTTTGCATCAAGCTGAGCATTTCCATACAGTTGTTGAAACCTGCAACATGTGTCCTATAAGGCCTGCTCTGCAGGGAAAGAGTTGCTTCTCAATTATATTTATGAATCAAATATATTTGATATTAAAGTCTGACTAAGACATTATAAGACAAGAAACTTATACACCAATCTTCCTCAGAAATATAGTCTCAAAAATGCCTGCAAAATATTGGCAAGTAGAATCTAGCAACATATAGAATGAAAAATATATGATAATCATTGTAATTTAATCCAAGAAATCAAGATGGTTTTTACATCAAAAAATCAATCAGTGTAATTTTCTACATTAATAAAATAAAGGAGAAAAAACAATCATCACAAAGACTGGACAAAAATCATCTGGTAAAATTCAAACTTTATAATAAAAATATTTAGCAAAGTAGGAGTTTAAAAAATTTCACAATCTAAAAGAGAACATCTTTAAAAACAAACATAAAGCAGCTAACATTGTATGTAATGGTGAAATAATGAATAGTTCCCCTTTGTGATTGAGAAGGCGAGGTGCCTAATGCCATTTCTATTAAGTATTGTTTTGAGAGGCATTAGCTAGTGCTATAAGGTGAGGATAGAAACATAGTAATTAGAATAGAAGAATTAGAGCTGTGTTTGTCACAGAAGAAATTATTTTTTGCATTGAAAACCTTAAAGACACAAAAAAAGAAGGAAGGAAGGAAGGAGAGAAAGAAAGAAAAAAAGAAAGAAAGAAAGAAAGAAAGAAAGAAAGAAAGAAAGAAAAGAAAAGAAAAGAAAAGAAAAGAAAAGAAAATCTTAATGAAACTTAGAAAACCACTACTAGAAATACGAGTAAGGGACATCCGTAAGAATGTAGAATAAAATCTAATAGAGATTCACCTACTAAACGAGAAATGTATTTTACAGAGTGGCAACCATCCAAAACAGATGAACAGGTGTGCATCTCTACCTTCTATCCGCATGGAGAGAGAATTATTTCTTCATATCATTATGTGTATCATAGTTTTGGGGTTTTAGTTTATCAAGTTAACTCACTTTCTATTACTATCTCACTAAGAGTTTTTATAATAAATGCTAAATTTTATCAAATGCTTTTTTACTATCTAGAGAAATGATGTGATTTTCTTCCTTTATTCTGCATATGTGTTGAATTACTTAAAAAAAATTTTTTTTTGGGAAAGAGAGATAATGAGAGGGGGAGAAGGGCAGATGGAGAGTGGGAAAGACAGAGAGAGAGTGAGAGAGAGAATCTGAAGCATGCTCCATGCTCAGTGAGGAGCCCTATACAGGGCTCAATCTCATGATGGTGAGCTCATGACCTGAGCAGAAATCAAGACTTAGATGTTTAAACCGACTGAGACACCCAGGTGCCCCTGTGTTAAATTACTTATTAACTTTTTAATGTTAAAGCAAACTTGAATTTTGGGGGAAGAAAAACAAACTTGGCCATGATACATTATCATTTTTATACATTGCTGAATTTGGCTTGATAATAATGTGTCTATGATTTTACATCTATACTCAGTGCTTCTCTAAAATTGAGATCAGCCTGTAATTTTCCGTTCCCATGCTGACCTTGTTGAGTTTTGGTGTCAGGTTTACATTTATCTGAGAGCATCTCCACCCCCATTTTCTATATCTGAAAAGTCTCTGTAAGTTTAGAATTATTTCTTATTTTAGTTTTGTTAAACTTATTTTAGTTCTGTTTATGACTATTCAATTGACTATTCAATTGACTATTTAATTTCTTGAATATATACTATAATCCAATCATCAGTTGATGGCCTACTCACATATTCGTGGAACACGGTGAATCTTGGCAAGACTGAGAAAAATTCTACCTCTTAGAAGCATATAGTGAAATTGCAAAGTAATAATTAATAATAATAATAAATAATATACAAAGAAAAATCTGTAAAAGTATTCAGAAGGAAAAAAAAGAAAAAAACCCTTCAATTGACTATTGACTATTCAATTTCTTTAATAGTTATATTATTCATGTTTTCTATTTCTTATAGTTATTTTCATATGCAATATTTGTTCTAAATTTAAAAGTTGTGGCATATATACTTTCATAATACATAAGAATGATAGGCAAAATATTTCAAGACTACAAAAACAATGTAAATATATTTATAAATAAATGACACTGAAATAGTTTTAGTAACAGAAATTAATAAATTAGCAACATAATTTTATATATGGAACTACTTACCCAGTCATATGTTATTATTGATCAAATTATTCTAATATAATCCAATATATGTATTGATTTTAAGAAATATTAGTGTCATCTTTTAATATGGCTCTTACTAACTAAATGATGTCTCTTCATGAGCCTCATTAAAGTGATATTCATTATATCATTTGTAACCTCCACAGTAGGAATTTTTCCTAACACGACTAGTGAAATAATGGCAATTCCATTGAATAACAACCATTTAATAATAACAAAATCTCTTATAACAGAGCTGTAAGAGAGAAATTCAATATCTCATCTTAGTAACTGACTAAGTTACTATATTCGTTTCCTAGGGCAACTCTACAAAGTGTCCTCAACTAGATGGCTTAAAACAACAAGAATTTGTTTCTCGGTTCTGGAGGCTTACAGTACAATATCATGGAGGAGGAAGGAGCATGTTCTCTCTGAAACGTGTAGGAGAATCCTTCCTTGCCTCTTCCTTGCTTCTGGTGATTTGCTGGCAAACTTTGACATGTCTTGGTTTGCAGCTGTGATAGCTCTATTCTCTGCCTTTGCTTCCAGGTGGTGTTTTCCTTGTGTGTCTGTGTCTTCACATGGTCATCTTAAAAGGACACCAGTCACATTGGTGTCCACTCTACTCCAATATGACCTCATCTTAACTAATTACATCTGCAACAACCATATGTTAAGATGTCATTGTATCCTTTTTGGGCGGCATATTTCAACCCATAACAGCTACCAGATTAGTTTTTTGGAATGCATTTTGAAATATGGTTAAACCAAATTCCTCAGCTACTTGAAATGCACCATGCTATGGTTTAGATATAGTTCCACTGACCTCTGGCTTCTCCCTTCCATTCTGACAGCCAAATTGTTACTCTTCTGAAGGTCTTTTTGTTTTCCCTTCTGGATACTTTTAGAGATTTTTCTTTTCTTTCTTTCCTTTTTTTTTTTTTTTTTTTTGGTATCTTTTTTTCAGGTTCACTATATGAATTTTTCTTATCCTTGCCTGAGATTCACTGATTTTGAAGAATATATGATTAGGTGTCTTCACAGATTCTGTTTTGTTCTTCTTTTCCAGAATTCCTGTTAGATAGTATATCAGATGTTCAAACCCCTTCTTCCATATTCCTTAGTTCACAAAATAGTTCCTATTTCTTTGCCCCATGTGCTATTGCATTCTACATAATTTATTTTGACCAATCCTCCAGTTCCTTCATTCTCTCTGGCATTTTCTTATCTTTGTATTTTTAAAAAGAAGTTTTAAAATTTAAATTTAGCTCATAACTTTATACTTTTGATTATATTTTCATTTCTAGAAGTTGTATTAGTTTCTTTTTAAAATCTGATGATTTCCAGTGTTTCCAATTTCCTGTAACTGTGCAAAAGCATGCATTTTATTTCTTTAAATATAGTGACCATGATTATGTTATAGTTACCGGATGATACTTATTTCTAAAATACCTAAAAAATGTTACTGGTTTATTAGTCATATCTATCGTTTGCCTGACTCTTACCATATTCCTCCGTTAAGAACTTTGTTTTTGTTGTTGTTGTTGTTTTAACTTTTTGCTTCTCTCGTAACAGTAGTTGTGAAAATTCATTTAGGTACAAAATAGAAAATTCATTTAGCATATACATGCATACCTTCAGTGCAGAACAACACAATCACCTGTCTAGAAAACTTTAGATTACATTTGTGGCTTAAGGTTTTTAAATGCCCAAGTAATGGCAATAAGGGTGGCAAGTCCTTTTGAGGGGTGAGAAGGGGTTATAATTTCATAGCATTTTTCTTCTGATTTTCTTAGCACCAAGACAACTTTCCTTGCAGTCGCTGCTAGGGGTATAGCTGTATGGCATGTTTACTGTCAGATCACCCTTGACCAGAGTGTGCACTCTTTTGTACTTCCTATGTAAGCACTTTCGGCTTGTCTTTTTTAATCTGGGCACTCAAGCTAGTGATTCCTAGGTTCTGAAAATGCTTTCAGGTTAAAGGAGTTTAATACTCTCCTGACTTCCTAGACCCTTGGTTTACCTTAGATTCTGGCACAACTATTTCCTGCTATCTAATGTATAATGTGACTCTTTAAGAAGCTGTTAAAATATGTGTAATCTAGCATTTTAATTGTTTTCAGGATTAGTCCAAATACTATTCCAGTCTTATTATTAAACATATGATTCTCATTTATTTTAGTTTTTACTAGATAACGAAAAGTTTATCTGACACAAAGAAGTAAATGCATAAGTACCAAACCATAGATAGGTATCTACATGAACCATATTTAATCATTTGCTTTTAAATAGTCACACAAGGGGCGCTTGGGTGGCTCAGTTGGTTAAGCGACTGACTCTTGATTTCGGCTTGGGTCATGATCTCACAGTTTGTGAGATTGAGCCCCACAATGGGCTCTGTATGGATAGTGAGGAGCCTGCTTGGGATTCTCCCTCTTCTCCTCTCTCTCTGCCCCCTCCCTACTTGCACTCTCTCTCTCAAAATAAATAAATAAACTTAAAAAAATAAAAAATAAATAGTCATAAAAGACACCAAACATAACAAGGCAGTGGCTAGCTTATATGTTTTAATTATGTATATAATTTTACAATAAATAATTTACATTAAACATATTGAAAGATTATTTTAAGGATTGGTAAAATTTATATACAGAGTTGGCAACAAAGCTAAAATAAAAAATACTGACTTTTTATTTAGAAATTTCTCCTAACTGTAAATTATAAAGAATATTTTAGCTACATTAATCATTCATTAAATTGTGAAGATCATTAGTATTTCCAGAGAATGAAAGATGTTTAAATGGAAAAGAGCTGGCATACAGAAGAGAGAAACTTAGTGAAAGTAGTTCTCCCTTTGAAATATTTTTAGCATCGTAGACATTAAATGCTTACTATTTAAATAGTGTTGTAAAAAGTTTCTGTGACTATATTCAACCATTCACCTAGTCCAAACTTGCATTTTTCAAGCATCCATTAAGCACATTTTTCAGGAAGTTTTCCCTCATCAACCCCTTTCTGCTTCTCCTACTGAATCATTCTTACTTTTTTGGTGTTCCTATTTTCTTTCATAAAAAATAATCTACAGCCAACATTAAGTAGCTCTTATTACTTTGTTTTTATTATGTCCCAGAAATTTAGTAAGTATTTCGTAGCATTATTTTATTTAAAACCCAAAGGAGAGCTGAGAGATAATTCTCTTATTAATGCATTTTAAGGTGAGGAAAATGAGTTAAACAACCAGTCCAACACCACATAGTTAATAAACTTCAGATATTAACTGAGTCTTGCCTGATTTCAAAGACAGATGCTCTGTTGCCTCCAAAGTAATAGGTGTGTGCTACCTTTAAAGAGAATTAAAAAGTAAAAAATAAATTTAACAGCATCACACCAAGTTCTCTCCCCTGCACACATACATATTCACAAAGACCTGTTTTTCACATCTGTCATCTAATTGAAGCCACCACCCAGTGATCAGCAATTCAGTTTTAAGTGGCATCACCTTCAGAGAAACATAGTGCAGAAGCCATAAAGTAATTTAAAAGGAATTTCAATCTTTGCTCACATCTGCCAAAAACGTTGTTGCAACTCTGAAGTCATAACACTGGTAAGTTCTTCCAATATTCTCTTTTCTCCTCTTTCCAAATTGTCTCAGACACTTCTCAGAGTGTCTCACCCTTGTTCTCCTTCACTGTGATTAACAAAATTCCACTGGGCATTTCCTTGTGAACCCCCTTCCATCCCTGTGGTCTTTACTTTCTCTTTTGTTTGCAAATTCTGAACTGGAAAACTTAGCATTAGGCTGTTAGAGAGGGTCTACCTTCTGGGGGGGTGAGAAGCTAGAAATGTGTGTGTGTGTGTGTGTGTGTGTGTGTGTGCGCGCGCGCGCCTGCACGCGCGCAAGCGTGTGTGTGAGATAGAGCTGGAGAAAGAGAGGGAGAGAAGGAGAGGGAGAGGGAAGATAAAACAGAATTTGGGTAAAATAGAAAAAAATAGAAAAACCCAAGGGTAAAAAGGTGAAGAAAAAATGAGCTTGAAGTTGCTGTGGCCATTTTGCTTACTTTACAGGGAAGCCTTATGAATAAATGGAATAACTGATTCTAAAATACAATCACTTCTCTGCAGAAAGGTGACCATGGCAATGGAAGATATGTTCTTTAAGACATTCTCTTCTGCTAGAAACCTAAAGTATTCTTCCCTTGATATTTTAACTGGGTAAGCAGTTCTATAATATGTACATTTAATTCATAGAGATTAAAAATGAATATTTTTAGTTTATAATACAGCCACTTAGGAAAATACTTTATTACACATTGTATAAAGTTAAACATTCACTCACTAGGGGCGCCTGGGTGACTCCATCAGTTAAGCCTCTGACTTCAGCTCACATCATGACCTCACACTTCATGAGTTTAAGCCTCACATCAGGCTCCATACTGACAGCTCAGAGCCTGGAGCCTGTTTCAGATTCTATGTCTTCCTTTCTCTCTGCCCCTCCCCTACTCAAGCTCTGTCTCTCTCTGTCTCTCAAAAAATGAATAAGTGTTACAAAATTTTTTTTTAACATTTACTCACCAAGACCCAGCAGTAGTATCTCTTCTAGGTTTTTAACTAAAAAAAAAAAAAAAGAAAGAAAAGAAAAGAAAACACATTATCAACATAACATATTTATAAATGTTTGTAGCACTTTTATGAATAATGGCCTCAAGCTAAAAACAACCTAAATGTCCAACAAATGATGAATGGATAAATTGATACTTCACATACTAGAATACAACTCAGTTATTAAAAGGAATAATAACTGGATGAATCTCAGAAGTATTATGTTAAGTGAAAGAAGTCAGATACAGAAAATAAATAACTATGTGGTTCCACTTATATGACATTCTAGAAAATTCAAAATTATAGAGACATAAATTAGATCTGTGTTTCCCAGGGGCTGAGGTTAGGAAGGAGATTGACAACACAGAGGCCCAAGGGAACTCTTTGGAGTCATGGGAATATTAAATATCTTGACAGTGGTGGTACACTGTTTACATTTGTAAAAAAATAAAAATAAGAATGAAAATTTTCATTTGTCACATATATAAATGTATGTATTAATGCACTTCTTCAAACTCTTTTACAATAGTTTTGAATATTATTTCTAGATATATATTTTTAAATTTTCTTTATCTTTGAGAGAGAGACAGAGCAAGTGGGGGAGGAACAGAGAGAGAGAGAGAAAATGAGACAATCCCAATCCAACAGTGCAGAGCCTGATGCAGGGCTCGAATTCACAAACGTGAGATCATGACCTGAGCCGAAATCAAGAGTTGCATGCCTAACCCACTGAGCCACCAGGCGCCCCTATTTCTAGATATATTTTAAAACACGTAGGAGAATAACTGTCAACAACCCCAGAGTTTTCCAAATTCTATACTCTTCCCTGGGATTACCAGTTTAGGAAGCTACATTAGTTTTCTGGTCCCTTGGGTTGCATTTAACATAGGGCTACCTCAGAGTCCTATTGCTATGAAACTCTGTTTCAGGTAGAGAGCCTTTGTTTACATGAATGTTTACAATGTAAAGTCCTAATCCACTCTCTGGTGCCTGAACAGAAGAGTGCTTTTATAACACAGAGCTAGTGGGGCCTGCCTCTAATGGGTGAATTGTAGCACTGGAGTGGGGGTGGGGAGGAAAGTGGCACTCCCTGTCTTCTTGGCCATATTTAACTTAACCTAGAACAACTGGGAATAGTTGGGAGTAACAGGGAGCTGAAGCATGGGGGGATGGGGTGAGGAGTAGGACAAGGCTGTCGCTCAAATGTCACAGATTTGCTGTTCTGACCCAGATATCATAGATCTTCTTGAATAAATCAAACTGTTTTTTCAAACTGTTGTATGCACATAGGACAATTTCCAGAGATTTTATATGGCTATTATTATTTTTAAAAGCAATTTTCACCAAAAAAAAAAAAAAAGTTGTTGTGCTAGAGGAAGGGCTTACTGAGCTCCTCACACTGCCATTCCAGAAGTCTAGGGCAAATTTTTCTTGACCTTCAGAGACTTTCATAATTAGTTTTGTTCATATAGTATTAGTGAGCGGTTGGGGGATTGATTCTAAATAGTTGCTACACATATAAACTGGGATAGTACTTCTAAACTCTGGCAGAACATGATTGCTACAGGGGGTGCTTTTTAAAACACACTGATGAGGGGCACCCGGGTGGCTCAATTAGTAGTCCAACTTCATGACTCAGGTCATGATCTCTCAGTTCATGGGTTTGAGCCCCGTGTCGGGCTCTGTGCTGATAGCTGGGAGCCTGGAGCCTGCTTCAGATTCTTTGTATCCCTCCCTCTCTGCCCTTCCCCTGCTTGTTGTCTGTCTGTCTGTCTCTCTCTTTCTCTCTCTCAAGAATAAACAAACATTCAAAAATTAAAAAAATAAAACTATTGATGAACAGGTTTTACCCTTAAGATATTCTAATTAAAGTATTCTGGATTTTCAAAATAATTCCTGGATGATCCTATCTGGAGTCAGATTTGAGAACCACAGAATTAGGGGGGGGGGGATTCATGGATTGGATTCATAGCTGTGACCTTTATGATTTCACCCAACATTTAAAATTGAGATTACAAACTTTCTGTGGGAATCTGTATAATAAGTACTTATCCATTCTTTACACCACTATAAATAAATAAATAATGAAAATAACTCAGAGCATAAAGTTTTAATTGCCTTTGTGTGATAAAGACATGATTTACACAAAATAAACATTCTCTTTCTCAGCCTCCTGATGTATATAATCATCTATACAAATGTCTATTCTTTATGGACCCATTAAGGGATTATAGCTTTTACAGCAAGTGAAATATATTGGTAGGACTTAGTAACTTTCATGGCTGCACAATGTGGCAATCACATATCTTTGGTTACATCAGGAGAAGGAGTGCCTAAAAGAGATCTGGAAGCACATAAATGGTTGGAGGGCAAGAATATAGAAAAACCGTGTCACAATCCTGGAAGAATTATTCTCCTGACCTTATATAGGGACCCCTAATCTCACCTAAAGTGGCTTTGACTAAGAGGCTTCCAAAGGTTATGGTATTCATGTATCCAAAACAGAAAGAAAATTAAAAGCAATATTTCTAGAAACGTTGCTCTAATCATTACACTATCCCTCTCTGGAGGATAGGCATTTCATTTTGCAATTGCAGCAATTGCTATGTTCTCCTATGTGATTTTACCTAATTATATAAGTGGGCTATGTTTTGTCTAAGATTATTATCGCTAATTTAACAAACATTTCCAAGTTTCAGTTTGTGAAGAATTTACCAGTAAAATCTTTTGTTGTTATTTTTTTTTAATTCTTCATTTCTTTTAAAGGTGTTAATCAACACTGTGACAAGACTGTTCATGAATAACATTTTTTTTTTACATTTGGAAAATTACCAGAAATAAATTTAATTAAACTTTAACAAGAAATATTAACTGTAGACTGTGATCTACATTGTACGAAACTAATGCATGTTAATGTCAAAGGCAAAATATTACCTGTCATTCTTGCCACTGTCACTTTGAAAAAGAGGGTAAAAGGTATTTAATGTGCTGACCTCTTGAGAGCACATTTTGCTGGGTCTTTTTTCATGTCTCCTAACCATCCCAGGTCATGGTATGTTGGTAGAATAACTAACTTTATAATAATTTAAATGATATAAAATGTGAAATAAAATAAAAATTTAAATATTAAAGTCAGTGGCTTTAAAACAAAAATAAAAATAGAGACAGAAATAAACAAGGCCACCCAAATTTTAACAACTCAATAATTTCACCATAACATTAAGGTCATGGAGCATTGAGCCAAATGTGAATTTAAGAGGTTGTGTGTCTTCATTCCCTATAATCACATTGTTAAAACATTATTATGTCTTGATTTCTTGCTTCTTTCTCACCCTCACGTCCCAAAATACTAGCAAGTTCTTTTGAGTTGAGAGTATCTTCCAATCTTCTTCCCATCTTCTTCCCACTGCCATTATAATTCATTCTTGATACAAGGATTAACATATGAAAAACAAGAATTCATAGAATATATTGCCCCTTTTTATAAGTTCCTGATGTTGAACTGATATTTGACAAAGAAGCCAAGATAATTCAATGGAGAAATTTTTTTCAGTAAATAATAGTGGAACAACCACACATTCACATGCAAAAATAAAAATAAAAAAATCTTGGTGTGGATCTTATACCTTTCACAAAAATTAACTCAAAATGAATCGTAGGCCTAAGTGTAAAATGCAAAAGTATAAAACTACTAGAAGATCGTATAGGAGAAAATCTAGCTGACTTTGAATTTGATGATGATTTTTCTAGCTATAACAACAAAAGCTTAATCCATGAAAGAGAAAATTTATACATTGGACTCCATTAAAATTGAATTTTTTTTTTCTGCAAAAGACATAGAAACGAGGGAATGAGAAGAATCCGGCTGACTGGAAGAAAATCTTTGCAAACACATATCTGATAAAAGACTAGTGTCCAAAATATATTAAGAACTCTTAAGTAAGTGTAAGTACTACACTCTTAAGAATAAGAGTAAGAAGTAAGTAAATCACCCAATTAAAAAGTGAACACAATATTTGAGCAGACATCTCACCAAACAAACAAACAAAATACAGATGGCACATGCATATGAAAAGATTATCAATATCGTATGTCATCAGAGAATTACAAATTAAAACAATTATCAGATACCACTACACATTTATCAGAGAGGCTAAAATCCAAAACACTGACAACACCAAATGCTGGCAAAGGTGTGGAGCAACAGCAATTCCCATTTGTTGATGGTGAGGATGCAAAGTGGTTCAGCCTCTTTGGAAGGTAGTGTGACAATTTCTTATGACTCTAAAATTCTCTTAACATACAATCTAGCGATTTCATTCCTTGGTATTTCATTAAATCCATTAAGAACTTCTGTTCATGCATAAACCTGCACAAGAATATTTAAAGTGGTTTTATTTATAACTGCCAAAACTCAGAGGTAACCAAGATGCTCTTCAATAAATAAATGGATAAACTGTGGTACATCAAGACAATGGAATATTCAGCAATAAAAAGAAATGAGCTATCATTCCATGAAAAGACATGGAGGAAACTTAAATGCGTATTGCTAAGTGAAAGAAACCAACATGAAGAGGCTGTGTAACGATGATGTTAACTATATGACTTTCCTGAAAAGAGAAATCTATGGAGACGGTAAAATGATCAGTAATTGCTAGGAGCTCTTGGCAGGTGGAAGGGATGAATAGGTAATGCACAGGATGTTTAGGCACGTGAAATTGTTCTGTATGATACTGTAATAGTGCATACATGCCATTATACATTTACTAAAACCTATAGAGTACTCAACACAGTGAAAATTAAACTACAGAATTTAGTTAATAATAATGTAACAATTTCAGCTCATCAATTGTAAATAAACATAGCACACCAATTGAAGATGTTAATAATGGGACTCCTGACTGACTCAGTCAGTTGATCCTCCAACTCTTGATTTTGGCTTGTATGATAATCCCAGGGTTGTGGGATCAAGCTCCGCCTTGGACTCCACACTGAGTGTGAAACCTACTTAAGATTCTCTCTCTCTCTCTCTCTCTCTCTCTCTCTGTCTCTCTCTCTCTCTCTCTCTCTCTCTCTCCCTGTCTCTCCCTCCGCACCTCTCCCCTGCTGACACTCTTTGTCTCTCTCTAAAACAAAACAAAACAAAACAAAAATTAAAAAGATGTTAATAATAAGTCAAACCGTGTAGGTGGCAGGGGAGTTGAGGGGTTATAGGAAAATTCTGTACTTTCCACTAAATTTTTCTGTAAATCCCCAAACTGTTCATTCTAAAGTCTATTACCTGTTTTGAAAAAATTTCTGTTGGCTTTTTACTGCTTTAGAATTAAATTTAACCTCTGTACACTTTCTTTTAAGGTCCCACATACTCTGCTTCTTATCTCTTTCTCACTTCATCTTCTGTCACATTTTACTTGTCCCAATTATCCTTCATTGTGTTAATCAAATATAATAAAGCTTTCCGGTTCAGGACTCCTACAATTGCTATCCCACTGGTAATGTTTTTAACATAAATCCTTATGCCTTCCTTTCATTTGTATTCCTTCAAATAAGACTTTAATTATCAATTCATCTTAAGTTCTTTTTACGTGGGACTTATCAGTAGGTGATACTTTCTTATGTATGTTTCTCATGTTTCACCTACATAAGAAAGAAATTTTATAAAATCAGGCACCTCATTCGTCTTGTTTACAAATGTCACCTTACAACTGTTTCACAGTCTGAATAATGGCCATTATGTAATAGTCACAAAATTAGTATTTGAATAAATTAATAATTAGAATTTTATAGGCGAAAAAAATAAGAACCTGAAAGTTTGAGGACCTGTTAATGCCCATCCAGCTGGAATGTCATAGGAGAGGAATCTTATTTCCTGCCGGTTCTTTGAGCAAAATGAATGTTCACCTACAGCAGACTGTGAGGCAGTGCAGCACAGGAAAGTCATACCATCACTGGCACGATTTTAGGGAAATAGAGTGGTTTTCACGAAGATTGTCATGTAGTTTTTGTCAATTAGTTTGCAATAAAAACTTAAATAAGTAACAGTGATACATCAATAATATATATTAGGTTAAAATACGTGGATTGTTCCTAAAACATAAAGTATACACTGTGTGCTGATTTTCATTTACATACCTTACAAATCAAAATGGAATCCCATCATTTTGGTCTACAAGCACCCAGATCTCCACAATTATTGCTCCGTGTAATGGCAAGATTTTCCCGATAACCTCCTAGGTCACCTCTAGGTCACTTCCCATGTCATCAGTTAAAATGTATTTTGACAAGAGAAATTTAAATGCCCAGAATTTTTTAGCCTGAGGATGGAATGGTGCTGCAATCCATCAATAGATACTTGAGACTTCTTCTGGATAAAGTTGTTACACTCTGGGCTATACAACAGGATGAGTGATTCATTACTTTTTCTGGTTTGTGCACATTTAGGGCCATATATTTAATGTTAGAATGAGATCACAAATTCAGGGAAAACATAAAATATATAGTAAAATTATTAGATTGATCCTTAATTTGGTGGATGTGAAAACTTTTTGTATCACTTTTCCTTTCCTTTCAATTAAATGCCCAGAAATATTCTTTTTAATTGATCTAAAATACATGAAATTTGGTGAAGTTATTTAATTAACTTTAAATCAATGTTTTCAACAAAATTGAACTATACATAAATAAAATATAAATAAATATAAAATATCAGTTTAATTGATATAACCATTTATAGCAAGATAATACATATGGGTAAAGTATCATCTATTACCTATATTATAGTATAGTTCTGTTCCCCCAAATAATTTAAGTTGATTTTATTGAGATAATAAACATTTATTGATGAAAAGAGTGGCCTATCATACAGAGTGGCATAAAATTTTAGCCTCTTTAAAACTTGTTACTGTCCTAAATCTTCATAATGACATTTGAGTGTCGTTGTCATTTCATTAACATCGCACGTCATTTTACACTTCAATTAGGTAACTGCAGATCTTAATGAGATTTTAGTAGTAACAATATGCACTATCATAAAATTTGTGAGCTCTTATGGTGAAATTAAGCTCCAAAGCTTATGTGGAGTTGTAAACTTCCTGAGACAGCTCAAGTAAATGGAGACTGGTGCCCATGGCTGATTTAAGGCAAAATTTATCCCATACAGTTTCATGGGCCCTTTGGATTCTCTGCTCCTTTCTGTGCAATCAATGATCACATCAGTACTTGAACCACAGGGCTCTTGATGTCCAGGGATCTCCTTTCAGGCTTATAGGGAGTGGTAATCCCTAAATAAACTGATCTATTTTCCTTACTTTGTGTAAAAAGACCCTGAATCCCAGAGAGGCCCTGATCATTGATATATTGCTAAGGTGTTGCAGAAACTGGCAGAGAAATGGGATTTGCTGTTTAATGTTGCCTGTGTAATTTGTGTTGTTACTGTTTCAAATCAAAAGCAACCAATCTGTAACTATATTCTGAAAATTCGCTGGCTAAAGATCAAATGAATGAAAGTATAAGATGTTAAGTCCAATGCGACTTTATAAGGGAAAGTAAGAAATATTCATGAGAGCAATATCACCAGTGATTATATTCCACAAAGGAAGACATTGGATGATGTATGTTGAAAGTGATGTGTATGTGGTATGGGAGTGGGGGGATCACGTGCTTTGTCAAGCTTACCAATACTTTTATATTACTGTATTAATATTTAATACTCATTAAATACATCATGTTATTTGACTCATCAATAACAATTCACAAAATCATCATTCCCACCATTAGTTTTCTGGACTTCACACATATCTGATTTTCCTCTCACCCAAATGGTTATTTCCATTTATTCTCCTTTGGTCTCTCCTCAACCCCCTCATTTCTAGATATTGGAGTGCCCAGGGCTCAATCCTTAGACGTCTCATTCTCTTGGTGCTCACATTTAGTATGAAGCTCCTGATTCCTCCTGCCACCCCAAATCTATTCCACCCATTCGTGTTAGTCAGATGGAATACCGTCTTTCCAAATGTTTCAACCCAAATCTTTGGCATGATATTCAACTTTTCTATTTTATAAATACATCCAATCTATTAGGAAAAATATACACAGATGCCGAGCACCCCATCACTATCTCTAAAGCTCCCACCTTGGTCCAAGCTACAAATATCTCTTCCCTGCATTCATATCTTGTTTCCCTGCTTCTCCAATTACTTTCCCACAGGATTTTTCTACACAGTACATCAAAGTTATTATATCATTCCTTTACTTAAAGCCCTCCATTCCTTTACTTATTTCTTCAACAAATGTTTATTGATTCTCCATTCATTCATTGATTTATTCATCACACGTTTTCATATGGTGGACTCTCTTTAGATCCTTGTATCTATTACTAAACAAGCAAAAAGCCATATCACTTATGGCCTTCATAAGCTTACATCCAAGCAAGGAAGAAACACACAATAAACAAGAAATATGACTTAAAACAGAAATTACATTTTTTTTTATTAGTAGTTTTATGAGGAATAGTAAAAGTAGATCAGGGTAAGGGGGATCTAGAATGCCAGGTTGTTGATGATGGAGAGAAACCCAAGCAGGGTGCAATACTAAAGTATGTGGTTAGAGTAAGGCTCATTGAGAAGGTGAGATTTGAGTGCAGATTTGAGGGAGGTAAGAACCTAAGTGTACATCTTGAGGAAGAGTGTTCTAGGCAGAGAGAACAGTAGGCACAGAAGGCAAAAGGTAGAAGCCTGCCTGCTGTACCCTAATCATTTTGCTCCAGTAATGCTACTCCTTGAAACTTGAGTCTTACACCCATGCTGTTGAACCAAGGTCTTCATTTCTGTTGTTGCTTCTTCCTTGAATGTGCCTTTACAGTATTTGCAAGGCCAAATATGAAAATCTTTCACATCTTTGCTCTAGTTTGACGTCAAAGAGACCTTCCCCTGACCACATTATTTAAAACTGCAACTCCCCTCTCTTGGCACAGTCCACCTCCCTTCTCTGCTTCAGTTATGACAATTCTACTTGGCATAATCCATTTTACTGTATAATTTATTTGTCTTATCTATTGTCCATTTCTCAGTCTAAAGGTTCATCTCCATGAAGGCAGGGATTTTGTCTATTTTGTTTATTGTGCTATCCTGAGGACTTAGAACGGTACAAGGCACTATCTTTTTGGGCTACCCTATATTTTAACTTTTTTTTTTTCATTTGCATTTATTTATTTATTACTTTTTAATTTTAATTCCAGTATAGTTACCATAGAGTGTTATATTAGTTTTAGGTGTACAATATAGTGATTCATCAATTTTATATATTACTTAGGGCTCATCATGATAAGTATACTTTTAATTCCCTTCATTTATTTTACTCATCCCCCCACAAGCCTCCCCTCTGGGAACCACCAATTTGTTCTCTATAGTTAAAAGTCTGTTTTTTATTTGTCTCTTTTTTTATTTGTTCTCTTTATTTTATTTTCTCCCAAGATTTTATTAAATTCTAGTCAGTTAATAGGTAGTGTAATATCGGTTTCAGGAGTAGAATTCAGTGCTTCTTCACTTACTTATAACACCCAGTGCTCATCACAACGAATGCCCTCCTTAATACCCATCACCCATCTAGCCCAACTCCCATGCACATCCCTCTATCAACCCTATTTGTTCTCTATTTTTAAGAGTCTCTTATGGTTTGCCTTCCCCTTTGGTTTTATCTTATTTTATTTTTCCTTCCTTTTCCCTAGGTTCATCTGTTTTGTTTCCTCATTTCACATTTAGTGAAATCATATGGTATTTGTCTTTCTCTGACTGATATCATTTTGGGCTACTCTCTATTTCAATCTAGTAAATGGGATTTTCAAAGCATTGAATAGTCATAGAATGAAAAAAAAAGGATGGTTATTTTAGAAGCCCTAAATTTTCCACTAACATTTTCCCATCAAAATAAAACAAACAGATAAATACTATGGTAATGTAAGATACTAACATCAGAAGAAACTAGATTAAGTATAAACCAGATTATAATTCATAAGGTTGGTTAAGTCCTTCCATTTCTAAATATTTAAATGGTAATATTATTAGATTTCTTACAAACTACAGATCAGCTGGATAAGTAAAATATGACTTCTTGGAAGGGGAATCATGTCATTAAAGGGTATTGGAATGCTGATCAAACATTTTTTTTAATGTTTAATACTTTACAAAAGTTGCTGCTAATTATAATCACATAGCAAAGTTCTATCCAGCTTCTTTTTAAGTTTGAGACACATTCCCCCCCCCCCTAAAATTCTATAATTTTTTAGATACATTTGTGCTCCTGGTGGAGTGCTAGCCTGCCTGGGTAGAATGGAAATTCAGACACTTTGGAGTCCTTTGGCTTGGTGCAGTTCAATCTGCCAGACTATGGGTTTTATAATTCTAGGAGAGTACCTCCCAGAGAAGGTCATTTAACAACTGTGTGGTCATGGTGGACTAAGAGGTAATGCTACAGATAGAATCCATTTTTATTTTTGTACATGAGTGAGGTTGGGATCAAGCTTCATTCTTTTGAATCAGTTGTGTCAAACTCACTTTACCATGAACACCTACTCTTTCTTCTATCAAACTATCTCAGCATCCTTGTCAAAAATCAATTGTTCATAACCGTAAAAGTTTATTTCTAGATTCTAAGTACTATCCTATTGATCTATGTGTCTGTCCTTATGCCAGGACCATACTGTCTTGAACACTGTGTTTTGTAGTAGGTTTTAAACTAAAGAATTATGATTATTCCAACTCTGTTCTTATTTTTTAAGAATGTTTTAGCACTTCTATATCTTTTGTATTTCCATATAAATTTTGGAATGAACTGGCTACTTTCTGCAATAAGTCCAGACTGGGTTTTGTTAAGGTTTGTGTAGATCAATTTGGGGAGTATTGACACCTTAACAGTATTAAATCTTCCAATATATGAACATGGGATGCCTTTCCATTTGTTTAGATCTTTTAAATTTTCTTTTAAAATCTTACAGTTTTCAGTGTGCAGATTTTATACCACTTTTTATTTTTATTATTATTATTATTATATTATTATTATTATTATTATTATTTGGCTTGTTTTAGAAAGAGAAAGAGAGAGAGAGAGAGTGCACATGAGAAGGGGAGAGGGGCAGAAGAAGACAGAGAATCTTAAGCAGGCTCCATGCCATGCTGGGCGTGGAGACTGATGTGGGGCTCGATCTCACGACTGTGAGATGATGACCTGAACCAAAACCAAGAGTCATGTGCTCAACCAACTGAGCCACCCAGGTGCCCTTATACCACTTTTTAACCTTGATTCCTATGTATTTTATTCTTTTTGATGCTATTGTAAACTAAATTATTTGCTTAATTTCATTTTTGGATTATCCATTGCCAGTATACTGAAATACAATTAATTTGTATATGTTGATCTTTTATCCTGCATCTGCTAGATTTGTTTAATAGAGATATTTTTAAGGGCAACAGTACAATGGGGAGTCAACCTTAACACATTTACAATGTTTCCATAGCCTGAAATATTATGTTTTGAAAGCACGCAGAGTGCGTCTGGAAAAAGACATAGGCAGACTGTATCATGCAAAAAGCCATGCCAGACCCTTAGCTCCTGAAACCTGGAGGAGACCAGGGAGTCCTTTTCTGCAAGATCCAAGGCAGTCTCTGAGGAAGACCAAGCCCTCCCTGTACTGCTTGTAGAGAAAGTCTTCCAAGTTCTGTGGGGAGACCATAGCTGCAAGAACAGAGACCCTTTAAAAGCCAACAGACTCACTGATATAGTTGGGCCAAATGAAGTGAAAGTACAGAGTTGAGATACTGGTATGGAGGAGGGAAAATTAAATAATTCCAGGACCAACAAAATTCCATGGCTATAAAAAGTAAACAGACAAGGACCTGAACACACACACACACATTTGATGACGATTTAGTATAAAACAAACTAGTTAAGATATTTAAAATATGTCATATATAAGGACATTTAATTCAACAGAAGGCAGTATAACAAATTTCTTTATAACCTATTTGTTCTCTACTCTGAATGACTCTGCCACTTTCCAGTTCTTTACTAAAGCATCAGGCATTTAGTGGTATAGTCTCCTATACTTTCCCTTACTCATTAATCTTCAAACTCTTAATACAGGAAATCTCTTTTCAACAATTATGATTCAGAAGACTCATACTCAAAATACATAAAAGCATATTGAATTAAAAAGTAACCAAAAAATTTGTACTTGTGTATATAAATGCCCAATTAGCAGTATTATCTATGACAACTGAGAGGCAACAGAGATGTTACAATTAAAGAATAAAAACTTTACTGTCATGAAGACACTGTTTCAATCCTTTGGAACAAAAGTATTCATATATTATTTCTGTAATAAAATACATCTTGGAAAATCATTATAATATGGTGCGATAAGTATTATCAAATGGGCAAAGATACACAGTGTTATGGAAAAGTAAAAGCAAGAGTATCCACCCCAGCCTTCAAGGTTTACTGCAGGCAACATATATGTTGTGGCCTGAAGACTAAGAAGTATTGTGTCAGGTATATTCTTTGTGGAGGGGAAAGCTGTGCTTTCTCTCAGTTATCAATGATCATTTCTGCAGGTGTTTGCTTTTAACATCACCTCTTTGGAAAAGTCTCTATTCTATTTCTTTCAAGGAATTACAATTGGAATGGACTGCCAAATAGAGACAGTATGAGTGGCTACAACCCTCTTAATATCTTCCAGTGCCTCACTCTGGTCAGTTCCAGTATCCTCTACTTTCACTCTGTGAAATTCTGGAGTTGTTTAGGAGATAATGTCAGATAATAAGACAAAGCTAAAACAGAGACAAAAAGTCAGCTATCAAGATATATGGCTTGGTGACTAAGTGGGGACCTTAAACATAAAAGGGTCTATCTATAAATCATATTAAGGGATTGGACACTTCTTGAGAAGAAAGAGTAAGATTTTTAATGGTTCAAACAAGGAAATGGCATCATTTATGTCCTTAAAACATATTCAGAACAGGGGCATCTGGGTGGCTCAGTTGGTAGCATCTGACTCTTGATTTCTGCTCAGGTCATGATCTCATTTTCATGATATCACGGTCGTGAGAATGAGCCCCATGTTGGGCTCCATGCTGAGCATGGAACCTGCTTAAGGTTCGTTCTCTCTCTCTCTCTCTCTCTCTCTCTCTCTCTCTCCCTCTGTTCCTCTCCCCCACTGGCATGCTCTCTCTGTCTTTCTCTCTCTCTTTCTCTTGGAACCTGCTTAAGATTCGTTCTCTCTCTCTCTCTCTCTCTCTCTCTCTCTCTCTCTCTCTCTCTCCCCCTCTGTTCCTCTCCCCCACTGGCATGCTCTCTCTCTCTTTCTCTCTCTCTTTCTCTCTCTCTCTCTCTCTCTATATATATATATATAAAAGAAAGAAAGAAAAGATACTCAGAATATAAAGCCATTTAACAGATTGTGGCAATGAGAGATGATGGTAAATAATTTGAGTTATACAATGTACTATGAAAAAGCAAAGGGTGGTTTTAAGAAGAAAAATTGTAAGGCAGTAAAAGGAAGTGAGAAGGACCAATCAGTTCTCTAAATAGGACCCAAGAGTAAGGTAATTTTGTCCCTAGACACATAGTAACAGTCTTATCTGGGAGACAGTAAATATTAGTTGTCTGGAATTGCACAGACCATTAAGAACAATTAAGTGAACATAATTATCTCCTTTAAGAGTTTTAAAATTACATTTTTATGTAAATTTGATATTTACTCCAATACCTTGCATATTCTAAATCTGTTGAAGGTTTGACAGATTTGTTATTTTTATTCTAAGGAATTATTATTTTTATAATGTTTATTTATTTTTGAGAGGGAGGGCCGGGGCAGAGAGAGAGTGCAGATGAGGATCTGAAGCGGGCTCTGGGCTGACAGCGGAGAGCCCCATGCTGTGCTGGAATTCAGGAACTGTGATATCATGACCTGGGCTGAAGTCAGAAGGTTAACCAACTGAGCCACCTAGGTGCCCCTGGTCTAAGAAATTATTGTTTACATCAGTGGTCTGTCATTTCTCAAGGACTACATTGAATTCCAATCAAAAGGCCTGAGAGTAGAATTATCAATATGTTTTTTTTTAATTTTTTTTTTTTTACGTTTATTTATTTTTGAGACAGAGAGAGACAGAGCATGAGCAGGGGAGGGTCAGAGAGAGAGGGAGACAGAATCTGAAACGGGCTCCAGGCTCTGAGCTGTCAGCACAGAGCCCGACGCGGGGCTCGAACTCACGGACAGTGAGATCATGACCTGAGCAGAAGTCGGCCGCTTAACCGACTGAGCCACCCAGGCGCCCCTCAATATGGTATTTTAAGTGATATTCATAGATAGAATCTTCATATGCTGTGAATATAATTACTGGATTCTATAATTTAAAAGTGTAAAGATAATAATAAAAGTAAAATTTGCCCAATCATTTCTAAGAAAATAGCGTGAATATTGAAATGTTACTTTTACCAATAATTTTGCTTCTTTCTTTGATCATAAACAGAATCAGAGTTAAATACACTAAAATTAATATTTTATTGTTACTTTAACATTTCAGAAATTATTTACAATTTATCTCTAAATACCTTTTTGCATGCCACTGGGAATAATTGTGTACTATAAAAGTTAGCCAACAGATATTTTAGAAAAATCTTTAGTCATACATGAATTGGACTTTTTGATCTCATGGAAATCATTGTCCAAAGGCAATTCTAGCATTAGCTTTTACAACATTTCTGAATAATATATTTTCCTCAGCAGAGGGCTATGTATAGATACAGTTGTGAGTAGATATAGAGAGATAGTTATTGATGTGGATATAAGTTGCTACCAGAGTTTAATCATATTCAGAATGTTACAGCAAAACACTTCTGTTTACAAATAGCCTAGGTATGTTTAACATAAAAAAGATCACAGCACAGAAAATTAGCTGGGCTTAGAGAATTGTCAAAAGGGCTTAGAGAGCAAGAGTCAGAGGAATATAACCTTTTTGGAGATAGGAGGCTGCAGAAATTACACAAATATGGTTCTAATGAGTTCCCCTTTCTACAGTACCAAAGTGAGAGGTTCACTCAGGATTTTGGGAGTTCATCCAAATTTTGTGTTGCCCACCATGGCCAGGGGAAGCTAATGGCTTCCCCTTCATTCCAGTCTTTCAAATATTATGTGAGTACTTCTCACTGGTATAATCTAATCCAGAATCCTGCTGACGAGAGGTTCTGGGAAATACATTTCCAAGGTTTCTCCCAAGCAATGTGGAAGAGAATAATACTAATTTGCCAATTCACAACATGACACGAAGATGCAGAAAAATAAAGTATGACTATAGATGCAGGTATAGAAAAAGTTAAATGATAAAGGTTTATGTATTTGAGAGATATTATGGCCAAAAAAATTGAATTTCTTTATTCAACAACAAGAAACCTCCCAATTCACAAATATTTATTTAAAAAATACTAGATGTAATTCTTAGGACAAATGCCCAAAGAGTGGGCAATTCAGGTATTTTTATTGTATAAAAGAATAAGATTAGGGAGAGAACCAAGATTTGTTTCCACGTTTACTAAAAGGGTATAGTGAAAACAACATATTCAGGTAATAAGGAAAAAACAGTATCACTTTTACATCTTAAGTTGGTAATGATGTTTAATATTTTCCATTATTTACTTTCTATAATATCTTTTTATGATAATTTTCCATGCTCTTAATTCTAAAATTATTTTATAATGATTTAATAAAATTATAGTCATGTTTATTTAACAGATTTTCTGTTACTATGATCTTTAAGACTATCCTTTAAGGCAGCATTATATTTCATTGACTTGAATTATAAAAGCTTTTTTTCTGCTACTCAACATTTAGGTTCTCTGGACACTGGTACAGAATAATAGATTTTAGGCATACAACTTTTTTTTATTGCTTTGATTGATGTGTTAGAACAAGTTCCTAGGAAAAGAAAACACAAATATTTTTTCTTTAAAATTTTTTAAATGTTTATTTATTTTTGAGAGAGACAGAAAGACAGAACACAAGTGGGGGAGGGGCAGGGAGAGAGGGAGGTAGAGAATCTGAAGCAGGTTCCAGGCTCTGAGCTGTCAGCACAGAGGCCCGTGGGGACTTGAACGCCCGAACTGCAAGATCATGACCTGAGCTGAAGTCGAACGCTTAACTAACTGAGCCACCCCCGTGCCTCAAAAACACAAATATTTTAATGGCACTTGATATACCTGACATTATTTTAACTTATATTCACTTTATTACTATTATCTGACTCATTGACACATAATTTAATTTTATCTTTACCTTGTAATTAACATAACAAATGATATTCTGCGTACATTATTCACACCTTCATATGTATTTTATGGTTCCCGTCTGATTTCAAGGTTCTTATAGTTAGGATTTTTGCTTTGTTCATTTTTCTGTCATACACAGTGACCAAACCACAAACACTCAGTAAATACATATTAATTCATTTAAATTTTAGGATCATAAAATATGAAAAGCCCAAAAGAAAATTTAGATTATTCAGATAGAGAAATATGTCAAGAAACTTTTGCCTGCTCACCGTGTATTTCAACATTATTCTTTTTATGTATTCTATGTTTTTTTAAAGTCTATTTAGTTTTGAGAGAGAGAGAGAGTGCACGTGAACAGGGGGGAAAGCAAATAGAGAGGGAGAGAGAGAGAGAGAGAGAGAGAGAGAGAGGAAATCTCAAGCAGGCTGCACATTGCCAACACAAAGCCCTATGCAGGGCTCAATCCCATGAACCCTGAGATCATGACCTGACCCAAAATGAAGAGTCAGACGCTCAACCAACTGACCCACCCAGGTGCTCCTTCTTCTGTTTTTAATGGGTTGTTTTCTGATGTATTGGCTTCCATCTTATTGTATTAGGATTCAAAAAAGAACTGTAAACCTTACCTTGTAATTCTCAAATCTGGTAAGATAAATAAGCATTTTAGAAAAGTTAAAAAAAAGTATATTGCTTCAGATGAATTATATTTGAATGTGATAAATTAAAGTACAGAAAGTTTGTATGTGGCTTCCCATAGTCAGATCGAGGTGCTTCAAGGAAAACTCTTCTTATGTGCCATACTCCTAAACTTTAAGAGCTTTGTTAAGGTTTAAAACAAAAGGAAGGAAGGAAGGAAGGAAAGAAGGAAGGAAGGAAGGAAGGAAGGAAGGAAGGAAGGAAGGAAGGAAGGAAAGGAAAGAGCAGGAAAGGAAGGAAGGAAGGAACAAAAAAAGAAAAAGAAAGAAAGGAGGAGAGAAAGAAAGAGAAAGAAAAAAAAGAGAAAGAAAGAAAGAAGATTTGCTTTGAGGTATCTATGAGTATTAATGGCTCTGCTATTTAGATATGAAGGCTGAGATACAAAATATGACGATTTTCACCTTGAAAGTTAATCTATATGCCTATGCTCTTTTCTGCTACTGAAATGCATTACGTTTCAAACCTATTTCTCTGATAACCTTATAAACATTAAATTTTTTACCATAGAAAACAAGGGGGATTTTTAACTAAAAATTGCAATCTTTTTCCTTTTGAGATATTGTCTATGACTGCTTTTTGTTACTTTTCAGAGCTTAAAATTGCATGCTTATTGCTTAAATAACTTGATAATCCTAACATATCTATTTTAATAGCCAAATTGTCCTTGAGTTCCATGTGGACCCAAAGCCTGTAATTTATTTCATTTCATTTCATTCCATTCCATTTCTTCTTACATATAAAGAGAAGTTTAAGGTCATCACTTTCTGTGACTACATGGTTTTAAATGGTATCAGTATCTCAGAGTCTTATAATAGACCTTGAAGGCTATTCTCTTTCTTTAAGGAAGTCTCAAGGATATGGACATTGCTGGGGAAATCATTGAAATTCAAGCAAGGAGTTGTTGGGACATTTTTTAAATGCCTAGATGAAAGTCCAGAAATTAGAGTGGACATAATTGAAAACTCAGAGAGCTCAGCAGCTAATTTCTAAGTCTGAAGCAACAGAGGAAAGGAGTAGAAGAGCATAAAAATGGTTAGACACAAAAAACTGTAGAAAAATTGAAATATATATGGATGACAGGTTATTTTGGGAACAAAGTCTGACTATACTCAGTTTACTATAGCCTCATTGTTTTACATAGCTTGACTGCTATCACTAATCTGCCTAATGTTCAGAAATGGATAAAGCACTGTATGTTTCTAAACATATAAAAATGGAAACAATATTTTAAATATATATTATATTTATAAATATATTTTTTATTTCTTCTTTTTTTTTTTGTAAATAGCTTCATGCCCAACACAGAGCCCAACATGGGGCTCAAACTCATGACCCTGAGATCATGACCTGAGATTAAGAGTCAGATGCTTAACTGACTGAGCTACATAGGTATCCCTTATCCTTATATAACATTTTTAAATGAAACATGTTCATCTAATTCATCTAAATTCAACCGGAAGACATTCACCAATTGTGTATTATATACTCCCCCTTGCTTATTTTCTGGACTATTGGAAATTTAGTAACCCCCCCCCCCACCGCCCCAAGGCTTCATCTGATTACTCTTATCCAAAAAGCAACTGCTTCATATTTAGACCTTATTTTTATTTTGTCTGCTATGAACTTCCTTTTAGGACACAGTATTTTATTTTACCAATTTTCCTGGGAAAGTACAAACTTTAATTAGGTGTGAAAAAAAAGAATATTTTGTCAACCAGCTTATGTAAATCTGAGCAATTACCATCAGAGAATGAGGGATGGAAGAAGAAAAAGAATATAAGATTTATAAAAAGAGCCAAATACTTGTTATGAATTTTAAAGTGATATTATATTGATTTTTTCTGGAGAGTAAATCAAAGAGAAAGTGAAGAATATCAAATCCTCTCTAACATTTTCAAATCCAGTATTTATTTGATGATTTCTCTATTTTGTTTAAATATTGTAGTATCTTATAACCCCACATTTATAACATGGGTAAAATCACGAACACTTTTAAAGGTAGACATTTATGGTCTGGGTGTTCACACACTTCAAAGTACTACCGCGCAGGGAGTGCCAAAGGTTAAAAGAGAAAACTTCTAAATATTGTCATATATTTTAGAATATTTCTGGTTTTTGATGTTTTCCTTGATAGAATAAATATTAGAATGGTATTAATTGGAATGGTATCCATAAAATTCTGTAGTCAAATTATTACTTGTTATAATCCCACAGTTTAACTGAAGCAAAAGCTATCCAATGCTTGCACTGGGTACATGTGTCATTCCAAAAAAAATTCTCCAAATAAGCTTATTAGCATCAGCCTAAGGATTGGATCCTCACTGAGTGGAGGTTAATATTATCCTGTTCAGTGGATCATCAATTCAACAGATTCTAGAGAAATGATATTTACTAAAGTCTAAAAATCAAGCCAAACTGATTCCTTTGCGTATAGATAATTAAGATTTACCGAAGTCATTAAATGTCAGACAAATCTAATATTGAGAAAGTCTGGATGGAATCATATTTTAATTATGAAATAATTTAAAACTTCTTTCAAAGGGCTAATATTTCTATTGTCAGAAGATTATCCGAGAGACAATTCTCCAAAGGCTCCTCACCTTCTGCACAGCTTCCAAACAGAGGCAATAAGAGCTTCTATCCTGCATGGTTTTCTCCTAGATATTTGTACAACAAACAGCATTGGAAGATAGAGGTAGTGCCTCCTCTGGGGCAAAATACAGAATCCTTTGGTGCCCAAGATAATAAAGATAATATATTTCCTTTGAGGCAAAGGTTGAGTAGATTTACTAGTGGCTCCCTTTAAAATATTGGGGTTTCCTAAACTCAAGTTCCTTCAACTACAATGTGAAACCACTGTATGCACAGCACCCACCTGAGACTTCCTCTGAATCGCCTTCGTGGGGTATGGGGGGGTGGGCAAGGAGCCAACACTTGCATGATGCTCAGATTGCCTGCTGTGCAGTGAGTAATAAAGTACTTTATTGGGAGGCCTGGGTGGCCCAGTGGGTTACGCATCTGACTTTGGCTCAGGTCATGATCTCACAGTTTGTGAGTTCCAGCCCCGTGTTGGGCTCTTAACTGGCAGTGCAGAGCCTGCTTGGGATTCTCTCTCTCTCCCTCTCTCTACCCCTCCCCTGCTTGTGCTCTCTCTCTCTTTCTCTCTCAAAATAAGTTAACTTAAAAAAAAATAAAGTTCTTTATTTCTGGCCCAGACAATTTGTGACATCAGCCAAAATCCACAAAATTATGTCAGGCCAACTTGTAACATGCAAGCAGGGTAAAATTTCAGACCCTTTACAGTTATTGAGAATGGATAATGTCCAATCCTGTGATGGTGGAAATGGACTTCTGATTTTAAGAAATTATATTTTAGGGGGGCCTGAGTGGCTCAGTCGATTAAGCATCTGACTCTTGGCCTTGGCTCAGGTGGTTATCTCAGGATTGGTGGGTTCAAGCCCCTCCGTCAATGCTGACAGCATAGGGGCCTGCTTGGGATTTTCACTTTCTCTCTACTCCTCCCCTCCCTCAAAATAAATAAAGAAACTTAAAAAAAAAGAAATTACGTTTTGGAGGCTTTGCCCATGATACTTATTTACATGTTCTACACACACACACACACACACACACACACACACACACACACACACCTATATTCAGTATAAGAATTTAATAGCATAAAATCTTAGCTGGTAGGCAATCACTCCCAGTTGTCTGTCCTTTCACAGTACCTACCTGATGCCCACAGCTTTATTTGGTGTTTGGCATATAGCAGGTATTCAATTTGCAAATAAATAAATTCACCTCCTATATCTCCTTACTTTAATTTCTCATAATGTTTCTATAACCTTGATGATTCTATAACATGCTTCTGTAAACATGCATGCTTCTGTAGAAATGCATCTTTATGGGGGTGCCTGGGTGGCTCAGTTGGTTGAGTATCTGACTCTTGGTTTCAGCTCAGATCATGGTCTCACGGCTTTGTGGGTTGGAGCCCCACATCAGGCTCTGCACTGGCAGTGGGGAGCCTGTGTGGGATTCTCTCTGTCTCTCTCAAAATAAATAAATAAACTTAAAAGGTGCATCTTTATGCTTTTCAATGAGTTTCTAGGAATCATTTTAACGTATATTAAATTTCTGTTTATATTATAGAAAGTTAAAGATTAGCATAGATATCTATTTATTTAGAGCAATTTGACTCTAGTCCTCTACAACAATTGATATATGTACTGACAGCAATTTGTCTGCTCACTTTTCAGTAGGAATGCAAACCACGTTTGAAAATCCTACAAAAAGCTGATGTAAATCTGTTAGTCTAGGCTGCATCACACCACAGCCTATTGACCTGACACTGACTTATGTAGCAAAAAAAAAAAAAATGTTAGAAATAAATCCTTTTGTGTTAGCCTGTTTTCACACCTGTTCCAGAAGTATTTTAGTCTTAGAAAGTATTTTGAAATCCTATCAGGATGTCATCAAGCAGTCTTTATATCTGATTATGGATTCTTTCTGTGATAGAAATGATTCTATGCCAAGCAATAGTGACTTCTACAGAAAAGTTCAGCTATGAATTTATAGAACTGCATGATTTCCTCTTATTCAACCCCTTTTTTATGATAAAATAATTTGTAAGAAGAAAAATTAACTTGTGTTTATGTAACAAAGGATAATTTAAAAAAATGTAGTTAACTTTAAAATTTTTTATTCAGAGGTAACTGACACAGAACATTAGTTTCAGGCATAAAACATAATGATTTGATATTGTGAAATGTACAGAATGGTGACTAATAATGCTGTATTATATATGTGAAAGTTGCCAACAGAGAAACTTTTAATTCTTCATTGTTAATTACACTTCACTCTTTTAAAAAGCTGGATGCATTCAAACTTATATTAAAATGTCTCTCAGGTGGCTCAGTTGTTTAAACATCTGGCTCGTAAAAAAAATAAATAAACATCTGGCTCTTGATTTGAGGTCAGGTCATGATCTCACAGTTCTTGAGATCAAGTCCCATGAGGGCTGTCAGCATGGAGCCTGCTTGGGGTTCTCTCTTTCCCCCTCTCTCTCTGCCCCTGCCCTACTCATGTGTGCATGCTCTCTCTCAAAAATAAAGAAAGAAACATTTAAATATTTTTTTTAAAAATGTGTCTCTAATAAATACTAACACATATGAATTAATGAGGCACATATTGTTTTCATAAGGTCTATTATTTAAAAAACTAAATTGCCTGCTAATAATTAAACAAGTCTTAAAAATCCCATGCTAATAACAATAAATATTACAATCTTACTTTCAACTTCCCCCTATTAATGGTTTTTTATATATCCTATGTTTCAGAAAGAAATCAAACATGTATATATTCCTTTACTGTAATAACTGCTGCAGCCTAAGATAGAAACACTTATTCTTGCAGAGAATATGCATGCCTGGCTTACCAAGTGACCCTCAAAACTGCTTACTCAGATCCTGAAAGGATTCTAGCATTTTATGTGGATATTAAAAATACCAATATATAATACAGATGACTCCACATCTTGTTTCCCCCCCTCTTAATAATGTAACTCAGATCTATTTATTGACTGCATCATTCTTTGTATAAATGTGTTATCACCTATCTAACCTATTATATTGCCAATTTCAGCTTTTTGCTGTTCACTGCTTTCAAAATATTGCCATAGTAATTTCTCTATACTATTATGAATGTGTATTTACATGTACATTCTTCTCTCTGCCCCCCCCCCCACTCTCACAGGCACATGTACATGTGCAAACATTCCATTATCTATTATATGATATAATTCACATCTTTTGTAAAACATACAGTCTCCAATTTTGAGATGTGGGGTTTTAGAATATGTGACAAAAGTAAACATTTCTGTTACATTTCTATGTAAAAATATTTAGCATCATAAAATAGTCTGCCCCATTTTAACTGATTAGTGTGCACTGTTTTGTTTTGTGTGCTCTGCACTAAAGTTCACCCTAGTCCAAGTTCACTTTCCTAAATCATTATCTTCTCTTAATAGCATCACTCACATTACTAATAAAACAGCTTACTGTGCTTTTTATTTTAATTAGGAAAGCAAATTTTTTGCATTGTGATTCTCTGGAAATGTTCTTAATTAAAGTGCAATATGGTACCTAAAGTAAACAAATTATCTATGTAGTGCAGCAAGTAATTTTATTTTCTGTAGGATAAACTATAGTTACTTTAAAAATAAAAAGGAAAAGATTTAAATAAGGTATATCATAGTTAAATTCTTTGTTTTTAAACATGGCAACCATCAAATTCCGTCTTTAAAAATGATAACATTTTAAACCATAACACTTAAACACTCTGTTATATAAATGATTATATCTAATTTTTAAGCTAGTATGCATATAATAAAATAAATATATTCTAACATGCATTATATAAAAATATCACTGGAAATTAAAATGTTTCAAACTCACCAGAGGAGCTCACTGTTTCAAGAAATCTAATCTTATTTTGTTTTAAAAGCAAAAATAGTTTTACATGTCTTAGTCATTGAGGACTGACTACATGCTTGACAATTCACATTATTTCACTTAACAAGACCATTATCTTTAAAATTACATTCTAACATACCCACTTAGAGGTGAGGAAAAATGGTAAATTGTCCAGTGTCACACAACTAGAAATATCAAAGCTGGTATTTTCATGCATTTTAAAAAATTTTTTTAACACTTATTCATTTTTGAGAGTGAGAGAGACAGAGCATGAGCGAGGGAGGGGCAGAGAGAGAGGGAGACATAGAATCTGAAGCAGGCTCCAGGCTCTGAGCTGTCAGCACAGAGCCCGATGTGGGGCTCGAGGTCCAACGTGGGACTCGAACTCACACACTGCGAGATCATGACCTGAGCTGAAGTCAGACGCTCAACCGACTGAGCCACCCAGGCACCCCTTAATGCATTTTTTAAAATTTTTTTAACGTTTTTTATTTATTTTTGAGACAGGGAGAGACAGAGCATGAATGGGGGAGGGGCAGGGAGAGAGGGAGACACAGAATCTGAAACAGGCTCCAGGCTCTGAGCCATCAGCCCAGAGCCCGACGCGGGGCTCGAACTCACAGACCGTGAGATCGTGACCTGAGCTGAAGTCGGACGTTTAACCGACTGAGCCACCCAGGCGCCCCCCTTAATGCATTTTTTAATTAAAAAATCTACACCCTGAAATAAGCTTTATGTCTTTTGTGTGTCATTCATTTTATATTCCATTTTTTATCTTTACCTAACAAGGTGTTTACAACGCAAATATATTATGAATATAATCTTTTGTGAGTCAATAATAGTCCTTTTTAGATTTTCTAACTTTAATTTAAATGTAAGTGTCTTTTTTCATTAATCCTTTGCTTAGTTTATTTGTCACAATCACTTTGTCACATAAGGGGACAGCATGGACTGTAGCCAAGGGCATGGGCTCAAAATCAGGCAGAGTTTTCAATCCTAGCTCTACTACTTTCTCCCACCCAGCTTTATTGAAATATAATTGACATATAACATAGTGCAAATTTAGGGTATACAACATGATGATTTGATACACGTATATATTGTGAAATGATTACCACAGTAGAGTTAGTTAACACATCCACTCTTTTTTTTTTCCCCTACAGTTTTATTTAAACTTAGTTAACATATAGTGTAGTATTGGTTTCAGGAGTAGCATTTAGTGATTCATCACTTACATATAACACCCAGTGCTCATCTCAACAAGTGCCCTCCTTAATGCCCGTCACCCATTTAACCATCCCTCTGCCCAACACCCCTCCATAAACCCTCAGTTTGTTCTTTATCCTTAAGAGTCTTTTATGGTTTGCCTCTCTCTCTTTCTTTGTTTCTTTTTTATCTTATTTTATCTTATATCTTATTTTACTTTATCTTATTTTATTTTTCCTTTCCTTCCCAAATGTTCATCTGTTTTGTTTCTTAAATTCCACACGTGAAGGAAATCATATGATATTTGTCTTTCTCTGACTGACTTATTTAGTTTAGGATAATACATTCTAGTTCCATCCAAGTTGTTGCAAATGACAAGATTTCATTCTTGCTAATATTAGTAATATTCCATTGTATATATGCCACCTCTTCTTTATCCATTCATCAGTAAATGGACATTTGGGCTCTTTCCATAATTTGGCTATTATTGAGAGTGCTGCTATAAATATTGGAGTGTAGTTGCCCCTTCAAATCAGTATTTTTAGATAAATACCTAATAGTGGAATTGCTGGATCTTAGGGTGGTTCTATTTTTAACTTTTTGAGGAACCTCAATACTGTTTTCTAGAGTGGCTGCACCAGTTTGCATTCCCACCAACAGTGTGAGAGAGCTCCCCTTTTTCTAAATCCTTGGCAACATCTCTTGTCTCCAGAGTTGTTCATGTTAGCCATTCTCAAAGGTATGAGGTCATATCTCATTGTGGTTTTGATTTATATTTCCCTAATGATGACTGATGTTGAGCAATCTTTTCATGTGTCTGTTAACCATTTGTATGTCTTCTTTGGAGAAATGTCTGTTCATGTCTTCTGCCCATTTCTTAACTGGATTATCTATTTTTTGGGGTGTTGAGTTTGATAAGTTCTTTATAGATTTTGGATACTAGCCCTTTATCTGATATGTCATTTGCAAATATCTTCTTCCATTCCATTGGTTGCCTTTTAGTTTTACTGATTGTTTCTTCCACTGTGCAGAAGCTTTTTATCTTGAAGTCTCAATAGTTCATATTTTCTTTTCTTTCCCTTGCCTTTGGTGACATGTCTAGTAAGAAGTTGCTATGGCTGAGACCAAGAGGTTGTTGCCTGTGTTCTCCTCTAGGATTGTGATGGCTTTTTGTCACACATTTAGGACTTATATCCATTTTGAGTTTATTTTTTGTGTCTATGGTGAAAGAAAGTGGTCCAGTTTCATTCTTCTGCATGTTGCTGTCCAGTTTTCCCAACACCATTTGTTGAAGAGACTCTTTTTTCCCATTGGATATTCTTTTCTGCTTTGTTGAATATTAGTTGAACATATAGTTTTGGGTCCATTTTTGGGTTCTAAATGTCAGTGTCTTTATATTATTCATCAGATAGTATAACTTGAGATATTTATTCTAGTGAGCAAGTATTCACTCTTTTCTGTGTTTTTTAAGTCAAAGCAAATTAAGCTCCACTTAGTAATGTACTAGAGCCCAGAATATATGACTACAATTTTCAGGTGAGCTGGGTGTTAAAATATTTTTTTAAATGACAGAGAAAATATGTATTTAATCTTCTGTTCTTGTTATTGGATAGTTGAGGAATCTACTGTTTAATTCTTAGCAATAGTTTAGTTGTGAATATATTTCCAAATACATAGATAAAGTACTAATAAGTAGAGAAAGTAGCATAAAATGAATTATACCTTTTTTTATAAGGAGGATTACAAGATCATCTCATTATACTGCACATGAGAAAATAAGTTACCTGTCAGAGAAATGATTGTCTAATGGTTGTTAATATATAGTTATACTATGTCATTAGTTATAGTTTTTTCCTGAACTCCCTCTGCTTTTATAATAAAGAGATATCTTCTGCCTGCATTCTAAATATCCAAACAAGTTAATGTTAAAATTGGTGTATTCTTATTGGCTTGGGGAGAAATACTGTTCATCTATGAATAGTTACAGTGGATTGGTAAGTGCTAAAATGTGAGACAGTGTAGATGCTAGAAACAGACCATCAGACTTTCCTTAGTACTATTTCTCCCCACTCCCAGTCACATGAGTGGATTTAATCATATGGAGAGACAGCACAGGCCAGAATGGAAACCTTTGGAGCTGCCTATTCACACATTTAAAAGCTATTAAACAGTTGTAAAAGCAAATTCTTTTTTCTATCACTTTTCTTCTCTTTGGAACCAAAGTTGTTTCTGGACACAGTCAGTAACAATTATCAATAGATTCTTGTGAGCATGATATCTTGGAGCATATAGGAAAAGATAATTGAAAGGTAGCAAAATACAAAAGAAGAAAAGAAGGAAGAGGAGGAGGAGAAAAGAAAGAAGGGGAGAAGGATAAGGGAAAAGAAGAAAAGAGGGAGAAGGAAGTGAAGGAAAAGATGAAAGAGAGAGGGGAGAGGAGGAGAAGGAAAAAGAAAGAAGCAGCAGCTTACAATAGATCATCAGGACCATACATCAAGTAGGTCCATTCATGTAATAAAAATGGGTTGAACTTATTTATTTTAAATAATACTCATTAAACAAAATGAAATGAAATAAAGGGCTAGCAATAATGGAAGGATAAAATATGCAATGGCAAAAAAAATAAACAAAAAGAAAGAAGAGATTGTTATATTGTTATCATATAAAAAGAACTGAAAGTACAAAGCATTAAATAGGAAAAGGAGTTATTTTACATTGGTAGGAATGCATCTATAAAGAAAAGAGGTTATTCTTGAATTTGTATGCACCAAATAATATGGGATTAAAATAAACTTTGTTTAAAAATCCAGGAGCAATGTGTAGATAAACTGATAAAAATGTAAACCATAGTATGAGACTTTAATAAAACAGTTTAAGCAAAATAATGAAAAAATATGAATTGATTTAAACTACAGCCTTATCATTCATGGTTTAGAATGTGTATCTCATAGTTCTTAAAAATTATTTTAAGAATCTGTAGGGACATTGTTTATTTTAGCAAATATTAGAGGAAAAATTGAAGTCTAAAAATAGAGGAGAATTTATAGATATTACATTAAAACATCCTGAACAACAGCTTCCTAGAGACCTAGTAACATGGAAAAAACTTGCATTTTATTTTAAGAAAAAATATTAGGTTTGTCTTTGATATCCTAATGTGTATTAATTATGTATTAATACCTTGCAAAAAGATTGAAATCCACAGGTGACTCTGGAATTATTTTTGTATTTTTATTTTTATAGTTCCCAAATGACCTATGATATACAGCTTCGGTAATCAGAAGCCAAAAACACATTTTTAAGAATAAACTTAATTTTGTATTTATTTTTAATTTTTAAAATTTTTTTTTGAAAATAAACATTTTAATTGAAATTCCATTTGCATAATTTGACACATGATGTGGAGAGTGTTTTATAAGAGCCTTTTGTTGAAATTTTAATTATGTAGATATGAGGTACAAAGAATTGATGAAAGTTGTAATAGCTTCATCTTGGTCCATGAGCTCTAGCTCTTACAAAACATTTCACACACACACGTAATCCCCCTGTGCACTTCACATTTGGGTCTGGTAGTTTTGCCTTGAGCTCCAAATGAATAGTTTTTTTTCTTTTCTTGTTCCATTGGTTAGTTTGAGAGAACCCTTAAAATGAATATTTACAAACATTGCTTGGCTTGCTTAGGCAGCTACCTATTACTTTAAGAATGGGACTCCTGTTGCTGCCAGGTTGAGTTGCTGTGGAGAGCAAGGATGAGAGGCAAAATTGCAGCTTTTAAATATTTTTAGAAAAGAAGGAGTCGACTTGCTGACATCAGGCACTGCAATCAATCCCCATCATCTTTTCATTCTCAGGAATACGTGGGGAAAAAGACCATTTCAAAGCTAAATTGATGTTTCACTATTGAACAAGAATTTAAAAGCTCTTTGCCGACCAGATTCTTATTTCTTTTATTTATCTTGGACATTGAAAGTAGAGTCAATATAAAATTGTTTAATGTAGAAGGCCTTCCTTAAGGATTCTTAATCATCTCCTTCTATTATTTCAATTCCCCTGTAGCGCAGTAACCATGTCTATCTTAAACGACCATAATAATAATTGGTCTTCCAGAGAGCCATATACTAATATCATAGCGATATAGTAGTAAATAATAATAATTAAAAATAGGAATTTTTGGCTAACATTAAAGAAGATATTTTTCATATCAAGATATTCAGCCATCACAATAGATAAAATATATAAAAATAATGTGTACGTGCACTGTAATGAGTTACAATATCATAAACTAAATCACTAAGAAACTAATAGTACTAACCATCTAGGTTACATAATTTTAACTGACTCTGTAAACAAGGTGGCTAAAATAAAAATCAAATGGTAACAGCAAGAAATATTTTTAAAATCGTCAAAATACATTATTTTACAATTGAGTTTCTAGAATGATTAAGCATTATCATTAACATGTAGATGGAATGGAGCAGGGAGGGATTGATAAGATGGCAAATTTTTGCTTCATGGTAAAATATGTAGTAAAGACATTTTGGAAATACATATAAGTGTTTTAGGAAGTTATGGCATCTACTGGAAAAAGGTGTGTAGATGTAATAGAATCAAATGCATAGCAGACACAATTGAGGGAAATAACATACTGCGTCGAAATAATTGTGCACATTGACTCAACCATGGAGCAAGCTTCGTTTAGCCTTTTGCAGGTTTATTTTTTATATGTATTCAGTGGGTAGTTTCTGGCAGCTAGTGGTTTCTGGAAGATGGAATGAATTAAGGGTACCTACTCAGATGGCTTAAACTTTTTAATAGTGTTTGTGAAGACTTTAAAGTGTGTTCATTCACCTAGTTTCCAAATAGCCTTTCCCGTCTTTGTTTCCTTCTGACTAGAATTACCTCCCTGAAATTTGCATTTTGAAGAGATGGCCCTCAGTTTCTACATAAGACTAAGTAAAACATTCACATCTCAAAGGCACAGAGAAACAATGCAAGTTCCTCCTAGAAGGTGTATTGTTTCCTAAATCCAAAATTATTACAATACTTATGAGCTTTTTGAGATGAATAGGGACTGGTAGAAAAGTGGCCTTTTTCTCTTCTTGTGAAAGCTCAGTTTATAGGACAGCTGTTTTTAATTCTTTAAAGAATTGGGTTACAACCTGAATGCAATCAAGGGACTGAGACAATCACCCCACTATATTATCTTCAACTATACTTGAAATCAAAAGATTCCTGTGTTCTAGATTTAGAGCTATTTGTCTTTGGAATGTTTTTCTCTCTGGGTACATTGTTTCATTTAGCTAAGGCTACACACATAGCTAGGTTGCCTTCCCTTGTCTTGAGGTTTTTCATCACATTCCTCAGGGAGGGGCTCTACCACACAGAAAGCCAAACCATATTCTCAGAATGCATGACAAGACAAGTAAGCCACCATAGCTGTCTCTGTGAGAGAAAAAGCAGATAACCAATAAGAAACAACGTGACATTTTACCTTCCTTTCTCTACAGGGCAAGATCCAAGAGGACTGACTCTGGTAAGAATTCTCATGTTTCACAGACTTCTGCCAGTATTCCCAGGCTCCAGAAAGAGTGAGTTAAGTAGAGTGTGTAACTCCAGTATGTACCAGAATTTCATGAGGTTCTCCATTAATTTTAATTTTAGTTTTCCCTGGGCTGCTTATGGGAATAACTCATGGCAATTTACCAGAGAATCCCTCAGCGTCACATCAGCCCTAGGAGGCCATCTGGGGCCTTCCTTTGAGATGTGGGGGTGTTCAAATTGGTGTGGAAGGATTTGTATAAAATCTTCAAAGACAATCTTTCTTCCAATGTCAAAATTGATTGCAAATGAGACCTCAGTTTCTGGGCCAGTGTTTTGATGATGGAACCCAAGTAAGGTGCAAAGTGAGAGGCCCAGGTGTTGTTTTAGGTTTCTGGTCTTGGAGCCGCTGTAATTTTAAGGCTACTAACTTTGTGGACTCTTGTTTATGATCTTGTATGTCTCTGCAGAGTGGAAAGGCAATTAAGATGGACTTTTAATAGACTGAATATTCAAGTAAAGGAAAGTAGAAAGATGCAATAGGAATCACATCAATCTTACAGTCTTTGGGGTACCTCTTGTGGCTTTCACTTTTCATTAGTCTTCTGCAACGAATCTTCTAATGAAGCTCTCTTAGAATCTTGAAGCCTTTTGGAGTCTTCTGCATAAAATAGGTAGCCCATTCTATTTGATTTTAGGAACACTTGTTTTTAATTGTACTTCTCTAATGAATGATTTTGTCTAATTGGAATATGTCCCATAATGGCCATTGTAATTCTAGATTGTCTTAGTAAGACTTTACCAGTTTTGTAGGTATCTACAGCTTCCAGAGAAACAGTTCTTTGACATATAAGCAGGTATGCTGGAAGGAAGCACTTTCAGTTCCTTGAAACTTGATGATTCCATTTCTTTAGCTAGGGCTTGGCTCTCTTGTAGCCAAATTAACACCTAAGAGGAATGTGCTACTGGGTTGGTGATATTGTGGTGTTCTACAGTGTGCCTTTTGCATGGAAATTTTCTTGAGGTTGCTAGGTGATTTAGTATCAATTTAACCCATTCTATGATTAACGTATCCTAGCACAAGACTCTATAGAGTTAGGTGGCTCGTACTCTAACAGTTTTTAAGTGCTTGATTCAGGCCCATCAAATGTGACATTGGCTTCCATGAGCAATAGATCTACTGTTTCTTTCATGAGAAGTTTTGTTTATAGTGTGGATGACCTGATGGTTTTTAATAGTGTGAGTGACTTGATTCTACTTAGATTTTGATGTGCCATTGGTCAAACATTCTGAATTTCTTGTTTTAATTTATTTCCTCAAGTTCTCCAATGGTTTATGCTGTGGACTTACCTCAAAGGTTTGTGAGTCCCCCTAATGACTGCAATCCATTGCACTCATTGGAATTCCTTCTTCTTGAGTCTCCTAATGGCTGCCACTCACTGTCAAATCCTAGTATAATTATTCCAGAACTTTTCCAGGATCCCAGAACTTTCCTGGGAACTTTAAAAAACTTTGAAAACTTCCTGGAGAATAAATATGTAATTTTGCAGGTTTTTTAAAAACACAAACAGGGTAGAATCAATATAGTATTGTCACAATCAGATGGCAGTTGGTTATATTGTCTTTGTGCTTGATCTTTTTGTTTTATAAGTAAAAACTTAGTTTTAAACAGCCAATAGCTGGTTATGTTTTAGAAAGCATGATTAGATTAATTCTTTAATGGTGGCTTCAAGTTCTTCCTTGTAGCTCTAGAAAATCCACTCAACCTTTTGTAACTTTTTTAAAAACTGGAAGGTTTGCCATTTGACTTTGCACTCTGAAAGCAACGTTTCAAGCAAAGAAAAAGAGTATTTATATATAAATATAATAATAACATAATATAAATATGTACATTAAAAAAATAAAGTTTGTTTGGATCAGAATGCTGCACACAGGGCGTGAAGCTTAAATCTGAGAGTGGCTCACCCACAGCCCTTGGTACTGATGAGAGGAACAATAAGCTAAAAGGGGTCAGTGTGCATCTCATCTCATGGACTGTTAGCAGTCAGCTTCCCATCCTACTAATTGTTACCAATACCAAAGACTTAAAAAATGATAAAAGAAGACCATTTAGGTGATACAAACAAACTTTATTTAACACTTCATGAAGCAGTCTTCATTCACAGAACTGCTGAACTGTCTTTACTGAAGAACATAAATGAGTATATACAGTAAAATGATGTAATTAAAAAATCACCAATTAGGAAACAGTAATGTAAAAAATTGATTTAGGCAAGTATCCATCGACAGACACTGAGCCATTGTGTGAATAGTTGCTGGGAAGCAGATATTCATTAGCAGATATTCATGCGGTTGGAAAACATCAGGCCAGATTAACAACTAGCATGCCCATAATTCATAAAAACAGACATTATGTCTCTTGATGTTATGCAAAGGAATGTATACATTCCTTGTAATGTGGTTTAAATCGTTTGTAAATGGTTTGATCTAAGTATGATCATGAGATAACAAAGAGAATGATTTAAATTGTGGAACATTTTATACAAGTGGCCTGGATGCTTCAAAAGTATCAGTGTTATGAAAGACAAAGTCAAGAAAATTAAAAAAAGACTAAAGATGCGTGCAACCAAATACAGTGTATAATTTTTGGTGGAATCTTGTATTAAAACAAGGTTGGCAGTTCATTTTATGAACTGTTAGATAACTTATATATGGATTACATTTCGTATAATATTATTGAATCAAAGTTAAATTCCTTGGTATGGAAATGGGACTGTGGTTATGTAAAGGCAAGTGATCTTAAAGGCAAGAGGATGAAATATTTAGGAATGAGTACCATCATGTCAATGATTGACTTTTGAATATATAGCAAAGGAGAAAGAGAAAACATATTTGCCAAATGTTAACAACTGTTGAATCCTAGTAAAGGGTAAATGAATGTCATTAAAACATGGCTTTTACTATAACTTTTCTTTAGGTTTGATACTTTTGAAATTAAAAAAAATAGGGCAAGTAATCAAAAACAGACAAAATACAGAATTTTATACATTCCTAAAAGTTGTATCTTCATGAAACCCATCCATTTCGTTACCAAAGACTTGTCTTTTATAATGAATTTAATATAAGCAAAGACTTATATATGATTCCAAAGTTTTAAGAGACATTTAAGAATCTTATTTTCATGGGGCGCCTGGGTGGCTTGTCAGTTAAGTGTCAGACTCTTGGTTTCAGCTCAGGTAATGATCTCATGGTTTGTGGGTTTGAGCCGCACATTCGGCTCTGCACTGACAGTGTGGAGTCTGCTTGGGATTCTCTCTCTCCCTCTCTCTCTCTCTCTCTCTGTCCCTCCCCCACTTGCTCCCTCTGTCTCTCTCTCCCAAAATAAATAAGTAAAAAAAAAAGAATCTTTTTTCACAACAGTCATAAAGTAGAAATCAATTCTCACAAACATAATAACCCCTCTTCTTACATTAGCCTTTACAATTTACCTTTCCATGTTTCATTCGAATATGAAAAAGGTTATGGCCTTGTGCACAATTCCTTTTAATCTTTATGTGAATTTAGGAATATACTCAGTTCTTTTAATTATATGAAACAAATTCATTCAAATAATGAATGAATGTTTTCATAGTAGTTTTGGTAGTATAAGACTGGAATTAGATTTTAGCTGAGAGTAGAAGGAGACAATTCCCAATCTATACTCAAAATAATGTATTATTTCTTAGAGTAACAGAAAATAAGAAATGACAAAGAGAAAATAGCTATACACTTCAAACCATGACAGCTTTGCAAATGGCATAACAAAGTTAAAAGTATAAAGAAAATTGTAATGTTCAGATGTACAGTGAGAAGTCATTACTTATAGTCTTTTGAAGACAAAGTTTGCTTTGTGTATTTTGAAAGAGAAAAAAACTGTTTGGTACTATCCTTTTGCTTACAAACTGAGTGCTAATAATACTCCTTTTACTGACAATTGAGAGATTACACTGTGAAAATCTGTGATAGGATTGTGAGAAAGCTTAACATGTTCACTTATTTAGACCATTAAAATAATGAAAATATCATCCTTTCGTACAAAAGATGGGTACACTTGAAGCCACAACTTTTTTTCCTTCTTTTCAGAGTGGCATCATTCTTAAAAATGTTATCTCCTTCGAAAAGGTAAGCAATGCACACGAGTTTTAGAAAATACAGGCTCACATCACAGAACTGTAATCAAAGTCAACAATTTTGTACTGATTGGCATGAAAGTTTGAGTGTTAAGCTGATTCTTCTGTTGGAATCGTTTGATCACAGCAGCACTCTGCTATATTAGGCTTTCAAATTAAATGGTCGTAAGTACTCTCCTTACTGTATTGCAACATTCATGTTAATCTACTGACACTAAATATAAGCTCATTTGGCTCCTACTGGAACGGTATTTTTAAAACCGTGGGTCACAGTCTGATGGCATCAACTTTATGCATTGAGACTAGCATTTATAAATAATAAAGCAGGGTAGGATAAAACAGACCATAATACTTGTACATGTGTCACAAGAAGCAGACATAAATATTGTTAGTGAATGAGTGTGTGTATTTATGTGTGTAATTTTGCAATATAAAATGTCATGCTCTTGGTTTCAGTTTATTTATTTGTTTTTTAAGTTTATTTGTGTGAGAGAGAGAGCAGGCTCATGAATGGGGGAGGGGCAGAGAGAGAGAGAGGGAGAGAGAGAATCCCAAGAAGGCTCTATATGGTCAACGTAGAGCCTGATGTGGGGCTTGAACCCACAAAACCATGAGCTTATGACCTGAGCCAAGATCAAGAGCCAGATACTTAACCAATTGAGCCACCCACACACACCAACTCTTGGTTTCAATTTTAAAAAGTTGAAGGCAATGACTTGAATTTTCAAAGAGTGTAATAGAGGCTGCTACTTTCAGGAATTTTACTACATAATAGCAAATTTTAATGAAACATATTTCCAAGCACAGCAAGATTTAACTTACCAGTCTTACTAAAATAAAAATGGTGTTTTTATAAATATGTTATTAATGTTTTCTCATGTGGAAAATATATGCTTATCACAAACAAACCTAGAAGAAGTAGAAAATCTGATTATGAGTCAAATTGAGCATCTTATATTCAAAAGACATTTGTATTTTATTGTGGACTCTTTAGATTATTTAAATATTTAATTGTTTTTCTAGTAGGTGGTTAATACTGATTTATAAAAATTTAGATACTTATATATCCTATATTTTACAAATATTTTCCCAATTTTTCTGTAGTGTTTGAGTTTGTTTATTCAGACATTTTCAAAGTATATGTAGTGAAATTTATTATGTCAATTGCTTCTGGATTTGTCTCTTTAAGGCCTTTTCATACTTATGATACCTATTCAGTACCTATATTCTATCTTTTTCTTAAAATACGAGTATCCTACTAGTATAAACCTTATTAAATCATGGTAGATTTATAGAATATTTTAATAACACATAGAGCTAGTCTTTTAATACATTAACATTTTAAATATGTTTCTGGCTAGTTCTGCTCATTTGTTTTTTATTTTCTAATAATTAAAAAAGTGTTTTTAGAAGTTTAGCATAAAAGTGGATGAAATTAAAACTGTATAGTTTGATGATTATTCTAAAAAGACTCAGATGATAGCTGAACAAAGCTTAAAAAAAATAAGTAATCAAAGATCAAGGTATAAGGCATTACTAACACACTGTAGGAAACAAATATTCTAATACCTATAGTAGATTATTTCTGACTGCACAGGAATGTTATGAATATGGAATAAGCAGTATGAGTTGGGCCTCTTCTGCCTAACATGATGTCTGTGGAATCTATATATGCTGTTGTGTCTTGCATGATTTTGGTCATTTTCATTGCTTTATGAAATTGCATTAAGTGACTATCCCAAATGTGAACTGGCATATGAATTAAGTGTACGAATTTCATGAAGAGTATTGTTATGGACATTTTTTGTATATTGTATATTTTTTATTTTGATATTGTTTCTCCTTGGGTTAGTTTTGGTAATTTGTGTTTTTCAAGAATTTGTCCTTTTTTCATTTAAATATTCAGATAATATTGGCATTTAGATAGCATTTTCATTCTCAAATCCCAGGGTTCATTGCTTGGACCTGGTCTAGTCTTCATCTTCACTCATTCTCCTATGGTAATAGTCCCCAAATTCCTTCTGTAGTCTGGAACTCTTCTTTGCATAAAAGAACTACCTGCTTATTCTAAATCTCTACTTGGACGTCTAAGAATCTCAGACTTAACAAGCTCTGAATTTAAACTCTATTTCCCCCCAATTTTTTTTTCTTTCTCAGATGTCATCTCAGCAAACAGCAACTTTCTTTCAGTTGTTCAGGCTAAAACCTTGAGATCATCTTTTTTTTTTTTCTTTTTTTCTTGTTTCCCCTCATACCTCGTAGCAATCTCTTGGCAATATCCGTTGACTATTTTCAGAAAACAACCTCTACTTCTTCTTCCATTGCAGGCACTCTGGCCCAAGTCAAAGTCCCTTTTTGCTGTGATGATTGTGATAGCCCTTTGGTAACTCCTCATCCTTCTCCACCTCCTCTTCCTCTCTCTTCCCTCTTCCGTTCTTTTTCTTCTTCACCTTCTCCTGTTTTTCCTCTTCTCTTCCCTTCTTTCTGTGCCTTCTCCTCCACCTCTTTTCATTTCCCCCCATCTCTCACATCATGTATTTCAGTCTTCTACCCAAAACCCTTCAAAAACTCTCTTCTTAATCATTTTAAGAGAGAAAAGCCTTAAAGTGGTCCACATTACAGCTATATGATTTCCAGGTTTTTTTTTTTTTTTTATTACATTAGCCTCATCTCTTCTAATTATTCTTTCTTACTATTCCGCAAAAGACAGAACATGTACCTGTTTTAGAATCTTTTTCACTTGATTTTCCTTTGCTCAAAATATTTTTTTCTTGATCCACATGAATCAAATATTCCTCCATGAATTTCTGTATTGTATTTAAATCATAATCCCACACCAGACACGCCATAGTTCCTTCTCTGATTTACTTTTCTTATTATCTACATGGCATATTTTAACGTACTGCATACTTATATAGTATGTGTGTATGTATATATTCATTTATTTTTCACTTATTTATGTTTTTGTTTTTCTGTATCACAAGTGAGAACATAAGTGCCTTGATAGGAAGGATTTGGGTTGTATTTTCAGGACATAAAAGAACATCTAACACATGGTAGACGCTTAACAAACATGTGGTAAATGAACATTTTGGAATAATGTATAAAGTACTTCTTTTAGAATGGTTTGTGAGGCAGGGCATTTATGCTAAATTCTCCATATTTTGAAATCTAGAAATGTCTTTGTTTTGCCCTAAATTGTGAAAGAGTATTTCTGTGTAGACAACTAAAATGTTGGGATTTACTCTCAGCTCTTTGAAGATTTTATTCTATTCTTTTCTAAATTCCTTTTTTTTTTTGAAGCTTTTGGTTGTTTATTTTAAAGGATCTGTCTTTTATCACCAGGTACTTTTAAAATCATCTCTATTTTATTGGAAATTTTATAACTCCATGTCAATGTGTTAAAATACAGATTTAAAAAAAATATACTGTGCTTTTAGTTTCCACTTATCCATGTCTTTATTACCTAAAAATTGCACAGCTATGATCTATCATCCCTTTAATTTTTTCTTCTGCTCCATCTATATTTTCTATTCTTTTTTAGGTATTTTGATTAAATAAACACTAGAATTTTTAGTTCAACACTTCATATGTATTAAAATGACCTTAATATTTTACATCTGTCTCCGTATATTTTGTTCTATGGTAGAATACAGTTTATAAATTTTCTGATTTTTTTCAACAACTCTACTTTTATTATTGAATGTTTATTGATTGTTTACAAAAATACACCTCACCATGTTAAATTAGCTTTTGATATCTCATTTTTTCTGATTGCAAATTTTATTTCATTGAATATTTAATATGTAATATTTTTATATTGTTTTTGATACTTTTATATGTGAAATTCTTGTGTTATGATTGCATTTGATTTCTGTCTTCTGACTTTCACTTGTAGTTATTTGTTTCACTACCAATTTTAAAGATCTTTGTGTATGGTCCTATATTTAGTTTATCTTGTTGAATGGAAAACATGGTGGGAAATAAATCCAGTAACTCTGAGGCCTTTTACATAGCAAAATTACTAGGGTTCTAGAAGTGTGGATCATGTCAAAATACTCCTGTTAAGTGAAAGATAAATTGTTGCATCTGGCCACTATAGGCAAAAAGAAGCACAATTCCCGGTGTATCTCTTTGGATATTGGAGGCAACGTCTTCATCATTTGGATGTGTTATACTGTCCAATTTACTGAGTGACCTGAAAAGCTGCTAGATTTGAGTGGGGCCCAGAACATAAGATGGCTTTGCTACAGGTCCATCCTGCCTTGAAAACTGCTCTGCCACTTGGGCCATGTGATGCAGTAGATTCAGTGGTGCTTGAAGTGTCAGTGGCAGATAGGGAGGCTGTTTGTAGGTTTTGGCAGGCCTTTGTAGGTGAATTGCAGCACGGGCCCTTAGGATTTTAGAGCAGAGCCCTACTATCCTCTGGATAACTACTCTCCTTTTGAGAAACAGTTCTTGACCTGCTACTGGGTCTGAGGAGAGACTGAATACTTAAACTTAAGCCATCACATTACCATGTGACTTAATCTGCCCATCATGTAATGAGTCTTATTTCACCTCCTTAAAGTCGGGCATTCACAACCATGCTACATCATCAAATAGAAGTGGTATATAACATGATATGGCCTGAAGGCGTGAGAAAGTTACCTGAGAAGTGGTCCAAAGGCCCATGGCCTCACTTCTGCTGTGCTACATTCTCTCAGCCTGCAACCATGGCCTCATGGGGATTTGCCTATGATAAACTGACAGAGAAAGAGAAGACTTAGATTTGACTTAAAGATGTTTCTGCAAGATATATAGCCAACACCTGATGGTGAACAGCTTCCACACTACAACCCCTGTCTTGGAGATCTCTGAAGGATGGTAATGAAGGGAAATCTTCCCTGTGGGCAGAACTTTAAGCAGTGCACCTAATTTTTCACTCTGCTGGGAAAGAGCAGTGGACTGACATGTGATTATACATTGATTCATGGGTTGTTCTCAATGGTTTGACTGAATGTCAGGGACTTAGAAGAAACACAATTGGAACATGTAATCTCTCTGAATGGGCAAAAAACAGGAAAACATGTGTGTCCCACATGAATGTTTACCAAAGAGTGACTTCTGAAGAGGAGGATTTTGATGATCAAGTGGAGAGGATGACCTATTCTATATATACCTGTCTTCATCTCTCTCCAGCCAATGTCATTGCCCAATGAGCTTATAAACAAAGTGGTCCTTGTAGCAGGGACAGAAAGTATGCATGGCTTCAGCAACCTAGAATTCCATTCACCAAGGCCAACCTGGCTCTGGCCACCGCTAAGTGCTCAATCTGCACCAACAAAGACCAATGCTGAGTCTTCTACATGGTATCATTTCCTTATGTTTATCAGGTAGCTATTTGGTGGTAGGTTGATTATTTAAGACACTTCTATGAGGGTAAAGGTGGCATTTTGTTCTTATAGGAATAGACACTTCTTCTGGATATGGGTTTGGCTTCCTTGCATGCAACGTTTCTGCTAAAACTACCATCCATGGACTTACAGAATGCCTTATTCACTGTTCTTGATATAGCACACAGAATTGTTTCTGATTAAATAACTCGCTTTGTTGCAAAAGAAGTGAGGCAATGGTTGGGGTGCTTGGGTGGTTCAGTTGATTAAGCATCTGACTTTGGCTCAGGTCATGATCTCACAGTAGGTGAGTTCGAGCCCCACATCGGGCTCTGTGCTGACAGCTCAGAGTCTGGAGCCTGCTTCCAATTCTGTCTCCCTTTCTCTGCCTCTCCCCAACTCATGCTTGCTCTCTGTCTCTCTCTGTCTCTCTCCCTCTCTCTCTCTCTCTCTCTCTCTCTCTCTCTCTCCCCTCTCCCTAATTGCCAATGAGGCAATGGGCTCGTTATTATGGAATTTACTGGTCATACCATGTTCTCCAATGTCTGTAGCTTTCTTGATTGAATGGTGAAATGACTTTTGAATACTTCTTTACAGTCTAGCTAGGTGACAATACCTTGAAAATTTGGTTAAGATTTCCCAGAAGGCTATGTATGCTCTGAATAAGCTTCCAGTATATGGTGGTGTTTCTCCCATAGCTAGGATCCCCAGGTCTAGGAATCAAGGAGTGGAAATGAGGAGTGGTACTACTCACTATTTTCCCTAGTGACCCTCTAGCAAAATTTTTTGCTTCCTCTTCACAGTATCTTAGGCTTTACTGGCCTTAGAAGTATTAGTACTAAAGGGGTGAATGTTTTCACCAGAAGACCCAACAATGATTCCCTTGAACTAGAAATTAAGAATAATACCTGGTCATTTTGAATTCCTTGTGCCTCTGAATCAGCAGGCAAAGAAGGAAGTTACAAAGAAGGGATTCTTCTTGATTACCAAGAAGAAATTGGACTACTACTCCACAGTGGAGATGACGAAAAGTATATCTAGAATGCAGGGGATTCCTTAGGGTGTCTCTTAGTGTTTCAGTGCCCTGTGATTAAGGTTAATGGAAAACTACAACAGTCCAATCCAGGCAGGACCAATAATGACCATGACTCTTCAGGAAAGATGGTATGGGTCACCCTACCAGTTAAAGAATCACACTCAGCTGAAGTGCTTCCTGAAGGCAAAGAGAATAGTATAACCATATGACACGTAATGGCAATAAAGACTAATTTTTATGAGTATTTCCTAAAAATTCCTTATTTTGTCATGAATGTGTATATCATATATCTTTGTTTTCTTCCCTCTCTTATTCCCTTATCAGGTAACCTAAAATGTATTGACTTTATATCATAGTATTAACTGTTGTTAATTTTATATCATAATGCTATTATTTATCAAGGGGAAGAGTAAACATCATTCAAGCACTTAACATCTTGGGACTTCATGTGTTTTTGGTTGTACATAGGATAGTATCATGTTAGTATCATGTTAGGGATGGACTTGTGATGGTTAATTTTATGTGTCAACTTGACTGAACCATGGCGTGCCCAGATATTGTCAAGTGTAATCCTGATTTAGTCTGTGAGGATCTTTCTGGGTGAGACTAACGTTTGAATCAGTAGACTAAGAATGGATTGCCCTCCTAAGTATGGGTTGATCTTATACAGTCAGTTGAAGACCTGAATAGAACAAAAAGGCTAACTTTCCCATGAATTACAGGGAAATCTTTCTGCCTAACTACCATTGACTGGAATTTTGGGCTTGAATTGACATATTGGCTTTTTCTGCTTTTGGACTTGAATGGAAATATCAGCCCTTTCTGGTTGTGAAAGAGAGTGCAAGCCTCCTAGCACTCAGACTGGAACCACACTATAGGGTCTCTGGATTGTCAGCTTACTGACTGCAAATCTTGTGATTTGTCAGCCTCTATGATTGTATGAGTCAGTTTTTTATAATAAATTTCTTTCTCTCAATCTCTCTCACTATGTATAGACACCCTGCTGGTCCTGTGTCTCTAGAGAATTTCTAATACACTGATTGTAATTATATATATTTGGGTTATGTGATATTGTTCCATGAGCTGATGATATATATAAATACAAATATATTTATTTTATATATATATATATATATATATATATATATATATTCTGTATATATAAACATATCACTATATAAACATATATATTCCCCATATTATATAATTTCTGTTGATCTGTCTTCAAGTTCAGGGAATCTTTCCTCAGTCATTAGTATTATTTTCTCATCCAGTGAGTTTTATTTCATATATTTTTTTGTTTTGTTCTGTTTTACAATTTCTCAGCAGTTTGATTTTTATGGTCTCTATTTCTTAATTCAGTGTTTCTATCTTTTCATTATTTGTGACCATATAGATCTATAACTATTGTGCTTCACTTGAATACATTTCACAGGTAATGTGTTTTCACAAACTGAAGATTTGTGGCAATCTTGTGTTGAGCAAGTCTATCAGCACCATATTTTCCAACAGCAATTGCTCACTTCATGTCTCTGTAATATGTTTTAGTAATTCTCACAGTATTTTAAACTCTTTCATTATTACATTTGTTATGGTAATCTGTTATCAGTGGTTATGACTCATTGAAAAGTCAAATGATAGTTAATCTTTTTAGCAATAAAGTATTTTTTAATTAAGGTATGTTCATTGTTTTTTAGACATAATGATATTGTTTACTTAATGGACTATAGAATAAACATAACTTTTATATACACTGGGAAACCAAAACAAAAGCCATTTGACTTGTTTTATTGTGATATTTGCTTTATTGGGGTAGTCTGGAACCAAACATACTGTATCTACAAGGTATGCTTATATTTTCCTTTATATCTTTAAACATAGTTATAATAGCTGCTTTATTATCCTTGTCTGCAAATTTCAACATCTAGGTAACACAATATTATCTTTTGTTTAATGTCCTTTCCTCTCTGAATTAATTATGTCTTTCTATTTCTTTAGATTTCAACTAATTTTGGATTGTTTCCTTGGACATTGCAATGGATATTTTTAGCAACTATAGATGATCTTATGACTTTCTGATGACTATTTTATTACTATTATTATTTATTATTATTATTATTATTATTAATTGCTTTCAAGAGTAGAATTCAGTGATTCATCACTTACATGTAACACCCAGTACTTATCACAAGTGCCCTCCTTAATCCCCATCACACATTTGGCCCATCTCCCACCCACCTCCCTCCATCAACCCTCAGTTTGCTTTCTAGTTAAGTCTCTATTTTTTTTCAACTTATTTTCAAAGACCTATAATTTCACTGAGCTTGATCTATAAAACACCATTTCTCCTTTTAGCCTGAGTTGAGTTTTCCCTATGAATGAGTGTTTCAGAGATTAGCCAGGGATTTAGACAGAGAAAATTTATGGATCCCCTCTCACTTTTCCTTTTGGTATTTCCCCTCTTACGTTAAGTGGCTGCATTTTTACTAAATCCTGTCCTATGTTCTCTCATGTCAGTAGGACTTCAGGGTTTTTGTTAAATTTTAGCCACATTGAATTATAATGGCTTGAGACTCCTCTCAGGATGAGTCATAAATAATTTGATCCTGTATCATTGTCTTCCTCTTTGTGTCAACTTCCATGGAATATCAGCTTGCTTCTATCCCTCTCCAGTGCCTTGAGGAAAATGTTTATGTTTTGTTGAGTTTATAATTGTTATCTGCAGTAGTGTTGGTCGAGAGAGATTACTTGGCCATGACAGGAACAGAACTCTCTAGGGAATGGCAATTATCGGAACCCGAAGATTGTGCAGAACATAAAATAGCATAGATATGATTAGATCAAAATGAAATCCATCTTACTTCATTGTTCACGTCTGGTGTACATTTGAGAGAATATTTTCAACATCTATTCTTTTGAACATTTGTAAATTTTACTATCACATTTTACATTTCCCTAACTTAAGACTTGATATATATTATAAAAAGAAGTTCCAGACCAGGGAAAGAGGTCTTTAATAGAGTCCTGAGAAAAGTTGTCAAAGATTAAGGTGTTAGTGCAAGTCATAATATATAGTCCAAACAACTTCGAGTCTTAAAAGAAGCTTTGCTTTTTATATTACTAATATAAGCCACTTAATTGTAAAATCCCTGTGTTGACTGCAAATTCATGTTATTGGTGCCAGTTAGGCAACAAAGACTAATGAACTTTTGAGCCATTATTCATATCGCTTCGTTTATATTGTTTTCTATGATCCAACATTGGATTTATGATTCTCATCATAATTGTAATTAATGACCTCAGAAAATAATCAGTACATTATAGTAACATTTAAAAATAATTTTATTTATGTTAGGGGTGCCTGAGTGGCTTGTCAGTTAAGCATCTGACTCTTGATTTTGGCACTTGATCTTGTGGTTCATGAGATCGAGACCCATGCCAGGCTTTGCACTGAGTGTGGAGTCTGCCTGAGATTCTCTTCCTCTTTCTCTTCCCCTCCCCTGCTTGTACTCTCTCTTTGTCTCAAAATAAACATTGAAAAATAATAATTTTATTAATGATAAATATTGAATAAGTACCAAATGCATTCATTATGATGTTTATTTTGCATGCATTACTTTTAGCCATCCTGAAACTCTGAAGGTATAGTCATATCAGTTTATCAACTTTGCAAAACCAGAACAAAACAAAACTTTAACAGTCATAGAAATTAAGTAACCTGCCCAAACCATGTGGCTAGTAAGTGGTAAAATCTTGTTCAAACAAAGCCAGTGGGTTTCAATAGCAATTTACCAGATTTTATTCCCAGTACATTTATTTTCCTTTTTTAATCTTCTTTTTGTGGGACAAAGATGAAAGAAGGGCAAGAATGTTAAAAAAAAAAAACATAATTTAATAATTTATGAGAAACTGACAGATTATTTGAGCTTCTAAACCTTACATTTTAAATTGTTAATCTCAAATCAACAAAATGCCCACGTGTATGTAATCAATAATAATATTTTTAATATGAATGCAGTTGTCTTGAATTGGGAGAGTGTATACTTTTATGCTTTCTGATTTCCCATCTTTGTGCAGCATATATAGTATTATGTTGGACAGCTTGAGGACTGAAAATAAAATGATGGAATTTTAGAATTTAGTGAATTTAAAAGATTGAGAAAGTAGTCTTTCAACTCAGCAAGTTTTATTTCTCACTGTTTTATGATAAGGTTGTATGCCATTGACTCTTTTTACACTGGATTAAATTAAAAATTTTTTCAACTTAATAATTTACAAAATTACAAATGAAGACTTCACTTTATTAAAAAGAAACTTGTCTTTTGGGGAAAAATTTGCCCACCATGTCCTCTGGATATATTTGTGGGCATTTTCTCTCTATGGCCATTAATTTATTTCATTAATTTTATGAAGAAGTTTTTAAGTTACTTACATAAAACAAATGATTTCTGTACCCTGAGTAGCTTTAGGTAATCAAGCGTGGTCTGTTCCACTCTCCTGGTTCCTGGATGCCCAGCATCACTCCTTGCCCTGCAGGTCCTGCTTGCATTCATAGTGTCACAACTACCCACCACCCCACCTTAGATGAGGTGATGGTAATGGCCAACTCCAGCAACATGCAGATTGGGATTTATGTGGAGACCTAGCCAAGAAGTGGTTCCTCTTGGGGAAAATGTTTAATGTCATGTGCTTGGGGTGTGGAGTGAGACCCAGTCAGGCTTGGAAATAATTTTTATTGTAAAGGAGAAAACCCATGGAGAACCAGAAATGAGAACAAATTCAAGGCCCTAATTAGCAAACCCAAATATATCAAGCAATGGTAACATTCTTAAATGAAAATAATGGAAGTATTACTGTTGAATGGATAGAAATGGAGATATAAAGGGCAAAGATACTGATCTGGAGAGCATCTTTTCACTCAACCATGACTCTGTTCCTGATGAAGAAATTGAATCCAGTTCAGAAACACCTTTACCTCCAGCATCCACAGCCAAAGTAAACAAAATTGTAAAGAATAGACAGACTGTGGCTTCTGTTAAAAATGACCTTCCTCCAAAAGATATCAGAGTGGTTGGCTCTGCACATGAACAACCTAGTCAACTTCCTGAAAAGTCTTCCTCTTCACAACAGAATACACATGAAAAATCTAACTGTGTGAAAAAAGTAGAAAAATTATAAAAAACAAACAAGCAAACAAAGAAAACAAAAAACAAAAACAGGGAACTATAACAGAAAAAACTTAAGAGCCCGGGATGTTGATGCTACAAACCCTAATTAGGAAATTCTGTGTATGATCATAGACTTTAAAAGGATTGTAGACCATTGACAACAGCAGGTCTTATTGATGAAAATGACCATTCAGTAAAAAATAAACTCAAATGAAAGCTCTAGATGTAATCATAATCCCTAGTAAAAATATTGTAATGGTATATAAGTCTACTTTTAGTTTTGTCTCAATAAGTTACATAGAAAACCAAACATTTGGTCTTGATTTTGCCTTTCATGACTCAGATCCTAAGTGAAATGGTTTAGAAGGATTACAGGTAGACCATTAGTGGAAACTCTATTTGAGAGGAGAATGGCTATGTCCTTTGCTGCAAGTGGAAAACCTCAAACATAGGGAAGGAACGAACCAAGATTGTTCTGAAGGAATTCATGCTTTAGCAGCTTGAGATATTTTCTTAATGCCAAAGACCAAACTATAAGAAGTTAGAACTTCAAGTATATGCAGTTTGCTTTGAAATTTATAGTGGAAATGTGTTTGACTTGCTAAACAGGAAAGCAAAATTAAGAATGCTTGAAGGTGGGGTGCACCTGGAAGGCTCAGTCGGTTAAGCATCCGACTTCAGCTCAGGTCATGATCTCACACTTTGTGGGTTAGAGCCCTGCATCAGGCTCTGTGCTGACAGCTCAAGTGGTGTGATTATAGGAACAGGAGGTCAAATGTGTTGAAGATGTACTGAAGCTCATTGACATAGGCAACAGTTGCAGAACATCTGGTCAAATATCTTCAAATGCACATTCACCTTGGAGCAATGCAGTATTTCAGATTATTCTTAGAAGGAAAGGAAAACTACATGGGAAATTTTCTCTTATTGATTTTCCTGGAAATGACAGAGGTGCTGGTATTTCCAGTGCAGACAGGCAAACTAGGCTTGACGGTGCAGAAATTAGTAAAAAGACTTCTAGCACTGCAGAAATGAATTAGAGCCTTAGGTAGAAATAAACCTCCTACTCCTTTCCGAGCAAGCTAAATCACTCAGGTGTTAAGAGATTAATTCATGGGTGAAAACTCTCATGCCTGCATGATAGCTACAAAGTCTTCAGGAATGGCATCCTGTGAAAATACTCTTGATGCATTAAGGTATGCAAATAAGGTGAGAGAATTGACTGTGGATCCAGCTGATGCTGGGGATCTTCATTCAATGATGCACTGCCCACCAAATCAGATTGATGTCTTAGAGGCAGAGTGGGGTATGGGCAGTTCCCTTCAGATATCCAATGTAAAACTTCTTTGTGAACACAGTGAAGAAGAGGTTTCTCCACAATTGTTTACTTTTCATGAAGCTGTCTCACAAATGGAAGAAATGGAAGCACAAGTTGTAAAAGATCACAGGAGGGCAGTGTTTTAGGAATCTATTCAATGGTTACAAGATAAAAAGTCTCTCCTAGAGATAACTGAAAAAGTAGACTATGATGTAGGTTCATATGCTACTCAGCAGGGAGCTATTCTTGAGCAAAAATAGAAATTTTAACTGAACTCTGGAATAAAGTGAAAATCTGTAGCTCTGCAAGAACAGGCCAGCAAGCAGATCAACCCAAAAAGACCCTATGCCCTTTAAATCAGCATTTGCTGCCAAAGGATCCCCAGAACCCACACTACTGTAACATGTAATGGTTATACTGTAAGAGCCATTTGAAAGTTTGACATTGTTAAGCTTCTGTGGAAAATGCCTTGTCCCTTCATCTGTATGACATCTCGGTTTTGTGAAACACTCCTTTGTCTACAAAATACTTCTGATCCAGAAGATACATCCAAACTTTGGGAATAGTGAAAATTCTTTCATTTGCCCAAATTGTGATTTACTTTTAGAGATCCTTGCCAATTGTATTTTCTCTACGATGAAATAAGACTGTGGACTTGATCCAAAGGTGAATAGTAGGGGGAAGCCACAGCATTTCCTTTTCAGTGTTCCCAGCAAGACTGAGCAGTTTTAAGTCTTTCGTGTACATGGATACCTTTATACATACTTTGCCCACTTCTGGGGACAGCCATGCTCACCTCTTCCTGCTTTGTGCCTTGGCAAAGGCAGGTGACGCTAAATTTCTGAAGCACAGCCAAGATAAATCACAGTTCTTATTTGTCATTATAAATTACCTTTATTCTGTGTACATTTTACTATATTTGAGACATTTTTGTGTGTGACTAGTTACTTTTGCATTATGTACTGTATTATTGAATGGAACTGAAGTCAGTGATGGTGAAAATAGCTGCTGGGCCATTCTCTCTTATAAGTAGAGGAATCTGGAATTATGAGTTTTAAAATATAACAATGGTTTTAATTTTTTTAGCTTTTTCTTTGTAAAGACATAAAATATAAACTAGTTGGTATGTAATAAAAAAGTAATGAAATTTTTAAAAATTTCCTAAAATTACATGTACCTAAATTATGCCCATATAACACTGAGCTGATTTGATCTGTTCAGTTTACAGAAAAAAAAAATACCATTAGAAAGTTGACATAAAAATTTCTTTTAAGGGATGATGAGTTACCTTTTTGAAAATAAATAAGATACAATAAAAATTATCACATGATCCTGTAGATTTATTATTTTTTTACTTATGCTGCTACAACAAAGTCTAATTAGCAATGGTTATTTTATGTTTCTCTGAGTTGCAGTTTTTGAAAAAAATCATACCTTGATTTCCTGTTATATACATGACAAAGAATTGATGGTGAAAGGGATGAGTTGAAGAGTGTGAAATAAAGCATTTTCAATCATTACAGGAAGAGAAGAAACCCTGTAATTCACAAATCAGCATGACATTTCTTCAAAATTTTATTACTTCAATATTTTATTCACAGAAATTAAACCACTTTACTATTCTAAGAATAATAGGTAGTCGGATAATTTATGTAAGAAAATTAAATAAAAGATGTCAGATTTGAGTGAAGACAAAATAGTTTTTAATAGTTTAGCTTAAAATTAAGTACTAGGTAAAAAAATACATTCAGTTATTTTATTACAGAGGATCTTTACAGTATTCTACCCCTTCATTATGTTAGCTTAACACATATCCGTAATTCCCATTTTATTAAACTTAATGAGAAAAACGAAAGGATCTAGGACATAAAAGTTGTGAATTGCATATCATCATCAAAATAAAAGCTAATTCATGAGATCAGACAAAGAAAATGGGTACTAGGGTAATAACAGTTGTGTCCTAGTACTTTTCACCAAAACCTGAACACAGCCCGGCCACCTTTCTGTTGCTCCATTGCACGCTGAAAACTAAACCGAGCTCTATTAACAGATTAATGAAATCTGTTCAAGATGAATAGTTTGTCTTAATTTGTCAACTTTTCTACCCTGAAAAACGTTTGGATATGATGAGTCATATTGATCAGACAATATTTGTCATGCTATATTTTAATAAGCATTTTCATTATAAAATAATCTTCACCAAAAAAGTATAAGTATGTAGATCAAATTTAATGCATAGATTATACATGAAGAATGATTTTAAAAATGAGAGAAAACAATTAATTTTCATGTCCCTATGTTCCAGCGTAGAAGACAGAAAATAAGTTGAACATGGCGAAATACACACATAATAATTCTCTTCCCAGGATAAAAGAGGCTCTGTGGAAAAATATAGAAGTTCTATCAGGAAAGAGATTTGTGGTAAACTCCACATCTTGAAGGCTTTTCTCATTCTGAAACAAATATGTTCGTGAAAAGAAAAATATGTGATCTATTTAAAGGAACATCTGGGTAGTTAACCTGATTGGCAAAATAATTTTTTATATTTTAATTGTCTTCAAAGAAAATGTTTTTGTGTTGTTGTGTGTGTGTGCATGTACATGCGAATTAGAGAAACCAACTGAAAATAAAAACCATGATCTAGCTATAAAGCAGTCCTTTAGGCTGAATGAAAACATGCTCCTAGGGACCAATTTCCCAATTAGGAACTTTTATTAGCCTTCTAGTTCATGCTTTTGTTTGTTTGTTGAATTTCAGGAGATCTGTCAGTTAACGAAAACGTCAATTATTTATTATAAAGTTATTTAGCAACTAAGATTGAAATAGTGAAAGCAATGTATATTAGGGCATCTTAACATTTATTTGTGAGAAGGCAGCTTTCAAGTAGCCTAGGGAGAATAAATCCTTTTTATTTCCAGATTCTCCAGTGATGTCTTGCATGTAATTTAGTATCTCCATATCTCTAGGTACTTCTAAAATCTCCTATTTTAGCTGCTGGCATAAGGAATAAAATGCCTTATAAACATTTTCCTGTATTCTTCTAAGAGACTACAAAATAGGAAACACTGCATATTAGTCGTCCTGTTGACTACAGTGCATTCATAATGATAAGGTAATTAAGCACATTAAAGTAATTATTTAAAACAGATAAATGTCTTCTTGTGCCTCAAGAGGAAGCTTCTTACCGTATCACTTGTGTTGCAACTATTCAAGCACAATCAAGTTGAGTCTTCTAAATTCTTGCTTCAGGAAAAATTTTTGAAAGTTAACTAGGTAGTGATTTCTCTGAAAATTTCAATTTAAAGTCATAATGATCATGCTTACACAAAAGTAATGGCTTCCTTCAGCCACAGAGACTATCCCTAGTTGATATAAATATGTAGTTGCATTCTTCAAAATTACCACAAAATAAGCAATTTTGTAACTCAGGAATGCAACAGGAACTGAACCAAATCAACTGCGTAGTGATGTCTATCACTGTGTCGCAATTACACAGAGGGTAAACAAATAAAAATCACCATAAAACGACTCTTTCCTTTATATTTTATAGACATGGTCCAAAAGTTGTTTTAATTACCCCCCATTTTGGTCTATTACCTCACCTCCCTCAAATATCGGTATAACTTATTTGATAGTAAGTAGATAGTCTTCTATTAAACCAAACAATTTGGATTCCTTACTGTCTCCTGTTAGTCAATGTAGAAACCTGAGATTCAAACTTATTGGTTTCCTATGTAACTTGGAGAAAATCAAATATGTTCCAAAGAAAAGCCATCATACTGTTAAAACTTAGTTATAAAGGAAATATTTGTGCCAACAGCTAACTTCAATCCAGCTCATAAACACTGGCATGAAAATGAGTCTTACAGTTCACTATCCACACCATTGCCCATAATCTGATAGGCCTATAATTTAAATATGGTGCCTCAGTACAAATGTAATTGTAGTGATGGGCCACTGGTAAGTGAGGGATAATTCCAGGAGCTGTCTGTTGTCTCTTTCCATTCTAGGACTTTCTCAGTGGCTGTTGTTGCCCCAAACAAGACACTTTGGTTCTTTAAGCCAGTAAGACTGGGGTGGTTTTATTAGAATATGAGGCACTCTGTGCAGTGCAGACCAGGAGCTCGTGTTTGGATAACTGTTGCCGTTGTATCTCCCACACTACCCTCATTCTCACAGTAAATGTGAATGTTTAAAAATAAGTCGCTTTGAAAAAAAATAAGTAGGCTTGAAAACAATTAGGAGGCCTTTTCTGTATGACATTTCTCTCCAGGCATTCAAGCCAGTACTAAGAGAAATATAATTATAGGCCAGACTTGCTTTCTGACTCCTAATCACCACCTTTGATATTTTACCTGCTCTGCCTTCAGCTCTTGCTCCTAATTTCAGAGTCTTTTCCTACTGCTTGGGCTCAGCTGTACTGAGATAATAATATAATAATAAACGTATTACTGTAGACATTGCACTTTCCCTTCTCAAGAATTCTTATATATTTTTTTTTAAAGTTTATTTATTTTTGAGACAGAGAGAGACAGAGCATGAACGGGGGAGGGTCGGAGAGAGGGAGACACAGAATCTGAAACAGGCTCCAGGCTCTGAGCTGTCAGCACAGAGCCCGACTCGGGGCTTGAACTCACGGACCGCGAGATCATGACCTGAGCCGAAGTCGGCCGCTTAACCGACTGAGCCACCCAGGCGCCCCAAGAATTCTTATATTTTAAACAGAACCACACAGGATAATGCTTTATCAAAAGGAAGAACTGTCTAGTTGACAACTGATAAATGTGACTGAAAGATATGAGGAGGTAGTTCATACACCACCCTTGACTGGTGACACAGATTGTGATCGCTCTCAGCGCTGACTTTGTAAAACTCTCATGGTTTCATTTACTTTTCTGAATACCCACCTAGAACTTTGGAAATTATGTAACAGAGAGTTTTTAAACTTTGCACATTCGAAGCAAAAAATGGAAAGTGGCAAACCATGAATGAGGGACTATTTCTTTTTTGTATTCTTCTCAAAAAAATACCTTGACAGGATTTATGAAGAATCATCCAATGAAAAAAAGTACTCGTCAGTGTGGGAGAAGCTTTATTAGAGCGCCATGTCCTAATCTTGTTTATATATATCAGAAATCTTAGTCACACAAGAAAAATGGACCAGAATTAATACACATTTGAAAAAGCCATATTGTCGCTGCATAACTCAGATATACTAGTTCCCAGTCTTATATCTCTCTCAGACTAAAGTCTTATGGTTTTCTCCTGGAGGTATTCCCTTATGCTACTGGGAAAATCTGTGATCAAATTTGCAGTTAATGAGGGTTGATAGAGTCCAATTTCCCACTGCTATAATTTTAAACACCCACCTTTTTTTTATGAGCATGGTGTAATAATGTTCAGCCTTTAAATTTAGATGTAGGTCATGTCAAGTTCATAATAAAAATCAGTTTATGGAAACGAAGATTCATTCTTATTTATCTTCTTTTCTCTTTTTCCTTTTATTCTTGTTTAGTTCCATGATGGCAGGATGTTGGTGTACTGATACTGAATTGACCTGGCGATCAGTCACTGAATAATTATCAACTAATTCCCTTTTTTTTTTTGGTTTTATTATTTAATCCCTGTTTGCATATAAAAAGATAACCTTGGTGTACAAACTGAACAAAAATGAGTCTAATTTTAATAAATAAGTCCAAATTTTGATATTTATTTACTATGAGGAAAGAGAAATAAGGGAGTTTTGATTAGCACCAAATTTTTAACGGTGATTTCAGATGAGAGCAGCAGTAATGCCTCTTTGTCTAATTTATCACTGTATTTTTTTGTTGTCGCAAAGTACAAAGAGAGTCTTTATATAAATCAGTGCTTATAGGGTCACCTGGGTGGCTCAGTCCGGTAAGCGTCCGACTTCTGCTCAGGTCATGATCTCATGGTTGGTAGGTTGCAGCCCCATATCGGGCTCTGTGCTGACAGCTCAGAGCCTGGAGCCTGCTTTGTATTCCGTGTCTCCCTCTTTCTCTGCCTCCCCCCCATTCACGTTCTGTCTCTCTCAAAATTAAATAAACATTATTTTTTTAAAAGAAATAAGTATTTATAAATAGAAGTTAAAAAAACAATTTTTTTAATGTTTATTTATTTTTGAGACAGAGAGAGACAGAGCATGAATGGGGGAGGGTCAGAGAGAGGGAATCACAGAATCTGAAACAGGCTTCAGGCTCTGAGCTGTCAGCACAGAGCCGGACTGGGGGCTGGAACCTACAAGCCGTTAGATCCTGACCTGAGCTGAAGTCGGGCACTTAACTGAGCCACCCAGGTGCCCCTATAAATGGAAGTTTTTAACTATCTACATTATATCTGGGAAATATTCTCCTAATTAACATCTAATGAGAAGTATAATGATATTGGAAAGAACAGCTTTGATCTGAGCATCAAATTCCATGGTTTCTTATACCAACACTGTAGTCCTGCACCACACGATGTAATATCCACATGACAAATGTAGCTATTGAGTACATGAATGTGGTTAGTCTGAAGTGAAATATGCTGTCAATGCTAAATACAGAATTCTTATAACTTAATATAAAAAAGTAAACTCTCTTAATATTAAATTTGGGGTTGATTGCATTTAAATAAATATTTTAGATAATTTTACTTAAAATATATTTTATTCATTTCTTTTTATTTTTTTTAATGGGACTACTAGAAAAATTTTAACATTTGGGCAAATATTCTCAAAAAAGGTAAGCCACGGTGGTAAATCATTTTTATTTCAATTTCTTTTTTCAATTTTAAAATAGTTATTCAAGTATAATTGACATAGTGTTATATTAGTTTCAGATGTATGATATAATGATTCAGTAATTCTATTCAGTACTCAGTGCTCATCAAGGTAAGTGTACTTATATTCCCCTTCACCTATTTCACCCATCAGCCCACCCACCTCCCCTCCAGCAACCACTAGTCAGGCAACCACCAGTTTGTTCTCTAAGAGTCTTTTTTTGTGTGTCTTTTTAATTTGTTTATTTGCTTTGTTTCTTAAATTCTACATATAAGTGAAATCATATGGTATTTGCCTTTTTCTGACAGACTTATTTCACTTAATATTGTATTCTGTAGATCCATCAATGTTGTTACAAATGGCAAGATCTCATTCGTTTTTATGGCTGAATAATATCCCATTGTATATGTATATATATATATATATGTATATATATATATATATACACACACACATATACAATGTATACAATATATATACAATATATATCCCATTGTATATGCATATACATATACAATGGGATATATACATTGCATATACATTGTATGTACATTGTATATACATTGTATGTGTATATATATATATATATATATATACATACAATATGTATGCAATATATATCCCATTATATATGTATATATATATACACATATACAATGTATATGTATATATATATATTTATATATATTTATATATATATATAAACACCCCACCTCTTCTATATCCATTTATGGATGGATATTTGAGTTACTTCCATACCTTGGCTTTTATAAATAATACTGCAATAAACATAGGGTCCATATATCTTTTTGAATCAGTGTTTTCATTTTCTGTGGATAAATATCCAGTAGTGGAATTACTGGATTGTACGGTAATTCTGTTTTTAATTTTTAAGGAAACTTCATACTCTTTTCCACAATGGTTTCACTAGCTTGCATTCCCACAACAGTGCACAAGGTTTCTTTTTTCTCCGTATCCTTGCCAATGCTTGTTGCTTCTTGTGTGTTTGATTTTAGCCCTTCTGACAGGTATGTTTTGATTTGCATTTCCCTGACAATTAATGATGTTGAGTAGCTTTTCATTTGTCTACTGACCATCTGTATGTCTTTGAAACATGTCTATTCATATATTCTGCCCATTTAACAAGATTATTTCTTTTATTGTGTGATGCACTGTTTTCTTTATAAAATTTTGGATATTAATCCCTTATTGAATAGATCATCTGTAAATATCTTTTCCCATTCAGTAGGCTGCCTTTTTGCTTTGTTGATGGTTTCAGTCCCTATGCAAGAGCTCCTTATTTTGATGTAGTCCCAATAGTTTACTTTTGCTTTTTTTTTGTTGTTGTTTTTTTTTTTTGTCTTTTTGGAGAGAGGGAGAGAGAGAGTGCATGAGCAAGGGAGAGGGGGAGAGGGAGTGGGGGGAAATCCAAAGCAGGCTCCACACTCAGCATGGAGTCCAATGTAGGGCTCAACCCCACAAGCCTGGGATCATGACCTGAGCCAAAATCAAGAACTGGATGCTCAACCGACTGAGCCACCCAAGCATCCCAGTTTATTTTTGTCTTTGTTTCCCTTGCCAGAGGAGACATATCTAGAAAAATGTTTCTATGGTTGGTGTTAAAGAAATTATTGCCTATGTTATCTACTGGGAATTTTATGGTTACAGATCTTACATTTAGATCTTTAATACATTTTTAGTTTTTTTTTTCTCTGAGTGGTATAAGAAATTGGTCCAGTTTCATTATTTTGCATGAGGCTGTAAAGTCCCCAACATCATTTGTTGAAGAGACTGTCTTTTTCCCATTGTATATTCTTGGCTCCTTTGTTGTACATTAATTCTAAAATTGTGAGTGTATTTCTGATCTTTCTGTTGCATTACTCTACGTGTCTACTACTTTTGTGCCAGTACCATACTGTTTTGATTACTACAGCTTTGTATTATTTCTTGAAATCTGGGATTGTGATAGCTCCAGTTTTGCTCTTTTTCAAGTTTGTTTTGGCTATTAAGGATCTATTGATCTTAAAAATTTTAGGATTATTTTTACTAGTTCTGTGAAAAATGTTGCTGGTAATTTGATCAGGATTGTATTAAATCTGTAGATTGCTTTGGGTAGCATGGACATTTTAATAAGAAGACTGAGATAGCAATACTTATGAAGACAGAGACAAAGAACACTACATAATAATAAAGTAAACAATTCAACAAGAAGAGATGACAGTTGTAAATATTGGAATGTCTGGGTGGCTCAGTCAGGTAAGATTCTCTCTCCCTCTGCCCCTCACCCACTCATGCACACTCTCTGTCTCTGTCTCTCAAAAAAATTGTAAATAGTTATGCACCCAACATGAGAGTACCCAAATACATAAAGCAACTATTAATAACCATAAAGGAAATCAATAGTAATACAATACTAATAGGAGACTTTAGCACTCCACTTACATCAATGGATAGATCATCCAACCAGAAAATCAACATGGAAACAGTGGCTTTGCATGACACATTGGAGAAGTTGGATCTAACAGATATTCAGAACATTCTATCTTAAAACAGCAAAAATACATATTTTTTCAAGTACACAAATGGAACATTCTTCAGAATATATCACATGTTAGACCACAAAACAAGTCTCAACAAATTCAAAACTATTGAAATCATATCATGCATATTTACTGACTGAAACATTATGAAACTAGAAAGCAATCACAAGGAAAAAATATGGAAAAAAGTATATGGAAGCTAAATAACATGTTACTAAGCAATAAATGAGTCAACCAAGAAATCAAAGAGAGAATAAAAAAATACATGGAAACAAATGAAAATGAAAATGCAATGGTCCAAAATCTTTGAGATGCAATAAAAGCTGTTGAGATGCAATAAAAGCTGAAGATTAGAGCAATACATGCCTCCCTCAAGAAGCAAGAAATATCTTAAATAAACAACTCAACCTTGCCCCTAGAGGAGCTAGAAGAAGAAACATCCAAAAGCCAGTAGAAGGAAAAAACATAAAGATTAGAGCAGAAATAAATGAAATAAAGGCCAAAATATAAAATAGAACAGATAATGAAACCAGGAGTTGCTCCTTTGAAAAGATCAATAAAATTAGCGAGACTCACCAAAAAAAAGAAGAAAGAGGATTATGATAATATCAGAAATGAAGGAGGAGAAGTAACAACAGACACCACAGGAATACAAAAGAGGGTCCCCTGAGTGGCTCAGTCAGTTAAGCTACCAAATCTTGATTTCGACTCAGGTCGTGATCTCACAGTCCTGAGATGGAGTCCCACATCAGGCTGTGTGCTGAGCATGGGGCCTTGGGATTCTCTCTCTTCTTCTCTCTCTGACCCTTCCGCACTCATGCACACACATTCTCTCCCTCAAAATAAGTAAACTTAAAAAAAAGAAAGAAATACAAAGGATTATAAGAACATACTATGAAAAATTGTATGTCAGCAAATTGGACAACCTAGAAGAAATGAATAAATTCCTAGAAATAAATAAATTACCAAAATTGAAACAAGAAGAAATAGAAAATTTGAATAAACTTAGTATTAGCAATGGAATTGAATCAAAAATAAAAAAAATTTAACAAAAATCCAGGATCAGATGGTTTTCCAGGTGAATTCTACCAAACATTCAAAGACAAGCTAATACATAGTCTTCTCAAACTATTACAAAAAAATGGAAGAGGAAAGAAAGCTTCCAAATTCATTCTGTGAGGCGTGTTACCTTGATACTAAAACCAGATAAAGACCCTATGATAAAAAAGAACTACAGGCAAATATCTCTCATTAACATAGGTGCAAAATCCTCAACAAAACATTAACAAACCAAGTCCAACAATACATGAAAAAAATCATCCACCATGATCAAGTGGGATTGATTCCAGGATTGCAAGAGTGGTTCAGTATTTGAAAATCAATGTAATACATCACATCAATAAGAGAAAGGATAAAAACCCATGATTATCTCAGTAGATGCAGAAAAACCATTTGACAAAGTACAGCATCCATTCGTGATAAAAATTCTCCATAAAGTAGGTTTAAAGGGAACATACTTCAACATGACAAAGGGTACATATGAAAAACCCACAGCTAACATCGTTCTTAATGGTGAAAAACAGAGTTTTTACTTTAAGATCAGGAACAAGACAAAGATTTCACTTTCACCACTTTTATTCAACATAGTACTGGAAATCCTAGCCACAGCAATCAGACAAGAGAAAGAAATAAAAGGCATTTGAACTGGTAAGGAAGAAGTAAGACGTTGACTCTTGGCAGATGACATGATACTACATATCGAAAACCCTAAAGACTCCACTAAAAAAACTACTAGAACTGAGAAGTGAATACAGTAAAATTTCAGGATACAAAAGTAATATACAGAAAATGGTTTTGTTTCCATACACTAGTAATGCAATAGCAGTATGGTATGACATTTGATTTTTTAAAATAAATTTTTTAACATTTATTTACTTTTTGAGAGACAGAGAGAGACAGAGTATGAGCAGGGGAAGGGTAGAGAGAGAGGGAGTCACAGAATCTGAAGCAGGCCCCAGACTCTGAGCTGTCAGCACAGAGTCCGACTCAGGGCTTGAACTCATGAACTGTGAGATCATGACCTGAGCCAAAGTTGGATGCTTAACCCAATGAGCCACTCAAGTACCCCTGACATTTGAATTTTAATTGAGTCTTGGGCATTTTGGGTATGATGCTATGAGATTTGGGGTCTTATTTCTGTCTTCCTTTTTAAGAGGCCTTTTCTGACACTGTGCTTATAGTGGAAGGCCAGGGTCTCACCTCATTACTGCCTGGTGGGGGGTGGAAACCCTGGATTCTCACTAGGTCTCTCTACTGGCATCAGGTCCTCTGGAGACACTTATTACTGCCTGGAGGCACTGAATGCCCCAGGTCACTACTAGGTCCCTTTTGACACCTTCCCAGTGGGGATACGGCCTTGTTACCACATGTGGGGATGAAAATCTAATCTCTCCACTAGAATGAGGTTGGAAGGGCTATAGATTTTTCTGTGGTGTTTGGCTGGAGTAGAGCAATTATAGTCCTGATGTTTCCTGGCTTCTCAGGCAACAACTTCCTTGGTCATTTGGCTCAGGAGAGCAGGCTTTTCTTGAGGCTATGTTTTTTTGGTCTGGTTTTTATAGACTGTATGAGGAAAAAATGCACAGTAAATGCAACTGAAAATTTAAAATCCCTTATCAAAACTGGGCTGCCACTGGAGTGGTTTTTTCTTTTACCTCACTCACAATCAATATCTAGTTTCAAAATGTTCTCCAAAACCCTATTTCCCCTTTGAAATGTTTTTATTACATTGTTTCTTCTTTTCCCTCAGATAATACTTAAATTTAGGTTTGTTTTCTACTCCCCTTCCTGTTTAATGTTTGAAAAGAACATATTGAATATGTCATCCATTTGCCAATAGCAGCAATGAACATAAAATCAACCACTTTCCATTATAACCCCTTTCTTGTATAACAATGCCCAATCTCCAATTTTCCAAGCCCATGAGTTTCCTTCTTGCCGTAGTTTTCCCAGAAGAGCCCTTCATTCAGTGGGAATATATATACAGCCCTGAAAATGTTCTGGCATTTATTCCCCTAGTTGCTCAAGCCATTCAGCCTGCCTGCAATGGATTCTCTACTTCTCTGAATAGTCACATTCTATGCAATATTGAAAAGTCGGTTCAAATTTCCATAAAATCTTTCACATTCACTCTAAAATCACAGCAAGTTTGTCTGTTCTTATAAGGTATGTTGTCTCTGAATGTAAGTTTTTAGTCATATGAAGCTCATAGTCCACTTTTACAAAAAATATTTCATACCACTTTTACCACATATTATTTATTTATTCATAAAAGTATATTTACTTGCTTATTTTGAGAGAAAGGAGAGAGAGATAGAGAGCATGCAAGTGGGGGAGGGCCGGGAAGAGGGAAAGAGAGAGAATCCCAACAGGCTCCCCACTGTCAGTGCAAAGCCTGATGTGGGCTCCAACTCATGAACCATGAGATCATGACCTGAGCTGAAATTGAGAGTCAGATGTCAGATGCACCCACACCATATACTATTTATAGATAATATAACCAAGCTATGAACATAATTTCAAAAGTTAATATAATATCCTAATTGAATTGTACAGAATAAATAAAAGGAGTACAAATTCTTTTTTAAAAATGATGTCTAGGGGTGCCTGGGTGGCTCAGTTGGTTAAGCGGCCGACTTCGGCCCAGGTCATGATCTCGCGGTCCGTGAGTTCGAGCCCCGCGTCGGGCCCCGTGCTGGCAGCTCAGAGCCTGGAGCCTGTTTCAGATTCTGTGTCTCCCTCTCTCTGACCCTCCCCCATTCATGCTCTGTCTCTCTCTGTCTCAAAAATAAATAAATGTCAAAAAAAAATTAAAAATGATGTCTATGTAATATGTAAGTATTTTGATATTTCAATGCCAAAAAGCACTGTGAAACTATCAGAGCTCTGTAAACTTACTCTGAATAAGATAGCCACTAATGCAGACCAATAGAGCTGTTTTTATATTGGTGACTCAAATAAATTGAGCCATAACTGCAACTGGCTTTGTGTTCAATGACAAAATTATCTACTATAGTGAACAAGTCTTGGTAACATCAGAGCTGAAATAGAACATGTTCCTTTGCCGTTTTTATAACACTGTGATTCTTGAGCGTATAGTAACTCATGCACAAAATATTTTATCCATTATGTAAACTGGAGTTAGATTCTAGGCGTAGGTAACTGTATACAGATTTTCTTTCCCCAGGATCCCTGGTCCTGATCACTTAAGTATGTTATCCTCCAATAATCAACAGTCATAGATGTTCCTGCAAATATCCCAATACTTCTAAGGGGAATCATATTGTTGATTCTATAGTCACAAGTGGACTAACAATTGTAATTTTGAATTTTTATTAACTTGTATGTTGCTTTTAATTTTGTCTTAGTGTGTGAGATCCTATATATGTTTTTGGAATGTCTTATAAGATTGTTATATCTTCATGGCATCTAGTACTATGCTTTTGTGAGCATAGATTTTCAATACATAGCTGACATTTTAAAAGTTGCTAATATTGATGAATTTACCTACAGAGGAGAGGGCATTTATTTTGAAACAATTCTTAATTATTAGCAAAAGCTATTTAATTTTCTTAAGCACTCATGAAACAATATTGTGCAACTCAGGGATTATTAAAAATTTTGTGAGTAAAAGTACTTACATATTATGACAGGAACACTGCATTCAGAAATTCAGAGAAATTAGGTGTTGAGGCTTACTTTAAAAAAAAAAATTTAAAGTTTGTTTATTTATTTGAGAGATACAGAGACAACGTGAGTGGGAAAGGGGCAGAGAGAAAGGGAGAGAGAGAGAATCCCAGGCAGGCTCTGTGCTGTCAGAACCTGACACTGGGCTCAATCTCACGACACCATGAGACCATGACTTGACTGAAAACCAAGAGTCAGACACTTAACCAGGTGAGCAACCCAGGCACCCCAGAAGCTTACTTATCTTAAAATACAGATGTTTTTTCTTAGGTCAATTTAAATTTCAAAATACTATGACAATACTGACAAAACATTCCATTAAAATAATAATTTATATGTTCTAAAATATTTTCCTAACATTATCAAATTATAATATTTCTAAATCAAGTGTTAACCAGCAAATAGTCAATAGTCTAAGATTTTTAAAATAAACAAGAGCTATCTACCCTGAGAACGTCTAGCTCTTCAAAAGTACTGTACTGAGTACAGTTTTTTTTGATTACTGTGGCTGTTTTAACAAATGACACAGAGGCTTGAGTCACTTTATCTGTGATGAATACTGTTGCTCATGAATTGAGGAAAATTATCAGCTCAGTCATGTGCTGGACATGAACGTATGATCATTACTTCTTAAACAGAATAGTTCTAGAATAACATTAGTAGATGTTATAGGAATCAGTGTAGCATATTAAAAGAGAACATAGACTTTGGGATTGGAAAATATTGTCTTTGGGTTAATACTATGCAACTTCCTAGATTTGACCTTCGGTGATATACTTTGCTCTCAACTTGGTTCATCAATTATAAAATAAGAACTAAGTATATTCATGGTTTTTAAGAGCATGAAGATACTTGGAAGCAAAATACTAATATTACCCAAGATATGTCTGGAAAAAAAACCCACTAAAGGTAGAGTGTAGTCAATGATAAAATTATTAGCAGGGATTACATATTTAATATACAAAAAAACATCTGTGACAATAATAACCATTATGAAGCACCTGTTGTAAAAATCTGGTGATATCTTACTGTTTAGACCTCTTACTTACTGTAGTCCAGATGTCCATTTCTGGAAAAGGTCAGATAGCAAATATTTTAAGCTTTGTGATCAATGTGCCAACTAGTCCACTCTGCTGTTCAAGCACGAATGCAGTCGTAGATAATATGTAAAATAATAGGTGTGCTGTGTTCCAATAACAGGTTATTTGTGGACAGTGAAGTTTGAATTTTATATAGCTATTATAATTCACAAATATTCTTTTTAAAATTTGTTTCAAACATTTAAAAATATAAAATCATTCTTAACTCATGGCCCATAAAAAATAGGCAGTGTGCCAAATTTAGCATGCAGAACAGTTTGCAATTTGGTGTAGACTGAATCAGTGAGATTCAAGAGAAATATGTAGATCAGGCTTTGTAAAAAATGTTCTGGAATCTTTCATTAAAACAATTAATAGTGAATTAAAATAAGTCTCTAACTATTCAGTTCATTAGCCTCTTCATCGTTAGTGAACTTTATGCATATTCTACCCCAAACATCTTATTCTATAGCCATACTTTGAATCTGGTCATCACTGAAAACTATTCTTCAGATATATGAACTTTTAACACTTTATTCTCTGATCATTATCAGCTGTATTTCTTATTTCATTATGATCTCTTACTTCATTGGGTGCTTTGACTCGTCCACCTTTTAATTATCCGCAGAATCATGTCTCTTTTTCCTTCTTTTATGAATTTAAATCCCATGCTCCATTTTTTTCAACTACTCTTACATCTTCCCCATTATCCTTTGTCTGTAATTCTGTAGTTAATAAAATCCCAATCTCTTATTGATACAAGTTTTTTCTTTCATTTACCCATCAGTTAGGATGCTAACAGGACGGGGTGGGGGGGGGAAATAAATTGCAATTTTAATGGAAGAAACACGATAAAAAATGATCTTTATTTTTTTGAACATTTTTTCAGCTTTATTTTGAGAGAGAGAGGCAGGTATATAGAATGAGTGGAGAAGAAGCAGAGAGAGAGGGGGACAGAGGATCAGAAGCAGGCTCTGTGCTGACAGCAGAGAGCCTGATGCAGGGCTCAAACTCATGAACAGTGAGATCATGACCTCAGCCAAAGTGAGACACTTAACCGACTGAGCCACCTAGGTGCCCTGAACAATGATCTTTAAAAATGTTTACTAAGAGACCACCATTATAATTAATATACATACAAAACTAGTTCTTCCATTGTTGAGGTAGACAGAAGTTACTACTCAAGGTTTTCCTTTCAATTCTCTATTGATGTAGATAGTTAACACTGGTGGAATATTTGAACATAATCCTGTCAATTGACAAATGGGTTCACCTCTAATAAATGGACTGTTTTACACACAGTTTCCATTTTCCTTGTTTCAGTGGCAAAAAAAAAAAACAAAACAAAAAACAAAAAAACCCAAAAAACAAAAAACACATTATGTGGCATTGTTCAGAAAACATAAACATACTTTACACTTTGCTACATTATGGTTGGTAGGAAATACATTGGTATTATTGCAACTGTTAATAGCTGTAATCAAAATGTGCCCCCTTCCTGGTCCTTGATAGTTTTCTGTTAAGAGATGGCATATTAGTATCAAAAGATCCTCATTTTCTTTTTTATAAAGATATCAAGAGCCATTTAATTTTTAAAAAATCACCTCATTTGTTTCAATTTATTAGACGTTCAACTCACATTTCTTTCTGAGATCAATTCTGAGCTTGCACAGCCTGTTGTATATAACCATCAGAAACTTTACTCTGAGCTAAAAATGAATGCCAAAGATTTTGCCTAAGGCTATCTTGAACCATTTCCAAAGGAGTGTTATTATTTATGAAACTTTATTCCCATATTTTTCTAAAAAAAATCCCCAAACATAAATTGCCTACCAGAAAGATGTTACTACAAGACCAGCAACTCTTTTTGGTTACTCTAGAACCTGAGACTAATTTTTCATGTAAAATCAGCAAAATGCTGATATCTGTAAAATTTTTATTTATACTAGTGTCTCAGATTCAGTAACATTTTTTTTTGAAAGTTTCAAAGTTTATTGAAGAGATTTTGACAAGTCCATGGAATAGTTTACAAATTGAGGAAGATGTAATGCTACTGGAACAGGATTCTCACACAGAGAGACAGCACACCAAGACTTTTCTGTCCAGGAGGCAACTTTATTCATTGTGATGGCATGGGTTCAGTGGGTTCATACCCAAAAAACCCAGCCCTGAGCATAGCAGGATGTAGGTTTTTATGCAATTCCTACTTGTTTATCTCCCCTATATGGTGACATATAATCTGACTGGACACAGTCCACGTTACAGAGTCTTGTCAGAGCTCTGCATATGTGTATAGGAGTCCATTGGGCCACATTGCCTTCCTTTGTTCTGAGGAGGCCTCCACCACATTCCTTAGGGAGGGGCTCTACCACCCTACCTTGAAACATTGCAAGGAATGCCATGATATTTGACTTATTAACTATTATTATTTTTTTAATTTGTGTAGTTAAACTTTTGTTTAAATTCCAGTTAGTTAACATTCAGTGTAATATTAGTTTCAGGTGTGCAACTTAATGATTCAACACTTACAGTCATCATCTGGTACTCATCATAAGTGCCCGCTTTAATCCCCATCATCTATTTAACCCATTTCCCTCCCCCTCCCCCCATCTACCTCCCCTCTGGTAACCATCAGTTGTTCTCTACAGTTAAGAGTCTATTCCTTGGTTTGCCTTCTTCTCTTTTTTTCAACCTTTGTTCATGTGTTTTGTTTCTTAAATTCCACATAGGAATGAAATCATATAATATTTGGCTTTCCCTGTGTGTGTGGTGTATATATATATATATATATATATATATATATATATATATATATATGCCATGTTTTCTTTACCATTCGTCAGTTGATGGACACTTGGGCTGTTTCCATAATTTGGCGACTGCAGATAACGCTGTTATAAACATCTGGGTCCATGTTTCCCTTTTGGAAATAAACAGGGCCACATATTATTATATTATCTATCTGTGAACATGTATACTGCTTGTAGTACTGGGAATATTATCTTATCCAGAAGTAATTTGTATCTGTGTATAAGAACTGGGTCCTTATTAAAGTGGTAGACACACTAGGAAGAGCAGTTTGAGTGACCAAAATTAATTAAATATCAAAATAATCCTGCCAAATTATTCCTGGAGGCCCTGCTTTTATCTCTCTATTTTGCAGTAGCTGGACAGAAATTTTATGAATAACAGTATCATACTTTCAATTAAAATTGAAATAAATTGTTCTGGGGCACCTGGGTGGCTCAATCGGTTGAGCATCGGACTTCAACTCAGGTCATGATATCTCAGTTGGTGAGTTCGAGCCCCACATGGGGCTCTGTGCTGACAGCTCAGTGCCCCTCCCCTGCTTGCACTCTGTCTCTATCTCTCTCTCAAAAATAAGCAAACAATAAAAAAAAAAAACATTTAAAATATTTTAAATAAATTGTTCTGAAATTATTTAATTTTTTTAAATTTTTAAAATATTTATATTTTGGGAATGTTCAAGCAGGGGAGAGGCAGAGAGCCATGGACAGAGGATCTGGAGCAGCTCAATGCTGACAGGCTGACAGGCTGACAGCAGAGAGCCCGATGTGGGTCTTGAAATCACAAATCACAAGATCATGACCTCAGCCATGTCAGACTCTCAACCAACTGAGCCACCCAAGTGTCCCAAAATTTCTTGATAAAAGATACCCACAATCATTTTAGCCTGAGAAAGTCTCTAGAACCAGCAGAGATATTTTTTTTTCTTTTTGTTGGTTACAATTATGTAGGTATCTTGGAAACTAAATCAGGAAATGTTCTTTCTTCTCGTATTTTGATATGTTTCAGCATCTAGATATCATAGCATCTGATCATGGATCAGAATAAATTCTCTCACCTTGGTACATTTCAAAGTAGAGTAAAAAAATGGTATTAATTGCTTTATAAGTGATGTTTAAAGTTTCTGCTCTTGGAATTAACCATCAATAATCAAAATGGCATAGTCAAGATTTATTTTGATCTGCAATGACGGTATCATTTGGCTAATTCTTCATTTAAACTAACAATGTAGATTTTTTTTTCTACATTTAAATTCCAGTTAACATACAGTGCAATATTAGTTTTAAATGTCCAACATATTCATTCCACACTTCTATACAACACCTGGAGCTCATTACAAGTGCGCTCCTTAATCCCCATCAGCTGTTTAACGCATCCCTTTGTGCATCTCTCTTCTGTAACCATCAGTTTGTTCTCTGTTTTGCCTTTCTTTTTTTTGTCCTTTTGCTCCTTTGTTTTGTTTTGTGAAGTCTACATATGAGTGAAATCATATGGTATTTGTCTTCCTCTGACTTATTTCACTTAGCATAATACTCTCTAGCTTCATCCATGTCATTGCAATGCAGATTTAACAACTGCAATATGATCTGTTCTGTTTTTTGTCTGAAGAACATACTCACATCTGTTGATTACCCAAACTGAACTCACAGATAGCTTGAGTCCAACTATCCATTTTGTTTAAGCATCTGATAACCTGACACTCCCTCATAAAGCTTGTGTTGCTCATGAACTTCATTTGCCTTCTCTAAAAATTTTTTACTTAATTATATTCTGGCTGTGTCCTTTAGTATTAACACATATAGAGAGGGCTTTGCTTTTAGTAGAATTGTAACCTAAGTGGAAAAACAGTGTTTCTTAATTCTTCTGTAGCCTCCACCTGAATATCCCTGACAGTAAATAACTATCTGCAGAAAAATCATTATTTTGAGAGAGATTGAGAGAGAGAGAGAAAGAGTGAGAGAGGGAGAGAGATTTGACTTATACTTTTGAACAGTAAAAGATTTTCTAAAAATTCGTGTTCAGTGTTGCTCTAAAAGCTCCGATATAGACGTGTTGCAATTGAGATAGTGTAACTGGAGAAGAAAAAGAAAAATATAGAATTATACTCTGTGTTAGCAGAAAGCCTGTGCAGGATGTTGAGGTATTTAATGAGTAGTAGGTGATATCATTCTAATTATATATTTTTAAAATAAAATCACCATTTTGGAGGAAAATCCTAAATAAGAACATTATTGGGACAAGAGAAAATTGAGGAGAGAGCATTTACTTTTGTACAAATTCCCTGACGTTACCACACTTTTCCCAAGGGTAGTGGAGACAACTAGAGTTCACATATATCTAGATCCTCTCTTTTTCTTGGGCATTTTGGAAGACTAAATTTCCTGGCTTCCCTTGAAAATAGAAGGGTGTTGTACTAATTTAGGTAAGCCCCTGTTAATGGACATGTATCATTTCCAGAACAAGGCATTAACAATCCTTTGTGCTAGCTGGCTGCTCTCTCTTCCCCTGACACTGCAAACTCAGAGGCCATGTGTTGAGATGGCAAGAAAAGATGGAGGAAGCTTTGATCCCAGAATCACCACACTGAGGAGAACCTGTCCTATTTCCTCTTGCCAGCCCATATTAAATTGAGCATAAGTGAATAATAGACTTCTTTTGTGTAAAGCCACTGAGCGTTTAGTGCTTGTCTCTAATACAACTTGCCCATTTGGCGAGTTCATGGCAGTAATCTAAATACCTTTTGACTTTAGGCTTGGGAAAATAATTCCATGATGATTCCAGTCAAACAAAAATATCCCAATATTTAAGATGTTTGTATATTGTTCTTACAACAGAATTCATATTATATTTTTACTCATTAGTGTCCTTATATATTTATTCAAAAATTCAGATTTTTGAAAGAAACTTTTTACTAAGTTGGTTAACCTGACGCTAAATTCTATTAACTCTAAGGAAAAATGATAGTTTTTCAGTTTACCACCCATGTAATTATTTATGGAATCATATCTTTATATGTAAAGGAGAAAGCAAAATAAAATACTTTCTTTAAAAAAAAGTTTTTGTTATAGTTGACACACAATGTTATGTTCATTTTGGAATTTTTTTGGTGTAGTTGACACACAATGTTACATTAATTTTGGATGTACAACTTGGTGATTCAACATCTCCATATGTTATGCTATGCTTAACACAAATGTAGCTACCATATGTCACCACACAACACTATTACAGTATCATTAAATATATTCCCTATGCCTCTCACTCCCTTTCACCTATTTTGCCCATCCCCCCACATCCCTTCCCTCTGACAACCATTAACTTGTTCTGTTTTCATACATCTGATTCTGCTTTTTGTTTATTGATATGTTTTGTTTTCTGAATTCCACACAAATAGTTTCTGACGTTTCTTTTGTAATTCTGTTTTTCTGAATGCTTTCAAGTACTGACTCTTGTAATAAGTACAGGCTTCAAGAAGAATGCAAACCTTTTAGTAGTTCTGCCAGCAAAGGACTAACCTGAAAGAACTAATACAGAGATGTAAATAACTATACAAATTCTTCATATAGAAATATGTATCATATCCATGTATATAATGGATTATATCATACATTATTACATATAAAATATTGTATATAAAAGAATATGTTGAAGAATAATCCATTTTTTTCCTCCTGAATTTGCTTTCCTTGTCATCAGACCTCTTTCGACTTTCCATTGGACACTGATAGTGTTAATTATATTACCCGTTCTTCCATACAACTAGCTAGAAAGTCCTTTCTTGCTCTCTCTTTTAGATAATGCTCTAACTTTTCTTTAAAATCTAGCTTAAAAGTCCGCTCATTTTAAAGCCTCCTTGACAGCTCCATCCTTGCCAGTGGCTCTTCCTCCACTCAGCACTGATTTAACAGTCACTGAGCTCCAACCATGGGTAAGGTAGGGTGCTGAGGACATAGCAGAGAACCAAAAGGCACTACAGAGCCATTCCTCTCATGGAGTGACATGGAGGGATACAGGACTAAACTACCAAATAAATATTTCAGATGGTGACCAATACTATGAAGAAAAAGAAAACAGAGTAAAGTAGAAAGCCTGCCAGGGTGGAAGGAACTACTTTTGTAGGAAGAGTACAAACAAGGCTAACCAAAACGGAGTAAAGATCCCAGCCATTCACATAGTTGGGAGAAAAAATTCCAAATAGAGTTAACTTAAAGATAAAAGGCAGAAGCATGCATGGTATGTCAAGAACATAAAAGAGGCTATTAATATTAACAAATAGAAACAAATATAAATATTTAAAAAAATATCTGAAATTCACACGTAAGGTTTATGGAACAGAGTAGATTATTTTTAATTATTATTACTTTGATCAAATAACTGTGAAGTTTCTATGTGTCCCAGTTCTTACCCAGGGATTGATGCAATGAAAGAAAGCAAGTATCATCTTACACATATGCATCTGGATTGTAAATGAGGAACACCAAATTACAAAAAAAAAAAATCTGGATGGTGTTAACAAGGGAGAAATGAGCAGTATTCTCCCATCCCTTTTGTCTTTTTAAAGAGAATTTCCTTATAAATGTAATGGGAGAGAAGAACCCAGATCCTGATTCTAGTCCTTTGAAATGTAAAGTAATCTCTCCACACACAAAAAGATTAAACTAATGTATGGTCAGGGAATGTCTCCATGGCCCTGGGTCTACTCCCTTGAAATTAAACACATACTTCGAGAGAAGTAAATGTGTCTGTTGTTCTCATCAGGGAATTAGTGGTCATTTAAAAAATAACTTTATGAAACATTTTACATATCATATAATCCACCCATTTCAAAAGTACACTTCAGTAATTTTGGGGGCACCTGGGTGGCTCAGCTGGTTGAGCGTCCAGCTATTGGTTCTCACAGTTCTTGAGTTCAAGCCCCCTATTGAACTCTGCACTGACAATGCTGATCCTGCCTGGGAGTCTCTCTGTCTCTCTCTGCCCCTCTCCCATTTGCTTGCATGTGTGCACACTCTCTCTCTCTCAAAAATAAATAAACCTAAAAAAAAAAAAAAAGGTACACTTCAGTAATTTTTAAGTAAATTTACCAAGTTGTTCAACTATCAACATAAATCATGTTTAGACTATGTTGATCACCCCAATGAGATCCCTTGTGAGCATTCATTGCTCATCTCCTGCTCTTGGTCCCCTACTTAAACCACTAATTTGCTGTCTCTATTTGTATCTAGTTTCGCCTTTTCTGGGCTTCCTACAAATGGGATCATGCACATGGTCTCTTATATGTGGATTATTTTACTCAGAGTAATATTTTTGAGGTTCCTCAGTATCACAGCATATATCTATATATAGTTCATTCATTTCTTGCTAAAAAACATTCTTTTGTACTGCTATTTTGTTTATCCACTCACCAGTTGGTGAATATTTAAGTTGTTTCCAATTGGGGACTATTATGAGTAATACTGGCAAGAACATTTGTGTGTAAGGCTTTCTGTGGATGTATATTCTCATTTTGGGGGATAGATAACCAAAATTAGACTTGTTTGGTCATATGGTAACTCTATGTTTATTAACCTTTTTAATAATTGCTGGGCTGTTTCCCAAAGTGGCTGTGTCATATTACATTTCTATAAGCAATGTAAGAAGGTTCCTTTTCCTCTATATCATCACCAATATTTATTTTCTGACACTTTTATTAGAGCCATTTTAGGATAGGATAAAGTGGCATTTTTATTATAGACATTTTAGGATAGGATAAAGTGGCATCTAACTGTGGTTTCCATTTGTCTTTTCCTAATGACTAATGACATTGAGGGGCACCTGGCTGGCTCTTGAGACAAGAGCACATGACTCTTGATTGCAAGGTTGTGAGTTTGAGCCCCATGAATGGTGTAGAGTTTACTTAAAATCAAATTTAAAAAAAAATTCAAAAATGATATTGAGAGTATTGTTGCATGTTTTTTAGATATTCATATACCTTATATAGTTAAATGTTCAGAACTTTTGCCCATTTTTAAAATTGGGTTATTTTGTCTTTTAAGGTTTAGATGCCTTCTTTGTATATCCTGCATATAAGCCCCTTATCAATATTTTGCAGATATTCTTTTTCACACTGTTGGTTGTCTTTCCATTTTGTCTGGTGCCTTTACAAGAATGGAAGTTTTGAATCTTGGTGAAGTTCACTTTATCAGATTTACTTTTCACAGACCATGTTTCTCATGTCATGCCTAAGAAATTTTTGCCTAACCCAAAATCAATTTTCTTCAAAAATGTATCACTTTAATTCTTACATTTAAGTATGATCAATTAAAATAAATTTTTTTTGATGTTTATTTATGTTTGAGAGAGAGAGAGGGACAGAGTGTGAGCAGGGGAGGGGCAGAGAGAGAAGGAGACACAGAACCTGAAACAGGCTCTAGGCTCTGAGCTGTCAGCACAGAGCCCGAGATGGCATTCGAACTCATGGACCACGAGATCATGACCTGAGCTGATGTTGGACGCTCAACTGACTGAGCCACCTAGGCGCCCCAAAGTCTGATCAATTTTGAGTTAATTTTTAAACATGCTGTGAGGTAAAAGTCTAAGTTCATCTTTTTGCATGTGAATATCTAATTGCTCCACTATTATTTTTAAAAAAGACTACTTTCCCCAATTACTTGCCCTAGGACTTTTGTTTAAAATTCAATTGATCACAAATATAAGGATTTATTTATGGTTCTGAATTGTTTCATTATTCTCTATCTAATGCCAGTAACACATTCTCTTATAACTGTGGATGTATAGTAAGTTTTGAAATTGAGAAGTGGAAGTCCTCCAACTTTGTGATTCCATTTCAAAATTGGTTTGGCTATGTGAGGTCTTATACTTTTCACATACATTTTAGGATCAATATGTCAACCCCCGCCCCACCTTGCCCACACGCATACACTCAAAAGCCTGCTGGAATTTTGGTAAGGATTTCAATGAACCTGTAACTCAATTTTGGTAGAATTTCCATCTTAACAATATTGCCTTCAAATTCATGAAAATGAAATGTGTCCCCAATACTTGGGTCTTTAATTTCCCCATCAGTGTTTTGTAAAATGTGTGAGTCTTCTTGCATTTCTTTACATAAACTTCTGAAGTAGTTTCTTCTTTTTGATACTATTGTCAAAAAATATATATTATTAATTCCATTTATAGATCATTCATTTTAAAGCACTTTTAAATGTTTATTTATTTGTTTATTTACGTATTTATTTTTGAGGGAGGGAGGGAGGGAGAGAGAGAGAGAGAGAGAGAGAGAGAGAGAGAATGCGCAGGGGAGGGGCAAAGAGAGAGAGGGAGACACAGAATCTGAAGCAGGCTCCAGGCTCTAAGCTGTCAGCACAGAGCCCAATGTGGGGCTTGAACTCACAAACCGTGAGTGAGATCATGACCCATGCCCAAGTTGGATGCTTAATTGACAGAGCCACCCAGGTGCCCTATGGATCATTAATTGTTATATGTAGAAATTAATTTTTGTATGTTGATCTTGTGTCAGGCAACCTTGTTACAATTGCTTATTCTAATAATTTTCTTTTGTGAATTTCTTTTATATGTGGGATTATATCATCTACAAGCAAAGATAGTTTTATTTCTTTCTTTCCAAGCTGATATTTTTTTTTTTCCTTGCGAGATTGTACTGACTGTTCTCCAGTACAGCATTGAAAATAATGGCAAGAGCAGGCAACTTTGCCTTATTCCCAGATGCAGAGGGAAGGTCTTCAGTCTTTCTGGACCTTGACCCTCTTTAGGTCTTAAGTATCCATCCTACAGCACTGGTCATATTAGATTCAGGGGGATTAGAGTATCATTGTTTACAAGGAATTACTTAGTCCACAGGGAACTGGCTCACCCAAATTTCCACCTCCTCCCAGCGGGTGGCTCAAGGTTAATGAGTGACTAATCAACAAATATAAAGACATATCTTCCTTGCCCAATTTGGGACAACTGTGTAATCCCAGCTTCAAAACTCTACATACAACTGGATGAAGCCTTAGTCACAACTACATTGCAGGTCAGTTTTTCCTGCTGCCCAATTTTATTTCTTCATTTTATCTATAGTTGTGTCTCCAAACAGCACTCTACACCGACTCATCTGTCTATAATTCTCCATTTCGGAATATCTATATCAAGTGAACATAATCTAAAATAAGTGCCACACTCCAACAGAAGTCAGGGTGAGTCATCCTGAACAATTTAAGGGCAAAAGACAAAAGAACAGCAGTCCTCATCTTGTACTTCTGGAAAATCTGTAGTTTCAAGTTTCTTTAGTACTCTGGATACCCTAACCCACCTCACTAGTTTTGTTTACACTCATCTCTCTTTTTCCTATTTTAACGTGCTTAATTTTCTTCTTGATTCAAGGGTCATTCATTGTTTCCTTTTGTTGCCTTAACACTTTAAAATCTCATTTCAAAATTAGGGTAGAGCAAAGAAATCAAAGAAAAAATCTTTAGTTCTCTACCATTTTTTGCTGCAGCTTCGAATGCTTTGGGGGTTATTCAATGCTTTAGATCCTGGATATTAAGTAGTACAGTTATGGTTGTAATTGAGATCTGTGTCTAAAAGATTTATGTAATAGTAAATCTTCCTGAGAACGAATTATCAAGTAGTGCTTATCATAATGTGCACTTAGAAGCTCTTACAAAGATGATATGAGCAAGGGCTGAGACACTGTAGAGAAACACTGAATATTCCTTATGCCTCTCTTGATAATGATTCCACTTATTAATTATTTTAAATCCTTTGGTGGTAAGACAGAGGTTAATTAAAAAGGGATTAGAAAATATATTGTAATGTTTTAGGGGAGTACCATCTACAAACTTCTGGGAATATCCAAACCTCTGAACTTGGCTTGAGAGTCTGAAGCAGGCTCACACAATGCTGGCAGGCATCTCAAGGTCAATAAAATCTTTTAATTTTCCATGCCAAATTGGTTTTGGTCTCCTGTAAGTTATCTAAGAACCTGAAGAAGGTTGAGTTATTAAGGTATACAGTAGAAGGGAGAATGTTAGGCACAAGGAAAGTTCTTACAACCCTAATACGCATCCTTGGTGCATTTACCAATAATGAATTGTCCACAAGATCTAATGTGCTTATCACTTCAAAATAAAATTAAGATTAAAAAATGAAAAGCTATGAATTCAATAGGCTATTTTTTTGAGTTCTATAATAAATGTGCAGATTTTTCTAGGCCATGGGTGTAAGTTTGTCATTGATAAAGACTATGCTGTTTTGTTTTCTTTTGCAAAAGGAAAAAAAAAGAAACGCAGGTAACCTCAAATAGTGAAACATATCAATATAGTTTTCATGCTTGGAGTATATCCAAGTATATACTACTTGCTTGGCAGAAATTCTGACTAACGTTAAGAAAGTTAACTATTTAGAAGGTTAATTTAAGGTCTTGTACTATTTTAGAAAGTCATCATAGTAAAGTGGAAAGGTTGATTAGGAATCAGGAGTCCTGTAGTTTAGTTTCTACTTTGTCACTAACTAGCTGTGTGACCCTAGGCAAATCACTTAACCTCTAAGATCACTGTTTTCTCATGTGTAAAATGAGGAGATTGAACTACATGATCTCTAACAGTGTTCAACTAAATCTTCAACTAAATCAAAATATAGAGAACCTGATAGAAGTAACTTCTACAGAACCGCTGCACATAAAAACTAATGTTGAAGACAGAAACAGGAAGTTAGACCAGATCCTTTACATGTACACATCTCTTCTAATCCTGGATGTTTTCTGAGGGCCATTCCTAACACTTTCTCCACAGGGGAAGGTTATGTAAAGATAAATAAAGCAATATTTCTTTTGCATATTTTAGTAGGATTGGAGAACACAAGAGTAGTATACACATATTTCTTTTATTTTCATCCGTCTGACAAACTTAGAGTGTCTTCCTCCCATGTTGGTCTTATATTTTATTTATTTCTGACATCCCATTGATAAAGCATTATTCTAAGAGGCAAAAGTAAAAAATAGCAATATGTTGTTTACTTGGAAGCAGGTAACCAAATAACAGTGTCAGTGTCTATTAAAACCAAGAGATGAAATGTATACATTTAATCTATCTCTGGGGCTATGGATTGAAAATTGTACTCCAACTGTTATTAATAAGTAGAGAAACTGGGAGAAAGCAAATGAATATACTCCAAGGTAACTTTTCTACTCAAATAAAGGTCACTGAGAGTGGCCAAAAGCATCCCAATTGTGTGATTAAAAACTAGATAGGATTTCTCCCTGGGTGTCACAGAAATGTCTCCTCCTCTGATAATAAAGGGATATCACCAGAACATTCTGAGATTTTAAGACTATCACATTTGCCGCTTCATCTAATAGCTTAATTCAGACATGTGGATCCTCTTGGTTGTATAGTTGCTAACAAATCATTCTCTTGTAGAAAATGTCCTTCCACTTGAGTTACTTAACATGGGCTTATATGCCTCATCTTAATCAGCACCATTACAATTTCTTTTCTAACCATATATATTTCACTATTCCATTATATAAAATAGTGTCTATCATACCCTGGAATGTTTCTTCCATCAGGAAGTTAAATTTCTTAAAATATATTTTTCTTCATTATAATGTAAAATGAATTTTTCCCAATTCTGACAGGGTTTTACTTTTTCCCCAAAGCTTAACTTTACCAACTAACTGGCAAAGCAATTCAATGACAAAATGCTACCCTTGAGCTAAACTGTCAACCTAGTCGTTAGAATAAAGACACAGATAAATGAAAAGAAAAAATGACATGTATCACCTACAGCTTTAGTGCAAGGAATTGTAAAAGAGCAGAAAAATCAAGATAAAAACATTCTTCTTATGGAACACTTTTTATTCATATATGATGATCTAGATTTAAAGTAAATAAATATTAAGTACTAAAAAGTTTTTACCAATTAGAAAGACTTATAGTAGAAAGTTTAAAAAGAACATGCAGTCCATAAAAGAAAGAATTTAAAAAGCTGACAAACATAGGAAGACATATTGAAGCTCACTCATAAACCAAGAAATAAATATAAAAATGTTAATGAACCACCACTCTTTAATGATCAAATCATCAAGAATTTTATAAGTGATAGCACTCAATATTGGCAATGGTAGAAGAAAATGGAAAATTTTATATACTGCTGATTGAAGAATAAAATAGTATAAGCTTTCTGTAACAGTTTGACAAAAAACACCAAAAGCTTTAAAATGGCCCTATTTACTGGCTCATCTGAATGGGTAAGTGGGTTGCGTCCAACTCTTGATTTCTGCTCAGGTCATGATCTTACCGTCATGAGATTGAGCCCCACACCAGGTTCTGTGCAGAGCGTGGAGCCTGCTTCTCTCTCTCCTTCTCTCTCTGCCCCTCCCCTTTCAAAATAAATAAATAAAAATTTAAAATATCTCTACATATCAACCCTTCTGGGGATTAACCTAATGGATTACTACAGAAATAAGTGAAGATTTAGTTTCAAGGATGTTTATTATAAACAAAAAGCAATATAGGAACAAACTTTATGCACCAAAGGTGATGGTGACTGCATTATGTATAATATAATAATATTCACATATTAGTATTTCACATATATTCTCTTTTCACGCATGTATATTCATGTTTCACAAAAAACTGTTGAACCCATAGTGATGTACTTATAAACATGGAAAGATAGGTATAATGTATTCAGTAAAACAAGATTATAAGATTACATAGTTGTATTCAGGTATGATTTATTTTCTTATGGTATTCCAGTATCTGGCAGAATGCTTTCCCCAAAGTGTACATCATACATTTGCTGAATGAATGAATGATGAATATAACTTTCGTACCTTTCAAATGGATTCTTTATGCATTTATACAGTGTGATACTTAGATAGCAGTAGATGTCATGATATGAAAGTTCCTTTTGCTATTTATATTTTTGTTAACCTTGGGATTATGTATGGAATCTGTATATAGTGTGCTATTTTTGAAGTCACTTTAAATCTAATTCACTGGGGCGCCTGGGTGGCTCAGTCGGTTAAGCGTCCGACTTCAGCTCAGGTCACGATCTCGCAGTCAGTGAGTTCGAGCCCCGCATCGGGCTCTGGGCTGGTGGCTCAGAGCCTGGAGCCTGCTTCCGATTCTGTGTCTCCCTCTCTCTCTGCCCCTCCCCCGTTCGTGCTCTGTCTCTCTCTGTCTCAAAAATAAATAAATGTTAAAAAAAAAAATTTTTTTTAATCTAATTCACTTATATATTCCCTCTACTTGTATTCATAGAATAATGTATGGTTTTCTCTCATACTTTATTCTTTATAATTTTTAATATATGCTATATTTAAGTTGAATATTGTGGCAGTCACCATAGAAAAGATTAAATGATTAAAATGTAAAGAAAGAAAAATTTTAATGTTCTCTAGAATTCACCTTTAAGCCAGCATAAGATAAAGATTTAAAGTGCTCTAGAAGGGCGCCTGTGTGGCTCAGTCGGTTAAGCATGCAACTTCAGCTCAGGTCACGATCTTGCAGTTTGTGGGTTTGAGCCCCGCGTCGGGCTCTGTGCTGACAGCTCAGAGCCTGTAGCCTGCTTCGGATTCTGTGTCTCCCTCTCTCTCTGCCCCTCCTCTGCTTGCTCTCTCTCTCTCTCTCTCTCTCTCTCTCTCAAAACTAAATAAACATTAAAATTAAAAAAAATTTGAAGTGGTCTAGCAAAGGACAAAAGGTCTCTTTGTCTTAAGAAAATTAAGTACCTCTTGTTTCTCCTCATTAACAGCTTCTGTGCTTGGCTACCTTGGGAAAACCAAAACAACCTTAGATGGTAATTTCCCAGTCTGGCAATTCCAGATCTGCAGCATTTCTTGGTCACTAACTTCTGGGGCTGTAATTAGCTGCTGCTCTTATGGTTTTATACAGCTGTTTGTGTGTCTGATGGTCCTGCATAGGGTCAGGTTGATTTTGGAAGAACTACATCTATCTGAGTCTTTAATGACACTGTTATCTCACTTCCCTTGACAAAACAGATAGGTGGGAGGGACAGAAATAAATCTATAATGAGTAAATCAGTGAGCCGAGGTTTTATATCCGAGGAACGCAGATTTTAAGTTTTCCTCCATTGAGTGTGATGTCAGCCGTCTGTGTGGCAGATTGCTGTTGGCTCTACAGAAGCATGGAGCAGGAATCAGGCCTGTGAAGGGTATGAACAGGGGAAAGTGGACACCAAGCCTTCAAAACATGTGCATAATCCTGTAGAATGTCAGACAATCATCAGAGTTTATCTTATGATTACTCACCTGTGTCTTCCTTTCCATGTTTGCCAGCTGCTTAGCAGCCCCGCCCCTGTTTTCTGGTGCTTTCCTGTCTGGCCTGTGGTTTATGGTCAGCCTGGCCACCGAGTTGGTCTGTCCAATGCCTAGAAACCTTTTACCTTCCTTGTGACCTACCTCACCTGCCATTCACTTTTCAGCCCTTGTCATCCTCATGGTCAGAGTTCTTTCTGATTGATTTCAAGTTGTTGAGCATTGCCAGTGAGTGTCACAACAGAATGCTGCTTTGTCATCCAACCTCTAACGGGACTCTTCATTAATTTCTTGGATCACTATCGTATTCACTATATTCATTCATTAATTAACCCACTTAACGTTTCTGATTATAATATACCAGGCCAACACTGCCCCTTGACAAAGTAGAAAATGTGTGTAAATTTCTATCTGAATTATTTTGTATTACTTCTCTATCCTGCTTTCTTCACTGTCACAAATTTTTTCTACTACCTTTGTTCTCTGGTTTCCTCCTTCCTTTTTGATAGACTGTTTTCTTTTGTCTTCTTTGACCCGTTGCTGGTTGTCCTCCTATCTCTGGAATTCTACCCAATGTCAACGCATAGGAGCTCCTTTACCTCCTTCACATCATCAGTGTGGGCATTCTACATGGTAGGATCTTTGCTTTTGTAATCTCTAATTTTTACCCATGGGAACTTATTCACTCTTACACATTCATTTATTACTTTTATATGGATTACATGCAATTTTTATTTGAAATCTATACTTCTTTCCATACATCCCATTCTGTATTCCTACCTGAACTCTCACTAGTATCTAAAACTGTGAAACTGTGGTCTTCTATTTTCTCTACCCTGACAAATTACATGTCCAGTATGCCTGTTCTATTGTACCTCAGAAACTCTTAAAATAATTACCCCCTATTAAGTGTTTTCGGGACTACTGTGTACTATAGATAAATAATTGAGGTGTGAATGTCTGGACACAGAGAAATGGACCATTGTTTTCTGCTCACTCTCCACTTTACACAGTAATAAAATATGTATTAAGAGAGCTAAATCTCCAGTGTCACGTTTTGTATTTTTTGGTGTAGAGTCAATAAGAAAGCTCATTGGATTGCCTGGGTGGCTCAGCGGGTTAAGCATCCAACTCTTGAGTTCGGCTCAGGTCATGATCTCACGGTTCGTGAGTTCGAGCTCTGTGCTAACAGTGTGGAGCCTGCTTGGGGTTCTCTGTCCCTCCCCTGTCCATGCTCTGTCTCTGATTCTCTCAAAATAAAGAAAGAAACAAAAGAAAGAAAAAAAGAAAGAAAGAAAGCAAGCTCATCTGCCCTCCTAAAAAGTGACTTATTAATGTTTGATATTCCTCTCATTTTATAAGCATGAATGAATTAAAAGTATAAAGATACAAATTTCTTGAAGGTAAACTTTCTGAGTGGATTTCAGTCAAAGTAGGTAGGATGATACCAATATTAGGAGAAGTTACCACGCAGCAGTATTGAGTATTTAAAAGGGTGGAGGATGCCAATGGAATTCAAAGGTGACATCAAGGGGAGGCTGAGACACCAATAATTAAAACTCAGTAACTTCGGGTGCCTGGGTGGCTCAGTTGGTTCAGCGTCCTTCAGCTCAGGTCATGATATCATGGTTCATGAGTTCGAACCCCACACATGACAGGCTCTGTGCTGACAGCTCAGAGCCTGGAGATGCTTTGAATTCTGTGTCTCCCTGTCTCTCTGTCCCTCCTCTGCTTGCACTCTGTTTCTCTGTCTCAAAAATAAGTAAACATTAAAAAGTATTAAAAAAAAACTTAATATCTCAACTATTCCAAGCGCTGGGCTTTAAGAATTTCATGTATATGAACTGAGACAAACTATTTGCAGAGATGTTTTACATCTTCTCTGGCCATTTGCCTTAGTAGAAACTGTAGTAAAATCCACTAAATACACATTTATGTGGCCTAAGGAAGCCTGCATGATCAGGTAACATAGGTTCCTTATTAAAGCCTTACTGCGTATTGAGTCTAGTTTAGGGCTTTGTAATTATGCAAGACTGTGCAGAAACTGAGACACTCAGAACACCAGAGAACATGATAAAACAGGGCAGAAAATAGTGGTGGTTGTATTATTCATGAAAGTCACATACTTGCTCTGTTTTACTTTCCTGCTGGTGCTCTTTTTTCATATGCCCCAGTCTCCTTACTCAGTCTCGATCCACAGCTAATCCGAATTCAGTCTCAACTCATGTCTCAGCTACCTCTCACTTGAAGTAATGATCCATCTGTTTAAACCATGTGGCAGCTTACACATTATGATGATATTATGTTGATTTTTGTTCTTTTTGTGTATTTGAGGAACTGGATAACTGTATACTTTTCATAATAAGAACATTGCAACATCAACAATTCTAGTACACATTATCATCTCCTTGATTACAATTTTCTTCTCATTTTCTTAGTTCTCAGAGTGTCAGCCACAGTATTGGATGCAAGAAAACAATGGAGCAATAAATTTAAAATTCTGAGGGAAAATGATTTCAGACTAAGAATTTAACATTTAGCCAAACTATCATTAAAGTGAAAGCATTTAAAACCTGCTTGAGATCCACCAAAATCTCAAGTGTATAGCTCCCATATTTGATGTTCCCAAAATGGATAAACAATCAATGTCATTTTCATACTTGCACTCTCAAAGATAGTAATTGTGAGTTCTTACCTGCCCCAAATAATGTATTTTCCTGCCTTCTGCCCCATGTCTTAACACCCAATCTTTCAAGGTACCTGTAGGTGTGTAGTCCATCATATTCTTCCACCCTGTGAGCTAATGGGATAAATCTCATCTAAGCCCATGGAATAATCCCATGCCATTGGCCAAATGGTTGATAGAATGAGAAGTTCCCTACTGGGTATCGGTAGGGAGATAAATGAATCCTAGCTCCTTGTATTTCATATTTGCCTGACAGGAGGAGAGGAGTTTCAGGGATGGAGTTGGGGACTAAGAAGTACAGGATGATGAAAGTGGTGAACTGAATGTCCAAATTAATTTTCTGAGAGTAAATCTTTGAAACATGTCAGCCCTGTAGTGAAACTGATTTTATTCTCAGCACTATTCCTAGCCAGGTCCCAAATCCTGATACACAATTGGGACATCATTTTTTTTTTTTTTTACTCATCCTGACAGTGTTGTTGTTTCAACTGTTGAAACTGGAGTCTTAGCATCGACCCTAGTGGACAGACAATAGTTCATATAGGGGTGACACCAGCTCTGTCACTTCCCTGGTGAGCCCCACTATGTCAGGAGTTATTTGGGTGTGAGAGAAGATACTCCTTCCTTCTTTGTTTTATCACCAGAAACCCTTAAAGCTAGCAGTGGCTTGCATTATAATGTAGGCTGATAACTTTTGCACTTACTCACAGAACCATCTTCCTTGGACATTGGTCTGCATGCAGGATGGCTAGGGGTAGGCAGGTGCAGAATTGGCCTTGATGCTCCTCTGAAACCTGATTTCAGAGTCTGGTCCTGGCCCCATTTCCTATCACCTCACTGTAAATTATTTTTCAGGGGCCCAATTGCACTTTCAGTAATCTGCTCTTGGCTAGGTTCCTTTAGTCCCCTTCTGTGATTATGATTGTTTCCCAAATCTGTCCCTGCTCCCAGCTTTGCTGTAGAAACACACAGCTGGCAGGAGAGATTGCCACAGTAAGACTCTTTCTCTTCTTTTAAAGTAACTAAATGTTTGATTCCCCCTAAATGTTCTCTGCATTCTTTGAACCCAAATATAACTTTACTTTGTACTCATAAGTAGAAAAGGAAAGGAAAAAAAGGGAATTTTCCACTTTTTCCTTGTTGACTTCTTTACTGGGAAAGGGAGTTGGCCAGAAGTTTCTTCACATTTAATTCCCTTTACATCTTCTAACATGAATGCATGCCAAATTTTAATTCTAACCAAATGGCGGGAGGTAATAACTGACTATTCTGCCTTCTAAAGCTATCAGTCTAGTATGCCCCGTCTTTACAAATTCACATAAAAGTCAAAAAATTTTCACTGCAGAAGGAACCTGAGACCAGTTGGTAGAGTCAACTTAGTTTAAAAATGAGAAAAGGAAGTGCATGCCCAGTGATGGATTATCAAAGATCATATTAGCTTTTGAAGTTGGGACTAGAATACAGTTCCCTGTATTGCACAGCAAAATATTCCCCTTTTTTTATTAACCTGAAAAATATTTAAGTGTATTTTAATAATTGTACTTAATATATGACATATCGTCATGTGGACTCTTTCTGATGTGGCCAAGAATCATGCTGAGTTTTAGGCTACATTTACTTTCAGTCTATTTCAGGTGAAACTCAGAATATTTTTGCTGTACTACTTGACATAAAAGTTTCAGTTTTTAAAGGAAAAATAATGTTTCCAAATCCTGATGGAACCACAAAGATTTGTGTATTTTTTTTAATTTCCAAAATTGGTGGGGAAGAGCTTAGAGACGCTTTTAGCATTCAGGGGGAAAAGAGCAAATGTAACAATGGGCAAAGTCGGAGACTGCTTACAGATTATAATTTAAACAGAATACAAAGGCCTCTGGCCTGAATACAGATATCTTCTGCACTGACCAGCCATGTGTCATTAGTTACAATTTAGGGCACTGCCCTAACAGAGCCCTTGCTAAATATAGTCCTATCACCCAGGAAGTTTACAAAATATGTTGCCTCCTGCGACTCTTATTACCACCCAGCATCACATTAGCAACAACATGTTACCAAGAGAAGGAGACACAAAATCTCTATTTTATTATAGGAAAGTACAAGTGCAAAACATCTTCCATGTGGGGTACCTGCCAGTGAGGGGCACCAATCAGAATGCTGCCTGAAGGGGCAGAAAGCAGGCAGAGAAACTCAGGTGCCAGAGGAATACAGAAAGCGATACTAAGATGAAACTGCTACACAGATCAGCCAAAGGCAAACCCGTTGAAAACAATCACATACTAAGTTGAAAGCGGCCTGTGGAAAGGCATCTCTGTAACAATTACAGAGCTCGGTAAAATATTCTTAAAGGAAATAGGAGTGACAACGATCACTGTCATTGGCTTTTTTTTTACTTTCTTTTGTTTTTCCCCCCCTTTTTTTATTATATGAAATTTATTGTCAAATTAGTTTCCATACAACACCCAGTGCTCATCCCAAAAGATGCCCTCTTCAATGCCCATCACCTACCCTCCCCTCCCTCCCACTCCCCATCAACCCTCAGTTTGTTCTCAGTTTTAAAGAGTCTCTTATGCTTTGGCTCTCTCTCACTCTAACCTCTTTTTTTTTTTTTTCTTCCCCTCCCCCTGGGTTTCTGTTAAGTTTCTCAGGATCCACATAAGAGTGAAAACGTATGGTATCTGTCTTTCTCTGTCATTGGCTTTAATGACAGAGTGCAGCTTTCTCATTCGGAGTTCCAAGCTCCACCATTATTATTAACCAAACACACAGATGGATGGTTCCAAAAGCTACTCTGATTCTCAAGAGCTGGTAGTTACGTGGTAGTCAGACTTCTCACTTGAGTGCCAAATCTCGGTCAAATCTGGGCCTCACAGGAATGAGTGGAGAGTACAGATGGGCCACGGGCACACTTTGAGGAGCACCCCACTCGAATATTTCTATTCTAAAAGCCCTCTAGTTTTAATGTCCCATTATGTCTCAAAAGATATATAAATTGCATGATTATCCAAGGAGTTTGGGGAGAACACATATTAATATATTAATACAAATATGTTTCAAATATCACTGACTTCACTGCTTGATCAAGTATGCTACAGAATTCCTATTGGAGTCAAATTATGTTCATGTAATTCTAAAAATGATATGCCAAAAACTGGTGAATCAATTATTTAACAATACTACTGAACTTCCCATATTTCTAACCTGTAAATATATTCTGGTGAGACTTTATTTCTTGAAGATTATGGAGTAGAAAGTGATATTTTTGTTCTTATTGACGAGGCAAATTTCTGCTACTCTAATAGGATGCCAGTTTATATGTACCACATTAATAGATGTATTTAAAGTCATAGGCAGAAGAAGAGAAGTCTGGGAGGTGGGGAAGAAAGTGTCTCTAGTCTCTCCTTGAGATTAAATAGAAACCTTTTTTGTATGTGTAGCTTAGCTGAGCTCATCTTGGGCAGTGAGTCCAGAGGACAGGCTGTCCTTAGTGCAGGGATTCTCCAAAAGCATGCTTACAACCTTGCAAGTCTAGTGACTCTTCTCTCTGACTTCTAATACAGGTAAAAAATAAAACTATGAATCAGACAAAGATAAAAGTCCCCTTATGCCAGATCAATAAATAGCTTCCCCAAATAACAACTTACTATTTTTCTTTCTTTACTTTTCTCTTCCATTTAACAAAGGGAAAGTTTATAAAACACAGAAGACCTCAGTTGAAAGTGGGTTCATTCTTGATTTCCCCTTCAGATGACATGTCCCCATTTCTGTGCATCCTCTAAGAAATAGCAAACTAACTTTGCTATCCTCCAAAATAATTTAATTTTCACACACTGTAAATTATTAATTTATTTTAATATAGATTTATATTCCTAAAATTTAAGACATCCTAAACTGCAAATTCTCTTTTTATTTTTTTTGCTGGAGAGGTCAGTTATTTATTGAAATATTTCAATCTCTCATACTTTCTGCAGAGGGATTAGCAGAATTGTGCAGAGTGATGCGTAGTGGCATTATCAAACCAAATTGATCTGAGCCCAAGAAAGGAGAAAGAATTGCATGTAGGATGCAATTTGCAATTTGGAACATACAGTCAAATAGCAGTCTCATCAGGATGGTCTTCCTGGAGCCATTGTGCTGGTCAGCCACAATGAAAAATCCTATCTGAGCAGTATTCAATGGATTAGCATATTCCAACATTAGCACACTCTGACTCTTCCTCAGTTCATTACCACAGTTGAAGGGCATTGGCACTTTTCTATTTCCATATATATTTTTCCCTAAACTCTGTCTTCAATCAGGTTAATACTGAAGTTTCAAGCTTTCGCTTGTAATTGTAGTCAGAAATATGGCCACGCAAACGTACTAAAAAAGAAAAAATGACAAGTGTATTAAGCAATAAAAGAATTGCATTGCTTTAGTCATTTAAGTAATATACATATTCACTGTACATAATATTAAATTTTTACCATGAAGTCCTCTTATAAATGTGTTTTCTTGACTACCAAAAATAATAAACTGAAAATGGAACTCAAATTACGAGAGTTTATTTCTTACAGAATATCACAAATGTGTAAGAATGAAGTTTAATTCATTTGTATTCCTTAATCTAAAGGATGTAAATGTAATTATGTTGATACAAATTAGAGTGTCTCATCATATGATGATGTATTTTTTTAATTTTTACATACATATTATTTTTAATTGGGAAAAGCCAAGAAAAAAATTTAAAAATAAGAAAATTACTACATCTTCATTGAAACTAATTGGAAAATCAGTATCATTGCCCAAACCATGAGGAAAATGAAATGGTAAATAATTCAGTTCATCCCAATGAACAGAAATCATTGGGTAGACGGAAGGAAAGAAGAAAAGAAGGAAGAAACAAAGAAAAAAAGAAAGGGGATGGAGAAAGGAAGGGGAAACTAACCAGGAATTAATATACTAACATATTTTTTGAGGACAGCTAGACTTCAAAAATTTTTCTGACCAAGGGGCGCCTGGGTGGCTCAGTCTGTTAAGCATCCACCTTTAGCTGAAGTCATGAATTTGCATTTCATGAGTTCGAGCCCCACATTGGGCTCTGTGCTGACAGTTCAGAGGCTGGAGCCTGCTTCAGATGCTGTGTCTCCCTCTCTCTCTCTGTCCCTCCCCTGCTCACTGTCTGTCTGTCTGTCTGTCTCTCTCTCTCTCTCAAAAATAAACAGTAAAAAAAAATTTAAAAAATTTGATCAAGATACTTAATAAGAAACCAAGGAGGAAAAGACGTAAAGATGAGTGGTTAAGTATTAATTGACTACAGTTCTAAATTTCTAAAGATCAAGTTCTGTGTCTACTGCATGTTTGAACCTTGTATCTGGCTCAGATGTTCAATAAATATTAGCTAGAAAGGAAAATTACAAAGAACATGAAATCTACTTGAGGAGATTTTTTTTAATAGCTAATGCACTTACTTGGGAAGACTTACAACCAATGTCTGCAAATATAACTCAATATAAGGAAGAACTTTCATTCCTCCCCATAGGTAAAAGAATCTACCTTAGAAATAGTAAGTTTCTTGGGGCGCCTGGGTGGCTCAGTTGCTTAGGTCATGATCTCACCTTACATGAGTTCGAGCCCTGTGTCTGGCTCTTTGCTGACAGCTCAGAGCCTGGAGCCTGCTTCGGATTCTATGACTCTCTCTCTCTCTCTCTCTCTCTCTCTCTGCCACTCCCCCACTCATGCTCTGTCTCTTTCTGTCTCTCAAAAAATAAATAAATGTTAAAAAAATTTAAAAAAAAAGAAATAGTAAGTTTCTTACCCTAAATTGAGCAATAGGTATAAATAAAATGGGGGATGTGTGAATAATGAACATCCAGGTTTATTAAAACTTTAGGATTATAATTCTGCAATTACAAATTACAAACAAAAGTTACACACAAAATATAATAAAATAAGTTTTACAAATAATATACCAATAAAATTATATCTAGAATGTTAACATGCAATGCTGTAAAATGTTGATTTAAATAAATATTTCTCTAGAATCATTGTTTCTAATTAGAGTTCAAAAAATTCAAATACTTTTAGCATAATCAATGCATTTATGATAGCTCACATCCATTTCATACACTTTCCCTTTGTTAATGAAATCATAGAAATACATTTTAAGGAGAAATAATATATATCAATGAGCAAATTAGAAATATAACAGCTATATGATTGAAATGGACGTCATTAACTTCTGCTAATTAGTTTCCATTTTTGGGTAACATTAACCTTAAGGTGAAAATTCTTTTCTTTATCCTAACAACAGTGTACACATGTTGTACATATTGGATTCTTGCATCATCAACAAGGAAAATAAGTTTTCTTGTATCTAGTTGAAGAGAAAGTTCCATTTGTTACCCAAGGCATCGTATTTTCAGAAATATAGTTTTACATTACTAGACTTCATAAAGGTCATCCTCAGGCAAAGCTGCAATTTTGGGACTTAATGTTCTCTGCCATTATAGTTTTGTAAAATTTCCATAATATGAATTCTCAGAGAATCCTGCAATACTTCTTGGGTCATATCTCTAACTAAAAATTGAAAGTAAGATAAGTAATTTGTTCATTTACAGTCAATTAATTTTGTAACTGCAAGAAATGTATGAAATGTAAGAATTCATTAGAAAATAATTGATTTTCATTTTGAGTCCAAGAGGTCTGGTAATCTACCCACTTAAAACCACTGCAGAAAACAAAACAAACAACAACAACAAAACAACCCACAAACACCTAAGAATGATAAGAAGCAACTAAGATGTTTTGAAAAATCAAAAAGACACAAACATACATAGAGTGACACTAATGTTAAGGCAACACATTGCCTCTAACAACAAGTAAATAGGTCTTTCATTCACAATTTCTTGATTATTCCAGTTTGATGTTCAAAGTGCTTTGTACCCATGCTGTTGTCTTCAGTTTCTGATGTTCAGTGTTTTATAAAAGTTCAAAAAACTTAAATTTGGCAGCAAAATGATAGCAGCAAGGAACGGAAGGACACCAAAGGCTTTTCTTTTCATGGGTAGACAAAAATAATTGCTCTAATATTTCAAGAAAAGTCCTTAAATGTTGCAAAAGTAAATTTCAATGTTCTATTCCTCAATTTTCCATGCATTTCTATTGCTTCCATTAGAAGTTGCTGTGATGGGAAACTTTAAGTAAATTCGTCCATGCAGAATTGTGTCCCCAAAACAAATTAGGAATCTATACAATATATTTGAATACAAAGGGAAGAAAAAATTTAAAACTAGATCTCTCCTTCCCAGAGAAACCATAAAAACAACTTATATGATTAGAATAAGATGTTACTTTATGAATCAAATCATTTTTAGCAATAGTTTACAACCAAAACCCTCAGATGGGCTGTTTAATTTTGTTGTTCTTGACAATATATTTAGCCAGTGGTCTTCAGTGGAAGAAACATTATAAATGTGTGTTTCATACTCTGATGGATGAATATTTTCAACTGAACTTCTGCATATGTAATCTCAAAGTACACATTTACAAAATAAACATTTTCAATATATTGATACTCAGAACTTTCCAAATATTCAGAAAGAAAACATACTATTTTGCAAAATGTTCATTCAATAATTGATATATAATGTAAGCTTTCCATAAATATGCATTATTTAAACAAAACTAGATGTGCCTATATATGTATATATTTAAATTTTATTCTTAAACTACCTTATTTAAACACTTAACATTATGCTTCAGGACAGAATAAAATGAAACATCAGTGTATGTTTTTGTGTTTTAATTGCACATTTCCTAAATCTCAAATTGTTTTTATACATTCTTAATTTGTTCATCTATCAAAGTAGCACTAAACCAGCAAAGTCCAATACTGTGGTGTTGGAAATGTTCTAGCAACATGTGCTATTGAGTGAGGAGTTAACATTTAGCTAGTATGACTGAGGAAATGAAATTTATTTTCTTTAAGTTTAGTTATTTTATACATAAATAGCCACCATGGCTACTGACTACCATATTGGACGACACAGCTCTAATGTATTTGAAAGGAATTCAACAACTATTACTTCTCTTTATCTTCCATAAAATTTCATTTACCATTGTCACATGTTTTTTCACAATAATATATACTAAGAATATTTAGTGACTTTTTTTTTTGGTTTTGCTTCATCAGTGTCAAACCAAAGTATATCTGTCCATATATTCTTTTAATGTTTATTTATTTTTGAGAGAGAGAGAGAGAGAGAGAGAGAGAGAGAGAGAGACAGAGTGTGAGCAGGGAGGGTCAGAGAGAGAGGGAGGCATAAAATCTGAGGCAGGCTCCAGGTTCTGAACTGTCAGCACAGAGCCTGACAACGGGCTCAAATCCATGAACTGGGAGATCATGACCTGAGCTGAAGTTGGATGCTTAACCGACTGAGTCACCCAGGCCCTGCTCTGTCCATATTTTTAAAAGGAATGAATAAACTGGGCTTTCTGAGAAACAGAAGACTCACCACCATCAGTTATGCAATTATAATGGCAGAATGTCTTATGACTCCAACATTTCCTCTCTCCTCGGAATTCACCTTGCTTACACCATTTCTCCTCTTAAAAAATCAATTTCAAAGACTAGCTCCACTATAATAACTTTAGAGCCCAATAAAGAAGCAATAGAATTTGTGTTCTCACTTCCTTTTAGTGGCCACATTTCGGAATAATCTCATTTACATAAAAGATGAAATTCAAATTTCATAAGTTTAAGTCAAAATTTCTCAATTTTGTTGCCCTCATCTGCTCTTTATTTTAGCCACACAAGTCTCATTGTTCTTCTCAGAAGCTTCACTCTTTGCCTTCTCTGTTTTCTCACGCTATTTCTTTTTCTTGGATTTAAAATCTATTTTACAATTCATAACCCAATGCAACTCTCCTCTTTATCACAAATCCTTCCCAAATATTTCATTCATTCTAAGAGCTCTTTCCTCAGAATTCTGAAGCTATCTATACATGTTTTGTTTTTTTTTTTGTTTGTTTGTTTTCAACGCTTATTGCTCTACCATATTCTATCTTGCTCCGTTACACTTTGTATATCACACTTCCCCCTCTGGAAAATAAGTTCTTCATTAATATTATCCAGTGACAAATTTGCTTTATACATTATATGTCAGATTAATATGAATTGGCTTGACTGAAGGATTAGGGCAATATCCATTGGCCAACTATAGAAAAAGGATTGCAATGAGAGAGAAGGGCTAATATGTACTTGTAACAGCTTTGTCCTGAGGAAGTTGTACAGATTCTTTGAATACAGAGGGAAAAGATAAACACTGAGAAATTAGCACACAATCCTGAGTGCAATGGCCATCAGCTGTTGCCATCCACAGGAAACTTGTAATGTTTGTAAAGCCTATTTTGGTTGTCTTTCTTTCTTTCTTTCTTTCTTTCTTTCTTTCTTTCTTTCTTTCTTTCTTATTTATTTATTTATGTTTATTTTTGAGAGAGAGAGACAGACAGAGCATGCACCAAGAGGGGCAGAGACAGAGACAGAGAGAGAGAGACAGAATCCGAAGCAGGCTCCAGGCTCTGACCTGTCAGCGCAGAGCCTGATGTGGGGCTCAAACTCACGAACCTTGAGATCATGACCTGAGGCGAAGTCGGACCTTTAACCAACTGAGCTACTCAGGTGCCCAATGGTTGCCTTTCTAATCTCCATTTTTCCCAGTTTTTTTTTTAATTTCCCATGATGCTCTCTTTAATTTCTATCAACATACTTTGGATGTTGTAAAATCTTATAACTCCATTCAGTACTTTAACATTTCTCTTTCACAATGTTTAAGAAGAGGTAATTTACTGAAAAACAGGTACTTAATTTGATAAATCACTTGTACTGTTTTTTTAATAGAATTGTGTCAGGTAGTATTTGAAAATTGTAGTCTACTTCTGAAAAATTTCACAGAAGCTACCATCATGTTTGGAAGCAGATAGAGTAGGTTAGTCCTGAAATATTTAGGAAGTTCTTACTTTTTAAAAGTCTTTGAAAAGGCATATGATGCCTTCACTTATTTTTTCCTCTCTGGTGATTTCTCACATCTTTGCGGTCACTGATTTAAGGAGAGCAGATTTGCCACAAGATCAGATTCTTCGTTGTAGATTCTCTATAGGAAACACAAAACACCTATGGTGGATAGGATTGAGTGACGGTGGAGAAAGGGTAGCTGTTAAGGGTTAAATTTTGTCCTCACCTCAATTCAGTGTTGACGTCCTAGCACCCAGTACTACAGATGTGACTGTATTTGGAGATAGGGTCTTAAAAAGAGGTAATTAAAATTAGATAAAATCATTGCAGAGGGTCCTAATCCAGCTCAACTGGTGTCCTTGTAAAAACAGGAGATTAAGACACTAACACTCGTGGGGGAAGATGGCCAAGGAGACTTTCTGCTGTTTAAGTACCTACTCTGTGATACTTGGTTATTAAAGCCCTAGCAAACTAATACAGTAGCCTTTTGGAGCAGTGTTAAAATATAATTAGAATTCTTTTCTAAACAGGTAGTTTACAATTCCAATAAACTATTTCTTTTATGTACAATAGGTATACAGTTGGTGAACCTAGGTTTGAAATACATAATAAAATGACTGTCCAGAAAAGGAAGCATTTAGGCAAATAGGCATCATTAGACATGAAATCTTCTAAATGGGATAAATGTTTTCCTTTAGCCTGACATTGTACCTGCTTTTCCATCTACTGGGCCTTGAATATAAACCTCACCTAGAAAAGTCTTGGAGAAACTGTTATTGTTGACACTGAGGGCACATGAAATTCAAACACTAATCCTGTTAAGGAACATTCTATCTGTTGGATCATTCCTCATCTCCAGTCATAAATCTGCATTCAATAAACATTGAGCCTTTTGCAGCATGCACAACAGACAATCAATGAAACAACACAGATTTAATCATGTACTAATGAGGAATCAGGTTAAGCTGATAGGACTTGATTTTTGCACTTCTTTGGTACGTATTACATATCCTGCAAATTTACCAGGATCTTATTATTTAGACTTAAACAATAGCAAAAAAAAAAAAAAATAGTGGCAAAAACAAAACAAAAATAGCATTATCTTAAGATATTTAAAAATGATGATAAAAAGTTAAACTAACTTAGATATGCTTTGTAGCCATGTAATCCTTTACATCTATCATCTGAATTATGTGATATTTAGCATGTTCTTAATTGTTAGTCATAAGACATATCGTCTCTGGTACTAAATGAATTTTTTTTTTTATTGTAGTAAGAATGCTTAACATGAGACCTACCTTCTTGAATATTTAAGTGCACAATATAGTATTTTAAACTATAAACACAATGTTGTGGGTCACATTTCTAGAACTTGTTACCATTATGTAACTGAAACTTTATATTCATTGAAATGCAACTTCCTATTTCCCTCCCCCCAGCTCCTGTCCCTAGCAGCCATTAGTCTACTGTCCCTTTCTATGAGTTTGACTATTTTATATACCTCATATAATTGAAATCATTCAGTATTTGTCTTCCTGTGGCTGGCTTATTTTACTTAGCATAAAGTCCTTCAGTTTCATCCTGTTGCATATGATAGGATTTCCCTCTTTTTAAGGCTGAATATTATATACATATATATATATATATATGTGTGTGTGTGTGTGTGTGTGTGTGTGTGTATGTGTGTGTATATATATATATATATATATATAAAAAACATATATATTATATATAATAACATTTTCTTTATAACACATATATATATAATAACATTTTCTTTGTGAATTTTCCTTTGTGAATTCATCCATTGATGGGCATTTAGGCTGTTTCCACCTTTTGGCTATTATGACTACACGAATTCTCAAAAATTAATACTAGTACTTTGTGATGCTTTCAGTTACCTTTAAGAGAGTCAGAATTTTTGTTTTAAATATTAACATTACAATACATTTATGTGGCACAGTATACTATGCATTCTACCCCAGACCTAGTCTGCCTTTGTTCAAAGCCTGACTTTGCTACTTACTAGTTGAGCAAGATACTGAATATTTCTGTGCCTCAAATGGTTACCTGTAAAATATGTCTGTTAATACTTCCTATCATAGGAGTGTTGGGAGAATTCAGTGAGATATAACAAAACATTTAGGGGTGCCTGAGTGGCTCAGTCAGTTAAACTTCTGACTCTTGATTTCAGCTCAGGTCATGATCTCATGGTTCATGGGACTGGGTCCCACATTGGGCTCTGTGCTATCAGCATGGAACCTGCTTGGGATTCTCTCCCTCCCTCTCTCTGCCGCTCCCCTGCTCATGCTTCCTCTCCCTCAAAATAAATAAATAAACTTAAAAAAAACCAAGAAACATTTAGAAAAATGACTTATATAAATGCATGCTATTATTACTTTATTGATATTATTGTCCATTCACAGATTTATTTCCTGTTCTCCTGGAGTAAAAGGTACCTCACTAAAAAAGTAAAGATAGAAACCCTAAAACCATAATGAGAATTCATTTTCTATCAATAAACTTTGTAAAAATGTAAATACTGTTAAGGGACATTGCTATAGATACTTTAATAGAGACACGACTAAAAGCAGAGTTATATTCAGATTAACCTGAGTTAAAGCTCATCCTTATTTCTTACTGTCTGTGTGACCATTAGCAAGCTGCAAAAACTCTCTGAGCCTACATTTCTTTATTTATTAAAATTATGGTATACATGGCTTAGGATTATTGGGAAAAGAAATAAATTAATGTTTATGAAGTCCTCATTATGCCTAGAGTATAGTAAATCCTCAATACATTTTTGTTTTTATTGTTGTTTTATTATTTTCTAGTTATCAGTGTTTATCAAACACCATAAAACTTGATGGCTCAAAGCAATGATTTATTTTTTATATTTCATGGTTTTTTGTGTTGGCTGAGCTCAGTGGAGCAGTTCTCACTTGTGGTCCCTCACATGAGTGTAATCAGTTGACAGCTGAACTGGAATTATCTGAAGGCTCAAGTGGGCTGGATATCTAAGATAATTTGTTCTAGATTCACATGTCTTGTATCTCATCTACAATATAAGGAATACCTTGGTACTATCCAGGCATCTCTCCATTAGAACTTTTCACTTGGCAGCTTGAAGTTCTTGTAACATAGCAGTCTCGGGATAAATTGATTTCTCAAATGGAGGCTGGCCTTCCACAGGGTAAGTAACCTGAAGCCCAGGGTTTAGCTATAAAAATGTTTTGACTTAGCCATTGAAGCCACATAGCATCATGTGTAGGGGATTCTTTATGTTACAAATGAGTCATAAAACAACCCTAGGTTTAGGGGAGAAAATTATACAAGAGTTTGAGAACTAAGGGTGTGATTATTAAGGGGTGAGCAATCTTGGAAGTAGAGCTACAATATCATTACCTCTGTGATCCTGATTATTACCATCCACATAGTCATCACTATCATTATCTATTCTTTTTTTTTATGTTTATTTATTTACTTTTGAGAGAGAGAACACAAGCAGGGGAGGGGCAGAGAGAGAGAGGAAGACAGAGAATCCCAAGCAGGCTCCATGCTGTCAGTGTGGAGCCCAAGGTGGGGCTCGAATCCATGAACCAAACCATGAGATCATGGCCTGAGCCAAAATCAAGAGTCAGATGCTTAACTGACTGAGACACCCACCTGCCCCTATCATCATCTATTCTTTTTAACAACAATTTGTTTCAATCTTTTTTGGGAAAGACGTAAAAGAAATTGTTAGTACACTTAAGTTACCAATTGTCTTTAGCCAAATAATTGTACTTTTGAAAGTTATTCTAAGAGAATAATCCAAGTTATGAAGTATAATTTATTCATAGACATGTTGTCCTTCAGATAAATTTGGAAAAAAATGAGAATAACTCAGTAAAAAGAAGTAAATTAATATATTTATTCAGGAAAAAATATTAAGGAAATATTAAGAATGATGGTTTTAAAGGAATTTTTTATAATATTTTATATTTCCACATCATATACATATATATGTGTGTATATGTACATATATGTATGTGTATATGTTATATATAGAATGATGTAATACGTTGACATTAGCATGATACTTTTAGAAGCAACCAAGAGCTATATATTGGAGTGTACTGAAGGGAAATAATCAATATATCAATATTGCCAAATTATTTAGTGGAATTATGAGGTATTTTTTCATTCCTTTTTCTTTTTTTTTTTAACATTTTACTTATTTTTGAGACAGGGAGAGACAGAGCATGAACAGGGGAGGGTCAGAGAGAGGGCGACACAGAATCTGAAGCAGGCTCCAGGCTCTGAGCTGTCAGCACAGAGCCTGACGCGGGGCTCGAACTCACAAACCGCGAGATCATGACCTGAGCCGAAGTCGGCTGCTTAACCGACCGAGCCACCCAGGCACCCCTTTTCATTCCTTTTTCAATTACTAGTGCAAGTGTCATTTTGTGGCCAAACTCTTTGTCCCTTTATATCTTATTGCACTGTCATTCAAAACTCTTTCCCTGCACTATTTCTAATATCCAATGCTTCAGTTATACTAAATGCTTATAGATTCTTGAATGCACCTTGTTTTTTTTTTATTAACAAAAAATTAATGTTTGTTTATTTTTGAGAGAGAGAGAGAAAGAGAGAGAGAGACAGAACATGAGTGTGGAAAGAGAAAAGGGGGAGGGAGACAAAAGTCCAAAGCAGGCTCCAGGCTCTGAGCTGTCAGCACAGAGCCTGATGCGGGGCTCGAACCCACGAACCACAAGACAGTGACCTGAGCTGAAGTCAGTCGCTTAACCGACTGAGCCACCCAGGCACCCCTCACCTTATTGTTTTAACCTCATTAATAATCGTTTTTGGTTCCCCGCTTCCTATCCCTCGGTTCACCTCTAATTTTACTTGCAGATGCCATGGACAATTTTGTGGGTTTTTGTCTCACATTGGTAATAGATCAGCCACCATGGCCCATCTTCCTGTTTGACTCTAGCACTTTTTATAGCACCTTAGGTGCCACTGTAGGCCTCAGACCAGCAGAGGTGGAAGGCGAGGAGGATGAAACATCCCTGGAGCAAATGCTCAGTTACTGAGGTCAGAGAGGCAGAAGAGAAGTGCTCCAGCTTTCCACCATTGAGTAGACAATTGGGGAGCCACTGTATTCTTTTCTAAGAAGGACTTAGCAGAATCCAACTCCTGTTTCTCATAGCAGTTATTTAACCATCACATCTTTATGTCATCTTTCTCATTCTCGGTGCCTTGCTTCTGCATTTTGGAATGACTGCCCAAGTAACATACCTCCTCAAAATTCTTTATCTCAGTTTCTTTTTCTTGGGGATCCCAGTTTCTGACTGGATGTCAGTTTTGGTATCTTGATTTCTTGCTCAGCTTGAAGATTCATTTATATATGTATATATAATGAGGTCAGGTTCCCCCTGACCTCCATGGAATGTTGACTTAGCCTTAAGAATCCAGGCCAATCCAACTTTTCCAGCAAGGCCTTTCCTGATACCAAAGGTGTTTGATTTTTTTTGTGCCAGCACACAAACTCCTCCATTATAATATTTATTACAGTGCATTTTAATTGTGTCCTTACATTTAGCAGACTTTAAGGTTTTGAGGATAATGACTTATTGTGCTCCTATTTGTATATTAACATTTGATAGTTGGTATATAATTAAGTACTCACTAGCATCATTTTAACAGATAACTAAATTCATAACAAAAACATACCATTGAGAATCAAGTGTACTTTAATCCTAGATTGATGAGGATGGTTAACTAAATTACTTAAAATCTCAAGATCCTATGTCTTTATGGTGTCAGTTATTTTCTCTGTGTGTCTTCTATTTTTTTAATGTTTATTTATTTATTTTGAGAGAGAGAGACAGCGAGTAACGGAGGGGCAGAGAGAGAGAGAGAGAGAGAAGCAGTTTCTGTGTGGTCAGCTCACAGCCTGACATAACACTTGAACTTATGAACTGTGAGATCATGACCTGAGCTGAAATCAACAGCCAGATGCTTAACAGACTGAGCCCCCCAGGTACACCTGTGGTCCTCTAATTTTTAACAAGATGATGGCATCAGCTCTAAAAATTTATTTAAAATTATCTAAGTTCTATTATTTAAAAATAAGTATATAGCTATATGACAGACCCTAAGGAGATCCCTCAATGCATCATACTCTTTGTAATCTTATAAAAACCCCTCCCCTTAGGTATGGGCAGAATCCATAAATTATTTCTACCCAGGATATTTAAAAATGGCAAAGGTGATGGGACGCCACTCCCTTGATTAGTTTACATTATATACCAAAGATGATGGGATGTCATGACCACGGTTATATTATTGTGGGTAAAACTCAGTAAGAGTTAAATATTCTCCTGCTGGGATTGAAGAACCAAGGAGCCACTTTGTGAATTGTTCCTGGGGAAGGCCACATGACAGAGAACTGAGACTACCTCTAGGATTTGCTGGTTGCTTCTGACAGTCAACCAATAATAATCAGGAGCCTTTAGTTATACAACCACAATAAAATGTATTCTGCCAATAATCAGAATCACAAAAAATGGATTTTTCCCCAGTGAAGTCACCAGATAAGAATACATCCCAGTTGACACCTCAATTGACTTACAAGACCATGAGGAGAGGATCATAATAATAAATGCATGTTGTTTTAAGTCTTTAAGTCGTGTTACATGGCAGTAGAAAATTAATAAAATGTAAGTTTAGAGATTATAATTGAAAAATTACACTAAAAATGTATTACCTTAGCTGTTTTTGTGACTCAAATATCGGTTTATCAAAATAGTTCTCATCCCCTTTCTCTCTTAAATCCTTTCCCTCCGAGGTCTTCTGAATATTTCAATCATTCCCTTTCTTCTTCTATTTCCCAAGAGGATTTAGATATGACAAGATTTTCATGCCAATGAGTGTAATGAAGTGAGCATAAAAGTAGCAAAAAAAAAGTGATGTATTGACACGAAATTCAGAAAACAAGCATCACTATCTGTTGTTGAGAAGCAATTGATAATAGATTGGTATGATAGGCAGAAAACTGGATCCCCAAAGATTTCCAGTCCTGGGTCCCCCAAATCTGTGGATTTGTTGCCTTACATGGCCAAATGGACTTTTGTAAGTGTGAGGAAAGTAAGTATCTAGAAATGGGGAGATTATCCTGGATATCTAGGTGTGCTTGATGTAATCACAAGGGTCCTCATAAGTGGAAGCAGAAAGCAAGAGAGATTTGAAATGTTACTCTGCTGGCTTTGTGAATAGAGGAAGGGCAAGAGCCAAAGAAACGCAGGCAGCCTCTAGAAGCTGGAAAGGCAAGAAAGCAGTTTCTCCCCTGAAATGACTGGAGGAGTGCAGCCCTACTGACCCATTTTAGACTTTCAAATTGTGGAATAAACAGACACTTTAAGACTATTCTATTAAATATATTGATTTTTAATTTTATTTAATGTTTATTCATTTTTGAGAGACAGAGACAGAGCATGAGCAGGGAGGGGCAGAGAGTGAGGGAGACACAGAATCTGAAGCAGGCTCCAGGCTCTGAGTTGTCAGCACAGAGCCTGATGCAGGGCTCGAATCCACAAACTGTGAGATCATGACCTGAGCCGAAGTCAGACGCTTAACTGATTGAACCACCCAGGCGCCACTTAATATATTGATTTTTTAAAAATACATTTTTTTACTCTGTCTATACCTTTATACTTCCCAATAACCATTTTCCCTGGGATAATCTGAATTATTCATATATATATATACATATATATATACACATTTATACATACATATATATATACACACATATATATCCTATATATGTATATATATATATATCTTTTTTTAAGTTTTTAAAAATGTTTTTTATTTATTTTTGAAGGAGAGAGACAGAGCATGAGCTGGGGAGGAGCAGAGAGAGAGGGAGACACAGAATTCGAAGCAGGCTCCAGTCTCTAAGCTGTCAGCACAGAGCCCGACGCGGGGCTTGAACCTGTAAACTGTGAGATCATGACCAGAGCCGAAGTCGGACGTTCAACCAACTGAGCCAGCCAGGTGACCCTGAATTATTCATAGTTATTATAACTTTTAACCAAAAGAAATAATATCAAACTAAAAAAATGCTCAGTGGTGGTTCATTGAGGAATGGCTGCTATCATAATCAAGCATTTTAGGAGATTCTCAAAATTCATGAAAATTCATGAAATACATGAATGCATACAACACAATTTTCCACTGCTGCATACACGTATGTATCTTTTTATAAATTACTCACTGACACACTGCAGGGCTATATCATGTTTTTAGTAGAGATGGAAGGTGAGATTTGTTGGCTGACAGAATTAGAAAGATGTAGCAAAAGTTGGTGCATTCTTCTTCCATTGTTCATCAGACCTAAAAATTACTTGTCAACTTACATGGCAGATACCTTACATAGCACATACTTTACTGTCTTACTTGATCCTAAGTGGTAAATGAAACAAGAAAGTGGGGTTGCTATCCTTCTAATTGTCACCATAAAGGATAAGGGCAACAGCTTATGTATCTGTTACCCTTAACATTAAACATCTTCAGATTCTAGACATTTTTCTTTCCAAGGGGGAAGAAAGGGGCCAGAGCTGTGGTGGACTGGCAAGAGAAGATATCTTTTCATATTACTAAACCCCCATGCTTGATTATAAAGAACTGAAAAATCCTCTTCTGTGAGGAATCCTAAATGACCCAATAAAATTGACATTAATGTAAACCATTGATTATATATTTTTCCTGCACTAAAACAGGAATGAATTGGCCACGTTGGCCTCTAAATGCTTCTATTTTATAATTAAACCTATAATTCAGGTTGCTGTAATCAGAGAGCAGTAATCTTACCAGAACTACATAACCAAAGCTCTATGGTTCAGAAAACTAAATCATTCAAGAACTTGAATATGGATCACTTATATATGATCCAGATACCTGATTATCATTCCTTTAAAATAAATTTTGAAGAAAACAATGCATTAAGTAATTATCTAATGAGATCAACAATTAAAGTAGTGGCAGCAAGGTAAGAGGTTCCTCCAAGGAACTTTGTCCTTCCTTCTTCTCTGAGTCTTTTAAATATATTCGAGAACAAGGCAGGCTGCTCAGTTGCTTTATAATCGATTGATGACTGTAAGGAAAAGAATAAGGAGAGTTTAAGTGTTTGTGCCTAATTCATTCTACAAAATCAATCATTAAAATTTGAAACGTATTTAAACATTTTTAGAAAAACTATCAACTTAGAAAGAAGGCAAAAAATGTAAGTGGCACCTCCTTACCATGTCATACAAGGGCAAAGGTCACCCAAAGGTTATCTAGATAAAGATACTTAGTGCAATTCACTGTTCACTGTTGATCCAACGCCCCAGGCTTAGTAAGTTACAACTCAACTGGTAGAATTTTGTCAGGTAGAGATGCAGATAACTTCTATCCAGTAGAATAAATATTACCAAAACTTACAGTTGACAGTCTATTTGACATAAAATAGTTGTATTTAACCCAGTTATCTTTCCCAAACACTTTTTTTATTAAATTATATATCTACACCTCTACCTTGATCTCTGCATCTTAGCTATTTCTCTTTCTTTGTTTCTTCATTCTGTCATCTTTCTGTCTGTCTGTCTGTCTTTCTGTCTTTCTTTGTCCTGTCTGGCTTTATTTCTGTCTTTCTTCTTTCTTTCTTCTCTTATTAATTAAAATTAAATAACCTATGTGAAATGTATTCATTTTATATTTACATGGCAGGCATGTAATTGAACCATTTGAAAATTAGAGTTTAGTACTTTTGTAGGTCATCCACTGAAATATGCAAGTGGGCCTACCTTGGAGCCAAGGTAACTGCCAAGTAAACTTGGAGCCAAGTAAACTGCCTTGCTGGAGAAGTGTATACAGTGTATGTAGTTAAAGGGCTATTTAAATTTGAGCTTTTTTTGTTTGTTGATTGGTTGGTCAGTTGGTTGGTCGGTCGGTTGGTTGGTTGGTTGGTTGGTTAATAGAGTAAAATTTGAGTGTAACAGCAGAACTTTTAATTTTGCTGACTCTGGAAATCGCAAGGTTTGCTGTTGTTGTTATTTCTACTATATTACGGTTTTGGTTTGTCTTTTTGTTTCTGATTCATGCAGACTGAAAAGCTATTTTCCATTGGTGGGAACTATGGGTAAAAACTGAGTATGATGGTTGACCATTTGATGATCTCTAGTAGGTGAATAGTGGAGATCAATCCTGTCACCTGAAAGATGACCGAGAATCTAGTCTATATTTATTTTTGTGGATTTGTCTACTTATGAATTCAAATGAATTAAGACTTTAGTGATCACCGGCAAAGAGAGAAGTTTTCTGGGTCTTGGCCAGATTTAACTTTTATTTGTGGCGGAGGCTGCAGCTCTGAAGCCATAAGCTCAGTCATAGCCCTGAGTGTGTCATTGAGGTGAAGGCTTCCATCTTTTCTTTTCTTTAGGTGAATATAAAGTATTTGGTAACTCTGGAGTGAATTAATAAATTGAATTATTACAGCATTTAAATTAAATGGGCTATATTCAGATTGACATATAGAGTATTTCCAAAATTGACAGAAATTAAGGAAACAGAATTTTTAATATTATAAAATGCTTGACTAAAACATAAATTCTTCTCAGTAAAACTGCTTTTTCAGAACATTTAATGAATTCAGATTACTATAGTTAAAATGAATCTCTGAACAGATCAGATGGTTTAATAATTTTTGTCTAAGAAGATGAAAAGGCAGCATTACGTATTCTCTTTGCTTTTTCATTGTGAAGTATAGCACAAGAATACATTTCATTTTTATGAGATTTAAGTTTATCATAGAGTCCTTTTTAGTCTGAACTTCCTATATGTCTTATTGGGGTTTATTTATCACATAAGCAGACTACTCATCTTTTTTAAAGGTGAATTAGTGTTCAACAAGATTGAATCACAATTCTGATATTTTTATATTTGTTGTATATAAGTTCAAATATTATTTCTAAGATTCTAAGTAATGTAAAAATGTGAGTAAATACTTAATAAATTTAATATATTAATATCATTTGCATAGCTATTTAATTTCTCAGTAATTGGGAATAGTGAAATATTGACTACCAAGTGTGATTTTAAACTTCTACATTTTGCTTTTTATTTTTACGTGTTTCAAGAGATTATACCTTTGGGTAATGTTAAAGAAGATCCTCATTTTGCCACCCTAAAAAGATATAAAATAAATGCATGTAACAGTGGGAAATTGTATTATATGCAGTCATGAACTTTGATAGCCTACTAAGATACTTAAATATGATAGCCATTCCTCAATGAACCACCGCTGAGCATTGTTTTAAATGATATTTTTTCTTTTGGTTAAAAGTTTTAATTAATATGAATAATTCATATTATCCTAGGGAAAATGGTTATTGAAAAGCATAAATAGGGAGTAGAAAAATGTAGCTTTTTAAATCAATATATTAATAGCGTAGTCTTCCAGTGTCTGATGATCCCATAACTAAAAGAAGAGAGCGAAAAACAAAACGTGAATGAATATTATGAAAATGTTTGTAAGGCATGCAGAAAGGAAACTTTTACTTGTCTTGGCTTATAATGTCTGCAAATACTAGATCCATACAGACACAAAGGGTTGTACAAATATTTTTGCTAAAATTGGATCAGTTTGATGTGTTTATTTTTGAAATGTTGTGAAGCATTAACTGCCGAATATTAATGCCAAACTGGAATTTGGCTTTCTCGCTGTTAAAATGATAAACGATCATCTTTCACCTTCTGTGCAATCTGCCCAGATAGTAGTGCTTCCATGGCCCACTGAAGTGATTTTATCTCGAGATAACTTTATCATGCCCTTCATTATTAAAAATAGAACAAAGTTTCCTCACATGTGGAAGAACTCAGCTTTCTTAAAATTATGTTGTTCAGGTATCCCTGTGCTTATCTTAATCTAGTGACCACATATCTTGTGATAAATATTTTGATTTTGCTGTCCCAATATCAGGCCTTCCATCTAGAAAAAGTAAAAATTATAAGGAAAATACTTTTACCTAAAATTGTCTTTTATGTTTCCCAGAAGGCCTCTGGAAAATCATATAGATATGTTCTTTCCTTTATAAAAAAATACACTAGAAATAGATTTGCTTGTTATGCTCCCTATTTTCAATGAGATCAGTACAATTGTAAGACCTGCATAAGAGTTTTCAAATCAGAAAAGATGCTTAGACCACCCTAAGTTAAGACTGTGTAGCTAAAATATCATTAATAGAAATATTTCATTGTTGGTACACTCTATAAATACTTGGGAGAATTATCAATGACTTTGTATTCCATTGCTTGTTCTTACTCTCTTGGGAAACATGACCCAATTCTTAGGAAATAGCTACATGCCATACCTCAAAAAGAATTTTACTCCCACATTCTGATATGGTTAGTGAGTGTAATAAATTGACCACAGTAATTTAGGATAATTATCTAACAGGTTTCTGCTTCCCTCTGATGGTTGCCTGAAGGCTCTGCTTTAAGCTGCTTCTAGAATTTGTAAATTAAACAGTAAAAGGACAATCACAATGCATTGTGGAAAGAATTGTATCAAGTACTTTGAACTAATGATAATTCAAATAGACTGTTGTGTACAGGCTTTGAAGCCCACATCACTTATGTAACTTTTAGACTGTACCAGTGGACCAGTTTTCTTTATAGTCCAGAAACAGATGTGCTCCATGAGAGTGCATTGCTGACCTATAATACAGCAGAATAAGAATTAATTATCCAGGACTAAAGAACTGATGAATAAAATTTAACTATGGTAATTTGTGTGGAATACTGTTGACAAAATTTTAATTCTCTATTTTGATGGATATGTGAAGGAGTAACTATCTGTAACCCTCAATTTAGTAGACTATATTTTTTGAACTTAAATGAAATATTTTTAATGTATATGGTTGTCCCTGAACCTCTTTGTTCTCTTGCCCTTACCCAGAATTTAAAGACAAACACTTTTTTGAGCCTGCTTACATTTTAGGGAAATAGAGACATTTGCATGCATTCAATAAAAACTTGCCTTCCTATTTATTAATGTTTAATTGGACAAATCGATTGTGTAGCCAAGGCATCACATTTGAAAATGATTCTTATTTAATTAGGCATGGCAAGCCCACTATTAAGCATGGGGTGCTGGTGGCTCATTCAGTTAAGCATCTAACTATTGGTTTCAGCTCAGGTCATGATCTCACCGTTTGTGAGTTTGAGCCCTGTGTCAGGCTCTGTGCTGACTGTACAAAGCTTGCTTGGGATTCTCTCTCTCCCTCTCTCTCTGCCCCTCCCCTGCTTGCGCTTTCTCTCTCACTCTAGCTCTACTTCTTCCTCTCTCTTTCTCTCTCTCAAAATAAATAAAAAGAGAAAGAATGGTTGACTTCATATGTGGAGCTAGGACTTCCAGACCATACTCACCAAGGAGTTTGTGAAATGCTTTGTCATATGACATATGGAAATATGTGAATACAGTTCTGGCTTGTTACTGGATTTGCAGAGTCCTATTTTGACAAGTGATAAAAGAGGTTAATTCCTGACAGGTAAGGGACATAAATGGGGTCCCTCAAGAAAAGAGAAATTTACCCAAATTTATGAGTATTGTGCATGAAGTCTGGCAGAGAAATTTTCTTGAGGTTGGTTTTCTAGCTTTATAAGAGAAGGTTTTCCAAGCCTAATTTGAGGTTTAGTATAAAAATTTCCAGACAGAAGTTGATTCTCTGGCATTTGTTTTTCTCAATAATGAATGGCTCTAGATTTATAGACATAACTTGGAGATATTGTGGGTTTGGTTCTAGACCATCACAATAAAGCACATATTACAATAAAGTGAGTCACATGAATTTTTTTGGTTTCCCAGTGCATATGCAAGTTATGTTAAAATATTACCATAGTCTACCAAGTATGCAATTGCATTGTTTAAAAAAGCAATATACATACCTTAACTTGGAAATACTTTATTGCTAAATAATACTACCACCTGAGCTTTCAGTAAATTGTAATCTTTTGCTAGTGGAGGGTGTTGCATGGATATTAATGACTGCTGACTAATGAGTGCAGTGGTTGCTGAAGGTTGAAGGGACTGTGGCAATTTATTCAAGTAAAACAACAATGAAGTTTGCTGCATTGATTGACTTCCTTTCATGGGCCAACAATTTCCCTGTAGCATGTGATGCTATTCATAGCATTTTATCCACAGTAGAACCTCTTTCAAAATTGAAGTCAGTCCTCTCAAACACTGCCCCTGCTTTATCAACTAAGTTTATGTCATATTGTAAATCCTCTGTTGTCATTTCCACAATTTTCGCAGTGTCTTCACCAGGAGTTGATTCCATCTCCACTTTCTTTGTTCATCTATGAGGAGCAACTTCTCACCTGTTCAACTTTTTTCAGGAGATTGCAGTAATTCATTCACATCTTTAGGCTCCACTTCTAATTCTAGTTCTCTTGCTATTTCCACCACATCTGCAGTTACTTCCTCCACTGAAATCTTAAATCTCTTAAAGTCATCCATGAGGGTTGGAATCAACTACTTCCAGACTCATTTTACTGTTGCTGTTTTGACCTTTTCCCATGAATTATGAATGTTGTTTATGATATATAGAATGGTGAATCCTTCCTGTAAGGTTTTCAGTTTACTTTGGCCAAATCATCAGAGGAGGATAGAGGATCTCTAGGGCAACTATATAGCTTTACAAAATGTATTTCTTAATAATAAGACTTGAAAGTCAATATGACTCCTTGGTCCATGGGCTGCAGAATAGATGTTGTGTTAGCAGGTGTGAAAACATTAGTTTCATTGTACATTTCCATCCAAGCTGTTAGGTGGCAATGTCAATGAGTAGTAATATTTTGAAAGGAATCTTCCTGAGCAGTATGTCTCAACAGTGGGTTTAGTATATTCAGTAAACCATGTTGTAAACAGATTGGCTGTCACCCAGGCTTTGTTGCATTTTTATAGCACAGGTAAACTAGACTTAACATAATTCTTAAGGGCCCTAGGATTTTCAGTATGGTCAGTGGACATTGTCTTCAACTTAAAGCCGCCAGCTGCTTTGATTCCTAATAATACAGTCAGGCTGTCCTTTGAACATTTGAAGCCAGGCATTGACTTCTCTTCTTTAGCTATGAAAGTTCTAGGTGGCACCTTATTCCAATAGAAGACTGTTTTGTCTACACTGAAAATCTGTTCTTGACTATATCCGCCTTCATTAGTTCTCCTAGCTAAATTTCTGGATAACTTGCTGTAGCTCCTACATCAGCATTTGCTGCTTCATTTTCACTTCTATGTTAAGGAAACGGCTTCTTTCTTTAAACGACATGACCCAAACTCTGCTAGGTTCATATTTTTCTTTTGCAGCTTCCTTACCTTACTCAGCCTTCATAGAATTAAAGAATGTTAGGGCCTTGCTCCGAATTAGGCTTTGGCTTAAGGGAATATTGTGGCTCATTTGATCTATCCAGATCACTAAAACTTTTTCCATATCGTGAATCCATCAGTTTCATTTTCTTATCATTTGCATGTTCATGGGAGTAGTACTTTTAATTTCCTTCAAAAACTTTTTCTTTACATTCACAACTTGGCTAACTATTTGGCATGGAAGGGCTAGCTTTAGGCCTGTCTTGTTTCTTGGCATGCTTTCCTCACTAAGCTTAATAGTTTCTAGCTTTTGATTTAAAGTAGAGACTTGCCACTCTTCCTTTCACTTTTTGGCCATAGTAGAGTTTTTAATGGGCCTAATTTCAATATTGTGTCTCATGTAATAGGGAGGCCCAAGGAGAGGAAGAGAGAAGGGTAATATCTAGGTGGTACAGCATTAAAACACACACAGCGTTTATCCATTTTACCATCTGATAAAGGTGTCAATGTGTGGTGCCCCCAAATATTTACAATAGTAACATCAAAGATCACTGATCGTTGGGGCGCCTGGGTGGCTCGGTCGGTTAAGCGGCCGACTTCGGCTCAGGTCATGATCTCGTGGTCCGTGAGTTCGAGCCCCACGGTCGGGCTCTGTGCTGACAGCTCAGAGCCTGGAGCCTGTTTCAGATTCTGTGTCTCCCTCTCTCTGAGCCTCCCCCGTTCATGCTCTGTCTCTCTCTGTCTCAAAAATAAATAAAATAAAAATGAAAAAAAAAAGATCACTGATTGCAGGCCATTATAAAAAATATGATAATAAATATTAAAACCTTTGAAACGTTGTAAAAGTTACCAACATGTGACACAGAGACATGAACGGCAAATGCTGTTGGAAAAAAAAAAGGTGCCTATAGATTTGTTCTGTGCAAGCTTGCCACAAACCTTCAATTTATAAAAAACTCAAAATCTGTGAAGTGCCATAAAGTGAAGCACAGTAAAATGAAGTGTGCCTGTACAGAGCCAACTCAGGAAGATTTGTATGGTTAATGAATATTCTTGTAAAACCTATGTAAATAATCCAGCCCATTCACATTTGTGAATACGTTTATGAACACAAACACATTTATGAACATAATTACAAACAAATCACATTTTTATGAACAATAAAAATATTTGGAGATTACTTATGATGATAAGGTGATAAAAAGTCAAAACAGATCTGAAATTTAAGTAGAAAGTGTATTTCTAGCTGTTATTTAATGAGAAACAACTCAAGGGTTATCTTGGAGATTAACTTAGTATGACATTGTGTGCTACTGATTTACAGTCCCAGGCATTATAATGCTGCATGCTAACTTACAGAGCTTTCCAGAGTAAAGAGGTAATTGATTCCTGTAAGGTGGAACCAGTAATCCCAATGGTTATAGATTATAGCCTTGTTGGACTTTAAATGGTTTTGTATCTAATGGAGGAATCATATACTAGTATGACTATTATTTACTAATAAGTAAATGAAGAACTCATTTACTTATTAAACTGTGTACCTCACATTATCCCCCATTATTTAATTAGTTGAACACATTTTAAAATGAGTGTGTTGTATGACAGACATGTTTCGTAATATATTGAAAATTATACTTTAATAAATATTAATACACATATTAAAAACTCTCCAGTTATGCCATTTTCCTACCACTAGCTATTAGTGGAATGTAATTTTAGATACTTTTTCAGCTATATATCTCTACTAGATATATAATCAAGGTACTCCATGCAAAGATAAGGACATTTGGAAAATTTCCTATTAAGACATTTTAAGTCTTCTGGGAAACATGCCAAAGTGGGAGGATCCTAATCTCACTTCATCCATGGATACAACTAGTAACACCTACATCAGTGTAAATAACCCATAAAACAACTCAGGAACTTGCAAAAAAGACTCTCCACAGCTAAATGTATAGAAGAGACCACATTCAAAAGGGTAGGAAAGGAAGAGACACAGGGGGGAGCTAAATGGACCAATGGGACTGTCCCTGGGAGGGAGGGGTGCAGCAGGTGTGGAAGGGGGAGAAGAGCACATCCCCAAGACAGGCACTTCAGCACAGGGGACCTGCACAGAGATGAATTCCCATGATGTTTTGCTTTGAAAACCAGAGGAGCCCAACAATCAGTAGGGTTTAACACCTGGAACTTTAAAAACCACTGGGCTCAGGAGGGCAGTCCCCTGCCTTTAAAAAGACAGCACAAGAAATAGCCCCACTGAGATACAACATAGAAGAGCGGTTTGAAAAATGCCTGGGATATACAAGAAGAAAGTATATTTACTAATCTCAGAGAATGTGCTGGAGGGGCAGGGATCACTGGGGGCTTCTCCAAGAATAAAACAGCTGGTGGGTACCATTTCCCTCCCATGTCCCGCAGCCTACTTACATAGACCCTTATAGGATGAACTCAGCATGAACACTCTCCACCTAGCTTACTAACAGTGTTCCCCACCCCCATGTTCTCCCATGGTTGATCCAAGCCTGGGCAGGAGTTTTCCCAGGAATCTGTAGTTCCTCTCTTTCAGCTGACCAGCACAGGCTTTGAAACGGTAGATGTCCTGCCCCCACATTCTCCTGCAAATGCCCCCAGTTTCCAATATGCCATTGGCCACAGCCCATCCAAAGTGGTGTCACAAGCCTGATAGTATGCAAGAAGCCCTAACAGGGACCAGCACCACTCCAAAGTGACTCCTGCCTTGGAGAGAGGGGAAGATAACCACATACAGCAGTCCAACTGCTGCCCCAACAGTAGGCTGGGGGCAGACATCTAGGCTGACTGCAGGCCCCATAAATCAATTAAAGCTTCTCAAGGGACAATGTAGGGAAATTGTCCTGTAGTTCAGTTCTGTTGCACTACTGGCAAACACCTGGTCTGACTCAAGTCAAGCCCAAGGCAACTCCAGACTGACCACTAACAACATAAGGACCAAACCCTGCCCTCAACAGGCACAGAGAACCATTGTAGACAACTACATTAAAAGCAAACATGACCCAACCACAAGGGTAGGGCACATGCAACACACTTGGGAAACACACCTGAAGTGCCAGGTTCTGGTGAACAGATAATGTTGCACTATAGGACACCACAGGACCTTCTTCAAAGGCACTACTCTCAAGAGCAGGAGATGTAGCTGACTTTCCTAAACATAGAAACAGACACAGAGTTAGACAAAATGAAGAGACCAAAAAATATTTCCCAAATGAAAGAACAGGACAAAAGCACAGCAAGAGATCTAAACAAAATGGAGATAAGTAATATGCCTGATAGAGAATTTAAAGTAATGGTCATACAGATACTACTTGAGTAAAGTGGAGTTCAGGGAGACCCTCAACAAAGAGATAGAAAACATAAAAGAGAGCTAATCAGACATGAAGGATTCAATAAATAAAATTAGAAATACTCTAGAGGGAATAAGTAGTAGACTAGAGGAAACAGAAGATGGATCAGGGACATGGAGGACCAAGTAATGTAAAGAATTGAGATGAACTAGAGAGTTAGAAAAAAAATAATAAATGAAAGTAGACTTAGAGAGCTCAGCAATACCACCAAGAATAATAACATTTGCATGATAGGAATCACAGAAGGAGAAAAGAGAAAAAAAGGGGGCATAAAATTGATGTGAAGAAATAATAGCTGAAAACTTCCTGAATCTGGAGAAGGAAACAAATCTAGATCCAGGAGGCACAGAGAGACCCCAGAAAATCAAACCAAAGAGGCCCACACCAAAGAACATAGTAATTAAAATGGTAAGAATTAGTGACAAAGACAGAATTTTAAAAGCCACAGGAAAAAACAGTTACATACAAGGGAAACCTCATAAAGCGATCAGCTGATTTTTCAGAAGAAACTTTGCAGGCCAGAGGAAGTGACATGATTAACTCAAAATGCTGAGGGAAAAAACCTGCAGCTAAGAATATTCTGTCCAGCAAGTCTATCACTCAAAATAGAGGAGAGATAAAATGCTTCTCAGAGAATCAAAAAGGAATTCATGACCAATAAATCAGGCCTGCAAGAAATGCTAAAGAGGACTCTTTAAGAGGAAAGCAAAGACCATAAATAGGAATAAGAAAAGTGAGAAGCACCACAGAAGTAAAATTAAGTATATCCATTAAAATCAGTCAAGGGATTCACAAAATAAAAGGATGTAAAGTATTATACCATATACCTAAAATGTGGACGGGAGGAGGGAAGTAAAGAATGGATTTAAGCTTAAGCAACTGTCAACTTAATATAGACTGCTAAATGCATAATATGTCACACATATACTTAACTGAAACCTCAAATTTAAAACTGGCAATATATGATAAGGAGAAAGGAATCCAAGTATATCACTGAAGAAATCCAGCAAACCGTGAGAGCAAAGAGCAATAAGAAAACTATAAAAACAATCATAAAACAAGTAACAAAATGGTCATAAATACATAGTATCAACAATTACTTTGACTATAAATAGACAGTGCACCATTTGAAAGACATAGGGTGATAGAATAGAAAAAAAAAGTAAATCCTCTCTATATGCTGCCTACAAAAATTTACCTTTAGACATAAAGACACATGCAGATTGAAAATGAAGGGATGGAAGAGCATTTATCGTGCAAATTGAAGTTTAAAAAAAGCCAGGATAACAATACTTACCTAGACAAAATAGACCTTAAAACAAAGACTATAATAAGATTCAAAGAATGACACTACATAATCAAAAGGATACAATCCAACAAAAAGATATAAAAATTGTAAATATTCATGCACCAAATGTGGAAGCACTCAGACACATAAAGCAGCCAATAACAAACAAATAAAGAAAGTAATCAATAGTAATACAATAATAGTAGGGACTTTAACACCCCATTTATATAAGTGAATAGATCATCCAAACAGAAAATCAACAAGGAAACAGTGGCTTTGAATGACACATTGGACCAGATGGATTTAACAGATATATTTAGAGCATTCCATCCTAAAACAGCAAAAATATACATTCTTTTCAGGTGCACATGAAACATTCTCCAAAATAGATAACATATTAGGCCACAAAACAAGTCTCAACAAATTAAAAAAAGATTGAATTCCTACCATGCATCTTTTTTGACAATGCTATTAAGCTAGAAATCAACCAAAAGAAAAAAATCTAGAAGGAAGAAAAATACACGGAAGTTAAATAACATGCTACTAAGCAATGAATGGGTCATTCAAGAAAGAGCAAATAAAGAAATACATGGAGGCAAATGAAAATGAAAACACAATGGTCCAAATCTTTAGGATGCAGCAAAAGTTGTTCTAAGAGAGAAGTGTACAGCAATACAGGCCTACCTCAAGAAGCAGAAAAATCTCAAATAAACAACCTAATCTTATTACTAAAGAAGTTAGAGAAAGAACACAAGTGCCTGGGTGGCTCAGTTGGTTAAGCTACCCTTTTCGGATTAGGTCATGATCTCACTGTTTGTGAGATCAAGTCCCATTTTGGGCTCTCTGCTGCCAGTGCAGAGCCTGCTTTGGATCCTCTGTCCCCTTCTCTTTTAGACCCTCCCCAGCTCTCTCTCAAAAATAAATAAATATTAAAAAAAAAGAAACGAAAAAAAAAGATCAAACAAAACCCCAAACCAGTAGAAAGAAGAAAATAAACATTAAAGCAAAAATAAATGAAATAAACACTTAAAAAACTAGAACAAATCAGTGAAACCAGGAGGTGTTTCTTTGAAGAAATCAAGAAAAATGATAAGCCTTTAGCCAGAATTTAAAAAAAAGACTCAAAATCAGAAATTAAAGAGAAGAAAAAACAAGTGACATCCAAGAAATGCAAAGTGTTATAAGAGAATTTTTGAAAAATTATATACCAGCAAATTGGATAACCTAGAAGAAATGGATAAATTTCTAGAAACATATAATCTCCCAAAGCTGAATCAGATAGACATAGAAAATTTGTACAGACTGATTACCAGCAAAAACAAACAACAACAACAAAAACCAAATCAGTAAGGAAAAAAAAATCAATCAAAAGTTCAAGACCAGATGAGTTCACAGGAGAATCTTATCAAACATTTAATAAAGAAGATTTAATACCTATTCTTCTCAAACTGTTCCAAAATATAGTAGAGAAAGAAAGCTTTCAAATTCATTCTACCAGGCCAGCATTACCCTGCTACCAAAGTCAGATAAAGACACAACCAAGGGAGAACTACAGTCCAATATCTCTGATGAATATCTCCTCAAGAAAATATTAGCAAACCAAATCTAACAATACAATGAGAAAATTATTCACCATGATCAAGTGGTATTTATTCCAGGAATGCAATGGTGGTTCAATATTCACAAATCAATCAGCATGATACATACATTAATAGAAAAGAGGATAAAAACCATATGATCATTTCAATAGATGCAGAGAAAGCATGTGACAAAGTACAATATCCATTTGTGTTAAAAATGCCAACAAAGCAGGTTTGTAGAGAATATACCTCAACATAATAAAGGCCATGTACGAAAAATCACAGATTACATCATATTCAATGGTGAAAAACTTAGAGCTTTTCTCCCTAAGATCAGAAACAAGACAAAGATGTCCTCTCTCACATTTTTATTCAACATAGTACTGGAAGTCCTAGCCATAGCAATCAGACAAGAAAAAGAAATAAAAGGCATTCAAATTGGTAAGGAAGAAGTTAAACTTTCACTATTTGCTGATGACATAATACTATATGTAGAAAACCCTAAAGACTCCACCAAAAAGCTCCTAGAAGTAATAAACGAATTTGCTATGATCACAGGAGAAAAAAACAATATGCAAAAATTTCTTGCATGTCTATACATTAATAATGGAGTAGAAGAAAGAGAGATTAAGAAAAGAATTGCACCCAAAATAATAAAATACCTAAAAATGAGCTTAACCAAGGATGTGAACGACCTGTATTCTGAAAACTATTGATGAAAGAAATTGAAAATGACACAAGCAAATGGAAAGATATTCCATGCTTATGGATTGGGAGAATAAATATTGTTAAAATATACATACTACCCAAAGTAACCCACATGTTTAATACAATTCCTATCAAAATACCAATAGCATTTTTCAGAGAATTAGGCAAACAATTCTAAAATTTGTATCGAACCACAAAAGACCCTGAATAGCAAAGAAATCTTGAAAGGGAACAAAACTGAAGATATCACAATTTGATTTCAAGATATATTACAAAGCCTTAGTTATCAAAACAGTATGGTACTAGCACAAAAATAGATACATATAGATCAGTGGGACAGAATAGAGAGCCCAGAAATAAACCTATACTCTTACTGTCAATTAATCTTCAACAAAGGAGGCAATAATATACAATGGGAAAAAGTCTACAACAAAAGGTTCTAGGAAATTGGATAGCTACATGCAAAAGAATGAAACCATACCACTTTCTTTCCAACACCAAACACAAAGATAAACTAAAAATGGATATAAGACCTCAATGTGAGACTTTAAACCATAAATACTAGAAGAAGCACAGGCAGTAATTTCTCTGACATCAGCCTTAGAAACATTTTTTTAGATATGTCTCCTGAGGCAAGGGAAGCAAAAGCAAAAACAAACTATTGGGAACACACTAAAATAAAAAGTATCTGCATAGTAAAGGAAACTATCAACAACTCTAAAATACAACCTACTGAATGGGAGATGTTTGCAAATGACATATGCAAAAAAGGGTTAGTGTCCAAAATGTATAAATAACTCATACAACTCAACACACATACACACACGTAAAAAAAAAAAAAAAAAAAAAAAGGCCACAAATAATCCAATTAAAAATGGGAAGAAGACATGAACAGGTATTTCTCCAAAACAGACATACAGATGGCCGTCAGTCCTATAAAAATATGCTCAACATCACTAATCATCAGGAAAATACGAAACAAAACTACAATGAGATATCACCTCACACCTGTCGGTATGGCTAAACTTAAAACCACAAGACCCAAATGGCGGTGATGATGTGGAATGAAAACTGGTGTAGCCACTCTGGAAAACAGTATGGAGATTTCTCAAAAATTTAAAAATACAATTACCATATGATCCAGTAATTTCACTACTGGATATTTACCCAAAGAATAAAAAACCCCACTAATTTGAGAAGATATATTCATCATGCACCCCTGTGTTTACCACAGCATTATTTAAAATAGCCAAGGTATGGATGCTATTCACAGGTCCATCAATAGATGAATGGATAAAAAAGAGGTAATATGTAAACACACACACACACACACACACACACACACACACACACAGATATATACAGACAATAGAATATTATTCAGTCATAAAAATAATGAAATCTTGTTACTTGCAACAACATGGATGGATCTTAATGCTAAGTGAAATAAGTCAGAGAAAGACAAATACTGTATGATTTTACTCATATGTAGAATTTAAGAAACAAAACAAAGAAAACAAAGACCTAAAAACATCCCAGATTCTTAACTATAGACAAAAAACTGATGGCTACCCAAGGGGAGGTAGGTGGGGGGATGGGTGAAATAGGTAAAAGAGATTACGAGTACACTTATTATGATGATCATTGAACCAGGTATAGAATTAGTGAATCCCTATTATTGTACACCTGAAACTAATATAACACCATACACTATACTGGAAATAAAATTTAAAAAAATTACATATTTAGTGAAAATAACTTGGGTGGGAAAAAAACTTTTAGGTAATGTTCTAATTATATGAATTTTGACACATTTCTAAGTGACTTATGTTTAAGTTAAACATTCTTCTCTATCCTTGACAAGATTATGTTTATTCTCTAGAATTCTAGGTTCTGGAGATATTTGGGGAAATATTCGAAACTTGAAAATTAGCACACAAATGTAAATTACTATTATTTTATCTTACCAGGCTGATAACTGAAATCTTTTTCTATTCTAATATGCTCTATTTTTCCATTACATTGTTGGTATAGTGGTGTTATACCTACTCGGAATTCAGTTATTATGAAAGCCTGTCATTAATTTTAGGTCTATTTCCAGATACCCAACTAATCCCCAAAAGCTTTTATTTTAACAGTGAAATGAACTTATCCTATCATTAGTCCTTGGGCCTTTTGAAGAATTGCTGTAAAAATCATTCTTCTTTTTACCAACTTCATCTTTTGTCCTTGTTCTTTTTAATCTTGCATTATAAATTTTGACTGTGTCTACAGTGGTATTATTTTAAATGCCAAGAGATATGCATATGAAGATCACCATCTTTATTTTAATAGTAAAGTATATATATGCATATTGACATTGGTAATGGCAAAAATATTATTTCTTCCATACATTCAATGTTCATTAATTACATAAAAGAAAGGAAAATTAAAGGATATCTTTTAAAATCACAAGAAAAGAACCTCATTTCTTGTTACCTATTTAACATAATCTCCTTTTTGAGTTTATTTTCCATTCATGGAGATAAATCCTTTGAATGTTGTAATTTCAGGATATTTCTTTTCTACTCTTTTGAGAACAGTAGACATTTATCTTAATAGTTATTCAATATAATTTTCAAAATTTTAAGGTAGGCTTTCCGGCAAATAAAAAAAATAGGTCAGAACTTCCTTTCAGTGATGTTGACAATGTCTTGCTCTGGAAAATACTGTAAAACTACCTATAACGCTATTATTACCACATTTATCTTATCAATGGTGGTTTATTAGAATGAAAAATGCTATTTAAAAAGTGTTTTTTTAAGTTTCTTTTAGGAAAGCTGTACTTTTTACCATTAATAAGCAATTTCATTATTACGTGAAGGCAACAATACTTCCTTTACTCTTTATAAAGACACTTACATACCATATGAATGTTATACTTAATTTCAAGGACAATTAAACAAGTTATTTTGAATGTTATTTTCATAACAACATAAAGTATCTCAGCACCAGATTTTAATAAAATGTAGTAGTTGAACCAATCTGTTGGCGATCAGAGAAGACAGGAAACCTGCTGATATATATGATTGCTCTAACTTAAGGGGTTGGCAACCTTTAACACTTGTACCAGATGGTGACACACTAGGATATTTGGATTGGCAACCAGCCTCTGGCAGTAGCTCAACCCCCTCTGTCTTTACTACTATTTGGAGTTATTGCTACTATTCTTGGCCATTGGCATAGTCACCATCAATAACGATCTTGGATCTCACAAAGTTACTGTGGCCTCCAGGTCGTTCTACCCCATCTGCTCTAAACTCTGTACTAGCAAATGAAAAAAAGGAAAAGATGTTTTAAATCCTGAAAGGGTGTTTTTTTAAATAGTTTTATTATGTGGATTACAGTTCCTGGCACATAAGAAATCCACTGTTTCATTGAGCAGTATCCTCATCAAGTGGTCGCCCTGCCGTGGGGTGACAGCCACAATGATGAGGAACTCATAGTTTACCTTTTCATAGCTGAAGTCAAGAGCAAGTAAAAGAATTGAAGTTGGACTTTAAGACTACACAAGTATTGGCTGTGATGATATAGATGAAAACTTCTGTGGTGTGAAAATTTTATAAACTTGCCCATGATAAAAATTAAGTTAAATAGAATAAAAAGGAGAATAATTATTATCATCAACTGTTTCGGTTCATTTCCAATATTCCTTGCTTTACTAATCTATAAAAAATGGACGAAGGATATGATGGTAAAATTACTGACTCGCTACACACGCTTTAATGTCTAACATGTGCACTGATTTCTTTTTATTAACACTCCTCCAAACTCATCCAAAATATAGTAGTTTGCTTGTATAATTACAATAACTTCTCTATTTGTTGCCCCACTTCTCTCTCTATTGTTAACAATCAAACAAAATTTCTCAAAAATAAGTTTGAAATGATGAGGGAGAAAAGCCGCTCATTTCAGATAGGAGAAATACACTAAAAAAGAAAAAAAAAATCAAAGTCTCCCACGCAGAAAGAGCCAATGATGGTACCTATAGGTCTAGTCATTTCAAGGCTGTCAGCAGTTCTGATTGAACACAGTTTGGGTCAGTGTTTTTATTTTTAAGGAAAAAAAATACCCATATTCAATTGCAAAATACAGGAACATTCTTATTTTATGCTGGTTTCAAGAAGCAAAGCTTTAAGAATGCTTCTTAAAGGGGCACCTGGGGAGCTCTGTTGGTTAAGTGACTCTTGATTTTGGGTCAGGTCATGATCTCTTGGTTTCTCAAGTGGAGCCCTGCATGGGATTCTGTGCTGACAGCAGGGAGCCTGTTTGGGATTCCCTGTCTCTCTCTCTCTCTCTCTCTCTCTCTCTCTCTCTCTCCCCACACACTCTGTCCCTCCCCTTCCCTCTCTCTTTCTCAAAATAAATAAACATTAAAAAAGAGAGAGAGAGAGATTGCTTCTTAAAAACACATGATTCCTATTTATGAAGCATTTTCTATTTCTTTGTAATTCAAGGTTGCTTTTAGGAAGATCTGCCACTCTGGGCTCATCTTAAAATGTAGGCCTTTGAGAAATATAACCCTTTTCTTTTGAGAAATATGAAACTCTCATAGTTTGAGAAACTTGATGTGTTCAACCTAGTATAGAACTAGACTGAAGGAAAAATGTCACCTTTGTTTCCTTTTTCACTCTCTGAACCATTCTCTACCCAAAAGCTAGAATGATATTTACAGAATGCAAGCAGGATCATATTCTCATTAAGACACAGCAATGATGATTTTGTGCACTGGGCATGTATTCCTCCTGCTCTAATGGGTATTAAATAGAATCTGGCCCTTTTTTTAGTATACGTGCTATTGAAGCAAGCACTAGAATCTGGTCTTTTTATTCTTACAACTTTAACTCATACTGAAAATTTAAATTATCTACATTAGAGCCACACATTTTAAAAGGACAAAAAAATGAAAACTGGCTCCCTAAACATGATTTTGCTGTCCATAAATTCTTGCCCAGGGGGAAAAAAAAATCTTAGGTTTCAAAAAGTTCTAGAACTGAAAAACAGGTTACTTAGCTTGGCCTTATCAAGGTAAAAGACTCTTTTATCAGAATGATAGTTCACTCAACTGGATTTATCAAACAACTGTTTATTCTTCTGAGTGCATTTTAAAACCTCAGCTGTTTCCATCAACCTTAAAATTTTTATATAAGGAAGTTTGTCCATGAAAATAAGCTCTACATTGAAACCTCTGCCTTAAATTGAACTGCAGCAATATAAAAAATATCTTGTCCTTAACCTTGACCTTAGGTATCTGTCAAGACCAATATCTCTCTTTATACAGTAATTGATCAACAAGGGTCTGCTTAATCAACAGGTTATTTTGGTGATTTTTTTAGGAGGTAACTCCTTAAGCTGCATCATAGTATCCTTCATCTCTGGCTTCTCTCCTTGTATTTTTATCTGGTTGAATTATTCCCTTTCTTCAGAAGTCTATATAAGTATTCCCTCCTCAGGCGGACATAGGACCTGCAATTTCCTACTTTTCTCTATTACAGTCCACTCTCCATTATATTTATAACTATTTGTAACATGAAATGATGTGATTGCTTACTCAATGGTGCTTTGCTTGTTTTCTCTCTACTGATATATTCATGAGGAGCTCAGGAACTACTAAGTTATTCTACATAACTATATCCTGAATAAATGTGGAAAGAAATAAAGAGACACTGAGGATAAAAACAATGAGATACAGTTCTTATTCAAACACTTCTGGGGGGGTCAAATAAAGAAAATACAGAATTTAATATCTGTTTAGTCCGTGTACATAAGTGCTCCAAAAGTAGTGCGAACTACAGCAATAAATGCTGATATTAAGAAATAAACTTGACAGATCACCTGCAGTTAGAAAAATGACGTGTCTTGAGTGATTGAAAAGGGAAATTACTGGCCAGGAAAAAAAATCTGCTAAAAAGGAGTCTGACCTTACAGTGATGCTGTCAACAACAACAACAAAACAGACAAGTAGTTTCTAAATATTCAGTGCTGAATGAAAAAGTGTTACTGTCAGGCGTGAAACCTGATCCCGCACAGTGCCTGACTAGGCACTCAGGGGTGAGGTTTGAAGGACAAGTAATATTGCCAGACCTTTACAACTAAAAGGCATTTACTACCTTTATCCCCTATTAGGAAAGCAAAGTCTCTAATTAATGTTAATTGAGTGGTGATGTATGGGTTTATTGGCACTGGACCGTTATCAATTGATGCATAACAAATTACTCCAAAATTAAGTGACTTATAACAATAAATATTTACTAACTCGAACAATTTATTTTTTAATAGTAATATTTGAATAACTCTATGCCAGCAGATGGTGACTACACTTATTGTGGTCAGCAATGAGTAATATATACAATTGTCAAATCATTATGTTGTACTCCTAAAACTAAAATAACATTGTATGCCAACTGTGCGTCAATAAAAAAAAACAAAAAACAAAAAACAAAAACAAAACAAAACAAAAAAAACTTCAAAACATTTTCTTTTTTTTTTTTTAATTTTTAAATTTTATTTAAATCCAAGTTAATTAACACATGGGGTAGTAATGATTTCAGGAGTAGAATTTAATGACATCAGTTACATACAACACCCAGTGCTCATCCCAAAAAGTGCCCTCCTTGATGCCCATCACCCATTTAGCCCATCCCCCCACCCAATACCCTCCAGCAACACTCAGGTTCTCTGTATTTAAGAGTCTCTGATGGTTTGCCTCCCTCTCTTTTTACCTTAACAATTTCTAAAAGCTGGATTTCCGGACTGACTCAGCTGAGTGGTTATTAAGGGGTCTTTTATGGTGTTTGCCAGGACTGAATGAAAGTTTGACTAGGACTAGGGAATTCACTGCCAGGATATATGTGTGCACACATACATAGATACCTCCATACATATCCATATACAATCAAGCAGTCAAATAGCATTTATTTGATTGGTTGTTTGCTGGAAAATCTTAGCCAATACCAAGCTTCCATAAATTTTGTCAACTCATAAAACCTTAGGAGGAGTTCAAGCCTGATAAGTTTTCTGTGAAAATGTATGCTAAATTACCAGTTTGCTGGAGTAGTTTGCAAGGAGATTTGCCAGGGAGAGCCACAAGGGACAATATTTCTGTTACTCAGGATATTTGGATCCTAAGAGAAGTATTTCCATAAACCTCAGGGTGTTCTGCTGTGAAGGTCTTCCTGTTCAGGGCACTCACAAATTATGTGTGAACTCAGTTCACATAGGTCTGCTTGCTGGAGGAACAGTGAGACTATGTGAAGAAAAACAGTATTTTTTTACTGTTTTAAAAAGATAGCTCTGTAGAAATTCATGAGAGGCCTAGTACTGAAAGGGAGGTCAAGTATGTTAACTGTCGGAATCAGAATCCATGTGAATATACATGTACACACATATATGTACACACATGTACATGTACTCATGTATAACACATATTTGCATGCATAAATACATAGATGGAAAAATATATAAATGAGTGTATATATCCAATGCAAGATAGAAAACTAAGAAGTTCACTTGCTTGTCTTACCTCCTATTTAGGGGGAGAAAAGATACTGAGGATGCAGAGACAGTAAAATAGAACAAAGAAAATGTAATTGGAAATGCTGTGAATGGGAAAATTCATCAGTAAGCACATACCTATATGGCTTTCTGGGTTACTGAAAGTAAAATAATCAACAGCATATCAGATAAATTTTTTCTCATTTTATTTTTTACTGTTAATATTTTTATTATTGATACTGTTTATCTCTTTTTTTTTAAAGTTTATTTATATTTGATAGACACAGAGTATGAGCATGAGCTGGGGAGGGGCAGAGAGAGAGAGGGAGACACAGAATCGGAAGCAGGCTCCAGGCTCCAAGCTGTCAGCACAGAGCCTGATGTGGGGCCTGAACCCACGAACTGTGAGATCATGACCTGGGCCCAAGTCAGATGCTTAACCGACTGAGCCACCTAGTCACCCAGATAGTGTTCATCTCTTACTTCTGGCATTTCCATTTGAGTCATCGTTTCTCTTTGTCCTCAGACATGATGTCTTTTTCCACTAAGTCCATTAATATATTAATAATAGTTATTTTAATGTTCCTCTGCAATTATTCCAGCATCTGAATCAGCTCCAAATCTGTTGATTTCTTCATTGTTCAATAAGAGGTTTTGTTTTCATTTTTGTTTTAGGTGTATCCCATAATTTTGACTTCCTGCTGGACATTGAACACAGAACAGTAAAGAATGAGATAAATAGCACTTCTATCTCCTCTCCTCTTATGCTCTAAGGGCAGGTACTTGGGCCAAGCTAGTTGGAAGATGATCTGGGTTTGGGTACCATTATTGCTTCTATCACCTTCAGTGCAGTACAGTTTCAGAGTCTTCTAGTGATGAGCTTCTCTTACCTTCTGCTTTGAGCAGGAACTGGTTGCCTGCAAGTTTTCCTAATCTAATGCTCATGCTCTGTTCTCAACTTTCTGGGGTCTACACCTGACAGAGAGAGCTCCCAACACCACACTCTTGCCCCTCCCCAGTAGCAAAATATCATTGCTTGTTTGTTGGTGCTAGGCAACTTCAGTTCTTTGATGGTCACCAAAACAGTTAAGATTTTGGAGTTTATTTGCATTTTTCTTCTTATTATTTAGGAATGATATACTTTGCAATGCTTTACATTATGAACAAGGGTAGAAAAGCTTACCTTTCTTTTTGAAAACAATTTTCCGGGGTATATATTCTTATTTAAAAAGGTTTTCTTACTTAATCCTTTAATATGGCACTCCACTATGTTTTAGCTTGCATTGTTGGCAAGAAGACTGATATCACTCTTATCTTTGCTTTTTTGTATATAATGTCTTTTCTCTTGCTGCTTTTAATACTTCCACTTTATCACTTTTTTTTCTAACAATTAGAGAATGATATATACTTTGGTATGGGTTTCTTGTTATTCTTCAGTCTAGAAATGATCTATCAGAAGAGAGAGAGCTCACTGGGCTCACCTTGATAGCTTGCCTTCTTTCTTGGATACTGTCTTGCCTTGCAGGTGACCCAAGTGCATATATTTTGAAATTTGCTGTTTCATATATTTTGTTTAAGTTACACTTTGTTTAAGGAAGAAGGGTAAAGTTAGTCTTTTTAATCTCATCTTGGCCGTCACAAGTTTCATTACACATTTGATTGACACAATTTTTAAAATTTGATTTGCTTTAACAATTAAGTAAAATTTTCCTTATTGAGAACTGTAGATTGAGAAATTATATTTATATTTTTGTATTTTGTAAATTCTTTTATTTCACTATTCTTAAACAATTTGGATTTCAATATGGAGGTTAATGGGATTAGTGGAGCTCCTTGTAGTTCTTGTAGTTTTAGATCAGGTACACAATCACATATTATATGTAAAAATAATAAAATAGGGTAAAACCACATACTTACCACTTTGCCTATGAGGCCCACTAAGTGTATAACGAACTAGGTTATTAAATGAACTTCCAGGTATTGAGACACATGCTACCTTATAGGCAACAACATATAAGGAAAGGAATACAAAAACAACATGAAGTAACTTACACAAAAATTTTTGCAATGATAAGGTAATTTCTCTGGATGATTATTAATTATCAAGGCTAAACCATATATACATTTTAAATATACCATATGAGAATTAACCGCCATTCACTGATTTTTAAATTTTTTTTTCATATGATTGAGACTCAGTTGGAATAAAGACATTAGTGTTTTCTTCAATGCATTTTTATTCATATATATGTTACCACAAATACATCATTCAAAGACACAATGTGACCAGATTCAAAGACATACTATAACATTATAGACTTCAAATTTATGTAAGTTTGAAGCCTTTGACTGAATTATGTGATGAAAAAAATACAAGAATGGAGGAACTTCTGGTTTCCAGTTTGACATGAGAGGATCTTGGAAGTCAGCACTCCATCCTAACACCAAGAAAAAAAGCTGAACAAATTAAAAATCAACAACTCTTCTTAGATCCATGAGGGAATTGAGGTCATAGGCCAAACCACTGCCTCCAAAATTACAGAGACAGACAGGTAGGTCATGAGAATCACAACTTGCCAAGAGGAGAAACCTCAAGGGAACCAGTACCCAGGTACAAATACCTATGCTGTAATTGATAAGTTGCTGGAGGTTCATATGGATAAGTAAGATTAAAAACTCCAGGAAGGGCCAGTCTCACATGGGTCCCCCACACTTTTGTCAGTTTTAACTATAAGAGTCCTATCAGATTCTCAATTTGTTCAAAATAATAGTAGAAACCATGTATTCAATGATTATAGCTTATGTGTAAGTGAAATGAATAAATAAACAAATGGTAAATAATAGGATTAATAAAACAAGCTCTTTGAATATACGCATGCTTTCCTTTCTTCTCAAAGCTTTTTTAAAAGACTTAAAATTATACAAAGTAATAAACATACCAATGCATTATTGGATTTGTGACATTTATAAATGTAATATGTATAACAGTAATAGCATAAAAAGGGAAAAGAGAAAATAGAGCTGTATGGAAATAACATTTTAAAATCTCAGTGGAATTAAGTTTATTTATACATTTAATACAAATACTGATAAGGTAAGATATATATGCAAACTTAGGGCAACCACTAAGAAAATAAAAAAAAAATACAATGAAGCGCTGCTGGGTGGCTCAGTTGGTTAAGCGGCCAACTCTTGATTTCAGCTTAGGTCATGATCTCACAGTTCATGAGTTCGAATCCCACATTGGGCTCTGTGCTATCAGTTTGAGATTTCCTCCCTCCTTCTCTCTCTGCCCCTCCCCCCCCACACATGCTTTCTCTCTTAAAATAAATAAATGTTAAAAAAAATACAGTGAAAAAAATCATCAAAGAAATTAATATGTTACCCTAGGCAATACTCACTCAATGAAAAATGAAACAATTAGGGAGGAATAGAGGAGTAAAACAAACAGGATGTAAATATAAATCCAACTATATCCATTTTAACACTGTGAATGGATTAAAAACCCAATTGAAAGACAACTGTTTTTACATAGGAGTAAACAAACAAACAAACAAACATTGTTTAACTATGTATTGTCTATAGGAGGCACATTTTAGATGCAAATACACAAACAGATTGAAAGTAATGGATGGAAATGATAAATTATGCAAATAGCAACTATAAAAAAGTTAGAATGCTGATAGTATTATAAGAAGAAACTAGACTTTAAAACAGAAAGTGCTGCAAGGTATAAAGAGGAACTTTTTAAACACTACAAGTGTTAACCTATTAGAAAATATGACAATTATAAACACACAGAACCTGACAAGAGAGCCCCAAAGTACATACAGCAAAAGCTGACAGTATAGAAAGAAAAAATTGGTAATTCAGAAATAATACAGATTCAATATTACACTTTCAATAATGTGTAGAACTGGGCAAAACATCAACGAATATGTCCATATCAGTTACTATCTTCATCCAATCTATTTATTCTTTTCCCTCTTGTCTATCGCTACCATAACCTCACATATATTCTTCAGGCTTCTGATAATAATTAGCAAAATCTAGATATTCTCCTTCAGTTCAGACTTCAAAATTGTTTGCTAGGGCATTAGAGATCCAGCTCTGATTTAGGACTGGATGCAGAAACATGTGGTAAAAATGTGTAAGGTATAGGGCATGTTCTTTTGTAAGGAAAATACTTAAGGTAAAGTAATTGCGAGGTCTTCATACAAGATAGGATTAGTTTTAACGGACACGGGAAAAGCAGAAATGTCTGTATCCAAGATGTGCACACTCATTTCAATTCATCAAGATGTCTTTACTACAATTATGTAGGTCTCAGTCTTTCTGATAAATAAGGGAAATTTTACTTAGTACATCTGGAATGGTTGTGAATTTAACTTACATTGTAATACAGTGCTTGCCATATCATATCAGAATTCATTGTCTGTCTTTTTTTTTTTTCTGCAAGATTTTCAAGATGTAAGACCTTGTAGAGTAGTCATAAGAATAGAAATTTGGTCCACAGAATTTGCCTTGAGCTGAGAAGCTAAAACTTACAACTTGTCATTTACTTTTTTAAATCAAGTTCCATTACAAGGAGCCATCCTATCTCAATTCTGTTACGAAATACTGCATCATTCATAGATCAACGTCAGAAGCACAAACGACTCCAGTTATTTTAAATAGGAAAGGAATTAAAACAGGCATGTTGGTGCTTACAATATTAGTGGGAGTTCTGAGGGAGAAAGTTCTAGATTGGATCATCTAAGAATGATTCACAAAATAATGCTGGATTGCTCCACAGAGGCTTGCATTAGTGTGTGCCTATGGCGAGAAGCGGCAGTCATTCCTGATAGAACTACTTCTCCCATCTGGGAAGCTAGAGAATGGACACTGGAAAGACTTTTGCTACAGAATGACTTCATGTCTCCCCTGTATTACTTACCAGACCTAACAGCAAGAAGTTGTAGGAAATAGTCTTGGGGCTCATTCCATCCTTCAAATCTCAAGAGTACATCTCCTTGCTAAAAATGTACTTTATTTCCAATCTCTTCTAATAGGTAAAAGTTAGAATGGGGGGTAACTTTACACTTAATCCAGACTGTCCAGGAAATAAATAGAGTCAATATCATAGTAATTCTATTTCCATGTAAAAATACACATGAATTGCAACTTATTTAATGGCCATTTCTTTTTCTCCTTGGACTCATATTTCCAGGCAGTTTCCTCCCAGATTTTGGTAATATATGCATTTATAAGTTAAAAGTTTGTAGTAAGTATACATTTATATTTCTCTGCAAAGAATTTATGCATATAAAATGAATTTAAAATGTATGCAATCACCATGTTGCTTTAGAGTGTCATCTTGAATAATTATTCTGAATTATGTTATTATTACAGTTGTTACTGAGATCATATTTAATCCAAGCAACAAAATACATCTTGATTTTGAAATATAACTATCAAGTCATGTAAAATTACATAGGGGAAGCATTATAATGGGTGGGTACATCTTATTAACAACTTTTAATGTATCCATAATTTAGTATTTTTTAAATGTTAGAATGAAACATTATTTCGTGTTCCTTAATAACAAAATGAAAAGAGAGGGTATGGGCACTATTATGAGTGGGGCTTATGGAAGGTGCATTAATGATTGTTGCTAAGTCCATTATCTCAGTAGAATACACAGTGGTAAACTCCAGCATATTCCTATTAAATTAATCTAAGTCCAACACACTTATGGTGGGAATGAATAAATACAAAGGTAAATAGTTGAGGAATGACAATGACGAGGTGTCTTATTCCAAAGAGAAAACAAATTTATATTTCCATAAACTTGTCAAAAGAGGCATGAAAATGTGTCTTCTGGGACTCATAAAAATGTTAAAATATATTACTACCTATTTGAAAATGCAAAGATAATATTTTGGATTTAAATATGGATTTTTTAACCACTTCCTCCTTGAAATATGTAGCAGGTAAATGAAAGTGTTCACCAAACTTTTCCTCATTACTCAGCATTGTGAAAATTAATAAAGGATATGTGTTAGCACACTTTTTACAAATTTGGAATATTTAGGTACTAAGATGGAGAGACACTGTCTTAATAAGCATTACTCATTTGTTATCTGATTGACATAGTTGCTGACGCCTGCAATTTTAGTGGATACACTCATTGCTTTGTCTCACAGGAGCAATGAATTGTTTTGCAACAGAGAAGTTCATTGACATAAAAAAGTCTCTTCTCCTGACTATGGAGAGTGGAAGAGTGTCTTTAAAATAAGCGAATGGATTTATGCTGATTTTCACAGCAAAGCCCTTTTCATTTTATGGCTTACTGTCATATTGTACCCAGGAAAGCATTTGTAGAAGATAGAATAGATTGAATTCATGTCAAGAGCAGTAGATGATACATACTTCTCACAGCAAATGACTTTAAAGGAAAAAATCTCATTAAGCATGTTTTTCATCAGAGATTAATGGATATCGAGGTTTTCAATATACCTCTTAATCTCAAGAAAATCACTAGACAAAATTCTATTTTTTTTCGTGTTAGGATTTGCTGCCAGTTCCTAGGTTACATCAGGAAATTCTTATCTCTAAACGGTAATAGTTTTAATATTTTGATCATTCTATATAAGTGAGAACAAAATTTAATTCAGAAATTAAAGAAACAACACTTTCTGTTTTTATATACCTATAAAGTTTCCCTTGTTTATAAGTGTACTGCTATTTTTGGCAGTACAAATAAATTTTTATATTTGAACAAATAAATTTCAGTTCTATAGCCTTTTAATCTTGAAAATGGACTTTCAAAACATGTAGCAGCTGAAAGCTTCATTGTGCAGCCTCATAAATAATCACATAATCCACTGGCAGAGACATAGAAATGGAATTGGAATAGCATTTTGTAGGGTTAATTTAATTTCTGGTAAATGCTGAAAATTATAATTGGGTTTTTTTATGACTATTTTGAGAATACAGTTGTATACGGTTGAAACAAATTCATTCCCCCGTGAACAATGCAGATACCTTAGTATCCCAATGAAAGAGAAGGTCACATCTTCTTATTTAGAATAACAAATTCATTTTATTCCCCAGATTCAGAAAGGAATTTTAGTGTTATCGGTTTTTAATCACACAGTATCAATGTACTCAAGTGCATACGCAAGAGTCAGAGAGAAGCTATTTCCATCTATTGCTTTTTATTTTCATTTCCTTGCCTCTCTGTCTCTCTGTCTCTTTTGATCTTTCACTCTGTGTCTGTCTCTTTCTCTCTCTGCCTTCATAATTTTTTTCTTTTAAAAAAAAATAATGTTTATTTATTTTTGAAAGAGAGACAGACAGAGCATGAGCAGATAAGGGACAGAGAGAGCGGGAAACACAGAATTTGAAGCAGGCTCCAGGCTCTGAGCAGTCAGCACAGAGACCGATGTGGGGCTTGAACTCACAAACCACAAGATCATGACCTGAGCCGAAGTCGGACGCTTGACTGAGCCACCCAGGGCCCCCATGATTTTCTTATATGATTTATGGGAAAGTATATTTGCTCAATTTTGAAATAGAATTAGCAGAATATATGTGACTATGACATATGAAATTTTAAAAATATGAAAAGTATGTATGCTAAAAAAGTCTCCCCATCCCAGACACCAAATCTGAGCCTTGACTCATCACTTTCAGGTGGTTCTTTCCTTCCAAGAAGTAACCACTGATAAACATCTGTCATATAAAGTTCCAAAAGTTTTACTTGTGAATACCAATATACACAAGAAAAAATTGCCTATTATTCTATTTCATGTTCATAACCACTATTAACATTTGGATGAATATCTGTCCAGAAATTTTGCAGAGAAAATGTTTACTGACATATAGAAATTTACTGAAGGTAACGTTAGCTGAAATGAGGAATTTATTATGTGGATACAAGGTTTTCATTGCATTAAACTTAAGACTACAGCTAGGGCTAGGGCTCCTGGGTGGCTCAGTTGGTTTAAGTGTCTGTCCAATTTCAGCTCAGCTCATTATTCCTGGCTGGTGAGATCGAGCCCCGCATCTGGCTCTGTGCTGACAGCTTGGAGCCTGGAGCCTGCTTCGGATTCTGTGTCTCCCTCTCTCTCTATCCCTCATCCACTCATATTCTGTCTCTCTCTCTCAAAAATAAAAAAAAACATTAAAAATTAAAAAAAAAAATAAAAGACTGCAGCTAGGACTGAGACATGAGCTGGATTCGCAGACCAGAATGCTCTGGGTTTTTTTTTGTTTTTTGGGTTTTTTTTTTTTGTTTTTTTTTTTTGTTTGTTTGTTTATTCAGCCTCTGATATTTTCTTCTCCCTGAGTGTTAACATTGTCAATCCCTTTTCCTGACAGATCATCTTTCTCTGTTTTCCAGACATGGAAACAGAGGTTTTTTCTGACATCCCACAAGTTTACACATTACAGACAAAATTATATAATACATTCTCAGAAGACATTTTGAGAAAGATGTAATTGGTCCAGACTGGCCAAATGGTCATGGTTGCCTGGATTTATCAGGCATGGTCGAGATAAGAGTAAGGTTCCATGATCTATAAACAATGCATCCTTACAATGAATCCTGAGGATCTGGAGAGAGTGATATCTAAATAGAGCAGTTAATTTTCTGCTAAGAAATAATTCAATATATGCCTTCTCTAATTATTAATTTTTACATTAACCTCAAAAATATGGGGATAAATAATGTTTTTTTTTCAATTAACAATATGTCCTTAATATATTTCTATCTCAATACATTGTACATCATTTTATTAACCACACAGTAGTTTACTATATGAATATATCACATTACTTAACTAGTTCTATATTTGGCATTTGGGGTACTTAAAATTTTCACTCTTCTAGGTAATGTTTTATATATAGTCATGATTATTTTCTTAAGATAAATGTTCAGAGGTAAAATTGATTGATTAGCGTACATATATTTTTACAGATTATATGTTATATCTCCCCTCCACCAGAAATGTGACAATTTGTTTTCTCACCAATATCTATTCCTTCCCCATACATTTACATTATTGTTATTTTAAAAAATCCCTTGATCCTGGGGTGCCTGGGTGGCACATTAAACGTCGGACTCTTGGTTTCTGCTCAGGTCATGATCTCAAGGTTCGTGGGTTTCAGCCCTGCATCAGATTCTGCTGACAGCACAAAGTCTGCTTGGGATTCTCTCTCTTTGCCCCTGCCCCGTTCATGCACGCCCACGGTCTCTCTCTCTCAAAAGAAATAAGTGAATTAAAAAAAAAATCCCTTGATCTTAATGTAATATATATTTGGCAATACCTATTTGAAGCAAACATTTTCCTTATTATTTGGCCTTGAAAAACCTGTGTGATTTTTCTCAGAATCTAGAGAAAAGGTATTTTTCCTTGGGTGTTTTATTCCTGCAGCCCAATAGCAGGTAGCTTTTTGGACACAATATGTGCCCATTCAAATAATTGGACTTCCTCTCGTGGTAGTGTCGAAGATGGTAGAAATACAGAAATAAACTTTCTCCCTGCTTTACTCTGTTAGAGACCAAATGACTTTTACAAGCTTCTTCAATTGTTAAACATCTTTGTTTAAATAAGCAAAAGCAATTAGGCATTCATGTATGCCTTACTGGTCTCAGAGATAACTTTTGTAGCAAGGATATAATCAGATTTATTTACTCTTGTCATCGTTTGCATTTATCTGGAGATGTGCTCTTTCAAACTATTGATTTAACAACTTGGTACATTTAGTTCTGGAATTGGTTTAGGAAAGGGGGTGAGAAATGGAAATTTTGATAGATTGACTTAATGCTATTTGATATTTTCCCTACTTTTTGTGAAATATTGCAATTTCAAGTTCACCAGTAAGAGTGGCAATGTAATAATTCATTTACCTTTATAACATGTATTTAAAAATATTTGTCATCAATATTTACATGAGAGATAATTTCATCTGAAAAAATCATTTATCTTTTAAAAATCCATGATCACTTCTTAATAGCAAAAGTAACATGCTTAGTAATTTTTTATTAAAATAGCTTTTTTAAGATTTAAAACTGAATATGACATAGAATTTTGAATATTAAGATTCACAATGAAATAGCAGACATACTATACATTTCCATTATTCCATTTCTAAAGATTTTAAATCTAAATTAATTTACAAGTTAATTTTCTATGTAACTTTGAGATTCTAATTTTTATTGTTTTGGCATTGTGAAAAATTCTTTATTTGAAAGAGTTTCTTCAAAGTCTTGTGAACTTAAACCTCCTTTCAGAATTCCAAAAACAATTAATTCCAGACTTTTCTGGAGTTTTCATAAAGGTGATAGGCATTCATCTATATGGTAGCATTTTGAGAGTTCCCAAGAAGGCTCCCCTGTACCATGTAGTGCTCTGAAATGCATTTTTAAAAGAATTTGATTTGCTGTAAGTCAGAATTTTTACTTTATGTAAGGTCTGAAAAAATTGCTTGAAACTGCAAAACACACCTTAAGCCCAAAAACTCTGTTAACGCTTTTGGGTCAGGCCTCATATTAGTGAAGAAGATAGACCATTACATGAATTCAGAAGAAATTGTAATACTAGGACTCGGTTGGGTATGGTAGAAATCTTGGTAGCTTGGCATTTCTTTTCATTTCCACCCCAGCTTTAAAAAGTGTGTCTTTATAGCATGTGCATTTGCCTTCTTGCTGTATCTTGAGTGTGTTGATTGTTGGTGGGTATGTATGAATGTGTATGTGCGGATGTTAGCAGTGAAACTAGCCATGCCATTGGAAAATTTAGGCTTTATCACCCATGCTTCTTTGGAAGACCAGAATGTTCACACTTACACTTTAGCCTTTTTTTTTTTTTTTTTGCTTTTCCAGGAAGGAAAAATGAATGGTAACATGTTGGCTAATTTATATGATCTTGCATGGCATGTGACTCATCCCCACAGAGGCCATTACAAAGAGGGCTGGGCTCACCACCAGATAGTTATTTTATCTCTTTGCCAAATAGCAAGGAAAAGAAGCTGAGAATTAGGATGAAGTCAAAGTTGTTTAATCAATGCAATTTATTTTTGTGCATAAAAAATCAGGAAATGGTCAGATATCTGGATGAAGGGGACTTTGACAATTTGTGAGTTCATTAATGATCATAATTTGGTGATTCTGAGTCATAGTGCCTGTCCTGTGTCACTCATGGCAAAGAATTAGTAATAACAATGTAGTGTATAATATTTATATTTCACTGCACTATCATACAAGCATCTAAAAATAGACATGGTCCATTACTAATATATTCTGAAATTGGATGGAAATAAATGAATGTTTATTTAATTATCTACTATTTGTGAGTTATAGTGCTATGTAATAGAGAGATCATCACCCCACATCTTATGTAGCACACACATTTTATATAACCCTATTTTTAAAAATTACATTCTCACTAGGATGCCTGGGTGGCTCAGTCAGTTAAGTGTCTGACTCTTGGTTTTGGCTCAGATCATGATATCCCAGCTTGCGAGTTCAAGCCCCGTATCAGGCTCTGCCCTGCAGAGCCCACTTAGGATTCTCTCTCTCTCTCCCTCTCTCTCTGCCTCTCCCCTGCTTGTGTGCATGCACTCTCTCTCTCTTTCTCTCAAAATAAATAAAGTTTAAAAAAATCACATGCTCACTACATTATTTCCTGATACTTTTAACAGGTACAACTTTTTGATTAGACAGACATGATTTTTCCCATTTGCTATACATGCATGTTTGTGCCCTGGAAATAAATAAGAAAGAAATGCCATTTTAAGGTCCTTTTGAATAACCAGCATGGGCAGGGGAGTGAAGTGAATCAAAAGCCCTCCTACTACTGAAGTAAAATTTTGGTTAAAGTAAAATCACAGTAATATCACATTCAAGCTTTTAATGCCTGTATTTGTACATGATTCAATCATTTTCTGAAATACATATTACAGCCAAATATTAGTTTTAATCATATTCTTTTGGGGGCATGTTGTGTTTAATTGCCCATTTTATCAAAGACACTTTTCCTGTGGCAGCCTCTTTCCTTTCCAGTGGGTTTGAACTTCAAAGTTTTACACTGCTGAAATTACAAGGCATCTTTTAATTAGACAACTGTCTTTGTTCTCTATTGGTGCATATGTGTTTTGCCTGCTAATTTTGTTAATGATTCTTCATATGATATTGAAATTATTAATGCAGGTCCTGGGGGCAACTACTAATTGGTTTTCTATACTATAGATTGGTTTACTTTTTATAGACTTTGTAAAAATAAAAGTTTTTATCTGTAACATCTGGTTTGTTTTACTCTGGATAATTATTTTGAGATTCATTTATTTTGATGCATGTACCCCTAGTTCATTCCTTTGTATTGCTGAGTAGTGTTATACACAACAGGGTGTTTAACCACTTGCCTGTTGATGGACATTAGAAACTTTACAATTTGGGAGTATTACAAGGAAGATTCTATGAACACTCCTGTATGTCTTTGTGTGGATGTACATGTTCCTTCTGTTGAATAAATACCTAGAAGTGTAATGGGTTAAACATTTAAAAAACTTCCATTTACAGTGCTCTCCATTCCTTTGTGTTGACCCATATTTCCTTCTGCCAGACAAGTAATTCCTAACATTATTATTTTTTTTTAATGTTTATTTGTTTTTGAGGAAGAGAGAGAGCATGAGCAAGGGAAGGGCAGAGAGAGGGGGAGGCAGAGAATCTGAAGCAGGCTCCAGGCTCTGAACTGTCAGACACAGGCTCAGAACTGAACACAGTTCAGGCTCCAACCCACAAGATCATGGCCTGAGCCAAAGTCGGATGCTTAACTGACTGAGCCATCCAGACGCCCCAACATTATTTTTTGTAGTGAGGGTATGTTTTTGATGAATTATTTAAGTTTTTATAGGTCTCAAATGTCTGTATTTCATTTTAATTTTTGGAAGATATTAAAAAGGGTATAAATTTTAGATTGTCAGGTTTTTTTTCCTTTCAATACTTTAAACATGTTGTTGTATGATTTTCTCTCTTCCATTGTTTGTGGAAAAAATTTGCTTATCATCCTTGTCTTTTTCCTATACAAATATGTCTTTTTTGCTCTGACTGCCTTTATGATTTTCTTTGTAAAATTGTTTTGAGAAATTTTAATTTGATGTGTCTTGGTGTAGTTTTTATGTGTTTTGTTCTTGAGATACATAGAGCATGGTTTTGTTTCAATGCATGGAAATCTTTGCCCCTCTTTCCTTCACTAAAATTCTTCTTCCAAGATCATCATTGTCTTTTTATTCCAATGGCCACTACATAGGTCATCACTTTTCATACATCTTGCACTCTAAGCGGTGTTTGAGAAATGTATAACTTTTTCCTCCTTGATATCCTATTATCCTGATTTTTTTTTTTCCTTTATGTCTCTGGCTATTCCCACTCTATCTCCTTTATGGGTGGTTCTTTCTCCCCTTTTCTTCTTTTACATATTGGTATTTTGTATACATGACTACTCTTCTCTTTTCATGCTGATTATTCTTGCTGATTTCCCTTGTCTCCTCTTGCTTCAATAATCATTTAAATACTGATGACTATTTCAAAAACCTTTGCTGAATTCCAGGTACACAGATCTGGTTGTTTACTGCACATTTCCTCTTGGATGTTTTGCAACAGGCGCCTCAAACTTTGCCAGTATCACATTGAGCACACTATCATCCTACTAATTTTGCTATTTCTCCAGTGTTTTCTGTTTCTGAGTGTTGAGTAAATGTGCAAAATTACCATCTGCCCTTAATTATCCTCTTTGGACTTGTCCATCGAACTACTTGATTGAATGTACCTGCAAAACCCTTTTATATTTGGCCTAATTCCCAGTTCCCGTTTTTGTTGGCTAGTACTGTGTGTGGCCATCCATAGTCTATAAATGACCATGAATAAATTGCTATGTTGCTATCTAAATCTATTATTAACTTTGCATAAGATAAGAGACAATATGCTTTTTTTTCCAATTTATCATCCTTATCAGAGTAAAGGTTTATAAAATTATAATCTGAGATTCAATCTGTTGAATTGAATTTGTTAAGAATTCAGTAATTATTTCTAGACAGTGTTATTTATAGGCACACAGAGTTATACATGGCTTAAAGTTTTTAGGCTATGTGTATTTTATCAAATTCACCAAGTATTGTGTAGCTTTTTCAAGATTCTAGCATTTATTTACCTTTTAGCTGGACTTTGCTATTTTTTTTTTGAAGTAAAAGTTTATTTTCCATTTAATGTCATTAACCCTACATTAACATAAATGACATTGCTTGCCTTTCAAATTCTATTAATTTAATCATGTTCAAAAGAACATTTTATGACATTTAAAGAATATTAAAGTTGTGCATAAATTCTCTCTGCATAACCGTGTTTATGTTGCAACAAATAGACTTGAATTATTATTCCAATTTGAGTGTTAATGGATTTTAACACTTTCATATTGCTATATAAGCATTTATGTCATATATTTTATGGTTCAAAAAAATCTTTTTTCGTAGTCAAACTGTTGTCAAGAATAAGTTAATGTCTTCTTTCTTTGACTCTCATTTTTTTATTTACTTCTTACAAACAAATTCTATAGTAATGGCAAAAATGATAAATATATCTACACTATTTCTACCACTCAAATAGTTAATTAGCCTGGAATAAATGTAATAAGAAATCTTTTATGGTAGTGTTAATGGACTATGTTAAACAATGGAAACGTACTTTAATACCACTTTTTCCCAAAGGAAACTCACTGTGAACATTAAGGACTTGTTTATTCTACAATGATTTGGCCAGTGTATGTAAGATTTGGTATATTCTTTACAGCAACAAAAGATTGAAACAAAAATCATATAAATACCTTTCATTCAAATAACTTATAATCTAGAAGTCAGGTTGGATGAGAGAAGAAACATTGATATTTATAATACATGATATTAGGGTTAACTTGGACTCATATATTTGGTATAACATAAGGAAATTAAAGTTAAATGATAAAAAGTAAAAAAAAAAAAAAAAAAAAAAAAGACTTTCATGGACCATTAATATCCTATGGCATACAAGGGCTGTGTGAACAGGTGACACAGAAAAATCCAGAATGGATCACCTCCAATTTAGAGTCATAACAAAATAAATCTTATGGAATAACAGTTAAATCTTCATTAGGATTTTGTTAGATAAAAGTTTGGGAATAGGGCAAAAATATATTTGTATAAACTGAGGTGTGATCACAGCTCAGGAGAAACAGTTATTATATTTTTAAAATATGTAGATTTTGAATTATTAAATAAATAGAAATCAAGATAGAAGAGCAATTTAGAGAGATGTTAAGATGGAAACCTCAAATGAGATTTTCAATTTGTTGGACAGTAGAGAATCTACCACTTAGTCTTTCCAAACGTGGAGTAAACACAGTCAAAGTGATACTTTTGGAGTCTAACTGATAACATTGTGCTAAATTCACCAAAGCACGTGAGAGTAGGAAATAAGGAGAATCTGAATTGAGAGTATCAAAATAGCTTGCACATTAATTACAAACATGGTCTTCAGGATGGATGTCCACCAACAAATGATTTGTGTGAGAGTACCATTGAATCAAACCTATATGGCATTGAATTTATTTCCTTCTAGGTATTACCTGATATCTGAGCTAACCCCAAATGTTTTGTTCCTCTAGATTTTGACCAAACAGGCACGCACCCTACCCAGCTACCCATGTATATCTTTAATTAGGCCATATCTCCTTAGTGTATATCAGGCCTGAATTTTTTCCCATGAAGCCATAGTTTTAAGTTAAGGAAGAGAGATTACTGCAGCAGATGTAATAAATCTCTGAACCAACTGTTTGTGTGATTTTTCTGGGCCCTCTGTAAGTGCTTGGGTTCAATTCTGACAACACAATTTTTATCATATAATGGAATGTTGATGCTCCTGCCCAAAATGATGAGTTGGTGAATTGCACAATACCCATTCCATGATAAGTAGCTGTGGTCATTTGGCCACTAATTTCAGTTTCAGTTACTGCTCAGTAGCATGCCAGAAAGTGAAACGTTTGAAATAGTAAGCTCTTTCATCTTGACATCTTGGCCTTTTCCTAGAACCTAGAAGTTCTGTGTTGTGACTCTCTAATTGAGTTTTGCCAGAGATTACATACAGAATCCTTATTAAACATGGATATTAACTATAACATTAAATGTGATCTTGGACTACAGCTTGGACCTAACTGGATAAGGCCTCCAGACTTTATTGGGGTCTCATACAAAATTCTCAAGCTTCCAATTCACCTGGAAAATTGATGGAAAGAATACTCCCACATGTAATATATGCGTTCACAACTTATAGAGGCCCACACACTGTTATGCCTTTTAAAGGTCAATAGAGCAAGGTACAATAATTTAACGTAAGGAGGTCAGACTAAAATATTCTTACTAAAACATTTGCAAAAAACTTGTCCAAAGTGCTTTTTAGTACATAATTAAAGAGAACAGATACAATATTTGAAAAAGACTTCCAAAATTTCTTTCCTTTCCCTGATTAAAAAAAAAAAAAGTTTCAAAGTATGGTTTTGGTGTAACATGATTTATATCCAGTTACCATCCCTTAATTTCCTTTATGTTTACTAACCTTAATATATTATTTTTATACTCCGTGATAGAAAATTTCAACTATTATCAGATAACTTCAGGTAGGTTGGCTGAAGAAACACAACTCAGTCAGGAGAAAGTATAGATGGTGTAGTACTATTTGCTGAAAACAAAACAAAAACAAAAAACCCGAGAAAACCCACTTCAATAAAAACTCAGTAGAGCATCAAGTTTATCAGTGATTAAATTAGATGTTAAGAACTTCTAGATAATGTTATCTTTAGAAGCCCAGTATGAGATATCATTAGATTACCCAAGCTGCAAAGACAACCAGACTCCCAGCATTCCTCTAGCAATATAGAGCAGCAATTATTCCCAAGTGCTAATGAGGGTTAGACTTTACTGCTTTCAATATGCTTATAGGAGCTTACTCTCTTGACTATCCCCTCAGTTATATTAGGCATGTGACAGTAATTTGAAAAGACAAAGTGAATATCTTATAAAATGTAATATAGTGTTTTAACCGTTAAAGTGGTTTTATAAAGTGGCCAGATGGCAGGATTTTCTTAAAATGATAGGTAAGTAACTGGAATAATTATAAAAATGAATGGAAGTAAGTTTCAGGTGTGATGAAAGGAATCAGATTGGTTAGGCATATTCAAGGTCATGTGCACTGTAGCTAAGATACAACTATATTTAATGAAGGCCATAGCAAGATGAGTAAAAGTTTAGGCAAAATGACTTTAAAGGAGGCTACATTTCAGTAGGCTTCCATAGGCTCATATCAAGATGTAGCAATGGCTTTAGTAAGGTTCCTGGATGACTGAAGAACATTTTCCTAAGTGACACTGAATACTAAAAGGACTGTAAAAGTGGTAAAGCAGAAGTAGGATTGCCAGGATAGGAGAAATTACTGCCATTTACCTGGAAAATTTCTCCTGAGTGTTAGGTTTATCAAAAGTTGTTCACACCTGGAGAATGCTAAACTCTGTTTATACAAGGCATGGGACTCTAAGATGATTTTCTCTACTAAGGTAGTAGTGAAGGTCAAGGCCTATAGGCAAAACTGAGGACCTTGGTAGTAATAAATAAGCAAAGAGAAAACATTGGAGATGTTAATTAAGCTAATCAAATTCATTATTTTGCTCCAAGAAGAATACAGAGCCTTTTCTCTGTCTCACCCTCTCTCTTTCCTGCTCTTATTCTGTTTTCTTACTTTTCCACCAGAAAACCTTTGAAAAGGAGATAGATCTTCATGACTCAGGGAAATAGCTATTTTAGCCATTTTGTACATTGTCTTTTCCCCATATGTTTACATTGTTTGGAGTTCAGACCAGGAGTTAATAAACTTTTTCTGTACATCATCAGATAGTAAATATTTTAGATTTAACAGGCCAAAGGTTCTGTTAAAACTACTCAACTCTGCACCTGTCACATAAAAATAGGCATGACAGTATGTAAATGTAAATGAATGGGCATGGCTGTGTTCTAATAAAACTTTTTTTTTTTTTTTAAATATGTGACAGTTTGGATTTAGCCTATAGGCCACAGTTTGTAGACCCTTGGTTTAAAACACAGACTAAACTACCGTAATAAAGAGATTCCCCAAATATAGTAACTTGGCAAGATACACATCCACTTACCTTGAAGATAATGTTCCAGAGTTAAGCAGTTTAGAACTGGTTGAGAAGCCATGCTATCCTCATTCTGAGTCACTCACAGCCTCTCCTTTAGGTCTGGATTTGACGCTTCCTGGTCCAGTGATTAATAAATTAATATTTTGGGTACTGCATTGCTAATACATGATGGTGGAGAAGAAACAAGATAACCATAAAAACAATCAGAGAAGCAAGACAAAAAGGAAATAAAAATAAAACAATATTTTCCCCTTTAGAAAATGGAAAAATTTGAGGTGTAATTGGCTGATAACATACAGGGCAAAATCATGAGGCATTTTTTCCATAGACATGGAGTTAAGTTCCTTCTTGAGACTTAAGTCCTGCTGTCAGGGGGGAGCTTTCTTGCTTATTGTCCTTTGTAAACCTAAACTTTCCATTGGAATAAATCTTCCTTTTGTATTATTCCACATATCCACATATGAGTTAGACACAGTACTGTCTCCTTTGCCATATTACACGTTTCACACTTCCTCTCTGTGGGTTTGGGCCCTGATGTTATCTTAGAGGTGGAACCATTGGGTTTTATAAGCCAAATTTCTGGTATGGTTAACAATATAATTCTTTTGAAAACTCAGAAACTTTCCAGTTTATTTGTTTTTAATCAGTTCTCTGTGAATGTAGACGTAGCTCAAGATATATTTGGACATAGGTTTTAAGCCAACATTCCCACAATCTCTGTCTTCAATATTAACAGTGTTAAGCACACAGTTAAAGATGATATTGTGTGGCCACATGTGTCTATGTAAGTCCTGGTCTTTAGAATATCTGTGAAGTGACATGTGCCAAATATGGAAGTTGCCTTCAGAACCGAATGTGTTCTCTTCTGGTTCTTTCTTCCTCCTTCTGAGTATGAGATTAACACCTGGTCCGGGATGCCTACTTCCTAGTGATTGCATGATGCACAAATAAATGGTTCTTTTGTTTAAACCACTGGCTTTTTAGGTCTATTTTTATAGCCACCTGGCCTCTACTTTAGCAGCAAGGCCATAGTGCCTTCAGAGGTTGCTTTTGTTGTTTTATGATTTCTTAGCCAACCAATTCATTCACAATCTGTTCACTTAATATAAGTAGAACTCAAAACTGTATTAGTAATAATGCAGGGTATAGATGCCAAGGGCATAAAGTAAGAAATATGGAGAAAACAACTATTTTACTATATTTGCTTATAATGTTTATAGCATAAGCAATAATGTAGTTCTGTTCCAAATGGCTTTTTATATATGTAGCACTCTTAATTTTCCACAAAATTCTTCTGAAGCAATGTAATGAGTCAGAAGTTTATGCAAAATATGAGTAATTCATTCCTCCTCTTTATAATAGTGGGAAGACTTGTATCCATCTTCCTCTAATAGTCTCCGAAAATGGATTAAAGCCACAAACCACCTATGCAGGCACGGCATGAAGAAAACTATACTCAGGTTGTATGCCTATGCATATCAGTATCTTTAAAATCATATCTTATTGATGATGACCATATTAATATTAACAACTGATTTTCTTGGACATTTTCTATGCACCATATTCTGCAGTAAACAATTAGAAGGTATTTTAAAAGGAAATGAGACTAAGTTTGAGCTCAGCTAGAAAGAGAGCTGAGATTTAAATTTTTAACATCTGAGATATGGAAAAATTAAACGGACTCAGTCAAGGTTTTGACAGCTGAAATGCATAGACAGACTTTCATCTTACAATAAAGATTACTTATCTCTACATTCATATCTGATAATTACAAGTTTATTATTATAGCTGATCTAGCTTTAAAGAGTTTTTCCTCACTCAGGTTGTTTTGTAGGTTGTCTAGGTAGCCAGTTTTAATTAATAATAAAAAGTTCCTCCTAAAATCTTTCTAGGTTTAAGATAGTATCTTTCTTTATATTTTCCTTGTAATATTTAGATTTAAATGCTGCATGAGAAATCCTGTGTTGATTAAAGAAGCAGTCAATGGTCAATATATCCTATTCTCCCATAGGGACCAGTGAGTTATTTTATATTCAAAGAATGTTCTGTGAAAACAGCAAGCAGTGAGTCTCAGTGAGATAGTGAGCAGGAGCTGTAGGTACACAGTGTCAGATTGTGTAACACTAGCATGAGAATGCAACAGAATCCGCCTCTGAAAGTCATCAAGTGTAACTGAAAGTAAGTCAATGGGTAAGGTCCCTGCAATAGGAGGCCTAATATTCTAAGACAGGTCAGAGACCAAATACTTGGTCTGGTTGGGAGTAAGGTAGGGGTCTAGAAAACTAAAAGAGGAAATTGTTTACCTCCAGGTTTAAGATTTAAGAAATGGAATTTTGCCATGCGTGCCTCAGTAAATGATCTGTGTCTCATTCATACTCTCCTTTCTGAATCTTTCAACTTGGAGAAAGAATTTTGGAACAGCTGTGAAAAATTGGGAAACTGAAAGTATATTCTGTGGCTTTAAAGCCAAAGTAGTGAGTTCCATCCCAAATCTGTCTCTAGGTGAGTAAAGGAGAAGGCTGGCTCTTTTCTTAGAGGAGGCTTAACTCTTGAGGGTCTAAATATAATTTGTTTTTTCAGATAACTATCTCCAACTATATTCTAATGAATCCTCCTCTCATGCTGGGAAGACATCAAGATATCTTGGCTCCATTTCAGTATCTCTGTCACCTTGTGTTAATAGAACAGCTTCATTTCTGTAGTTATTTGTTTATTTTCATGTAAAAATTTACATATAAAATTTGGTTATTTTCATTTTTAAAAATTATTCTCAACTCAGTTCAAAGTTTGATCTTTTCTTGTACCTGAGGTCAGATCACCTCCCTGGCTGCGGCTCCCTGAAATAAAAAAGGATCTGACATGGCTTTAGAACACTTCTTCCTTGTCTCTTTTCTATGCATGGGCTCCAGGGTGGTGCTCAAGTTGCAGGAATAGGGATTAGGCCAAGGCAAGGTCTTCTGACTCCCAATGAAGGTCTGACTCTGATTTAGTCTGTTCTTATTGATCCTTATCAATAAGATAAATTGATTTTTTATTGATCTTTATCAATAAGATAAATTGATCTTTATCAACACAGTCTTCACATGAGTATGCTCTCGGTATATGCCAGCAAGTTGAGCATGCCTTTATCAGTAGCTGCCCACAGCCCCTTCTCCTCAGCTAAGCCCACTGCTCTTCATTGTGAAGTCACAGACACAGCTGAAGTTTTTGTTTCCCTCATCCTGGGCCCCAGACACAAGAGAAATGACCCTCCACGTCCTTCTCAGGCATACCAAAGCCACTTCCCCCTTTATCTTTGTGGCACACACTGGCTCAACAGTTCATCCTTATTCAGAAATCAGAGATGGACACTACCATTCAGTTCGAATATCACACTTTTCTTTCCCTTGGTAGAGGAGAAGAATTAATAAGTCATAAAAGCCATAAGGCCAAGCTCCCAAAATGTTCTGGGGAGCATTTTCTCCACCTTTTGCTCTTATCTGGATGCCAGAGGCATCAGCAGGTTCTAAAGCTCCACAAACATGAAGATGGAGAATACGATTACTGACTCCACTGTTTGCAAGTATAGTCTTTGCTCGCAAGTGATTTGGGGGGCCATTTGGCTTTAGGCCTCTCATCCCTGGGCCCTGTACTTTATAAGAGGTGGATAACATTCTCAACCATCTTCTTATGCTAGCTGGAGGGTAGAGTTAGGAGCAAGGAGCTGAGTTATTAAACTTCTTAATTAACCCCAAGGAAAATTGTCTGCTCTCACCTGCTCATAGCATTTTCACCTAAGACTATTGGGTACATAGTAATTTTGTCCTCAGCTTTAGACTCTAGGACAATAGGCTAAATCCCGTTCCATACTCTGGAAGACCTCATTAGTCACTTCAAGATAGAATCCTGATGTGACTCACTTGTTCAACTAGCTATTATAGATGGCCAGAGGAAATTGATATTTATTCTCCCATATTAACACCACAAAAATAAAACCCTCTTGTTCTCCTACAGAGCATGTAGATCTCCTTTTGATTGGGAGTGCAGATTTCTGTTCTTCAAATATAAATAATGGAAGGAGGGTAGCAGTAGAAATCACTTTAATGAGTACAAAAGGAATGTGCAATTCTTTTGACAACTGAGAGAGACTGAATTCTTAAAATGAAGTCATTAAATTTCAACACTAGAAGAGACTTCAGAGACTATGAGTCCAGCCTGATTTTCCATCAGAGAAAACCAAAGTCCAGAATGGAGAAGGATGTGCTCAAGGTTTCCCAGCTATATTGGAAAGACGAGAACTAGAAACAGACGACAAATGATTTCCACAGAAATTCTAAAGTTGTTTTGTCAAACTGCACACACAATGAGCCATCATGTATGCGTCACTGGAATAACACACTCATAGTTATGACAGGAGAAATAGCAAAGCACTTGCCGGCATCAGTATTGAATACCATGCAGTCAGGAGAATTCCTTCATTGCCTCTGCCAGGATGAAATAAGCATCAGTGTCCATCACCTGCCTGGCTTTTCAGGCTTATGGATGGAGCCTCATAGAATCACTCAAGGGTAGGTGTCATGTATATTCCAGAGGGTAAACAATATGAGATTTTCACTTCCTGAGTATATGTGTCTGATACTACTCATCCTCACTAAGCTCTACTAGTCAAGATATCGAAAGAATTTCAGTGAGGGAAAACAGCTGCCTAATTGAAATACTACCCAGCTCCAGCAAAACTTCAAATGACATAGATCAGGGTGAAAGAGAACTGATGGTCTTTGTAAAATGAAGGCATATGTTAATTTTTCTTAAAGTATGAATTTCAAATCATCCTATTAAACACTTTGACATAACTTAAGTCTACTTTCTCTTCTTATCCTTCACATTGTCCCTGTAAGAAATAAAGCTCACCCAGAATTAGTCTCAATGTATATTTAAGGGATTAGAAATAATAATTTAATCATCTATCCTGTCATGCAAAATGGCTAACTTTAAGATGGAATCTTTTATATTGGTTGTAGTCTGCTTCAAATAATAAAAACTGTGTTCTAATGAGCTGACATTTCCATCGCCCTGAAGAGGTTCTGTAATTAGGCATCTAAAAACAGTGGCACAGTTATGCAGTTGTAGTTATTTTTAATTGCTTTATTCCTAATGAGGAAGCATTTTGGATTAACTTGCAACATTTGTAGTGGGTGAAGTAAACATCTTGATAAAAATGATGTTCTCAAATATTTCCCTCTATCTCCAGATAAGTAAAAGGTCATTTTTCTTCCTTTTTATTTTGTTAACCAAAGGTAGTCTTCAGCCTTCATTTGGCTATTCAATAAAATTAGCTAAAAGTGGAAACTGCTGAATCTTTTTCACTATGTGGAAGCATTTTGGATGACTGCATCATTGACAGATAACAAGCATGAGGCCACACATATTTTGGGTAAAATGGGATAGGCAATTAGTCATACAAGTTCATTGTATATAATGGTTATGTCTGAAAAAGGTACACTTAAGACCTATTTACATTGATATTCAAATTATTATAAAATGCTGAAATTACACATAGATTTGGGTAGCCTTCTAAGTGCTTTCTGGTTATTAGTGAGTCCCTGAATTTATATCTCAGTAACAATCCCACTTAGATTCTCCTTAGCATGCCTCCTTAAGCTATCAGATTTCTCATGTTCCCTCCAATGTGTCTGTTAGAATACCTACTTGAATGCCAAGGGTAAGTCTCTCAATTCCTCTAAGACCACCACTAACATGAATGCCACGGTGGTGGTAAGCTTTGTGAAAATGTAGGAGAATGGGTCTCTTGCCAGTTTTGTCACCTGAGATCCAGAAATAGTACTCCTATGCAAGGGATTTTGTATTAGTCAGGATTCTCCAGAGAAACAGAATCAATAGGAGGTGTGTGTGTGTGTGTGTGTGTGTAAAGAGATTTATTTTAAAGGATTGAGCTCACATGATTGTGGAAGTGAAGAAGTCCCCCAAATCTACTGTCTAAGGCCTGAGAATCAGGAAAGCTGATGATGTAAATTCTAATCTGAGTCTGAGGGCATGACAAGACTGATGTCCCAACCCGAAGACCCTTAAATAAAAAGGATTCATTCTCTCTTTTTCCACCTTGTGATCTATTCAGGCCTTCAGTGGATTGGGTGAAACCTGTCCACATTGGAGAGGGAAGTCTGCTTTACTCACTTTATAGATTCAAATGTTAATATCACCCAGAAAAGTTTTCACAGATGCAACCAGAATGATATTTAACCAAATATCTGGGCACCCTGTGATCCAGTCAAGTTGACACATAAAATTAACCATCACTCTTTCCTTGAGTTGCTGGCTTTTGCTTCCATTATCATGTCAGTAACTTCTCAGACTTCAACCTCCCATGACTACATGAGAACAAGAAACTTCTTTCTTTCTAACTAGGCCCAGAGACATCTTCCTGTTTTTATTATATAGAATTTTTTTTCTTTCCTTAAAAAGGACTCACTAAAAGGATAAAAATCTGCTTATAACATAACTATGTGATCACATACCATAGAGGCACTTCGACCCTAAAACCCAGATCTATCAAACTTCTTATCTCTAAAAGACCCAAACATATTTTTTCCAGAAGAAAAAAAAAGTGCACCTGAAGTTGTAATAATGTCTCATTGGAGTAGATTTGCAATGAGACTCTTTACCTCTTGGAGCCTACTTATTCTTAGACCCAGAATTCTGTTGTTTAGACACAAGGACTTCATATAAATACAGTTTCTTCAAGAAGAAAGTTCATCATACTATGTCCTAGGAGGGGAAACTCTGCCCTGAAACAAGAACAGGGGAAAATTTATTTCCCTCCTAAAAAATTGATACAGAGGTTCATGATATCATCCTCCTAAAATATCTTCAGATTATGACTTCTATGTATATCACATTTTAATTCTGAATTCTCTGGTGTCCTGAAATTCATACATAAATTTTTTAAGAGTAGAATGAAATAATTAAGAAAGTGAAACATAAAGGGATTTGCTTTCCCTTGGTAATGCCTCTCGTCTTTGCTAATCAACTCCAGAGACAAAGATGGAATCCAGTCTTTATTTCTAGGCAGTCCATTTCTTAGATTATTTGTTAATGTCTTATTATCTCTCCCTATGGTTTCAATTTTAAATTAAGGTATGCTTCCCTAGATGGCTTTGCTTGAAGAATTTTCTTTATATAATCACAGATACTCATAAAACCAGCCCAATGCTGATTAAACCATAATAAATTTCTTCAAAATGCTATTGAAAAAATTGTTACACTTGCCAAACTACTTCCTTAAACTCTGGAAAGATGTACACAAGAAAAGAACCTAATAAATCACTTCATTTTATAAATTTTATAAATTTTATAAATCAGAAAACTATAACATAGGGAGGCTGAAACATGCCCAAGCCCCCGAGAGATTGGAGAATTGTGGCTAAACCTCAAGAGTTCAGTTTCCCAGAACCACAGTCTTCCGCATGAAATATCATAATTGAGTATACAGAGTTTCTGAAACTTGCCAGGATAAAAATGTTATAGTTAAAGGAATGTGATGTAGATTGGATTACAAAAGATAAAATCACCCCTTTCACTTTTTAAAAAAAATATATAAAAATACTAAGTTCTAGCTCATTTTAAGTAGAGAAACAAATGAATTTTAAATATTTCTTAAACATTGCTAAAATATTTTAAAAACATGATTTCCATCAATGTGGCATGCCTAACTAGAGAAGTAAAATGGATTATTCAATGATAAACATTTAAATATATATATATATATATTAAAAACTTTAATCTTTGGCATATTTCACTTAGCATAATGCCCTCTATGTCCATCCATGTTGTCACAAATGGCAAGATCTCATTCTTTTTTAAGACTGGTAATATTCCATTATATATGTTATATATATAATTCCATTATATATAAATATGTGTGTGTGTGTGTGTGTGTGTGTGTGTGTGTGTGTGTGTGTGTGTGTAAACCATATCTGCTTTTTTCCATTCTTCTATTGATGGATACTTGGGTTGCTTCCATATCTTGGTCATTGTAAATAATGCTTCAATAAACATGGGGTGGATATACATCTTTTCAAATTGGTATTGTTTTCTTTGAGTAAAGACTCAGTAGTGGAATTACTGGATCATATGTAATTCTATCTTTAGTTTTTTGAGGAAATTCCATATGTTTTCACTTTTATGTGGAATCTAATTAACAAAATAAATGAACAAACAAAAAACCAGATTCCTAAAGATAGAAAACAAATTGGTGATTCCAGAGGGGAAGTGGGCAAGTGGATAGACGAAATAGATGAAGAGAATTAGGAGGTACAAATTTCCAGTTATAAAATAAGTCAAGGATGTGAAAAGTATTGCATAGGGAATGTAGTGAATAATATTGCAATAACCTTGCATGGTGACAGATGGTGACTACACTTATCCTGGTGAGAGTTGAGAAATGTAAAGAATTGTCAGATTAATATGTTGTGCACCTGACACTAATAGAACAAAGTATGTTAATTATACTTAAAAAAACCCCTTCACTCCCTCTAATACATATCGGTTTCATTTGCTGCAAATAACTGCAAATTCAGACATATAAAAAAGGGATATGCTTTAGAGAATAAGGAACAGAGCCATAGTTTATTTTTAATAGCTGGCAAATTGACAAACAGAATTGCTTCCCATCATCTCATCTCTTTGGAATAAAAGTTAACAAACCCAAGACAAAATAAATCTCTTGTGGTGAGGAGAATGAGAAGGTTTTATGTGAATAAACTAAATTTTTAAGCAAATTTGTGGAAAATATCAAGTTGATGGAAGCTAGTTAACAAAGTGAAGGAAGAATAGCCCTAGGCTAGATTATGGTAGAAAGACTGTAGAGCAAGTAAGGAACAGTTGAGCACACACTCACAACTCACAACCACATAGAATCACACACACATACATAGACACACCACATTTATCTAAGATTATGTCTCTTCATTATTTCTATACTTTATATGTTTTCATTCTTTGTGCCTAGTCTTTTTTAGCCCTTACATTCCACTATTGAGTTTCCTGTTTAGATTCATCTTTCTGGAATCTAATAATATACAAGGAATCAAATATTTTATTCAAAAAAATCATTAGTTTTCTGATTACTTGCATATCTGAAAATGCCTTTTTGTTTGTTCACAGATAAACTATAACGTGGCTTGCACACTAACCAAAGCTTTTTAAATGTTAGAGGTTACTCCATTTTCTTCTGGCATTTAATGTCATAAAACAGTCTTGAGTCAGTTTGACTTTTATTTCTTTCTAGGTTTGGTACATTTGCATGTTCATTTTTCTTTTCCATGCTTGAAAGATTATTGGATTAGTTCTTTGTTTTTGAAGGTTAAACGTGTGTATAAACATGGATCTCTTTCTATAAAATTTATTTGTAACGTTGTATGCTGGTTTCAGAAATGTTTTGTTTTGTTTTATTTTGTTTTAGATAAGGAAAGATTTGTCCTATCATGTCTTAAATGGTTTCATTTGTTTTATTCTGTCTTCCAGAGACATTAAATATTTTAAGTTGTAAAATACACAATTTTTAAAATATTATCTCTTTTCCTATAAATTCCACCGATTTAAGCTTTTTCTCTCTTTCTTGGGAGTGTTTATCAAGTCTCTTCTCTGCTTACCTATTTTGTTTTTTGCTATGTGAAGTACTATATTTATTTTACCATAATGCAGGCTATATTAATCTTGGCATATCATATGCTCATAATGTGTTCTCCTTTTTTTGGACAAACACTATTAGATCATATTTAGAACTACAGGTTATATTTTGTCACTATCATTATTTTTTAGACTTCTCTAGTATCAGTACAAAAGAAAGACCAAGGAGAATTTGTTCTTCAAAAAACCATTGAAAATGGTCTAATAAAAAAGAAGAAACATTTCTTTGAACACATCCATCATTTAGGGTCCCTAGTAGAAAGTTAAGGAGTTGGTATAAGAAAAGAAAGAAGATACAGGAGAAGAAAAAGTGGTAGGTGGAAAGTTCTAGCCCTCTGTTTGGCGTAGGAATCCCCGTGAAGAGTCAACTTCCATATACAGAAATAAAAAGGAATCTACGTGAAGGTTTTTTGAGGGTTCAGACTCACCCTCCTCCATTCCCTCTCCACCACACGCTTATCGTCTATGTTATAGAACTTTATCATCTCCAATCCAGAAGCCATAAGTTATAGCCTAGAGTTTTTCCCAACTTCTTTCTTAATCCTGCAATTTTCATTCCCTGTGTAGAGAATTCATGTAAGTCATGGGAAAATTAGGAGAAAAGGTGTTAAGTACTTTTTCTCATGTTCTCATCTTATCTAGAATTTGCTTATTTTAAGACAAATGATGAGGGACACCTGGCTGCCTCAGTGGGTAGAGTGTGTAACTCTTGATCTCAGAGTTGTAAATTTGAGCCCCACATTGGGTGTAGAGATTACTTAAAAAAATAAAATATTAAAAAAATAAAACAAGAAAGAAAGACAAATAATAGACTAGGTGGGGTTTTGTTGTTGGGGACGTCACACAAAAACTGTGCTAACAATTCAAGTTTAGTGTCTCAAAATCTGTAGTGCAATATACAAGAATGTGGCAAAGTTTGTATTCATCTTCCCTTGTATGGAGGCTATTTATTATCATCACTGTGTGAGTACAATGAGCAATCAGCTTCTGTGATGGTGGGCTACGTATGAGATGACTCATTGCTAAATACTCTAAGCAATTGTTAGAACACTGGCAAAGTCACATTGGCCCTTCTTACCAGTCAAGTCTATAAATATCCCTGGCATTCTGGGGAATGAGTCTCCTGAACATATATCATCATGGAATATTGACAGAAAATCCAGATTGCTACCCAAACCGTAAGGAATACAAATGAAGGATTTCCTACCTGGTTGTGTGGAAAGAAAACAGTGTGTCGTATAATGTATATCAATGAATCAGAAGACTGAAAACATAAAATAATTTGAACTAGTTTAGTGCTGAATCAGATTGTAGCAACACAAAATGCAGTGAGACAAGCTTGTTTAATTAGAAAATGAATGTCATGAATTTGAGGCTGGAGGCAACAATCATACTACTTGAAAATTCTTGGATTCCATTGCAGGTATGTGGGTGGCCTGGCAATTCATATTTATATAGGCATAAACATTTACATTCTCAACATTTACTATTATCACTGACTATTTCCTATTTAATTTCTATTAAAATATGTATTTGACTAAAATTAGTGCTATTCCATTTGTGGAGATGTATTATAAATATTCTAACGCCAATATAAAATTTGCTTATTTATAAAAATGCAGGTATGTGGCTTTGAGGATTTACCATTATTTCTGGCTTTGTGAAGACATTACTCAGTGTTCAGGGCTTATGCTTTAAAAGCTGTGTTAATCAGAGTTCTCTAGAGAAACAGAACAATAGACTATGTGTAGATATATAAAGATTCATTATGGGGATTGGCTCATGTGATTATGGAAGCTGAGAAGTCTCATGATCTGCCATCTGCAAACTAGAGGCCCAGGAAAGCTGGTTCCAGCCCAAATCTAAAGTCCTGAGAGCAAGGGGACCAATGATGTAAGAAGAAGTCTGAATCCAAAGGCCCAAGAATCAGGAGTGCCATTGTCTAAGGTCAGGAGATGGATTTCCCAGCTCAACAGAGAAAGCAAATTTGTCTTTTCCTTCTATTTGGCCCTGGGTGGGGGGGGGGGGGGGGGGGTTGAATTATATTCATTCCTACTGGTGAAGGTGATCTTTAAAGTCTTTGTGTGCAAAGGCAAGTCTGGAGACATTCTCACAAACACGCCCAGAGATAATGTTTTACCAGCTGTCTGGGCATCCCTTAGCCCAGTCAGGTTGACATATAAAATCAACTGTAACAGTGGTTAACAAGTTTAAAAAGTCTGTGATCTTGTTTTTACTCATACTAAAGCACATCATTTTTACTTTATCCTTCTCATTTTTAAGTTTCTAACTCTCTGTCATCGAGCAGCGCAGGTGAAAGGAGAGGGAAGAGGAGGAAAAGCAGTCATGGCAGTAGAAATAACATTGGTAATACATTAATTGACCACTCCTGAGATGTTAGAGCATATGCTGGATGCTGTTTATTGACTGTCTTCTTTAGTCTTCAGAAAACCCTACTATCAATGAGCCCTAAATCCAGAGTTTCATTTTTAGCCACCTTGCCATCCTACTGGGTAGACTTTCCCCATTGAGTCACTTGGAATGAAAAATTATATATATTGTCTAATGTAAAATTGGTTTGTCTACTTATTTAATATATTTATCAAATTACATCCATGTGTCAGACCTGTGATAGGCCCAATGGATACAATTATCCAGATAAGATAGTATCTATTTTCACAGAGTTTAAAGGCCATTACATTTCATTTCAAATTACTCATTTGTTTATCTTCTCTTTTCTATATTTACTAATTATTCAAAACTATATTATTAAACATTTATAACATTTCAAGTACTGTGCTAGAGAAATAAAATGTAAAGCAAAGTTCCCTTTGCTCAAGGGTTTCAAAATTGAATGATGCAGATAGACAAACTGGCAATTATAAAAAAAAAAAATGATGTGTGCTATAATAGAGGAATTCTAAGGCTATTAGAGGACTTTTACAGGGCTCAGAGGCTCAGAGGAGATTGCTAAATAGAAAAGATAAGAGAACCAGGCTTCACTGGTGATCAGGAATTAGTCACACAAATCTGAGAGAGGTAAGAACCGGTAAGATATTTCGGGCAGAATAAATAATAGGTGCAGATACATATACCGAAAGAGGGAGAGCAGGGGTCACTAGGATGATATGGCTTAAAGTAGGACGCATGAGGAAGAGAGGTTCAAGTCTTGAGGAGATTTTGCACCACAATGAGGAATTTGTCCTTGGAATGACAGAGTCAATTGATTTATATCACTAAAGGGAAAGATAGGATCAGCTCTGCATTATTGAAGTCACAGAGAAGATTGGATTATACTCAAGGAATGAGGTGTGTTTTGGGAGAAATCTGGAGTTCAAGAAGAGGAGAGGATCTATTGCAGTTAGACCAAAAGAAAGAGGATGAGAGTGTAAGGACGCTTCAATTAATTTATCATTCATGCCTTCTTACAAGCCCTAGAAGAGGCATGGATAAACAGTCTGACTTAGAAATAAATCAAGCAAATGTTCAAACTGCATCTGGCAGTGCTGATTACATTTATCTAGTTGAATATATATGTGCATAGTATTACCCTGTTATTTTCTGCTTTAAAAAACAAAACCACTAGATCAGTCACTTATTTTATTAGCCATTTTAAATGCAATAAATAGTACCTTACTGGTTTCTTTTACAATCAGGGGGGAAAAATAAGTAAAACTTTTTGAAATAATTCTAAAATATGTGTAGATAAATTTATAATAGCTAAAGCTTTTTGTTGAGTTAAAATAGCAGGGGATAATTTGTAGACTAGTCTGAAACACATTGAAATATCATAGTTTGTTTGAAAAGATTTATGGAAAATTACATATTTATCATAGCATTATGAAATAATTCCATTATTCTGCTGTATTTAACAATTTTATTTCTATGACTTTCTTTACTCAAAAATAAGAAACTCTTATTCAACTCTGTTCCAGGGTATATCAAATATGTACATGATCCAATCTCTGCCTCATCATTAATTGAGAGTTCACTCTGTGACAACCCTGTAGTAAACAAATAAGCAAAATCTTTCCCTCATGGAGCTCACATGTGGAGCTGAAAGTGTAGGAAATCAGACAACTAACAAATAAATAAAAAAAACTCTCAGGAACAAATGCTATTTAAAAAAAAATAAAGCAAGTTTATATTTACCCAGTGGCTGGGTTTGGGGGATTTTTAGATAAGGCATGCAGAAGAAGGTTTCTTGTAGGGAGTGCTATTGAAGCTAAAAAGTGAATGACAGGGAGGTGGCCATGACAGGTGGAGAGAATGACTATGGATGGCCCTTTTGAAGAAAGAAAAGCCAATGTGGCTGGAGCAGAGAAAGCAGGAGAGAACATAGGGCAGTGTGAAGCAGGAAAGAGGGGCAAGTGCAGACTGGAGAGGACAGGACCATGTAGGACCTTCTGAACTGATTTTATTCTAACTGCAGAGGGAAGCCCTTAGGAAAAACATGATTAAATATGGTCATAGCAATTTTTCTGGATCTAGACACTAGTCTTAAAATGCCAGCCTTCAGATCCAACTGGTATGAAGTAACGAACAAATCCCAGAAGAGCTAAATCACAGTCATGATCAAAGTGTATTTACTGAGATCTGGAAGTTTGGGCAGCTCACAGCTTGGAGAGATACAAGTATAATTTCTGCCAAACTTATTTTGCTCCCAAGAATTCAGTTCACACACACTTCCAATCATTTTTAACATGGTTATTTTTATCCTTGTTTTATTCCTAAAACAACTCTCAAAAGCTTTTATTCATATATATTTTGATTCATCTCCTCATAAACTCAGGATACCACAAAAGATCTCTTTAGGAGGAAAGGAGAAGGAAATTCTTTGTGCTTCCCTTTCATATTCTTACCTACAGCGATGTTTGTCATCTGTCAAAATACAGTATCACTTTACCTTTTAGCAGCCCAAGGAGCTCAGACGAGTAACAGACAAATCCCATTCAGGTCCTCTCCATGCTGAGGGTGGTTCTTGTCCCTACTCCCAGGACACCCTCCCACACATACAATTTTAGATTTGACACATATAATAATACATCTGCAGTTGTGCCTTAGGCAGCAAACCTTTTGAAAACATGCAAGGACATCAAATCATTCTTTCTACCATCAAGGGTACAGATGGTCACTTATGTTTCTCTTTATGGCATCTGCTCCCATCCCTGAGAGTTCTGTCGGCCCTACCTCAGATTATATTCTCACCCACAGAATGGCAGCAGCATGGGGAAAGGAATAGTCAATATCCACTTTCACTTTGCATTTGTGCTGCTCATTTTCTCATGTACAAAATGGTAGAGTGTATTCTGGCCTGAATGTGGATGGGTGTCCTTGTTTAAAAAAAAAAAAAATAGTTCAAGGATGTTGCACCCTTCTGATAAAGGTTGTTGTATCATTCCTCTGCAAGTTCAATCAAAAAATAACAATGGTCATGAAATTAAACACTCCTAACTACCTTTTGTTATTGTAAGGTGACGATTTAACATTTAACCTTGTGACTCTTAGCTGAACAGTAATTGATCCATTTTCCACAGTCTTCTTTCAGCAACTTGAAAAATGCTAAGGAAAAGGAAACTAACTTAAAAAATTAGCTGTGCAAGCATGTTTTACCCGTTATTTCCTGCCATATTTGCAAAATAAGAAAATCCAAAAACAAAAGAAAAAGGCAGATAGTTTATTATCATTATTATTACTATGATCAGTATTTTAAAGTATAAATTGTTACTTCATTTAAAAATTTAAAATATGAAATATCTTTTTAATTTATAAAATACACTTATCCAGCAAATCCTGCTATTTTTTATGTATAAAAAATAAATGAAAAGAGCTACTGATGTGACCTTTTACTCATTCAGTAAATAGTGGATGATTTTCAGAATACTTCTTATAAATTTAAATATTAAGGTTGTTTTTGTTTTGTTTTTGTATTTTCATGTAAGTTAGGTGAACTATATAGTTATTTCCTTTCTTAGAAATCATAAGAGGGTGGAAATTCAACAAAATCATAACTAAGGCAAGAAAACCACAGTGGTTATTTTCCACTCCCCACTTAGATTTCTGCCTAGGGGCCCCTGGGTGGCTCAGTAGGCTAAACTTCTGACTCTTGATTTTGGCTTAGGTCATGATCTCATGGTTCATGGGATCGAGCCCCATGTTGGGCTTTGCACTGACAGCAGGAAACCTGCTTCAAATTCTCTCTCTTCATCTCTCTCTCTCCCCCACCCCCCTTCATGCTCTCTCTCTCTCTCAAAATAAATTTTAAAAACTTAAAAAAAAAAAAAAAGAATCCTGGGGTGGCTGGGTGGCTCAGTCGGTTAAGCGTCCGACTTTGGCTCAGGTCATGATCTCGCGGTCCGTGAGTTAGAGCCCCGCGTCGGGCTCTGTGCTAACAGCTCAGAACTTGAAGCCTGTTTCAGATTCTGTGTCTCCCTCTCTCTATGACCCTCCCCCATTTATGCTCTGTCTCTCTCTGTCTCAAAAATAAATAAAGGTTAAAAAAAATTAAAAAAATTAAAAAAAAAAAGTATCCTCCCTAAAAGTGAGTTTCAGGAAATACAATAAGTTTGAAGATGTATGTGGTATAGTGTTAGTCTAGATCAAATAAATCATAACTTATTCTTTCCCTAGAAAGTAAGTGATAGGATTTATGGAGTATAGAAGGGAATTTTGTTTTCATATTGCATTTCACTGTTTAATATAAGAATAATACTTTTGATAATAATATGAAAGTAAAATTTTAAGTTATCAACATCACAATAATGATTGGTCTTTTTAAGCTTAATAAAATTGAGCTTACTTTTGATTTTACCTTGAAAGTATGAAAATAAAATGTACGAATCTGGAAATTTTGGGCAATTATGGCCTGGTCCAAAGAAAGCCATGACTATCAAGTCTAGTTAGTAAGAGTGTCTTGGTCAAGAAGATATTCCTAGGCATATGAGACATCAAAGGTTATCAGAATGTTTCTTCACATGTTCAATTATAAGGGGGATGAACCAAGAACATAATGCCCCATCAACATAGGCGACAGTGCCTTGACAAGCCCTACACTTCGCATAGCCATTCTTGATTATCTGGATAGTGTTGCCCTCCCCCCATGTCAGTAACATTTTTTAATGAGAAACATCCTCACAGAAGTGAAGAAAAGAGTAACCAGAGGTGAAGCAGCACATCGTCTTGGCAGCTTCACCTGAAAAAAAAAGTCCGGGTAGGAGTTAGCACATCAGATGGGAGTTGAGATTGATGATAAACAGATTTTAGGTTATGGATGAAATTGGTAACTGATAGAAACTGGTTTTTATTCTACTGGCTTAGTAGTTCTGAGTGCCCATAAGTCAATTGTTCCAAAGCCACATTGCTGTGGTTCCTCTAGTGCCTGTTATATCTATTGGAGGAGGGAGATTCAAATGGGAAAAGAAAGAACTGGGGGTGTGTGAGTGTGCTTGAAATTCTAGTCATTATAGTAGCTTGCACCTTAGATGTAGCTCCCTACCTCTTACTATGGTCCAAGAAGTCTGAGTCCATCTGGTGGGACTATATACAGGGATCAATACGTTGAACCTCAAAGTTGTTATCACAGGAAACCTAAGACCATACTTGGATGATACATTATTAAAAGTTAATGAACGATGACGAATACTTCCAAAATGGAAATTGAAAGCTATTTCATTTATTGTTACATTTTTATGTTCATAGAATATTTGGAAATGCCTATTTCTGATTTAAGAATATAAAGGCGTTTCTCCATAAATTTTGAAAGAAAAGGCATCATTAAGCCTTTTTGCTCAAGGTGAGATGTCTTATTGTCGAAAACACACAGAATTTTAAACAGTCATGATGTAGTTTGCTGCTGTTGGGCTATTAAAGGAAGAATTGTAAAAAAATGATTTCTACATCAGTAGAAATTATAGGGAAACTCCCATGTTTTGATGCTCCGTATTCAATTAGAACCATGAAAGCATGTTCTCTCCCCATTTTTACCAGGAAGTAACAAATATATTTCTTCATACACAAGCTAAGTTCTTGATGAGGTTAATTTCCTTCACTACATTAAATCCTCTGTAAATGATTTGAAGTCACTGCTCTCTGACAGCAGTTCAGTAGTTTATGTTCGTGATCACAACCCAGTTCCTAGTATTAATGTGTCCACATCATGAAAGCTGTCAGGAAAATTGGTATTAATGAGGGCTTTTCTGGAAAACTCAGAACAAAGGCCAAGTGTAAAATTCTATGGACAATGAACTCTGTCTTAACTTCCATAGGCTATGCCTTTTTACCAGAATTAAAATGCACCAGCAGAAAGACTTCACTATGAACATACATTGCACTTTTGGAAAACTAGAGGGTTTAAATCTATAGTGGTAGAGGCTTTCATCTTTCATGGTGCATGCTTCATGCAATGCAAACATGCTTCAGTATACACTTGGTCAAATTATTTAAACTTTACTGGCTTCAGAAATAAAGAACAATTGAGCACACTTTGTAACACAGGTAGTTTATGATGTAAACGATGAGGTGGCCTCTGAAACCCACCTCACAGACATGGACAGTCTAAGACACCAAGGAGTGCATAGTAGCTTGCCTCTTGCTATACAAATGTTAAGGAAACAAGTTACCAGGCACAGAAATAATACATACATACATACATACATACATACATACATACATACATACAAATATATATAGATGATAGATTGATAGATCTAAATCCTCTACAACCTACTCTTTACACATCTACCAAAAGAGATTAGTCATTCTTTTGCAGGGGGTGAAGGTATTTCCATCCCCTCAAGTGGGATTTTTAGAAATAAATTGTCCTTGGGGCGCCTGGGTGGCTCAGTGGTTAAGCGTCCAACTTTGGTTCAGGTCATGATCTCATGGTTTGTGAGTTCGAGCCCCATGTTGGGCTCTGTGCTGATAGCTTGGAGCTTGGAGCCTGCTTTAGGCTCTGTGTCTCCCTCTCTCTCTGCCCTTTCCTAACTTGCACTCTGTCTCTCTCTCTCTCTCTCAAAAATAAATAAATGAAAGAAAGAAGGAAAGGGAACAGAGGGGAAGGGAAGGGAAGGGAAGGGAAGGGAAGGAAAGGAAAGGAAAGGAAAGGAAAGGAAAGGAAAGGAAAGGAAAGGAAAGGAATTAAAAAATTATCCTGGGGCACCTGGATGGCTTAGTTGGTTAAAGCTTCTGACTCCTGATTTTGGCTCAGGTCATGATCTCAAGGTTTGTGAGTTCCAGCCCCACATTGTTTGGGCTCTGCACTGACAGTGCGGAGCTTGCTTGGGTTTCTGTCTCCCTCTTTCTCTGCTCCTGCCCCTCTTGCTCTCTCTCTCTCTCTCTCTCAAAATAAATTTAAAAAGAAAAAAAAAAAAAGAAAAAAACAATTGTCCTGGAGTTATATAAATTATATAAGTGATTGTCTCTATGATAACTTAACCACTGTTGTTTCTATGAAAAGATGATCTTCAATTTCTAAAGTATTTTAAAAAAGTACTTTAAGAAAACAATACCCTTATAAAGACTACCTGTACTCATTCTGCCTCTCAATATTTGAAAGTGTAAACAACCTGTTTTCCATCAGTAACTTATTGACCATCTTTGTAATATCTTATATTCATCCATACTGCTTCTAAGACAGTGTTCTTGCTGCTGAGCCATAACTTGTGGATATGCAGGTATATAGTTCATGTGGGAGTGTTAGGGCGGCTTGACCATTGCAAAGTTGTTAAAAAGAGCCCTCAAATTCTTATCTGCACCAGCCATCATCATTAGAAAAAAATTATCATAGTTTACATGGAATTCCTTTACTATTTTCCAGGTATAATTCAGGTTAATTCAATACAAACTAATCCAACAATGGTCAGATTTTTACGGATGTTTTACTGTTACTGAATGGTCTAGTAATGAAGCTAGTTTTATGTGAGATCTACAAAACATTTTAATGCTATTCATGTTTTAAGACATTTTGGGAACTTCTGCCCTATGTTATTCCAAACTGTGCCTTCTAGAATGTACTCCATGGTCTCTAACTTGGTATTCCATAAAAATAAACAATCTACGTATGACCAATTTCACTATTTGAGCATCCCTTCAAAAGTATCTGGTTTGGGATTTACTGTTAGGTATTCTGGTGATTGTCCAAATCTTATTTTGAGGGTTTATATTCATTTAGGGTAAGAATTCATTATACCAGGTTCTCTTTTAAAAAGCATATGCCTTTAGGAATATTCTTATAATAAGATCCTTACCATAAGTGGATTCAACAGTTAGTTTCCTTTCTTCCTAGACATTAACAGGCAGAATATGAAAGCAAGATGCCCTTAAAATGAAGGGATACCATACAGAAAGTAGAGATAACACTTCTGAAGTATTGAGAATGCTATTTTGGAAAAATTTTTTAAAAGCCTCTACAAAGTTGAAAGAAACTCCAAATCTTCAGTCTTGAAAATTACAGAAGTTGTCTCAGGGGAAAAAAGCCACTGGTTTTGCCCACAAGTTTCTTAGTCTTTTGAAGATAACTAAAACTTTGGGTGCCTGTGTGGCTCAGTCAGTTGAGCATCTGACTTCAGTTCAGGTCATGACCTCAAGGTTCGTGAGTTTGATCCCTGCATCTGGCTCTGTGTTGTCATCTCAGAGTCCACTTCAGATCCTCTGTCTCTTGGTCCCTCCCTGCATGCATGGACTCTCTTTCTCTCTCTCAAAAATAAATAAACATCAAAAAAATAACTAAAACTTTCACTTTTGATTTCTCTATTGACAGAGGGGATATATACTTTACATTGGGTATAAAAATATCCCAGCCTTTCAGAATACATAGTTGATTATTATAAAAATTAATGGATAATACATATGAAGACACATTTTTGGAGTGATGAACTGCTCTCTGAAAGGACAAGTACAAATGATAAGTGTCTTCAAATTTAAAAATAAGTCAGCTTTCTCTCGTTTATTTGCTATACTCAATCTGTGTCACAGTGACTCAAGTTTAGTTTCCACTTAAATAACATTTCAGGAAACAAATCACATTAACTTGATGAGATTTCTTTTTACTTCATACTACTGTTTTTCAAAATTACGAATTGCCTGTCTTGACACAAAGGCATCTATGATGATTAACTTGGCTGTTTACTCAATTATTTCTTTCTAAAATTAGAAATTTCAAAGTGCTTTTATATTTAAATGACTAGCACTCCAGCAACACTGCTGATCAATCATTTGAAGCTAATGATTAAAAACAGTAAATGTTCTTCTCCTCTCCAGAGCTACTCTAAATAGTGTGTCAAACTCAGCAGGTTCTATTTATCGTCACTGCGTTTTAACAAGAGCCACCAAGTATGAGGCAGCATAGATGAAACAATGTTCTGGGTGATTATATTCTTCACTTACTATCTGCTTTAAGTGGTTTTAGAAAATGTCGATTTCTCAGTTAACATATTTTATTTAGCAAGCTGTGTTCTTTTAGGATTTGTTATTCCCTAAAAAAAGTTTTGTACTTTGAAAAGCTGCTTGTTCATGTTTCAGTACAGCGGAGAGAAGATAATAATTTCCTAAATGGTCCCAAAAGGTACTTAATTATTTATAGAGAATAATGTGTGTAAAACAAAGAGTGAACAGTTGATACATCTCCTTGTAGAAGCTGTAATTTGGATATACACAAATTAATTTGCTTTTATTAAATTTTTAAATCATTAATTCAATCCAAAAATGATAATGGTTTGTCTATATGATACAAAATAACAATGAGCTGACTGGCTTGAACTGCAAATTTTCACTAGATTTTTTGTTGTTGTTGTTGTTGTTATATTAGCAACTTCTTGTAGTTTAATAAGAGTCACTTCTGAGCCATTTCTTGATATTACGATGGAAAAAGAACATAAGATGTACACAATTTGTTCATCAACTGGCTGCTTGTTTTCAATTCCTTTTCATCATTCCTTTCCCTCTTCTCACCATGTTTGTTCTTGAGTACTCCAGGGCTCAGTCATCCTAGGTCTCCTCTCTGCAATCTTTTCCAAGGTGACCTTGGTTCATTTTATAGATTTATATTCCAACCAGCTCTCGCTTTACAACACCTCTATCCAATTTACTACTCAATATGGTGTTTTTGGTACTTTGTCCTTCAACTTTTAAGAGTTCTTTATATAGCAAAAATATTAGCCCTTTGTTTGAGGATATGATCTACTAGTTTGTCAAAGTCTTCTGATTTTGTTTATGATTAATTTTGCCATGCATTTTAATGTAATCAAACTGATCACTTTCTTTATATATGTCCCTATACCATGGTTAAAGAATAATTGACTCAGGTTTCTTCTGGTACTTGTATGGTTTTATGTTTTCCTTTGAGATCCTTAATTCGTTTAGTTTATTTTCTTGTATGATATGAGATATGGGTCAAATTTTATCTAGATGGCTGCTCAAATGTCCCAGCATTAGTTCTTAAAAAGTTCATCATTATCCCAGTGTTTTAAAATACCTCCTGTATCATATTGCTAAATATCTGTATGTTCTGAGGTTTATTTCTGGGCTTTCTATTTTATTCCACTGATGTAATGTTTATTTGTAAGCCAGTGCCTCAGGGCTTTAATTTTAGGGACAGAATAGTATGTTTTAATGTAGAGCAGAGGAAGCTCCCTTCATAGATTTATTTTTCAACTTTTCTTGACTTTTTTTCTTTTTTTAATGATTTTTAGGGATACTTTATTTTAATTATTTAATTTAAAATGTTTGGGTCAGAAGGTCAGGTCTTTTGTTTCCCCCCACACCAGGTTGATTGAGATATAATTGACATATAACATTATATAAGTTTAGTGACACAAGGAAATGATTTGATATATGCATATATATTGTGAAAAGATTATCACAGTAAGGTTAATGGACACATCCATTACTTTACATAGTTATCGGTTTGGGGAAGTGAGAATTTTTGAGATATCTCTTAGCAATTTTCAAGTATATATTACAGTATAATTTAGCCACTATGCTGTATATTAGATCACCAGAACTTATTCATTTATCACTGAAAGTTTTTCCCTTTGACAACCTTCACCCATTTCCCCCCACCCCACCTACACCCCTACCCCTAGCAACCATCATTGCACTCTATGCTCCTATGAGTTCCTTTTTTGAGAGTCCACATATGAGTGAGATTAAACAGTATTTGTCTTCCTTTGACTTATCTCAGTTAGTACAATGCCCTCAAGATCCATCCATATTGTTGCAAATGTCAAAATTCCCTTCCTTTTATATAGCTGAATAATATCCCATTATATATATGCATACATCTATTCATATTTACATATGCTATATCTTCTTTATTCATTCATCCATAAATGGGTACTGAGAGTGTTTCCATACTTTGGCTATTGCAAATCATGCTGCAATGAACATGGTAGGGCACATATATCTTTGATATTCTTTTTTTTAAATTATTTTCTTCTTATATATACCCAGAAGAAGGATTGCTGGATCATATGGCAGTTAAATTCTTAATTTTTTGAAGAACCCTCATACTGTTTTCCACAGTTAGCTGTAACAATTTACATTACTACCAAGAATGCACATTTTCTTTTCTCTATGCCTTAGCCAACACTTGTTATTTCTTGTTTTTTTGAAACCATGAAAACATTGGTATGAAGGTCATATCTCATTGTGGTTTTGATTTGCATTATCCTGATGATTAGTGATGCTGAGTACCTTTTCATGTAACTGTTGGCCATTTGTATTTTTGCAAACATTTCTATTCAGTTTCTCTGCCGATTTTTTAATAAGATTATTATTATTATCATTATTATTATTTTTGCTATTGTGTAGTATGGGTCACTCATGTTTTGGTTATTTTTTTACATAAATAAATGTATTTATTACATAGCTTATTTTTATTTTATTTTTAAAGTTTTTATTTAAATTCCAGTTTGTGAACATACAGTATATTATTTTCAGGGGTACACTATAATCATTCAGCACTTCATTCAACACCCAGTGCTTATCACAGCAAGTGCTCTCCTTGATCTTCATCACCCGTCACCTATTTTACCCATCCCCCATGCACCTCCCCTCTGACAACTACCAGTTTATTCACTATAGTTAAGAGTCTGTTTCTTGGTTTGCCTCCTCCTCCCTCTCTTTTTTTCCTTTTGCTCATTTGTTTTGTTTCTTAAATTCCACATATGAGTGAAGTCATATAATATTTGCCTTTCTCTGACTTATTTTGATTACCATAATGCTCTCCAGCTCCATCCAAGTCATTGCAAATGGCAAGATTTCATTCATTTTTATGGCTGAGTAATATTCCATTGCATATATATACTACCTCTTCTTTATCCATTCATCAGTTGATGGACACTTGGGCTGTTTTCATAATTTGGCTATTGTAGATAATGCTGCTCTAAACATCAGAAACCATGTATCCCTTTGCATTAGTATATTTGTATTCTTTGCCTCGATACCTAGTAGGGCAATTACTGGATTTTAGGGTAGTTCTATTTGTAACTTTTTAAGGAAACTCCATACTGTTTTCCAGAGTTGCTGCATTGGTTTGCATTCCCACCAACAGTGCTAGAGGGTTTTCCTTTCTCCACATCCTCACCAACACCTGTTGTTTCTTTTATTGTTAGTTTTAGCCATCCTGACAGGTTTGAGGTGATATCTCATTATAGTTTTGATTTGTATTTCCCTAATGATGAATGATATTGAGCATCTCTTCATGTGTCTGTTGGCCATGTGGATGTCTTCTTTAAAAAAATGTCTCCGGTGCCTCGGTGGCTCAGTTGGTTAAGTGTTGGACTTTGGCTCAGGTCATGATCTTGCAGTTTGTGAGTTTGAGCCCTGTGTCAGATTCTGTTTTGACAGCTGAAGCCTGGAGGCTTCTTTGGATTCTGTGTCCCCCTGTTTCTCTCTGGCCCTCCCCTTCTTGCACTCTCTCTCTTAAAAATAAACATTTTTTTAAAAAAATTGGAAAAAGTTCTCATCATATCATCTGTTTATTTTTTAAATGGATTATTTGTTTTTGGGTATTGAATTTTATAAGTTCTTTATATATTTTGGATACTAACCTTTTGTCATATAGGTCATTTGCAAATATTTTCTCTCATTCTGTAGGTTGCCTTTTAGTTTTATTGACTGTGTCCTTAGCTATGCAGAAGCTTTTTATTTTGATGAAGTCCCAATAGTTTGTTTTTGCTTTTATTTCCCTTGCCTCAGGAGACATATCTAGAGAGAAGTTGCTATGGCCATTGTCAAAGAACTTACTGCCTGTGTTCTTCCCTAGAATTTTGATGTCTTCTGATCCCACATTTAGATCTTTAACCCATTTTGAATTTATTTTTGTGTACCGTGTAAGAAAGTGGTCCAGTTTCATTCTTTTGCATGCTGTTGTCCAGTTTTCCCAACACCATTTGTTGAAGAGACTCTTTTTCCCATTTGATATTCTTTCCTACTTTGTCAAACATTAATTGATCGTATAATCATGAGTTCATTTCTGGGTTTTCTATTTTGTTTCATTGTTCTATGTGTCTACTTATGTGCCAGTACCATACTGTCTTGCTTACAACAGCTTTATAATATAACTTGAAGTTCAAAAGTGTGCTACCTCCACCTTTGCTTTTCTTTTTCAAGGTTGCTTTGGCTATTCAAGGTTTTGTGGTTCCATACAAATTTTTAGGATTGTTTGTTCTAGCTCTGTGAAAAATATGGCATTTGAATAAGGGTTGCATTAAATGTGTAGATTGCTTTGGGTAGTATAGACCTTTTAACACTATTGGTTCCTCCAATCCATGAACATGGAATGTTTTTTCATTTCTTTGTGTCATCTTCAGTTTATTTCATCAGTGTGTTATAGTTCAGAGTGTAGGTCTTTCACCTTTTTGGTTAGGTTTATTCCTAGATATCTTATTGTTTTCGGTTCAGTTGTAAACAGGATCTATTCCTTGGTTTCTCCTTCTGCTCCTTCATGTTTTCTATATAGACTATAATGCAATCTACAAACAGTGCAAGTTTTACTTCTTCCTTACCAATTTGGATGCCATTTATTTATTTTCCTTGTCTGAATGCTGTGACTAGTACTCATAGTACTATGTTCGAGTGGACATCCCTGTCTTGCTCAACACCATAGAAGAAAAGGTCTCAGTTGTTCTCCATTAAGTATGACGTTAGTTATGTTTTTCATGGATGGCCTTTATTATGTAATGGTATGTTCCCTCTAACCCTGCTTTGTTGAGCGTTTTTATCATGAATGGATGTTGTATTTTGTCAAATATTTTTTCTGCATCTATTGCAATGAACTTATTCTTTCATTAATGTGGTATATCACATTGATTGATTTGCAAATATTGAACCTTTGCAACACAGGAATAAATCCCGCTTGATCATGGTGAATGATTTTTTTTAAATGTATTTTTGGATCTGGTTTGCTAGTATTTTATTAAGAATTTTTGCATCCATGTACATCAGAAATATTGGACTGTAGTTCTCTTTTTTAGTAGAGTTTTTATCTGGTTTTGGTAGCAGGGTAATGCTGGCCTCCTAGAATGAATTTGGAAGCTCTCCTTCTTTTTCTATTTTTTGGAATAGTTTGATAATACACATTACCTCTTCTTAAGTGTTTGATAGAATTCACCTGTGAAGCCATCTGGCCCTGGATTTTTGTTTCTTGGGAGTTTTTTAAAGTACTTATTCAATTTCTTTGCTGGTTATCAGTTCAAGCTTTTATTTCTTCCTTTTTCAGTTTTGGTAGTTTATATCTGTCTAGAAATTTGAATTATATATGTCTAGAAATTTGTCCATTTTTCCAGTTTGTTCAATTTGTTGGATTATAGTTTTTCATATTATTCTCTTCTATTTTTATTTCTGTGCTGTTGGTTGTGTTTTTTTTCTCTTTCATTTGTGATTAATTTATTATTTATTGGGGCCCTTTCTCTTTTCTTTTTGATAAGCCTAGCTAGAGGTTTATCAGTTTTATTAATTTTTCCAAGAACTGGCTCCTGGTGTCATTGATCTGTTCTGTTGTGGTTTTTTTGTTAGTTAGTTTTGTTTTGTTTTAGATTCTATATCATTTATATTTCTGCTCTAATCTTTATTATTTCCTTCCTTTGGCTAACCCCTTGTCAGATAACTTGTTTGTAAATATGTTCTCCCATTGCATAGGTTTTCTTTTCTTTTGTTGATTATTTTTCTGTGCAGAAAATTTGTAATTTGATGTAGTCCCACTTATTTATTTTTACTTTTTTGCTTTTGTTTTAATGTCCAAAAAATTATTGCCAAAACCAATGTCAAGTAGCTTTTCACCATGTGGTTTCAGGTCTTATATTTAAGTCTTTAACCCATTTTATACTCATTTTTATGTATGGTGTAAGATAGGATTTTAGTTTCATTATTTTGCATGTGTTTGTCCAGTTTTCCTGGAACTACTTATTGAAGAGACTGTCCTTTCTCCATTTTGTGTTCTTGGTTCCCTTATCAGATATTGACCATATACACATGGATTTACTTCTGTACTCTACATTCTGTTCCATTGATCTATGTGTCTTTTTATACCAGTACTATATTGCTTTCATTACTGCAGCTTTATGGTATGGTTTGGAATCAAAAAGTGTGATGCCTCATCTTTGTTCTTCTTTTTCAGGATTGCTTTGGCTATGTGGGGTCTTTGTGATTATAAATTTTAAGATTTTTTTAAAATTTATGGGAAAAATAATTAAAATCTTTATAGGGAATGCATTAAATACGTAGGTTTTGGTAGTATAAACCTTTAACAATATTAATTCTTTCAATCCATGGACATGAGATATCTTTCCATTTGTTTTTGTATTCAATTTCTTTCATCAATGTCTTGTAGTTTTCAGTGGACAGATTTCACCCCTTATGTTAAATACAATAAATATTTTATTATATATGATGCTATTGTAAATGGCATTGTTTTCATTATTTTTTTCAGATAATTTGTTGTCAGTGTATAGAAACTACTGATTTTTGGTTTATTTGGTATCGTGCAACTTTACTGAATTTATTAGTGATAGAAGTTGTTTGGTGGAATCTTCAGAGTTTGTTATGTATACAATCATGTCTTCTGCAAACAATTTCACTTCTTCCTTTCTGATTTTGATGCTTTTTATTTTTATTTTCTTACCTGATTGCTCTGGTTGTCTCGCACATATTGAATAGGAGTGATGAGAATGGGCACCCTTGTTACGTTCCCAAACTTAGAGGGAAAGTTTCAGCCTTTCATTATTGAGTATGATATTAGCTATGAGCTTGTTATGTATTTATATATTTTATATGCCTTTATATGTTGAAATATTCCTTCCATACCCAAGTTACTGAGAATTTTTATCATAAAAGCATGTTGAAATTTGTCAAAATGTTTTTTCTGTGTCTATTGAAATGACCATATGATTTTTATCTTTCATTCTGTGATGTGAATCACACTTATTGATTTGGGCATTTTGAACCATCCTTGCATCGTAGAGTTAAATCCCCCCTTGATTATCATGTGTGATCCTTTTAATGTGGTGTTGATTTCACTTTGCTAGTATTTTTTTGAGAACTTTTATGTATATATTCATCATGGATATTGGCTAATAGTTTTGTTTTTCTTGTATCTTTCTGTAACTTTGGTATCCGAGCAATACTGAAGGTGAGAGGTATTTATGGATCATGCTCTGATGTCATGGACAAGGAGTTTTGATTAACGCTAGGTCACAAATATTTTCCCCTATGTTTTTTAAAAATTTTATAATTGTTGAGGTTGAGTTTTTGTTTACTTGCATATGGTTATCATCAAATAGTTTCTCCTTGTTTTCTGTCGGGGGGTGGAGGAAAACACCTTCTTTTCCTCCTTTTATTTCATTTGCAAAAATTGAATAATGTAAAACTATATTTATAACACGATTTGAAGACCAAGAATGCTGACACTGTAAACAATTGTAAGCAAAAAGAGGACAAAAACCATACCAAATTCCACTGCAGGACATCTTAGGCCACCATACTACTCTTGCCCAGGCACAAGGCTTTGTGGTCAGCAAAGACAAAATGAGAATATCTCTGACAAAGACATAAAAGGGAGACTAGTCAGAGGAGCCTAAAGATGATTTTTGGTGAATACCAAAGTTATTAAATTCAATGTGAAAATACTGGAAAATTATCTGAGAAGATCAGGGCATAATCTACAGAGAAGAGACTTTTTAAATCTATGATTTAAAGGAGGAGGCATTACTGAATGGGGCAAGTGTGATTTAAAAGTACAAATGCCATTTACATGGATAGGAGAGACTTAAAAGAGACTTTCAAAATACACAGCTTCTGGGGAAGAAAAGAGGCAAAAGGAAGGGAGAGGCACCCTTCTTTTTGGTATGGAGGAAAAGAAGACTAGGAATGCAATTTGGGGGTTCTACAGGGCAAAAGAGAACTGTGAAACTGGAAGGCTAACAGTACTTCCTCTATAAACAAACAAGCAAACTCCTGGATTGCTATACTGTATACTTTTATTTGGAGAGAAAAGTTTTCGAGATGATAGTTGTATTACAGCCATTGTCCTTAGCTACTAAAGAATATTTCTGAATTCAATTTCTCGATATGTTGTGAAGAATTTTTTCATGTATATTCATAGCAGAGATTGACCTCTAATTTTACTTTCTATAAATGTACTTATCATATTATGATGTCAGATTTGTTCTGGTTTCATAAAATTTCTTGATTCCAAAGCTGGTCATGATGGGGCCAACATAAGTTTGAAAACTTTGTTATTCGGGAAAGTAAGGAAATGCTAAAATAATAATAAAAAAATAAATATATGGGGCATATTACAAGGACACAGGAGGCAGTTGTAAGTGACATCTATTGGCCAAATCTTGGATAATTTGAGCAACAAAATAGGAATCCATGAGTATATAGCTATCATAAATAAACAGATAAATAGATTTTTTAAAAAGGAGAAAAAGGGCTTTTGCTCATAGTAGGATGCCCATTGAGAGCCTCTACGTGTGAAGGGATTGCAGGAGGTGGAAAAACGGTTTATAACTATCATACTGAAAATTGGCTTGGGCAAGAATCATTAACAATGGCCAAAGCTAGAAGGGTATTTTTTTAATGAGACATAGACTATTTGCATGCCCTGAAAATGTCTTCCCACAAATCTGTATTAGTTGAAAGAAAAAAAAAAAAAAAAAAAAAAAAAAAAAAAAAAAATATATATATATATATATATATATATATATATATATATATATATATAAAGTGGAGAAATAGGACACCACCTTAACAGGGTGAAAAAAATTAATGTCTACTGTGAGAGGAAGATTCACATCATATGCTTCTTGATATGATTTTCTTTGAGGAACACGACATCATTTAGGTCATTCATCAACCTGGAATGAAACATGTGAATCTAATCATGATAAACATCAGACAGATCCAAAATGAGGGTAATTTTATTTACAAAAGTGCAACTAGATCTGGAGCCAGAAATGTACGACATAATCATAAACATAAAATCATGCAACATGAGGGGCGCCTGGGTGGCTCAGTCGGTTAAGCGGCCGACTTCGGCTCAGGTCATGATCTCGCGGTCCATGAGTTCGAGCCCCGCGTCGGGCTCTGTGCTGACAGCTCAGAGCCTGGAGCCTGTTTCGAATTCTGTGTCTCCCTTTCTCTGACCCTCCCCTGTTCATGCTCTCTCTCTGTCTCAAAAATAAATAAATGTTTAAAAAATTTAAAAAAAAAATCATGCAACATGATCATAAAACATCTTAGAACATAAAAAAGGGCCAGAAAGCTATCAAAGACCACTTGAATCGTGTCAGAAGTTCTAGGGGGCCAACCTAGCTCACTCTAGCAAAGATAGAGCAATTTCTACATTAAGGAAAATAGTTGTAACAAGTTGAAACAGATCAAATATGTTTAAATCCATGGTTTCCTAACAATTAAAAAACACCTGTTCACAGTTGGAGGATGCTAGTAAAGCAAAATGTTATTTTGCAAATAGGCAATTTAAGAGAAAAATCAAGTATCTGTCTTGGTTTACCTACAAAAACTACCACTATAAAACTTAACAGTAAATAAAAGAGTGTTTCTTCCTAGAGAAGTACTCCACCTAATAAATGGAAGGTTAGAGTTAGAATGTTTCACAGCTTCTGGTAACAAAGGATCCAGGCACTGGGCACCAAAGACTGTTAACCAAAATGGAAGACAGCTAGATATTGTGTGCTGGCAGATGGAAGAATACACTGTCCACTTATAAGGTATCCTCACCACACCAAGAGACTTGTATCTTATCCAGCTTCTAGATCAAACTACAGATGATAGAGAAACATTTTGAAATGCACCACGACATGCAATCAGCCAAATCTATACAGTGTGAAAACTCTATGGGACAAAAATCTTGTTTTCTTCAACAAATAAACTGAAAGGAAGGAGCACCTGAGTGGCTCAGTCCATTAAGCATCCGACTTTGGCTCAGCTCATGATCTCGTGGTCCGTGGGTTCGATCCCCGTGTGGGGCTCTGTGCTGACAGCTCAGAGCCTGGAGCCTGCTTCGGATTCTGTGTCTCCCTCCCTCTCTGCTCCTCCCCCACTCATGCTCTGTCTCTCTCAAAAATAAATACACATTAAAAAAATTAAAAAATAAAAAAAAAATAACTGAAAGGAAAAGAGAAACAGGATGAAAGTAGAGTCTATAGAGTTAAAGACACTGAGGAGCCATATCAAACAACAGCAGTGTACAAACTGTATTTGGATCATGTCTAAAGTGCTTTAAGTGTGATTTTATGACATTTGAATGATAACAGAAATTTGAGCACTGACTGGGTGTTTGATATTAAAAGATTGTCAAAAAATTTTAACTGTGATAATGGTAAAATGGTGTTGTGAAACAAACAAGAACAAAGCAAAACAAAAACCAAGACCAAAACAAAAAACTACCATAAAGAACGTTTGTATTTTACAGATAATTACTGAATTACTTATTGATGAAATGATATGAAGTGTGGGATTTGATTCAAAATAACATGGGGGCTAGAGAAGTGGGAGCGGGAATAGGTGAAGTAAGATAGGCTATCGGTGATTTGTTGAAGCTTGGTTTTGTGTTCACAAAAATTCTTTACCCTCTTCGTGTACTTTGGTACATGTTTACAAAATTTTATGATTAAGCATTACGAAAACTCATTGTGATCAATGAGCTACTCTGATACACTATAGAAAGAAATAGTGGCATAACACCTTGCTGAGCACCTTGCTTACATGGCTGATCAACAAATATGTATTTAATAAATTAATAAATTTATATTAACACAAGAGAAAACTGGAATATAATATCAGTGTGTAAATTTTCTTTCTATGTCTCATTACTTATCCAAATCTAGTCATTAAAGTGAGATCCTGTTAGATTATTATTATTGTGGGTTTGTTTCCATATGAGATAAACTGATGAATTAAACATGAATTTGGTTTCACTTAAGGAACTTAGTCTTAAGTGACCATATATGCTTTTAACACAATTTTTAATTGTTAATAGAGAGTCATGTAACTTGTACTTTCTAGTCTTTTCTTCCACAAATATCCTTTTTACATCGAAAAACTCTTTAATAAGAGAGGAAGCCCTGTTATCCATTTCCCTCGTGACGCCATGTTAACGACAGGATTTCAAACTTCCACACTGAATTCTTCTCCCTGTAAAATGTTTGAAGGTCCATGTCTTATCTCAAATGTTTTCAATCTCTTGAGGAAATGTTTCACATCGTTAGCAGCAATCGTGATACAATAGTGTATTTAATTAGGTGTGGAGTGTATTGAGAAATCTTTTTTTTAAATTTTTTAAATATTTATTTATTTTTGAGACAGAGACAGAGCTTGAGTGGGGGAGGGACAGAGAGAGGGAGACATAGAATCCAAAGCAGGCTGCAGGCTCTGAGCTGACAGCACACATCCCGATATAGGGTTCGAACTCACTAACCACGAGATCATAACCTGAGCCAATACGGACACTTAACTGATTGAGCCACCCAGGCGCCCGGAATGTATCAAGAAATCTTAAAGAAAAAGTATCTTTAAGAAAATGAAAACATAATTTCCCCAAAATGAATTAGGTTTATTTCCCCGAAACTGAGAGTGGCCAGAATTTCCAGACTCAACCTAGAAAGACACCATGCCTGAATGGGTATGGATGGAACAGTGTGGAAACCAGTGGTTCCACTGACAGATGTGTGTGTTTGTGTGTGTGTGTGTGTGTGTGTGTGTGTGTGTGTGTTTCCTTTGACAGGTAGAAATACTGTAGCCTTATGGGCCCCTAATTCACTTTAACTCCTCAATATTACTGCTATTTGTAGCAGACAGATTTAAGTGCTCCATTATTGGTCATGGAAGCATCAAGTGGAACAATTTGAACAAGACCTTGTTTCCTAGCATCAGGTTGTAGAAACTGCTTTAAGGTCTGCAAACTTGTTGCTTTTCTCTTCGACAAGATTGATAGGTCAGCCAACCGTGATGGTTCTCTCCAGAAAAGTATGCCTTTATCTTCTGAAAACAGATATATACTTTAAGCCTCCTGACCAAGACAGTAAAAATCAGTTCATTTCCCAAAATTTAAAGAGATTATCTATCTTGGCAATAGTGGAGTCTGATTTCTCAGTGTCCATTCTTTCTCATCACCATTTTATAGGTTGTAATAAAATGCTCTAGAACATACACCTGTAGAGGAGCATACCTAAGTTCAAGTGCTTTACTCGTAGCTTTAAACCATGTGTATATATACATATATATATATATATATATATATATATATATATATATATATATTGATTGATTGATTTGTGGTGGGCCACCCACCTGGGCAGCTTAGAAGCTTAGTAAGACTCATCTGCCAAGTACCAAAAAAGAATAAAAAAAAAGTTGTATGTGTCATATGGTTACACTTCAGATATCAAATCTTCCTGACCTTGTGTATTTTAAAGAAAATAAATGTAAAATAAGAAACTGCTAGTTTGAGATATATATATTTTATCATATTTAGCTTGACCTATGAGTTCAGTAACATTTTTCCAGTATATTATTTTTGAGCTTCAATTACAAGTGAATTTTGCAATGAAATATTCAGCAACTGATGTATCAATAAAATATGGAAAAAAAGATTTGATAAAATATTATTCAACCTCTAAAATTACCATGAGGTTTACAAAGAAATCTGAGAAAGTATTTTGCATATCCTTCCTTATGTTTATATTTATTTTCATATATATGTATGTCTATAAAGATAAACATTTTTTTTTATAAAAACAAATTTAAGTGCAGCAAATTTTAAAAGGAGCAATTTGAAATGTCAATTCTTTAGTTATTCTTCCTAATACAGATAATGAGAAGAAAATGTGTAGGGAAGTGGGAGGTATATATAACTTTGTGATTCAGTTAGGTACCTATTCTCAGATAATAGAAGTAGGTATTATCATAAGAATGAATAGAGGTTTAAGTGTATGCCTATAATTTTGAGCATACGTGAATACGGATCCGATTCCGAACCTACATTTTGTAAACTTGGTAATCCTTTTATGGCCAGTCCTTAGGTCACATTTAATCTCACCTCACGCATTAGCCCGTCACAATGCTGCTAATCAGGAAGAAGAAGGAAGATGTAGCTGGTAATAAACAACTCTTACAAATCTGAGGAACTGGCTTGCGATTTGAAATCTTATCCTAGTTAGGCACATAAATACCATGCCAGACTATCTGGGTTTAATTTCCAGTGTTGACACATCACAGTAATTTGATACCTCTGTGCTTTAGTTTTCTCATCTTTAAATAAGTAGAAAACTACAACCTCATGTCATCATAGCGAGGGAAAATGTGTGGATATTTGTAAAAGAGTAAGAGCAGTGTCTGTCATAGAGTAAGTCTTTATGTTGTCGGTTAGCATTGTGTGAATGGGTCCACCTTGGCTTTGACTTTTTTCTTGCAGAAACCGCTATTCTACTTTTTCAGCCTAAGCTTCCCATTCACACCAGGGCGGTTTCAATTAGTCTAACACAAGATTTAAGGCTTGTATTTATCCTCCTAAAAGATATGCTTAAGCCCTAACTCTTGGTGGCTGTGAATATGAAGTTATTTGAAAACAGAATCTTCGCAGGTATAATTAAGATACAAGTTAAGAAGGGGTCATACAGGAATATGGTGGACCTTGAATCCATTATGGCTAGTTTCTTTATAAGAAGAGGAGAAGAGGCACGGAGACAGACACACACAGGGAAAAGATGACCATGTGATGATGGAGGCAGAGACAGAAGCACTGCCCCTGCAAGCAAAGGAATGTTAGGGTTACGGACAAGTCAGCAGAAGCTAGGAAAAGACCAAGGTAAGATTGTCAGGTTTCAAAGGGAATATGGCCCTGCCAGTTTCTTGATTTTGGAATTCTAGCCTCCAGAACTATAAGACGATACATTTCTGTTGTTTGTTTTTTTTTTTTTAATTTTTTTTTAACGTTTATTTATTTTTGAGACAGAGAGAGACAGAGCATGAACGGGGGAGGGTCAGAGAGAGGGAGACACAGAATCTGAAACAAGCTCCAGGCTCTGAGCGGTCAGCACAGAGCCCGACACGGGGCTCGAACTCACGGACCATGAGATCATGACCTGAGCCAAAGTTGGCCGCTTAACTGACTGAGCCACCCAGGCGCCCCTGTATTTCTGTTGTTTTAAGCAGCTCAGTTTGTGGTTCTTTGTTACAGCAACCCTAGGAAATGAATGCACATGGCATTATATTATCTAAATAACCTTGCAAAGAACATCACTCTTGTCAGGCTTGGAATCCGCATGCCCTCTCTATCTTAAGATATGGCGAGGCGGGAGCCATGAGTTCTTAACAGATCAGTCCAGGTTGCCTGGACCACTTCTAGGAGATGTTGATTTCTCTCATTTTGATTCTTATTTGTTTTTCTTTTTAATGTTTTTTTTTTTTTTATTTTTGAGAGAGAGAGTGTGCGTACACAAGTGGGGGAGGGGCAGAGAGAGAGGGAGAGATAGAGAATGCCCCACGCAGGGTTCATGATCTGAACCTAACCAAGAGTCAGAGGTTTAACTGACTGAGCCACTCAGGGATCCCTGATTCTTATTTGTTTTTTTTATCAGTGCCCATGTTCTGTTTCTTGTGCATAACTTATAGTCAGATTTGTGGACTCTCCTCTTTTTTTTTTTAATATTTCAGAATATCTAACTTTTTAAAATGTTAGGGGGGAGAGGGAGAGAAGGAGGAAGAGGGGGAGACAGAAGGAGACAGAGAATCACAAGCAGGCTCCATGCTGTCAGCACAGAGCCAGAAGTGGGGCTCAGACCCATGAACTGCGAGATCATTACCCAAGCCAAGATCGAGAGTTGGACACTTAACCAACTAAGCCACCCAGGTGTCCCAGAATATCTAACGTTTTTTTTTTAAGTTTTTAATTTTAATTCCAGTATGATTAACATATAGTGTTATATTAGTTTCAGGCAGATGATTACCAGAACGGAGGTTGGTGGAGTGATGGGTGAAATAGGTAATGGGGATGAAGGATGCACTTGTGATGAGTACCAGCTGATGTATGGAATTATTAAATCACTATATTGTACACGTGGACTCTTTTTAATGGAGTTATTTGTTTTAGTTTGGAGACTTTTGTTGGCATTGAGTATGTCCTGTTTAAGTTTTGATCACTAATGGAAAATTTTCTGCATGTCCCTCTCCTGCCTATACTCTCCATAGCGTATGACCAATTTACTTCCAAACCTCTTCCTGGCCTTTGCTTCAACCCATATACAACCTTGATGTTCCTTTGACTGTTGGAACTGACTTTCAGAGTGATTTCTGACCATTGTGAAAAATATTTACCTAAGTTTTCTAGCTAGTTAAATTTCAAATGTTCAATGGACTGATGTCTGTACAGTCTATTTAAATGTCATCTTACCTGTACATATGGAGGATATTATTCAAGTATTCTTCACCTTATAATTTATAACACTGGTAACTTAAGGAATCTCTACTTGTCTCTGTTTGCAATACTTTAAACTGTACCTTTCATGGCGTGATATAAAATTACCACTATATACAATGATTTATGTAGAGGCACCTGTATATACAATTGGAGTATTTGGGGACCAGGGACTGTGTGTTCTCCCTGCCCTTTGTGCATTAATTTAACAAATTGTTTTTATGTTCTTATGATAGTCCAGGAACTGTGTTAAATATGGGAAATCTTTATGCCTAAAAATGCAACCTGCAGGGGCATGTCTGGGTGGCTCAGTCGGTTAAACATCCATCTTTGGCTCAGGTCATGATCTTGTGGTTCATGAGTTCAAGCCCACATTGGGCTCTGCACTCTCAGTGTGGACCCTGCTTCAGATCCTCTGTCTCCCTCTCTCTCTGCCCCTCCCTTCCTTGCCCACTCTCTCTGTTTCTCAAAAATAAACAAACATTAAAAACAATGCAGCCTGCAGGGATTCTGTATTCAGCAAATACTCAATAATTGTTCAGCTTCCAATTCATATCCCAATATATCAGATTAATTAATTAAATATATGAGAATATAAATTCTGGATTCAAACATATTATTGTTTTTACCTCTTTAGTCCACTCCTCCAAGTGGTGACCTTCAGAATGAGTGATGAAACTACTTGTCCTGAATACACAACTATTGTTTGTGTTGTGATCCTTCTAATAGTGTTCACATATCAAAGCAGAGCTCATTTGAAAGTCCATTTTGAATTAAATATTTGAGGCACTACAAGAAATGCCCTCCTAAAAATAATCTATGCTTAACTGAATCCCTTTTATCTAATGCCCTGTTCTGACAAAAAGGTAATTGGGGTTTTTGCATGAGATTTCCCTCTTGTATTCATGCTATCTTATTGGTTATGGCTCTGCCAGACTCTGGCTGCCACTCTTCTCCATTTTTCATTTTATTAGTTGAAACAGAATTTTATACAAGTAACTATTAACACTGGTACATAAGTCAGACCTTATAATTAGGTTCCCATTATATCATTCAGTAAGTATATATTTTACAAAGGACATAGTATTAGGGTGCAAAGTAAAGAATGAAGGAAAAGCCTACATAAAAAATCATAAGTTCGTTTTTAATATATCTGAGAATAAATATTAAAATATGTCCTAGGGGCACCTGGGTGGCTCAGTTGGTTAAGCATTTGACTTCAGCTTGAGTCATGATCTCGTGGTTCATGAGTTTGAGTCGCACATCAGGCTCTCTGCTATCAGTGCAGGTCCCACTTCAGATCCTCTGTCTCCTTCTCTCTCTCTCACACACACTCAAAAATAAATAAACGTTTGAAATATGTTCTAATAAATCATATTTTTGCATAATCAAAACCTACAGTAGTTATTTCAGTTGTTGGATATGTCTCCCCCAACTGCAGTGTCATTTTGTTAGTGACCAGGGGTAACCATGAAAACTCTAGCACCATGTAAAGGTTTGCTGTGGGTCAGAATTAAAGAGCCTGTCAGGTAAAATTTCCAGTGACTAATGGAACATTTCTACTTTCTGATGGAAAACAACACCAATGGAAAAGATCCATGTCCTGTTGACTGAATATCATCATCATCCTTATACAAGCCATCATTCTCCATGATATTTATACATTTTAAAAATTCAACAGAATCATATCTATGAATACTACTTTGAAGGAGTGTCTTTGACACTATTTAAAACACCATAAGTTAAAGATGGGGACACATTAGTAGGCTAACAATTACCTATGAATGAAAGCCCAAAAAATATTTCTGATTATGAAAATTATGTTTATTAAACATAAAGCCTTGCATATAAATATGTGCATTATAAATATATAACATACAAAATGTTTGTATTATCTATGTATGTGTGTGCATGATATATAAAATTGTTACTCTCTGTTCCACTTATTTAATGTTTTGATGATTTCAGGGAGAAATTTATACCTAATATTTTTAGCAAACAAAGCCATGTCTCATCAAGACCATATTGCAGCTAGTTCTAAGTCAGCTCTAGAAATCTAATCTCTTAAGTCTGTTACCTTAATTCTAATAGCTATGTCTTTAATTTAAAATTAGTACCTATTAAGAAGCACTGCAATAGTTTAATTTGCTTTCTCTTTAAATATATCTTCTGTTTCCCATTTATGGTTTAGAAAGTTTGGGAAATTCAGTTCTATCTTACTTCCTTCTTTTGAAAATGAAGTTAAATTATATTTGCCTTATCAGGATTGTCCGCATACTAATGGCCTGAAGGTTCTGAGCATGCACATGATTCATGGGTAAACATCTGCATTTTGGCCACTAGAGTTAATGCCAAAAACTGTTCTACAGATATTAAGATTAAACCTCTAATAGGCTGGGAATTAAAAGGCATGCCATGTTCTTGATCTGAGGTGAATAAATAATGACTTTACCTTTTACAGAAGCATCAGTATGGAACTTGCCATGGCAGTAAATTAAAGGTGACAGGGAATATGCACTTTGAATGCCAAGTATCCTTCTATCAATTAAAATCTTACTTGTGTCACTAAATGCTAATTTTAAATGATTTGGGGGTCTTGTATATTTTTATTGATGACGGTGTCAAAAGGATGTAAGTTCTGAATAATTGTACAAACTTCACTGTGTTACAAACAAAAGCTAGTAAAGAGAACTTACAAAGCGGAGAGATTAAATATCAACCTTGCCTCAGTGTCCCATCGAGAATGGATCCCTGGTGTGAATACGTACGATATCTAAGTGTTGTGACCCAAGTCACAGCCTTTACTCTTATTTACTTATTTGGTTTATTTGGTGTATTATACATTTTTTTAAATGTTTATTTATTTTTGAGAGACAGAGTGTGAGTGGGGGAGGGGCAGAGAAAGAGAGAAAGACACAGAAGCTGAAGAGGCTCAGGCTCTGAGCTGTCAGCACAGAGCCCAACGCAGGGCTCGAACTCACAAGCCACGAGATCATGACCTGAGCCAAAGTCGGACGCTTAACTGACTGAGCCACCCAGGTGCCCCATATTATACATTTTTAAATTTAAAAAAAAAAATCACTTGGGAAACAAGCAAAAAACAACCATTCCCTCCTGGTTGCTGATGATGACATTTATGCTGTTTTGTTGTTGTAGGTGCTTTTGTTTACCTTTTTTTTGTTCGTTTACATTTTTGCCTCTAGGAAAAGGCAAATTTTGAAATTTTTCTGCACTCCACTGTCATCATCCAGAAGTTATTTGTTGATGAAAATGGATGCAAATATTTGTCATATATGATAGCTTTAGTTTTAAATATATAACCAGCACTAGTAAAAAGTTTGTCTTCATAAGAATAGCTCCTGTAACATATTTTTCCTGTATCTACTATAATTACTTCTTATATAAATTGTTATATACTTATGTTGTTACCTATAGACACTTCATGACATTCTACTATTATTTGAAATATCTGATATAAAATGGTTTTTAAAAATGTATATGTATTTATTTTGAAGGGGGAGGAGCAGAGAGAGAGACAGAGATGGGGAGGGGCAGGTAGAAAGAATCCCAATCAGACTCCCCATCATCAATGCAGAACTCAAAGTGGGGCTCTGTCTCATGAACGCTGAGATCATGACCTGAGCTGAAATCAAAATCAGACGCTTAGCTGACTGACCCACCCAGGCATCCCTGATGTAAAATGTCTTTAAAACTCAAATATTGAAGTTAGTCATATGCAATATTTTCAATGCTAATTAGACTTTTACCATCAAGAATTACAGTAAAGCTTTGGTTTGAGAGCACAATTTGTTCCAGAAACACACTTGTAATCCAAACTTGTATATCAAAGCATATTTCAAGAACAATTGGCTCAGTTGTGATCATGTGATGTTTGGCATCAGGTACTACTCATTTTGCAAGACATCACTTATTTATCAAGTTAAATTTTTTTCATCTTGCAGAACACTGACAGAACAAGTTACTCATAATCTACGCTTTTACTGTGTATTGTTTTTCTAAGTCATTACCTGAAAGGCTGCAAGTGTTTTTGTAGACTTGAATGTCATCCATTCTCCACTTTATTTTTTTTTCATATTGAAGCAAGAATGCTGTTTGACAAACTCAGATATGAACCAACTATTCCCCTACTTAAAATGATTCAATGGTTTTGCTATTTCTTAGGATACAGGCCAAAAATCAACATATACATTGGGTCTTTCACAATCACGTTATGTTCACTTTGTTTTGTCAAGTCTTCTACGTTCTAGCTACATTAGCCTTGAAAATCATTGCCATAATCCTTTCTTACTCAGGTGATTACCAGAACTATGGGGCTTCTGGTCTGGCAGTCCTCAGCTATCCTTTACTAATTGAACATCTCTCACTCCTCTGTCAGATCTTAGATGTTAGTTTCTAAAGAAGCCTTCACTCATTCTGCCATCCGCACCTCCCCACGCTCTGTCTACACTAAGTCTCTGACATATGCTCTTACCATCCTGCAATTTTCTTCTTGGCACTTAAGACCATGTATTTTTTATTAAATATTTATTTGTAGTTTTACTCTTACTTCTACCTCCAGTATCTACTACAGTGTTATAATACATGGTAAATATTTAATAGATGTGTTGGCAAATGTTTTGAAAATATAAATGAGTGGATTGAAATTACTCAAATATCCCATATGCCCTGATGAGGTTGACAGAATCATTACAAATAAATGTTTTTTTCTCATTTCATTCCATCTTACTTTTACTCAACTAATGCGTCTTCGTTTTTTTTAAGAATATAACTTATTGTCAAATTATCTTACATACAACACCCAGTGCTCATCCCAAAAAGTGCCCTTAATGCCCATCACCCATTTTTCCTTCTCCCGCACCCTTCCATCCACCGTTAGTTTGTTCTCTGTATTTAAGAGTCTCTTATGGTTTGCCTCCCTCCCTCTCTGTTTGTAACTATTTTTTCCCCTTTCCTTCCCCCATGGCCTTCTGTTAAGTTTCTCAAGATCCACATATGAGTGAAAACATATGATATCTGTCCTTCTCTGACAGACTTATTTCGCTAAGTTTAATACATTCCAGTTCCATCCACGTTGCTGAAAATAACATGATTTCATTCTTTCCCATTGCCAAGTAGTATTCCATTGAATATATGAACCGCATCTTCTTTATCCATTGATCAGTTGATGGACATTTAGGCTATTCCATAATTTGGCTATTGTTGAAAGTACTGCTATAAACATTGGGGTACAAGTGCCCCTGTGCATCAGCACTCCTGTATCCTTGGTAATCTCCTAGTAGTGCTATTGCTGGGTCATAGGGTAGTTCTACTTTTAATTTTTTGAGGAACCTCCACACTGTTTTCCAGAGCAGCTGCACCAGTTAACATTCCCACCAACAGTGCAAGAGGATTCCCATCTCTCCACATCCTCACCATCATCTGTAATTTCCTGATTTGTTCATTTTAGCCACTCTGACCTGTGTGAGGTGGTATCTCAGTGTGGCTTTGATTTATATTTCCCTGATGACCAATGACATTGAGCATCATTTCATGTGTCTGTTGACCATCTGGATGTCTTCTTTGGAAAAGTGTCTATTCATGTCTTCTGCCCATTTTATTCACTGGAATATTTGTTTTTTGGGTGTTGAGTTTGGTAAGTTTGTTATAGGTTTTGGATACTAGCCCTTTTTCTGATATGTCATTTGCAAATATCTTTTCCCATTCCATCAGTTGCCTTTTACTTTTGTTGATTGTTTCCTTTGCAGTGCAGAAGACTTTTATCTTCATGAGGTCCCAATAGTTCATTTTTGCTTTTAATTTCCTTGCCTTTGGAGATATGTTGAGTAAGAAATTGCTGTGGCTGAGGTCAAAGAGGTTTTTTTCCTTCTTTCCCCTGTAGGATTTTGATGGTTTCCTGTCTCACATTTTGCTCTTTCATCCATTTTGTTTATTTTCGTGTATGGTATAACAAAGTGGTCTAGCTTCATTCTTCTGCATGTTGCTGGCCAGTTCTGCCAGCACCATTTGTTAAAGAGACTGTCTTTTATCCATTGGATATTCTTTCCTGCTTTGTCAAAGATTAGTTGGCCATACGTTTGTGGGTCTAGTTCTGGGGTTTCTATTCTATTCCATTGGTCTATGTGTCTGTTTTTGTGCCAATACCATGCTGTCTTGATGATAACAGCTTTGTAGTAGAGGCTAAAGTCTGGGATTGTGATGCCTCCTGCTTTGGTTTTCTTATTCAATATTAATTTGGCTATTCAGGGTATTTTGTGGTTCCATACAAATTTTAAGATCGTTTGTTCTAGCTTTGAGAAGACTGCCAGTGCAATTTTGATTGGGATTGCATTGAATGTGTAGATTGCTTTGAGTAGTATTGACATTTTAACAATATTTATTCTTCCAATCCATGAGCATGGGATGTTTTTCCATTTCTTTGTGTCTTCCTCAATTTCCTTCATTAGCTTCCTATTTTTTTCAGCATCCAGGTATTTTACTTTATATCTTTGGTTAGGTTTATTCCTAGGTATTTTATGGTTCTTGGTGCAATTGTAAATGGGATTAGTTTCTTTATTTCTCTTTCTGTTGCTTCATTATTGGTGTATAAAAATGCAAACGATTTCTGTACATTGATTTTGTATCCTGTGACTTTGCTGAATTCATGTATCGGTTCTAGAAGTCTTTTAGTAGAGTCTTTTGGGTTTTCCATGTAAAGTATAATGTCGTCTGCGAAAAGTGAAAGTTTGACTTCTTCTTTGCCAATTTTGATGCCTTTGATTTCATTTTGTTGTTTGATTGCTGATGCTAGGACTTCCAACACTATGTTAAACAGTGGTAGTGACAGTGGACATCCCTGTCATGTTCCTGATTTCAGGGGGAAAGCTTTCAGCTTTTTCCTATTGAGGATGATATTAGCTGTGGGTTTTCATAAATGGCTTTTATGATGTTTAAGTATGTTCCTTCTATCTCGACTTTCTCAAGGGTTTTTATTAAGAAAGGATGTTGTATTTTGTCAAATGCTTTTTCTGCATCTATTGACAGGATCATATGGTTCTTATCCTTTTTTTTATTAATGTGATGTATAACATTGATTGATTTGCAAATACTGAACCAGCCCTGCAGCCCCCGAAATGAATACCACTTGATCATGGTGAATAATTCGTTTTATATGTTGTTGACTTTGATTTGCTAGGATTTGTTGAGAATTTTTGCATCCATGTTTATCAGGGATATTGGCCTGTAGTTCTCCTTTTTTGTGGGGGTCTCTCTATGGCTTAGGAATCAAGGTAATGCTGGCTTCATAGAATGAGTCCAGAAGTTTTCCTTCCATTTCTATTTTTTGGAATAGTTTGAGAAGGATAGGTATAACTCTGCTTTAAATGTCTACTAAAATTCCCCAGGGAAGCCATCTGGTCCAGGACTCTTATTTGTTGGGAGATTTTTGATAATTGATTCAATTTCTTCACTAGTTATGGGTTTGTTCAAAATTTCTATTTCTTCTCATTTGAGTTTTGGTAGTGTGTGTGTGTGTGTGTGTGTGTGTGTGTGTGTGTGTGTCTAGGCAATTGTCCATTTCTTCCAGGTTGTCCTGTTTGTTGGCATATAGTTTTTCATAGTGTTCTCTGATAATTGCTTGTATTTCTGAGGGATTGGTTGTGATAAATCTATTTTCATTTTGGATTTTATCTATTTGGGTCCTCTGTCTTTTCTTTTTGAGAAGTCTGGCTAGGGGTGTATCAATTTTGTTTATTTTTTCAAAAAAACAACTCTTAGTTTCATTGATCTGTTCTACTGTGTTTTTTTTTTTTTTTTTTTTGTTTTTTTTTTTGGATACTATATTGTTTCTTTCTGCTCTGATCTTTATTTCTCTTCTTCTGCTGTTTTGGGGTTTCTTTGCTGTTCTGCTTCTAGTTCCTTTGGGTGTGCTGTTAGATTTTGTATCTGGGATTTTTTGTTTCTCAAGATAGGCCTGGATTGCAATGTATTTTCCTCTTAGGACTGTCTTTGCTGCATCCCAGAGGGTTTGGATTGTTGTGTTTTTGTTTTCATTTGTTTCCATATATTTTTTAATTTCTTCTTTAATTGCCTGGTTGACCCATTGGTTCTGTATTAAGATGTTCTTTAACCTCCATGCATTTGGAGGTTTTCCAAACTTTTTCCTGTGGTCAATTTCAAGGTTTAGAGCATTGTGATCTGGAAGTGTGCATGGTATGATCTCAACTCTTTTATATTTATTGACAGCTGTTTTGTGACCCAGTATGTGATCTATCTTGGAGAATGTTCCATGTGCACTTGAGAATATTGTATATTCTGCTACTTTAGGATGAAAAGTTCTAAATATATCTGTCTAGACCATCTGGTCCAGAGTATCATTTAGGGCCATTGTTTCTTTATTGATTTTCTGTCTAGATGATCTGTCCATTGTTGTAAGTGGAGTATTAAAGTCTCCTGCAATTACCACATTCTTACCAATAGGATTGCTTGTGTCTGTGATTAATTGTTTTATATATTTGGGTGCTCTGTATTCAGTGCATAAACATTTATAATTGTTAGCTCTTCTTGATGGATAGACCCTGAAATTATTATATAATGCCCTTCTTCATCTCTTGTTACAGTCTCTAGTTTGAAATGTAGTTTGTCTGATGTAAGTATGGTTACTCCAGCTTTCTTTTGACTTCCAATAGCATGCTAGATGGTTCTCCATCCCCTCACTTTCAATCTGAAGGTATCCTCAGGTCTAAAATGGGTCTCTTATAGACAGCAAGTAGATGGGTCTTATTTTTTTTTAATCCATTCTGATACCCTGTGTTTTTTGATTGAGGCATTTAGCCCATTTACATTCAGTGTTATTATTGAAAGATATGAGTTTAGAGTCATTGTGTTATCTGTAGGTTTCATGCTTGTAGTGATGTCTCTGGTCCTTTGTGGTCTTTGCAACACTCAGAGTCCCCCTTAGGATCTCTGGTAGGTCTGGTTTAGTGGTGATGAATTCCTTCAGTTTTTGTTTGTTTAGGAAAACCTTCTATTCTGAATGACAGGCTTGCTGGATAAAGGATTCCTGGCTGCATATTTTTCCTATTCATCACATTGAAAATTTCCTGTGACTCCTTTCTAGCCTGCCAAATTTCAGTACCTAGGTCTGCTACTACCCTTACATGTCTACCCTTGTAGGTTAAGACCCATTTATCTGTAGCTGCTTTCAGAATTCTATCTTTATCTATGTATTTTGCCAGTTTCACAATGATATGTTGTGCAGAAGATCGATTCATGTTATGTCTGAAGGGAGTTATCTGTGCCTCCTGGATTTCAATGTCTGTTTCCTTCCCCATATTGGGGAAATTCTCAGCTATGATTTGTTCAAGCACCTTTGGCCTCTTTCTCTCTCTTCTTCTTTTTCTGGAACTCTTTTGATACAAATATTGTTCTGTTTCATTGAATCGCTTAGTTCTCTAATTCTCCCCTCATGATCCAGAATTTTTGTATCTCTCTTTTACTCAGCTTCATCTTTTTCCATAATTTTATCTTCTATTTCACCTGTTCTCCTCTCTGCCTCTTCAGTTTTCACTGTCACCCCCTCTATTTTATTTTGCATTTCATTTATAGCATTTTTTAATTCATCATGACTATTTTTTAGTTCCTTGATCTCTGCAGCAATAGATTCTCTCCTGTCTTCTATGCTTTTTTTTTTCAAGTCCAGTGATTAATCTTATGACTATTATTCTAAATTCTTGTTCAGTTATATTGTTTATATCTGTTTTGTGCAATTTTTTAGCTATCATCTCTTCCTGGAATTTCTTTTGAGGAGAACTCTGTTTTGTCATTTTGGCTAGTTTTCTTTCCCTTATGTGTTTGAAAAGCCTGTTAGGTGCCCTGCACCTGTCAGCACTACTATATTAAGAAGGGGTCATACACTGTCCAGGGCCCGACCCTTCAAGAGGTGTTTTTGATTTCCATTGTTGTGACTTTTGTTACTTTATCTTCCTACTTGTAGTGATTTATTAAACCCTCCACTAGGTGTGCTTTGATTTGTTCCTTGAAGTATCCCTGGAAAGGAAAACAAACAAACAGAAAACAAAAACACACAAACACACAAACAAAAAAAAAAAAAAACCCAAGTAACAAAAAACACCAGCTACAAGTAAAAAACAGGGTGGAAGCAGTGCTGATGGAAGAGTCCTTATCCCATACAAAGAGAGAAATGATAGGCAGGGAAAAATAAAAATACATAAATTGACCAGACAGAGAACTATATGGCTTAATCCAGAGAGAGAGAAAGGAGAATAAAGAAGGAGATGTGGAACATGTATCAAGAGAATAGATTAATATGTCTGCTTAAACCAAATCAACAACCAGAATAACCAGACTAGAGGAGGGAAGAGATAAGAAGGAGAAAAGAAAGAACATGTCTGTATAATAAGAATTGTCCAAGAATTAAACCAGGCAATACAACAGCACTGGTCTAGAGCAGGGGCTTCCTTGTTTGTCAGCGTCAATCCCTCTCCAGTAGATAGCAGTTACCAAGTATGGAGGAGCACGGTTTGGTGTAGGTGGGTCCTGCCTCCACTGTAGGCCCCACTGTCCAATCCCTGAGGTCCCACCTTGGTGGTGGTGGGGAGAAAATGGCAACATCCCAGTCTCTCCTCCGCAGACCCGGTGTCCCACTCTATTGGGGCAGTCCTCACTATGCTGCAGGTGCAAACGAGGCTGTTTGTCCCACTCTACCTACTCCCATGCCCCAGTGCTTGGCTGGGATTCAAACTCTCACTCTGCATGCCCCAATACTGGTGAAGCACTGCTCCACGCCACCTGATATGTGGACCCCCGTTGGAGGAGGCAGGAAGGCTTTGTTCTGTCCCACAGCACTTCAGGGAGGAGATTGCTTTCTCCTACTGTGGACTGTGCCCCTGGCCTAGTCAATGAGCCCAGGGATGGCTGCCTACCCCCATATGCACAATCAGAACAGCCGGCTCCAGTCTGGAAAAAGGCCCTCAGAGATTGGATCTCTCTCCGTCCTGGTCCATGGTTTTTCTCTTGTCCAGGTACAGTGCTATACTTCCCCAGCCTCTCTTTCTCTTTCTTTTGTCTCTTCACACAAGGGGATCCCTCCCCTCTGTTCATTTTATCTTTCCCAGTTCACAGTCACGCACCTATGGCCCATCAGGTTGTCCCTGTAGGTCCCTGGAAGCCACTGTCTCTTTGTCTCCCAGACTCTCGCAGTTTAAAGTCCTTTAGCTTCAGCACTGCTTTGTTTGAGAGATGAGCGAACTTTGGATCCCCTACTTCTCCGCCATGTTGGCCCCTAACTTGTCTTCTTCAAGATACTATTTTTCATTCAAAGTTGCAGTGATAGGATGTTTAATAAAAATTATATACAATGCTTTGATTCAGAAGAAAAATCATCATAGTTTTTTGGGACACTTGGGTGGTTCCAACTTTGGCTCAGGTCATGATCTCATGGTTCACAAGTACCAGTCCTGTGTTGGGCTCTATGCTGACAGCTCACAGCCTGGAACCTGCTTCAGATTCTGTGTCTCCCTCTCTCTCTTTCTGCCCCTCCCCCACTCTTGTTCTGTCTCTGTCTCTCTCTGTCTCTCTCTTTCTCTCTCAAAAATAAATAAAACCATTAAAAATTTTAAAAAGCATAGTTTTTTTTATAAAGAAGAGAAAAAGGAAATGGTTATCTCTTCACTGCAGGTTAGAACATTAATTCCTCTTTGTTACCAATTAAATATTTTCAGTTAATGCATGCAGAGGGGACAATTTGTGCAATACACAGGTAATTCTCAAGCTGAAATAGGTGCTGCCTCATGAATCTTTTGCCCTGCTCAGCCTAAGGTTAACCTTGCTTGTTGACGAAAATCACTATTACCATGGAAATAATACCATTTTTACCCTTGCTGCTACAGGTGCTGCCTATACTATTGCAGTGAGGTTTTCTAAGTAGAGCAAAAAGTAGCTACTCAGAATTAGATTGAACTATTTAGGCAAGTAAGCCCTCAGTTGAAGTCTCCCTCCCATTTAAATGCATAAATTAAAAAGCATGAAAATAGATATTTTCAAAAGAAATCAGACAGCTGTCAGAAATATTTTATGCCAAATAATACATTCAGTGATTTTTCTATTTGCAGGTACCACTGCAGTGCTTTCCCCCAAATAGGAAGAAGGTCTAGAATCTATTTCATTTCGCTACAAAAGGCCATTTTATCTGTGATATAATGACAATTATTTCTTAATACTGGTGGACATAATTTAGCTGGTCATGCTTTAATAAGGTTTCTATCCCTTGATATCATCCATTTTCACTAATGTCCTTGGCACATGAGTTTTTTTAGAGTTTTCACCAACCTCTCGTCTATCAGTGATACATGATGCGATTTATGTGCAAAAATTCTATTAATATTAATGAGATTATCTCTCATAAATCTGATGTTATTGCTGTTAGAGAAGATTCTGGAAACAGTAAAATTCTTTACATTAATTAGAGAGCAAATCATGTTACTTTGTCAAGTATATACATAAAATCGTTAAGTAATTAACATGAGTAATTAGTCAAAGTCATGAAAATTCTAATCATTCTGATAATAAAGAAGGTCAGGTGTGCCTGGGAGGTCAGTCAGGTAAGCTCCTGACTCTTGATTTTGTCTCAGGACATGATCTCTTGGTTCGTGAGTTGGAGTTCCGCATCGGGCTTGGTGCTGATGGTGCAGAGTCAGCTTGTAATTCTCTCCTTTCTCTCTCTCCACCCCCCTGTTCTCTCTCTCTCTCTCTCTCTCTCTCTCAAAATAAATAAATAAACATTAAAAACAACAAAAAAAAGTTCAAACCATTACCATTAAATTCCGAAAACTCTTCCTTTCAAGTCACTTGCTCTGAACAGTGTGTGAACAGCACCAACAATATGGCCTGGCTGGATTCTGTGTGGAGGACTGGTTATTGCTGAAAGTCTTTATTTGCATGTTATTGGACTGAATGGAAGGCACATGCTACTGTTTCTTATCATGCCTGCTGTTTCTTCTTCATGTGAAATCTTCTTTGGCCACATGTCATTCTCAATTCAGAATTTAAAATTTTATATATACATTATTGGATATTGGCATTTTTCTCCTTGTACAATTAAAATGATTTTTTTCTGAGAATATAATCAATATGGAAATGGCCATTACAATAGTTGTCATTCATTCATCATTTATCATATTTTTAATTTTTTTTTTTTTCCAGAGAAAGAGCACAAGCAGAGGAGAGGGACAGAGGAAGAGAAAGAGAATTTTTTTCTTTTTTAATTTAAGTAATTGATTTATTTTGAGAGAGAAAGAGAGTGTGGAGGGGCAAAGAGAGAGAGAGAATCCCTGTCAGCTCACAGCCCAACATGGGGCTCAATTCCACAAACCATGAGATCATGATCTGAGCTGACATGAAGAATCAAATGCTTAACTGACTGAGCCACCCAGGGACCCCTATCATATTTCCAATAAATGTTCATTGAGCAGCATTTGTTATTTACTAGTAAATGATGGGGATATAAAGAGATTTCTCTGTTCCAAAAGAATCACAGTCTACCAATAAGCACAGACATGCAAAGTAGCAATGCTAATATGTAGTGCTGATTGTGCACCACGAATTATGGAAGTACAGAGGGAAGTAACTTCCTGAACTTTTGGAGCAGACAACATAAATGACCTGGAGAGAGTAGCAATGGCTGAAAAGGGAATCTCTGCATATTGTTATATTCTAGTGTATTTTGGGGGCAGTAAGGATTTCAAAATCCAGATATGGGAATTTAATTAATAAGATTTAAAAATCAAAGATGTTGCTATTGTTCTTTTAACATGCAGCATTTTAATTACTGACTTCTTGCATGGATAAGGGAAGTTGGACAGATTGAGCAGAACAGAGATAAAAAAATTACTGGGCCTGTTTAGGGAGACTGGAAGATGGATCTGGCAAGTCAGGTTAAGGTCCCACTACCTCCACCTTCTAACTGGCCTTCCTACTGTCAGGATTATCCCCATTCCACATTCCCAACTCTTGCCTCTCACACTGTCCTTCCACTAGTCTTCTGATAAATGCCTCTCCAAGCATGACATTTCTGCTTCAAACCTTCCCCTTACTCCTCCCAACAAAACTCGAGTAACTTGCAAGGCCTACCAGACACTCAAATTCCACACTTGACAGGATTCATTCCTTTACCTGTTATTCATCCCTTACTGTCCATCAATTGCAGGTGGTTACTGAACCTGACATTCTTTTTCATGCTCATGTCTGTGCCATGAAAATTGCTTTCTTTAACTCGTTTGTTTTACTTGTGAAAGTCAATTCTGCCTTCCAAAGTCAGTTCAAAGGCCACTGTATTAGTTTCTTATTGCTGATGTAACATGTGACCACAGACTTAGTGGTTTAAAACAAATCAAATTTATTATCTTGCCATTCTGGAGGTCAGAAGTCTGAACTGAAATGGGTCTTTTGAGACTAAAATCAAAGTTTTAGCAAGACTATATTCCACTTGGAGATTCTAGGGGACAATCTATTCCCATGCCTTCTCCATTTTTGCAGTACAACCTGTATTCCTTGCTACTTGACTCCTTCTTCCATCTTTAAAACAAGCAGTACAGCATCTTCAAATCGGGCCCAATGGGATAATCTAAATTAACCTTCCCATCTCTAGATATTTGACTTGATCTTATCAGCTCAATCCCCTTTGCCATATAAAGTAACATTCTCAAGTTTCAAGAACGAGATGCAAATACCTTTGGGCATTATTTTACCTACCATAGTCACCTACTGTGTAGTTTCATATCATGTCCATTCCTCCACCCAGGGTTAACTTTTCTTATTCTGTGTATATTAGTCAGCCTAATCTGCCAAAATAAAATATCACTGACTGGCTGGCTCAAATAACAGAATTTATTTTCTCAGAGTTCTGGATGGTGGAAGTTAAAGGTCATGGTGACAACAGAGTCATGTTCTCTTCATGGTTTGTAGATGGTCACCTTCACATGACAGAGAGGGACCTCTAGTTTCTTTTCCTCTTAAATTTTTTTTTTCTTAATGTGTATTCATTTTTCAGAGAGAGAGACATGGAGCAAGCGGGGTAGAGGCAGAGAGAGAGGGAGTCACAGAATCTGAAGCAGGCTCTAGACTCTGAGCTCTCAGCACAGAGCCCGACGTGGGGCTTGAACTCACAAACTGCGAGATCATGACCTGAACCAAAGTCAGATGCTTAACCAACTAAGCCACCCAGGCACACCTCTCTTCCTCTTCTTGTAAGGGCACCAGATCCACTAGATGATGGTTCCAACCTTATGACCTCATTTAACCTTAATCAAGCTCCTTAAAGTCCCTATCTTCAACACAATCACATGGGGGAGGGGAATTAGGGCTCCCAGAATCATGTACATATGAATCTTTCCTGTACTGTAATTAACTGATTTCATATCTCCAGTTTTAATTAATTAAACTGTGAGATTCTTAAGGGTAGGGTACATGCCTTTTTAATACTCTAAGTCTAGTGCCTCAAAAATGACAAATGTTTGTCTCACCAAAAATTTTTGATTAAGTGTAGAAAAATCATCTCAGCTATCCTTAAGAAGATAAAGGTAACTGCAAGTAAAATTAACTGTAATGAGAAATCACCATCACAGACCACAGGACAGGTTATGATCTCAAATAGCCTTGGTAGTGGGAAAACCACTAGTGGTACATGTACTTGATTAAAATTTACTCATGCCCATTGCCCCAAATATCTCTGCTATTTCTAAAAAACCTCTTCCATTTATCAAAATAACAAATGGCAAAATAATAGAGAACCGTGCCATAAAAGAGCAAAGGGAAAAGTCTTATGATCCAAATGAATAAGCTTTTAACTCACCTTCCAGATTATGGTAATTGCATTTATCAGAAACCATTTGGAATTACAAACCTTCACATCTTGATCTCAATTATGCTTTCCCCTCTGAATTCACTTTAGAACTTTAGAGTGTATGATAAATTCAGCATCATAGGTACTTCAGTGCCTTAATAAATAATAATTTAATGAGCAATTTCAGGAATACATTAAAGTATTTTTTACTTGATTTTATGAACCAATGTATAAATAGAAATGAAATTATAGCACTAAATTGCTATTGAGAGTAATTACTTCTTATTTATATCTGCTAGTAGCCAGAAGGTGTTTTATATCTCTTATTAACTTCTTTCAGTGGACTAAATTTAAATCAGAATTAGAATCAGAAATAAGAAGACTGTCTTTTTATTTTTATCTTATTCAGAACTAGAAGTAGAAATAGTCATATAAGTAGAGAGATTTTCTGTGAGAGATTTGTAGTATAATACTATAGTCTTCTTTATTTGTGATATTTGAGATAAGTAAAGCTTTTCATTCTACAAATTCATTATCCATTATCCTATTTCATACAAGATAAAATTTATATCAGTGTAAACATTGACATAGCATTCATTGTAGAAATAATCAATATAGTTGGCACGTTACATATATATAAAATATTTATTGTAATACAGGTTAAATATGATTGCCCCATAGACACTGTATTTTAATAAATGTTTAAGAAATAAATTTAATAAACTATAATTTAATAAATGTTTAAGAAATAAATTTAGCAAATTAAACTATAATTTAATATATATAAAATTTACTAAGGGAATTTGTTTGCTTTATGAAACAGAAATTTAGTTAAAGAAAGATAATAAAAGTGTATTTATCTTAATAACTGAACACTTCATAACACACAATAGGAACACATTTGGCCAAACTTTAATGGAAGACCTATCCAGTTACCTATAACTCTTAAAATGAGGATTTTTGAGAGAATGTTGTTGGCTCAGCAAACTAGATATGGATCCAATCTCTAGTCAATCATGTAGGGAAAGGGCCAAAAATTGCAAATATGACTACCTAGGCACAACTCTACAGTAGAGATCATGGATGTGGGAGGTAGGAGTCCTTTGGGAGGGCCAGTAGGGAGGAAATATTGGTTAAGTACAATACACAGAACAGTGGCCAGATACCTAAAACCCAATAAAAATAACCATAAATTCCCACAATCTCATCAGTTCTAAAGTACATGTCTATGGGCATTTATTGATTATATTACATGTAAACATATTTTTTTCAGGTCATTGTACAGATTATAGATGAGGATATTGTGGCCTAGAAAGTGTGTTTGTTTGTAGCTTAGACTAGTTAATAAATGGCTTATAAATGGTGGGTTCGAGGGTCCAATAATGGAAGACATTATCACCATTGTCAAGCAGGATGTATTCAATGCTCAACAAGGATCTGAAAGTGAGGTTCTACTGGTGATGTGAATCTTCCCCACTCCCATCCCAAATTTCCAAAAACATGTAGATTCCTGATCAGTTCACTAACTTTAGGCAGAATATTTAACTTTGATTATTCATAAATGGCCATTGATTGTTTTGGACACTGAGCATAGACAGCAAGTACATCCTTTAGCAAAATTATAGAACTGTGGTGCTTTTCCCTATTTACCTCCAGTTGGTCCAGCTGGGCTTGAAGTTGTCTTTTTCTTATAGTACATTAATGAAGGACTTGCCAAGTAGAAAAGGCACTCAGTATTCTAGCATTTTATGGCCATAACTCAGAGGACAGAGCCTCACTGGACATGTGGTCTGAGCCAGGAGAGAGCCAGAGACAGTGTAACAAGAAGCTTTACTACTGCATAACAGGGACTGCAGATGGCCCTAAGGTGCCATTGTTTTCACTTTCCTCTGCACAACCTAGATTCAAAGGGCTCCATATTTTTGTTTTCAACAATTGCACCACCATTATACCAGTCCAATATTTACATAATTGTTAAGACTCACAGTCTTAGAGAAACCCAATCTAAACAAAATTGAATTAAAAGAGAAACCCATTAGAAATTTATCTACAGGGGTGCCTGGGTGGCTCAGTCAGTTAAGCGTCTGACTCATGATTTCAGCTCAGGTCATGATCTCGTGGTTCATGGGTTCAAGCCCCATGTTGGGCTGTGAGCGGACAGGGCTTTTTCTCTCTCTCTCTCTGCTCCTCCACACTCTCTTTTTCTACCCCTCCCCTGCTTGCTCTCTATCTCTTTCTGTCTCAAATAAGTAAACATTAAAAACAAAAGAAATTTATCTACAAAATCTCTGACAAAACAGGAAGCCTTTTCATAAAACATTCCAACCCATCAGGAAATCTATCAGTTTCTCTTACATGTCTTCTCTGCTCTTGCGCCCCTCCTGGAAGTTATCCCTCCCCTGAGGGATATGCCTCCCCTGATGGTTTGCTAGCTCCAGGTTCTGTTGCCCAGACTGTATATTGGCATCTTCCTTTCTGATGGTCTAGAATTGCCTTTCATTTCTTTCTATATAAGAGCCTCTTAGATTCCTGGATGTCATGGTTTTCCTTTTCCTTGTTTTACGATAGCTTTTGTATGGAGCACATCCTCTAGAGGCTTTCTGCCAAATGGTACACAGAACACAGTTTTTTGAGTCCTCTCATGTCTGAAAATATTATAATAGACTCAGTCTTACCTTACAGCTTGATGATTAACCAGTAACTAAGTTTGAAATATTTTTTTCCTCTGAAACTGAGGACTTGTCTTTTAGCTTCTTTTGCAGATGTTAAGAAATCTGATAACACTCATCTTTTCTTTGTTCTTTCTCGTGTTTTGTTTTGTTTTGTTTTGGTTTCTTTGGTTTCAGGATGTTGGGAGTGTGTGTGTATGTGCACTTCATGTATTATTCTGGGCACTTAGAGAAACTTTTAATTTTGAAACTCTTGGCTTTTGGCCTGAAAAAAAAAATTACTTCTTCGATAATAAGGAGATCCCAGTTTTCATCTTCTCTCTTTTCAGAAACCATTGTGAATCAGATGTGGAATCCTTTAGATTAATCTTCTAAATCAGCTTACATTTTTCCTATTTCATCTTTGTCGATTTGTTTCAATTTTGTGGCATTTTTCTCTACTTAATGTGCAACCTTTCTATTGTTTCTTTTATATAAACACCTATTATCATCTTTTTTTTTTACATTCCAAGAGTTCTTTCTCGTTTTATGATTGTTTGTTTTACGGCTTTCAGTTTTTATTTTGAGTCCAATCTCTTCCTCTGAAAACATTAAACATTCCTCTGAAAACATTAAATTCCTTCATGTCCAAATTTACTTCTGCTTCCTCCTTGCAACGTTTCCAGCCCAGTTTTTTCAGACCCTACTTTTATTACTATATGATTTGATTTCTTTCTGCCAGTTCGGGTACTTTCCTCAAATATCACCAATCTTTGGCATTCAACAAGCATACCAGAAACTCCATCTGTGGGTGTGGCTTGAAAACAAAAGACCTTGCTGTAAGATCCCCAGTTACAGGTTTCTGTACATTTTTTTTCTTGGGTCTTGTCAGGTTTCCTGAGATGAATTTCCCAACCTCTTCTCTGGGAGTAGAAGTCTAGCTGTCTACCTTTCTGAAGCAGTATGGGGGGAGAGAGAAGGCCAGGTAGATTTTCACATATACAGAACCCCTCCATTCTCCCAAGTGTCTCTTGGTTCAGAGTACCCAATGTCCTCCTTGAAATGGGATAGGAAAGTATCTAGGAGCCCAGCTGTTCTTCATAAAAACTTTTAGCCATTTTCGGCTTTATGTCTTTGATTCCTGAGAAGTTTGGGAGTTCTTTAGTCTGTATCACCTTGAGTCTAACTGAATGTATACTTTAGAGCTTTAGATGTCAACAGTTTCCAGTGTCCTAAGTCACATAGTCATCTTTCATCTACTTTCAATGTTCCAAAATTCTGTTGTCATATCTAGTCTCCTTTATCTACTGTTGGTCCTCTCTCTCTCCTTTTTGTTCTAGTATGCTTAGCCCTTTGTTTAGGTTTACCCTCATTTTAGGATGCTTTCTAAACGTGAGCAAAAAGCACATTACCAATGTGCATTTTAACTGACATGCATTCAACTTTTTAAACTATGTTTATGTATTAGTTTGATAAAAGAAAAAATTGAAGTAAGAAAATGTCCTTCCTTAAATGATGATCCTAGTATAGCAAGTACTAAGCTATTATGATAACAAATATGCCTTTGAAAATGGGAACCAATCTTTTTAAAAAATTTGTCCCTGGATTTCCCATATTGGTTATTCAAGTATTTTTTCTTCACAGTGTAAAAAAAGACTCAATTATCTTCCTTGAATGGTAATCAACATCAAAGACACAAACTACCAAATTTTAACCTTCCTCTAAAAAACTTTTAACCTTGCTCTAAAAAACTTTTCTAAAAACCTTCTCTCTTAGCCCATAGCTCAGCATATTTCTTCATTATTACAGGATCCAGCTCTTTGCCGTTGTCAGCTTTTTATTAGGATTAAATATTCCTCTTTTGACCATCTATTTCATACACACACACATACACACATTATCTCTCTCATATGCAGAAATATGCCAACTCATTATGCACACAAAAATACTCATTTTCAAAGTATCTGAAAGAGTACTTTATCCCCAAACTCCTTTCTCCTTTCCAAATATTTGTATAACCCCTCTTTTATGACTGCAAATTCAGCAGAACATGTAAGAGAAATAATGTTGTTGTCTAATAATTATAATAATTCTTGGCTCATTAACTTTTCCTATTTTGGTTTTAACAACCTCTTTGTAGTAGGTTGAATTGTGGCCCTCCAAAAGATATGCCCACATTCTAAACACCGGCGCCTATGAATGTTACCTTGAATTGAAAGGATTATCCTAGATTATATATGTGGCCACTATGCCCAATGACAAATTTCCTTATGAGAGAAAGGCAAATTTCAGACAGAAGAGGGGACGACATAGAAGTAGAGAAGAGAAAGCAATGTAAAGACTGAGGCACTGATTGGAGTCCTGTGGCTATATACCAGTAACACCAAGGATTGCCAGAAACCATAGAAACTAGAAGGGAGCCATGGGATGGATTCTCTAAGCCTAAGGATCTAAGCCTCCAGAAGGAACAGACTCTGTTGACACCTTGATTTCAGACTTCTGACTTCTGGCTTCCAGAACCGTGAGAGAAAAAATTATATTATTTAAAGCCACTCGTTTTCTGGTCATTTGCTATGGAAGCCCTAGGAAATTGACTATACCCTTTTTTTACTTTCTGCTACTCGAATAAACAAACTGAAGATCCCCACATACCAAATCCTATTCCCCTGCTGTCTGGTAGTTAGATCTTGCAGGATGAGGGAGCCAAGGTAAGGTGGCATGGGTGTTAGGAGCACTTACTGAAACTCTACAAGTGATGTACTACACTGAAGGAAGTGGCCTGGGTGATTTGAGAAACTTTAACTTCAGAAACTGGTGTTATTGGCTGAGGATAATACAAGTGGAGGTTCACCAGGATACCATATCATTATAGCTTACTATTAACTTGACCTCAGATTAAACCTCCCTTGTGTCGAAAGCATAAAGCTGAATTTTCAAGCATCTATCAAATATCAGTTCCATGGTCAATATGCGAGTCACTTTTATTAGGTCACGTTGTAATTCACACCACATTGAACAAATTATATCATTAGTCTGTTAAATAGATCACCGTGAATTTCTTTGGAAATTGTTGATTTACCAAAAGGAAATACCCTAATGCATTCTATTTAGTGTAATATTCTTCTTCAGATATATTTGCTGCAAATTTCTGACAGTCAGCTAACTAGATAAAAAACCTCCTTCACATTTATACCAGGTAAATAGTGTCATGATGTTTAGTTTAACAATAAACGATATCTAGGATGGTAGTATATTTTAGTAATTTTTCTCATCTTTCATTGCAGCTATGAAGGCATAAAAAATAAAATGTCCATTAGTATTATTCAGGTTTAAAAACATATCCCAGGAGATCTTTTCTGCTTTTTTCTATAATGTCAGGAAGGTTTTGGTTTCATCGATATTTCCTGTAACTGTACTAAGAAAAATTGGAGTAAAAATCTAGAACAATTCATTCAACAAATAACTATTAAACATCTTTTCTGGGCTTGGTTTAGTGCTGAATGCTGGAAATCTATCTTAATAGTAGTTTTTTTTTTTTTTTTTTTGGTACTTTCTTATGAATCAATCTCCAAACATTGATATGAAAATACACACAGATACACACACACACACACACACATATGCACACATGGAAAGTTAACATAAATCAGTTTTAAGTTTATGGAGGATTTATATCTCTTTTTTTAACGTTTGTTCCTTTGTTTGTTTGTTTGTTTGTTTATTTTTAAGAAAGAGAGCACTAGCATGAGAAGGGGAGGGGCATAGAGAGTGGGAGACAGAATCTGAAGCAGACTCCTTACTGTCAGTGCAGAATCTGACACAGCGCTTGAATTCATGAACCATGGGATCGTGACCTGAGCTGAAGTCAGGCATTTAACCAACTGAGCCATCCAGGGGCCTCATACATCTCTTTTCTAAGAGCAAAGTCAGGAGAGAGGACTGCAATGAGATTTAAATGTTGAGGAGTGTTAATTTTGCCTGTTTTTTAACCATTGTGATATCCAAACGTATTGGACTAATGTAACGACATCTAAATTCAAGTAAGTAAGGCTTTAATTCCTCGTGTATGGTAGTAAAAGTACCATAACATGGAGATATGTATATGACAGGGTGCAGTCCCTTTAAAAAAAATGATAAGGGATAGAATATATTTTTTTCTCTAGGAATTTATCTTTAATTGTAGACATAATTGGTATTCTATGTATGTGTGACGCATGAGAAAGAGTCATTGTGTTGTGTATATCACTTTTCTTTGGGTATCCCAATCCATACTTGCCCAAATTATATTTAGCTTCCTTGTATCACTTCTCTACCAAAGGTTCTGCTACTTTGTTTTCTGCAGTTTCTTGTTTTTTAATGTTTATTTACTTATTTTTGAGAGAGAGGACAAGCAGGGGAGGGGCAGAGAGAGAGGGAGACACAGAATCTGAACCAGGCTCCCAGGCTTTGAGCTGTTAACACAGAGCCTGATGCAGGGCTCAGACTCATGAACCACAAGATCATGACCTGAGACAAAGTCAGATGCCTAACCAACTGAGCCACCCAGGTGCCCCTGTTTTCTGCACTTTCTTAAAAGCTAGATATATGGAGAATATTTACTCTTCCCCAAATAAGCCAGATATTAAACAAAAACTCCAAAACCTTCCCTTATGAATATTCTAAATTCTCAACACGTTTGAAGTGTCAATAGGAAATCTTATTTCCAGTTTTGTTTGAATGCAGAGATAATAGCAGGTAGGCAGAAAATGCCACCTATTGTCTACGGAGACAGAATCACCAATTCCGTTGATCACAAGAGAGTCCATTGCTTGAAATAACATTTAATTGATTTTAATTAGTATTTTTGAGAGCTCATTATGTGCTAAGTACTCTGTCAGTTACTGAGACTAATGCAAAGAGGTTGACAAAAATAGTCCTTTTCTGGCTTACACTTTGAGAAAATCCCAGTTTAAAAAGATGGCAAAAAAAATTTAATATTTTAATCTGAGGACAATGGCAGTACAGGTAGAGAAGAACAAACTTTGGGGGCATAAAGAAAAGTTTACAGCATAAATGTAGCAGATGCTTCATTGCCATATGCTCACATCCCTAGAGTCATACTACTTCAGTGAGCTATAACTTAATCCTAATCAACCAGACTTGCTTTTGTTTTTGTTTTTGTTTTGCCCAGAAGACACGAAATGGCACACAGCCTTCATGGGCAGCAAGCCCAGAAAATAATCCTTAATCAAAGGCTGGAGGGCAGGGGTAGTGGATTGTATAAAGACCCAAGGCCGCTTGCCTCTAGGGTCAATTAATGCTGAGATGTGTGTCGTCCTCCGTTTCTCAAGTTTCTCCATGTGTTAAGCTCCAATCATCCCTTGATAATGAACCTTTCACTAGCTGCCTTTCCTCCCAGCTTTCCTACAAGGCTTCCCTCTACCTCTCAAACAAACTTCTTGTACTTAAATCCTGTTACAGGGTTTGCTTCTGATGGACATTGATAATAGAAGCGGTCTAAGGGAGCAAATTCTATAAACAGGACACTAAAGTTGGAACACTAGTCAGACAAATGTCAAAAACCCCCTTTGGAGGTAGTTCTTAGGGGAATGATAATTCTTGGTATGCTAGAGTATCACATTAATAAGATTCCCACATGAAGTGAATTGGGGTGAGATGCAGGTAGAGAGAAAGCATTCACGTATGCAGTATCTCTAGCATTTGAGATGTGTTGGTGATGGGAAGTCTGAGGACTTGGAGTTGATTGGTGGCTGGGAAGGAAGGTAATCAAATTGATGAGAGATAACAGTAGAATAATACTCCCTTCTTCTAATGGAAATCACAATCACATTACCATGATCTATAAGGTGTCATTTTGTTTTGAAAAGTAAGTCGTACAAATAAAACCTTTTGGGTTCCTTAGTAGACTGAATAGTGTCCCCCAAAAAGATAGATCTAAATCACAATCCCTGGCACCTGTGAATGTAATTCACTGCAGATGTAAGTTTTAGAATGGGATCATACTGGATTAAAATGGACCCTAAATCCAATATGAATGTCCTTATATGGGGCAGGAAAGGGCACACAGAGTCACAGGAAAGAAGCCATGTGAGGACAGAAGCAGACAGAATTTTGCTGCTGCAGACTAGGCAACCATCAGAGGCTGGAGGAGATGAGGAGGATCCTTGCTAGAGCTAGCTGATGGACTGTGGTCCTGCTGACCTCTTGACTTTGAACTTCTGGACTCCCAGAGTTCCATTGTTTTAAGCCAATATAGAGACTTTTAAACCCTAGAATGAAAGCACTTCCTCTGACTTCACTGAAATCTCAGATTATTTTTGTGAATGTCCCAAGGAAACTGAAAATTGTCAGTGCATGTGCATGTGGAGGGCTTGAGATGAGCATGCGTGGAGAGAGCAGGGGCGTGGCACGTGTCCCAGCCTACAACTGCAACTTGGAATGATAATTTGTCTTTCATACATTTGTTAAAAATTAGGATTCTTGGAATTCATATTGATTTCTTATTTAGTTTTAGAACTTAGTACTTCTGACACAAAGCAGTTATTTAGAGGGAAATTAACTTACTTTCCTTGAGCCTTAGTTTCTTCATACGCAAAACAAGAAATATCAAGTTGGTAAAAAAAAAAATTCTAGAAGAATCTAATTCTAATTTTCTGATAAATTTTAAACATAAATCAATTAATTTTATCATAAAAATATTAAACCGATCATTAAATTGACATAAAAATTCATGAGTTAGTTGTCTGCATTTTAATTGTATTCAATTCATTTCTTTTCATTTTTGAGGTAGTACAATGATTCAAACACATGGATTTTGTCAGCAGTGACAAAAATTGAGTGTTGGTAGAAGTCTTCCTACTCAGTGGTACAACTGAATCATGTTCAATACCATTGATTCTGTGACCTATTTTACATAATCACTTATAATATTAACAACTAATTATCACTGTGTAGCCTTAATGTTGAGATGAAAAACTTGCTTCTAATAACTAAAGTTTTATTGAGGATCATTAAAATCTCATTGATTTTTTCTTATTATTAATGGAGTAAAACAAGTTTGCATTTGTATTTGAATACAAAAGCTAACACACACTAAATAAATTGAGAATAACTCAATTGGAGATTCAGTGGATGGAACAAACACACATTCAGTATTTTTAAAATTTTTGCTCTCCATTTCATATATAGGAAGCTTTTCATCTTTGGGGGGCCTGGGTGGCTCAGTCGGTTAAGCGTCCGACTTCGGCTAAGGTCATGATCTCAGGTTCGTGAGTTAAGCGTCCGACTTCGGCTAAGGTCATGATCTCAGGTTCGTGAGTTCGAGCCCCGCGTCGGCTCTGTGCTGACAGCTCAGAGCCTGGAGCCTGTTTCGGATTCTGTGTCTCCCTCTCTCTGACCCTCCCCCGTTCATGCTCTGTCTCTCTCTGTCTCAAAAATAAATAAACGTTAAAAAAAGGAAAGAAGCTTTTCATTTTCAGGTGTGTACCCAATCTTCCTTTTGCCAGTTCTAACTCATCAAAGAGCATTTTGTTTCTCTATGTGTTTATAATTAGGAAGTTTTTACTTGGAGTATTTTAGCTATTGGCTTGCAAATATTCAAGGTGTCAAAAAAAATCAGCATTCTTTTGCTTCAAATAAAGTTTAGGGGTATAGCCTGCACGGCCTAACAAGTAATCACTAGCCATATGTGACTATCGAGACTCAAATGTTTCTAGTCCACATTGAGACGGTTATATGTATAAAATGCAGAGCAATTTTGAAAATTTAGTATATAAAAACTGAAAATTATCTCAATGGTTTTATATTGACTTCATGTTGAAATGATAACATTTTGACTATATAAGGTTAAATTTTAAAAGATATTAATGTAATTTCATCCTATTATTATTTTCTTTTAATGTGGATACCAGCATACTGAAATATACTCCCAGTTTGGGCTTGCATGATTTTTCCACTGGACAGTGTTAATCAATTTTATATACTTATTAAAGCTCCTGTAGGACTACAAACTAGCATATAAGAAAGAAGTTATAGGAAAGGGACAATAACACCTGTTAAACACATATAGTGCACAGGGCTTTATACTATGGCTTGATCAAGTCTCACAATAATCTTCTGAGAATGATGTCATTATTTTCCCTATTTTGCTATTAAGACATCTAAAGCTTAGAGTGATTAATTAACTTTTTATTTATTTTTAATTTTTTAAATGTTTATTTATTTTTGAGAGAGAGAAAGAGCACAAATGTGAGAGGGGCAGAGAGAGAGAGACATACACACAGAATCCGAAGGAGGCTTCAGGCTCTGAGCTGTCAGCACACAGCTGGATGCGGGGCTCAAACTCCTGAACCACGAGATCATGATGTGAGCTGAAGTCGGACGCCTAACTGACTGAGCCACCCAGGGGTCCCTTAACTTACCTTTTAAATAGGACTAGTTAAAAGTAGAGTCAGAAACCAGAGCATTTATTACCTGCCACTTGCAAGTTTCTTAGTTTAAAAAAAATTAATTTCCGGTAGAAGATATCAGAGACTGCTTGCTGTCTCCAAAATCTTTTTTACCCTTTATCATAGCAATAGAATTCCCAATTTTAGTTGGGCCTTGCATGTCTCAACCCACCTGCAGTCACATATACTATATGACTAAGGTGTGGCCAATGGGATGCAAGCAGATGGGAATCTTCCTCAGAAAGATGATGTGTGTCCTTTGCTCCTTCTACTTCCCCCACTCTCTCCTTGAACATGTGTGATGTCTGGAATCAGAGTAACTCTTTTAGGCTATAAGACTTTAGGGATACAAACCACTCCTAGGAGAACAGCAAGATAAACTAACCTGACTTTCTGGAGATTTCATCCAGGAGACTGGCATAAACATAGTTGTATGGCTTGCTTACCTCAAGACTTCTACATGTGAGAAAAAGAAAAGCAGATGTTGATTAAGCCACTGATATGTTTGCTTTCTGTGATTTTTATTTTTATTTATTTTTAAAATTTTTTAAATTTATTTTTGAGAGAGGGAGACAGAGTGAGAGGGGGAGGGGCAGAGAGAGAGCTAGAGAGAGAATACTAAGCAGGCTCTGTGCTGTCAGCATGGAGCCCGATGTGGGACTTGAACTCATAAGCCGTGAGATCATGACCCAAGCCGAAACCAAAGTCAGATGCTTAACCGACTGAGCCACCGACTGAGCTCCAATGATTTTTAAGTAAACATAGTCCTAACTTGATACCAATAGTAGCTAAATCTCCCTTAAAATGGAATAGAAAATGTTTTTGTAGGTGGTTTCAAATTTTTGGATAAATAGTAACTGAAAAGCCTAAAGGATGATGATAACTTGGCAGCAAGGAATAGGAACATTCTAACCAAGGGATTTGTAGGGCTTTTCTGGCAAAGATAAAAAAACAGAAGGGGAAGGAGAGGGATAATAGAACTTAACCAAACATAAATTACAAGCAAGAAGACACAACCTGACCTAGTTTCTCTGTAATTGTGCATAAAACCTTTGTGTCTTGGGACACCTTTCACTCTTAATTCATACCATTTGGTGCTCAGATCTCTTTCCTAGCATTGTCTTGAGATCAGACATGGCATAAACATGCCTTTACATTGGTAGACATCTGCTATACGCAGTAACAAGATCACTACTTTCTCTATTAGCCTAAAATCATCAGAATGGTAAAAGAAGCAGAGAAAAATGCCCATTCCTGATCTGTCTCAACCATAAAATCAGGGAGAATGTACAAGACGTGGGAGAAGGCTCCTCTTACACACCACTGCCATACAAAAGTGTAGAGCTGAAAACCAATACAAAAATGCCAATAATCGATGCCTCCAAATGCAAAGAGGACAACTAGAACCAAATGGGGAAGCTATTTATTTTATTTTGCTACATGCTCAAGGCTTGATTTTCATTTTCCCCACCTTCAGGTTGTCATTTTGCCCATGACGTTTTTCATTAAACTTTCAGCTGACAAGCAAGTGATAGTCTTCAAACCTGAGATTAGTTCACTAATAGGAATTCTTGCTTGAGGCTCTGTTTGCATCTTGGAGGCAGGATGGTGTCCAAGAGTTCTGCCAATGGGAACTTTTAGAGGTGGGAGCAGATTTGAGATTAAGGACTCCCTCCTTGTGCTTTCCCTCCACCCAACCCTTCCATTCATATTATTGAATTTATTTAAGCAGTCTTGCCCTCTTGGAATTCAAGCTGAGGAAGAAAAATAGGCAGGCTTGGAACTGACCACGAGAGACAATATCGTCTCTCATGACTTTGTTAAAAATACAAACCAGTGTTTACTAAACCTGTTTACTGAGTTAAATTTACAAGTTACTAACAATAACTCTCAATGGCCTGCTGAAATTGTTTTCTTTACTTAATTTTTTCTTTACTTAGTATTCTAATTACATTATTTTCTTAAATTTATATATATATATATATATATATTATGTACTGAAATAAAATTTCCCCTTTGAAAAAGTTGGAAACTAAAAGCAGATAAAACTTGGGTTGTTTTTCTACACTAAATAATATGTTCAAGGCTAACATATTTAAGAAATGGGATTTTTGCTTTAGAAGAGTAAAAAACCCACATAAAGCATTAATCTCTAACTTAGGAAAACTGGATTAAGGCTTTAAAACTAAGGATCAGACAAAATACACACAATAATTTTTGTAAATGTTCTCTTTTTCTCCAATTATTTTAAAGTTTTAAAAGCATTGCCTCTGCACCGAGGGTGCTACTGAAAGAATCCAGTCAGTTTAAGGATTTAAAATAATTGTCAAATTTCAGCATTCCTGGGATGCAGCTATATTTCTCAGAAAGCCTATAAATATTTCTCAGATGACTTTGAATATATGAAGTGACTCTAAGCTAATGAAAATTGAATGGGGGCTGGAGTTTTTCCCCAAAGCCTAATGTTTAGAATTTTAATCTACTATATTCAGTCAGCCCTAATTAGAGGACTTCAGCAATACCCAGACATCTATCACCATGATGTGACTCTGGGGAGGCATGTGAGTGTAATTAATCAGTTTGAATACCTGCCGTTCTCTCTTTTCCCTTGTGAAGATTGGAAGAGAGAGAGATGACTAGAGTCACCATGTTGTGTAAACAACTCCATACCTTACCAGTTCAAATTATTTTACTTTTGTAGAAGAGCCCATGTTTTTAAAAGTTGCCAATCTCCATTTTTCATTCCTTTTAATGTTTACATTCATAAGCATTTTCTTCTCCTCACCTGAAAATAACAAAGTGGCTTTACTGGAGGGGCCGGGGAGGCAGGGATTTATTGTCTTATCAAGAATGTGCTGCTCTGTCTCAAAGGGCAGAGTTGCTCCATGTGAATCCCTAGTGCTTTATCCATGAACACCTGGCTTTTCTTTGGAGATTTCCATCCAAGTATTGAGAGTCTGACCTTTCTTAACTCATGAGATAATGACAAGGCTGCCAAACATGTGTTGTCTCATAATTGCTTTTACAGATCTGTGCCATAAGCTATGATTAAGTACTAGGAGAAAGGTCATTAAAAGATTTTAAAAAGATGAATAAATGGCTTATTAAGGGAAATTAATGAATCGAGAGTTCTGTAGTACCTTTGTATTAACAACAAAGATGGAGAGACAGTAAGCATTAATGAATGTTAAATGTTCAAGAATATTTTTCTGGTGGGCCATCACAGTTTGGGTATGAGTGGCGGCTTTTACATGTTAGATGCTCTTATGTGTACTCTATAAGACAGTTATGAGAAAAAGGTGGTAGTTGTCTTTCAGTGGAGTGAAGAATAAAGGAGGCTAGTCTCTATTTTCCCAAAGGAATTACATACTTTGAGCTATTCAGCTTAGATGTGTGCCTCATTCAAAATTTGAGATTCAGAATTTTTTCCATTCTCAATGCCCATCACCCATTTTCCCCTCTCCCCTGCCACTTTAGTTTGATGGGTACTCCCCTGCCCCTTCAGTTTGATGGGCACTGAGAAGGGCACTTGTTGGGGTGCACAGTGGGTGTTGTATGTAAGTGATGAATCATAGGAATCTACTCCTGAAGCCAGGAGCACATTGTATACACTGCATGTTAGCTAACTTGACAATAAATTATATTTAAAAACAAATAAATAAATTTCCAGCACACACACACAATTTTTTTTTTCCATCAGCAAATCAGAGTAGGCAGAAACAACATAGGTCACTGGACCTAAGGTTCAAAAACCACTGGAGTATCAGAGTAGACCATAAAAGATAGTCAGAATGAAGCTTCTACTGGACTTTGGCCAAAATTTGCTTTCATGGCAACTCTTCTTTGTAGATAAAGCAATGTATCTTAAATATATCACGTTGGGGTACCTGGGTGGCTCATTCAGTTAAGCATCTAACTTTGGTTCAGGTTATGATCTTGTGGTTTGTGAGTTTGAGCCCCACATCAGGCTCTGTGCTGACAGCTCAGAGCCTTCAGCCTGGTTCAGATTGTGTGTGTTTCTCTGCCCCTCCCCCGCTCATACCCTGTCTCTCTCTCTCTCTCAAAAATAAACATTAGAAAAAAAATTTTTAAAAAGATATCATGTCTAATTTTGGGGGCCTTTGGTCTGAAGACGAGTCAAGAGTTTCTTAGAGCTCTCTGGAGGAGTTGGTAAAGGAGACAGCTTATATTTCTAATAGAAACAAAAGACCTCCAATTAAAAAGCCCCAAAATAAATGCAACCAGTGGAAATGTAAAGCAGAAATTGTTCCAGGACCAAAGTTATGGTAGCAGAGACTGAATAGTGGAACTTGAGTTGTGTTCTAGAATTTGGACTTAAATAAACAAAGAATTAAATGAGACTTCCCTATGGGGGGGAAAAACGGCAAACAGAATTTTAGAAAATAATTTAAAAATCAGACCATGGAAAGCTAATATTTTGCTTATGTTTATAGGAAGCTTGGGTAATTCCTGAATTCTTAAAGCATATCCATGTTGCCAAGACTCTTGACTACAATTTTGGCCATTTAGGATCCAAGGAAAAAGTCCAGAAGGAAATACTAGTCATGCAATCTTATATAGTCTTAATTTTATATAAGTCTTGACTCCAGTCCTTATCAGGGAAGCAGATTATGACCAATCCAAAGTCTGTCTCACAGAGGAAAGTAATTTGGATGATTGTTATCTATTTTTATAGATGTTATTATACCTTCTTCTAACACATCATCCCAATATACCCCTGCACAACTCCTACCACATACTGACCAGTCAAAAAATACTGGTAAGAGAGTTTGTATTTTGGAGTCTTTGTTTTGTTTTCATCCGGTTATACTATTCTTGAAATTGCTCCAGATACTCAAGGGTCCTGATGCCCTTCCTGCTGTGTTACCTATCAAAGATTTCATATTATGTAAGCGTTTTTCCAATAATCAATGATCCAAGAGCTCCACTGAAGAAGTTTTTAACCAAATTAAAGAAGTGAAGTACATTAAAAAAATTAAAAAAAAAAGAAATACAGTTTGATTCATCAAGCAAAGCAAAAGACCAAAGGAAAACTACTAAAAAAAAAAAAGAAACAAGCAAAACAAATACAACAAAAACTGTCTGATTACTAAACTGGGTTAGATAAGTTATCATTGCTTCTGTTTTTAAGGTTCCAAACGAAAGAAATCCATTTGTATGTAGTCAAAAATGTCACCCCCAGGTGAAAATTTCACTGCGACTGAGAGTGAAGCCATTTGCTAATATAGTCATTCTGTATAAAACTAGCCTGTGTACTGGATTTTCTCTGACTTGAGTATTTTCAAGTTTATTTTATAATTCTCATATTTTTTTTCTTGCTCTACCCTGTATGAGAGAACAGGCAAGAAGTAACATTTTCCTGACAGTGGTACTCTAAATGAAAACATGCACCTTCAGAGCAGGTCAATAAGTAACATCAAGTAATGAGCATAGTCATTCTAGAACCCTGGGTTTATATCACTAAAATTTAGAGTAATTTCAGATCATATTAGCAAAGAAAGTTCGCAGATGATATTTTGCTATTTAAAGCATAATTTGAATTCAGGTATATGTTAATTACTAGCAGAAAAAGGGATGATTAAATTTGTGTAAATCATGAAAATGAATGCATGTGCTGATAATATTTTATGATCGAACATAAAGCACTTTCCCGCCTGAATTTTAAGATTTAGAAAGCAGTCCATTCCTAAAAAATGTTTTTATAAAATTTTATGATTATCAATTTTTTTCTTTGGAAACAAAGGAAGAGTTCAATTAACCCTCTTCTTTGTAGAAATGTACTACATTTATGATTTCTAAGGCATCAACAGAAGAATAAAGTTAAATAGCAAGAATAATACTAGCAGTGCTAAGAGAGCATTTTATGAAGTCAGGCAAAGCAAAGACAATGTCTGATTGCGAGCACCCCAAAGACAAAAGTAATGAAAAGGAGAATGAATAATCTTGGCTAAAAGCTTTTTCTTCCCCGCCTCCCCCTTTGTAGAGTACTCATGTTTTAGGTCATCCTTTCATCCAACAGTGCTGATTCATCAGCTTTGAAGAAAATGTCATGTTCTTTGTGGGAGCTTAGTAAACAATCAAGAGAGCTGATAAGAATTTACAAAGCAGAAAAACGGTATCATCCACCTATTTGTTACATGCTATAGACATTGTACTGGCTCTGTATAGTTCCTTTTTAAGTTAGAAAAATGAAAAGAGAAACTAACGTACCAACAGTGGTCTATCCAGATTGTCAAAGAACCATTTTTAGCATCTTTCTAAATAATAAAGATATTGGTAACAGGTACAGAAGTTGCAATGACTGGATCTGGGGATTTTACGTATTCATAACTATACATTTTTGTAATTCAATAGATAAGTATTTAGAAAACTCACTATGAGCCAAGCTGTCAAATATTGATGCCATATTTGTCAATTATTAAAGTTATCATTATGATTAGGCTGATGGTGGTGGGATAAAGGGGAGAAGTAGGGGTGGGGCATAGGTCCAATGAGAAGAAATGCAAGAAAGGAAAGTAATGTTGATTCTGTAGATACTTTCCTATATACCTCTTTTCCTTAGTCTTTAACTTTTACATTACCCTAACAATACAGGAGTGATCATCGATGTTCCCTATATTTTTATTATTTTTTTTCTTAGCAAATGAAAACTCCTTGGCTTAACGTCATGTGATTCTCATAGCAATTAAGCTACATACTTAGGATTTGAAACTATGCCTATTTTACTTCTGATTGTATAGTTTTAAAAACTTGCCTCAGGACCTAGGGGGAAACTTGGGCTACTACATTCCTCCTCAACAGTGTTATATGATTTTGCGCTATAAAACAGACAAATGGTTCCAGGAACCCATAATAACAAGTTTGAATTAATGGCCCCCTTTGCCCAATGACACAACCATTTCAAATCCCACTGTTTACTGTTATTTATTGTGTACATATAAATATGAATATGAATATGAATATTTATAATTTCCAGAAACCACTATCCCGGTTTATACATTATCACCTGAACTCTAATTTCCTTACCATCTTGGACATGTTCTAATTAGGTCTTATCTTTCATCCCCTTTGTGAGGATCAGGTTTAAAACACTGCACCCGTGGAAGCCCTGAATCAGTTAATTAGAAGTCCATAAATCTTCAGTCTTTTACTTCTGTTCACCTCTTGACCTTATCTAAAATGTAACTGTCTGTCCAGGCTAATGCTTTGCCTGTATCCCACAGATCTAGGGGGGTATACAGATTGTGTTCTACTTTCAAAAGGTTTATTTTAAACATTTTTCTTTCCAACCACCACTTCTTATTTACTGGTCCCAACTTATTTATTCTACTTGTATTCATTTTCTCCATTTATCGGTCGGTACCCTCTTACCTGCACTCCCATTTTCACTCAGTCTGTATAAATTGAGATATTATTAAAGTGACCTCATTGAAAACATTCAGAAGTCTCTTGTCCACTCAACCACTCTCATCCTTGAATGCAGGGTTTTCATCTCTGCACCTGCTATCAAACTGCTGGATGTAGCTATGGGAAAGTATCGGTTTCACTGTTAATTCACAATGGCAAGCACAAATAAATAGCACTGCCAAGGAAACCTACTATTTTTCTGTTGGTGCCTTTTCCTTTACCTTCCAAATTCTAACCATCTCCCTTTCCTACCATCATGTACTTTCAGATAATGATTTCACTTCATATTTCATTGAGAAAATAGAATCCAACACAGAAAAAGAACTATTTTTCCACCAATACATCTATAATCCAACGCAAATTTGTATCCTTCATTTGTCTTTGCTCTTGTTCCCTTACTCCTATCAGTCAACCTTTCTTTTCCTTGGTTCTGAATAATATCTATTTGATATTATTTTGCTCAAAATTTTGCTCAAAATTTTGCTCAAAATTTTAGCATACTGTATTCATCACTTTCTTCAGAATTATTGATTTACCCTGCTACACTGGATTATTACCATTAGTTAATTGGCTCCTACTAAATGAATTATAATTCCACTCTCCAACAAACTAATAAACACATTCCTTCTTGATGACATAGCTATCAGACAGGCCATTTTCAATTCCTCTTTATAGAAAAAATATCCAAAGCATCTTCTATAATTTTTGTCTGATTTTCTCACTTTCCATTTATTTGTCAACCAATTTTCATTGGACTTTGTAGCGCCACTCTCCAGACTTAAGATATTAAGATGATAAAAAACCATCATGTTCCTCGCTTATCAATATTTCTTTACCCTCATCTTACTTGAAATTTCATCAGCCTCCCCTTCTTTTTTGGATTCCTTGAAATCACATATCCCTGGATTTCCTCTCCTCTTTCTCCTTTGCTTCTTTCTAGAAACCCATCCCAGGATATACCAATTCAAAATTTTAAATTTTTTTTTTAACGTTTATTTATTTTTGAGACAGAGAGAGACAGAGCATGAACAGGGGAGGGTCAGAGAGAGAGGGAGACACAGAATCTGAAACAGGCTCCAGGCTCTGAGCGATCAGCACAGAGCCCGATGCGGGGCTCAAACTCACGGACCGCGAGATCGTGACCTGAGCCGAAGTCGGACGCCCAACCGACTGAGCCACCCAGGCGCCCCTCAAAATTTTAAATATGGGTATGTCCCAGAGGTCAAGTTAGAGTAACTTTTTTTTTCCATTTGACCTCCACCCTGAATGATTGAATCTAATAAATACCATAGCTGTAAAAAATATTTATATGCGATGATTACTCAATTTGTATGTTCAGATGGTTAATCCAATATTTTATTATACATCTTCAGTTGCATGTCTAATAGGCATCTCTAATTAGTGTGTCCTTACACACTACAACTTGTATCCCTTCCCAGGAGTCCCTTCTCAGTAATAGCATTGCAGAGTCCATAACCAAAGCATTCCGTAGTTTCCCCACTCATGTTTTCCTCATTCAACCTATCATCATGTGCTTTTGGGAATAACTCCAATATGTCAAAATAGCCAACTTTACTGCCTCAGTTTCTGGTCCCTATTCAATCACCAGTTCATGTAACATTCAGAATGACAGTTTTGGTTTTTTTAATCCAATAAAAAAATGTCTCTTGGCGTGCCTGGGTGGTTTAGTTGGTTAGCACCTGACTCTTGATTTCAGCTCAGGTCAGGATATCACAGTTCATGAGATCGAGCCCAGTGTCAGGCTCTGTGCTGACAGTGTAGAGCCTACTTGGGATTCTCTCTCTCCCTCTCTCTCTGCCCCTCCCCCATTCATATTCTCTCTCTCTCTCTCTCTCACTCTCTCTCTCTCTCAAAAATAAATAAATGAATTTTAAAAGTGTCCCTTTCCAGCTGTAAAAAAAAAAAAAATCAATGGCTTGGCATTAAAAAATAAATAAAATCCAAACTTCTTACTGTAGCCTTCAGGACTCCTAGCTGTCTCATCCTGCTCATTCTCAGCTCTCCTGTAATCATACAGGCAGACTTGCTGTTTGTTCCACTCCCTCACCTCAGCACCCTAGCACCTGCCCTTCCCATTCTTTGCCTGAATTGCTTTTTCTTAGGGACTTCACATTACTGATTCCTTTGTGTTTCTTGTTTCTCATCTGCAGAAAAGCTCTTCATTTTCACACTATGAAAATTTCCCCCGTTATTCCATCGAGTCATCTTGATTATTTCAAAATATATTATTTTCCTTTCCATTAAATTTTTTTTTTGTTTCAGGTTTTTATTTCAATTCTGGCTAGTTAACCTACAGAGTAATATTGTTTCAGGAGTAGAATTTAGTGATTCATCACTTACATATAACACCCAGTGCTCATCCCAACAAGTGCCCTCCTTAATACCCTTCACCCATCTAGCCCATCCCTCCACCCAACACCCCTACATCAACCCTCAGTTTGTCTCTATCATTAAGAGTATCTTATGGTTTGCTTCCCTCTCTTTTTTCCCCCCTTCCCCTCTATTCACCTGTTTTATTTCTTAAATTCCACATCTGAGTGGAATCATGATATTTGTCTTTCTCTATTTTGCTTAGCATAATACACTGTAGCTCCATCCACATCTTTGCAGCAAGATTTCATTCTTTTTGATGGCTGAATATGGATAATTACTCAGCCATCAAAAAGAATGAAATCTTGCCATTTGCAAATATTTGAAGACATATATATACATACATATATGTATGTATATATGTATATATACACATATATGTATGTATATATGTATATATATATGTATATATATATATACACACATATATACGTATATGTATGTATGCGTATACACACAAACACACACACACACACACACTGCTTCTGTATTCATCAGCTGATGGACATTTGAGCTCATTCCATAATTTGGCTATTGTTGATGGTGCCGCTATAAACATCAGCGTGCATGTGTCCCTTCGAATCAGTATTTTTGTATCCTTTGGGTAAATACCTAGTAGTGCAATTGCTGGGTCTAGGGTAGTTATATTTTTAACTTATTGAGGAACCTCCATACTGTTTTCCAGAGTGGCTACCAGACACATAAAAAGATATTCCACAGCACTCATCATCAGGAAATACAAATCAAGAGTCACAGTGTATACACTAAATCTATTTTGATTGAATAGGTACACAGGACACGCAATGGGGATAGAGATAGTTACATTAATGAACTTTATGTTTCTTTTTAGAATTAGTTAAATACATATCAGAAATGCTACTATGATTTTAACTCTAAATCCATCAATCTCCTTTTACTTCTTTTAGACATTCCTTTCTTGATGTCTAAACCCTTTAAATTCTGTTTTTTTTTTTAATTTTTTTTAAACAAAACCATCACTCTAGAGAATGGATGGAGGCCCTGTTAAAACAATTCTCAGGGAAAAATGGAGCTCCAGAAATGGGTAGGTATGTTACACAGTGGTCATCCTTCACTACCCACAAGTGTAAGTGCTGGTTTATTGATTATTCCAGAATCTAAACCAATTGTTAAGATGGGTGTTATATGTAAGTGATGAAACCAGCTACATTGTATATTAACTAACTTAAATTAAATTAATTGATTAAACAAACAAACAAAGATGCCCAATGGTGATCCTTGTTCAATTACTCTAAAGACCATTGTTGAGAGGGTCGCCTGGGTGACTCAGTTGGTTGAGCATCCGACTTCAGCTCAGGTCATGATCTTGCAGTTTGTGAGTTCGAGCCCCATGTCAGGCTTTGTGCTGACAGCTCGGAGCCTGGAGTCTGCTTCGGATTCTGTGTCTCTCTCTCTCTCTGCCCTCCCCCACTCACGCTCTGTCTCTCTCTCTCAAAAATAAATAAACATTTAAAAAATTTTAAAAAAAAAGACCATGTTGACAAACAATTCTTCATAGATCTCTCATATTTCTGCATGTCTTCCTAGCAAGACACTAACTGCCCTTTTGTCCAGAATCACTTTTCAAGGATGTCTGTATAACAAACAACCTTGAGGAATAGAGCCAGTGTAGCAAAGGTTGGGAATGCTTACTGTCCATGATAAAAGACTGGGGTTATCTATGCCCAGGGTTACTCTACTGTAATCAAATACATTGCTTGTTTAGTTATCTTAGGCCATACTTACATTGCCATGTGAGAATTGGGGCTTGGAAACTGATACATAGTGATATATTAAAAATATATATTTTTTAATTTAAGTATAATTGACATACAATGTCACCTGAGTTTCATGTCTACAATTCCCTATACATTATGCTGTGCTCACCACAAGTGTAAATACCATTTGTCACCATACAATGCTATCACAGTATCATTGACTATATTCCCTATACTGTGCCTTTTATTCCCATGACTTAACAATCCATAACTGGAAACCTGTCTCTCCCTCTCCCCTTCACCCATTATGCCCATACCCGTGCCCCTTCCTCTGGCAACCTTCAGTTTGTTGTCTGTATTTATAGTTCTGATTCTGCTTTTCATTTATTTATTTATTCATTTATGTTTTTTAGATCCACACATGAGTGAAGTCATATTTTATTTGTCTTTTTCAGTCTGACTTACTAAAGTGATATACTGCTATTACTCTGAGTAATCAACCCTCCTTTGTCTCTGGCCTAGATGTTGTCTGCCTTCTATAAGCATTTCTGCAATGATAGCAGGCTAAATTGTTTGCTCACGAGTAGGTTAGAAGTCCATAGTTCTTGACCGTCATTGGTATTTATCTGTCGTCTATGGGCTAATCAATGCCTTTAGTTTCCTATGTGACAGTATCTTTGTATCTCCAGTTATTAAATATTTGCTTTGCATTATGGTACTTTTTGTACTGTATAGATCCAATAATAATAATATTAAAATGAAAGTCCATAGATATATAAATATCTATCATTCTCTATTTTCAATCTTTTAATAATTAACCTTGACTTTTTAATTTTATTTACTCTAATCTTAGAAACATGTAACAATAAATATATGTGTTTTGATTCAAGTTTAGCAATTATTGTATTGAAGATGTGTTCTCACAGGAATGCTAAGACGTTTTCTATGATAAAAATCACTTTGGGGAAATCTGAGCATTTACTATACAGAGTACTCTACATTTGAGAGATTCTGTGCATTTAGAGTTCAGAAAAAACTCAGAATGAGTTAGTTTAATGAAAAATCACTCTCTGTTACATAACCAACTCACTTGGAAACATATGAGTTGAAATACACCACAAACCAAATTGTTATTACATTAAGAAATCTTCATAGCTTTATGAGGTATGGATATTCAAATAACTACATTGACTGAAACATCACTTCCTGGTTGGTTGGCTGGGTGGTTTGTATGTTTATTTATTCATTTATCTTCAAGAATTCTAACTGAATGAGATACTGAATGGCCTTGTACTTTTAAACTTCCAGATAGAAAAATAGATTCTTATTTGTCTAGAAATACATGCATATCCTTTTATGTATAACTTCCTATGTAAACTCACTAGATGTTTTGACATGCATAATTAGGTGACTAAAAATATATCCCAACAACTCATTAAATTTAAACATTTTTTAAAAAGAACTATTGTAAGAGTGTACATACACTCACAAACTGTGAGATCATGACCTGAGCTGAAATCAGGAGTTGCGTGCTTCACCAACTGAGTCACCCAGGCATCCCTAAGTTTCTTTTTTTAATGTTTATTCAGTTTTGAGAGAAAGAGAGACAGAGAGTGTGTGTGTGTGTGGGGGGGGGGGGGGTTGGTGACGTGCAGAGAGAGAGGGAGACACAGAATCTGAACCAGTCTCCAAGCTCTGAGCTGTGAGCACAAAGCCTGATGGGGCTGGAACTCATGAGCCTCGAGATTTTGACCTGAACCGAAGTCAGAAGCTTAACTGACTGAGCCACCCAGGGGCTCCCAAATCACAGTATTCTTAAGAGAGTGGTAATTGGGAAGACAAATTTGAATTTAATAAATCAAAATTTGATCAAACATATATCAAACTGTGTTAGTCCATTAGGATTGCTATAACAGAATACCATAGAGTGGATAGCTTATGAACAGCAGAAATTTATTCCTCACAGTTCTAAAGGCTGGAAGTCCAAGATCAAGGCAATAGAATGGCAAAGGCCCTCTTCCGGTTCATAGCCAGTGCCTTCTTAGTGAAGCTCTATAGGGTCTCTTTTATAAGTACACTAGTCCTAATCATGAGACTCCACCCTCATGACCTAATCATTACCTTTCAAAGGACCTACCTCCTCCTACCATAACGTTGGACTGTAGGAATTCAATATATGAGTGGGGAGATATGTGACTCATTCAGACCATAGCACAAGGCCAGCTTAGAGACTGAAGCTTGTCATTAGTAACATGCAAAATATACCAAATGCTTACTGTGTGTAAAGCATTGTGTATAATATAATGATCAAAATAGATACAAGTCCTAATTTCCTGGAGCTTGCAGTTCAGTAGACATTGACTAACTACTTATTTAAATTCAAGATTTTTCCAAATGCTATGAAGTAACCACTCCAGTGTTATAAAAGAAACAATTTAATTTCACACCCATGAAAGCCTCCTAAGGATATGCTGTACACATTGGGATGGAGTATCAGTAGAAGTAAGCACAGCAGAGTCTCTGTGAGGTGGTTATGGAGATGGGGCATGTATATAGGCAGATTCCAACACTCACACTCCTTTATCAAAGCTTCCCAAAGTGAAAGATAATTTTTGTTGCTAGCTAGCTAAAAGAGACTTCTTAATATCTGCTAATTCCTTTGTTCTGCTTTCCTGGTCACCACACTTTTAATAATGTGGTGCTTGATTTAACTTGCCTTTGCTGTGAGAGAATCAGTCACAGTTCACATGATTGTGCATTTTATAACATATTATTTGAATTATAATATGACTTTATGGTTAGTAGTCTGCAGAAAGAAAAAACACTAACCAGCATTCTTGGCACATTTGCAATTTTAGTACAAATTAGCATATTAACATTTGGGCATTTCTCAATCAGTCTATATGAACCTAGTTAATGTATGTCCAGCTCGGAGATATAGACACCTTTAAAACGTGCCCCTCAAATTAGTCTGTGTATATCTAAGTCTTTACCAGATTTTAGACAGTGATGGATTCATTAAATAGCATTTATTAATGGATGCAGGGACCAGTTTGGGTAACCAGAAATTAGCACATTCTTCTTTGTTAAATGAGAACTGTTTATCCCTTTAGAACTGATTTATAGGGGCACTTGGGTGGCTCAGTCGGTTAAGCGTCTGACTTCAGCTCAGGTCATGATCTCGCGGTCCGTGAGTTCAAGGCCCGCGTCGGGCTCTGTGCTGACCGCTCAGAGCCTGGAGCCTGTTTCCATTCTGTGTCTCCCTCTCTCTCTGACCCTCCCCCATTCATGCTTTGTCTCTCTCTGTCTCAAAAGTAAATAAACGTTAAAAAAATTTAAAAAAAGAACTGATTTATAAACAATTGGGAAACATGTTCTTATTCTTGCCTATTCAATTATTAGAAGTGACTAGGAAGATAACTTGAGTGGAAGTTATACTAGGTAATTAAAGACCATAATTGATAATCAATATTACTTGTTTCCTCTCTTCAATGGAGATAGCATGCATCTAGTTAAAGCATGATGAAAAATAAATTTAAAAATATACAAATAGACTGTAATCAGTTTTAACGTTCAGAGATGACAATTACCAAATGCAATAGATTATTAAAAATAAAATTATTTTAGAAAATCATTAATAGCAATAGAAAGTATAAAGACAAACCAAAATCATTGCAATAAATAAGTGCAAAAGAGATTATACAGATAAAAACTGATCAGGAAATGATCTAATTTCTTTGCCTACTAACTGTTAGGAAAACATTTAGACTGAATTTTCATTGCTGTTATATTAGTGTGTATGTTTGCATATATGTATTTGTGTGTTTTCTTAACTAGTATGACCTTTACCACATAGACTATATTTTCCATAATACAAGTGATTTAGCTGCATATTAACATGTCCTGTCTTACATTATTTATAGTAATGCACTCTACTTTCAAACTGACATCTCTCAATGACAAAGAACAATCAGTGAAAATGGAAGTCAGCTAAACCACAAATCAGTAACCAATGAACTTGCCTCATTTAAAATTCTTAAAGTCCCTAAGGATCTTTAGGTCATGAGGTTGGAAAGTTTTGACAAAGCTAAATGTGGTAGTTGATATTCTTCCTTCTTAGAATAAATTTGGTAAGGTTATGAATTGGGAAATTTAATTACAATTATTTAGTATTAGTATTCTCTGTGTAATAGGCAACAATTACATGAGCTTACAAATTATTTGATCTTAAATACATAAACATTTTACCTTTAATATTCTAAGAAGACTTTAAATATTGCATAAATTATGATATATGCTCTTAAATGTTAACTTGCCTTATAGATGTTAGAGAGATATATAAAGAAAAACATCCTGCAAGATAGAGTTCAAATATACAAATATAAATTCCTATAAGCTGTATGAAAAGGCTTTCCTTAAAATTTTCACATTTAATACACAGGGCTAAAATTTCCCGAATTGGTTATTTCTACCATATTATGTTTTTGGATTATATGGCTATATAGACAGATTAACAATCATCCTGGTGAATAAAAAACATTATTTCCTCAAATTTCTAGTTAGGGCTTTTCACCTACTCTTCCTTTGGCTTATATTTCTAAATTCATACTTTTAGTCTTTTATAACATAATCTCTTGGATATATCTCTTGTACTATCATTGGATATACAGAGACTCTGTTGGAGAAATTTCACTGCACTTGAAACTATTTAAAAATTATCTCTGAAAAAAAAATAAAAGTAAAATAAAAATTACCTCTGATGTGAAACCACTGTTTCAAATAGTAGCATGATTAAGACTTTCCTAAAGAGAAAGCAAACTAATAGATTTTTTTCCATGGAGACTCCACTGAGTTTACTAACCTTGATAAAGGCCAAAAAAAAAAAAAAAAAACAAACAAACAAACCCCCCAAAAAAACAAAAAAACACTTACTCTCTTTTTTCAGTCATGATTATTTTGGTTACAAGTGACAAAACAGCTCAATCTATCCTTAGCACAAAAAGCACTTAATGACTCCAAGGATCACACTATCTTCAGGCATGGTTGGCTTCAGGAATTCAGTCGGTGGGAACTCTTTATTTCTCCCTTTCTCTGCTTTGTTTGACTTCATTCTCGGAAAGATGCTGTTCAAGTAAAGCAACAAGTTGCCCCAGGCAACAGCCAATTTGTATGTTCCTTGGAGGTTGGCATGCCAGAGAGAAAAATAAAAAGCATGTGTTTTTCCAGATATCTTCAGTGAAAATCCCAACAACGATTCTTATTAGCCCAGCTTGGGCCCTAGATTGCTTTTGGACTAATTATTTGCCCATGGAAGAAAGAACCAAAAAGTCAGAAGCAGATATATACCTACCACTGGGGCTTGGAAGTTATGTTCACCCCCCAAAAAACTGCTCATTGATCAAGATAATGGTAAAATAGATCTTTAAAGACAGACATCCTGAGCAAACAGAAATGAATGTTTTTCACTCTTCCTAGGCCTGAATCCACGCATTAACTATTTTAAGCAAATTCAGATAATGCACTTTTATAATTTCATGTTAAAATGATACCTAAATAACACTTTGGAAGTTTCTTCAACATTTAGTCATTACCAGTAAAGTAAGACATATTTCTCAAAATATTCTACTTTTTTTAATGAATGAAACATGCATAATATTCTGAATGTGAGTAGCACTTTGTCCCAAGTAGATAGCAATGATTATATTTATGGATTGGGGAATAATTGTAAATTGGTGTTAAAATAATCAGTTTAAGATTATTTGTAGGACAAAAAATGAGTTTGCGGCTATCCTGATCTGTTTGTTTCTTCTTTATTCTCTTGTTATCCACCCCTCAATTCTACATTCCTACTAATTTTGCGGTATCATGACAGATATATGATGAAGTAGCTAAGAATATAAACTTTGAGATCAGGATGAATTGAGGTTTATGAGTGCAATATTGCCTTTTCCAACTAGCTGTGTTCGGCATATGTCTCAATTTCTTTTAGCAGCAGATAAGAGCAAATGGATTTAGAACTCATGGCCAATCCCTGTATCTGGTGGCCAATCCCACCATCTTGCCAATAGTATAATTTACTTTGCCCTGACACTTCACCTAAAAACCAATCCAACCCTCTGACTTTTCTGAATCTGAACTTCTGAGCAATTATAAATAAAATCACACAACTAAGCAGCTGCATGCTGATCTATACGGGTAGACTTCCATCTCTACAAAGGCCTTCAACACTTCCTAGAAATACTCTACATTTTCCAAGGCTTTTTTCTAATCCAGTCTTCAAGTTGCTTCAAACCTCTATTTCTCTTCACAAACCTCCCACATGACCACTTTCCCTCTTCTTGTTTGTTCAAGAAGTCCGCCCACTGCCAGCCTCTTAAAGCCCAGGCTTCTCTGCACCCTCACCCTCTGGTTCCTCCTTTCCAGGTTCAACTCTTCCAACTGGCTTCAGATTCCATCTCCTCCTGCTTCTCAGGACTATGCTGCTATTGATTTCCCCTCTTCTCCTATATTTTACAGTTTTCCCCCTCTGTACTAATACCTTCTGCATTATTTTCTTATTGTTGCTGTAACAAATTACTAAAAACTTAGTGGTTTTAGAAAAAGACAAATTTATTATCTCACAGTTCTGGAGCTCAGAAGTCTGAAATTGGTCTTAAGAGGACTGAAATCAAAGTGTCATCAGAGTTATGTTCCTCATAGAGGATTTGTGGGAGAATCTGTTTCCTTGCCTTTTCCAAATTCTAGAGACTTCCTGGATTTCTTTGCATGTGGCCCCCAGCAGCAATCATCTGATTCCAATCTCTGCCTTCATCCCCACATCTTCTGCTCTGGCTTTGTCACTCCTGCCTTCCTCTTATAAGAACCTTTATGATTCTGTTGAACCCACCCAGATAATCTAGGAGTATCTTTACATATCAAGATAGTAAACTTAATCACATCTGCAAAAACACTTTTGCTATGTAAGGTGATATATTCACAGTTTTCAGAATTAGGATATAAACATCTTTGGGAAACCATCATTCTGTCCACTATTCTTTCCTATCACCACTACCCAGTGCTCATTCCTATCCTTTCTTCTTACCCCTGCTTTGTAATTACCTCATTTCTGACCTCTTCGGGGTGAATCTTCTTGAATTGTCTACTCACATTTTTTTCTTCTTCATCACCCTACTTACATGCACGTTCTTGGAACCCAATTCCATCAAGGCCACTGTGAAATTTTTATCACAAAATCCTTTTCCGTTCTTACCTTACTTGACCTTTCAACAACATTTATACCATTGAAAACACATTGCTTCTTTTTTTATTTTGTTTTTTAATGTTTATTTATTTTTGAGAGACAGAGGTCAAGCAGGGGAGGGGCAGAGAGAGAAGGAGACACAGAATCCAAAGGGCTCCAGGCTCTGAGCTGCCAGCACAGAGCCCGATGCGGGGCTTAAACCCACAAACGATGAGATCATGACCTGAGCTAAAGTTGGAGGCTTAACCAACTGAGCCACCCAGGCACCCCTAGGAAAATAATTTAATTAAGATGTTTGTAAATAGCATAACATAGACACTAGTAGAATATCTTACAAATTATGAAAGGATAAAATAGAAAAGAAAGTTAATACGTATAGTCAGAGAAGAAATGAAAGAAAATTAAAAAGTCAAATACTAGAAAAAAACTGTGAGATCATGACCTGAGCCAAAGTTGGTCACTCAGCCAACTGAGCCACCCAGTCTCCTCCAACAACACATTGCTTCTTGGAAAACATTTTCATTGGCTTCTATGACACCTGCCTTTCTAGTTTTTCACCTATGTTTTTCTCTTTCTCTTTTCCTTTCTTTTCTTTTCTTTTCTTTTCTTTTCTTTTCTTTTCTTTTCTTTTCTTTTCTTTCCTTATTTCTTTCTCTCTTTTGTTTCAGGATTTTTCTACATTTTTCGTGTTAGTTTTCTCTGGGTTCTATTCACAGCCCTACCCTCTACTCACTGTACATGGTCTCTGTAAATTGTCTCAAAAATATCATCATTCAAATTCTTTTAGGAATGCCAATGCTTTCTAGTTTCTATTTTTAGTATATATCTCTTTTTTATTTCACAGCATATGTACGACTGATAACTGTAATTTCCAATTAAATGAGGATAGCACTTTATGCCCTAATACTTTTCTATTTCTTATATTTCTTATACTCAAACATATGTCTTGAAATCCAATCTTGAATTTGCCTACTTCTCCATCAGTCTCTTAAAATTTGTCTTCTTCATTCTAAATCCTACATCCTAAAATTTTGTAATTCACTCCATTTTTATGGCCTTTACCATAGTTTATGCCAATATTGTCGATCATCTGAATCATTTTTTAGCCATCAGGCAAGTCTCCCTTCTTCAAATATGGCTTCCCTTCCAAGCTATACTCTGATAGAAGCAAAGGGATATTTCTAAAACTAAAATGACCTTTTAGTATTCTCATACTTAAAACCTTTTATAGTCTCCTATTAATCTTAAATGGAGCCAGCTTCATGGGCATGTGACACGAGCATGCACAAGGTCCTGCTTTTAGAAGGGCCCCATACTTGATTTAATGGTCTGCTCTATGTTCTTGAAATTCTTAATCTTTGAAAAAAGAGCGCTGTACTCTCATTCTGCAAATTAGAGAGCCAGTCCTACTCATAGATAAAATTTTCATGTCTTAATATAGCTTATAAGATGTTCATAACTAGGTGACTCTCTGTCCCTTCATCTGCTCCTATTTCTCTTTTTGCCTGAAACCCCCACACCACAGCACACAGCACACACACACACACACACACACACACACACCCCTCAGGCATTTACCCTCTATCTCCAACCCTCTATTAAACTACTTTTCGATCTGTAGATCAGCTTCAAAATTACTTTCTCTGAGAAGCCTTGCCACATACCATTCCATAACTAGCCCCAATTACAGACTGTCTCTGCTTCTCTCATATGGCACTCGTCTCTCTATGGTAGCTGTTATTTGCTTCTTTTTATATCTTCCAGATGATGCTAAGGTCCGTGACACTGTTTACTTTATCCATAGTATGTTATAAAGATATTTATATGTACTTAATACTTAATTGCGAATGGGTAACAGTTTTCTTTTCTTTCTTTTTTTAATAAAAATAAACAGATAAATGCTAAAACTGTCTACTTATTATGGACCTGTACCAGCAAATGAAATATAGTTATTATACTTCCACTGATCAGATTTGCATATCTACCAAATTCAGAGAGACACCAGCATCTTGGTTTTTTACTTCTACAAGTATCATAAGAAAAGAGAATATTTTTTCAAACCAGAGCACAAGTCTTAAAATGATAGCATTTATCATTGACTACTCTCTCTCTCTCTCTCTCTCTCTCTCTCTCTCTTTTTACTTTTATGGGGATGGTTTTTTATGGTTATACAAGTATTATTATTATTATTCTGAAAAAGCAGTCTATTGCTAGCTAAACCCTATGATGAAAACCAAAAGAAGTGAAAAATTTAAGGTCAATTTTCCTGTTACTATGATTTTTAAAATAACCCTATTTGTTCCATGTAAAATAAAAGACAATGGGAGAAATGGTATTTTATAAATGCATAGAAGACAGAGATATCCCAATGTTTTTGTTTTGTTTTGTTTGTAAAAGAATGAGCACCATGGTACACAGTGCTTGAAAGGCATTGCAAAGTAAGCGTCTGCAAATGTCTGGAGTGGATGGGGGTAAGAAATACCTCTCCACCACACAGTTTTATCCTAATGCCTATCTTCATCGAGCTCCTCAGAGGTGTTAGGCAGTAAGATAAACCTGAATTGGCTACAGCTTTGCCAAATTATCTAGACTTTATTATCATCACTCACTGAATGATGATCATCATTCTCATGAGCTAATATTTACTAAAGAATCCACAAAGCTCAAATTGCTAAAGGAATTGCAATCGATAAGAATCAATACAGTATCTTAACTTGATTAATTTACAACTTTTAAATTTTATTTTATTTTTTTAATTTTTTTTTAACGTTTATTTATTTTGGGGACAGAGAGAGACAGAGCATGAATGGGGGAGGGGCAGAGAGAGAGGGAGACACAGAATCGGAAGCAGGCTCCAGGCTCTGAGCCATCAGCCCAGAGCCTGACGCGGGGCTCGAACTCACGGACCGCGAGATCGTGACCTGAGCTTAAGTCGGACGCTTAACCGACGGAGCCACCCAGGCGCCCCTTAAATTTTATTTTAAACTGTGTCAAAGAAGGGTTCAGGACCCTCTTCCTTGGTATGCAAACGAAAATGTGATTTTACTTCCTTAAGACTCGTCATTTATGCTTCTGCAAAGTGATTTAGCCATATGTCCATGTAGTTCCATTAACCTCAGAGCATTTCTCATATAGTTAAAGAAGTGAGCAGGAAGATTAAGTTAGGTAGAAACTTGCAGACACTATAAGCTTTTGTGAAACCAATGCAAAACAATAAAACATAGGATGAATTGCAAAATAATGCAGTGAGAAATCCAAGAAAAATCATGTGATCGTATGTACGACTAGCACCCAGGAAGGAAGGATCTGTATGCCGGGCACAGATATGGCACCAGCACAAAAGACAGGTGTTCTCATTCGCACTATTCTATAACCTTATTTGGGTACACCTTGGGGGCAGGGATGGGGGTGGGAGAGGGATTGCCAGTCAGATCCGGGCAGTGTTCATTAGAGAAGCAGTGACAAGTGATAACAGAAACTCGTTTTTCCCTTCCAAGAACTATCTGCTAAAGGAGAGTTGTCAGTCAGCCTTTGGGAATCTTTGCCTGTGTGCAGATGCTACTGTTCTCTCAGTGCATAATCAGGTCTGTCATTAACACCTCCACAGTTTCCTATATTAAGCAGAGAAGAGAGTGTTTCCCTCTTAAGGGGCATCTAAGTGTCTTGCTAGGCCATAGTCAAAAATAAAATGGTAATTCTTTCCGGGATCTCATTTATGCTTTTCTCGTGTGAAAATTTAGGTTCCTCCTCAATATTTTGGCAAGTGTTTCAAATTGTCTAAACATATACCTGCCTAAGAAAATGGTAGGCTAATTAGCTAGGCAATGGACGTTTCCTCACCCTGTGCTCACTTTCACGACTTATTTTTAATGCTGTTCTACCCTTGGCTATGAGAGCTCACTATTTGCTGAATGTTTTCCCTCAAAGTTTAAAAAGGAAAGAAAAAAAAAATAACCTCAAAGTCCTATTGATTCTTCAAGCATGTTCTAGTTTTGCAAGTTAGAGATGGAATGGCTAATTAATTTAAGGTTGAAGGTTGATTTCCTGTTCTCCTCAAAAGCAAGGATAATAGGTTATACTTATTTTGTAATAAATAACTTAGAAATTATTAGACATAGGGATGCCTGGGTGACTCAGTCCCTTAAGCATCAGACTCTTGATATCAGCTCGGGTCATGATTTCAAAGTTGGTGAAATCAAGCCCCGTGTTGGACTCTGCACTGAGCGTGGAGCCTGCTTAATTAAGATTCCCTCTCTCCCTTTTTCTCAGCCCCTTCCCTGCTCTCTCACGTGCATATGTGCATGTGCTCTGTTTCTCTCTCTCTCTCTCTCTCTCTCTCAAAATAAGTAAATAAACTTAAGAAAAAAAGAAATTGTTAGACATAGAATACGTACTCGGGATATACCTTTAGAATCTAAAAGCTGCAAAGCCAGGGCTGATATGGGTAAATATGATGCGGTTTTTATCGCCTTGATGACAAAGCGATAGTCACAAACGCCTGGTTCTTCCACTGGGCACAGTTGGACTATACTCTTAATACTCCGGTTTGAGTCAGGTGTGTTCAGGTGACTGGCCTCAGCTTATGAAATATGTGCAGAGGTAATCTGTTGTCTTTTGAGTGGAAGCCTAAAGAGCCAGGATTGCATGCTGTATTGCATTTCCTTCCCTATTAATTGTCATATCTCAATCCTGAAAGAATGAGATAGGACTCTGCCAGCCTTCAGGGCTTACAATTAACAGAACCTCCTGCCAGCCTATATCAAACATATGACATAGATGAAAAATAAACATTTGATGTTTGTAGCCATTAAATTTGGGGATTATTTGTCACTTCAGTATAACAGCCATCCCAACTTAGGTGAAGTGAGATCAAAATTGATCTAAAAGAAGGAAAAGGAGTTAATTAGAAGAATGGAAGGGGAAGAGTGTTCTAAACATAGAGGGGTATCATAGGTAAAGGGACAAACAGATTTCAAAGTCCATTACTGGGGGAGAAAACACAAAATTAATCACTTGTGTTTGAGCAAATCAGCAGAGAAATCTCTAAGGGTGGGTTTTTAACCACACATTGGAGGCATTGAACAGCACTGGTGAAGTTTTCAGTGGAATATGGTATGATAAGACACATCAAGCATATATTGGAAAGAATCAAATTCTATTTTCCTAGAAAGCATATGCTTCCTGGAAATCTTCTCTCTGTTACCCTCCCTACTCCTTTCTGTTGCTTCTGACAATTACAATCTGTGAGGACTCCTCAAACTCAGCTTTTGACCTCTCAGAAAATCTGTAGACTTTTTTGGGTACCTTTTATAGCCTACATGTATTTAAAAAGGTGAACAGGAAAATTAAGCCATAAAATGATGTGAAAAGTTTTAACAAAATTTAGGATCTTTTCCCAATTACAAAGCAACACAAATAAGGTTGAAACTTCATGGAATAAAAGTTGTAACACACTGTATTTCTTTAATATTAACTGAAATGCTTTTGAAATATTATATTTGAATTGTAAATATCACGTGGTGCTTTTTATTTTCAAGCTGAACTTTTGTTTAAAATGTAAAAGAAATGGTTCTTGAAAATACTGATGAATCGGGCAAAAGGATGTAGTGTTCTCCTCTTGCTGGTCAGTCACCCATCCATGGACAGGATGATAGTACTTATGTGCTCATAGAATTTTACAGTAGTTAGATCACGTAGATCAGTGCATGTAGTTAGATCAGTGCATGATCTTAGTTCTGGGTTTACACCTTTAGTGAGCATGAACAAGGGTTCTGTTCCTTGGCCAGAGCCTGTCTCTCGGGCCTAAAGTTCTTTGCATGGTATCCTTTACAATAGGTCTCATCTTCTTTCTTAGAGTTGCTGATTCAAGACCCTTCCCACACTTGGCACATAGGAAACAGTTTCTGTGCTAGGGTTTTCCAGTTCCAGTTATCTTCTCAGCAGTATATACAGAATCCCCACATCTGGAACACTTCTCGGTACCTCTGTATTTCTGAGCAAATTTAGAAGCGTCAGACATTTCTGGGGTACCTGGGTGGCTCAGTAGGCTGAGCATCTGATTCAGCTGGGGTCATGATCTCACACTTCGTGAGTTCGAGCCCCACATCGGGCTCTGTGCTGACAGCTCAAGACCCTGGAGCCTGCTTCGGATTCTGTGCCTCCCTCTCTCTGTCCCTCTCTCACTCTCTCTCTCAAAAATAAATAAATATTTTAAAAAAATAAAATAAAAAGTTGTCAGACATTTCTAAATTGGCTGTGGTCATGTGAGGTTGAACATACTTGGTTTTGATGCCCACCAGCCTCTCCCCACTATCCATGTTGAGTGTACCAGTGCCCCTGCTGTAACCATAGCCTTTCGGCCCATCCTTTCCATAGCAAGATTTGCAAGTAGATCTTTGCATCATGCATCACTGCTCCTGTGCCATCTAATTTTTTCCTGCAACCCATGTACAGAAGGCAGCAGCTGTGGAAGCTTCTCCCATCACCCTGTACCTTTTCTACAGAGTCCCACATTTGGTTCTAGCTCCCTAGACAAGCATTTGAGTTGGAGGTAGGACCACACACCACAGAGGGTAGCTAGGGAGGCAGGGGAGAAGGAGCATTTGTGGAGTCAGGGAACCCAGGGAAGTCTTTACAAGTTTGGATCTCTACACAGCTATTTCACCGAGACTTTATATTTTTACTTTTTCCTAATATTTCTGTATTATCTCAATACTGATTAATTTCTATATTCAATTGTTGGATATTGGTGCTTTAAAAAGCACCAGTTATTTTGGGGGCACCTGGGTACCTCAGTTGGTTAAGCATCAGATGGTTGATTTCAGATGAGGTCATGATCTCACGGTGTGTGAGTCGAGCCCTGCATCAGGCTCACAGTAAGAGCTGCTGGCTTGGAATTCTTTCTCTTTCCCTCACTCTCTGCCTCTCCCTCATTGTGCTCACTCTAAATAAATAAATAAATAAATAAATAAATAAATAAATAAAATAAAATAAAGTTTTAAAAAAATAAAAATAAAAAATAAGAATAAAAACCACTAGTTACTTTTAAATTCTCTGTTGTTATTTGAAATTCTTCTTCTTCCTTAAGAACCATTATTTATTTGTTAATACTATGCATGTTCAATTATTTTTCTCTAGATTCTTAAAAAATAATAACTTTATTGGGAAAAAACAATTTAAACAAAATGTGCAAACTAATTCGGTTACAAATCTTCAAAATAACAGTCAAATTTCATTGACTGGTTGTTGTATGGTTAGTATGGAAATAAATGGGCTATAAATAATCAGGCTGTGGAGTATAAATCTAAACTTGTCAAGCTTAGCTAGTTAGAAACAGCTTTTTTTTTTTTTTTTGTATTTCCATTAGTTATGAAAGATACACAGAATTGCTTCCATGTCACTTTTAAGTAGCTGAACATTTCTATATATGCATATTGCCTGGGGATATTGGAAATAGAAATTCCCCCAAATTAAGTACCAGATTGTTGAGAAGCATAAACACAAGGGGTAAAATTTTACCTTTAGCTATGTTAATGCAAATCTAGACACAGTCATGAATATATTATTTTTATTCTTCTGGATCTGAGATTGCTGTATCAGAAATGGTATTTTAGCCCATTTATCCTGTGGATATAACATATTACATATGTACCAGAGAGCACATCTTTTTTTTGTTGTTGTTGTTCCTTTTTTTTCTGGTAATACAGATAGAGCCGGTAGCTCATTTGCTTATAGAATCTGTGAACTCTCTTCAATTCTGAAATGCCTATGCTACCAACAGATTATCATTCCATTGTAAACCAGGGCAGTGCCTAAAGCTATCTGACCCTGGCAGGCTCCCTCTCCAGGGTTACCAGATCATATAAGTTGATTGAATTGATCAGTGAGATCAGTGAACCACTGGCTAATTCCATGAAGCAACCCTACCTCTTATGAAACTGATGAGTTGTTTTTCAGTCTTTATCAAATTGAAGAGTCTTGTTAAATTTGACAGAGTTCAAATTTATCAGACTTTGTTCAGGATACTTTATAGATGGTCATATTCCCATAAATATATCTTGAAATGTGTAGTATACTGTGTGTGTGTGTGTGTGTGTGTGTGTGTGTGACAGAGAGAAAGAGGGAGAGGGAGAGAGGGAGAGAGAGAGACTGTGTAGAGGAAATGGGAGTTTGTAATTCTTAGATATCATGTAAGAAAATGGAAACACACCAAGATAATTTGAAACTACATTTCCATTAATATTTTAGCTTTTATTAATATTGCTGACATACATATCAGAAGTATTATTTTTTCCTGTCATTTATTTTACTCGTTTTCGTGAACTCCACAGCATAATTACAGATGGGCTTGCTGGGATGGTGAGATGCCCATCCCATATACACACTGGACAATCTATAAATTACAGTGTAAAACTTGTCTAGGAGCTGGTCTTTAAGAGAGATCATGAATCATAATAATCAAAGTGCTGGGTCCCAAAATATACAGGTAGCTAGTATTTAGTGAGTAGTTGCATAGGCCAGGCACAATCCAAGGGTTTTACCTGAGTTATTTCACTTAATCCTCTCAACAGCCCTGTGAGATATGCATTGGGCAGACTAACAACATTACCTAGGCTTATCACATGGCTACACTTGAAATATCAAATAATGGAGTGTTTAAAGAATCAGAGCTAATAGGTCGATTCATTTCTTTACATAGGTGCTCTTATTCTTTTCAGATATAATTTAGCCCAATCGTATTAAATATCACACACTGTGTGTAGAGTTGGGTAATGATCTCCATCGAATAATGAGTGCAGAAGGTACACTTCACTTTGGGCTCCTTCTGTTCCAGCTGTTGCTACTTATCTTAATTTTCTTAATTGGGTTACGATTAGGCTGTGAATGAGATGTTAGCATGGGAATTGGAGCTCTCCAACAAAAGGGTTTACTTCTTTATTGTTTTGTGGTTCTTAACTTCCAGAGGCCTATTTCTTGCTACATGTTAATTAAAAAAAATGTTACAAAGTGTTTAAGACAAGCTTATGGCATGTAAAGGATCGCCCATTTACATCTTCACAGATCTAACAACTTGCCTGCAAGAAAACCATGGTTTTGGGTAAAATTCTTCAATTTCTTTAGGGTATAAGATAATGTTTATTTAAAGATGATTGTAATCGCTCATTTGTTTCTGATATTGTCTCCAGGCCTGACTTCACTTACTAATATGAAAGCTATCAGGTGGACAAGGTTAGAACTGGAATGGTAAAGGTGAAGTCTAAGTTCTTGCTACTCGAGGTACGATCCTTGCCTCAACAGCATCAGCAGCACCTGAAAAATTGTTGGAGATGCAGAATCTTAGACCCCATTTAGCTTCCATGCTATTGAAACAGAATCTGCATTTTAACAAGATCCCCATGTAATTTATATGCACATTAAAGTTGAAAAACCTTGTTACAGTCTAATTATAGCAACAAATGAGAGGCAACTCCAAATTTAAAAAAAAATTAACTGTCTCATCCTGCATTCTGATCATATATTAAGAACATATGAAACCTCAACTAGGTAAAGTAGTCTTATGACAATTAGATTTAAATTTTTAATAACACCACTGCTTTAGATTAAAAAACATAGGCTGAAAGATTTTAAAAGCATTAGGTAAGAAAAGTATAGAGCCAAAGTTGAGTTCGAAAGCTCTATTATGTTGGTTTTTTAGGCTGATGTTCTCTAAGGAAGCTAGACAATCCAATTTTCTTATCCTCTGTGGGTCAGTGGGCTGTATGTTTGCAGACTGATGTAATGCTCAAGAGCCTATGGAAAGTATTTCATTCCATCCATAATTTCCCCCACTGTTTTCTTATTCATTTTAACAACTGTAGGCCTTTTATTTATCATGTAACTTCACTTTACCCAATTAAGTGTACTTTCCCCTTAAAAAATTAATCAGTAATATATTTTCAAAAATTCTCTTCCAAAGGAGCAGATTTTTGAGGAATCCCGTTTAACTATTTGAGTTGCCAACCCTTGATGTCAAAGGGTCTTGGCTGAAGTTTTTGCAGTTATCCTATGAGAAGCAGAACACGCCTATGTGGCTTTACATCCTGTCGTGGTCACTGTTCTCTTTCTTCACCTGTGTCTTTGCTGTCCTGAGACTTAAGAATGTCATCCATAAATTTTATCTGTGCTTTAATTATTGGACTTCCCAGTTCCTGGCTGAAGAGGGGTTTTAGAATTTCTGTAACTGGTTTGATGGCTAGGACTGGAACTGTTTGGAACAAATCATTGGAGGGACAATTTACCCAGGCTTCGTGATTATTTTTGCTGCAATTTACCAGGCACTTCATTTTATCCACATTATAATTGGCATTCGGAATGTGAGTATGTCCCTGGCCTATCTTTTCCTTCACTGTCATCATCAAGTATTAGCACTCCAAAGAGCTCAAGGATGCAGGGGCTGGGCTTCTTGCTGTTTCCATAACAACTGTAGTACCTAAATATATCTCCTGAGCTATAGCTCTATTCTGAGATAACAATAGGATTGCCATCTTTTGCATTCTGTTCACCTGCTCCATATTGATTAAGGCAGCAAACACTGGTTCCATATATTGCCGGCCAAATATGTCATTCCTTTTTTCTTTTTTTTTTTAATGTTTATTTATTTTTGAGAGAGACAGACAGACAGAGAGACAGAGAGATAGAGAGACAGAGAGACAGAGAGACAGAGTTCGAGAGAGGAAGGGCCAGAGAGAGAGGGAGACACAGAATCTGAAGCAGGCTCCAGGCTCCGAGCTGTCAGCATAGAGCCCGATGCGGGACTGGAACTCACGAACCGCGAGATCATGACCTGAGCCGAAGTTGGACGCTTAACCAACTGAGCCGAAGTCGGATGCTTAACCAACTGAGCCACCCAGGCGCCCCTGTCGTGCCTTATTTCTATTTGGTATCTTCACTGGAAGAAGTTTGTATACTCCTGATCAACTAAATCCTTTTCCATATACTCCTGTAGGTGATCGCTGGACATTTCTCCCAGTAGATCTCTGTGACTTCTGTACTGTTTACTTCCTGAGCACCACTTTGGTTTTATAAGGATGTACTTTGACTGTTTATATCTCAACCTATCATCAGAGAATATGGCAACATTTGTATCTTTGTTCTTTGCTAGATCTGTGCCTTTGTGGATTACCTGTGTAGCAAGTTGAATTTCCAGAAACTTCAAGCTCTTTTTTATAGTGTTCCCTCCCTGATGCTTTGTCTTTTCACCGTGGGAACTCTTTTCATGCTGATGCTAGATGGGGTATTTTCTGCACACTGCTGGATCTTTTGTGTGCTGGTAACCATATTCACATTCTCCATGCTGGCATCAGCCAACAATTTGGCTCATACTATCCTCATACTATCATACAACATCCTCATGCTATTTTCTGTTACTTCCAATAATAAACCCTAAATAATACAGGTACACAAATGTCTTCTTTGTCCCTGTGATGCTTCTTAGAAGGTTGGAGGAGGGTCGGTATTCTCCAAACTGACAAGGTTCTTTGAAACCAAAGTACAACGCAAGCCACAACATACTGTTTACACAGAGTTTTATTCGAGGTAACTTACAGACAGAGGGGAAGCAGGGCTGACAATCCAGGTGGTACGTGGCCATTCTCTGCCCCATTCTCTGAAGCTATTCTCCACCAGGTCTGGACCTTAATTCCCAGCTTCTATAGAGAGATGGACATGATGGTGAGGTCACAGGGTAGTTAGCTACAGCGGGGCCATCTGTGTGCCAGTCATCTCTCCTAGTTCTCTAAAGTTGAGACTTCTATGTTTTCACTTTAGGAAAAATCAGAACAAGCTTTTCTTCATTCTGGTCAGGGCTTGAATTAACCTCAAGGGAGCCTAGAACTCGTAGCTCCGAGGGAGGTCATTGGGCATCAGCAAGATGGAGGGCCAAAGATGGACTCAGTGTTGTCCACACTCCTACAGATGCTTGACTTCCTCAAAAGAATTTTGGAAAATGTGGCAAAAAATTTAAGATTAAATTTAAGGGGTGTCTGGGTGGCTCAGTCAGTTGAGAGTCCAGCTTTCGCTCAGGTCATGATCTCACAGTTTGTGAGTTTGAGCCCCATGTCGGGATTCTCTTGGGATTCTCTCTCTGCCCCTCCCCGACTTGCGCATGTAGTCTCTCTCTTTCTCTCTCTCTCTCTCTCTCTCAAAATAATAAATTTAACTAAAAGAGTAAATTTGAGCATAGGTGGTGTGCAAATATGTTTGGCATATTCTGTTTACTGTTTTGAAGGTTTACGTTGCTTCACAATAGCAGTTCTAAATTTAATTGTGTTATATTAAAACAATTTTAAATATTTAAAATGAAGAAAACTGCAAATCTTCCATGAACCACTTTGTCAAGCTTTTATTGGTTGTTATACTATTGCTGACTCGGGCAGAGCAGTGATGCCAGGGAAATTTAAGCTTTAAACTAAACAAAGCTGTCTTGTGGTTCCTTCTGTCCGAATCCTCTTCTCTCCCCCAAACACAAATCTTGGTGCCCACTGTCCAGATGTTTGGCTAATTTTAACCTCAAAAGAGCCTTTCCTGCTCAATAACTAATAATCTCTCATCTCAGTCCTTCCTATTCATCTTCTCAACTTTATTTTTCTCTACAATAGGTGACATATTTTGTACTTTTACATGTATTGTTTAAGTGAATGTCTCCCACCACTAGAATATAAGCTCCATGAGGACACTGTATATCCACTACCTCGGGGAGGGCCCGCCACGTGGTAAGCAGCAAAAATAAATATTTGCTGAAGGCGCAAATGAACAAGCAAGTAAGAAACTTAATGTCTGATCATATGCCCTTACCCCCTTAGGATGTCTTAGTGTGGGAGTTGGATTCTTATTTATTGAAAATCTCACTGAATCCTTGAAGTTTCTCTTTCTTTGGCATCTTTGCTTCTCATGTTCTGCTACCTCCTGACATCAGGATCCAGGCAGATAAACCCATTTGAACCATTTGATGGTTCAAGTGCATGAGAGCATCTATTAAGACTTACTCAACAGGAATAGAAAATGTGACTTACCAGAGTTATCCAAGATAATTGAACCCTGAATACAGCAGACAGTGGAGAAGATCTTATTTTTAGGATTCTTTACTCCTCTTAGCCACTCTGCTGTGAGTTAACTGAAAGAGATTGGGATTGTTTCCTCAAGATCTACAATACCCAGAAGAAGGGTAAATAAATGTTATGTTCTTTACCCTCCTCCGTATTGAGAACTAATAACAGGAAGTGGGAAATAAAAGAAATGATAAGCTCTCAAAACACTTACAGGGAAAGTAGTAAACTGGACTTCAGAAAGCCCAGAGAAAGAGGAATAGCATTGTAACAAGTACCTACTTGAAAGGTCAGCTTTCTGATTTCTTTACATACTTTGAATGTAGCTTTCAGACAGGAGTTTAAGGAAGATGTCGATACCAAATGAGTGATAAGCAAGCTATTTCTGTTCTATAATGAGGTGCTTTCAATTAAGAGTGATAACTCACATCAGTTATTCCAATTTGTGTGAAAATGACTTCATACGAGATGCATATCAGGCTGAGCCATCTCCCAGAGCAAAGGTATATGGTTGCCCCCCAGCAGGACCATCATGTGATGATGCATATGTCTCAAGATGATAAAGAAGATATTTTAATTCAACTAAGAAACAAAAGTGAAAGACAATATTTTATATTTAGAATTAACGTCTTTCCTAGTCTTAGAGTAACCATACATTTTCTTTTCAGTTTTTTTCTCAAGGAATTCTGTAGACTCTGACCCAGAAAACTGGCCACAGTAAGTGCATTTCTTTGTCTGTGAAGTTGATATCAAGAACACATAAGACTCCAGTTTTTGAAAACAGGAGATGAATTATTTTATGTTGGAAGCACATGGTGTTCTTTGGTAATGAAAAATGAAGAAGTAAGAAGCCATTGACAGGGACTGGAAGGATATTTTTTCTACTAAGTTGAAATAATTGCCATAGGGATTATTCATTTACAATTAGCAAATATTTTGTTTCCTTTATACCATGATTTTGCCTATGATATTTTTCTCTTTGATAAGATTTAGAATCCAATTAGGGAGTGGCTAGGTGGCTCAGTCAGTTTAGCATCCAAGTCTTGATTTCAGCTCAGGTCATGATCTCATAGCCCCAAGTCAGGCTCTGTGCTGACAGCATGGATCCTGCTTGGGAATCTCTCTCTCCCTCTCTCTCTCTACCCCTCCCCTGCTTGTGCAGGGGTGGGCTCTCTCTTGCTCTCAAAATAAATAAACTGAAAAAAATACATGATGTTTAAAAAAGAGAATCCAATTAGGCTAATGAGATCTAAAATTTATAAACCGCCCTCCCCTGACACACACACACACACACACACACACACACACACACACACACACAAGAATTGTCTATTTAGTAAGTACATGTATAAACACTATATCCTGTTAAACTGGAAGATCTACACAGGAGAGTACTATTGTAAACTGAGATTTCCACTCTTGTTTGAGCCTCAGTGAAAGTTATCCTGGTGTTTTTCTGATAACTCATATTTCTACCTTTAGTAAATCGTTTCTGAAATTTATGAGATTGTGTCTCATTTTGACATGGATGTATTTGGGGAGATTGCCAAAGACAAAAATCTTTTACCATGTGTTTACAATCTTGCATAGGTTAGATTTTTCTTCCTCTTTTCCTTTCCCTGTCTCCCTCCATCTCCACCTCTCTCCCCCTCTCTCTTCTTTCCTCTCCTTTTCCTTCTTGCTTTTTTTTTGCTTCTTTGTTAATGTCTGAAATCACTGTGTGATCACTCAGTGCTCCCAGAGAGAATTGAAAAAGCACAAAGTCCCTCACTCTTTGCAAATATTTTTCACTCTAGCCTTAAGAATACTAAATGTACAGGCTGTTTAATTCTAACTGAATGTAAATATCAAACTTCTGTTCTATGAGGTTGTTTGTTCCACTAGAAGATTCAGGGCTAAGTGTCAATGAATGGATACCAATTCTAACTCTTTTAAAAAAATTTTTTTTTAATTTTATTTTGTATTTTTTTTAAATTTCTATCCAACTTAGCATAGTGCAACAGTGATTTCAGGAATAGATTCCTTAGTGCCCCTTACCCATTTAGCCCATCCTCCCTCCCACAACCCTTCCAGTAACCCTCAGTTTGTTCTCCATATTTATGGGTCTCTTCTGTTTTGTCCCCCTCCCTGTTTTTATATTATTTTTGTTTCCCTTCCATTATGTTCGTCTGTTTTGTCTCTTAAAGTCCTCATATGAGTGAAGTCATATGATTTTTGTCTTTCTCTGACTAATTTCACTTAGCATAATACCCTCCAGTTCCATCCACATAGTTGCAAATAGGAAGATTTCATTCTTTTTCATTGCCAAGTAATACTTCATTTTGTGTGTCTGTGTGTGTGTGTGTGTGTGTGTATACCACATCTTCTTTATCCATTCATACATCAGTGGACATTTGGGCTCTTTCCATACTTTGGCTATTGTTGATAGTGATGCTATAAACATGGGGGTGCACGTGTCCCTTCGAAACAGCACACCTGTATCCTATGGATAAATGCCCAGTAGTGCAATTGCTGGGTCATGGGGTAGTTCTATTTTTAGTTTTTTGAGGAATCTCCATACTGTTTTCCAGAGTGGCTGCACCAGCTTGCATTACCACCAACAATGCAAAAGAGATCCTCTTTCTCCACATCCTTGCCAACATCTGTTGTTGCCTGAGTTGTTAATGTTAGCCATTCTGACAGGTGTAAGATGGTATCTCATTGTGGTTTTGATTTGTATTTCCCTGATGATGAGTGATGTGGAGCATTTTTTCATGTGTCAGATGGCCATCTGGATGTCTTCTTGGAGAAGTGTCTATTCATGTCTTTTGCCCATTTCTTCACCGGATTATTTGTTTTTTGGGTGTTGAGTTTGATAAGTTCTTTATAGATTTTGATACTAACCCTTTATCTGACATGTCATTTGCAAATATTTTCTCCCATTCTGCCAGTTGCCTTTTGGTTTTGTTGATTGTTTCCTTCACTGTGCAGAAGCTTTTTATTTTGATGAGGTCCCAGTAGTTCATTTTTGCTTTTGTTTCCCTTGTCTCCGGAGACTTGTTGAGTAAGAAGTTGCTGTGGCCAAGATCAAAGAGGTTTTTCCTTGCTTTCTCCTTGAGTATTTTGATGCATCCTGTCTTACATTGAGGTCTTTCATCCATTTTGAGTTTATTTTTGTGTATGGTGTAATAAAGTGGTCCAGGTTCATTCTTCTGCATGTCCCTATCCAGTTTTCTCAGCACCACTTGCTGAAGAGACTGTCTTTATTCCATTGGATAGTCTTTCCTTCTTTGTCAAAGATTAGTTGGCCATATGTTTGTGGGACCATTTCTGGGTTCTCTACTCTGTTCCATTGATCTGAGTGTCTGTTCTTGTGTCAGTACCATACTGTCTTGATAATTACAGCTTTGTAATATAGCTTGAAGTCTGGGATTGTGATGCCTCCTGCTTAGGTTTTCTTTTTCAAGATCGCTTTGGCTATTCAGGGTCTTTTCTAATTCCATACAAATTTTAGGATTATTTGTTCTAGCTCTGTGCAGAATGCTGGTGTTATTTTGGTAGGGATTGCATTGAATATGTAGATTGCTTAGGGTAGTATCGACATTTTAACAATATTTGTTCTTCCTATCCAGAAGCATGGAATATTTTTTCCATTTTTTTGTGTTTTCTTCAATTTCTTTCATAAGCTTTCTATAGTTTTCAGTGTATAGATTTTTCACCTCTTTGGTTAGATTTATTCCTAGGTATTTTATGGTTTTTTGTGGAACTGTAAATGGGATTGATTCCTTGATTTCTCTTTCTGTCGCTTCATTGTTGGTGTATAGCAATGCATCCGATTTCTGTGCATTGATTTATATCCTGGAACTTTGCTGAATTCATGAATAAATTCTAGCAGGTTTTTTGGTGGAATCTTTTGGGTTTTCCATATAGAGTATCATGTCATCTGCGAAGAGTGAAAGTTTGACCTCCTCCTGGCCATTTGAATGCCTTTTATTTCTTTGTGTTGTCTGATTGCAGAGGCTAAGACTTCCAATACCATGTTGAATAACAGTGGTGAGAGTGGACACTCCTGTCGCGTTCCTGACCTTAGGGGGAAGCTCTCAGTTTTTCCCCATTGAGGATGATATTAGCGTTGGGTAGTTCATATATGGCTTTTATGATCTCGAGGTATGCTCCTTCTATCCCTACTTTCTTGAGAGTTTTTATCAAGAAAGGATGCTGTATTTTGTCAAATGCTTTCTCTGCATCTACTAAGAGGATCATATGGTTCTTGTCCTGTCTTTTATTGATGTGATGAATCACGTTAAATGTTTTGTGGATATTGAACCAGACTTGCATCCCAGATATAAATCCCACTTGGTCGTGGTGAATAATTTTTTTAATGTATTGTTGGATCCAGTTGGCTAATATCTTCTTGAGGATTTTTGCATCCATGCTCAGCAGGGAAATTGTTCTGGGTGTTGAAAGTGGTTTGACAGATTAGAGAAAAAAAAGGGGGGGAAGAAAAGGAAAAAAAAGGAAATCATTTGAGAATTTGAAAAAATGAATACACTGAAGTAGACTAAAATGAGATGATGGGAGTAAAATACAATTTGAAAAAATATACACAGAAGTAAAGAATATAGTAGAAAAAAATAAAGAAATATATTTTTAATAAAAATTAAAAATTAAAATGAATTTTTTTTCTTTTTCTGTATTCAAGAAAAAGAAAAGAAACGAAAAAGAGAAAAAAGATTTAAAAAAAGAAAAAAGGAAATCTTTTGAAAATTTGAAAAGGTGAATACACTGAAGTAGACTAAAATAAAATGATGGAAGTAAAATAGAAGTTGAAAAAATTTACATAAAAGCAAAAAATATAGTAAAAAATTAAAGAAAAATATTTTTAATAGAAATTGGAAGTATTAAGAAGTTTTTCTCTTTCTGCTTTCAAGAAAAGGAAAAACAAAAAAGAGAAAAAAAGAAAAAGAAATAAAAAGGAAATCGTTTGAAAATTTGAAAAGGTCAATACACTGAAGTAGACTAAAATAAAATGATGGAAATAAAATAGAATTTGAAAAAACTTGCCCAAAAGTAAAAAATATAGTAATAAAAATTAAAGAAAAATATTTTAAATAAAAATTGAAAATAAAAATGAATTTTTTCTCTTTCTGTATTCAAGAAAGAGAAAAGTGTAAAAGAGAAAAAAAAGAAAGAAAATTGAATAGATGGACCTGCTAACAGATTGAAGTAGGACTGAATTTACTTCATTTTCCCCTAGAAGTAAGACTATATAGCATTTCATAGTCCATAGACTAAGCAGAAGGTGAGATTTGTGTTCTTGAAGAGTGAAGTTGGCCCATTTGGGTGGGGCTCAGTGTAATGGCTCAGCTCTCCACTAGATGGCACTGCTAGCCTACTGGGGTGGAGTGCTGTGGCGCTCGTAGGCGTGTATGCGCATGAGCGGGAGTGGTGAAAATGGTGTCACCCAGCTACCCAGTCTCTAATACTGGAACTCTGTTCTCCCAGATCAGCAATGGCACACCCGTCTTCTGTCTTCAGCTTTCGTCCACTCCCTGCTTTTTCACTCTCTGTGACCGGGCCCCAGGCAGTACCTCTCTGCCGAGTTTTGTCTCAGATGTGGCTGTTTTACCCAGCCCCTTACTTCTGAAGGACTGCAGCTTTGACCCGTTCTGCCCCTCTGAGGGAGGGTCTTACTGAGCAATGGCTGAATGAGCAATGGCCAAATGTTGGCTGCACCCAGGAATGCTTGCTGGACCCTGCCACTGCTGGTGCCCTGAGACTGCGGCCAGGTGCCAGTCCGCCCCAGAAAAGGTTTGTGAGATAGTGTAGCAGCAGTTTTTCAGGGATTATGGAAAATCACAACACACATCTGGCACCAGGCTTCACCCTTAATGAACTTGCCCCAGCACCAGCGAATGTGGCCACCTTCTGGGGTCTGCTGGGACCAGGTGGTTTCAACAGTCTCTACCAAATGTCCTTCCAGCAGTGGAACCGCTTTTCCCCGTGGGGCTCAAGAACCTCCTGGACCCCACTCTGCTCCTGGGGATTCGCCCTTCCCACCAGAGCACCGCCAGGTATCGAGCTGCAGAGTTGCAGCCTTTGCGTTCCCCTTGTTTACAGTCTTAATGGAATTTAAACCCTCTCCTTTCTCCTTTCTCCCTTTTTAGTTTAGTCCCTGTGGCTGTTTCCAATTTTCCACTTTCTCTCCAGCTGCTTTTGGGGAGGGGTGCTTTTCCTGTATTCTCCCCCCACCCCGGCCAGTCTCCGTCCTCTCTCTGCTTGCAAAAGCACCTCCTTTCCTGCTCTTTCTTGCTCCCCAAGTTCGCCTCTCCACGCACCTGCTGAATTCTGTGATTCAGGTTGTACAGATTGTTGTGTTAATCCTCCAGTTTTCTAGGTGTGTAGGATGGCTTAGTGTTGGTCTGCCTGTATTTCATGGATGAGAGACACACAAAAAACTTCCATGCTCTTCCGTCATCTTGGCTCCTCCCCAATTCTAACTCTTTCAACAATAAACTTGAGAGAACTGATGCCTAGAAATCTGGGGCCAACATTGGCTAATAATGAAGATGTGTTAGTTATTGATAAGATACAATTTATAGTTTGAAGCTCCCCTTTAGATGCCCTGTGCCAAATTGCCCACATTGCTTAGGGATGGATTGATGGCTTATACTTGGTCAACCTGTACAGCCTGGCTTTTACAACAAAAGGCATAAAAAAAATTCTATGGGTGACTGGGTGACTCAGTTGGTTGAACGTTCAACTTCATCTCAGGTCACGAACTCATGGTTCATGATTTCCAGCCCTGCATCGGGCTCTCTGCTGTCAGCACAGAGCCTGCTTCAGATCCTCTATCTCCCTCTCTCTCTCCATCTGTCCCCCACTGGTTCTCTCTCTCAAGATAAATAAATAAACTTAAAAAATAATTCTATAAACTTTTGACTGGACAACCTTGAAAACAAGATGCCTTACACATGTCTTGTTGATTTATAATCTAATGACAAAGAACATCTGCAATTGAGAATGAATATGGGGCTGTACCTGGAAGTATAAGACCCTCTATGATAGTATGTTCTTTATTTATCCTGATGTACTCTACTCTTCACTTTTATTAAAGCTTTTTGTCAGTACACCCTGCGAAGGCTCAGAGTCCTATTAATTATCAGGCCCTTCGGAACTGATACACTTGAACTTTTTCTGATACAGTTGAGAGGCCGATTTACATTTTTTCTTCTTCTTTGCACACACTCTGAGTAAACATATTTGCAAAATGGAAATAGGGAATAGTAATAAAGGATTTGTTCTTATCTCCAAAGCCATTTAGCATGTAAACCATTTTAGAGAAATATCAGATTATAAAATATAAGGATACATAATTTCCCAAGGAATTTTGGGGAGAAAAAAACACTAGGAAGTAGCACTTGACAGTTATTTTGACACAACACAATAGATTTTTTTGCCCATAATATATTGAGTATGTTTATGCTTAGTGTTATATTATTGTTTTTCCTGAAAATCGACAAAAATAAGGCCTTCTAAAATGAATTGACCAGTAGGTGTTCACAATTTACAGATAGTAATTTAGGTTCCCACCTTAGGGATGGTGCATTTAAGAGTCTACAAGTGCCTATTTGGCATCGCTTAACTAAAATTTTAACCAATTTAAGGAGACTACTACTTAAGGCAGTCTTAGCTTATAGTTATTTTATAATAATTCTTATTAGAGCATTTTACAATAATGTTTTATCTTATTGTTTATTTTCCATGGTGTCCAAATGAATTATTGTTAGATGTCCCTACCACATTTCTATAAAAGCTAAAATCATTAAAGGATGCATTTAAGCATTTGAAATCCTCAGTAACATTCATAAAATGAATATTAAAAGACACTCTATATTTTATTATCCTGAATAAAAGAGAATATTATGACTTTCATGCCAATTGTCAAATGTCACTTTAGTAAAAAATATGCATATATATATATATATATATATATATATATATAATACAAAATAAAATATATCATACTACACACACAAGCACACACTGTGTTAGTTTTTAATGTCATGTTTTTTCAGACTGGGCAACAAAAGGAGAGATACTAATAGATTATTGCCTACTTTAAACTTGTCCCTACATCTTTAATTTCAATCATGAATCTCTTTTTAAAAAAATGCTAACATATACATCCACATTAAAGCTGCATTGATACCATTTCTTTTAGGATACAGTGATTTCTAGCCCCCAGGGCTCAGGATGCAGAAGAGGTTTTAACACATTTCTTTCAGTTTTTACTATCTTACCCCCCGCCCACTTCATATTTTCTATTCCTAAGATTGCCTGAATAGCAATACTGGTATTTTTCTTTTGAAAGAACATTATCATATCCTATCTTCTGAGATAATTCTGCAACTTTTTCTCTTTTTTAAAGTTTGTTTATTTATTTTGAGAGACAGGGAATGTTGCATGTGAACAGGGAGGGGGCTGAGAGAGAAGGAGAGAGAGAACCCGAAGCAGGCTCTGAACTGTCAGCTTGGAGCCAGAAGCAGGGCTCGATCTCACAAACTGAGATCATCACCTGAGCTGAAATTAAGAGTAAGAAACTTAACCTACTGAGCTACCCAGGTGCCCTAATACCACAATGTTTTCAAAGTGATATTCATCTATGCTCTCTTGATCTCTCAAATTAAACAGTTTTTACCTTTTTTACCTTTAAAATCAACTATACTTTAAAAATTATCCCAAGGAAATTCAAGCACAGAAAAACTCAGCTGTGATAAATCAGTTTCTGATAATAAGCAAAGAAGTTTTACTCCTTTTATAAATGAACATTTCAGTTGTAGTTTGACTAGATTTATCAATCTAAAGAAACAAAAAATTTTCCTTTTCTCATCTTCATTAGATCATAGTTTTTATCAGGCTTGGATGTTGAATGCCAGGTGCATTCAATGAAAACAAGATTGATTTATCATATTCATTGTAAAGCAGTGATATTTGGTAAGAATACAAGGTAAATGTTTTGCCTTTAAAATAAATTAAGGAAATTGTAGTCAATATGTTCTCTAGAAACTTGGAGGAAACTTCAAGGCTATGCTGAGAAAGACCAGATATTGGACACAGTAACTGGAGGAACAAAGAATAACAGTATCCTTCTTACCTAGTTAGAAGAACAGGGAAAGATAAGCTTCAAAATAGTCTTGAAGCCCATGAAATTTTATCATGGAAACAAAGCAAAGCAACAATCAAGTATTTTTAACTTCTACTAAATGAAGTTCTAAATAAATGAACTATAAGGGCTTATGTCATAGCGTAAATATATGAGATCTCCACTATCCTGAACATGAAAAATGATTTAAATTTTAATGGTCTATTCAGTATATTGTAAAATTATAGCTGAGTGTGTATGGATTTGATGATTTTCAAAAAATCCTCCCAGCTCCACGAGTTGCTGAGTCTATCAAAGTATCGCCTTTCACTGTTTGATGTGGTTATAACCACAAAACATCTTTCCATCATGTACAATAAAACAGACTTCAAAAAACCAGAGGAAGCTAGGGATGTTTAATCTAAATTCTTTTTACGGAAATGGAGAAAAAAAAAGCCTAAGATTTTGCAGTGCTTGGGTTTTTTTTTCCTCTCTATAAAAGTAATTTCATTTTTAAAATAAAAACTGTCATTAGATAATTTTTTACATCTCAGTGGTTTTGTGTAGCTTTGAGCAATGTACAATATGTTCTCCTTTCCTTGAGGTTGTCTGATATAAGTGAATTTGTGGTGGTATAAATATATTAAGGGAAACGGATGTTTCACTGTTTAAAAATCGCTAACGTCAACACTTCCCTAAAAGGAGAGGACGAAAAAAGAAGTTTATCTTATGTGTAAATTGTCTTCTTTATGCAATCAAAGGCACCCCAAAGTAAACACCTTCATTTTCACAATAGTCCTATTTAACCAAAACATAACACAAAATAGCAGATAATTAGAAAATTTTAAGTCTTCCGTACATATGTATATATAGCAATACATAAAATATACATGCATCTATAGCAATGCATAAAATCATTACATATTTGCAAAGAAGGAGCAATCTCCTCAACGTGGGCTAATTCACTTTGAAACGCCCACAACCAAATGGTTTAAAAGTTATCAACTTTTTCATATTTATCTCCCATATACAGAGTCATGCTTCATCTTTTAAAATTAGATTATTATAAACATCCCTTTAAAAAAATGCCACCAGTCTATACAAATAATCCAAGGCTAAAAATTTATACCCGTTCTTTCAGGTATAACACTGAAACCAAAAGAGCCTTGTTTATATAAGACATCATATAAAACCTAAATTGGATGCTACAGTGCTCTCAGAATAGTAATAGCACAAATAGCAAATAATAAATATTGTAACAATAATAAGGAAGCTTTACATGGGACTTACTCTGTGCCAGGTTCTACTGATTGTAATAGCAGATGCATTTATTTGGTCTAATTTTGAGGTACAATTATTATTTCATCGCCTATAAAAATGAGAAAATGGCACCACAGATATTAAGCAATTTGTTAGGGTTACCCACCTAGAATATGGGAAAGCTAGGATCTAACACAAAGTAGGTTATTTCTAGAGACCTTCTGAACTCTTATGCTGTCCTACCTACCTGTCTACAGAATTAATGTTTTTAAAGGCATAACTAATTTCTGGTATTTTTGTAATTTATTTGACCTTGGTAATATGAGTCTTTGAATATTTTATTTCATTCTATTTATTTCCTACTGCTGCTAGGAAATTACCACAAATTTAGCAGCTTAAAAAAACCACATTATATTATTTCTGGAGCTTAGAAATCTGAGATGGCCTCACTGGGCTAAAATCAAATTATCAGGACTGCATTCCTTTCTGGAGGCTCTAGGAGAGTATCCATATCCATTGTCTTGCCTTTTCCAGCTTCTGGAGGCTGCTCTCATTCCTTGACTTTTGGCACTTTTACATCTTCAAAGTGAGGAATGACCCAGAGAGTCTGATGATATCACGTCTCAAGTTCTAACTCTTCTGTCTCCTTTTTCCCCATTGATGAACCCTTGTGATTGCCCTGGGCCCACCGAATAATCCAGGATAATCTCATTTTAAGGTCAGTTCACTAACAACCTCAGTTTCATCTGCAACCTTAATTCCCCCTTGTCATGTAATATAGTCACAGGTTCAGGGGATTATAACATATGCATCTTCCGGGACAATTATTCTGCCTAGCATACTCGTTATGTATTTATACTGGGAATTTGGTACTCAGGCTTGTGAGTGAATTGTGTGTGTGCAAAATATCATCATATATAACGGGAAGTGAATTTAATGACCCACTTAATTGACTACCTTAGATATTTTTTTTTTATTAAAATTTAGAAAAGGTTACCGGTACTAACTACTGATAAATTTGTTTTGGTTGGAAATTGCCATTTGGTCAGTGAAACTGTAGCAAGGCATGGCAGGCTTATCCACTTTCCCAGAATTTTGGGAACAACTGGTAATAACCATAATTTGAATACTTAACCTGTTTCTCTGCTGTAAAGTATAAAATCCTCAAGAATAGAATTCTGAAAGCATTTGTGAAAACTGATTGCATTTTGATGACAAGTCTGTTATTATCCTGGGTCGCTTGCTTACATTTACTTTGCTTTCTTCTTTAAAATTTTCATCATAAAAAGCAGACAGAAACTGGGGCACCTGGGTGGCTCAGTCCGTTAAGCGTCCGACTTTGGCTCAGGTCATGATCTCAGGGTTCGTGAGTTCGAGCTCCCTGTCAGGCTCTGCGCTGACATCTCAGAGCCTGTAGCCTGCTTCAGATTCTGTGTCTCCCCTCTCTCTCCCTGCCCTCCCTTGCTCATGCTCTGTCTTGCTCTCTGTCTCAAAAATAAACATTAAAAAAAAAAGCAGAGGGAGATTTAAAAAAAAAGGTAGTAGATATACTTAAATGAACACATATGCTTGTTGTGTTTCCAAAATGTTGAATTCAAATACGATAAGAAAGAGCATTCTTTATAGTAGTATACTTTGTATCTAACATTAAAAAGTAGAGGAAAGTTTCCTAAATATTTATTTGGGTAGTAAACTGAATTATGCTTAAATTTTTGCTCCATTTTAAAATCATGCCTTGTAATTCAGAACTAACAAAGCCAATAATTCTCAGCGTAGAGGGAATATTTATTTTCAAACTAGAAAATTTTCTCTACATTGTGTAAATTTATTCCTGAGGGAAATTTTATTTAAGGTTCAAGTCCTGTCTTGGAAATAATGACCTAAAAACATAGGCTGGAAAGCAATAAAGAATGTATACATTCAACCAAACACTGGACAAAAATTAATCACTGTAAACACCTATATGTATGACCTACATTACCTGGTGGTTATAGGACTAGATGGTGTCAGTGAAAAAAGGATTAAAACGAATTGTACAAATGATTTTAGCCTGGGCCCATGGAATAAGGTGCATAAATGCATGGAATAGTGTTTCTAAACTTTTGTTGTTTTTGTTGTTGTTGTTGTTGTTGTTGTTGTTAATGATCATTTCCTAAGGAACCTTTCTAAATATACTGTTCTTAATCACTTTTTTCCTTTCCTGGATTTTTAAAACCATGATTTACTGTTTATAAGTTTATATATGGTGGCCCTTTGGAAGGTCACACACTATTATAACATCTAGGATGCCACCTTCCCCCAAGACAATTTTCATATATATCCGTGGGGGATAATATCCTCCCCATCGTGAATACATAAACAGAGAGTGACAGCAGTAGAAGGAAGCTCAACAGCTGTATTCAAAACCCTTTATTTTACTGACAGGAAGCTGGGACACAGAGAAGGGAACTTATTTACCTAAATAGATACATACTTAACAGGTAGTATGGATAAAATAAAATAAACATAAAGCTTGAAATTTTGTCAATTTGCTTTCATATACAAGTAATATTGATCAAAACAAGAAGCACTACAGGAAGGGAAAAAAATCCATAAGTACCTGCAGGATAACTAAGTGATGTAACTGTCAGGACCCTGAAGGCATTACCTCTTAGTCTGATATTTTGAAACAAACAGAATGTAACATTATTTGAAAATTCAAAAACCAAGTATTACTTGTATGATAATTTATAATAGGGAAAAAAAAAACTCCTTTGAGAACAGCTCAGGCACAGAGACTTCCAAATTCCAATAGAAGGCAAGGCTTGTTTAAAGGTCAATCACATGTATACTCTTGGTATTTTCGCTGAGTTAGAGCTTGTTCAACAAAGTAAGGAGTTCACAACTGTCAGACGCTGGCATTTCAAAGGGTAAAAGACATCTTTATGAAATAATCAGGACAAAAATCTCTTCATGTACAATAATGTATTAAATATCACCTGGAAAAGATATTAAAATTTCTTCTTCTACCTATTTGTGAAAAAGTATCTCCTCTCTTAGAGTATAAAAATAAATAAAAATAAATCGCAGTCGGAAAGGAAAGCTGCCATTTGAGGTTAATGCCTTCATATTCCTGATATAAGTGATTGTAAAATATTTTGCAAAAGATTATCGTTCAGATTAGAGCAATAAACAATGTGACATGATTAAATTGCATCAAGTAGAAAGAAACAATAAGCCATGTTCCTTGGTCTTCAGCAAAAATGGTGTCTGGTGGACCACTACACACATTTCTAGTTGGGGCCCTGGACCACTAACTAAAACTAGCGGGATTCTCCTAGTCTAAGAAAGTATTCTAAATTGCTTCATGCTACTTGCTTTACTCTTAATTCATTGCTTAATGGTTTAGGAATACCTGTTGTAAAGTAATACAAATAGAGTGGATCTTGTGGAGAACACATAATAGATGCAGTGGGTGGTAATATGTAACATAGCAGGTATTTAAAGTTTGAAGAAAAAAATAAGTAGTTATATGCTTGCCTTGGGCCATAACTTTGATCATGGTAACATTTGTTTTCCTTGAAACCAACTCTGTTCAGCTCACCTATCCTGCATGTGTCTCTAGGCCAGTAAATTCAAGCAAACCTCTCTTCAATTTCATTCATATGAATTTCCTAGGATTTGGTCAGTTTCTTATTAGCCCTGCTCCTAAATTTTGTTTTGCCTGGCCCCAGACTCCTGATTAATGTCACATTGTGGTTTTCCTCTTACCCTTCACCTGCTATACTTTTAAACCTAATAGACTTTCGGTCTAATATTTTATTCCTAGGTGTCAACTAGAATATAACACCCAAGCCCCAAATCCAGGTACCATATTGCCCAAACTGTCATCATTGGCTGATACAACAGCTGAAATTGTCCTATAGAAATCAGACAATAACTTTATTTCTTCATTTACTCATCTCAAAAGTATTTATTGAACAGTTCAATAGGCAGGGAACTCAGTCTTGGGGACACAATGGTAGACAGGAAAAAGTGGTTCTTTATCATGGATATTACATTCTCTTTGAAGAGACAGATATGAAAAAATGATTGCATAATTGTATAATTAATTATCTCATTATAATTTTGATCAATTCTGTAAATAAGCTCAGAGAGCATTCACATTATATAACTAGAAACTTGCCCTAAGCTGGAAAGTCTGTAAAGATTTCATTGGATAAATGACATTTAATCTGAGGATCGAAAACTACAGTTTACTTTTCATAGAATGAGGAGAAAAACAAAAGAGAATGAAAAGCACAGACAAAGGACCTAAAATAAGGAGGAGTCTGGTTCATAGAGGATGTATGAGAAAAATCAGTGTGGTAGAGAATAAGGGGTAAAAGGAAATGTATAAAGATGTTGGAGATTGATGCCAGATTATATAGTATAATTTTAAGCATTTTGAATTTTTAACTTGAGAGCTTTGGGAAGACATAAGATTTTGAATGACATGATAATATTTAGGCTTTATAGCCATTTTTTGAGAGGGACTATGGATAATGAATTGGAGGCTTGTAAAAAGAGGCTACTAAAGGTCAGATCAAAGGACACAACAGTGAAAAGACAAGTAAAGAATGGAAGAAACTACTTACAGATCTATATCTATAAGGGGTCAGTATCTGAAATACATAACTCCTACAACTCAACAACTGAAAAGTTAAATAACCTTATTTAAAAATGGGCAAAGGACTTGAATAGACATTACTTTAAAGATTATATGCAAATATGTACAAAATTATATACACAAATTATATACAACAAGCATATGAAAATGTGATTAACGTCACTAATCATCAAAGAAGTATAATTCAACACCACAATGAGATATTACCTCATTCCCATTAGGATGGCTACCAGTAAGAAAAAAAAAAAAAAAAAGAAAAGAAAGGAAAAGAAAAGAGAAAAGAAAAGAAAAGAAAAAGAAAACAAAAGAAGATAATAAATGCTGGTGAGGTTGTAGACAAATCGAAACCCTTGTTCACTGTTAGTGGGAATGTAAAATCTTGCAACTGCTGTGGGAAACAGTAGGACAGTGCCTCAAAAAATTTAAAAAAATAGAGCTACAATATGATCCAGAAATCCCACTGCTGGGTATATATACAAAATAATTGAAAGCAAGGTCTTTAAGAAATATTTGTGCACCCATGTTTGTAGCAGCGCTATCCATAGTAACCAAGAGGTGGAAACAACTTAAATGTCCATTAACAGATAAATAAACAAAACGTAGTGCATACAAACAATAGATTATTCAGTCTTAGAAAGGAAGGCAATCCTGTCACATGCTGCAACATGGATGAACTTTGAGGACATTAGGCTAAATGAAATATTTAGCCAATCACAAAGGAGCAAATACTGTATGATGCTACTAATATGAGGTATCTAAAGTAGTCAAAATCTTAAAAACAGAAAATGGAATGTTAGTTACTATGGTCCTAGGGGAAGGAGGGGAAGAGGTGTTGCTCAAAAGCACAGAGTTTTAGACTTGTAAGATAAAAAGGTGAAAAAGTTCTGGAGATCTGTTTTACAATAGTGTGAATGAATATACTTAGATACTACTGAACAGTATATTTAAAAATGGTTAAGATGATAAATCTTATGTATCTTAACTGAAATAAAATCATTTAGGAGTTATTGCTACAGTTAAAAAAATATGAATGGTAGTTTGGATTAGAATTGTAGCAGTGGAGAGCAAGAGACAGGGATAAATTTGCGAGGGATTTAAAGTAGAATTAACATGTATATTACCTTAAATATGTGGGACAAGGGAGAAGTAGTCAATGAAGTACTGAGATTTTTTTTTTGAATTGTAAAGCTGTATTCGTGGCACTACTGTGCCTGAGATACACGTTTAAAATTTGTCAGCATACAGACAGTAAGAAAAGTTATGGCATGAGATGAGATTATGAAGGGAGTAAAAGGCTGACAGTAAAGAAAGAATAAAGTGAGACATAAAGGGAATCTAGAGTTTTATCTGAACATATCCAGTTTATAAGGGAAGGGAATGAGTCAAGAGAAATGAGTTGAGGGGGAAAAACAAAAGGCTGAGAAGAAAGTACATTACTAGGTGTACTTCAAATCAATTAATCACCTAGACTCACATTTACAAATTCTTTGTTCATAATGGAGCACCTGGCTGGCTCAGTTGGTTAGGCGTCCAACTTTGGCTCAGGTCATGATCTTGTGGTTCGTGAGTTCAAGCCCCGCATCGGGCTCTGTGCTGACAGCTCGGAGCCTGGAGCCTGCTTCAGAATCTGTGACTCCCTCTCTCTCTGTCTCCTCCCCTTCTCATGTTCTGTCTATGTCTCTCAAAAATAAATAAATAAATAAATAAATAAATAAATAAATAAATAAATGTTAAAAAATTTTTAAAAAAACACTAATTCTTTGTTCATTACCTATTAATATTGACAAAAAAAAAAAAGATTACCATAAGGAAGGAATTCGCTCTCTAGTCTAATCCTACACTCTATGATGATCAGTAAAAGAAAGTACAACATTTCAATTCTTTTTTTGCTTTGATTTCTGTAAAGATATGTTTATATGATTATGTTGTAGGTCAAGATGAAGTTTCTAAATAAGCAACTTGATTTGTAGCTTCACAATCATATTCAAATCCATAGATGTTTTAAATTCACCTGTAAATTTTTAATTGTTAAAGGGCTGAGGAAACAGAAACTGTCTTTTCCAAGCTCAAGATTACAAACATCAACAATGATGTATGTAAAAACTACTATCAAAAAATAGCAACAAAGTGCCCTTATTTAGAGTGACACACAAAGAAAGTTTAATCAGAATGTGCTTATCTTCTTTCTTCAACAAAATTGGAAGAAAAATTGGAAATTTTATTTCTGTTCACATGAGATGGCATATTAAATATGCTTGGGATTCACATGTTTGTAGTTTATTTGGCGGCAGAAAGAGTAAGATTATATAGAAGTTATTTGAGGTGTGTTAATATAATAATCCCTTTAAAGGATAGGCGAAGTCAACTAATTATGCATATTTACCGTTAGCCGATTTATTGTGGAGATTCGCCCGTGAGTTCAGAATATTTTGTTATATAATAAAAAATTGCGAGTGTCTGGAGATAACCATCCCTTATGTGCATAGTTCATGGACAACTTTCACTACATGATTATATCATGCCACCTGTTATTCAGCACGATCTGAGCACACTGAAAACACTCAGAATAGCATCTAAGTCTTAAAATTAATTATTAAATTATGGATACGTTAACATATTAATGTTTAACTCATTATTTCTTGTAAAGAAACTAAAAAGGGAGGGTGACTGGGTGGCTCAGTCAGTTAATCCTTTGACTCTTGGTTTCGGCTCAGGTCATGATCTCATAGTTCCTGAGTTTAAGCCCCGGGTCAGGCTCTGTGCTGATGGTGTGGAGCCTGCTTAGGACTCTGTCTTTCCTTCTCTCTGCCCCTCACCTGCTTGTTCTCTCTCTCTCAAAGCCAATAAATAAACTTAAAAAAAATTAAAATGCGATGTAGCCAAATATATTTCCACTGTACTGCTAGTCACATTATAGATAATATTATTGATACCTTATTAATAAAGAAATTTTAAATCTTATCCTTAAATCTCTACTTTATGAAATAGTGAGTCTTTTAGGCATAGTAAATCGCATAAATTTTTATTATTTTGTGCTCTGCTGTTAAGATGACCTGATCGTAGTTTCTCTATATTTCAATTTACACAAATTAGTGTAAGCCACATATTTATAAATCTACGCAGTGAAAAATTTGGGACATAGGGCAAGTACCTACTTTAGTAAAATTGTTCTTAATTTTAAGACACTACTAAGTAAAATATTTCTTAAAATTTGTTTCTGCCGATTTTGTGCTGAGTTTTTGTGAGGGGGAGGTGGAATTGAAATCAGGCTATCCATCCAATAAAATTTATTGCAAAAACATTTTAAAAATACTACTCTTTTAGAAACTAAAATAAACTTTCTCATTCTAATCATCTTGCTTTATTGAAATGTAATTTTCAATATGTTAAAGTCATTCAATATGTTAGCATTGATGTTTACTTTGGCATGAATCTTGCTTTTTGCAATTTTGTTTATCCCTGGGGTAATTTGTAGACATTTGAATTTACTTTTTTCTTTTGCCTTTTCTAAAAAGATTCTATCGGTTACTCTGATATAATTATTATGACTATATTGAAAGCAGACAGTGACATACTATTTCCATTTTATTATGAAAAATTTTTCATTGAGAAGAACTGCAAACATATAAATAATTACCTTGATATTTTTATAGACTGTAAACGTAGGACTGTGGAATAGAAAATATAATCTGAAAATGAAGCTCAATTATAAGAATAAAACACAAGAACATGAAGGCATTTTAAAAATAATCTTTTTGGGGCACCTGGGTAGCTCAGTCGGTTGAGCATCCAACTTCGGCTCAGGTCATGATCTCATGGTTGGTGGGTTTGAGCCCCACCATCGGACTCTGTGCTGACAGCTCGGAGCCTGGAGCCTGGATCCTGCTTCCAATTCTATCTCCCTCTGTCTCTCTCTGCCCCTCCCCTGCTAGTGCTCTGTCTCTCTCTATATATCTCTCAAAAAATATATATATAAATAAACATTAAAAACAATAAGAACAAAAAAAGTAATCTACCTTTCATTTCAACAGGCACAGTGGATCATTGCAGGGAATTATTATGTAGCTTTAGTGAATTCTGAGGAAAAATATTATTATGATAAAGTAGTTTTTAATAAAATAGTTCTAAAACAAAGGAAATACAAAAATATTGATGGGATCCTAAACATAAATATTTGCTTATATATCAGATATATGTACATGTGTATGATTTATAAAAATTATATATGTTATACATTATTTATAAAAATATAACCAGTAATAGTTTACTCTTTAGATGAATACACAATAATTATATTGAAGATGATAGAGAATAAATGAATACTCCTTACATATATTTTATAGGCTCTAATGTTTAAAGTATGGTTTTAAAATCATCCATTGAAGGGGCACCTGGGTGGCTCATTTGGTTAAGTATCTGACTCTTGATTTCCGTTCAGGTCATGATCTCACAGTTATGAGAACGAGCCCCCACATCCAGCTCTGTATCCAGCCCCACAACCAGCCCCATGTCAAGATCCATGCTGAGCATGGAGCCTACTTGGGATTCTCTCTCTCCCTTTCTCTCTTCCCCTCCTCCACTCACTCATGTGCATGTGTGCTCTCTCTCTCAAAATAAATAAATAAATGTTTAAAAAATAAATTAATAAAATCATCCATTGAAAATGAAGTTTAAAAAATGAAGTTAATGGTGAAATACATACATATATATGTATATATATATACATATATATATATACACACACTATACACACTATATACACATACACACATATATGACACACTATTATATATAAAATCCTGGTGCTTTCTACCTAAAAAAACTTATTTCCAGAATTTGAGAATTGTATAGATATTTGAAATAGTTCTTATTCCTATTAAGCTGGGGCACCTTTCCTTTTTTGGAATAAGTTAATACTAATATTTAATTAAAGTCAGTACTTCAGTAAGTGTCCATTTGCTCTTAGAGAGACAAGTCACTGGCTCAGGGGAGAGAAACAGAGAGTACACAAACTTAACCTTCTATTTAGAGAAATACAGTGACTATATTGTGACATACATCTCTATCGCTGACCTCTGAAAGCACTGGTAGGAGAGTTTTAACAAAGAAAGAAAAGAATCATTAAATTGTTAAATATATTGAATAAAGAAAGCTAGTAGAAGCAAATATAAGATAAGCTAACCTAGATATTGAAAAAAAGATTAAGAAAACTTTTAATCATTACTATGTGGTTTTAAACATTGTTCAAATGAGTATGTTTTGTATAAATTTTTGCCCACAACATGAAAGAGTTAAGTTACCATAATTATTCCACATCATAAAGATCCATTGGAGTGTTAAAGCTAGTTTTTCTCCTGTGGTCCCATATCACAACCAAATTTAAATAGAGATGACTCATTTTAATCCAATGACAGGACATTCTTTGTATACTGAATTCATGATGAAAGCTATGCCACTGGAGGAAAATGAAAATAATAAAATAGATAAGCTTCTAGGAGGAAGAATCGAGATTGTAAAATTATGTTGATACTGAAAACGTAGGGTGCACATATGCTGCTTAATGATGAATACTTACCTACAAGTTAACAACTCCCATCACTTCCTCCCATCACTTTCTTATATAACAAGGAATTGCATATTGGGCCACAAGACAGTTATGTCTAGTGACACTTCCCTGCCCCTAGATAACTAATGGTGCAACAGATATTTTCCATTTAACAACTCAAAGGGCAAAGGGAAAATCATATTATTTAATTTTTTCCCAACCATCACTCCATTTCATTCTTCTTCTTTTTTTTTAATTTTTTTTATTTTTTAATATATGAAATTTACTGTCAAATTGGTTTCCATACAACACCCAGTGCTCATCCCAAAAGGTGCCCTCCTCAATACCCATCACCCACCCTGCCCTCCCTCCCGCCCCCCATCAACCCTCAGTTTGTTCTCAGTTTTTAACAGTCTCTTATGCTTTGGCTCTCTCCCACTCTAACCTCTTTTTTTTTTTTTTTCCTTCCCCTCCCCCATGGGTTTCTGTTACGTTTCTCAGGATCCACATAAGAGTGAAACAATATGGTATCTGTCTTTCTCTGTATGGCTTATTTCACTTAGCATCACACTCTCCAGTTCCATCCACGTTGCTACAAAAGGCCATATTTCATTTTTTCTCATTGCCACGTAGTATTCCATTGTGTATATAAACCACAATTTCTTTATCCATTCATCAGTTGATGGACATTTAGGCTCTTTCCATAATTTGGCTATTGTTGAGAGTGCTGCTATAAACATTGGGGTACAAGTGCCCTTATGCATCAGTACTCCTGTATCCCTTGAATAAATTCCTAGCAGTGCTATTGCTGGGTCATAGGGTAGGTCTATTTTTAATTTTCTGAGGAACCTCCACACTGCTTTCCAGAGTGGCTGCACCAATTTGCATTCCCACCAACAGTGCAAGAGGGTTCCTGTTCCTCCACATCCTCTCCAGCATCTATAGTCTCCTGATTTGTTCATTTTGGCCACTCTGACTGGTGTGAGGTGATATCTGAGTGTGGTTTTGATTTGTATTTCCCTGATAAGGAGCGACGTTGAACATCTTTTCATGTGCCTGTTGGCCATCCGGATGTCTTCTTTAGAGAAGTGTCTATTCATGTTTTCTGCCCATTTCTTCACTGGGTTATTTGTTTTTCGGGTGTGGAGTTTGGTGAGCTCTTTATAGATTTTGGATACTAGCCCTTTGTCCGATATGCCATTTGCAAATATCTTTTCCCATTCCGTTGGTTGCCTTTTAGTTTTGTTGGTTGTTTCCTTTGCGGTGCAGAAGCTTTTTATCTTCATAAGGTCCCAGTAATTCACTTTTGCTTTTAATTCCCTTGCCTTTGGGGATGTGCCGAGTAAGAGATTGCTACGGCTGAGGTCAGAGAGGTCTTTTCCTGCTTTCTCCTCTAAGGTTTTGATGGTTTCCTGTCTCACATTCAGGTCCTTTATCCATTTTGAGTTTATTTTTGTGAATGGTGTGAGAAAGTGGTCTAGTTTCAACCTTCTGCATGTTGCTGTCCAGTTCTCCCAGCACCATTTGTTAAAGAGACTGTCTTTTTTCCATTGGATGTTCTTTCCTGCTTTGTCAAAGATAAGTTGGCCATACGTTTGTGGGTCTAGTTCTGGGGTTTCTATTCTATTCCATTGGTCTATGTGTCTGTTTTTATGCCAATACCATGCTGTCTTGATGATGACAGCTTTGTAGTAGAGGCTAAAGTCTGGGATTGTGATGCCTCCTGCTTTGGTCTTCTTCTTCAAAATTACTTTGGCTATTCGGGGTCTTTTGTGGTTCCATATGAATTTTAGGATTGCTTGTTCTGGTTTCGAGAAGAATGCTGGTGCAATTTTGATTGGGATTGCATTGAATGTGTAGATAGCTTTGGGTAGTATTGACATTTTGACAATATTTATTCTTCCAATCCATGAGCAGGGAATGTCTTTCCATTTCTTTATATCTTCTTCAATTACCTGCATAAGCTTTCTATAGTTTTCAGCATACAGATCTTTTACATCTTTGGTTAGATTTATTCCTAGGTATTTTATGCTTCTTGGTGCAATTGTGAATGGGATCAGTTTCTTCATTTGTCTTTCTGTTGCTTCATTGTTAGTGTATAAGAATGCAACTGATTTCTGCACATTGATTTTGTATCCTGCAACTTTGCTGAATTCATGTATCAGTTCTAGCAGACTTTTGGTGGAGTTTATCGGATTTTCCATGTATAATATCATGTCATCTGCAAAAAGCGAAAGCTTGACTTCATCTTTGCCAATTTGGATGCCTTTGATTTCCTTTTGTTGTCTGATTGCTGATGCTGGAACTTCCAGCACTATGTTAAACAACAGCGCTGAGAGTGGGCATCCCTGTCGTGTTCCTGATCTCAGGGAAAAAGCTCTCAGTTTTTCCCCATTGAGGATGATGTTAGCTGTGGGCTTTTCATAAATGGCTTTTATGATGTTTAAGTATGTTCCTTCTATCCCGACTTTCTCAAGGGTTTTTATTAAGAAAGGGTGCTGGATTTTGTCAAAGGCCTTTTCTGCATCGATTGACAGGATCATATGGTTCTTATCTTTTTTTTTGTTAATGTGATGTATCACGTTGATTGATTTGCGAATGTTGAACCAGCCCTGCATCCCAGGAATGAATCCCACTTGGTCATGGTGAATAATTCTTTTTATATGCTGTTGAATTCAATTTGCTAGTATCTTATTGAGAATTTTTGCATCCATATTCATCAGAGAAGTTCTCTTTTTTTACTGGGTCTCTGTCTGGTTTAGGAATCAAAGTAATACTGGCTTCATAGAATGAGTCTGGAAGTTTTCCTTCCTTTTCTATTTCTTGGAATAGCTTGAGAAGGATAGGTATTATCTCTGCTTTAAACGTCTGGTAGAACTCCCCTGGGAAGCCATCTGGTCCTGGACTCTTATTTGTTGGGAGATTTTTGATAACCGATTCGATTTCTTCGCTGGTTATGGGTCTGTTCAAGCTTTCTATTTCCTCCTGATTGAGTTTTGGAAGAGTGTGGGTGTTTAGGAATTTGTCCATTTCTTCCAGGTTGTCCAATTTGCTGGCATATAATTTTTCATAGTATTCCCTGATAATTGTTTGTATCTCTGAGGGATTGGTTGTAATCATTCCATTTTCATTCATGATTTTATCTATTTGGGTCATCTCCCTTTTCTTTTTGAGAAGCCTGGCTGGAGGTTTGTCAATTTTGTTTATTTTTTCAAAAAACCAACTCTTGGTTTCGTTGATCTGCTCTACAGTTTTTTTAGATTCTATATTGTTTATTTCTGCTCTGATCTTTATGATTTCTCCTCTTCTGCTGGGTTTAGGCTGCCTTTGCTGTTCTGCTTCTATTTCCTTTAGGTGTGCTGTTAGATTTTGTATTTGGGATTTTTCTTGTTTCTTGAGATAGGCCTGGATTGCAATGTATTTTCCTCTCAGGACTGCCTTCGCTGCATCCCAAAGCGTTTGGATTGTTGTATTTTCATTTTCGTTTGTTTCCATATATTTTTTAATTTCTTCTCTAATTGCCTGGTTGACCCACTCATTCGTTAGTAGGGTGTTCTTTAACCTCCATGCTTTTGGAGGTTTTCCAGACTTTTTCCTGTGGTTGATTTCAAGCTTCATAGCATTGTGGTCTGAAAGTATGCATGGTATAATTTCAATTCTTGTAAATTTATGAAGGGCTGTTTTGTGACCCAGTATATGATCTATCTTGGAGAATGTTCCATGTGCACTCGAGAAGAAAGTATATTCTGTTGCTTTGGGATGCAGAGTTCTAAATATATCTGTCAAGTCCATCTGATCCAATGTATCATTCAGGGCCCTTGTTTCTTTATTGACTGTGTGTCTAGGTGATCTATCCATTTCTGTAAGTGGGGTGTTAAAGTCCCCTGCAATGACCACATTCTTATCAATAAGGTTGCTTATGTTTATGAGTAATTGTTTTATATATCTGGGGGCTCCGGTATTCGGCGCATAGACATTTATAATTGTTAGCTCTTCCTGATGGATAGACCCTGTAATTATTATATAATGCCCTTCTTCATCTCTTGTTACAGCCTTTAAATTTTTTTTTTAACGTTTTTTATTTATGTTTGAGACAGAGAGAGACAGAGCATGAACAGGGCAGGGGCAGAGAGAGAGGGAGACACAGAACTGGAAGCAGGCTCCAGGCTCTGAGCCATCAGCCCAGAGCCCGATGCGGGGCTCGAACTCATGGACCGTGAGATCGTGACCTGAGCCGAAGTCGGATGCTCAACCGACTGAGCCACCCAGGCGCCCCTCTTGTTACAGCCTTTAATTTAAAGTCTAGTTTGTCTGATGTAAGTATGGCTACTCCAGCTTTCTTTTGGCTTCCAGTAGCATGATAAATAGTTCTCCATCCCCTCATTCTCAATCTAAAGGTGTTCTCAGATCTAAAATGAGTCTCTTGTAGACAGCAAATAGATGGGTCTTGTTTTTTTATCCATTCTGATACCCTATGTCTTTTGGTTGGCGCATTTAATCCATTTACATTCAGTGTTATTACAGAAAGATACGGGTTTAGAGTCATTGTGATTTCTGTATGTTTTATGCTTGTAGTGATGTCTGGTACTTTGTCTCACAGGATCCCCCTTAGGATCTCTTGTAGGGCTGGTTTCGTGGTGACAAATTCCTTCAGTATTTGTTTGTTTGGGAAGACCTTTATCTCTCCTTCTATTCTAAATGACAGACTTGCTGGAAAAAGGATTCTCGGCTGCATATTTTTTCTGTTTAGCACACTGAAGATATCGTGCCAAGCCTTTCTGGCCTGCCAACTTTCAAAGGAGAGATCAGTCACGAGTCTTATAGGTCTCCCTTTATATGTGAGGGCACGTTTATCCCTTGCTGCTTTCAGAATTTTCTCTTTATCCTTGTATTTTGCCAGTTTCACTATGATATGTCGTGCAGAAGATAGATTCAAGTTACGTCTGAAGGGAGTTCTCTGTGCCTCTTGGATTTCAATGCCTTTTTCCTTCCCCAGTTCAGGGAAGTTCTCAGCTATAATTTGTTCAAGTACCCCTTCAGCACCTTTCCCTCTCTCTTCCTCCTCTGGGATACCAATTATGTGTATATTATTTCTTTTCAGTGTATCACTTAGTTGTCTAATTTTTCCCTCATACTCCTGGATTTTTTTATCTCTCTTTCTCTCAGCTTCCTCTTTTTCCATAACTTTATCTTCTAGTTCACCTATTCTCTCCTCTGCCTCTTCAATCCGAGCCGTCGTCATTTCCATTTTGTTTTGCATTTCGTTTAAAGTGCTTTTCAGCTCCTCGTGACTGTTCCTTAGTCCCTTGATCTCTGTGGCAAGAGATTCTCTGCTGTCCTGTATACTGTTTTCAAGCCCAGCGATTAATTTTATGACTATTATTCTAAATTCACTTTCTGTTATATTATTTAAATCCTTTTTGATCAGTTCATTAGCTGTTGTTATTTCCTGGAGATTCTTCTGAGGGGAATTCTTCCGTTTGGTCATTTTGGATAGTCCCTGGAGTGGTGAGGACCTGCAGGACACTTCCCCTGTGCTGTGGTGTATAACTGGAGTTGGTGGGCGGGGCCGCAGTCCGACCTGATGTCTGCCCCCAGCCCACCGCTGGGGCCACAGTCAGATTGGTGTGTGCCTTCTCTTCCCCTCTCCTAGGGGCGGGATTCACTGTGGGGTGGCATGGCCCGTCTGGTCTACTTGCACACTGCCAGGCTTGTGGTGCTGGGGATCTGGCGTATTAGCTGGGGTGGGTAGGCAAGTTGCATGGGGCAGGAGGGGCAGGCTTAGGTCACTTCTCCTTAGGTGATCCACTTCAGGAGGGGCCCTGTGACAGCGAGAGGGAGTCAGATCCACTGCCGGAGGTTTGGCTCCGCAGAAGCAGAGTTGGGTGTTTGCACGGAGCGAGCAAGTTCCCTGGCAGGAACTGGTTCTCTTTGGGATTTTGGCTGGGGGATGGGCGAGGGAGATGGCGCTGGCGAGTGCCTTTGTTCCCCGCCAAGCTGAGCTCTGCCATCCGGGGGCTCAGCAGCTCTCCCCCCCTTTGTCCTCCAGCCTTCCCGCTTTCCGAGCAGAGCTGTTAACTTATGACCTCCCAGACGCTAAGTCGCGCTTGCTGTGGGAACACACTCCCTCCGGCCCCTCCGCTTTTGCCAGCCAGACTCGGGGTCTCCGCTTGGCCGGCGAGCCGCCCCTCCGCCCCGGCTCCCTCCCGCCAGTCCGTGGAGCGCGCACCGCCTCGCCGCCCTTCCTACCCTCTTCAGTGGGCCTCTCGTCTGCGCTTGGCTCTGGAGACTCCGTTCTGCTAATCCTCTGGAGGTTTTCTGGGTTCTTTAGGCAGGTGTAGGTGGAATCTAAGTGATCAGCAGGACGTGCGGTGAGCCCAGCGTCCTCCTACGCTGCCATCTTCCCTCCCAGCCTCTTTCATTCTTCTTCTTACCAAATCCTGATAGCCTTTGTAGTTATGAATGACAAGCAGTTCACTATTGCTTTAAACAAAAAATGGAAATGAACATGGAAGGAAGAAAGAGGGCAACTTGTTTATCAGTGATTTTTCTCCTGAGAACACAAGATTTTAACTTTATTAAAAGCTAATAGACTCCTGGTTTCCAGTCTGGCATATAAAGAGCTTGAGAATCATCACTCCTTCCTAACAACAAATAAAGAGCTACACGAGCTGAAAAAGCAACAACTCTTCTTAGATTCATCAGAGAAGGTGGTCACAGGGCAAACTGCTGATTCAATAATGGAGAGACAGACAGGTGGATAAATATAATTTAATTTCTCTTAGTAATGCTTTGTACTATTTGTTTTGTAAAGATCTTTCAGATCATTCATAGATTTACTGCAAGTATTACATTGTTTTTGATGTTACTGCAGGTTACATCAATTTTAATTTTTTTTATTAATTCAGTCTTTCAAAGATATTGAACTATGATTAGTTTTGAATACTGATTTTGTATTGTTGATATCACTTACATTTACTTTCATATGTATATTTTTGTTTTTCTTCATTCCTTTCTACAATTTTTTAAATCTGTTTTTCTTCCTCTGTCTAAAAAAAATTCTGTAGCATTTGTGTCGATGTGATTTACTGGTTATCTTGTCGTTTAGTTTTTGCTTATTTAAAAGTTCTTTTTTCACTTTTTATATTTACATTTGTTCTACTGGATTTAGAATTACTGATTGGTGGCTGTTTTATTTGAACACTAAAATATATCATCAAATTTTATTCTGTCCTCTATATTTTTGTTCAAAAAGTCAGATGTCAGATTTATATTTGCCCCCTAGAAGGTGTGTGTGTGTGTGTGTGTGTGTGTGTGTGTGTGTGTGTGTTTCACTATTTGAATTCATAGAGTTCTGGAATCTGAGGCTTAATGTCATCCATTATTTTACAAAAATTCTCAAAGTATCTCTTGACTCCTTTGTCTCTGTTAGTCCCCAAATTAACTATTTTGGTTTCTCACTATGCCCCATTTATCTATTATGCTCTTTTCTTACTTTATTTTTTTCTTTATACTTCAGTCAAAAATTTTGTGTTTTTCATTTTCCACTTCACCAATCCTGACTTCAGCTATGCCTAATCTACTGTTAAATTTAACAATTGTATTTTTAATTTCATTCATTGTATTTTTTCATTATAGAATTTCCATTTGACTGTCTTTTCTCAGACTACAGTATCTGGAGAAATTACTCATCATTATCTTGAATGATTATCAAGATACTTAAAGTCTTTATCTGATTAGTTTCAAGATCACTTATATATCCTTTTTTTCTGTTTTTGTTTTCTCACTTAGGACTTGGTCATTTACTTGGTGTAAAATTATTGACAGGACTGGGGTCCCTGGGTGGCCCAGTTGGTTAAGCTTCCAACTTCAGCTCAGGTCATGATCTTGTGATTCACATGTTCAAGCTCCAAATCAGGCTCTATGCTGACAGCTCAGAGCTTGGAGCCTGCTTTGGATTCTGTGTCTCCCTCTCTCTCTGCCCCTACCTTGCTCATGCTCTCTCTCTCTCTCTCAAAAGTAAATAAAAACATTTAAAAAAACCAGTAAAATTATTGACAGGACTAATTTCAAGATTTGTTTGTTCTCTGTGATAGAAAGTTAGAATAGTTGCATATTAATTTAATATAATATGGGATTTAGGTAGTTTGAAACTGAGTTTCTTTCTTTGTAAGAGCTAGCCAATCTCTGCTTTTGCACCTTCTTTGGTAATAGAACTAATGTCCTTACTACAAATATGCACGGTATAAGGGTCCCTCTTTGTCAGTCTCTGAATCCAAATTTTGTCACCCAGTTTTATAGAATTACTTAAATCTGTACTTACTTTCTGGTGTCTTAGTTATTTTGTTGGTTTGTTTATTTGACTATAACTCTCTGGACACATTACCAGTAACAAACCAGTAAATGCCTCAAAGTGAAAAACAATTGACAAAATTTCAAGCTCATCTAGAGGTATGTAGCTTTCATTGGGATTGAGTCCCTAATGTCTGAATAGCTTGATAGTTCATATTACTTGAAACAAGTGTTGTGTGTTCATTTGTTTTAAAATTTGCGTGGCTTTTCTAGCTTTTGTTGGTAGATGAATTGGTTCCACAACAAATAACTCTGCCATTTCTATAAGTGGTAATTTGTATATACAAAATACCATAAATGGAAAATAGGTATATTTTATGTTAATTATCAAGAGGAGGCCTATTTACCTGATTATAAAATTATTGAAGGAAGCTTTATTGTAAACATAATAAGGTTTGAAATAGGCTAATATTTTAAAAGCAAAGTCTTATGAACTGATTCATCTGCAAAGAATCATACATTTCTTAATTTTCAGAAAGTCGACTAGAAGATAGATTTTCTGTTTCCAGACACAGGCTCTTAAATAGTCAAACAGTTTGATAACACAAGTTCAAGTTTACAAAATGTTTTCTGTGTACCTCTTGGTTAATTGTGCAACTATTCTTTTCTATCTAGGAAGCCATAGCAACATTCCCTGGCTGATAGTATGAAAAATCAATGTTCCAATATTGTTATATACACGTATATGACAGCATAATGTTTCAGTGGCCTGCTCACTGAAAAGCAATTAAGAAATAAAGTCCTCTTTCAACAATATCTATGTCATTTTACCTTCTCTTCTTGCCAGAAGTATGTAGTTTTAGTCCTGTAGCCAAACTTTTGAATCTCTGCCTTTATGTATGAAAATTTCCAAACTGATTTGGAGCCGAATTCACTAACCCACACACACGTACACTCAGAGATATACCATAAAGCACACTCCTGGCCAATATTAAAGCTATTTCTAAGTCTCCTCCATTCCCCCATCCCACCACCATTGCCACTTCAGGAAAGCATGTGTGTGGTGAGTTTGTCATGGATCTGTGACCCAGAAATAATACACATGCCATAATTTTCCCTTTATTGCTGTGTTCCAGAATTTATTATCAATTACCTTCAGATTGCAAACACAGGTGCTCAAATCTGAGCAATTCAAGATGTTTAACAGGACAAGTCATTCAGGGGCACCTGGGTGGCTCAATCTGACTCTTGAGTGAAGCTCAGGTCATGATCCCAGGGTTGTGGGATTGATCCCCACATTGGGCTTTGCTGAGCAGTGAGCCTGCTTAAGACTCTATCTCCCCCTCTCTTCCACTTACATGTGCATTCTCTCTCTCTCTCTCTCTCTCTAAAAAAGAGAAAAAAACAGAAAAAATAAAAGTCATACAGTATGTAGGAATAATTTACTTTTAAACAAAGCTTTCATAGAAAATAAATAACAGGGATATATTTCTGTTTCATGTGTAAAAGACTTTGAAAGTGAAAGTATGGGGAAAAAGAATAACTGATTATGCAATATGTCTTTTGTTTTTTATACTCTATTGAACATTGAGAAACTTTCTTATACATGTTTATTAAAGGGATTTTTTATCTTCTCTTTGTATTATATAGAATGTCAATTACATATTCCTCTTTTGCCTTCAAAATATAAAGCTAACCAAATCTCTTATTTCAAATAATCTCTAAAAGTGTATGGAGTGATTATAACAGGGAAGAAATTTAACTTTATGAGCATGATATATTTATTCCAGATGTCTAATTCTGTAAAAACTGTAAATACACTAAAATAAAAAAGAGAAAAACTTTGATAAGCAGTTATGATTTCCTCTAAACTATTTAGACAATTTTACTTTTAAAAAACTGATGTAGATTTTATTCTCTTTCATATTTGTTGAGATTAAAGTTTAATTAATTCTTGTTGCTTAGAGGAAGCCTCTCCTTTACAAAAAAATCAAGCTGGAATATCTTGAAGAACATTAATAATTAAAATATTTTTAAAAAAGCACCCTTTCTAAAACTGAAAATTAGAAGCGAAAAACACTTCAAAAAAATAAAGCTCTAAATATATATATCATTGCATGAAACAATGAGTAAATGCAGAAAACCTTATAAGCAACAGTGTGTGATTTACAAAATATACATTTGCAATCAAAATGCAGTGTCATTCAGCCATTTATTAACTAGGAATTAACACCAGGGCACTGCTAGCATTTTAATGAAGAACCACTATCAAATACTCATTTACCTGTATTTCTGATTCTTTCTGTGATTCGCTATTATACTAACTAAAACATTATTCAGTTTTAAGATGCCAGCTGCTTGAGTGTCTTTCCTATGGAAGATATTTGCATTTTAAGGAAACGACATACAATTATGCTCCAACTGGGTTAGAACCAACCCTGTGCTATAATATAACCATATTGAAGCCTGTTTTCTTCTTACCAGGCTTTTCTATGCTAGGAAACGTGTCTCTGTATTTTAATCACCATACTTAAGCTGCACTTTAACAGTATTAATGAAGTCATTTAATATTAACCGGAATTTAGAGAATGCAGAACAAAAACTGATTTTAAATATTTGAAACAGCAAGGTAGATAATTAGTTCTCACTGAAGCCATTAATTGTCACAGTACTATTAAAGCATTTATTAAACATTTTTTATTACATTTTATATACTTGCTTATTTAAATGATTTCTAATTACAAAATGATATGAGAAAATTATTCCACTTATCTATTTTCCCTCTCCAGTGCCTTGACTGATGAAATTTCCTTACCATCTCAGGACTATAATTAGTATTAGCACATTTTTAAAATTTTAAAGGATATTTGACCATTTTACTTTGTGATTTATATACATATACGTATATATTTATGTAAAAGAAGTTTTCATTAAACTAACTTCTAATGCAATTTTAATTGTACTTGTAGTTTAGTTTGGTATTTACCAAGAATACCTTCACAATTTAAACAGGACAGGAAACTATTCACATTCAGATCAAATTCTTTCTTACTGAGAGTGGAGACTCAGGAAGGAAATCTAACAGGTGTCAAGCTCTCTAAGGAAATAAAACTAATGAGGCAAATTTTCATTTTGCATAGAATAAAAGGAAAGAGTAAGACACATAGCATCAATTAAGGAATATATGATAAGCCATCTGGCTTGATGATGTAAATAGATAAAAAGTTCCATATGCAGTTCTCAATATTGGCACAAATGCAAGAATACTAAATGAGCACCAAATCCACTTAAACATCTGCCAGGACTCTCATGCAGGTAAAGCAAACTTACCTAGCTGATACCTGATTAATCTTGTTGACCAGTACATTCTCCATTCGCAAGGCAAACATTAAGGGAATCTGATAAACTAGATCATACTATGACCAAGACAATTATCGGGCCAAATGTAACTACCAAGTGGGTCCCTAGGAGTAAGTGACCGTGAAACTGACAAGAGCACAGGATGCAGAAAGCAATACTTTCAGCTTGTAGAAAAGTGTTCTATAGAATTTAAAGAAACAATGTGTCACCTTTCATGTACAAATACTTAAAAGGGAAAATAGAATCAAAGAACCCGGAAGCTGAAAAATAGGTAACGCTGACTTGCCAGTCACATATAGTACTGATTCATTAATTTATTTAACAAAGACTATTTCCTTCCAGGTTTTAGGCACCATTTTTTCTGAGGAGAAAGTTAAAAAAAAAAAAAGAGAGAGAAAGTGATGTTTAAATAAACCAGTGTTTTTTTTAAACAGAATATTCCCCGCATAGTTCAGATTTTTGTTTAATGCACACAATGGAAAACAAAGTTAAGTAACCCCTGAGAAAATGTATTGAATCACAAGAAAGATATTAAGAGGAATTTAATTACCCAATTAATTTATTTTTATTATATTCATAATAAAAAATATGTACATTGGAAAGGACAATGCTTGCTTCTGTTTTATCTATTAAAAAGCAATCCCAGAGAAGAATGCAGCAAGTTGTACTTTCTTAGCAGCAGTTCTCCAATTTGAGATCCTTACCAGTGCACAGTTAAGACTTTTTTTGTTAAGAGATAGGAAATATTTGAAATTATAACCATAATTATTGGTTATCTGATGATATTGGTAATATATTCTTAGCAGACAATAAAATGATGGCTACTGTGGTTGCAGTTGACTATAATATTTTTTTACTTCTTATAGGCAAAATAAATTCTTGCATAATTAGCATTGCTACTGATTTTATATATTCTTGTTTATTAGGTATGTGAACTGAGTGGTATATATGGATAATATAAGTATTTTCATCCATATATTCATTAAACAAATATTGTGAAGCACCTACTATTTCTAGACACTGGTATATCACTTGTAAATTCTCAGAGACTCAACCAGAGCTGTTGGCTTGTGGATCCATTTTGAAAGGAGAACCATCAGAATTCCCTGACAGATTGAATGTAGGTTGTGAGAGAAAAAAAAAAATCAAAACTGACTCCAAAATGTTTTTCTGGAGCCAAATTATTCTATGGATTTATAAGAACAAATTTAAGGAAAAAAATGATTTGAGGGGAAAAGAGGTACTATAAATCAAATTTAATTAAGAATGCTAAAGCAGGGGCACCTGGGTTGCTCAGTTGGTTAGGCGTCCAACTTTGGCTCAGGTCATCATGTCACAGTTCGTGGGTTCAAGCCCTGCATCGGGCTCTGTGCTGACAGTTCAGAGCCTGGAGCCTGCTTCGGATCCTGTGTCTCCCTCTCTCCCTGCTCCTCCCCCTCTCATGCTGCCTCTCTCTATCTCTCAAAAATAAAATAAAACATTAAAAAAAAATTTAAAAAAAAGAATGCTAAAGCAGAGCCATCCTCCATAGGACACAATAATTAAAACTTTGGGACAACCTTCAATGATTCACACAGGAAAAAAAATACGTATCTAGAAAAAAAAATAAAATTGTATTTAAAATCTGTAAAAATTGAGAGGAAGGTGATAGTACCATTAAGGGAACAATTAAGTTAACAGTAAGGCTCATGGGTAGGAAAAGAGAAGGTAAGATAAAATAACTCTTCCAGTCAATAAAAGGTATCATAGTTCAGTCTTGTATATATCACAGACTAAGTGCCTTAATGATGTCAGATTTGAAGCAAAGACTGTCCCAAAATCATATGGTTCCACTGTGTTCACAGCTAGAGGAATAGGATCAGTGAGAATGATAGAGGAATCCGATTTAGAAGCTAAGCCCAGGGAATAATGTCACTAAAACGGAAGAAAGGAGTACAGAGAGAAGAGACAGATTTTGTAACCCCATGATAATAGGTATGAACTAATGCATAGTAATATTCTGAGGCAATATGCTCCATGTGCTATGGGAGAAGCATGTCAATGAGAAAAATAATTTTGACATCCTAGTTACTTCCAAAAATAATTTAAATGTTCTGTATTTTTTCCCATCAAAACAGAAGACTGAACCTGTAAGGACAATAGATACATGTGACAGAATACTATTTTTTTTTATTTTTGAGATATTGATTTTTTTCTTGAAAAGGCCTCCCTTTTTTCTCCCCCCTCTATCATGTCATTCAGTGAAACAGATTTAGAAATATTATCTTGGGGTAAGGGATATTAGTTTGATGGAAAACAGAAAATATTTGCTAAGTCTTTGCTTTTTGTCCAAAAATACTATAGCCCTTGAAAAACTTCAGGGTACTTCTAGCATGTTTTAAATATTTTGGAGAGTGACGTTTGAGGATTGAGTAGCATTTTGCTGGAGCAGTGCTCTTTATCTGGGAGTGATTTTGTGCCCCTCCCGCTGCCCACCAGAAAACATTTGGCAAAATCTGGAGACATTTCTGAATGTCATCAGGAAAATGGGGTGGGCATTTTGGAATCTGGAATCTGGAATACCTAGAGATCAGGGTGCTGATAAGCATCTTACAGTGCACAAGACATCTCCTCCACCCCTAGCCCAGTCCAATATGTCAGGAGTGCTGAGACTGAGGGGCTCCTTACTCTAGGGAGACTGGAGAATATTCTTTTAGTTTTGTAGGAAGACAGAGAATATGGGTGAGTCCAAAAAGTAGAGGCAGCAGGGGATCTTAAAGGAAGGAATCCATTGATCTGGTAGATCCCTGGATGCTATGAGGACATCTTGTCCCACAAGCTGACACCTAGAGGTGCCACAATAAAGGAAGGACAGTGCATTGTGTTCAAGCTATTCTGGTCTGAGCCTGGCAGAAATGATGGCACTTTTGTAAGTCAGGGAAGCTATAGAATGATCCCATGTCTCGGGACACAGAAAAGGTGGAGAAAATGCTATGCAAAGGACGGGCAGGAGCAGCTCAGTGAAGAACCCGAGACAGAGGCCCAGGGGTAGCCCTTTAATCTACTAACTCTGCGACAAAGCTATGGCTTGAGATGGATACAGGAAACTGAGCCCTGGAAGAGAAGAAACTCTGTGACAGCTCAAAGAGAGTGCCGTCTGGCAACAGGGGAAAATATTTTCCAAAGAGCCAGTAAAGTTTAGGAAAGCATTCCACATGAAGAAAAGTTTTCATAGATGTAAGTTTAAAATCATTCAGTTTTAGGTGGTTATACTTGAACTTTGGTTGTGCAAACCAAATATTATTTTTTTTAATTTTTAATGTTTATTTTTGAGACAGAGAGTGTGAGAGAGAAAGAGAGAGAGGGGAAAGAGAGGGAGACATGGAATCCCAAGCAGGCTCCAGGCTCTGAGCTGTCAGCACAGAGCCTGACGTGGGGTTCAAAGCCACAAAACGAGATCATGACCTGAGCCAAAGCTGGACACTTAACCAACTGAGCCATCCAGGTGCCCCCAAACATTAAAATTTCTAAAGCTTAATTTAAATACATCACATTAGACAACAGAAAAATTCTTCACTTTTCCCAAGTACAGCGTTTTTAAGATGAGGCTATGGATGGTTTAAAAATGTGGATGAAGCTTGTTGATACTGTTTTTTGCTTTGTTTTTGTTTAGTTGTGTGTGTGTGTGTGTGTGTGTGCTTAAACTTAGACATTCTAACTAAAATGGGTAGGATTGAAAACACCAAAGAATGCCATTTTGCAAACTTGCAGGCTTTTATTATTATTCTGCTGCAAAGATTTCTGGCAGAGCTTAGCGGGGTGACAGGAAAATAGAAGGTTTTTTGTCTGAATAACCTGATCTCTTTATATCATGTATCTGTGAGGATATTAGTGTTATAATTCTTTTAAAGGCTTCACTATTTAAGCAACTTTTTAAAATATCTAATTTATCAAAATCTAATAGCGTGTCTTTATAGTAAAATAACTACATTTACTAAGCACTACCTATGTGCCAACCATTCAAACCTAAGCAGACTGATTTCAAAGTGTATTGCAGTGGCTTATATCTACCCTCCATCCCAGGAGAGAAAGTTCCCAGAATCTACCAAATAATACTTCTACTTCTAAGACTTAATGCTAGCTGCAAGGAGTCTGGGAAATGAAATTTTTATTTTGGATATTCATGTGGCCAGTTGAATTACTAACGCTATGAAAGAGGAGAAATCAGGTTTAGGAGACAACTAGAAGATTGTGCCCCTGGCTAATTAGAACAAATGAGCATCGTATCTCCATCTTTCTCTCCTAGTATAAGCATCAATATTGATAAACTTTTCTAAATGTTCTATCCTACACCAGATTCTCTGTAGGCTACTTGATCAATGCTAAAATAATTTGTCTACTAAAATTATTTTAATATCAAAATAAAATCGAATTTTACTATCAAAAAGTACCCTGCATTATTTTTAAGAGTTACCTCTGTGGCAATGCCTGACCAGTGTTTCCAAGATAAGCATTTAGGTCATACAGCCTTTGGGTAAAATTAGCAACTAAAGTACTGTGTAGGATTTGTGCAAATACTTTCCTTGTCTTATGAAACCTAATATATTTTACGATTTTCAAAGAATGCATGATCCCCCTTTTGGTGTGTCTAGTGGCTTGAACTCAGGACTGCTTGATGGCAGTGTTCACGGCCTTCACCACTGTTTCTGGCTATTCCTGCTAGTGGGAAAGTCTTTAAGTATCTTATGAAATGCTACTTTTATATATATATATATATATATATATATATATATATATATATTTTTTTTTTTTTTTTTTAACGTTTATTTATTTTTGAGACAGAGAGAGACAGAGCATGAACAGGGGAGGAGCAGAGAGAGAGGGAGACAGAATCGGAAGCAGGCTCCAGGCTCTGAGCCATCAGCCCAGAGCCCGACGCAGGGCTTGAACTCACGGACGGAGAGATCATGACCCGGGCTGAAGTCGGACGCTTAACCGACTGAGCCACCCAGGCGCCCCAAAATACTACTTTTATAAACTGCCAAGTGTTTCCTACTAGGTTTTCAGGAGGTACTGCTCTTCTCCTTCTTCTTTTTCGGTAGACAACCAAGATATAATATTGAAAATTGAGACTCTTTTCTTCCCTTCCCTTCCTTACCCTCTCCTCGCCCCCCCTCCCCTCCCTTTCTTTTCTTTTCTCCTCTTTTCTTTACTTGGTGGACACTCTTTTCTAATAGATATAGAATTTAATTCCTTTTTTTTTTTCATTGAATATTTTTAGAAGAGTATTTGAGCTGATGTTAACGAGGTACTAACGTTACCAGTGGGAGAGTATGTGTTGTGTAAACGGAGGTCTCGGTCCTTGGATTCCCCACAAGAAGCTTGATGTGGGGATCCAGGCTTGACTAAAGACAGCCAGAAGGAAAGTAGTAAGCATAAAGCAGTTTTTTAAAACGAAAGTACACTCTCAAGGTGGGAGCACTGACAGGTTCTAGGAGGTGGAACTGGTCCTAGGTTGCTTCCCATCGGCTGTTTGTTGTATCTTTCTGGGCTGGGAGGAGCCATGAGGTATATTGGGGTGGTCTCTACTGGCGGTTGCTTTCAATCGTTTGGGGGACTCCTCCCACAGGTTGGAAGGAAGAGTTTTTGACCTACAAGATTCGCACCTCAATAGTCATGGCAGCCTTTCTCCATGGGGTGGGGTTATAACCACAATGCAATTACACTATCATGAGAACAAAGGTTATCATGGGGCAGAGGTGGAAGAGGAGAACACGTGCTCCCCACCCGTGGCTCTTGATCTGTCAGCCCCAAGGTCTTGGAAGCCACAAGGTCAGGATGTTGTGCCCCTGGGCTTTTAATGTATAGTTTATTTATTACCATCCTTGCCTCCAGCTGATGTCTCCATCATTACCCTTCGAGGACTTGGGACTTTGCCCTCTGGTGTTCCTTCCTCTGCTCATGTCTAGCTTCTACCTAATACTAAGTGATATTATTGTCCATTTCTAATTTTAGTGAGATGGAATCAAGAGTTTAACTATTAAGTTTAAAACTGACCATGAACAATGTACCTCTGAAATTATATTTGAAATCTGAAGATTTAGAGACAGAGTCTTGGAGCTTTTTGGAATTAGTATATTAGCATTAATATCAGGAAGAAGCTGTCCAGGATCAAGAAGCAAAATAATGTTTGTCAAGGCAGGTACAAGATTCACCAAATTGGAGTGAAGGAAAAGAGGTTTGACACTAGAGGACTGGATGAACACACATTCCCAGGCAAGCTAAGACATGATGGGTTGCCATTAAACATGAATTAGCACTAAAACTACACACAAGTTAGAATAGATTATCATTAGTCTTTTTTTTTTCAGTGTGTTTACATTCAAAGTGTTAATATATAATAAATAAAATTCTTTGTCTCTACCCTATATTGCTGTCTACTGTAAAGAATCAGATTTAATAATAAATGCCTCTTTTAATTCTTTTTAATGTTTTCTTATTTTCCAAGAGACAGAGTGCAAGTGGGGGAGGGTCAGAGAGAGAGGGAGACACAGAATTTGAAGCAGGCTACAGGGTCTGAGCTATCAGCACAGAGCCTGATGTAGGGCTCAAACTCACGAACCTGATTATGACCTGAGCTGAAGTCCATGGTCAATTGACTGAGCCACCCAGGTGCCCCAATAATAAATGCATTTTTAAGAGAGAACTCTTAGATCAAGTCACCAATGTGACATTGTAAGTATCATTCTGGTGCATTTGTTTATAAAGTGAAGTGATAGGACTTTACAGGATTGTTTCCAGGAATTCTGTCACGATTACTGCAGTACACAGGCCCCACAAGTACACCAGGATATAGAGTCTACTGTCTTGTAGCTCTGTCTGAAAATTATACCACATCATCTTATTACTATATTTGTTTGTGAAATATTTATAATGTCATGCTCATGGGAACATTGAATATTGTGTACTTTAAAAATAACATGATTTGCAAGCAGTTTCAGAGTTGTTTATTCTTAATCCAAAAACATAATTTCCATATTATGGAAATTCACTACGTGCAATTTTGGATTTTTATTTTTGCAGATAATCACGGATAGTTAAGAATAAACAGATTTTTGCCTTCCAAATGACCATGTTGGTAATATATCTGAAAGTATATATTCCAGTGTACCATTTTCTTCTTCAACATAGATTTTCAGCAAATCTGTCAACCTGAAATTCCTATTTCACTTTTGAGTACAATTTTCATTCTTTTATATTTGGATCAAAAATTGCATTTTGGAGTAGTGGGGGCAGTGGCAAAATGTTGGCTGCCAGAGCGTTTAGCCTAATTGGCAGGCAAGCAATTCCCACCTCAGTGTGTACGAGCACACATGGAAGTGTCCGGAAGAGTGAAGACTATGCTTTCCCCCGAGCTATGCCCACCAGCTATCTCTGCCTGACACACCTGCATCAAGAACCTCTCTGCCAGCCAGTGAAAGGGCGGGTGTACGCCGGCCGACTCCATCTTGTTCTGTGTCCTCCACCTTGAGTGACTATGTCCCCGACAGGACCCCTTTTCCGGGAAAATCGCAGAAACCTAGACCACGCCTCCTCCCCTTGAGTAACCTCCTGCTCACGGGTTCAAACTTCCTGATCAAAACACGCCCAGCGACCTGCGTAACAGGACTCCGACCCTTCCCCAGCCAATCAGCTGAGGCCACAGCCATTACCTCACCAACTGCCCCTAGACCCCTATAAAACCTTTGTGCTTTTGAAACTTGCTCTCTCTCCCCAGTATCTCACCGCTGCGTCGGTGCAGGTAGGGGATTGAGCTCGAGCTAGCTCGAATAAAAGCTCTTTTGCTTTTGCATTGGACTCGGCTCCCTGGTGGTCTTTGGGGATCACGAATTCTGGGCATAACACCAGAAGGCCTTTAATGAGAAGAGGGCTCCCTGGAGCAGCCTCTCCCTTAATGAAAAAGTTGAATTGTATCACATTCAGTTCAACGTGAGATTTGCTGAAATGAACAGGAGCAGGAAGGAGCTGAAGACCACCATGGGCACCGCCATGTTCTTCAAAGGCTTTGACTGATCTCATTCCCATCTGGGAGAAGCACTATGTTGTAGGATATCATCCACACACCTTTGAAGAGGAGTGGGTGGCCAAACAGACCAAGAGGATACTCGACATGAAGGTCAGGCTGATGCAGGGCTTCTCAGCTGAGTGGGACAACGACAAGAATCAGTGGAAGAAATAGGAGCCTGTCACTCACCCATCTGAGCTTCACCATGTTCTGCCACCTCTGTGCAGCTCAGTGTATTTACTGGAAACTGTTACATTGCAGAACCACTGCTGATAAGTGAGCAGTTCATGTGGGGAAAAAATTGCACTTTGATTTCTGTGTAACTCTGAATAAATGTCTCTCTTGGGTAACAGACCAGACTACATATGTTTGATCCACTCATCTTTTCTAGAAAACACATATCACTTCTCCATATGGATGTTGTAAGGAAGTTGATGTTTCCATAACTTTTACTAGTTTTCTCATTTGTTGATCTTGTTTCCTGTGAAAACCGTCTGGTGTGGTCTTTTCTTTTTCAACACCCTCCTAAAATTTATTTATTTCGTATTTAATTTTCACTTTCATGCATTCCTGTATCTATTTTAATATTACTTTACTCTTATGTCTGCATATACAGGATGCTTTTATGTTTGAAGCATCCTTTAAAAAATCATTTATTAAGGGGCGCCTGGGTGGCTCAGTCAGTTGAGCGTCTGACTTCAGCTTAGGTCATGATCTCACAGTTTGTGAGTCTGGGCCCACGTGGGGCTCTGTGCTGGCAGCTCAGAGCCTGGAGCCTCCTCCGGATTCTTCCGCCGCTCATGCTCTCTCTCTCCTTCAAAAATAAATAACCATTAAAAATTTAAAAAAAAATTAAAAATCATTTATTCAGACAGAACTGGAAGGGCAAGAGAAATTTGAGCCTACCATAGGACTTACTTTCTGATATCCACAGTGGCTTTGAATAACAGTTCCACAGTGGCTTTCATGTTATTCCTTTTTATTCTCTGTTGCTACAACTGATGTTTTAGAATAACTGTTATTTCTCTTAGGTCTCTGATAGGATTCAGCTGCACTAATTTACAAATACAAAAAAAAAAAAAAGGACATTTTTAGGGATTTTCAGTGCAGATTCCAAACATGTCTGGAGTTGAACACGGGAAAGTATGTGAAAGGCCCTAGATAAGATGGAATCTGAAATAACTTTACTTACCTTTTTTATATGAATCAACTTTAATGATCATAGCTCATTAATAGGAGGGAATAACATTATAATAGTTCAGCATATAAGTGTCTGTCAGATTTTCCTCTTTTCAACTGGACCTTCTGATATGGTAAGCATACATTCTCTTAGATTCTGTCTTAAGATCAATAAAAGGTAGCCTCTCTGTTCCTAGGTTCACAAAATGATTAGATGTCCTTAATGTGAATGTCCTCAGCAATTGGACCTCCTCCAACTTGATACTAACTCCAAGCATTTCTTGCACTTACTCTCCATTTATTCCCAACACTTAAACCAAGCTAATTCCATCCATAGGAAGTTCTTGCTTCAAAAACAGCTAAGAAGATGTACATATGGCAAACAAGCATGTGAAAAGATGATCAGCAATTTAAATAATGACATACCGCTGAGTACCTATTAGATTGGCTAAAATCCAAAACACTGACAATAGCAACCGCTGATGAGATTGGGGAAAACAGGGACTCACATTCACAGTTGGTAGGAATGTAAGATGATACAGCCACTTTGGAAAACAGTGTGGCAGTTTCTATAAAACTAAACATACGGTTACCATATGATCCACCATCATGCTCCTTGTTATTTACCCAAAGGGGATAAAACCTTACATCTACAAAAAAACACGCACATGGATGTTTGTAGCAGCTTTATTCATAGTTGCCAAAACTTGAAAGCAAACCAAGTTGTCTTTCAGTAGGCGAATGGATAAACTGGTGTATCCAGACAATGGAATATTATTCAGCACTAAAAAGAAATGAGCTATCAAGCCACAAAAAGCCATGGTGAAAATTTAACTGCATATTACTAAGTAAAAGAAGTCAATCTGAAAAGACTACTGTCTTTAAGATTCTAACTATATAAATAACTATATATATAGTATTACAATATAATAATATATTATATATAATATATGTAAATAACTATAACTATATAAATACATCTTGTAAAACCTAATTATATTATATATAAATATATTTAAAGTTTCTTTATTTTGAGAGAAAGAGAGAGAGAGCAAGCAGGGGAGGGTCAGAGAGAGAGGGTGAGAGAGAGAATCCCAAGCAGGCTCCACACTGTCAGTGCAGACTGCTATACAGGGCTCGATCTCATAAAACGTGAGATCATGACCTGAGCCGAGATCAAGGGATGCCTAACCAACTGAACCACCTAGACCCCAAACCTGATACATTTTAAATCATCACAAGGCATTGTAAACTTTTTAAAAATCAAAGTTAATTTTGGTTAAATTAAATTTAACATTTAATTATTTCACCTAGAACATCCGGTTGGAAGTCTGATTGCTTGACTGCACCCAGTTTCAGTTTTTTGTTTTTGTTTTTGTTTTTTTTACCATCAGCAGTGTTTTATTATATGCAATGTTAGGGGGTTTTTTTGTCAGCAGAAACTAGAGCATGAAACTGCTTCAAACCCTTCTCTCCATTTATCTCTAATGTGTTCTAGGTACTGTGTTAATTGGTAGGTGTTCCTTGTTTTGGAAAAGATGGGTTTGGGATGAGAATGGGATGCTTGAGGAGTTTAGCTCACATTGGCTGAAGACAGAACCACTTCCTGTCCCATGAATGCTTCAATTACTTTTCATCTTGATCCCTACAGGTCTTCAAATTTTCCAAAGATTTTTCTTTTCAAATTTTTCTCCACTGTTGAAGAAATGATAAGCTAGGTGTATCCCAGTGGGAGATGTGGACACAGAAAACCTTCTGTCACTGATGTCTTTTGAGTGAGAAAGGGTCTTAAAAATCAAGTCGTGCAGGGAATGGTGAGATCACATTTCAACCCTCTGCTGTCCCGCCTCCCACCTATGTAATTTTTATTTTTTTTAATTTAATTTATTTTTAAATTTACATCCAAGTTAACATAGAGTGCAACAGTGATTTCAGGAGTAGATTCCTTAGTGGCCCTTACCCATTTAGCCCATCCCCCCTCCCACAACCCCTCCAGTAACACTCTGTTTGTTCTCCATATTTGAGTCCCATGTTTTGTCCCCCTCCCTGTTTTTATATAATTTTTGCTTCCCGTCCCTTATGTTCATCTGTTTTGTATCTTAAAGTCTTCATATGAGTGAAGTCGTATGATATTTGTCTTTGTCTGACTAATTTCACTTAGCATAATAACCTCCAGCTCCATCCACGTAGATGCAAATGGCAAGATTTCATTCTTTTTGATTGCCAAATAATACTCTATTGTGTATGTATACATACATATATATATGTATATATATGTATGTATATATATATGTACATATATATGTGTATATATATATACATATATATATGTATATATATGTATTTATATATATATGTACATATATATGTGTATATATATATATATATATATATATATATACACCACATCTTCTTTATCCATTCATGCATCGATGGACATTTGGGCTCTTTCCATACTTTGGCTATTGTTGATAGTGATGCTATAAACATAAGATGCATGTGCCCCTTAGAAACAGCACACCTGTATCCCATAGAAAATACCTAGTAGTGCAATTGCTGGGTCATAAGGTAGTTCTATTTTTAATTTTTTGAGGAATCTCCATACTGTCTTCCAGAGTGGCTGCACCAGTTTGCATTCCCACCTGCAGTGCAAAAGAGATCCTCTTTCTCAGCATCCTCACCAACATCTGTTGTTGCCTGAGTTGTTAGTGTTAGCCATTGTGACAGGTGTAAGGTGGTATCTCATTGTGGTTTTGATTTGTTTTTCCTGGATGATGAGTGATGTTGAGCATTTTTTCATGTGTCAGTTGGCCATCTGGATGTCTTCTTTGGAGAAGTGTCTATTCAAGTCTTTTGCCCATTTCTTCACTGGATTATTTGTTTTTCGGGTGTTGAGTTTGATAAGTTCTTTATACATTTTGGATCCTAACCCTTTATCTGACATGTCATTTGCAAATATCTTCTCCCATTCTGTCAGTTGCCTTTTAGTTTTATTGATTGTTTGCTGTGCAGAAGCTTTTTATTTTGACGAGGTCCCAATAGTTCATTTTTGCTTTTGTTTCCCTTGCCTCTGGAGACATGTAGAGTAAGAAGTTGCTGCGACCAAGGTCAAAGAGGTTTTTGCCTGCTTTCTCCTTGAGGATTTTGATGGCTTCCTGTCTTACATTGAGGCCTTTCTTTATTCTTGTGTATGGTTTAAGAAAGTTGTCCAAGTTCATTTTTCTGCATGTCACTGTCCAGTTTTGCCAGCACCACTTGCAAGAAAGACTGTCTTTATTTCATTGGATATTCTTGCCTGCTTTGTCAAAGATTAGTTGGCCATACTATTGTGGATTCATTTCTGGGTTCTATTTTTTGTTCCATTGATCTGAGTGTCTGTTTTTGTGCCAGTACCTTACTGTCTTGATGATTACAGCTTTGTAATACATCTTGAAGTCTGGAATTGTAATGCCTTCAGGTATGGTTTTCTTCTTCAAGATTGCATTGACTCTTCGTAGTCTTTTCTGGTTCCATACAAATGTTAGGATTGTTATAGCTCTGCGAAGAATGATGGTGTTATTTTGATAGGGATTGCAATGAATATGTAGATTTCTTTGGGTAGTAGTGACATTTTAACAATATTTGTTCTTCCTGTCCAGAAGCATGGAATATTTTTCCATTTTTTTGTGTTTTCTTCAATTTCTTTCATAAGCTTTCTACAGTTTTCAGTGTATAGATTTTTCACCTCTTTGGTTAGATTTATTCCTAGGTATTTTATGGTTTTTGGTGCAATTGTAAACGGAATCAATTCCTTGATTTCTTTTTCTGTTGCTTCATTGTTGATATAGAGGAATGCAATTGATTTCTGTGCACTAATTTTATATCCGGCAACTTTGCTGATTTCATGGATCAGTTCTAGCAGTTTTTTGGTGGAATCTTTTGGGTTTTCCATATAGAGTATCATGTCATCTGTGAAGAATGAAAGTTTGACCTCCTCCTGGCCACTTTGGATGCCTTTTATTTTTTGCATTGTCTGATTGCAGAGGCTAGGACTTCCAATACTATGTTGAATAAAAGTGGTGAGAGTGGACATCCCTGTCTTGTTTCTGACCTTAGGGGGAATGCTCTCATTTTTTCCCCGTTGAGGGTGATATTAGTGTTGGGTCATTCATATACGGCTTTTATGATCTTAAGGTATGCCCCTTCTATCCCTACTTTCTTGAGGGTTTTTATCAAGAAAGGATGCTGTATTTTGTCAAATGCTTTCTCTGCATCTTTTGAGAGGATCATGTGGTCCTTGTCCTTTCTTTTATTGATTTGATGAGTCACATTGATTGTTTTGCAGATATTGAACCAGCCCTGCATCCCAGATATAAGTCCCACTTGGTCATGGTGAATAATTTTTTTAATGTATTGTTAGATCCGTTTGGCTAACATCTTGTTGAGGATTTTGGCATCCATGTTCATCAGAGAAATTGGTCTATAGTACTCCTTTTTAGTAGGGTCTCTGTCTGGTTTTGGAATCAAGGTAATGCTGGCTTCATAGAAGGAGTTTGGAACTTTTACTTCCATTTCTATTTTTTGGAACACCTTCAAGAGAATAAGTGTTAACTCTTCTTTAAATGTTTAGTATAATTCGCCTGGAAAGTCATCTGGTCCTGGACGCTGGTTTTTAGGGAGATTTTTGATTACTAATTCAATTTCTTTACTGGTTATGGGTCTGTTCAAATTTTATATTTCTTCATGTTTCAGTTTTGGTAGTGTATATGTTTCTAGGAATTTGTCCATTTCTTCCAGATTGCCAATTTTATTGACATATAATTGCTTATAATATTCTTTTATTATTATATTTTTATTTCTGCTGTGTTGGGTGTGATCTCTCCTGTTTCATTATTGACTTTATTTATTTGGGTCCTTTCCTTTTCCTTTTGATCAAACTGGCTAGTGGTTTATCAATTTTGTTATTTCTTTCAGAGAACCAGCTTCTGGTTTCATTGATCTGTTCTACTGTTTGTTTTTTTGTTTTGTTTTGTTTTGTTTTGGTTTTGATAGCATTAATTTCTGCTCTAACCTTTATTATTTCCTGTCTTCTGCTGGTTTGGGGTTTTATTTGCTGTTCTTTTTCCAGTTCTTTAAGGTGTAAGTTTAGGTTGTATATCTGAGACATTTCATCCTTCTTTAGGAAGGCCTGGATTGCTATATACTTTCCTCTTATGACTGCCTTTGCTGCATCCCAGAGGTTTGGGCTGTGGTATTACCATTTTCATTGGCTTCCATATACTTTTTAATTTCCTCTTTAACTTCTTGGTTACCCTATTCATTCTTTAGTAGGAAGTTCTTTAGTCTCCTAGTATTTGTTGCCTTTCATAGCGTTGTGGTCTGAAAATATGCATGGTATGATCTCAAACTTTTTGTACTTGTTGAGGGCTGATTTGTTTCCCACTATGTGGCCTATTCTGGAGAATGTTCCATGTGCACTGGAGAAGAATGTATATTCTGCTGCTTTAGGATGTTCTGAATATATCTGTTAAGTCCATCTGGTCCAGTGTGTCATTCAAAGCCATTATTTCCTTGTTGATTTTCTGTTTAGATGATCTGTCCATTGTTGTAAGTGGCATGTTGAAGTTCCCTACTATGATGGTATTATGTTTGTGATTGATTTATATATTTGGGTATTTTCACATTTGGAGCATAAATGTTTACAATTGTCAGGTCTTCTTGGTGAATAGAACCCTTAATTATGATATAATGCCCTTCTTCATCTCTTGTTACAATCTTTATTTCAAAGTCTAGGTTGTCTGATATAAGTATGGCTACTCTGGCTTTCGTTTGTCGACAATTAGCAGGATAGATGGTTCTCCATCCCCTTACTTGCAATCTGAAGGTGTCTTTAGGTCTAACGACCTGAAATGTCTTTTGTAACAGCATATAGATGGTACTTGTTTTCTTATCCATTCTGTTACCCTATGTCTTTTGATTGGAGCATTTAGTTCATTGAAGTTAAGAGTGAGTACTGAAAGATATAAAATTATTGCCATTAGGATGCTTGTAGAATTGGAGTTTTTGGTAGTGTTCTCTGGTCCTTTCTAGTCTTGGTTGCTTTTGGTCTTCTTTTCTTTTCTGTCTTTTCTCTCCTCAGAGAGTTCCCCTTACAATTTCTTGCAGGGCTGGTTTAGTGGTCACAAACTCCTTTAGTTTTTGTTTGTCTGGGAAACTTAATCTCTCCTTCTATTTTGAATGGCAGCCTTGCAATAAAGAATTCTTAGCTGCATAATTTTTCTGATTCAGCACAATGAATATATTCTGCCACTCCTTTCTGGCCTTCCACGTTTCTGTGGATAGGTCTGCTTCAAAACTGCTCTGTCTTCCCTTGTAGGTTAAGGACTTTTTTTTTCCCTTGCTGCTTTCATGATTCTTTCCTTGCCTGAGTATTTTGTGAATTTGACTATGATATGCCTTCCTGATGTTTGGGTTTTGTTGAATCTAATGGGAGTCCTCTGTGCTTTCTGGATTTTGATGTCTGTGTCTTTCCCCAGGTTAAGAATGTTTTCTACTATGATTTGCTCACATAACCCTTCTACCCCTTTTTCTCTCTTTTCATCTTCTGGACAACTATAATTCTGATGTTGTGTCTTTTTAATGAGTCAATCATACTGTTTTGCCTTAGTCTCTCTCTTTTTTTCTGCTTCATTATTCTCCATAAGTTTGTCCTCTATATCGCCAATTTGCTGCTCTGCCTCATCCCTCCTGGATGCCATCCATCCACAATGGCATGCAGTTCCATTATAACATTTTTTAATTCAACCTGACTAGCTTTTATTTCCTTTATCTCTGCACAAAGGGATTCTAATCTACTTTTGACCCCAAGTAATATTCTTATTGTCGTGATTCTAAATTCTAGTTCAGACATCTTGCTTGTATCTGTGTTGATTAAGTCCTTGGCTGCCATTTCTTCCTGCTCTTTCTTTTAGGGTGAATTCCTTTGTTTCATCATTTTAAGGAAGAAAAGGAATTAATATGGTAAAAAAAAATTAAAATTAAAAAATTAAAAGCAACACACACCCACCCACACACCCACAAATCAAATAAATGATGCTAGATCTTAGGTGTGTTTTGGTCTCGATGTTGAAAGGAGCTTGATAGATTAGATAAAAAAAGGAAAAAAGAGAAAAGGAAAACATTTGAAAAATTGAAAAAAATGAATACAATTAAATAGAAAAAGATTAAATGATGGAAGTAAAATAGAATTTGAAAAATTTACAAGAAAGTAAAAAATAGTAGAAAAAAATTAAAGAAAAATATTTTTAATAAAAATTGAAAATAAAAATAAATTTTTCTCTTTCTGTTTCAAGAAAAAGAAAGACCAAAAAAAAAAAAAAAAAAGAAAAGAAAAGAAAACCAAATAGATAGACCAGCTAAAAGACTGTAATACAATTGAAAGTGCATCAGTTTCCCCTAGAAATCAAACTGTGAAGCACTTTATAGTCCATATACTAAGCAGGCAGAGAGACTTGTGGTGTTCCTGAAAAGTGAGGTTGACCCAGTTGGGTGGGGCTTAGTGTAATGGCTCCATTCTACACTAGATGGCATTGCTTAGGTTACTGGGGTGGATAGTTTTGGGTCTTGTAGTTGTGACTGCACATGCGCAGGAGGGGTAAAAATGGTGTCACCCAGCTACCCAGTCTGTAGTATTGGAACTCTGTTCTCCCTGATCAGCAATCGGGCACATGTCCTTTGTGGCTTCCATCCACTCCCTGCTTTTACACTGTTTTTGACCAAGCCATCAGATTTCCAGGCGGCACCTCCCTCCTGAGTTTTATCTCAGATGTGGTTATGTTTCCTGATCCCTCACTTCTGAGGGACTTCGGCTTTGACCCGTTCTTAACCCTCTGCGGGAGGTCTTGCTGAACAATGACTGGGTGCTGGCCCCACCCAGGAACATTTGCAGTACTGTGCTGCTGCCAATGCCCAGAGACTGCAGCTGGGTGCCAGCCCACCCCAGAAAAACTTCACATGATCGTGTAGCAGCAGCATTTCTAGGATTCTGGAAAATCACAACACACATCTGGCACCATGCTTCACACTTAATGACCTTGTTCCAGTACCAGCAAATGTGGTTTTTCTTTGGGGTCTGCTGGGAACTTTGCCTGTGGGAGGGCAGCACAGCTTCTACCAAATGTCCTCCCTGCAGGGGAACTAACTCTGCTCGTGTGGCCCGAGGACTGCCGGGACCTCACTCTGTCCTGGGGATTCGCTCTTCACATAGGGCACTGCCAGTCATTGAGCTGCAGAGTTTCAGACTCTTCGCTCCCCCTGTTTACAGAGACTTAATGGAATTTAAACCCTCTCCTTTCTCCTTTCTCCCTTTTTAGTTCAGTCCCTGCAGCTGTTTCTCTGGCTGCTTTTTGTGTGTGTGTGTGGAGGGGACTTTTCCTGTATTCCCTCCCCACCCCCCGTCTCCATCCTCTCTCCACAAGCAAAAACAGCTCCCTGCCCTCCGCTGCTTCTCTCTCCCCCAGTTCACTTCTCCACACAGCATACCTTCTGAGTTCTGTGGTTCAGTTTGTGCAAGTTGTTGTATTAATCCTCAAATCATTTTTCTAGGTGCACAGGATGGTTTAGTGTTGATCTGTGTTTCGTGGACGCGAATGAAAAAAATCTTCCACGCTGTTCTGCCATCTTGGCTTCTCCCCAGTTTCAGGTTTATTGGAGGAACAAACCTCCTCTGAACTGCTGAATACAAGCTTTGAGATCCTTTAATCCTACCACTCAGTCTCCTTCGGGTTCATAGTAACAGGGACATTTTACTATTTCTGTCATGTCAAGACAGTACAATATTGGAGTAATGCCCCAGTACCTGGAGCTGATTCATACTGCCTTATGGGAGTTGATCTGTTGCTTTTTTCTAATTCAATGATGCCATGTTGGTTGCTTGAATTTGGTCATGGTGGAGTATTTATACCATGGACATCAGCAAATGCTGCAAATCAGTTAATTTCTGTTTTGGTTTAGTTTAGAGAACTGGCTTATCAATATACCATTTATTAATGCAATATCTTAAATTTATTATAAAACCTTCTCCCCCCAAAAGACAAAAAGAGGACATTTATGATATCAATATCTTACAGGAAAAAAAGCTTTTTTTCTGCATATATTTATCCTCTTGATTTTCTAGAACCATACTAGTAGTTTATTTTGAAGTTTCTAAGTTGCATTGTTATAGCCAAAATGAAATCTAAGGGATCATAAAGCCTATATGCAATACAGATTGCAGATTAGCAGAGATGTCCATAAATGATTAATTGGAAGAATAGAAGGAACTGAAGGAGAGTCTAGATGCACACGCCTGAAGCACTGAAACAATTCTGCCTTAAGGTAATTGTCAAAACCTGGTGATGAAAAGATGATGGGGGAGAATACAAAAGGGTATTTTTTTTTCTTGCATGCCTGGTGGACTCCATGTTCTTTCATACTAAGCCTAAATAACATTAATGCATGTTGAAAGAATTATAGCACCAGGTTGTGAAATTCTAAGTAGCAAGATGAAAGTTAATGATGGTAAGTTGAGAACAAGAACTACATAGGGATGGGATGCAAAATCACTAGCACATATGTAACCTTGATTATTGAAAGAAATTAATGCATTAATTTAAAATGAACAAGAAATCATGTGCCAGGCAATATACTAGGCATAAGAAATGCAAAAATGTTTCCTGGAAAAATTAACTCAGAGCTGGTAAGAGTTCTTAAGTGATGGAATATAACAATAAAGAGACTATAAAGTCCTCTGGAAACAGTAACAATGTGTTCTGTGACAGTTACTCTGCTTGTTTGTCAAGATCTTGATGCTTTTGAAAACCATATGTGCAGTAGCTTGTAAAATGTCCTTTAATTTGGGTTTGAATGATGCTTTCTCATGGATGGACTGGAGTTATGGATTTTGGAGAAGAATACTACAGAGGGGAGTTTGCCTTCTTATCACATCGGCTATCAACATGCCTATTACTGGTGATATTAACCTTGATCACTTGATGAAGGGGATGTTGTCAGACTTCTCCACTGTAAAGTTACTCTTTTTTTTTTTTCCTTTCTGTTCTCTATTCTTTGGAAATTAGTAAGTCCAGCCAACACTCACAGGGCAGAGACATAAATTCTACCTTTTAGTGGTAGAAATATCTGCATACATTATTTGGTATTCTCCTTTAAGGAAAATTTGTTCTTTCTCTGCCATTATTTATTTTCTTAATCATTTATGTATATCAGTATGGACTCATTGATATTTATTTAGTGACGAGTTATCATCCAATACTATGTTATTTATTTTGATGCTTAGCTCTTCCAACTTTGGCCATCGGGAGCTCTTTCACATTGCTTCTGTGTCCTGATATAATCTATTTCTTTAAATTTTTTTTTTCCTGTTTCAGCACTTACTCACTTCTAATACTATAAAGTGCTTGACCTCATCATACCTGCTCTGGGCTTGAGATCAGTTATTTCTTTGGGAATATCTAGTTCCTTCTCCTGGAGAATGGGTATTTATAATCTAAAACCTGAGTGCTGAGTGTGCTTATTTCTACTAAGATATCACTACTTCTGCATGCTCTCTAATATATGCCATATTTGTATCAGTCTGTATTTCATTCCGGGGTTCTCCAACATCCTGGTCAATTTTTAAAATTTTCTTACATTAAATTTCACTCTTTTTTATACAGATGTTGACAAATACGAAAGTCATGGATACACCAATCCAGTGCCATACAGAGGAGTTATTACATAACCCTCAACATTTCCTTGCGCATTCCTTTTTTTTATGGAAGTATCGTCAACAGACATTGTTATATTAGTTTCAGGTGTACAACATAGCTTTTAGACAACACACTACCCAATGCTCACCACCGTAAGTGTAGTTACCATATGTCACCATACAGCATTATTACAATATTTTTGACTATATTCTTTATGCTGTACTTTTCATACCCTTGACTTGTTTATTTTATAATTGCAAGTTTGTACTTCTTAATCTCCTTCACCTATTTTTCTATCCTCCCAACCACCTTTCCTCTAGCAACCACTAGTTTGTTCTCTCAATTAATTAGTCTGTATCTGTTTTTTGTTTGTTTTTTTTGTTTTTTAGATTCTACATATAATGAAATCATGTGGTATTTGCCTTTCTCTGTCTGACTTATTTCACTTAGCATATACTTTCTAGACAGATTCATGTTGTCACAAATGGCAAGATTTTATTCTTTTTTTTTTTATACCTGAGTAACATTCGATTACCACGTCTTCTTTATCCATTCATCTATATATGGGTACTTAGGTTGCTTCCATATGTAAATTTCTTTTGTAGTAAACTCTTTGCTGTCTTCAAAATCCAGAAAAAATCATTGAACTGTTTTGTTTCCCAATAGTTTTACCTTTTCCAGAATGTCACATACATGGAATTATACAAATATGCTTTGGGTATGGCTTTTTATTTTACCAGAGTGTGTTTAAGATTCATCCATATTTGTTATCTGTATCAATATCTTATTCTTTTTATCAGTGAATAGTACAGAATACTATCCCACATATCATTCACATGTTGAAGGAAATCTTAGTTACTTCCGGGTTTTGGAGCTTATTCAATAAGACTTCTATAATCATCCATGCACAGTATTTTGTGTTAACATAAGTTTTAAATTTATATATGTAAATACCTAGGAGAGTGGTTATTAAGATTGTAGATTACAACTTCAAGTAAAATGCAGATACCTTATCACTATTTGCATTTCTTTAACCTCCTTCCTTTACGATATAGTTATCTGAAATATTATCTCTTCACACATTGAGAGTCAGATTTAAACATTTTATAATTGGTTTTGCTTTTGACAGTCAAATGTAATTTTAAACACTCAAGAGTGTTATTTTTACTTATATGTTTATGCTTCCCATTACTCTTAATTACTGATGTTTCATATTTCCTCCCATTGTAATTTATTTCCTGCATGGCCTTCCCCAGTAGATTCTCTAAATTCCACATCCATTAGTAATGAGATGGCAACCAACCCACATTTGAAATATAACCCACAGAAATGAGTCAGGAAATGCATTCTGAATCTAAGCAAATTAGCTAACGACTAAAACAGAAGATTTATAGAGATGCCTGGGTGGCTCAGTCAGTTGAACGTCAACTCTTGATTTCACCTCAGGTCATGATCCCAGAGTCATGGTACAGAGCCCCGTGTGAGGCTCTGTGCTGAGCATGGAGCCTGCTTGGGATTCTCTTTCTTTCTCCCTATGCACCTCTCCCTTGCTCACATTCTCTTTTCTCTCTCTCTCTCTCTCTCTCTCTCTCTCAAAAACAAAATTAAATTTAAAAAATAAAAATTTAAAAAATAAAAATGAAGATTTACAAAGGAAACATATAGTCTTCTGACACAAAATATTTTCATGGTGCAGTGCAAGGTATTTGATATTCTATGAATAGCTATATCAGGCAAGATTTAACCAGACAAGAACCTGTAGAATATTTATATTAAGAAGTTTGTTGCAAAAAATTTGGCTTCCCTGACTGTGGAGGCTAGCTAGATGAGTCTAAAAGTCAAAGGACAGGCTGTCAGGAGGAATATACTGGAACTACTGGGGATGGGCTGACACTGCAATCTTCAGGGGAATTTTTTTTTTTTTCTATTCTCAACTACACTTTTGAGGCTTTTCAACTGATTGAATCACACCCACCTAGATTATCTAAAATAATCTCCCTTACTTAAAAGTTAACTGATCGTGGACTTTGATCACAACTATAAAATACATTCACTGCAACACTTAGATTTTTGTTTTGTTGAGTAACTAGGAAATATCCCCTAGTCAATGAACACATCGTAGTAAACAAGATCTCAACTTGAATTAGAAAAGATGATGGACACTAACACCAAGATGACACAGGTATTGAACTTCTCTGGCAAGGATTTTAAAGCAGCTGTCACTTGAAATACTCTAATGAGCAATAACAAACACTCTTGAAACATACTTAAACTATTAAAACTTTCAGCAAAAAATAATAGAAGACATAAAAAAGAATCAAATGAAAAATTTTAAATTAAAAACACTATAACAGAAATTCTAAAAAATCATTGAATGGGCTCAATATCAGAATGGAAACAACAGATGAAACAATCAAATAATTTCAAGATAAAGCAATAGTTATAAATCTGTACACCAAAGAGAAAATATATTGGAAAAGAGTAAATTGATCTACAGGGAGTTGTGAGACAATAACAAAATGAAGGAATATTTATCAGAGTCCCAGAGAAAGAAGAAAAGAAATTGTGGAACTGAAAAAAAAAAAAAGAAAAGAAAAGAAAATATTTGGGGCTACAGATCCCTGTTTGGCAGGAAAAAAAGATAACATAATCCCTATAGATTCAACAAGTTGACAAACTGAAAACAAGATAACATCAAAGAAATCTATGCCTAGCCACTTCTTGATAAATTTCTGAAAATTAAAGACAAGAATCTCAAAAGCAGACAGGGTGAAACTATGCATTGGCTGTGAGAAATGACAATTCTAAAGGCAACAGATTTCTGATCAGAAACTGTGGAGACAGTAAGAAGGTGGCACATTATGTAAGTACTGAAAGAAAAGAACTGTCTTCCCAGTATCTACATCTGTGAAAGTATACTTCGGTATGAATGTGTGAGAAAATCATTCCCAGATGAAAGAAATCTAAAAGAACTTGTCATCGCAGATCTGCTCTAAAAATCATCTATAGGAAACCCTTTAAAGTCCAAACTTTTACCAGTTTTTATTTCTGAGAATTAAAAGAGAGAGGGAATTAAAGCACATAGCAATTATTTTATTTTAAATGCATGCATTATTCTATGATTAGTAGTTTAATAAGATATATTTCACATTTTGAAACTTTGACATATAAATTGTGAAATGATCCAAAACAAGAGTAAGATAATAGTCTAGATATAATATCTTCAGGTAAAGCAAAGCTTGACCTTATAAATTAATAACCAAAAGAAAAATACTAAAATAAAAAAGAACAAAGAATACAAATAGACAATTCGTAGAAAATTAAATCCAAATGTTATTAAATATATGAAAATATTCTCAATTTCCCACTCAGAAAAACATAAATTACATAACAGTTAATAATCGTTTTATACTCATCAGATTAAAAAATTTTAAAGGAATAATTTCAGTCATAAAGATGTTTACTGAAGCATTGTTTGTTGAGATAGATACTAGAAACAAAAAGAATACCATCAGTAAGTGAAGAGTTGAATAAACCAGAAATGACACCAATATCCAAAAGCAGAATACAGTACTGACATTTATTTTTTTTTAATTTTTATTTAAATTCCAGTTAGTTAACATACGGTGTAATATTAGTTTCAGCTGTACAATATAGTGATTCAACACTTCCACACATTACCTGGTGCTAATCACTAGTGCCCTCCTTAATACCCACCACCTATTCAATCCATCCCCTCACCCACCTCCCATCTGAGAACCACCAGCTTGCTGTCTATAGTCAATAGTCTGAGGTGCCTCTGAGGCTCTGTTAGTTAAGCATCTGACCCTTGACTTCAGCTGAGGTCATGATCTCATGGTTTGTGAGATCAAGCCCCCATCAGACTGCACCAACAGTGTGGACCCAGCGTGGAGCCTGATTGGGATTCTTTCTCTCCCCTCCCTCTGCTCCACTCGTTCTGCCCTCTCTCTCTCTCTCTCAAAATAAATAAACTTAAAAAAGAAGAGTCTGTTTCTTGGTTTTCCTCCCTCTTTTCCCCCCGTTGCTTGTTTTTGTACTGTCATTTAAAAGTGTATATCAGATGTAAAACAATTGACTTAAAGATATTTTTTATGATATACCAAAAAATTAAAAAAGCAAGATGCAGAAAAACATGTGTAATATAGACCTACTTTAAAAAAAAAAAGAAAACAAAAACATATAGGTGTGTAACTGCATGCATATGTGTATGTGTGCATATGAATGTATTTGCATGTAGTTATGACTATGGATCCACTATGCAAGGAGACACATCATAGAGTTAATTTGTTATCTGTGATAGTGTGGGTGGGGCACACATGAGACAGCAATAGAAAGGATTGTATGTAAAATAAAGTGACTCAGTATATTTTGATGAATTCAATACTAAAGACTCTGAAATACTAAGACAAGTAAGCACAAATTGGGAGGAAAAAATATCCAGTGTGGAAAATACTGTAAAAGTTGCAAACCTGTCCTCCTACTGAATATCTTAACGAAACATATGGTACCTTCAACCATACTGGTTCAAGGTTATTAACAGCTCCTTAGAGATGAACATTTTAAACTTAATTTCAGAATATATTTCATGTTGTACATATTAGTTTGTATAGAAATATGTGTAGTACATTATATTTTCACTTAATAATGAAAATGAAATAAAACTACAAGGAAGCTTATTTTTCTTTTGCACTTGCCAAATTTATACCTTTGAGCACAATGCATTCAGGAGTGGTGGAGAGGGAGTGCAGCAAAACAATGTGAAATTCTCCCATGAAAGCATGTAATTACTTCTGAAATTGTCAAACTTCCAAACTTGCCAGATTTGCATTTAGTTTAAAATGTTTCACAGATTTTATACTCTAGATAGGACAAACCACCTTCTGAATAAAAATTGCACAGAGAAAGCCATGAAACAAAATATGAATCTGTATCAAAGCTAATTACTCTTATAAATGTGTTGAGTGAACGGGGACTCCAGTCAGTTCTTAGCTGATAGAATTACATCTGAAGTGATTTCCCTGACAAAATACATTGGTCTGAAATCCAATGAAATCTGAATTAGATGTGTTCTCTGCCGATTCCATAAATTAATTAATTAATTAATTAATTAATTACAATACCATACAATACAATAATGATCTCACTGCTCAAAATGAAAATTCCTAGTTTTACTGGTGGAAAATAAGGGCAACTTATATCACTAAAAAGGAAATTTGAAAGGTTTCTATTATCATTATGGACCTTTAAAATGAGTTACAATTAAACTTACTTTAGGGATAAATGAAAACACACACTAAGGTATCAGTTTTATGCAAAAAAATAAGGACATAGGATGATATCTTAAAACTGAATCCTTCCTGGGATGTAAATTTTAAAAATCCTCCATTAAAATAAAAATTTCCCAGGTGCCTGGGTGGCTCAGTCAGTTAAGCATCCTCTCTTGATTTCGTCTCAGGTCATATCTCACAGTTTGTGAGTTTGAGCTCCTCATCTGGCTCTGTGCTGACAGTATTGAGCCTGCTTGATATTCTCTCTCTCCCTCTCTCTCTGCCCCTCCCCCACTCATACACTCATGCTCTTTCTCTCAAAAAAATGAATAAAAACAAATTTAAAAAGAAAATAATAAAAGAAAATAAAAATTCCTTACCATTGGTTATAAAAATACTCACATTAAATTTATATTTGTTCTATCTAGGACTATTTGAATAAATTTTATATAAATGTCACACAGAATGCATTTAAATAACTTTTAGTATAGAGACAATTGGGATACTGAGACTATAGTATGATGATTCACATACACTATTAAGGTTAAGACTAATAAACAGTGTTATTTGATGAGTAAATAGAATTTCTTTTTTTAAAATTTTTGACAACTTGCACCCCAAATTTAACTGGATAAGCTACATACTGAGAACATATTTGCAAATATGAATGGAAAATTCTGAGATTTTACTTACACACTGTCAATCTTTTGGACTTACAAACCTAATTATCATGAGAACTGTTTGGCAAATCAATCATTAACTAAGCAAAAACTTACTGTTTTCAGTAGTTTTTAATTAATTCCTCCTCAGAGAGAAAGACTAGATTGATCCACCAGGAGTACACTTCCCAAGGATCTGAAATGGGAAATTTCATGAAAACATTGTATACCTAGAACTAGTCCAATTTGTATGAAGAGCTGAGAAGCTCACAGAACAGGTTAGGGTTAGAGGATTACAAGAAACTGACCAAAATGGCCATAACCACAAGGAAGTCACAGAACTATAATAAAAACAGTCCAGGATTTGGAGGGTCGGGGGAACAATTGAGGAGATAAGACATTATCAGATTGGCAGGCTAAGTGGAAGTTTGATGTTAGAAAAAATGAGAAAGCCATTACTCATAATCTCTGTGCTTAATCATTTAATAGGCATATTCCTGAAAAATAACTACAGTTGACTCTTGAAAAATATGGGTGTTAGGGGTGCTGACCCCCATGCAGTTGAAAATCCACATATTAACTTTTGACTTCCCCCAAATCTAACTACTAATAGCTTACTGTTGACCTGAAGCTTTACTGATAACATAAACAGCCTATTGGCACATATCTTGTATTTTATATGTATTATATACTGTATTCTTGTATATATACAAGCTTGTATATAGAGTAAGCTAGACAAAATGTGTTAAAAAATAATAAGGAAGAGAAAATATATTTACTACACTGTACTGTATTTAGTGAAAAAAATCCACATTTAAGTCGACCTGCACATTTGGAATCACTATGTTGTTCACCTGAAAATAATGTAACATTGTGTGCTAACTATACTCAAATAAGGTGATAAAAAAAATAAGTGGAACTGTATAATTCAAATCATGTTATTCAAGGGTCAACTGTATAGTGAATTTCATTAAAATATTTCCTATTGTAATTTCAGTCAGTAATTGTATCCAATAAAGATTCTTTTTAAAAAGTTGAAATTTCAAATCATGTTAAGAATAAAAACTCAGATATTTTTGTTTTGTACATCAAGGATAAAATGCCAGGAGAGCAGAACATATGAATGAGAGAAGCAAATATTTACATGATGGGTTTTTGATGTTTCAATTATAAAATGAGATTTCAAATTCTATTTATTCACAAAATAAATATCTGCTGAATGTTTATAATGTGGATTACATTCTGGCTGGCACTGTGCAAGACCAATTAAATGGCAGTAACGACAAATGATCTCTAAACATCAAAAGTGCATTATGATACACTATATCATAATTCTGATGCCAGTGACATATCATAAAAAATGTGAGAATTTCATATTAGGAGTAAAATTTTCTTGCAGTACTGTAGTGGCAGAATGTATTTTCATTAGCAAGATAGAAAAAAATTACATATGATAAATAAAAATCAATATTTTGTTTTATTTCTAATACCAAAACATGGACTTTTGTAAAAATATTATAAGTACTTAAAAATCATACCTTTTTATAACCTTTCAACTCTAAAATAAGGATTTTTTTCACTAGAATCAATAAAACCATAGGACAAATATTCAATAAGAAAGTGGTTAGCCTATTTTACACTTCAGCAATTTTTTTTTTTTTTTTTTTGAGAGCATGAGAGCAAGCAGTGGGGCAGAAGGAGAAAACAAAAATCTCAAGTAGGCTTATAGATTCCGACATGGGCTCAATCCCTGACCATGAGATCATGACCTGAGCTGAAATCAAGAGTCGGATGCTTAACTGATTGGGCCACCCAGGCGCCCCAATACACCAACATTTTTATGAGAGAAGTCATGTTGCCTTTATAACAAATGTAACAAGGGCATCTGGGTGGCTCATTTGGTTACTTATCCAGCTTTGGCTCAGGTCATGATCTCTTGGTTTGTGAGTTCAAGCCCCACATCAGGCTTTCTGCTATCAGTGCAGAGCCTGCTTCACGTCCTCTGTCTTCCACTCTTTCTTTTGTCCCCTCCCTTGTTCAAGCTCTCTCTCTCTTTCCCTCTCTCTCTCTCAAAAATAAATAAACATTTAAAAAAATGTAACAGGGGACACAAAACTCACTAGGTACAAAGTTGTGTTTGTTGAAAAAAATTACATTTAAATCATTCAAACTGAGAAAAACAGCAAATATAAACATGACAAAGATGTTTAAAGAAAAAAAAATTTAGGGGAAAGTTTTTTCATTGACTTTTCATGATAAAAATAGAAATCACAAAGCAGAGAATAATGAAACAATTGATTACAACAGAATTAGGTGTAGAATTAGTATTGCTGTAATATTTTTTAACACATATTCTCTTCAGTATGAAATTGAGCTATAAAAGAAATTCCTGGAATATTGTTAAGAAAATATTTGGTGTTGTGTTTGAATTCAACATATAGTCTCTCTTAGATGGACAAGGGTAACTACCAATTCCTTCTGAGGAGTATTTGATCTTTTGTTGTCATGATAATGGTCTCAATAATTTCATCTTAGTACCTTACCACTAACTCAACTAGGACACAGTAGTCCACTTAGATTAGGGCTATAGTCTGTAAAGTTAAGGATAAAATATTTCATGTAAAAAACTAAAAGCACAATTGACAAATTAAAATCATAAGCTAAAACTCCAATGACATCGTGTCACATTTATCATGTATTTGAATTTAAACTACACTTTAGCCTAAAATTGTGCAACTTAAACTTATCATATTAGTGTTCTCCAAAGGCAGCACTCCTCATTATTTTATTATTATTATCAATTGTATTTTTTCAGTTAAGTGAAACTAAAATTAATTCTCAGAACCTCCATAACAAACTAAAATGTTCACAAGGAAGTGATAAATAGCAAATGTGTGAGATTACAATAGGTATAAGACAAAATGATACTGATCCCAAATCTTTTTAAGATTTTGGCATACACAGAAAATTCTATTTATAAACTACATTGAAAAATGAATGGGCTGTCCTTAGCTGGATGCAAGCCCACCCCAAAGTTTACCCTTCTATTTTCTGACTACTCTATGCCTGAGTAGATCAGTAACTGCATAACTCTTATATATTACATAGGGAATGCTTGGATTGTGGCCATCTAGAAAATGCATGCTCAAGCTAAGGTTAATCAGGCTCACTATTTAGAACAATTTTGATAATTTAAAAACCAATGTTCCATAATTTTAATTTTGATGTTCTTTTACCAATTGTTTAACAAGATTAAATTAGCTTCATAAATTACAGTGTAAAATTTTTCTCATATTCTCTGAAACACCTTGAAGAAGATACAGGATATATCTATCTGTCTTGAAGGTTTGGTTAACTTTGTAAAACTATCTGGGCCTGATGCCTTTTTGAAAGGTATTTTGGAACTTAATTCGCTTTCTTCAAAAGCTACAGTTTTTTGCAGGTTTTTCTGGAGTCAGTTTTGCTAGTTTAAATACTCTTAGGATATTTTGCTTCAATTTATTTAAACATACTTGGTATAAAATGTCTCCTATATATATCATTGCAATTTCTTCATGCTTTGTTGCTTGTGAAAATTAGTCCCTTTTTAAAATCTTAATATTCTAAGTTGCATATTATTTTCTTTTTCCTTGGACAATCTTTCTTGAGATTTACCTATTTTATTAGACTTTCAATGACTGTTTTGACTTTCTCATTCTAATTTATTTTTTTTTTATTTGTTTTAATCTTTATTTTTGAGAGAGAGAAGGAGAGGGAGAGGGACAGAATGGGAGCTGGGGAGGAACAGAGAGGGAGGGAGATACAGAACCCAAAGCAGACTCCAGGCTCTGAGCTGTCAGCACAGAGCCCAATATGGGGCTCAAACTCACGAACCATGAATTCATGACCTGAGCCAAAGTCAGATGCTTAACTGACTGAGCCACTCAGGCACCCCCAATTCTAATTTCTTAAATTTAGCAATGCCTGTACTGGCTACAGTATTCTATATTATACCTATCAGTTACAAAATCTTGGCAAAATACACATAAAAATTTTTGTCATTCATACTGCATGTCAGTGTTGTCTGACAAGGTATCTTCTCATATTTCTTCAGCAATCAGGCTGATGAAGGCCTTACCTTGACATGCATTTTTACAATTGCTGCAGCAGTAGAGAAAGGATATAGTGTCTCAAGATAACTGGCACTTGGAATTTCTGCCCAAACATGACACATTGAATTATGACCCTCAAAATTCATTGGCCAAAATATGTCAAATATATGTTAAATTCAAGAAGAAAAAAAGTAAAATTCTATCATTGCCCAGAAAGGGACAAAAACCCAACATATTTGATAAGCTGTACTAATGGCGTTTGTAGTATAATGCTTCTGAGTGATTCTCTTTTTTTTTTTTTTTTTTTTAATTTTTTTTTAACGTTTATTTATTTTTGAGACAGAGCATGAACGGGGAGGGTCAGAGAGAGGGAGACACAGAATCTGAAACAGGCTCCAGGCTCGGAGCTGTCCGCACAGAGCCCAATGCAGGGCTTGAACTCATGGACTGCGAGATCATGACCTGAGCCGAAGTCGGCCGCTCAACCGACTGAGCCACCCAGGCACCCCTGATTCTCTTTTGAAATATGCATTTTAAAATTAATTTATAGACACCATTTTCCAGATTTCAAATAGGTTTTGATTTATAGTGACAATGTTGCATTCAGTTTCAAACATTACCATAGTCATTTCTTCTTTGAACATATTAAGAATCTTTTTTGGGTTTTATTAATTATTTTTGTTTTATTTTAATTAAGAATTTCTTAGCCCTTTTTTGTAATTGATTTCTAATTTTATCATATTTTGGTCATATACTATATTTCATAGCATCATAATTCTTTTTATTTGTAGATATTTGCTTTGTGGCCTACTACATGATCAGATTTTATACATATATATATATATATATATATATATATACATATATGTATTATGGTACTAAAAAAGTGTTTACTTTTGCAGTGCAGAGTTCTAGGTATATGTATTAATTGTGTTGTTAATTTACATTATCCTTACTAATACTTATATCCTTAGTAATAAGGATCGTGTTATCAATTTTTTTCATAAGGCTTAATTAAAACTGACCACCTGATTTTGTGTACATTCATTTCTATCCATTTACATTTACATTTTTTACCATATTAATACTGATTATTATAGATTGTTAGTTAAATTTTCACTTTAGGATTAAACCATTTATGGTTAATTTTAATTTTTGTCTTAAAAATAATTCTCTGACATTTATATTGCTATGCAGACTATTTCATTATCATTTTCTTGGCATGTTATTTTTTAGCTTTTTCAGCTTTCTATGTTATTCAACAAAATCATTGTAACTTTACTGAAGGAAAATATTCTAGAACAGCAGAAATTATCAAAAGGTAAATCTTTTTTGAACAGCACATGGAAAAATATTTTTAATCAAACCTGAAAGTATATATCTCCAGATAAATTTAATATATTTAACATATTTTGTGTATATTTATAAACATTGATGTTTATTTATTATTTTATTGACCATGTATTTTATTTACAACTTATTTTTCTAAAAATGTTTATTTTGAGAGACAGCATGAGTAAGGGATGCGCAGAGAGAGATGTTAGAGAGAGGCAAGCATGGAGCCCAACCTGGAACTTGATCTCATGAACATGAGCCAAAATCAAGAGTCAGATGTTTAACCAACTGAACCACTCAGGTGCCCCTATATCTTCTTTTTACATCATTTATTGCATTTATTGATTTTCTTTTCTTCTTGTATGTGTTTCTTTGGAGCTATATATTCTATTTCCATTCTTTTAGAAATTTTTGATGATTACCTGGCTTAACTGTGTCTAAGATAAATCAATATGTACAAATTTCTTTTTTAATTCTTAAAATTCTCTTAATTTACCAAATATTTAATTTATATCTTGTTTTTAAACCTCCCTATGTAAATAATTATTTTATTTATCTAAATGTTTATAGATTTCTATGGTCATTCTTCTTGATCCTTAATTTTCACTCTTCACTTATTACTGAAGTTTGTTCTTTGGTTGATGTTTTAATGAGGGTATGTGTAGGATACTGTCTTTTGTTTATGTTTTGTGTCATGGTATTTGCATTTTGCAATACATTTTGAATAATAGCTTAGCTGGGTATAGAATTATTCTTGGGTGTACAATTATTCTTTAGTGTTTCTGTGATATTAATCTGGTGTCTATAGGCGTTCATTACTGTTGATGAGATCTTTGTTTTCAGGCTAATTTTTGTACATTTTATACTTTTTCTTATGTCACTTTTAAGAATGTTTTGTATATTTTATGATTTATAGATTCAAAATAGTGTATCTAGGCCTAGATTTTTCTCTTGTTCAGAATCTTCTGTTGCTTTTTGTAAAAATTATTTTTTTTATTTTTTTTTATTTATTTTTGAGGAGAGACAGAGCATGAGTGGGGAGGGGTAGAGAGAAAGAGGGAGACACAGAATCCAAAGCAGGCTCCAGGGTCCAGGCTCCAAGCTGTCAGCACAGAGCCCGACATGAGGCTCAAATTCACAGGCTGTGAGATCATGACCTGAGCTGAAGCTGGAAGCCCAACCAACTGAGCCACTCAGGCACCCCTCTTTTCTGTTGCTTTTATCTGAACACTCAATATTTTTTTCAGTTCTGAAAATTTTATGATGAATGCCTCTTCAAATACAACTTGTCTTCCTTTTACTCCATTGTATGCTGCCAAGAGTACAATTAGAGTTTCTACTCTTCTCATGTTACTCCAGTGTTTCTGAAAATCTGTCTAGTATTTTCTATTTCTTTATTTCTCTTATGTTCTTGGTTATTTGCTCAAATATATTACTTTTGCTATCAATTCTTCCTTCAGATATACCCAATATTTTGTTTAGAATCTTTATTGTATTTTTTTTAATTTTAATGACTATACTTCTAAAATGTCAATTGCTATTTATTTATTTATCTGGTTTTTATTATTTTCTTCCCTTCACATATTTCCTTGCTGATTCTCCAGACTAGAGGGTGGAAATTTCTCAGTTCCTCATTCCACTGGTAGGAGGGGCCCCTTGTAGTATTCTAGATTGTGTAGGAAGCTCCATTCCAGCTTTCTGGCTGCCTTTGCATCCACACTAAACTCTGTCAACCTTGGGGTCCTTGATTCCTCTGGGAATACCCTTAAAGATTAAGTCCCTTGAAACCATTTTCAGACTTTAATTATCTTTGTCATTTATTGCATCTAGGGATTTCTCTTTCTTTATTATTTGGTTGGTGATATTTACCATTTTTTAATATTCCAAATTTCTTTGTGTGATGGGAGAAGTATTAGTTCTCAATATCCATTTAAATTACCTTATTATTTAAAGTTCAGCATATACAATACCAATATCCATTTTCTTGTATTGTTATTCTAATCTCCATTGCTTCTAGAATTCCTATATTATATGAATAATATATAACTCCTTTTACACATATAGAAGAATGTGTAGAATTGCAGATATAGGCCAGAGGCTTTGAAACAATGCATTTTTTGTTTGGAAGAAAAAGGGAATTAATCTGTATATAAAATTCTTATTTTTATATTTTACTTGAAAAATGTTTACATTTAGCCTAAAAACTTTTAATAACCTTAGCTATAGTAGATTTTGGTGGACCAAAATCTATGCCAATAGTATATACTGGTTTATATAGAGAAAATGAGCAACACTTCTTATGGGAAATCACTAATCAATCACCAAACCCTTTCCCACTGAATCTGGATGTAGCACTGAAACGTTTTCAATATAATCCTCCTGGAAGCCACAACCAATCCATCAACATTAGCATGTGAATTGAAACATATTAGTCATCTTGATTTAATACATCAGACCTAAACTGGTAATAATTTTAGTTAAGTGATATCAGATCTGAACTCAGACCATCAATCTCGGTGCTAAATTGGTGATAGCAATTTTAGACAGGAGAATTATATTTTACAAGACTGCTATGCAGTATATCTTTGTAGTTCTCTCATTTGGCCCTCACAACAAACCTGTGGAACTCAAAGCACATTAATTGAGGAAAAAAGATATATGTTAATTTCCTCGAAGATACAAAACAATAATTTAGCAAATCTAGAATATGAACCAAGATTTTGCTCTTGAAAGCCTATACTTTTTAGATATTCATTCCAATGCCAAAATAAATCACTGAGAATATTTTTTTTTCAACGTTTTTTATTTATTTTGGGACAGAGAGAGACAGAGCATGAACGGGGGAGGGTCAGAGAGAGAGGGAGACACAGAATCGGAAGCAGGCTCCAGGCTCTGAGCCATCAGCCCAGAGCCCGACGCCGGGCTCGAACTCACGGACTGCGAGATCGTGACCTGAGCTGAAGTCGGATGCTTAACCAACTGAGCCACCCAGGCGCCCCGGACACTTTTTTTTATTTTTATTATTTTTTTAAATTTTTTATTTACTTTTGACAGAGAGAGAGACAGAGCACGAACGGGGGAGGGGCAGAGAGAGAGGGAGACACAGAATCGGAAACAGGCTCCAGGCTCCGAGCCATCAGCCCAGAGCCCGACGCGGGGCTCGAACTCACGGACCGCGAGATCGTGACCTGGCTGAAGTCGGACGCTTAACCGACTGCGCCACCCAGGTGCCCCACTGAGAATATTTTAAATCACATTACTACTTCCTGTTAGAGTGAATAACAGTGGCAATTTAAATGGTTTTGAAAATATACATAATATTACAAACAATTTACAAATATTAAAGAAGAAAAAGATTTGGCAAATGCTTAAATGTTAAACATTTAACATTTAAATGTTAAAATGTTTGTGTTGCTTATTGTCTAATTTTTCCTCCATTTGACATATAAGTTTTATGACTGTATTATTTGACAAATGCATTATACACAATCAGTAGATTTTAAGACTTAAATACGCATCAATAATGTGTCATATTCCAATTCTTTTAATAAAAAACCTAAGGTGAAGGAAATAATTAATATATAATTGGACAATAAACTTCTTCACCTGAGTAATCATACATCTTTAAGTAACTCCATTACTAATATTACAGGTTTCCCTTGCTATCTGAAAGAGCACTTGTATGTATGAAAACTTGCAGAAACTAAAACAAATAGCCTCTTAAGCTTTTCTGATACTTTAGGACCTATTTTGCTTACCCGTGCGCAAAATAAATTGAGATAAAGCACAGATACTCATAGACACAGTTCAAAGTTTTGGTGGTTTGATGCTGAGATGCTGAGCATATTTCCCAGGGAAGGAGCTTAGTGGAGCCACTCTCCCTGCTGAGGATACCACTGCCTCTATAGCAGCTCAGGTACCAGATTGACCTTCCTACTTGAAACATCTAAGTATCCCCACAAAATATATGAAACAACAGTTTTGAAGACTGAAGGCATAAAACAACGAAGAATAGCAATCCTCAGACATAGGGAATAAGTGAGGTGAGCCCTGTAACTTCCCTACCGTATGATTTGAGAGAGATTCCTAATGACATTAGCAAGGTGGAGCCCAACCCTGATGTAAGGCAGTGCGGTTGAAAGCCTGGGAGATGAAGGCAGCTAGGATTTGCAGTAGAGAATAGTGGAGAGGAGAGGGCTGCAGAGAAAAAGGACTCTGGAGACCTGTAGGGAGTCTACCTGATCAGTGCATATGGGTGAGGAAACTACTTGAACTTGGGAGAAAAACACCACCACCACATGAAAATACTTGAGGGAACAGAATTGAGAGAATGCACAGGGCCAAAAAGAGTGTTCCCACCAACAAGACTAGAAAATGTCATCATCCACAGGGCATTGACTAAAATAATCAGAAATATTTTGTCTATATAGTCAGAAAGATTTGTCCTTAAAATAATACTTCTCTGCTCTGCCAAATAACTATTAAAAGCAAATGTCAGAGGATTAAATTATTTTCAGAGAAAGTTGTTTTAAAACAAAATTCAAGGATAATTATAAGAAAAACTTAAAAAGAAGAATAATTGTAAGAATATAAAAATATCTAATACTCAGCAAGATAAAATGAAAAACGTCTAGCATCCAATAAAATCTTATTAACATGCAAAGAAATACGACACCTAAAGGGATTAAAATTCCATCAATCAAAATTGATGCAGAAATATAACATGTTAGAATTAGTAAAGAAATACAGTAAATATTATTATAGCTGTATTTCATGTATTGAAAACGCCAGAGGGATTATGAGCATGGTATAGTAGTGATGAGAAGAAGCCAAATTAAACATTCCAAAATAAAAATTGTACTTTGTAAGATGAAAAATTCACTGGAAAAAAAAAGAAAAATTATTGAATAACATTAATAGCATATTATCCACTGCGGAAGAAAACAATAAATATGAAGATTTCTCAACATAAATAATCCAAATCAAAAATAGATTTTTTAAAAATAACAAATAGTTGTTGTATTGCTTAGCAACGTTAAGCATGCTTTACAAGTAATTTTAGTTTCCAAAGATAAGACAGGATAAGAGAAGAGTATTTGAATAAATTATGAATGATAATTTCCCAAAGTTGATCACACATACAAGGACTCCATCAAACCTAAAATACAAAAAGGAAAAAAAAAAAAACCTCAAGGGACAAAAGATCAATTCCTTGAAGCCAGTGATAAAAAGAAAACCTTAAAGCAGTCAGGGAAAAGTAATATGAGAAAACAAGATGTAAAAAGGAACAAATCAAGTTAAAAAAAAGTTTCAAATGATCTGCACATGTTCTTTCCTGCTACTTTGGCTCTATACCTTCATAATGACATATACAGTAAAACATGCATAGTGATAATTTGTATGTGTTGGAAAGTTTGTCATAATGCCAATGATAACTGAATTTATTGCTGGCCATGCCTAGGTATTTGGAGAATGATCTAATGATGGTTGGATATGTAATAACATAAAAACAAACACAAATCAGAAATCATTATTTATTTTACTCCATAAATTTCTTTGAACTTTTTAGTATGAAAATGGTTTGTGAATTAAGTTTTATGAATTGAATATAAAGCAGGCCACTAAAAATACCTAGAATCTAATCCTTAATATTATTTCCATAGAGCTAGCAGGAATGGCCAAACAGATAAACAGATGTTCTTTAGACCTTCCTCCTATTTCATGTAACCAATAGTTAGAATGAATTTGTAAGTTGGTGTCACAATTGTGTAAATAGGTATAGTCCCTAGACTATAGAATATATAGAATATATAGAATATATTCTATGCCTTGTTTACTTTATTGGCAATGTCCATCTAATTATCTAATGTAATTGGTCATATAATCTTTTTTTAAAAAATTTTTAATGTTTATTTTTGAGAGAAAGAGACAAAGACAAAGACAGAGCATGAGTCGGGGAGGGGCAGAGAGAGAGGGAGACCCAGAATCCAAAGTAGGCTCCAGGCTCTGAGCTGTCAGCATAGACCCAGACACAGGGCTCAAAATCATGAGCCATGAGATCATGACCTGAGTCAAAATCGGACACTCAACCAACTGAATCATCCAGGTCCCCCAGTTTGCTCATATAATCTAATTCCTACTCACTCTCTGCCCCAAATAATTGATGATAAGCTATTTTAAAATCAAAATTATCATTGACAGAAAAATATTTCTAAGACTGAGATATATTATAGATATACTGTTCACATCACTTTACTGTAGACTAGATTATGGTCCTGTTCTATTAACTCTTGCTGCATACTATAAATTACTTTTCTTAACACTTATTATAAAATTAATTATTCATGTAAGTTATTGTTTTTGTTTTGCTTTTTTCTTAACGTTTATGTATTTATTTTTGAGAGAGAGAGGGCAAGTGAGGGAAAGGGCAGAGAGAGTGGGGAAGACAGAGAATCTGAAGCAGGATCCAGGCTCTGAGCTGTCATCACAGAGCCCAATGTGGGGCTGAAACCCAGGAGCTATGAGATCATGACCTGAGCTGAAGTCAGGCGCTTAACTGACTGAGCCACCCAGGCTCTCCCATGTAATTTATTGTTTAATATCTATCTCTTCATATGACCTATGACTTCTTTTGCTCATGGTAGTAATTCTAGTACTTAATGTGGAGTTTCATTGGATGAATGAATGAAAAAAAAAAAACATAATTTCAACCCCAAATTAACTCATTGTATTATCTACATACACATTTTGTGATTGGCCAATATTAGGCACTATTTAAAAACAGACAAGTGAAATAGATTTCCGAATTTACTATAATGTAGCTAATTATAATGTAGCTGCCTTTAGATCTCACAGAAAAACCTTTTCTCTCAGCTCTCAATCTCAGGCATATATGTTGTCTTTCTAAATTACTGGACTTACACGTTAAGAACTTTATTTATTGTACAACTTATTTTTCTCTGTTTTGGCTTTTAGAAAGCATAGATACAGAATTTCAGCCTGCAATAAAAAATTTTACGCATTTTTTTAGTGCTCATTATGGCTACTAGCTGTATTCCCAGCTTTATCTTAACTCATTTAAGAGTTTGCTCATTTTTCATCTATTCTGGACCTCTGTACCTACTTTAGTTTCTGTTGTGTGTGTAGTCTTCCAACCCGCTTACACAATTAGTGTTGTAGAATTAGTACTTTTATGAGAGATAGATGTAAATAACGTAATAAGAAAACAATGATCAAATGATCATCTGGATGTTTAGTTTTTAAAGAATTTTGAAGAATTAAGTGCATTAGGAATATAGATGAAGAAAATTAACAAGAAAAATCATTCCAAGACAAATAGAAGATGGGAAGAATCATTAAGCCCGCCACTATCAGATCAATATTACACATCCATTCTTTTAAATTTACCATTGAAAATTAAACAATGATAGCCAGTGAGGAGAAATAATTCAGAAGTATCTAATCTAATTCAGTTTCCTAAGACACAGCGCCCTGGTTTATAAGAAAATAGCCAAAGGATGGGCACAAGGGAAATGTTTGTTTTGTTTGTTTTTTGTTTTTATTTTGCTTTTTAAAATTTTTGTTTACATATTTTAAGATGTAGACAAACAATTTTGAAGCAAGTCTGATTTTTTTTTTAAATAAGGAGTCTTTCCCAATGAAAGTAAGATTTTCAAGACAAATCTTCAGTTGAAAAAAAAATTACTGAGCTGATGGGAAAAATCTAAGGAGTTTTGTTTAAATCAATGAAGGTTTAGGCTCTGCCTATGTTTCTAAAAAATCAAGTACCAGTTCTCAAGGTACCAGTGCTAAAAGTTTCAGTCGAAATTGGCTTCTCAACACTTTTTTATTCTATAGCTGAAACTATCCATCTGTGATATTATTAATGGTTTCTTTTTAATGGGTGAAATATCATACAATGCATCATCTTTGTAAAAGTGCTACCCTTTTACACTCTTTAAAAATCTCAAAATTGAAGTTTAAAATGGAATCCTCAGTATTAATACTTATGAAGATAAAAAAGAAATACCTTTAAACTAGCATTGCTTTTTTAAGCATGTTCTGATTTTTCAAATTCAAATTTTCTTTATTAAAAACTCTCATATACAAAGCAATAGACAAATGTTGCAGCAAAACCCATAAAAATTCTCCTAATTGATTACTTCCTACATCAAGCATTTTGATAACCCAGTATTTGAAAGACACTGTTCTAAGTACTGGGAATACAATAAATACTTAGTAACAAAGCAGATAAAAATTTCCTTGTCCTCACAAGTCTATATTTTACTGGATTATATAAACAGTAAACAAAATATATAGGGGCGTATGTATATAATTTAATACACTGATAATTTCTAAAAAGAAAAGTAAGGGAGAGAAGTAGGATAAAGCAGGTTTTTAGGGATGTGCACAATACTGGGGATGGAAGACCTCCCTGTGAAGTTTGCATCTGAGAAGAAACTTGAGTGAAGGAATCATATGGGTCTCTGGGAGAAATGTACTTCAGGAAAGGGAATAACACATGCAAAGTCCCTGAGACAGGAGTAGGCTTGGTTTGTTTAACAGTTAAAAAAGCTAACATGGTTCAGAGTAGAGTGAGCTGAGGGGAGAGTAACTAAAAGAAAAGATCAGTTAGAATTGTGCCTATCATATTTAGGGGATGATATGTTGGCTTTTTTTGTTTGTTTCATTTTTGTTTTTATCAGGACTTTAGTTTTTTAGAGCACTTTCAGGTTCACAGAAAAATTGAGGGGAAGTTTCAAGGCTTCCCATATTCCTCTGTCCCCACACATGCGTAGCCTTCCCTCATTATCAATATCCCCTACCAGAGTGGTACATTTGTGACAACGGATGAATCTAAATGCACACATAATTATCACCCCCATCCAACACCCATAGTTCATTTTTATATTTCCTGGATTTGGACAAATGTATGATGACATATATCCATCATTTTGGTATCATGCAGAGTATTTTCGCTGTCCTAAAAATTTTCTGTGATAATTGGAGTTTTATATGAACAAATTGGAATACTATAACAGCACACTGAATTGTTTAGACTCTCCCATCCCAGTCTTAGCCAGAAACACACAGTTATATAAGGCATACTTTTCTAATATTTGAAATAGATTATCATGATGTTTCTATGAATATCAGAATTTCTAAGAAAGTTAAGAATTTGAATAGATGTTACCAACATTGGTCACTGTAACTGAAAATATGTGACTTTTTCCACATATGCTGAATGTGAGTCTGAAGAACATGAGATTTGGGGTAGCAGAGTGTGAAAAAAATACTCATGACCATCAATAGAATAACCTGTCATTGTATCTATAAGTTTAGGTAAAATATTGACTAAAATAATATTTGTTTCATTGAAATATTATCCATAAGAACTACAATACTATTTAGGATTAGACATAGATTGTCTGCATTCACTGCAACTATTGTAGAAGCTATTGTCTAACAAAAAAGGGACCTGTTAAAGATAGTGTATGTGGTGATTTATTCAACATTTATCAAAAATATACCTAATAGAGTACTTAGTGATTCTTTTACAGCATAAATTCTTATTGGCAAATCTTTGAAGTAGTGATCACATGATTAAACAAAATTATCCAACAATTTCAACAAGAAGCATATTATTTTGCTCTTGTGGAATAATACTAAGAACTAATGCAAATGAAACATACTAGTTAAGTAGTTACTTTTTCTATCAGTAAGGGAAATATATTTTTCCTATGTCTCTATTAGCCTCTAGAAAATATGTTATTGCAAACAAGGTACATGAAATATTATTTGAAGGAAAATGTGTATTTCATTCCTCTTGAATTTTGAGAAATATGGAGGTGAAATAGATATGAAATGTGGAGAAGATAATTTATTATTAGTGAAATATTCTGCAAGGGACTTAAGATAGTGAAGCATATATCCTATCCTTTTCTCTGGCAGGTCAATTTGGAATCTACCTTAAGATAAGAGAATTATTTGAAAATAATACTAAAAATATATGGAATACTGAACATAAATGGTAAATGAAATGAATCGAATAAGAACCATATCAAAGGACCACACAAACATTTTGGGCTGAACACCTGGTGCAAAATCAGAGAAACAGAGATGAGGAGGTGATTTATAAAGCTACATTCAAAATGAATTCTTCAAAAAAATAAATTCACATATGAAAGTGTAAATTATTCTATTCACTTATATCCCTGGTGAAGTGATTATTGTTCTAGTAGTCTAATCACAACCTCTGCTGCTCTTCAGTGATTAATTAATTTAAAAAACTTTCTGCAGGGTTGCCTGGGTGGTTCAGTCAGTTGAGTGTCTGACTTCGGCTAGGGTCATGATCTCGCAGTTCACGAGTTTGAGTCCTGCGTCCGGCTCTGTGCTGACAGCTCAGAGCCTGGAGCCTGCTTCAGACTCTGCGTCTCCCTCTGTCTCTCTCTGCGCTCCTCCACTCACACTCTGCCTCTTTCTTTCTCTCAAAAATAAGGAAACATTAAAAAATTTTTAAATTAAAAAAAACAAAACAAAAAAACTCACTACCCAGGAGTGCCTGTGTGGCTCAGTCGGTTTAGCCTATGACTCTTGGTTTTGGCTCAGGTCATGATCTCACAATTTGGAGCTTGAGTCCCATTTCAGGCTCTTCATTGACCATGTAGAGCCTGCTTGGGGTTTTCTCTCTCCTTCTCTCTCTGCCCCTCCCCTGCTCATGCTCTCAACCCTTTCAAAATAAATTAATAAACCTTTAAAACAACACTTTTGGCAGAAATCCAGCTTCTACGAGTTCAATTCTGGTTCTGAGTCTCTTTATAGATTTTTGAGCATTGTTCTTTTCAATATAAAGCATTTATACTTGTGAATATTACACCACCATTTTGTCCGTTGTCTGACAGGTTATTTTTGAATTTTTGTATTTCTTCTGCACCTGTTTTTCATCATAGTCATTCCTCCTTTCCTTTGGCCATTTTTTTCCTCAACTTACTGTTAAAATCTGTCAGCTTAAAACCACTATGTGTATAGAAAAGGATGTAATTCTATTGAGTTTATTTATTTATTTCTATTTTTTTAATGTTCGTATATTTTGAGAGAGAGAGGGAGCATGCTAGTTGGGGGGGGGGGGGGCGGGCAGAGAGAGAATCCCAAGCAGGCTCCATGCTATTAGTGCAGAGCCTGATGTGGGGCTGGATCCCACGAACCATGAGATCAAGACAAAGAGTTAGACGCTTAACTGACTGAGCCACCCAGTCATTCCTTGACCTACTTACACAAAAATATAAAAATATCGCCTAAAATTGGCAAACACAGAATAAGCCTAACTTTAAGAAAAATGAGGAGACTCATAACTGGTATACAAGAAACATCCTGTTTTTAGAGGCAAGTGAGACCTTTGGAGTAAAAGCTATCACTTATGAACTCTTTATGGCCGTGCTGTAGATTTAGTCTATTAACTTGTAGTATGTACTTATTGGTCCAATAGAGTTGAGGCAAGAAGTCCAAGGATCTGAGAAGCAATCATTTTTCTGCTAAAAATACTTGGAAATTTTGAGTTAGATTCAAGGTCTTTAATTTCTAAACTCTTTTTTTGGAGGTGCCTGGGTGGCTTGGGATTCTCTCTCTCCCTTTCTCTCTCTCTGCCCCCCCCTTGTGGTCTCTCTCTCTCTCTCTCAACATAAGTAAACATTAATATATATATATATATATAAACACTTTAAAGTTTTTTTAAAAAATATTTATTTATATTTGAGAGAGAGAGCGCAAGTGGGAGAGGAGCAGAAAGAGAGAATCCCAAGCAGGCTCTGTAACACAGAGCCTGATGTGGGGCTCAAACTCATAAACCATGAAATCATGACCTTAACTGAAATCAAGAGTTGGGGGCTTAACTGACTGAGCCACCCAGACGACCCTTATTTCTAGAGTAAACTTAATGATCTGTAAAGGATCTTAACGATTCCTCTACAAGGAAGCTTAGAATCAGTTAAATCCAACTCTTCATAAGATTCATTTAATCCTAAACAAGTGATCAAAGTAATGTTCAATGATACTCCCGTCTGTCTCCTCCTCAAGGAGCAATAGTCTATATAACCTAATTATTTCTTCATCTCATTTGTGGACCTCTAGCTAGATTTCAAAAGCAACAGCTATGTGCACCTGGCATCTTCCTAATAGATGATACATTTATTCTCTAAAACCCTTACTGAACACTGTACTAAGGGATGGGTTGCAACAAAGATAAAAAAACACTCCAGTTTTTGGGCATATACTCTGCACTACTCTGCATCTTAGTAACTTACCTTACATTATCTCTACTTCTTACAACAATGTTTTAGTGTAGGTACTATCAGTCCCAGTTTATGGGTGGGAAAAGAAGTGAATGATTAGCTTGTGGCTATACAGTTAGTTAATAATAGAGCTTGGATCCAAAGTGTTTATTATTTTTTTTAAATAATATGGCCTCTTCCTACCACTTCTCAGCATCCCACTTTCTCAGCGTTCTTAGGCTTCAGTATCTTTATACATAAATTTGAGCAATATAATGACAATACCTAATGTTTCTGTAATGTGAGATACAAAAATATTTTAACTTTAAAGTATTATTTGTATTCTGAGTTTTACCAGGAGCAGCTGTTACTCCAATGTGTGTTCCTAATTTAAAAATGTTTAAGGGGGTGGTGCCTGGGTGTCTCAGTCAGTTAAGCATCCAAATCTTGGTTTTGGCTCAGGTTATGAACTAACGGTTTGTGGGTGTGAGCCCTGCATTGGGCTCTGTGCTGACAGCGTGAAGCCTGCTTGGGATTCTCTTTCTCTCTCCTTCCCCCTCTCTCTTTCTCTCCCCACTTATTATCTCTTCCTCTCTCTCTCAAAATGCATAAACTTAAAAAAAATGTGTATGAGGGGTTTCTGGGTGGCTTAGTTGATTAAGTGTCCAACTCTTGATTTCAGCTCAGTTCATGATCTCCCTGGTTTGTGAGATCCAGCTCCGAGTTGGGCTCTGTATTGACAGCACAGGGCTTGGTCGGGACTCTCTCTCCCTTTCTTTCTGCCTCTCTCTATCTCTCTCTCAAAATAAATAAATAAACATTTTTAAAAAGTAGTTTATGATGTTACTTTTTGTCTCTGGATCACTAAGAAATGCTCCTTCTTTCTCTTCTAAGTTCATATTTTTATCTTTCACATTTAGGTGTTTAATCTACATAAAGTCTACCTTTCTAAATAGTGCTAGGTAGAAATTCAGATTTTTTTTTTCTCCTCATATAATATAGCCAATTTTCCAAAAAATGTCCAATAAACATTCTTTCCTTTTTCAACCCATTGGTCATTTTTATCAGGTAAATTTTATCAGCATAGGTTCTCCCTGTGCTGACTATTGTATTGCATTGGTCTAATTGTTTCCTTTTTGTGATTAATGTATGGTGGTTGTTTATTTAACTATGTTCCTGGAAAGCCAAGTTCTCTTTCCTTAGATCCTCAATTTAAATCTCACTTAGTAAGCTCTTTGTGGACCTTCAGTGTCCACACATTCTTTTTGAATAAATTTCTCTAACTGTCAAAAAAATCAATGCACTTTTAATAGGATTGTTTTGAATGTATGGATAAAATGAAAGAAAACAGACATCTATGCTATGATGCCATCCCATGTGCAGGTATAGAATATCCCTTAATTTATTCAGATTATCCTCTATGTTCCTTACGAGAGTTTTACTTTTCTCTATAGTCTTCTATTTCTGGAATATTTTTTCCTAAACTTTTAGTTTTATTCACTTTCACATTTTATAGTCGTTTATTTATAACAGAAAAATACTGAGTTTTGTTGATGAATTTTTGTGTATATACATAGCAAAAATGGAAGCTCAAATTCACTAGAGTTCGCCAGGGTTCAGTAAACACGCTCTGCGTGAATATCAGCTTTGAAGTTTTTTAGCTTGGCTGGGTTACCACATTCACTTTATTGTCACCCTCTTGGGATGCCTCTTCTATCTGCTTAGTGATATAATTAGGAAATTATTTTTATTCTTTATTATTCTGTATTTTTAATTGTTTTCCAGTCATGCTTTTCAGAATGCTTAATTCACCATATTGCCTGCAATGGAAATTCAGGAAATTTTCTTTAAATTATGTTAAATTCTGTTTTTGTGTGTTTTTTTCTATTCATAAGTTTCTTCTCCTTTTAAAATATTATTTCCTTCTTTTTATATTCTTTCATATTTTTCCATTAAATACTAACCTCCTTTATTTCTAACCTTTTTAAAAACATGTGTACTAAAATTTTGAAGTTTTCCTTTCTCAGTTTACACAACTCTCAATTTTAATGTAGAGTATTTTATTTGTACTTTAGTTAAAAATATCCAAAATACTGTTTCACCTATAATTTAAAATTTTTGACTTCACAATATAAATGCTGTATTTGGAGATTGTATCCTATATTTTATTAACTCATTAGACTTTTAAATTTTTTTTGTGCTAATAAGCAATTAATTAACGGAAATGATCATTTGTGAAAACTTTGCGGGATAATGATTCCATATACTCATTGTGTACTATATACTGGTCACTGTTTCAGCCTAGGAACTCAGTATGAAACAAAATAATGACTAAACTTACAAGGAGATTATATTCTAGTGAGGGAGAGACAGTAAGGAAGTAAGCAAATAGCTAAGATCAAAGTGATGCATGCATTGAAGAAAATGAAGCACGATAAACAAGATAGCCATGGAGTCTATTCATATATTCAAGGAATAATATTGCATTATGTTAGAAAATTCTCCCATTTTTGATGATCTGACAAATTTTTCATTATTTTTATATTCAAGGTGATACATTTGTTAGGTTCATATGTGTTTACATATCTCTATCACATATTCCTAGTGGGTTAACCTGTTTAATATTATGTGATCCCTGTAAATGATTTTTTGCAACAGTATTTGTCAGATATTAGTATTTACTTAGTTAAGTATTTTCCTGGAATAACATTTTTATTCTTTTTCTCCAACATTTATTTTTTATTTGATTTTATGGTCAGTGTATAACTATCTTGTTTTGGCTTTTGAAATTTAATTGGATAAGCTTTGCCTGAAAGAAATTTAATTTCTCCATGTTTATTGGGTAGTAAATTCTGAAATCTTATTTTGCAATTTATCATTATAATGTTTTCCTTGAGAATCAATTTTCCCCCATTTTTCCTTTGGATTGATAAGTTTTTAAATTCTTTTTCTACCACACCACTCCTGCAATTGTGATTAAAATAATATGTTTTATGATATCTTAACAGTTGCTTTTACATCGTTAATACATATTTTATTTTATTTTATTTTTAATTTTGTTTTTAAAGTTTTTATTTATTTTTGAGACAGAGAGAGACAGAGCATGAACAGGGGAGGGGCAGAGAGAGAGGGAAACACAGAATCAGAAGCAGGCTCCAGGCTCCGAGCCATCAGCCCAGAGCCCAACGCCGGGCTCAAACTCACGGTGAGATCGTGACCTGAGCTGAAGTCAGACGCTTAACCGACTGAGCCACCCAGGCGCCCCACATCGTTAATACATATTTTAGTGTCTAAATTCAATTAATATTTATATTATTCTCATAAATTATAATCACTGACCTTTTCTTCTTACATGTTATTTTTATCTAATATTTTAGGCTCAACTAATTTTTAAAACATCCTTACATTTGTTTTTTTCTTGTTTTTTTTTTTATTTTTTAATTTTTTTTATTTAAAAAAAAATTTTAACGTTTATTTTTGAGACAGAGAGAGACAGAGCATGAACGGGGGAGGGTCAGAGAGAGGGAGACACAGAATCTGAAACAGGTTCCAGGCTCTGAGCGGTCAGCACAGAGCCGACGGGGGGCTCGAACTTACGGACTGCGAGATCATGACTTGAGCTGAAGTCAGCCGCTTAACTGACTGAGCCACCCAGGCGCCCCAAAACATCCTTACATTTGAATTTATGAAAATGACAATTGATTTGCCAAAACATTTTTCTGTTATTTTGCTCACTGTGACTTTTTCCAGTACTCTTTTCTGTATTTGATTTCCTGCTTACTGAAGTTTATGTTTCTGTGTTTCTTTCAGAGAGTATTTATGAATACTAAACTTGCAGTCTTATAATGTCTTCAAATATTTTTTTTGCCCTCAGTCTTGGAGAGTGGCTTACTTTGATCTGGGACTCTTCAGTAATAGTTATTTCCCATCAGGATTTTGAAGATACAAGCCCATTTTTGTCTGGCCACTAGTTTTGCCACTCAGAAGTTTGTTGTGGAAAATGGCATATTAGCATGGGCTTCTGGGTTCTTTTCCCAGTCATTAAATCTAAGAGAATTCTTTAAGGAAAAGGGAGCTATTGGTTCCGTTTATGTATGTGTGGGGGTGTGTAAGGATAGGAATGGATGTTGCAGACAAAGTGAAAAACAGCCATGTATCATAAAGGTAGAATAGGCTGTGGATAGTAGTGCACATTTTCCTCAGCAAATAATTCCTTGCTCAACTTCTTGCTAAACAGAAGACTCAACCTAGTATTAGCTAGTGGCGGTGATGATAGGGACAAGAGAGGTAGTTAGAGGTAATGCCTTGTATGACTGGCATGAAAACCCTTACCCTCCAGCTATGCTGAATTCTAGAAGCTAGGCAAGCTCTGGAAGAAATTATTGCCCTTGCCAGTGGTGTGGAAATATTCTCTAAGAGGCAAGTATTGGGCCAACAGGAAGTAATTAGCCCCAGGTTGCCACTCTAGAATTTTTATCTTTAAGTGTGAGTTTCTGCTCCCTAAATTCACCCTGATAAGCAAAGAACTGCCCTTTCCTGTGCTTTCCTGTCTTCCTTCTAGTACACATTGAAAGACAAGTCAGCAGATAATTCGATGTGAAAGTTAACTTTTTATTCATATCAAAAAATGTTTAATGAAAATATACTGTGGGCTAGGCATTCTTCTCAGGTGCGTGGAACACATTAGTGAGTAGAATATCAAAAGTTTATGTCCTACTAGAGCTTCTACGTTAGAAAGGAGGAATAAAGTAAGCAGTTTATATATATATATATATATATATATATATATATATATATATATGTAATATATATTATATATGTACATACATGTATGTATGTATATCACATACATGTATGTATATCACATACATGTGTGTCTATTACATGTGTGTATATTACATGCATATATGTATGTAATACATATGTACATGTATGTATATTACATATGTACATATGTATATTACATACATGCATGTATATTACATGCATACATGTATGTATATTGCATACATGTATGTATGTAATACATATACATATATTATATATATTACATATATATAATTACATATACAATATGCAATATACAATTATAATATATTACATATATATAAACTGCTTACTTTATAATATATATTATTATATATTATATAATATATATAATATAATAATATAATATATAATAATATATATAATAATTCAGTGAATTACATAGTTTGCTAGAAGATGAAAGAAGTAAAAATAGAACAGAGCAGGAAGATAGCAAATCTGGGATTCCAGGTAGGAATTAAAAAGAGGAAGCAGGCATTAATGTATCCCAGGCACAAGGAGATAATAGAATAATGCTGCAAAGTCTACTAAAATTTAGAAATGTTCATCAAAAGTTTATATATATTTAACAGTAAATAAAATTTTAACACAGAATGAGCTTTATTGAAGATCTCTTGGCCTAAGTCATTCAGCAAGAAGGGAAACTGTTATGAATTGAATTGTGTTCTCCTCCCCAAAATTCATATGTTGGAGCCTGAATCCCCAAAGTGACTGTATATGGAAATAGTCCTACTCCAGGAGGACTGATGCCTTTATAAGAAAAGAAACAGACACTAGATATTGTGTACATGCACGTAGAACAGAGGTTGTGTTAGGACACAGAAAGAAGGCAGCAAATTACTAGCCAGTAAGAGAAGCCACACTGGAAATCAAGTCTAATGACAACTTCATTTCAGACTTCTAGCCTCCAGAACTGTGAGAAAATAAATTTCTGTTATTTAAGCCACCTGTCTGTGGTATTTTCTTATGGTAGCCCTGGCACACTAATACTGAAGTGTACCCAGGAGGAAAGTACATACGGGAGATAATTGTGAGTATTCTTGTTAAATTTATTGTTATTTTAAATACACAGTGATTGAAACATTAAAAATATATCAACCAACAAGAATGGCTAAAATAAAACAGATGGAAACCACCAAAGGTTGGCAAGAATTTGAAGTAACTGAAATTCTCACACGAGGCTGTAAGATTATTATTAGTGCCACACTGGAAAACTGTCAGAATCTACTGAAGCTGAATATGTGCATATGTTCAGATCCAGCAATTCACACCTAGTTAAATTCCTAGAAAAATGGGTGTATATTCACCAAAGACCTATGTAAGAATGCCCATTGAAGCTTTATTCATAACAGCTACAAGCTGGGAAAAAAGAATCCAAATGTCCATTTGTATTAGAATGGATAAATTAGTAAATTAACATGGTAGAATTGTAATTGTATGTATCAGTTGAGAATGAGTTTCAACAACCACATGGGAGAATGGATGAATCTCACAAAGTTAATTTGGAACCAAAGAAATCAGACACAGAAGAGCATAGAGCCTATTATCACATTAGTATAAAAAATAAAAACAGGCAAGACTAAATGAATTCTTATAAGTTATGAAAGAAATGCAAACAGTTGTAGTTACTGGATGAAAACCTAGCATATGGGTTTGGGAGCTGGTAATGCTGTCTCTTGATGAAAACTTGTTACACAAGTATATTGTTAAAATTCATTAAGGGAGCACCAGGGTGGCTCAGTCAGTTAAGTGTCCGACTTTGGCTCAAGTCATGATGTCAATTGCCCGTGATTTCGAGCCTGGCATTGGACTCTGTGCTGACAGCTCTGAGCTCAAAGCCTGGAGCCTGCTTCTGATTCTGCACTTCTCTCTCTCTCTCTCTCTCTCTCTCTCTGCCCCTCCCCTGCTCATGCTCTGTCTCTGTCTCTGTCTCTCTCAAAAATAAACATTAAAATAAATAAATAAAATAAAATAATAAAATAAAATAAAATAAAATAAAATAAAATAAAATAAAATAAAATTCATTAAGCACCTATGATATATAAGTCCTTCCATAGGTATATTATACTTAATAAAATGTTTAAAAATATCAATATAACTTAAAACAAAAATGTCTACATTGTCATAAGATGAGAGAAATTCATGGACATTAATAAACTGAAGACTCTTATAGGTAAAAGTAAACAAAATAGATCTTATGAATTAAGGGTAATCAATACATAAATAAAAATAGAATGGTCATTTAAAACATCAGAAGAAAATTATAGTTTTCTAATAGAATTTGTATATGAAGAAAGAGAAGGAAAAATCAATTTCTTTATATTTTCACCTTGTGTCCTCTGTCACCTTCAAATAGATATATTTGTCAATTTTGTTTTGTTTGTTTTACTTCATAAGCTGGAATTTCCAAAACAATTTTGATTGAGGGACACATTTTTTGCTTATCCCCGATATTAAGAGAAACTCATTTAGTCATTACCTATGTGTTTTTTTAAATAGATATCACCTATTAACTGAGGAAAATTCCATTCATTCTTAATTTGGTAAGTTTTTTTTAGTCACAAATAGATATTATCTTTTATTAATATGTTGCATTACATTGATTAACTTTCAAATGCTAAACTCAGCTTGCATTCATATGATAAATCCTGCATGGTCATGAGGTATTAGTGTGTTTGTATTAATGAATTGCTATTATTATTTTGAGGATATTTCCATCTATATCATGAAGGATATTTGTCTATATTTTTCCTGCAATCATGTGTGAAATTTGTGGTGTCAGAAGCATACTGATCTCATAAAATTAAGTGGCAATATACACAAATGTATACAAATGTTGAATTGCTATGTTACACACCTAAAACTAATATAATATTGCATGTAAATTATACCTCAATTTAAAAAAAATAAGTGGAAAGCACTAGCTTCAATTTCTTAATTTCTTAAAAAGGAAGCATAATAGTATAATTTCTGCTTTAAATGTTTGATAGATTTTATTTCCCTTGTAATTTTCTTTTTGATTCATGAACTCATACTATAGTTAATAAATATTTAGGGATTTCCAAATACCTTATTTTTATTGATTTCTAATTTAACTTGGAGAACTGAAATTTTTATGACCATTATAGTCTATTTTGGTGAATGTTCGACATGTATATGAAAGAATGCATATTTTCAATCATTGGTTTAGATAGAATATTTTCAATATATTATTGATGTTCAATGGTAGTGTTCAGATTTTTATTACAGTCAACAATTATTTTTTGTCCCTTTGTTCAATATCATAAAATACAGTTAAAATTACTGTTAAAAGTAAGTTAAAATCTCTCACTATGTTTTAAATTGTCTATTTCTTCCTTCAGCTCTGTCAGTTTGTGCCTTATGACTTTTGAAGCTCTGTTATTAGAGGCATACATATTAAAGATTATATTACCTTTATAATTAATTTCTTCATTTACCATTGCTCTTGTACTGCTTGTCTTGAAATCTACTTTTTCTGATACGAATATAGCCACAGCAGCCCTCTTATGTGTACTTTTTTGCCTAGTGTATTTTTACATCATTTTACATTCAACCTGTCTCTTTATATTTATATTTTGTTTTTTTATAAATAGCATGATTTTAATATATATCAAGCAGGTATATCTTATTATATTATTTTTATTTTTAGTGGTAGCTCTATAAATAATAATAGACATCCCTAAAAATATCAATGACTTTTAGACTTAATAGTATACTATTTCACTCCTCACACCTGACATTTATCACTTCCTACTCTACACTTCCAAGTTCTCACTTCATGTTTGATGATTTGTCCATTCCACATTACAGTGCATAAATGTAATGCCCTTATAATAGTATTATGCCATTTATTTCTTATCCTCATTCTTGTGTTAATCTTTTTCTTCTATCTATATTCTCAATTGCAATTTATAGTGTTATTTTTTAAGTAGTCATCTTTCACACATTATGAGAATAAAAGATTAATCTAGTTTTTTTATGTTTAAAATTACCATCACTTATCATTTCTTCTTGAAGATCCAGATCTCCATCTTATTATATTTCCTTTTACCCCAAAGAATCCCCTTTAGTGTTATTGTAAGCCTAATGGTTATAGTTGCCTCAACTTTTGATTAATTACAAATACCTCTGGGACTCCTGAGTTGCTCAGTGGGCTAAGCATCCAACTTTGACACAGGTCATGATCTCGTGGTTCACGAGTTCAAGCCCAGAGAATAAAATGCAAATACCTCCATTTCAGCCACCAGGCTTCTAGAATCTCTAAGTTGTTTTTTCATTAAATTTGGAATGTTTTCAGCCATCGTTTATTCAACTATTTTCTGCACTACTGTCTCTTCTTCTGGATCTTAAATTTTATGCATGCTAGACTATTTGATATTGTTCTACAGGCCCATAAGTTTCTGTTATTTTTTTCTTCAATCTGTACTTTCTCTTTTTCAGAGTGGAAAATTTCTAATGATCTGTCCTCAATATCATTGTCTTTCTATGCTATCTGCAATTGGATGTGAAAATCATCCAGGATATTTTAAAGTTTCATTATTATAGTTTTAGTTCTAGAAATTCCATTTTTATAGTTTTCACTTACCTTGTGAAAGTCTCTACTTGTTCATTCATCATGCTCATATTTTATTTTAATCTTTGAAAAAATGTCTGTTAATTCTTTATCATGTTTATAATACTGCTTTATTTTATGTTTAATGTCTACTGAATCCAATACCTGCATCATCTCAAGATGACTTTGATTGGCTGCGTTTTCTCTTGACAATTCTTTATTGCATTTGTGGCAAATGGCAACTCCAAGGATGTTCTTCACCCCTTCAGTCAATATTTGTTGTGATTAATAAATGGACAGATATGTGCATAGTTTTGAAGATATGAGTTTGTAGATATTTTTCATTGTAGGGTGAAATCTAGTTCCTGATTAGTATCATAAATTTCTTAGAAGGGGAGATCCTGTAGAAATCTAGGCAAGTCTCATAACAGTTAGACAAACAAGAGGAATAAAATTCACAGTTTATATGTAGATATCTATCTATTTTGCTTACATTTGCTCAAATTTCTACCAAAAATTTAGAGAAAAGGAAGAGAATCATCATGTGTTCCTCTTTGTCTAAATAAAGCAGTAGGTTGTTTGATGTTTAGCCTTTGTGTGTGCATGTAGTATACTAACAGTACTAAATAAAGCAAATAATTTTTATTTACTTTTAAGTATAAAAGCTTTATTTAATCATGTCTCACTCTACCAGTCAAACAGATGGCCAAAACACTCATTATTCCAGCTTGTTCTTTGTTGTTTTTGCACCCAGTGTCCCAGAACATTATTTATCTTCCTAAGAACAACCAGAGAGCTACTCTTTCCTTGCTCACTCTTTATTAGCAAACTCCCTCCTCATTATATCATTTCTCCTCCCTTTGGAATAGAAGCAAATGTTGGTATTTTGGCTTTTTCATCTCTTTTTATGTAGCTCTATCACGTTTCAAGAAAATCATGTAATAGAAGTGAGCTTCCTTCTGTTCAAAAGACATGATATATCATAACCCAGCTTTAATATATATTAATCAAAAATAACCCATAATTATTAAAAATACACAGTAAATGAATCTACTCATATTTTTATTGTACATCCCATCAACAATTTCATAGTGTCAATTAGTTAATCTTTTGAAATTGTGCCCAAGGAAATGTTCAATATGAACATAATGAAAATTAAGTAATATTCTTGTCTTTGCTGCCAATTTAAAGACTAAAGGTTTACACTGAATGTAGAAGTTTCTTTCTTATTTTTAATGGAGGGAAAAGACCAGAATCCACAACCACTTGGAACTGCATCCACTAGTTTACATAATACTAGCTATTTAGTTTTTAGATTACTGAATTTTTTTCTATAGTTTTCCCTTTAGTGGTCTCCACTTAAGGTAGAACAAATATTAAGAATGTGCTTTCTTTAATGAAAATGGCATGATGGGTGCATTTCTAATCAAAACTGGTAGTGAACTTTATATTCAACAATGGTGAATCGGTGTTTCTAATGAGCCACCAATAATGTCTTCTGACTACAGTTTTTTTAAAGTTTATTTATTTATTTATTTATTTTTGAGACATAGAGACCATGTGGGGGCACATGGGCATGCACACAGGGAAGAGACAGAGAGAGAGAGGGAGGGAGAGAATCCCAAGTAGCCTCCACTCTGCCACCGCAGATCTTAAGGAATGTTAAGCTTGATCTCACAAAACCATGAAATCATGACCTGAGCCAAGATCGAGAAGTGAATGCTTAACCTACTGAGTCACCCAGACACCCCTTTCTGACTACAATTAAAAAAAAAAAACAATTTAAAGGCATGCTTAGTAAAAATTTGTAAGAAGGACACAAAGTGCTCTATTCAGGGATCAAAACTACGATTGCCACTCTTTAGCACCCTGTTCTATGCCTATATTTGGCTAAATATCTACTAAATAGGAGGCTTGCTTAAGTGGTGGATACAAAAACCTCTGTTTTCAAATCTTGCTAACTAAATCTTGTGTTAATGTCATTGAAGCCATATGCTACCTGATAAATGGCTTTGTGATTCTCAAGGTAAACAATAAATAAATTCTAAGCATACAGAGAGTAATTAAAGTGATCCATTACAAAATTGCAAACTTAGATATGTATGGCTCCATTTTTAAAAATATATGTGCACAGCCTTGAATGATCATCAGTGAGTGCATCATTGCGACTTACTATTGCTGTTATTGAACAGACACTCAGTAGGGCTTACCCAGTCCTCAGTCCATAAATCATGCTATGAAATAGCCTTAAGAGGGAGTCATCTGAGTCTCCTCAATTTTTCATTTCTCTATCATAGTCAACTGTTTCTAGCCTTAGGTGGTTTCCGTGTCAAGAAATTCAGAATGGTGTTTTATTAGTCTGTCCTGGTGTGTACAACTGTTATTTTATCTTTTAGGCTCTGTGCACTTCCTTTAGGATGGATGATACAATTTGGTAGAGGAAATACAAGGAAAGAATTTATTTGTAAACTACTTTTGAAGGGTGAAGGAAATAAATATGAATTTTTTTCTCCAGCATTAGTATAGCCTCTGGACACTAGAAAATACAGTAGAATATTTTTCCATTTCTAGTCATTGCAACACAGTTGTGTTTAGAGAATAGGTTTGAGAGCATGACTTCGTCTATAGATCTCAGAATTAAGACTTGAGCAGCAGTCTGAACCCCTGATTTCAACTCTGATTATGGACATGAAGCTATTCCAGAATATACAGTGGTGCCCAGTAATAACCTTAAGTGTTCCCAATGTCTCTAACTCTATCTCCATTGCTTACCAAACAGCTCATTACTCTAAACAGATCCTTTTGGGTTTTGCTACTTCCTTATTCATAGAGAAAACACAGTCTTGATCTCTACTATCTCTAACTCAACGGAAGTCCTTTGTTTGTAAGGTGTCACTGACATGCAGAATAAATTTAAACATTTGTTGTATTGGAATGATAATAAATCTTCAGTTTCAGCCATGTGTTAATTATATAAGCCAGAGAAGATAAATATTACTTTAATGCATACACACACACACACACACACACACACACGCACTTATAAATGTGCTTGTGTATGCCATTTTTCTCAAATTCTAAGGGTAGTTTACATAATTTTTTTGGATGGTTTATTCCTTAATCCAAGAAGCTTCATAAATATCTAAAACACAATACAAGAATCTTATATTGAGATTATATTGAGATTATTTTTATATTCCTATATTGAGAAATTTAATTATATATTTGTGAAGTCTGGATAAAAATTGTCCATGAAAAAAAGCAAAAAGAAATCATCCATGAAAATATCAAGCTCTTCTCAGCATTTGAATGCTCATTCACTTCATTCATTAAAAACCCTTGAGATGTGTCTGGTTCTGTTGTTCAAACATGAAAGTTCTCAATTATCCCACAATCCTCTCTGAATCCAAACTATTGACATTTCTTTGAAGGTTGGATCCTTGCTTCTTTTCATCACATAATAGACATTGCCTCTTGGAGGGGTTAGAAAACACATTTAATCCCAAACTCTTCTCTGTCATTAAATCATGGTCTGTATTTCTTCTCATAAACTTCTTTGGTCATCCTATAGCAGGTGGATTCAATATTCCCATGGACAACTCTAAAGTTATTAGTCATGTAATAAAATGCCAAGGCAGTACAACATGACATGAGAGGTGAAATATTGGACACCCTCCAATGACAACCATGTCCTAATCCTTAACACCTGTGAGTGTATTCTGTTACATGCAGATAAGAATTATGGTTGTATATGGAATTGATGTTGCTAATTAGCTGACTTTCAGATAAAGAGACCACCCTGGATTATACAGATAAACTCAATATTGTTACAAGAGTCCTTTAAATGTGGAAGAGAGAGAAGCAGGAGGTTAGAGTCAGAGAGAGATTTAAAGATGCTATGCTCTAACTTTGAAGAGGGAAGAGGAGACTGCAAGCCAAGGAAAATAGGAGGCCTCTGAAGCTGGAAAAGCCAACAAAACAAATTATCCCCTGGAGCCTCCAGGAAGGAATATAACCCTGTTGACAGTTCAGTTTTTGCCCACTGACACCCATTTCAGACTTCTGACCTTCAGAATCTTTTTTTTATTTTTTTTATTTTTTTTTATTTTTTAATATATGAAATTTACTGTCAAATTGGTTTCCATACAACACCCAGTGCTCATCCCAAAAGGTGCCCTCCTCAATACCCATCACCCACCCTGTCCTCCCTCCCACCCTGCCCTCCCTCCCACCCCCCATCAACCCTCAGTTTGTTCTCAGTTTTTAACAGTCTCTAATGCTTTGGCTCTCTCCCACTCTAACCTCTTTTTTTTTTTTTTTTTTTTTTTCCTTCCCCTCCCCCATGGGTTTCTGTTATGTTTCTCAGGATCCACATAAGAGTGAAACCATATGGTATCTGTCTCTCTCTGTATGGCTTATTTCACTTAGCATCACACTCTCCAGTTCCATCCATGTTGCTACAAAAGGCCATATTTCATTTTTTCTCATTGCCACGTAGTATTCCATTGTGTATATAAACCACAGTTTCTTTATCCATTCATCAGTTGATGGACATTTAGGCTCTTTCCATAATTTGGCTATTGTTGAGAGTGCCGCTATAAACATTGGGGTACAGGTGCCCCTATGCATCAGTACTCCTGTATCCCTTGGATAAATTCCTAGCAGTGCTATTGCTGGGTCATAGGGTAGGTCTATTTTTAATTTTCTGAGGAACCTCCACACTGCTTTCCAGAGCGGCTGCACCAATTTGCATTCCCACCAACAGTGCAAGAGGGTTCCTGTTTCTCCACATCCTCTCCAGCATCTATAGTCTCCTGATTTGTTCATTTTGGCCACTCTGACTGGCGTGAGGTGGTATCTGAGTGTGGTTTTGATTTGTATTTCCCTGATAAGGAGCGACGTTGAACATCTTTTCATGTGCCTGTTGGCCATCCGGATGTCTTCTTTAGAGAAGTGTCTATTCATGTTTTCTGCCCATTTCTTCACTGGGTTATTTGTTTTTCGGGTGTGGAGTTTGATGAGCTCTTTATAGATTTTGGATACTAGCCCTTTGTCCGATGTGTCATTTGCAAATATCTTTTCCCATTCCGTTGGTTGCCTTTTAGTTTTGTTGGTTGTTTCCTTTGCTGTGCAGAAGCTTTTTATCTTCATAAGGTCCCAGTAATTCACTTTTGCTTTTAATTCCCTTGCCTTTGGGGATGTGCCGAGTAAGAGATTGCTACGGCTGAGGTCAGAGAGGTCTTTTCCTGCTTTCTCCTCTAAGGTTTTGATGGTTTCCTGTCTCACATTCAGGTCCTTTATCCATTTTGAGTTTATTTTTGTGAATGGTGTGAGAAAGTTGACCTTCAGAATCTAAGATAATGACATCTGTGTTCTATTAAGCCATTAAGTTTGTGGCAATATATTACAATAGCAATAGGAAACTAATATGCCTAGCCAAGGAGACAAAGGGTAAACAGTTTGTTTTTGGACCCTTCAGGCTTACATATATTTGCTCTGGAGAGCTGTAACACTTTTATCCTTTTATATGTGTTACAAGAACAACTATAGATTCCATAAGGTAGTACACAATGTGCAGAAATTACCTCACTATCCTGGGTCATGAAGGCTTCAAGTGCATAACAAGGACAAAAGTCCATGTTCAGTTAGCTACACCTCCACTTTACATGAAGCAAGAGGTGAAGATATTTGTAGTTATGATCTTCACCCCACACACACACACACCCACACCTTTGCTGTATATTTTTTTCTTTTTAATTTTTTTAAGTTTATTTATTTTGAGAGAGAGAGAGAGTGAGTGAGCAGGGGAGGGGCAGAAAAGGGCAGAGACAGGTAGGGAGAGAGAATCCCAAGATCATAACCTAAGCCCAAACCAAGAGTTGGACACTTAACCGACTGAGCCACTCAGGCACCCCTATTTTTCTTGATGATATATATTTATTTAAAAATACATTCCTGGGACACCTGGGTGGTTCACTCAGTTGAGCATCCGACTTCGGCTCAGGTCATGATCTCATGGTTCATGAGTTTGAGCCCCACGGTGCTGACAGCTTGGAGCCTGGAGCCTGCTTCAAATTCTGTCTCCCTTTCTCTGCCCCTCCCTGATAGTGCTCTGTCTCTCTGTGTGTCTCAAAAATAAGTAAAACATTACAAACAAACAAACAAACAAACACATAAATAAGTAAAAATACATTCCCAATTTGGAGAAAGACAAAGTTCTTCTGTAAACAAGTCCAATCCAATAACTACCATTAAGGATTTTTTTCTTTTTTTTTCTTTCCTCCCCACCCTTCTTTCTTTTTCATTCCTTCTATGGATCTATCTATCTAATTTATTTTTTCCTACAAGGCTGATTTATGTTTTTCTACCAATCAGGTGATCAAGTACTCTATTTAAAATTTTCCAGGGCACCTGGGTGGGTCAGTTGGTTGAATGTCCAACTTCAGCTCAGGTCATGATCTCCCAGTCAGTGGGTTCCAGCCTCGCTTCTGCCTCTGTGCTGACAGCTCAGAGTCTGGAGCCTGCTTCAGGCTCTCCCTCTCTCTCTGCCCCTCCCCCACTCATGCTCTGTTTCTCTCCATCTCTCAAAAATGAATAAACGTTAAAAAAATAAATATTTTCCTTATATTTTCACTTACCAAAATCAAACATGTAAGTATATTTCCAAAGTCTTCAGAACTATTATTTTAAAACTAAGATTATTATTTTAATACTAAGCTTACCAAGAGGTCATTTATTGTACCCATTTACTTGTAAATCCCAGGAATGGGGAAAAGGTATATATCTTTACTCCCAAGATGAAGAAAAATAACTTATGTTATCGTCATATAATTTACAGCATTTTCCATATGAACACTAATACAATGCTTACTTGGAGAACTGGACTCCAAAGTTCCATTAAAGTAAGCCATTAAATTAACTTGCTGACACTAATTAGATTCAGAGAAACACTACAATAAAAAATTATGCAAATAACTAATTTGAATAGAATAGAAAATAAAATGTGAAAATGTCTGTTTCACAGTAGAATTCTCTTGGAAAGGACCTTATAATTACCTTTGTGCTTGAAAATAAATCTTAAGATTAACAATAAAATACATATATAAAATTAGTTCTTTAAGTCTTGTAAGTATAAACATTCTCTATGACAGGTTAATAAATTCCTCTCGGATAGAACCTTAAAAATGAATGTTTTATTCTACACTTGGGTTTCCTATATATATTTATTATATATTATATATTGAATGGTTTTTATTTTCTCATGAATGGATGTAAAGAGTGAAACATGCAAATTTGCTTTTGTTTTATGTAATTTTTTTCAGAGAAGGCTACAATAAATTCCCATGTTGCATAATTTGCTTCAAAGCTAGTATTTTATAAGCATTTGCATAGTCACATAAATTCAAATATGTATCATTTAAATTATAATAACCAGCAAAACAAGGGAACTATTAAATAAATGCTGAAAAAGTTAATTAAGTGAAAAAAATCCCCATATGATATTATGTCTAATTTTATACTACCCTGGGAAAAAAATCTTCAATTATTACACATTATTTTAGACAAATCTCTGATACTCTGAATAATAAATCTACTGGTAACACATTTGATAATTAAGAACTTTAGCAATAAATATATCTTTTATTCACATATACTTATTAATGTTTTAAAATAATATTCCCCAAATCAGTTAATTTGAACGACTTAACACTGAGAAAATTGGTGAGTTTTCTGTATTTCACAATTTTTAATTTAGCTTGACTTCAACTAATTTTAGTTGAGAATATTTAACTATAATTCAAAGTTCATAACATTGTTTTTAATTTTGCTTATCAAAGGTAACAGATGTCTCCTTAGCCAATGTTTGATATCTTAAGAAACTAGATTATCATTAAAAAGATTTTTCTCTCACTATAAAATATTTTCTCACATTGGATTTCAAATTATATACATTTTAAAATAACATGTGTATCAGAAATAGTAGTCAGTAGACTAAAAGGAGTTACAAAATTTATCTAAAAATTGAGTGGCTTGTTTAATAGCAGCAGGGTCAATAATGAAAGCCACCAACTTCTCTTAGTGTTATTCCCACAAAATGTTAAGCCTACCTGAATTGAACAAATGATTGCTTGAGAGAATGGGCATTTGGAATTTAGTTCTGGTACAAATTCTGTGTATATTTTCAACAAGTTATTAAAATTATCTGAACTTAACTGTATACCCAATAAAATACTGATATGAGGCATGTAGGATGTATTTTGTGATTAATAGTTACTGTGAAAATATTCTAAACAGTAGAGTAGAAAGTATATATAAAAAGAAGTTAACAAGAGTACCTCAGGTAGAATAGACAATTAACTTAGAGGAAACTTTAAAAATATTCAAGGATTAATCTCCAAAAAAAAAAAAAAGTTACCAGGTCTAGGGCGCCTGGGTGGCTCAGTCGGTTGAGTGTCTGACTTTGGCTCAGGTCATGATTTCGCAGTTCATGAGTTTGGTGCTGGAGTCCAGCTCTGTGCTGACAGCTCAGAGCCTGGAGCCTGCTTTGGAATCTGTGTCTCCCTCTCTCTCTCTGTGCCTCCCCTGCTTGCTCTCTCTCTCTCACTCTCTCTCTCAAAAATAAACATTAAAAAAAAATGTCTTTAAAAAAAGTTACCAGGTCTAGACTCTTTGACCTCTGAGAGCTATAGAACCGTCTATTAAGTGGATACAGATATACTTTATGAGCTGTACAGAACATTGAAACTTTTGGGTCATTTTCTAGATCATTTAGTGGATTAGGATAACTCTCCTACTAAACTAAACCATAATAAAATGTTTTAAGATACAAATCTTGATAATTTTATTTACAAACATGTAGGAATTTATAATTCTTAAATATTTAAATGTGTATCTAAAGAATGACTCATTACCATCTAAGATCTTGTCCAGAAATACAAGAATGGTTCCACATTAGAAAATGTTAATTTAATCTAGACTATTAATTAGTTGATGGAATAAAATGGTAGTGGTAATCTTGCTTAAGAAGCATGTGATAAAACTAAACTCCCCAAATTCATAAAAGCTCTAAGCAAAGTTGGAAGAGAAGAAAATAAATTTAATTTTTTAATTAAGTATATATCTTGGAAACTTGAAACACCAATAATTCTTATTGGTGAAATTTTGGAAACAACACCATATAAGATAACAATGAAATAATTTCCTATAATCAAATAGGGAGAAGCTGGAGGGGCACGTGTGTCGCTTGGTCAGTTGAGCGTCTAACTTTGGTTCAGGTCATGATCTTGCGGTTTGTGAGTTTGAGCCCCGTGTTGGTTTCTGTGCTGACAGCTTGGAGCCTGGAGCCTGCTTCGGATTCTGTGTCTCCTTCTCTCTCTGCCCCTCTCCCACTTGTACTTGATTTCTCTCTCTCTCTCACTCTCTCTCTTTCCCTCTCTCAAAAATAAATAAACATAAGAAAAGGAAGGAGAAGCTGGTACCAAGTGTAATGTGCTCATTACATGAAGCAAGTGGATCTGAGTGGCAGAAAGGGTAGAGAATACCGTATGCCATTACATACTACCCAGATGCCACTTTCTAGATTCAAGGCACTCAGTCCCAGTGGCCAGGAGTGCTGTCAAATGAGAGTTCGTATCTGACTCCTTTCCCAGCAATTGCCTTTAACCAAGGTGGCTGCTTCATCCAAGGTTATGCCCCTACTTGAGTGTATCTTGTTTCCAATTGCTAGTAAATATGGGAATTATAAAACCCTAGTTCTTTTGTATCAGTTGGTTTCATCTCATAAAGGGCCAGATCGAATCCAGTATTTTCTGTGGGATTGTCTAAGGCCTTTGTTGCAACTGCATATTGGTCCAAATTCTTCCTCTGCCCAATCATATTGCCACCACACTTCTTTAAGATTTGTTCCTGAGGCTATTGCCCGATAATTTATCTGTGAATGATTTGTGTCAGAATCTTTTTCCTATAAAAAGAGAAAACTGACTGCAACAGAGTATAAATTGGTAGAATCTATTTTGGGAGGGCAATTTAATAGTATTAAAATGTAAATGCATTCATCCATGGTCTGGCAATATCACTTAATGAATGTATTCTACACACATACTCCTTTTATATGTATACAAAGATATGAAAATAAATATACTTGCTAAAACATTAAATTTAATACTTTAAAACAGAAATTCTTAATGACTAGCAATAAGGGAAGATATAAATAATGGTATGCTGTATTATAGAATGCTGGTACGGGAACCATTAGAAACTGAATTTCACCTATACTTATTAATGTATATTTATAACACATCTTCATTGAAAAGAAAATTTCAGAGCAATGTACATAGAATAACACATCAATTTCTAAAAGGTACAATTAGAAAGACTCCTTGGCAATTATTCTGAGCCTTTGTTTTTCCCCCTCAATCAAATCTTGGTAATTAGTACATATCCTAATTCCCAGAAGACTTTTTATGTAGGGAAATAGGGAATAAGCTTAAGGAGAAATCTTTAAATAATATAACAACTCATACTTTGATTTTTTTAAACGTTTCATTATTAAACATTTCAAAAGTTTAATTCAAACTGGTATAATAGTCCCACTGTTGGAAGGGCTGATCAAATATGGATAAGAAATGGTTGTGCAATCAGCACTCTGGCCAGGGAGAACTAGTTCTATGGCTGTGGACCAGGATACCCGATTCTAAATAGTTTTATTTATTACATATTTAAGTTTTTTTGTGTTTTTTTTCCTTAAGTAATTTTTTATTAAGTAGTTGTCACAGGCTCCTGGATGTCAGGATATTATATATATATTATATCAATATTATATATTAATATAGATATTATTATATATTTATTACTTATATTTATAACTTATATATTATATATATTATATTATGTATCTTAATTATATATATTTATATTACATTATATATTATTATATTACATTATTATATATTATATATATTACATTATATATTTATATATAAATATATTAATATTATATTATAATATATAAATATATTCTAAAATATATATTATATTGTATATTCATAATATATATTAATATTATATAATAATAATAATATGAAAACTAGCAGTAGCCACTGCTTTCAATATGCAAGGGCCTCTACTAAGTGCCTTACTCGTATCACTTCATTTTAATCTTTACAAGCAGCTCATGTGTGGTTATGGCACCCATTTTAAACATGAGTAAACTGAGGTCAGGAGGGGCAAGGTGACTCTCTGTCAGCTAGATTTACCAAAGGACACAGGTACAGGCTGACCCAGAAACAGAGCCCAGGCTTGGAGGCCCCGTGGAAGACTGTCTCAGAGGGGTTAGTGTGGGAGTCCTCGCAGACAGGAGATCCACAGCCAGTCCTGGCTAAGGTGTGCAGAGGCTGGCCAGGTCTCACGCAGGACAAAGCCTGCTGGGGCGGCCACCGCTGGCCCCTGGCAAGCTGAGGGCAGAGTTGCTATTCCTTGCTGAGCAGACCTGTCTGGAGCTCTCTGTCCCTCCAAGCCAAGGTTGTGACTCTTGGGGTGGCACTCTCACTCAGATCCCCCCTTGGCCTGCCTGGCTTGGTCTCTCACCCCAGGCCCCCAGTTTCTCGGCCTGCCAGGTTGAACAGATGCCCGACAGCAAACCCAGAGTTCCTGCCTCACCCAGTTTTCTGGCCTAAGAGTTCCTTTATTTTTTTCAGGATTCTTAGTTGCCTCTAGTGGGAGTGTCATATTTCTAACATTAATTAGTTGATAACTTCAAACACATCATGTAAAGTACATTTTAAAAATTTATTTTCAAAGAAACATGGATGGGCTTGAGGTTACATTAATACAATATGATGTTGACTGCAGTAATAATGACCTACTCTTGTACTTGAAATGTCACAGTTATGGTTTATTAGAGCGTATTAGTTAACAAATATTAATTATTTAAAAATTGTCCCAAACAAACCTCCCAGTGTGGCAGGTTATTAAATGTTTTTTTTCTGCTGATTTTTAAACACGACTGAAATGTCACTGTAGTTATGATTTCTTCTGTCCGATTTAAGTGGCATGTGACATCTCACATTTTCAAGTTACTTATAAGTTATTATATTATGTTGTATGTAAACTATTTATAGCTTCAGAGAAATGTTTAAATTCTTTTATGTCTCCCAGAAAAAAAAAATCATACTGTGTGTTTCTTAAAAACTCTATTTGCAGCTTTGCTATTTTCAAAAATAAATGCCATAATAAGGTTAGAATGAATGGTTGATAAATGAATACAGTTTCTATTAAGGCCATGATAAGCGATGTATCAATATATTTTAAAGTCATTATTTTTAAATCATTATTCCTACAAAGTACTGGGCTTGATTAATGCAAATGTGGACAAGATCTACATTTTCAACAACAACAAAATAAAATAAAATAAACATTAAAAGATTACCACAAACCTGAAATAAAGAAATGTCAAATAACTATAATAACTCAATGATTAAATCTAATAGTGGGCACACAGAGGTTGCTACAGGAAGATTTGTGGGGGGTTAAAATAGAACAAAGGTGTGGAGTGGCAGAAAATATGTTTATCCCAGAGCAGGATTAATTTCCCTACAGCCTCTGCTTTATTAAAGCATATAGTACATTTAATACTTAAGGTTTTTTTAATCAAACACGGCCAAATATATATTGTTTTATCACATTTTTAAATAAAATAACAAACACAAAAATTATTTCTTAGCCATACTCAACAAACAATTATTTCACTTAAAAAAAATTAGCATTCGTGGTGCTCAACAGCAATTTCACTGTAGGAAGTTCAACACAAACAACTGCTGATTTCTCTAACTATCAAAAGATGCAACTGGTCATTAGAAGGCAGTAAATTCCACAACATAGTCCAAGGCATCAGCATTACAGTGGCCTTCAGCTCCTCTTTCTCAAATGAACATGAAAATGTCGTTCAAAATAAATACATAAATAAGTAAGTTACAAAGTTATATTGGAAGATTTAAAAAATTATCAATAGAGTTGAGTTTATCTATGAAAACTACAGTTGGTTGGTCCAGGCTTGGAAGGATGTAAATAATCATAATCACTTTCTGTCTAGACGAGGAATCTGAGTTCTTTTGTAAGTAAGGGAAGAAGGGAGATTTAAGGAAAAGACAAGCTTTAGAATTAGTTATAGCTAAATTTGAATCCAAGCTAAGTGTGTCATCCAATAAATGAGTAACTTTTATGAGCTTCCTTTTCTTCTGTCAAATAAGAATGCCTGTGAGTATTGTTTCACTGTTTGAGTTGTGTACGACAAGGTAGAACTTTACCTAAGTGCTATACTTCTAGAAAATCATAGGGGGTTGAGAAAGATTGTCTTCACTTGTCTATGCTCCCTCTATTCTCATTTACTCATCTATCCTGTAGAATAATGTCATCCATGTCACTCTCTGGAAAGTGCTCTCATCAAGGAAGTAAGAGTGTCCTTATTTTTTTTTAAGTTTATTTATTAATTTTGAGAGACAGTGAGCAAGCATAAGCAGGGGAAGGGCAGAGGGAGAAGGAGAGAGAGAATCCCAAGCAGGCCGGGTGCCGTCAGTACAGAGTCTGATGCAGGAGTCGAACTCCTGAACCGTGAGGTCATGACCTGAGCAGAAACCAAGAGTCGAATACTCAACCGACTTAGCCACCCAGGCACCCCAAAAGTGTCCTTCTTATTAACTCTAATGGATCATTATGTTTTCTTTTTGTTTAGTATTTTAAGGAAGTTTCATTTTCTTTTCTATATTATAGATATTTCCTATTTTTACCCTCCCCATCTACTTTTATTATTTTTCCTAGATCCACAGAACCATCAAATAAGTTTCAAGGGTAAATTTAAGTGCCCCCAAAGGTTTATATCTACCTAAGGAAAAAATAACCAAAAGACATTCTGAAAGCACAAAGGTACAAGGATGAACAAATATATTACTTATGTAAACAGTCCTTAAAATGCAAGTGTCTGCCCTACTATAGTAAAGACAAAAAATAAGAAAAGACAGGGAATATTTTGGCAGAAGAGATTTTATGCTAGGCAATTGTGGTTAATTATATTATTGATTCCCATGCCATACTTTCCTGTAGAAAGAGCATATTTTTCTTTTGACCTTTCGTTTGGCCATGTGACTTCCTTTGGTCAATGAAAAATGACTTGAACTGATGTATGCATTATCCACGCAGAAATTTTCCATGCATTTGCATGGTTTGTTTCTGTCCCCTTACTTTGACTTTTCACCATGTGAAAGAACATGCCCGATGGTGCCTATTCCTTTAGCCTGGGTTTCAAATTGAGGAGACATGGAAGTGAGCTTCACTAAGTATAGTTGAGCAACTCAGCACAACCACAGCCAAACAATAACCCTCGCATAACATTAAAAAAGAAATGTTTGCTGTTGTAACACATTGAGTGACTTAGTTCAGGATGGTGTAACAAATTACCATACATTGGTAAATAAACATTATTTCTCCCAGTTCTAGAGTCTGGGAATTCCAAGATTAAGGTGCCAGTATATATGGCGTCTGGTGAGAGCCCTCTTCCTGGTTTGCAGATGACCATCTTTTCTTTGTATCCTCACATAGTGGGGAGGGCGTGGTGAGGGAGAGGAAGACAGGGAGGGAAAGAGAGAGAGAATGAGAGAGGGAGAGGAGAGAGAGAAGGAGAGAGTTGTCTCGTGAGAGAGTTCTTATAAGGGCACTAATTTCATTCAGAGGGCTCCCCTTCCTGACCAGATTATCTCCCAAAGACCCCACCTCCTAATATCATCACATTAGAGGTTAGGATTTCAACATGTGTCCTGGTGAGGGGTGGAGCAAACATTTAGTCTGTAATACTGAGATACTGGAAATGTTTACTATTAATGTGAAGACAGACTAATAAAACATTAAAACAATTAAGCATAGTTAATGTAAATGGTTGTGTTGCTCAAACATAATGCACATTTTAAAATAGCAAGGTCTTTTGTATGCCTACCGTGCACTGACTGCATTAAGAATTTAAGATGTATTTTCTCAATGTTTATGAGATTATGGGGTAGGTACTATTAGTAAGGCCGTTTTCAATTTTGGTTTACAAGACGTAAGTCTAAAACAAAATGGCTATGATCATTTAAACAAGAAAAATATAAACAAATATATAAACTAGTAGGAGGAGCAGAATTAATTTAATGCTCACAAAACAATGCAAAAATCATAAAAACAAAAGAGTATCATTCTCTGTTAATAAACTATATGGCATATAGTGAAGATTATCGTATCTGTTATTGATATAATGCTAGAATACATAAAACTGAAAAACAGAAAATGTCAAAAGGAAGTGATAAAAATACAATATTAGTGGAAGACTCTAAAGCAGTCTTACTCTATAACAGAGAGAAAAACAATAATATATTTAGTAAGCATTTTTAGGATATAAAATTTATACTTTGCAGAATATAGACTCATTTTTAAAAATGAGTCTAGAAAATCAAAAGAATCTAAAAACTAGATTTGAAGAAATGAATTCTGAATGTAGCATCACATAGACCACAGTCTCAACATATTCTTATGACCCTAGAAATTATAATCAAATGTCAATATTTAAACCTCACCCCCTTAGTATCTGTAAAATAGTAATGTTTTAAACAAGAAATACTAAATCCAATTATAGATAATTTTAAGATAATGACATATAGAACCTGACCTATATGCTTATTTGGATGCAAATTATTAATACAATAAAAATTACATGTACAATTGAACATATATGAGCATATATATGAGTATATATGGAATATATATGATATATATGTAATCTATATGGCCAAACATATATATATATATATATATATATATATATATATATATATATACACATGCAAACACAGACTAATAGACATACATATGTGAATGTGTATATGTATTTTGTATGTATATATAATTGTATATATAGACATAGAAGAGATAGATAGAGATATAAATTGGTCCAGTTCATTTTGTCCAGTTTAGGGCTTATCTCACTTGAGTCAAATGCTTCCTTAGAGCATTAGCTGTGGATAGCAGAGAATATGGTTACTTTGAAGGCAGGCCAACTTCTTTTTGAAAATAGTAGGCAAATATTATAATAAATATCTATTTCTAAATCCTACATGTTAAAAATTATAGGATATGACCTTAAAATATCTGTAAGTAAAATTCCTAGCATTGAAATATTGTTATTAATAGGAAAAAATAAAATACATGGAAAGAAGTCAATTTATAAAGTTTGACAAATAAAACAAAACCAATATAAAGAAAGGATAAAAGCAAATACCAGTGAACTAAAACCAGAGATGCTTAAGAATTGATAAGAAGCTTAAAGATTATTTTTTCAGAATAATAATAAGTAAATATCAACTAGCCTGGAAATTTTAATTAAAAAAAAGAAAAAAAGGAAATGAACATAACTAGATTTTTTTTAAAGTGCTGTGTAATTTGACTTCTTCCTTGCTGGTGTGGATGCCTTTTATTTCTTTTTGTTGTCTTATTGCTGAGGCTAGGACTTGCAGCACTATGTTGAACAATAGTGAGAGTGGGAATCCCTATTGTGTTCCTGGCCTCAGGGGAAAAGCTGTTAGTATTTCCCCATTGAGCCCATTGAGGATGAGATAGCTGTGAGTCTTTTGTATGTGGCCTTTATGATGTTGAGGTATGTTCCTTCTGTCCCTACTTTCATTAGGGTTTTTATTAAGAAAGGAGGCTATATCCAGTCAAATACTTTTTCTGCATCTATTAAGAGGATCATAGGATTCTATGCTTTCTTTTAGTAATGTGTCATATTATATTGATTGATTTGTGGATAGTGAATCACGTAGCCCTGGAATAAACCCACTTGATTATGGTGAATAATTCTTTTAATATACTGTTGGATTTGATTTGCTGCTGTCTTGCTGAGAGTTTTTGCACTGATGTTCATGTGGGATACTGTTCTGTAATTCATTTTAGTGGGGTCTTTGTCTGGTTTTGGAATCAAGGTAATGCTGGCCTCATAGAATGAGAAGTTAAACTTTCACCCTTCGTAGATGACATGATAATCTATGTGATGATAATCTATGTGGAAAACCTGAAAGACTCCACCGAAAAATTGCTAGAACAGATAAATAAAATCAGTAAAGTTTTTTTTTTATATTTTTTATATTTTTTTATATTTTATATATATATATATAAAATATATATATATATATATATATATATAAAATATATATATATATATAAAATCAATATATATATATAAAATCAATACACAGAAAACTGTTGTATTTCTATACACCCATAATGAAACAGCAGGAAGAGAAATCAAGGAACCAATCCATTTCCAATTGTATCAAAACCATAAGATACCTAGGAGTAAACCTAATCAAAGAGGTAAAAGATCTGTACTCTGAAAACTATAGAACACTTATGAAAGAAATTGAAAACACAAAGAAATGAAAACACATTCCATCTCATGGATTGGAAGAAAAAACATTATTAAAATGTCTATACTACCCAAAGCAAACTACACATTCAGTGCAATCTCTATCAAAATAACACCAGGATTTTCCAGAGATTTAGAACAAACAATTCTAAAATTTGTATGGAACCAGAAAAAAAACCCAAATAGCCAAAGTAATGTTGAAAAAGAAGACAAAAGTGAGAGGCATTACAATACCAGACTTCAAGCTGTATTACAAAACTGTAATCATCAAAACAGTAAGGTAGTGGTTCAAAAACAGACTCATCGATCAATGGACAGAATAGAGAACCCAGAAATGGACCCACAGATATATGATCAACTAATCTTATCAAAGCAAGAAAGAATATCCAATGGCAAAAAAAGACAGTCTCTTCACCAAATGGTGTTGGGGAAATTGGACAATAACATGCAGAAGAATGAAACTGGACCACTTTCTTACACTATACACAAAAATAAATTCAAAATGGATGAAAGACCAAAATGTGGTACGGGTGAATTACACCCACGAAGTTTCTGGAACCAAATAATTTTAGGAGAGTTATTTGAAGCTTTTATGAAATAGCTAATCGTCATTTCATATAACCTATTCTGAAGCATAGAAGATGCAATCAACTAAATTCATTTGGTGAAAGCATATCTTTTATACTTAAAAATTAGAACACAAAAAAGAAAATTGTAAAAGACAAATCACAGTTAAGGAGATAGAGAAAAATATAAATAGGAACTCCCAAACTATGCTGTCTAACAAGGAATTTCAATTAAGTAAGTTTTATCTCTATAATATAGGACAGTTAATTAAGTCTAATAAATCTCATACCTCACTAGATCCCATAAAAAGGTGTTTTTTATAATATGCTAAAAATGATCAGTAAAATTGAGCAAACACTACTATTATATATTCTTAGAACTCTTAGAGAAAAGAAAATATTTTAAAATATATTTTAAAAGGTACTTATCAAAAATAGCAGAATATGTATTCTTCTCAAGCACATGTGGAATACTCACCAATACAGAAGACATTCTAAGAAATGTATCATTTGGGAAGTTTACACAGTATAAAAATAAAAATACAAAATAATAATTTCTATAAATAGAATTAAATTATGCATACAATTATTGTGTTCATTCTATGAGATACTTCAGATCAGAATGAATAGTTTTCATTGCATTACTAGGCAGTTTTTGCCTGATGAGAACAGGGTATACTATAAGGCTAAAGGAAATTCTAGCAATTAAAGCAATGAGATCACTTCATTTTATCCACTGAACCTAACATTTTGAAAGACAAACTGAAATATTGGTAAAAATGAAAAATATGTAGCTGGCCTGATATTTGATATACAACAGGCATGTATTTCTATTGCTTATGTATGTTTCTACCACAAATTGCCTACAATAACAAGGAACAATGATCCTAAATAATATTTTGAATATTTCTTGGTGGTGATGTAGGAAGAACCACCAAAATGAAGTAGAGAGAGGCAAGCAGAGGAAGTGGACAGATCATTCCATAAACTGTCACTTATGGAAACTCATGGTAGGAAAAGATAGAAAGTTATTTTGACAAGTAAATCATATGAATACCACTGTCTTCACATAGATAAAAGCCCCTTTACTCTTTAACCATTCATTCTCTCCATTTTATCTTTCTTTGATATTTTCTTCTTGACATTTTAAAAGTCATAATAAACAGAAGGAGAAAATACGGAAATCCTCCAGTGGCAAGGAAAGTAGTATTGCTTATAATCATTAATAAAATACATAATAACATTAATATCACTTTTTGAGATGCCTGGGTGGCTCAGTCAGCTAAGCATCTGACTCTTGATTTGGGCTCAGGTCATGATCTCACATCATGAGATTGAACCTCACCTTAGGCTTTGTGCTAAGTGTGGAGCTTGCTTGGGATTCTCTCTCTCCCTCTCTCTCTCCCCCCCACCCCCAAATAAATTAAAACGTAAAAAAAATATCACTTTTTGAGTTCTTAAAATGTGCCAGGAACTAAGCTGGGTGTGTTACATGTGTTATCATACTCAATCTTCATAAGCAATTCTTGGAAGTAGCATTAGCATTCCCATTTTATCAAGGAAGTCGTTTTCAGAGACCCAAGAGTAGTAATCCTGTTAAGTGCTCCTTCCCCTTCACTCTAATTTTCTCAAACTGCTAATTGTCTTCTGCTGTGCATGCTCTACCTTTCCACGCCTGGGACAGATGTCTAAAGAACCCCATATAATGATTATTAGTTCATGGTCTACATTTTAACTTATTTGGAATGACAACTCGTAGACTGGATTGCTCATATATGGAAGTGGAAGAATTCCCTGTGTCAGGGTGGTGGGCATCATTCCTTCCAGAGTACCATTTAGGTTTTGGGAAACAACTAGGCTAATTATTTCCCTAGGCGCTTCACATCACCTTAATTGCTCGATTTACCTAATACTGAATTAGGAATTATGGAAGATGAAAAGCATCTTCGATTGGCTCTGACCCAGAAAATTTGTTCAATGTTTTCCCTATTTCACCTCAAATATTTCACTATACAAAGAGCATCTGAATCGGCAAATAATACATTTCTGGGTTTATTTACCTAACTTTTGGTATATGCTCATTGTCACACTTTAAATAGCTGTGTAGTATTTGTTTTCTAGTAGGACTATATCTCTTACAACCAGGGAGGATACTCAGCATATTTAACAATTATGTAAAGAAAGCACCAACCAATCAGAACAGATACTAGACTAAGGTCCTGGATAGCTTTTAGTGTCTTAGAAATTCCCCCTGGATAGTAGCATGGTCCTCAAAGTCTTTAGGAAGGAGTGGTAGTGAGCATATAGTATAAGGTACCCTCAGGGACTGGGGACAAGAGCTTTGAGCCAATCCATAGAAAATTATTTCAGTAGTTAAGAGCTGACATAGGAGATCGGCCCTGCCTTGAAACTACAAACTCTCTTGATTTACGTAGCTGATTTTCTCTAAAGTTCCTATGTAAAGATTATTTTATTATTTTGCTATATTGGAGATAGAAAAAGACACAGAGCGCTCATTTAAATAATTGGGTTTGTAGTTTTAGCAAGTTGGTGTCAATCTCTTTTTGTGGTTGCATCTTGAAAACGTACCTGCTTCAGGCCAGCATGCCATCAAATACAAATGTCTAGAACAAATGGCTAACATGAAAAGGAGAGAAATACATGTGAATAGAATTTCAAGTGTGTGCTGAGTAGGAAGGCTGTAGTTTGTATTACTCTGAAGGCAACAGGAAGCAATCCCTCCAGATTAGAAAACTCAGCTGACACCTCACAGCACCTCACCTCAAAGCTGTGTCGAGGTAAATTGCATTTTTTGAGTATGTTTCTTTTCTGTGCTTTCTGAAATTTTCACATTTTTTCAATGTAAAGTAGGTAAAGAACTAAGATGCATTTTATTGTTACATAATTTGCAACACAAATGTTCTGCTTGAGGATAACTAAACTGCCTATCGTTAGATGTAAAATATATGACACACAAAAAATTTAAGATATCTTTTATTACTCCATTCATCTTACATGATTTCATGCTTTACATTGTGAAGTAAACAATTGTGTAGTACATTCTCTTAAAGAGAGTTCAATACAACCGTGCTGTAGTTCTCATGAAATGTGAAGTGTGGGCAGGCACAGTAACATTTCACAAGAGAAAAAAAGACTGGATAAAAAGTAAAAGAAACCAAAATCTAACTTAATCATTACTTAAACAAAAATAAATATGCCTGGTATCTAGGGTAGGGATAAAATTATATATGATCTTTTATTAAACCTCAATAGTGATATGCCTAGAAAAACTCCAATTCCACTCAAATAGCAAAGGGTGAATGTCAGTAGGTATAACATTAGTATTCACAACAAAATCTAAAGTTAGTGTTTCTGAAAGTGTTCAAATTAATATGGCTGGGGTGCTATAGTGAGACTGTTATGACACTACCCCTATAAGTTTTCCAATAATTTATTGCATTTTAATTTACAGCATCTTACTGCTGAAGAGATATTTCCTATAATTATTTTTTTAATTTATGCTTTTGGAAACTATGAAATTATTTATGGGATGGCGGCACTAAAATTAAATTATTTAATTAAGCCTTTTTAACTGCTTGGAGTTGATCCTACAGTTAAAAAGTAGTAGGGTGTAATTAATAATTAAATTAACAGCACAGTAATTGTGTGGGTTTTTTTGTTTGCCGGTTCCCAAAGTATAAACAATTTTGAAGATATAAGTAAAAACTTTACATACTAACACCTTCTCGGAGAAAGGCAAGAAAATCTAAGTCTAGTATCTGTGGGGTCTCATTTAGTTGACTATTTTCAGACTCCTGCTGCATGAATGCCAGATTGGTTTTATATCAAATTATCATTGATATGATAAAATAAATGATTTATTAACAAGTTAGGACAGCAAATCTTAAATAAGACATGTTAAATAGTATATTCTTTGATATATTCCATGAATTACCCGTTAATAAAATTTTTCAAAAAGACTTTTTTTCATATTTATTTATTTTTGAGAGAGAGAGAGACAAAGTGTGAATGGGGGAGGGCTGAGAGAGAGGGAGACACAGAATCCCAAGGAGGTTCCAGGCTCTGAGCTCTCAGCAGAGAGCCCTATGCGGGGCTTGAGCTCACAAACTGTGACATCATGACCTGAGTTGAAGTCAGACACTTAACCAACTGAGCCACCAGGCACCTCTCAAAAAGATATTTTTAATAATTGGATGACTAAAATTTCTTCAGTCATTAAAATGTTTATTAATGATAATGAAAATTTTTATTTAAAATTTTTATTTAAAACATTTTTCTTATCATCTAAATAGAAACTAAGCTATTATTTTATGTTAGTTATATTTGTCTTTTCAAAAAAAATATATCATTTGAGAAGTTTCCTCAGAATGAATGTAAGCTATAAAATATTAACTTCTACAAGATTTCAACTCTACATAAACATTTTATTCATACTATGAGATCTATAAATTATATAAGTTTATTCCTCACCACTATAAGCCCAGGACTTAGAAATATGTGGATGCTCCTGAAATATTTCTTGAATAATTTAATAAATAAAAAGAATACAATTCTTCATCTATGTACATGTACTCTAAATTTGGAAGCATTTGAAAAATATTGGGACTCACAAAACACTTTCCTTGGCCCTTCTATAAATTTCATTTTATCATTCTTCATAAAATGAAAATAAAAAATTGTCTTGCAAATTATGTCAACTATAAAAAGAAAAGTAAATATTTTTTATATATCCACATGGATATACACAATTTATTAGTACCTTGAGTTGGAATATGCAAATGTTGTTTCCATTATAATGTCTCTGACATTTCTCCTTATATGCAAAATAGATATTATTAAATGCTTTGTTCAGAATTAGCTATACTTTATCTAAATATGGAAGTTAAATGTAATGGAAAGATATTAATGTCCATTTCTAATATTACTGTGAAATAGATGTCCTGAAATGAATTCAAACCTAGCTTTTTTTTTCTAAATAATAATCACACATTTTCTAAATGGCCAGGAATCAAAAATAAGAGGATATAGAAAAATAAAAGGCAAGTAGATCCTGAAATACTGATTTCCTGATGTCAGTTTTAAGAACCTAGAGCCTTGAGTTTTAAAGGATACTTGAGAAACAGACATAAGGTGGGGAGTGAAAAGTGAGACCATTGTAAACCTAGGACACCGGGAAGGACTATATATTCACGAAATGCTGTGCTTTGGTCTACTGGAACAAAAGACGATAAGAAAATCTCCTAAGATTTAGGTGCAAAAATTTAAGCATCTCCTTTAATAATCTGTAGCCAAAGGTTGTGCCCTATGTCACCTTTACTATTGGCAGGTTCCACGACATTCGAAGTTAGGAAATTGACTTAACACATATCCTGGGTTGATAGGACCAAAAAACACCTGACAAGAGGGAAAAGAGAAAAAGCAAAAACAAATATTCTTTTTAAAAAAAGCAAGTGTAAAAGGAAACTAAATATTAATAGTTTAATTATTTAAATAAAGGGCATGCTCTGTTTTTGATGTTTGATGACAGCTTTTAAGCTTTACTCCTTCTTCTTCCCTCTGCCCTATCTGGGCAAGCATAGAAGAAAGCCTTTCTCCTTTTGCACTGGCAAGTTCAAGCCATAGGTTTACTCTCTCACTCCATCCTACTTCCTCACCAGCATAAGAACCTCAAGCCAAAAACATTTCTTTCTCTCTCAAGACATTTTTGACATCTGTTTTGACATCTGCCCCGTTCTCCCCAGAAAGCCTCATTATGCTAGTAATAAACCTTTTCATAATCTTTTGGTGTGTGTGTGTGTGTGTGTGTGTGTGTGTGTGTATGTGATCATTAGTCTCAATATCAAAACCAAATTTAGGTAGAGGTCTATTCAGAGGCTACAAAAAAAATTAAAGAAATTAAATATGACATGTTTTTCACTGTGACAGCCTTTCTCTCTCTCTCTCTCTCTCTCTCTCTCTCTCTCTTTTAATGTATTTTGAGAGAGAGAGCATGAGTGGAGGAGAGGGGTAAAGCAAGAGGGAGAGAGAGAATCCCAAACAGGCTCCATGATTAGGACTGGGCCTGATGTGGGGCTCAATCTCATGACTGCAAGATCATGACCTGAGCTGAAATCAAGAGTAGGATTCTTAACTGACTGAGCCACCCAGGTGGCCTACCCAGGCTTTCTCTTGATGAGCAAATAATTGATTCAAAAAATTGCTTTTGTATTGTTATTAAAGTTAGTTTCACCAGGCTATACTTTGTTACATCCATCTATCTTCCTGTGAGAAACTGAAATATTTTTACATTTTCTAGACTTGAAGGACCTTCCTATTCTATATGATAAGTTAAAGATGACCAAAATTTATTCCTTAAATACCACCACATATTTTCCTACTGTGCTTATACGTAATGAGTTTAAGACACATGAGTTTCACTCAGATTAGCCAGAAGTTCTCCTATATCTTCTCATGTAACAGGAGCTTTTATCTTATCATAGGTGCTCCTAGGCTCTAAAACTGAAGGCTATATAGGTAGCCATTAACAACAATGCCTTTGCAGTACACTAGGCATTTTAGATGCTTTATCATTGGTTGGTAAACTTGAACACTTTTCTTATCCTTTTGATCTTGAGTTTGTCTATGAAATTGATGTTTGATGCATGTCTTACAGGGATATTTTACAAATTAGCTTTTAAAGTTTCTGGGAAACACTGAAGTTGACATAGCAATAATAAAGTCCAAACCCAGCTTATCCCATAAATAGCTTAAATTAATCTCCTGCATTTACAGCCTGAAATGAGATATACCCACTGTTAGGCATAAATTCTATTTAGCTTTCGCTCTCCTGTCCTACACAGGATGCTTAGCATTCAATCAAAAATTATAAGACAAACAGGAAAAGCAACAAAAACAAAATAATAAATAGAACTAGAATCAGAGGATACTCAAGTGTAGGAACCGTCATATAGAGATTTAATAATGTCACTGATTAACATGTTAGTGGATCTACTGGAAAAGGTAAATAACATGCATGAAGAGATAGAGAATTTCAGGAGATATAAACTATAAGACTCAAAAGGAAATGCTAAAAAATATGATATCAGAGAGATGAATAACTTTTTAGATATACTTATCAGTAAACTTACTACAAAAATAAAAGAATCAATAAACTTGAGAATAAATGACTAGATATTACCCAAAACGAAACACAAACAAAAAGAATACAAAAGAAAGAAAAGCGATCTCAAGAACTGTTGGCACAATATCATATGATCCATATATTGGAATCCCAGAAAGGAAAGAGTAAAAGAACAGAGCATAAGAAATATCTGGTATATAATAGCTGGGTATTTCATGAAAATAATGAAATAATAGAATATTACAAATCCAGAAAAAGACAGAGAAGCTAAGTGGGGTAAGTGAAACACACACACACACACACACACACACACACACACACATCATATTCAAACTGTTTAAGAGAAAGATCAAAGGAAAATTGTTAAAGCAGTCAGAGAAAAAGACATATTCCACACAGTGAGGCAAGGATACAAGTCAAAGCAGACTTTTCTTCAGAAACAAGTTAGAAACAATGAAGCAATATCTTTAAAGTACTGATGATACCTATGCTTAGGGTAGGTACTGGATTAAGAAAACTTTAGGGTTAAAATCCCATCCTCGGTTTTCAGCTGTCCCTGCCAGTTAGTGCTTCACAAGGAGTCTTATCTCTCTTCTAGAGTCAGAGTGATGTTGCTAATTTTTCAGTGGTTGCTAACCTTGTTGTGGGGATCTAGGGAGTTCTCTATTGTCCTGGCCCAACCTCAGTTTTATGCAGGACACATGTGCCTAGGTCTCAATGTTGGGGATTTCTTAATGTTCCTGTCCTTCTTGGTAGCCAAATCCTACCTTTTATCTGTAATAGTCATTGTGTGGAAGAGTTTCCTGTCCTTCCCACAGAGGAAAGAGATCTCTAATTATACTATTTTAGAAACCTGGGCTTAGGAATGTTTCCAGTCCCTCTTATAGAAGTAGTATTTTTTTGTATTTTCTGTTCTTGTCACAGCAATTAAGGATGTTCACTGCTCTCCAATAGAGACTTAAGGCTTTTGAAAGAGAAGCCCAAGTGGGAGGAGGGGGAGAACTTTGTGTCCTTTATACCGCAGCAGCCATTTCTTCTTCCTGCACTGACAAAGGGAGTTTTCTTCAAATATTCCTTAAATATTGTTTTTCGTGAGTATTCAGTGGAAAGTATAAGGAAACAAATGTGTGAATGGGTGCAAACTCTCGTTGTGTCTATATCTCCCAGAAATTCTACACCATCACAGTAACTTGTAGTTGCTCTTTAGCAATTCATTAAAAAATTTGTTGATTTCTTCTTGCTCATTATTACTGTAGTCATGCAATGATGACTGACCTCTACCTACCAGATGCCATTAACATTTCTCTGGTTGTGATGCTCATAATGTCTCCAGATATTGCCAAATGTCCCTTTAAAGGGAAAAACAACCTTGGTGATAACCACTGCTCTAAATGAATAAGTATGAGCAAGGTATCGCTCCTCCTCTCCACTTGTTTTTGGCATATTTATCCTAAAAATAGGTATTCAACAACATTAACCAATACATGGACTGTTTTGAGAGGAGTGAAGGAGGCTTCCTTAATCCAAATCGGTGTCCAAAATTTCATTCTCAGTAAATCCTTCTTTGGGACTCCACAGTCTTTTCTGCCTTTAGGGGCTCCCCAATAGTGCACCAAAACCCATTACATATCCTATGTATACCATAAGAGAAGATGGGAGCTAGGATGGCAAGTCATTCATAACAACAACAACAACAACAACAACAACAACAACATCATTCACTATTCTTACAAAAACTTAGTAGTATTTATCAGCTACCATGCTAAGAACTGTGAGCACAGTGTTGAACATGGAGGCATAGCACCTGGCCTCATTGAGTTTACCATCTAGTTGGGGAGTAATGGGAAACACGTTAAACAATTAATTTCATAATGTTTGTAAATAGAGTTGAATCAAGTGCATATGTGTAAATAATTCAAGCAATTACACACTCTCTTGCATGTAAGGAGAAGAGTCTTGCCTTATTTTCAGTTTCTGATGGCCTTTAGTAACATGACATTCTATCACATGGAGTGCAATTCTAGTCTAAATATACATATTTTTTAATTTATATGGCAGCTAAATACAAGACAATTACTTCATATAAGGCATATTAGAAGTAACAGTAATCTGTTCCAATCTTGGAGGAATTGGCTCACTTGGGCTCACCTCCAATATTACACTTTTCAAAGGGATTTCAAAGCACACATTTTCTCTTAAAAGCTGACTCTATAAACAGATACAACATAAATATATAATTATTGTATCAGTGATATAAAGAAATGTATAGTGTTTCACAAAGTAATATCAGAGAGAACATACTCTACTCAAGGGGCTACATGAAACAAAAGGTAAGTCCTTCCTAAAGAAATAATACATGGATGGAAACTTGCTTGATAAGTAGGACTAAATCAAGCAAAATAAGGTGTAGTTATATGTGGAGGATGAATCAGGGAATGAGGACAGCAGAACAGCACAACGACGTCTCTGAGAGTAGGAAAGAAGAAACACATTGAGGAAGCAGAGAAAAATGTAATTATGTATGGCAGAAATATAATAGGAAGGATAGTGCCTGGAGATAGAAGTTGGGATCTATCACACAGGGCTCTGTATGTCTTATTAATAATTTTGAATTTCATATTATAAATAGTTAGAAGCATAATAAAATTTTCTCCAAGCATTTCTGTGGCCAGACGTATATTTGCAGTTACTCCAGATAAGAGATATGATGGTGACTTAGGGTGCCATAAGGAGACATCAGGAAAACCTTTAAAATGACAGAATGTGAGTTGATGTTATGAAATACATGTATTTTCCCAGAAATTCATGTGTTGAAATCATATACCCCAAGGGATGGTATTTGGAAGTGGGATCTTTGAGAAGTAATGTGGTTAGGAGGGTGGAGACCTTATGATGGGATTTGTGGTGTTATGAAGAGACACAGGAGAGCTTGTTTCTGTCTGCCTCTACCATGTAAGGAAACAAGGGGAAGATGGGCCATCTGAAAACCAGAAAGAGAGCATTCACTAGACACTGACCTGCTCATGCCTTGATCTTGGACTTCCAGCCTCCATAACTGTGAGGAAAAAAATGTTTGTTGTTTAAACCATGTCCTATTCTACTATGAGTAACACTAATAGATCAGCTATTGGAAATGAAAACAAGAAAATGGAGATGCCAATGTGACACAAGTGAAAATGTCAAAAAGCAAGTGAAAGATCAAAAATATTTCTATATAGATCTGAGGCTTAGAAGATATGGCTGGCCTGGTGATAATAATTAGGGAATTGTCAAGTTATAGAAAGTTTTTGAAGCTATGGAAAATAGATTCAATCATGTATGAAAAGATAGAATGTGAGAAAAGAAGATGGGCTCTGAGTGAGCCTTGAGGAACTCAGTGCCATTAGAGAAGTTATTTACACAAGTTTGCAAGTTTACACAAGTTTGAGCTCTATGGCACATCCAAATCCAAACTTAACACCTACCCAGAAATTGCATCTCATATATCCAGACCGTGTGTTGCCCATTCATAAGTCATAGTAAAACTGATTCTAGGTAGTTTTACCATAAATATCTTTGCTGCAACCATTTTTGCTGTATAACTAATCGACTGCAAGGCAGTTTTGATGTAAAAGAGAAAATCATGAACAATAAAAAGAGGTATTCATTAAAAAGACAATGAAACACAAAAAATGAAAAATGAAATTAAAGACTTTATTTGAATGAAGACTTTATTTAATAATGACTTTGTTATATTTGAATACATTTAAAATATGTGTAGATTCATGGCAATGCAGCATAAATAACGGATTTTATATTGTGGGTTGTACCTTAGCATTTGTCTTCAAAGTCTTTCATCCATGGTATTATGTATATTTTTTGCTTGTTTATTAGTCTCCTCATTTGGCATCACACTTTTTCTTTTTTCACCAGAATGTATTCCTTCAATAAGAGAGGTATCAGTTACCAAACCCTAGGATGCATATTTTTATTTGAGCTTCGGATTGGGATGTGAAAGCCTACCCTGTTATTTGTTCTTGACATATTGCCACATCTGTTGATAGACACGCCAAAGTTCTGCGGGGCATGTGGGTTCAAAACCATTGTATAGATGATTACAAAAGCTAAGATTTATATCATATAAAACTGGGAGTATTGAATCAATAGAGAAATGAAACCAAAACATCAACCAGTTAACGAAACCATCAAACTGTCAATCGGTTTCTTTTTTATCTTTTATGGCAAAATTGCCTTACAGCCGATTATATAGTAAAAATATTTGCAGTAAAACGCTTGTGGCATAGATGCTTATGGTGAAAACACCATACGTGAGTAAAACGGAACAAGGAGTTAAGTTTTCTAATAGACAAAGCAAGAGTCTATGCTTTGAAAAGAAGAAACATTTAGGGACTGGGAGGTTGTCCTAATGCCACGTTTAAGAAATTAGAGTATGGAGTGCAGGCAGTCTAAAATTGGAAATACAATGCAACATCCATGTTACTTATGAGAATGTCACATTCTCCTTTTTAAATTTAATTTCTGAGAGTAGAAAAAAAATTAAAAAGTTTAATTTTTCCCTATTGCCACATGTCTGAAAACTTAAATTTAAAGTATGTTACTTATGGTCACGAACAATACTATATACACAGTAACGCTTCCACTAATGTTCACTACTCTCCAGGAATCTCCAGAAAATATATAAATTATTTCAAATTCTATTAACTTCACAAAGCTTTCAGAGTCACTAGTACAATGGGAAAATATAGTGGGTAAAGATATTTCTGCCAAGTGATTTGGCCTTGATTTCTATGAAAGCATACGTAAATATGCAGACTACAGACAAGGAACAATATTTCAGGCCAAACCATTTCTGAACTAGAATCAATTCAATTATTCTAAAGCTTATTGGGCAATTTATGGATTATCTAGCCCCGTTCCATTTCTTTTTTCATCCTGATCCTTGGATTTTGCCAATTTTCCTGCTTATTATAATTCTTCCATAAAGTGATCCAGGGAAAAGAAAAAAGAAAAAAATCTGGATCAAAATATGGCTATTTATGGAAAGCTATCTTGCTTATGGAAAAAAAAGATGTTCAGCAGAATGGAAGGCTGGATATATTTGCTAAAATTAAATTGAAAGATTATATGTGGATTGAAAGTGTATATGTCCCTAATTATTTTAGACAAGTAGGTCTAAATGATTTCGGGCTGTTTGCCGAGCTCCTTTTACATTCTTAATCTTTCTCTAACATTATTTTTCCATATATAAACTTATAAGGAGCTTTAAAAACAAAACAGCTAATTACAGTAATTACAGTTCCTGTAGCTGAAGCAAGAAATGGGGACCTGAAGCTACACTCCTTTAAACCCCTCTCACATATAAGTGCATAAACATACACATACACTTTCATAAATATATTCTGATCCATACATGTGCACACATGCACTCATATACGCTCATACACACATCCATACACAAATATACATAGGCACACACATACACACACTAGCCCCTTAAGAAAGCCCTTGGGGAACCTGGGTAGCTCAGTCCAGTAAGTTTTGATTTCAGCTCAGGTCATGATCTCACAGTTTGAGTTCTAGCTCTGCATCGGGCTCTGGGCTGACAGCATGGAGCCTGTTTAGGATTCTCTCTCTCTCTCTGCCCCTCCTCAGCTCAGTCTCTCTCTCTTTCTCTCTCTCTCTTAAGCCCTTTGACCATCTCTGCAGAACTCTAGAACTGTGTGCAGTTTGGAAATTACTACTAAAAATCACAAGGATTATGTCATGAAACAATAGTTCTTTAACTTTGTAAGCCAGCAGGGAAGTGCACATGGTAGGAACCTACACAAAAAGAATGGGTATCATAATCAGCTAAGGTAGAGGTTAAATGTAGTATATTATGTGTAATGAAATGCTTATTTATAATTATTACACAAATAAGTGGACAGAAAGGGAAATTGTTGTTTACACAAATATTATTAGTATTTTGTGCATAACTTGATTACACATAGTAGGATGGACATCTAGAAAGACAGAAATGCTCCACTGCTTTCTGAAGAACCCAGGATCAATAACATATCCAGACCCAGACCTTTCTACTTCATCTGTAGCAGATGCGTTTGAGCAGGTCATGGAGGAACACTCCTGCTCCATCTTCCTCTTCGTTCTAGTATTACACTTCGGTGGAATGTGAATGTGACTTAAACCTTGTTACCTTTATCAAATTTTTTTTCCCTTTGAGGACAGGGTACTTTATTTCACTATTAAAACAGACTTTTCAGACACTAACTCTGTCAATTGCCGATAAACTTTTTATATCAGTAAGGATGGTTCACCTGTAGGAAAACATCCAAATGAAAGTAGCCGTTAAAAAACAGGGATTGTAATGAGAAATTCAGAGTGTGAGAGTTTTACTCTTTGTCATGAAGATAAGTGTGTAACTTCACCCTTTTTAGTTTTGCAATTCACCCCCACCTTCAGTCCTGATGGTTACATGAAAGTTCTGTGATTCCACATTTGCAGAAAATAATCAGTATGAGGAAAGGAATACAGGGCCTAACACATTCAAACTGTGTTCCTTTTGTCACCTCTGTAATCTACCTTCAGAAGTGGGCATGTGAGCCTTTCTGGTATAAATTTCCAGAAAGTGCCTGATATTTCTTTTCTCCCCAACCCCACCCCAATTCCCCAGAGCTGGCTTAATTCTTAGCTATTCTGTGGTTTGCTATGCCATTCTAAATTCTTCTGTCCTCTTTGTAATTTCCAGTAGGCTATTATCTCTTCTTTCCCCCGATTTCTTATTGGTGTAAGACTTTCCTTTGTTTTGTATTACGATTTTTTGTGGAGTTTGGGGAAGGCGAAAGGAAAAACTACATAAAATCAATATGCTACATTAACTGCAGGTAATGTTTAGGTCAAAATGGCATAGAATTTATAGGCATAAATACCTGTAACATTACAAAAAACAACTACAAATAAAATACTAATGTTATTTTAACTCACTTAGGCTGTACTGCTGTCAACTTCGACAATACTGCCGCTGACGTTTGTTGAGAACAAGCAGTGATTTATGTGAGGCTACTGAGGTAAAATAAGTTAGTGTTCATTAACTGGCAAAACTATAGGATAAGGCAGGCTGACAAAACAATTTGTGCTGATAAATTGTTGTGTACTTATTTGCAAGGCTGGCATAAATAATCTTATTTCTCAAGGTGCAAACAATAGATAGCAGGAGACCATTAGATGTCATGCCAAGTGGAGGCCCACTAGAGCAATACGGCATTCTCAGAGCTTCTTGCATGAGGACCATTAATTTCCATTTTCTCGTATGTGGGCTCATTTCTAAGAAAAGTCCAAAAGTCCAGTTCCAATAATTTCAATGATGAAGTAGTAATTGTCAAAACAGGTCTAATTGTCTTTGTGCTATTATTTAGGAGAAAACCCTCTACATTCATAAAATTAATGTATTTTCATCTGAATTCTAATTTAAATCAAGAGCAGCAATCATTTTTTGAGAAGATATTTGCTCAGTCATCACTGTTTTGAATTGGTTGGCCCTAATTTTCGAATAGGTTCTTTTAGATGGTAAATTCATTACTTGTCGAGTTCAAGTTTTAAAACTGCTCAGTTAAGTAACTCTCTCTGCCATAATCAGAAGGAGTGGTGCATGCATCTGTTAAAACATTACAATATTTGAAACACAAAGATACTATTACTGTGATTGAATGTGCTAATGAAACTATAAGAATTAAAGTAATTCCCCTATATGTTAGTTAATACATTATCACAGCGTCATAGTAGAGTTTGAACTTTATAATTAATTACAAAATGAATACAGAACCTATTGCAGATTAGATAAAAGGAAACTACTCAAACTTGAATGTAAAGTGTCCTTAATTTAATTTCATGCTGTAAAATAGTTCCATCATTCTGAACAAGTTATTGATTAAAACGTTTTAAATAAAAATCAAAATTGCCACTTTATTTCTCAATCCTTTGATACAAAAAAAAAAAAGATGAGACATCTGGGTGGGTATGGAATACAGAACATTGGATGTCACATCCACTGATTTTCATATTGAGATTTATGGGCTCTGTCTTGATTCTGTTGGAAGGTTGAATTCTATTCTAGTATTCTACTCTATGATTAATTCTTCATATATGCTCTCTAGCCTACTTTTTCTCCACGATTTCCAAGCATCCCCAATAGGTCCCATTCAAGTCATGTAGGCTGTTCTTTGTTCTTTTAGCAGTTGGCATCTGCTTCTATTTAAAACATAGTAAGTTCACCTGTCATTTTTCAAAGTACAACCAATAATATGCTCCGAAATAATGATTGAAGATGTCCAACAGTGACTTCCTAATTTAGACACTTTTACATACAGTGAATATTTTTTTTCATAAGGCAGTATTAATGCCTTGATGATTTCAAAATACCAGCTGTAGATTAATACAAAAGGAGACAATACAATATTGTAAGCAAGTTATTATGTAATTTAGGTAATTTTGATAGACTAGAAATACTTACCTACTTTTGATGTTATTAATAATCCATTTGGTGACCCTAGAAAATTATCTCATAAATCTAGATCTTGAAATATTTCTCTGTAAAATCACTGGAGGAAAATATATGTTTTTTTTTCTTTTCAGTTTTGCCTGATGATATCACAGTGAAAAAAAGTTGAGAATTTATCAGGTTTACCAGATGTCTAATCAAATTTTATTTACTTTGCCAGTTCTAGGTAAATGTTATTTTAAATTATGAATTTACATCAATTCAAAAGAATGTGTATGATTTGTTGTTAAAAATATGAATACACAAGGGAAAGAAGAAAATTCTTGAGACACACAACAAAAGAGTGTACTTTCACAATCTAACAAATCATTAGGTAAAATGGCTCAGAATCCCCATATTCATAAAATGTAATTTCTGCTTCTATTCATTTCAAAGCTTTTCTCTTTGAATAGACAACTAATTTTATTCTTCAATGTATGTTCATCATTAAATCCTTCCTTTAGTTAAATATGTATATGAATATGACAAGAAAGTTTAGTGCTAAAAAAATCATATTGGGAGAGAGTAAGATGAAATCTGTTCATTACTAACCATTTATCAAAATTGTGTAGTTTATGTTTAATCTTCCAAAAATAGATCAACTTTTCATCATGACATAAATCTGTAGTAAAAATTATGGCACTTCACTTACTGATTTTTTTAAAGGAAAAATAACCCTTATAAATCAAGTGGCTAGGCTGTAAAAATTTGGTACAGCAAAGTGGTTTTTAAAATCCTGATTTGCTACACGAATTTAAAACACAACCCCCTCTTAAACTCTGATAATTACATTTCACATGCTGCTTTTCCATAATATATTCTCCAGTCTTGGTAGCAAGGTTGAGGAGAACTAGATATGCTATATTAAACAATTATGTATTGGTCTGCTATTATATCCAAAGCATTGGAATTGATTAAATATAGGTATTAAACTTAATACAACATTATTTTTGGCCTCTATTTTCACATACTGGAAGAAATGAGATTTCTTTAATTTAGAATTTTATTGTTTGGTATAAAAAGCAAACATCTTTGAATGTTCCTTTTAAGGTATCAATATATTCCTTTAATATTAAAAAAGAGCTCAATTATGCGCTTATAAGGATTTTTTTTTGCTTTTTTTATATTCTAAAAATGCATCATAATTTATTTCAGCTCAATTTCACAAGCAACCATTGAATATGTACTACTGTATGTTAGTTCAAAAGAAACTCACTTTAAAACTTTACAAAATGATGGGGCGCCTGGGTGGCTTGGTCGGTTGGGCATCCGACTTCGGCTCAGGTCATGATCTCACGGTCCGTGAGTTCGAGCCCGGCGTCAGGCTCTGTGCTGACAGCTCAGAGCCTGGAGCCTGTTTCAGATTCTGTGTCTCCCTCCCTCTCTGCCCCTCCCCTGTTCATGCTCTGTCTCTCTCTGTCTCAAAAATAAATAAACGTTAAAAAAAAAAACAACAACTTTACAAAATGTTTTACATTCCTTTGTATTAATTAGGGAAAAGGCTGTTTATTCACATCTGGGAAACCAAGACCAACAGTGATATTGTAGTCTCTTTTTTATTAACTTTTTTTTAATATGAAATTTATTGTCATAGATGGATACTATTTCTAGGGACATACACCCTAAACTGTATATGGTGTATGGTGTTTGCCTGTGGGCTGGAGAAAGACCTACTTTTCATTAATTTCATTATGTTTTGGCTTTGTTCTATTTGAATGATTTTGTTCAGGGCATGTGCTACATTCTAAATCCATTCTACTTGGGTGTAATTTACCTACTGTAAAGCACAACCAAGTAAAATGTGTAGATCCAGATTAATTTTTCACAAACAACATGAAACCTCATGAACACAACCTCATTCCTCAATCAAGCAACTTCTGATCTTATTTACATCACTGTAGATTATTTTTGTCTTTTTTAAAACTTTATATAATAGAATCATACCATATGTGCTTTATTGTACTTCATTCACTCTACATTTTTGAGATTCATTCGTTTTGTTACATGTTTAAGTAGTGTGTTCTTTTCTAATGCTTGCTGTGTTGTATTCCATTGAATAAATGTACCACAATCAGTTTATCTATTCACCTGTTGATGGATATATGGGCTGTCTCTAGTTTGTGGCTCTTATGAGCAAACTTATATAAACATGAGAAGTTATTGCAGTTGTATGTTTTTATTTCTCTTGGTAAAATACCTTGATGTAGGATTGTATGATAAGTGTATTTTAATGTTATAAGACATTGGAAACCAATTTTAAAAGTGACAATACCATTTTACATTTCCATCTGAAATGTATGAGAATTCCATTTGCTCCATATCTTCACCAATACTTGGTATTGTCATTTTTTTTTCAATTTTAGCTTTTCAGGTATGTGTGAAGTAATATATATTATTGTGTTTTATTTTTCATTTCTTGATAACTAAAATATTGAACATCTTTCATCCATTTTTGTTTTGTCATTTGTCTTCTAATTATCGTAAGAGATTTTTATACATTTTGACAATAAGCCCTTTGCATAATTAGATAATGTAAATGTATTCTGTCATTTGGCTTTCTTTTTCACTTTTTAATGTGGTCTTTTGAAAATTATTTTTAAACCCTTGTCTTAGAGGCTTTTTATATTTTGTTTGTTTTACAATTTATGAGGATTTTTGTCTTAAGAAATCTTGTCTGACATCCTGTTCACAATTAATTTTTTTGTTATGTTTTCTTCTAGAATTTTATAGTTTTAGGTTTTTATTTAGGCCTATGGTCCATTTTGAGTTAATTTTTCATATTTTATGAGGTAGGGGCTGAAGCTCATTTCTTTTTTAAAAGATATATCCAGGTGCTCTAGGATAGCATATGGAAAACACAATCTTCCCAAACTGAATTACATTGGCACCCTCATTAAATCATTGATCACTTACACATGTATCTATTTATGCATTCTATTCTGTGATATTGATTTTTGTTTCTGGGCTTATGCCAGTATGATATGCTGTTTACTTCTGTATCATCACAGTATGTCTTGAAACAAAATGCTATACACCCTTCAACTTGGTTCTTTTGTTTTAAAATTGTCTTGGCTGTTCGGAGATCTATACATTTTCACAAAAATGTTAGAATTAGTTATGTAGACAAGCATTTTTGCAAATAAGGACAGTTTTATTTCTTCATATCCAATCTATACTCCTTTCACTATATTGTTTGCTTTCTTGTATTGACTAGGAATTTCAGTACAATATTGAATAAAAGTAATGGGAGCAGATTTGTTTTTACATTTCCTGATTTTCCTGATGTTAGCAGTTAGAAGTCAGTCTTTCTTCATTAAATATAATGTGATTTGTGTCTTATAAGAAAAGTTTACATTTCACTAAGTTTTAAAGTTTATTTGATAAATTGTTTATGATACTCCCCTATTATCTATTCAATGTCTGAGGATTAGAGGGTCAACAGTGATGCACCTTCACCTTGATTGATTATTTTTTTCACAGGTCAGTCATACATTGACTATTATAGCAAGTGTGAATATACCTGTTTGTCAACTTTTCTAGCTGTCATTATAGAAAGACAAGCCTAGTACAAATTACTCCCTTATGACTTAAGGTGGAAGTATATAAGAAGGTTTTGTGTGTGTGTGTGTGAGAGAGAAGGTTTTTAATTGTGAATATACCTTTTTAAAATAAATGCAGGATAGTGCAGATAGTCTGTGGCATATTGTTTGTTTTGATAGCTTGTTTTAAGTCATTAAAATTATTAGCATTAAGTGTGTTATTATCCTTATTTGTATCCTCCATTATTCTTACCCTTCTTTTTCTCTAAGATCTGTAATATTGCCTCATACATTCCTGATATTATTGACTACTGTTTTCTCTTTTTCTTATTATCAGTCTAGCTAGAGTTTCACGGCTTCACTTCTACTTTTCAAGGATGCAAGTGTTTTTCAATAATTTTATCTATCATTTCTTATCATATTGATGTTCATTCTCTGTTCATAATTATCTACCTTCTAATTTGGCTTTAATTTGCTCTTTTATCTAGTTTCTTAATTTGGTAGCTTAGATCATTGACTTTAACCATTCTCCTTTTATAATAAAACGTTAAAATATAAATTTTTATCTAAGCATTGCTTGAGTTGTATTCCTCAAATTTCATTATGTTATACTTCATAGTTAACCCTATTTAATTTTCAAAATTTTTCTGACATCTTTTCTGATTTCTTCTTTGACCCATCGGTTATTCAGAGTATGTTATTTAATTTACAAATATCTGAGAATATTACAAATATATTTTGGTTATTGATTCATAATTAAATTTTATCTCTTCAAAGAATCCATTTTTAATGAATCCAATCCTTATAGGTTCACTAAGACTTGATTTATGGCCCAAAATATTGTCTACTTTGTGAATATTCCATTTTAACTTTAAAATAATATGTAGCCTGAAATTATTAAATGTAATGTCTATTAATATTAATTAGTTACAAATATTTCATAATAATTTTAATTTTTATATTCTTACCAATTTTCTGTGTATTTGTTCTGTCACGTATGACAAGAGAAAGGTTGAAATATCCAACTATATTGTGAATTGGACAGTTTATTTTTTCCATCTGTTTATTGTCTTTTAATGTACTTTGAAATTCTATTGTTAGATGAACAGACATTAGATTTGCTTGTCTTCTTGTTTATTTGATCTTTTTATCAAAATAAATACCTTTCCTTGTCTGTTAATATTCCTTTAACTGAAGCACACTTTGTCTGGTATTCATAGAGCCACTTCAGTTTTGTAATAATTAGTGTATTCATGCTCCAACTTTTCCACATTCTTTTACTTTCTACTTATCTATGTCTTTATATTTAAAGTCAGGATATTTTTTTTTAATTTTGTATTGTTGAGTCTTCCTTTGTGTTTATATTTTAGTATGCATTTACCTTATTTGTAACTCTACATTCACTTGAGTAGGTATATTTTCTAATTAGAATCATTTTCCTTCAGCCTAAAGTACTTATTTTATTATTTTAGAGTACAGGTATGCTTTAAATAATATATTTTTCTCCTTTTACTTATGCACTGCTTATTCACATCATATTTATATGCAATGGAGAATCATGGTAAAAGAATAAAAATATTGTGTGCCCACCACAACCAATACTAACATTTTAAAATGATACTATATTTTGTGGCTAGAACACAGAAGTAAAAGAACACTTTTTCCATTTATCCACTTATCTATTTATTCCATTTACCCATAAACACATTTTCATTCACCCATCCTCTAGCTGGTAGACATTTAAGTTGCTTCTTTCTTTCCCTATTCTCTCTCCAGCAAATACTGATATAATGAACATTCGGTGAATAATTCTTTGTACAGGTGGTTTTAGGCTTCTCTAAAGTATATAATAGAACTGTAGAACCAAGTCTTAGATACATCTTCAAAACTACCATTCATTGCCTAGCTGATTATAAGGCAGTTATACCAATTCTAGGCATCCTTGGGGTGGAATTAAGGATCAGTATACAGAGTTGCTACAATATATTACATAAAATGTCAAGTTTCCAGCAAAGTTTAGGTAACATAGAAAGAAATAGAAAAGTGTGACCCATTGACAGAAAATAAAAGGCAGTAGAAACTTCTTTTAAGGGGGTCCAGGTGATGGGCTTAGCAAGAAAGACTTCTAAGAAGTTATTTTAAGTAATTAAAGGCAACCATACCAAAAGAAAATAAAAGGAGATATGATGAAAATGTTCTGTCAAATAGAGAACATCAATAAACAGATGAAAATTATTAATTATTAAATAAAAATTATGAAATTAAAATTTTATATCCAAATGGTTTTAAAAAATGACTAAAGCTAACAACTACATATTTGATATAGTAGAAAGAAAAAAAAAAATTTGAAAATATATCAAGATATTATGCAATCTAAACAGAAGAATAAAAATAATGAAAAAGTAAACAATGCTTCAGAAAAATGTGGGATACCATCAAGCACAACATTGTACATATGCCAGAAGGAGAAGAGAATGATAAGGAGAAAAGAGAGAGAGAAAAGAATGAAAAAAATGTTGACTATGTAAAAATAAAAAGGAATATAGAGGACTGATATGAATACTTCTATCCTAACATATTAGAAATCCTAGATGAAATGGACAAATTTTTGAAAAGTCACAAACTATTAAAAATTATTCAAGAAGAAATAGAGATTCTAAATAGACTTATAACAGTTAAATACCTTTATTGATATTTTTAAAGACTTCCCACAAAGAAAAGAACAAGCCCAGATGACTTTACTAGTGAATGCTACCAAACATTTAAAAACCAAACTGTAACCTTAACAAGTTTCTCCAAAACCAAAAAATAGATGAAGAGGGAGTGCATTACTTACCTCAACTCTTAGCTTGTCAGGAACAGTCATCAGGACCCAATGTCTGTATGCTCCTATAACCTGTACCTGCTAACCCATAGCCATAATGTGTGAGCACATCTCCATCTCCATTGGCCAGGCTGGTGTCCAGATTGGCAATGCCTGCTGGGAACTCTACTGCCTGGAATACAACATCCAGCCTGATAGCCAGATGCCAAGTGACAAGATCACTAGGGGAGGAGATGACTCCTTCAACACCTTCTTCAGTGAAACAGGTTCTGGCAAGCATGTGCCCAGGGCAATGTTTTTAAATTTGGAACCCATAGTCATTGGTACCTACCGCTAGCTCTTCCACCCTGAGAAGCTCAGCACAGGCAAGGAAGATGCTGCCAATAACTGTGGCCCAGGGCACTATACCATTGGCAAGGAGATCCTTGACTTGGTCTTGGACCGAATTTGAAAACTGGCTGACCAGTGCACAGGTCTTCAGGGTGACTCAATTTTCCACAGCTTTGGAGAAGAAACTGGTTCTGAGTTCACTTCCCTAATGATGGAACGTCTCTCTGTTGATTATGGCAAGAAGTCCAAGCTTGAGTTCTCCATTTACCCAGTCCCCCAGATTTCCAGTTTTTGGTGAACCCCAAGCTCCATCCTCACGACCCACATCACCCTGGAGCACTCTGTGCCTTCATGGTAGACAATGAAGCCATCTATGACATCTGTCGTAAAAGTTTCAATATTGAATCCCCAACCTACACTAATCTTAGCTGCCTTACTAGCCAGGTTGTGTCTTCCATCATTGCTTCCCTCAGATTTGATGGAGCCCTGAATATTCGTCTGACAGAATTCCACATCAACCTGGTATCCTATCCCTGCATCCACTTCCCCCTGGCCACATGTGCTCTCGTCATCTCTGCTGTGAAAACCTACCATGAACATCTTTCTGCAGCAGAGATCACTAATGCATGGTTTTAACCAACCAACCAGATGGTGAAATGTGACCCCCATCATGGTAAATATGTGGCTTTCTGCCTGTTGTACCATGACGATGTGGTTCTCAAAGATGTCAGTGTTGCCATTGCCACCATGAAGACCAAACACAACGTCCAGTTTGTGGACTGGTGCCCCATTGGCTTCAAAGTTGGCATTAATTACCAGCCTCCCACTGGTACCTGGTGGAGACCTAGCCACAGTACAGCAAACTGTGTGCATGCTGAGCAACACCATCGCCATTCCTGCAGCCTATGCTTGCCTGGACCACAAGTTTGACTTGATGTATGTTCAGCATGCTTTTATTCACTGGTATGTGGGTGAGGATGCGGAGGAAGGAGAGTTTTCTGAGGACTGAGAGGGCATGGCCTAAGAAATCCTTTATGAGATTCCATAATCTTGAGAAGGATTATGAGGAGGTTGGTGTGTATTTTGTTTAAGGAGAGAGTGAAGAAGAAGGAGAGAAATACTAATTACCATTCCTTTCAGCCCTGCAACTTATCACACTCAGAAATTCAGCTTCTGCATTAGGTGACAGGCGTCAAAGCTCTCTAGTTAGATTGTCTTCACTTTTAACTGTGATCACATTTTACTTTTCCATGTGTACCTGTAAGATTTTTCCATTATGTCTTAAAGGGTTTAAGAAAGAAAAAAAAAAAAAAAAAACAGATGAAGAGGGTCCATTTTTCAACTCAATCTATGAGTTCAATATTACTCTGATGTCAAAACATCATCCCCCCCCAAAAAAAAAAAAAACTAAAAATTAATGTTTCTTAAGAGTACATATGTGAAAAAAATCCTCAGAGTACTATAAAACTAAATCTAGCAAAAAACTAAAATCTAATATAAAAGAATTATAAACCATGATCCCGCAGGAGTCAACCCAATAATCAAAGGTTGGCTTAATATCCAACTATAAATGAATGTAATACACATTTTAGTAAAGTAATGGCCTTATGAAGAGGTCCTATGATGCCCTGTAGTACAGCGTCCTCAGTTTACCAGAACCTGGGGCTTTAGGGGGTCTCTTCTGAGTGTGTTGCATATGTCCTACTATTGTGGTTGAGGCATGTTTGCCTTCGGTCCAATTGTCTCCAATGGCTCCCTTTGCCTGTTGCAGGTGGGGCTTGATTTCTGTGTTGCTCGTGGGTGAGTCTGGGGCCACCCTGAGCTTGAGTTGAATCAGATCAGACATTTGGCAGGGCTGCAGAAGCACTGAACTGGAGGCACTCTCCTCTTGGCATCCCCTGAGAAACTTTCATTGGTGGGTAAGGCCTGAAGTCAGACCAGTTGTCTGCCGCAGCCCACTGCTGGGTTGTGGTGAGACTGGTGTGTGTGTGGTTATCTTCCCCTCTCCCCAAGGCAGGAATCCCTTTGGTGTGGTGCTGGCCCCAATCAGGGCTGCTTGCACATGATCAGGCTTATGGCATCATGTTGGATTTGCCAAAGGTGTATTAGAAGCCATGTCCACAGGAGATCACAGGGGTAGAGTGTGCAGTGCCAGCAAGTTACTTGCATGTCCCCTGTGCAAGGGAATCTGTAGCCTCCTCAGAAAACTCCTGATAAGGCCTTGTTGGAGCAGACAGATTCACAGAAGCACCAGGGGGCTGGGTGCTGTTAGCAAGTTAGGCAGAGAGTGTTGGCGCTGTGCTGGTTCCCAAAAGTGTCCATGTATCTAGGCTGGGGCGGAGGCTGCGGGGGGAGGGAGGCAGAGGTGGGAAATTGTACCCACCAGCTCTTGTGTTCTTTGAGAAGTCTCTTCTCACACTCTAAGATTAGTAAATAAATCTGCTTCCTGAATATCCTAGGTATTTCTCAAACAGCTGCTTCTATGCTGTATCTCAGCTAGGCTATTTGTTGTGTTGGCTCTTTAAAGGTGGGGACTTAGTTTCCTATAGCCCTTTGGTTCTCCCAGAATTGAGCCTGCTGATTTTTAAAGTTCCAGGTGTTGAGCACCACTGATTATAAAAACTCATGAAGCCAGGCCCCTCTGGCCTTAAAAGACAAATGTTGTGGGGATTCATCTTCCCAGTGTGGGCCCTCCCATGCCTGGGGAGCCCCGTACGGGGGTCCACTTGTCTTCCATCTCCATGTCTCTGGTGACCCTCCCTCCTGTGGATATACCCATGGGTATGTTTGTCTCTTGACCATCTCTGCCTTTCCTACTCTTCAATGTGGTCTCTTCTCTACATTTAACCATGTAAAGTCTGTTCTGCCACTCTTTATGTTGTTTTCTGGTTTATTTACATTGATGTGGGTGTTATCTAATGATATCCATGGGCCTAGGTGAGCCCAGATTCCTCCTACACTGCCATCTTGCCCAGAACTCCTAGTTAGTACTCTTTTTATTAAATATAAATGGAACAGTATGGGAAACTTGTGTATTAGTTTTCTGTTGTAACAAATTACTACCTAAGTAGTGACTTAAACAACACAAATGTATCATCTTAAAGTCTGTAGGTCAGAAGCCCAATGTGGGTCTCACTGGGCTAAAATCACTGTGAACAGGGCTCCATTTCTTTCTGGAGGCTCTAGGGAAGGATCCATTTCCTTGACTATTTGGTTTATTGGAAGAACACAATTCCTTGTATTTGTAGTTCTGAGGCCCCATTTTCTTACTGTCAGCAGAGGTCCATTTCCAGCTCCTAAAGGCCAGCCACATTCCTTGGGTGAATCCCGCATACTGCTCCTTCATAACCAGCAATGGTAAACCAAATGCCTCTCACACTTCAGATCTCCCCTCCTTCTATCATCACACCTCTCTGGTCCACTCCTCTTTTTTCATCTTCCACTGTTAAGGACATGCATGATTAGATTAGTCCCACCCAGATAATCCTGAATAATCTCTCCATCTCAAATTTTTTAACCTTAATCACGTCTGCAACGTTTCTTTTGCCATGTAACACTACATATACACACATTCTGGGGGTTGGGAGATAGAAAAATTTAGGGAACAACTTTCTGACCGTCATAACCTAACTGACATGGATGTGGGAAAAGAAGCACAAGACCATGATCGTCTCTGAGAGAAAAGCTTCAGTGCCTCAAGAGAGAGTATAGTAGGTAAATTCGAAAGAGAGGAGAGTACAGGAAACAGGGTCCTACCTCAGATGGAAAGCAAAGGTAGAGAAGAAAGTTGCCTCAGGGACTTTTAGTAGCACAGTCCTCAGAAAGAAGTGTCCAAGGCTAATTGTGTCTTCCCTGGAAACCTACATTAGAGATGCATGTGCATTCTTATAAAAATAAACCTTGAACTGGAAACCCCTTCACAGAAACAGTAAGCTTTGAGGAAGTTTATGAAGGCACATGTGTTTTAAATTGTCCCATCCCTACCCCTCACTGGAACACCTAGCATAATCTCACTTAATATCACTGTCTTGACAATTGTTTACATAGACCTCTGGAAACGAGGAGTTGAAATTGGAAAATGCCTTACAGTGGACATAAAATAGCACATTGAAATCCCCCCCTAAAGATTACAGTTTACCTAAAATTTGCAGACTGCATTTCTAAACTGTAACTTTGAATAATTGTCAAGTCTCTATAATTATAATAGTAATGTAGTTGTAGGCACATTTCTTCCCACTCAGAAGTGGATGTGAAAGGATTTTTTGTGCACTTGTTTCTCATTTATATAGATTTCAAATTTCACACCAGTACAAGGATGGAATTTCTAGTTTTTTGGTTTTTTTTCAATTTTTTTTAACGTTTATTTATTTTTGAGACAGAGACAAAGCATGAACGGGGGAGGGTCAGAGAGAGGGAGACACAGAATCTGAAACAGGCTCCAGGCTCCAAGCTGTCGGCACAGAGCCCGAAGCGGGGCTCGAACTCATGGACCACGAGATCATGACCTGAGCTAAAGTCGAACGCCTAACTGACTGAGCCACCCAGGCGCCCTGGAATTTCTAGTTTTAACTGGATCATATTCCATTCTTCTAAAATCCTCAAACTCAATTCTGCAGCCAGTTACAAGCAAAATATCTTACCGGTATAAAGATTTTAAGTGCTTACAACTCAAATTTAAGCTTCAGGCCTCTAGTGTTAAATGTCTGTAATTTATGCCAAGTGTCAGAATCATTGTAATGAGAAACAGGGAACAGTGAGACATAGTGCCATTGTTACATGTCATCTGTAGAGTATCAAAAATATCTTCAATGTCAGTGTTAATGCTATAATTGTAGGGGCCATTGGTGACATGTTAGAGTCAATACTTTAATCTGAAGAGGCCATCATTATTAATCGGTTGTACTCACTGGCTGAGAAATGGCTCCATTTTTGTAGCTTATAAAATCAAAGTGGTTTTGTGGTCTTTGTGTAAGTTCTAAGCCTTTCTTTTCAAAGCTATTGACTAAGCCTTATTTTCATGATGAGTTCAGCATGAAAGCAGAAGCAAGAGTAATTTCATACTCTTAATGACTTTTTTCTTTAATACTTAAGCAGGAATTATTGCTTTTTAAAGGACCCTTTGGTTTTATATTAAAATTTGTTAAGCTCAAACATTAGTACTTCATTAAACTGTTTTTGAGTTTTCTAATATAATAAGGTCTAATGGCTTAATTTAATTAAGCAAACATAACATTTAGCAGGCATGCTGTATTTTCTCCAAACTACCGATTTTCAATCTTTAAATTCTTGAGGGATAAGAGTGTTCTGCATTCAGATCTTTTACCACATAAGATCTTGCACCATGTAATTAAAACATTTGCATTTGTTTCCAGATAAACTACCTGATTTAGGCCTACCTTTTTCCCATGATAATAGAGATGTAAATTGAAAGAAAGCATTCAAGAACTAGTGAAAATCTGAAATAGCCCCTATGGAGATTTGAAAAGGGGATCAATTAGGAATAAATAAAAGGATTTGCGATTAGAGAACAGGTTGCAAAAGTTACAACTCCTACAATTGTAGCAGAGCCAATAGGTAAGACTGTGGGATTTATTTTCCCCCTCAAAGCAGTGCTCAATATTACAATAACATGATAAAAACAAGGGGATAGATGCAAGGCGTATATGAATAAACAGTACTTGATGATCTGTTGGAGTAAGAACCAGGGCTCTCTAAGATGACTCCACGGTTTCGAGCCTGGGAAATTGTGGATAGTAATGCTTTCTTCACATAGAAATCACAAAACACAATGAAACTGTGGTAAGATGGAGAAGAGAGTTCGCTTTCAGTCTCTTGAGGTCATGTTACTTGAGAGACTTCCAGGTGGAGAGACTATGAAATGCAGGCATTCAAAATCAAAATAAAATGAAATTTATTCAGTTTTGTTTTCTAGTTGTCGAGTAAACTGGGCCTTGGCAAAGAACCTTTGTTTCTTTAGGAATCATATGTTTCATCCTAGATGAGGAAAAATAAAAGAAAATTATCTTATAGTTCAGTTATGACACATTCTCAAGGGAATGGTGTTGACAGTTCTGTAATCACACGGTCTGAAGCAATTTCCAGAAGATTATTAAATATACAGGGTTTGATGGAGGATCTAGACTGTTTCCTGTCTAACTCCCAAAAATATACGATATATGGAACTCACTCAACTGTGTTCAACTGTGGAGACTGTTAACAGCTACTTAACGTATTTTTATTTTGCTAATGGGGAGGAAAAACATACATGAAGAAGAGGTATGTCTTCCTATTGGCCAACTCAATTATTCCTCGTTTTTTAAACATTTGTCCTATTGTTTTTTAAACATTTGAATAGGTTGTCACCTGTGGAATCAGGTGGAGAAAAGGTTTATAATACTAATAGAGATTATACTAATATTTTTTGCAATGCTAGTATACCAAATACATTCAAATTCTGTATATTTTAGGCTTTAAGGGTGATAATTTTACCTGAAAATATCAGACGAAAGCAAAAACTATCTATAAAACCATTCTTTCTGAGAAAGATATAAAGTAAGAAGTTTATCTGCAGTTCCTTTCCCAGAAGTGACCACAAATAACAATTCTTGTTATTGTTTCACTTCTTGGAAACAAACTCAGTAGGGTGAAGGAAAGTGATCCTCTGCAGAATAATGGAAGTACTGTGTAAGAAGTAACAAGCAAATGTAGGAAGAGTGAATATGAAAGACTACCAACTGTTTAAAGCAACAATGTTAACAAAGCACTGTGGTGTGGATAATATATCTGACGGTAAAATATGTAACAAAAAGGGAAATCTGCTAGAGGAGTGAAATAGAGTTAAAAAAAATGTTTTACATTATACTGGACTTAGTCTAATTTAAGGTACATGGTAATAAGTTATGGATGCCTTTTGTAATTTCTGAAGGAACCAGGAAAAGAATGATAATTAAAGCCATAACAAGTCAAGGGCACCTGGATGGCTCAGTCAATTGAGCCTCTGACTCTTGGTTTTAGCTCATGTCATGATCCCAGTGTCATAATTAAGATTAGCCCTCTCTCACTCTCTGCCCCTCCCTGACGTGTGTGTGTGAGTGTGTGTGTGTGTGTGTGTGTGTGTGTGTGTGTTTTCTTTCTAAAAACAACAACAAAAAAAGCCATAACAAATCAGATAACAAGAGATACACCAAAATAAGTAAAAATATGCAATTAATCAATACAAAAATCAAGAAAAGGTAAATAAAAGGGCAAATAAAAGATACTGTAAATGGGAAAAAAATGAGCAAGATTTTATACTCCAGCCCATATATATACACATATATACACACATAGACATATATGTGTCTATGTAAACATGCTATGCAAGCAAAAACGAAGCTAGTTTGACTATCCTAATATACTATAGATTATCATATTTTTAATTTATATTAACATGTAATATTACTATAGCACAAATAGACTTAAGGATAAAAGTAACAGAGATAAATAGGGATATTTCATAATGATAGTTAACTTAGTAGGAATATATAACATTAATAAATTTATATAAGCTTAATAATATAGCTTTAAAATCATAAACCAAAAGTGACACACCTAAAATAAGAAATCAGTAAATCCACAACATAAGTGGGAGATTTTTAAACATTTCTCTTAGTAAGTTATAGAAAAAGGAGACAGTTACAGCACATTTAAACATCATAATTAACCAATCTGACCTGATTGAGAGTATATCCAACAAATGGCAGAAGTGTACATAAAACATTTATCAAAAACATTTATCAAAAATATTTATTAAAAACATAAAACATTTATCAAAATATCCTGGACTATTAATCATATCTCAACACATTCCAGAGGTTGAAAATAGGACAGTGTATGTTCTGTGAATACTGTGGTATTAAATCAGGGCTCAATAAGGAAAAAATAACTAGAAAATATCCACATTTGTGTAAATGAATCAGAACACTTCGTTTTTTTTATACACGATACATCTTTTAATATAGTCATATATGTATATATTATATATGTAATTTAAACAATTGTTTAATGTTTATTTATTTATTTTTATTTTTTAATATGAAATTTATTGTCACATTGGTTTCCATACAACACCCAGTGCTCATCCCAAAAGGTGCCCTCCTCAATACCCATCACCTACCCTCCCCTCCCTCCCACCCCCCATCAATCCTCAGTTTGTTCTCAGTTTTTAAGTCTCTTATGCTTTGGCTCTCTCCCTCTCTAACCTCTTTTTTTTTTTTTTTTCTTCCCCTCCCCCATGGACTTCTGTTAAGTTTCTCAGGATCCACATAAGAGTGAAAACATATGGTATCTGTCTTTCTCTGTATGACTTATTTCACTTAACATAACACTCTCCAGTTCCATCCACATTGCTACAAAGGGCCGTATTTCATTCTTTCTCATGGCCATGTAGTATTCCACTGTCTATATAAACCACAATTTCTTTATCCATTAGTCAGCTGACAGACATTTAGGCTCTTTCCATAATTTGGCTATTGTTGAGAGTGCTACTATAAACATTGGGTACAAGTGCCCCTGTGCATCAGCACTCCTATATCCCTTGGGTAAATTCCTAGCAGTGCTATTGGTGGGTCATAGGGTAGGTCTATTTTTAATTTTTTGAGGAACCTCCACACTGTTTTCCAGAGCAGCTGCACCAGTTTGCGTTCCCACCAACAGTGCAAGAGGGTTCCCGTTTCTCCACATCCTCTAGCATCTATAGTCTCCTGATTTGTTCATTTTAGCCATTCTGACTGGCATGAGGTGGTATCTCAGTGTGGTTTTGATTTGTATTTCCCTGATGAGGAGCAACATTGAGCATCTTTTCATGTGCCTTTTGGCCATCTGGATGTCTTCTTTAGAGAAGTGTCTATTCATGTTTTCTGCCCATTTCTTCACTGAATTATTGTTTTTTCGGGTATGGAGTTTGGTGAACTCTTTATAGATTTTGGATACTAGCCCTTTGTCCGATGTGTCATTTGCAAATATCTTTTCCCATTCCGTTGGTTGCCTTTTAGTTTTGTTGGTTGTTTCCTTGCTGTGCAGAAGCTTTTTACCTTCATGAGGTCCCAATAGTTCATTTTTGCTTTTAATTCCCTTGCCCTTAGGGATGTGTCAAGTAAGAAATTGCTGCGGCTGAGGACAGAGAAGTTTTTTCCCTGCTTTCTCCTCTAGGGTTTTGATGGTTTCCTGTCTCACATTCAGGTCCTTTATCTATTTTGAGTTTATCTTTGTAAATGGTGTAAGAAAGTGGTCTAGTTGTATTCTTCTGCATGTTGCTGTCCAGTTCTCCCAGCACCATTTGTTAAAGAGACTGTCTTCTTTCCATTGGATATTCTTTCCTGCTTTGTCAATGATTAGTTGGCCATACTTTTGTGGGTCTAGTTCTGAGGTTTCTATTTTATTCCATTGGTCTATGTGTCTGTTTTTGTGCCAACACCATGCTGTCTTGATGATCACAGCTTTGTAGTAGAGGCTAAAGTCTGGGATTGTGATGCCTCCTGCTTTGGTCTTCTTCTTCAAAATTACTTTGGCTATCAGGGCCTTTTGTGGTTCCATACAAATTTTAGGATTGCTTGTTCTAGCTTCGAGAAGAATGCTGGTGCAATTTTGATTTGGATTGCGTTGAATGTATAGATAGCTTTGGGTAGTATTGACATTTTGACAATATTTATTCTTCCAATCCATGAGCACGGAATGTTTTTCCATTTCTTTATATCTTCTTCAATTTCCTTCATAAGCTTTCTATAGTTTTCAGCATACAGATCTTTTACATCTTTGGTTAGATTTATTCCTAGGTATCTTCTGCTTCTTGGTGCAATTGTGAATGGGATCAGTTTCTTTATTTGTCTTTCTGTTGCTTCATTGTTAGTGTATAAGAATGCAACTGATATCTGTACATTGATTTTGTATCCTGCGACTTTCTGAACTCATGTATCAGTTCTAGCAGACTTTTGGTGGAGTCTATCGGATTTTCCATGTATAATATCATGTCATCTGCAAAAAGTGAAAGCTTGACTTCGTCTTTGCCAATTTTGATGCCTTTGATTTCTTTTTGTTGTCTGATTGCTGATGCTAGAACTTCCAACACTACGTTAAACAACAGTGGTGAGAGTGGGCATCCCTGTCGTGTTCCTGATCTCAGGGAAAAAGCTCTCAGTTTTTCCCCATTGAGGATGATGTTAGCTGTGGGCTTTTCATAAATGGCTTTTATGATCTTTAAGTATGTTCCTTCTATCCCGACTTTCTCAAGGGTTTTTATTAAGAAGTGTTGCTGAATTTTGTCAAATGCCTTTTCTGCATCGATTGACAGGATCATATGGTTCTTTTCTTTTGTTTTATTAATGTGATGTATCACATTGATTGATTTGCGAATGTTGAACCAGCCCTGCATCCCAGGAATGAATCCCACTTGATCATGGTGAATAATTCTTTTTATATGCAGTTGAATTTGATTTGCTAGTATCTTATTGAGAATTTTTGCATCCATATTCATCAGAGATATTGGCCTGTAGTTCTCTTTTTTTACTGGGTCTCTGTCTGGTTTAGGAATCAAAGTAATACTGGCTTCATAGAATGAGTCTGGAAATTTTCCTTCCCTTTCTATTTCTTGGAATGGCTTGAGAAGGATAGGTATTATCTCTGCTTTAAACGCCTGGTAGAAGTCCCCTGGGAAACGATCTGGTCCTGGACTCTTATTTGTTGGGAGATTTTTGATGACTGATTCAATTTCTTTGCGGTTATGGGTCTGTTCAAGCTTTCTATTTCCTCCTGATTGAGTTTTGGAAGCGTGTGGGTGTTTAGGAATTTGTCCATTTCTTCCAGGTTGTCCAGTTTGTTTGCATATAATTTTTCATAGTATTCCCTGATAATTGCTTGTATCTCTGAGGGATTGGTTGTAATAATTCCATTTTCATTCATGATTTTATCTATTTGGGTCGTCTCCCTTTTCTTTTTGAGAAGTCTGGCTGGAGGTTTGTCAATTTTGTTTATTTTTTCAAAAAACCAACTCTTGGTTTCGTTGATCTGCTCTACAGTTTTTTTAGATTCTGTATTGTTTATTTCTGCTCTGATCTTTATTATTTCTCTTCTTCTGCTGGGTTTAGGCTGTCTTTGCTGTTCTGCTTCTAATTCCTTTAGGTGTGCTGTTAGATTTTGTATTTGGGATTTTTCTTGTTTCTTGAGATAGGCCTGGATTGCAATGTATTTTCCTCTCAGGACTGCCTTCGCTGCATCCCAGAGCGTTTGGATTGTTGTATTTTCATTTTCGTTTGTTTCCATATATGTTTTAATTTCTTCTCTAATTGCCTGGTTGACCCACTCATTCGTTAGTAGGGTGTTCTTTAACCTCCATGCTTTTGGAGGTTTTCCAGACTTTTTCTTGTGGTTGATTTCAAGCTTCATAGCACTGTGGTCTGAAAGTATGCATGGTATGAATCAGAACACTTCTAACTAACCTAAGCTTGAAATGAAAAGTCAATCATGAGGGCATGAGAAAATACTTCGAATTCAATGGTAATGAAAATATAGCTTATCAAACTGTTCAGTACACAGCCAAAGCAATAAAAAAATGGGAAACTCCCGTTGATAGAAACTACCATTCTATAGTACTGGGATGCACTAGTACAAGATGCACTTCAAGATAAGAATGTGACAGATGACGTGCCTTCAGGCACCATTTAAAATTTTTATTTATTTATGTATTTATTTATTTATTTATTTTTATAGAGAAAGAACCAGAGAGAGAAAGAAAGTCCATGCCCATGGGGTGTGGGGTAAAGAGGGAGAAGAGTGAGAATCCCAAGCAGGCTCTGTGGTCAGTGCAGAGCCCAACACAGGGCTCGATTCCATGACCCTGAGATAATAACCTGAGCCGAAATCAAGAGTCAGATGTTTAACCGACTGAGCCACCCAGGTGCCACCAGACACCTTTTGGTGCCAGCTTGGAGGCAAGCATCTTGAGGAAATATTCCTCAGATCCCCTTTAGAGGAAAAATTAATATCATTTCCCCTTTGTTTCATGGTGAAGACCGTTTTCTGGCATTTGGCTGAGTCTTCTACCTTACCTTCCCATAGGTTATTAACTTTGTCACAAGAAATTGAATTATAAAATTTAGAACCTTGCCTAATACGTATTTTGCAACATAAAATCAAATCACCTATATCAACAGAATAAAAGTCAATACTAAATTTCAGATGCCTACAGTTTGAAGACTGAAATTGATATGATTTCAAACAGAGACAATAATATGTAAAGCTGACCTCCAATCATAGTGCTTAGACGGCTCTCTGAAGATTTCCAATCCCCTCTCTGGACAGATGCTGGGTGCTCTGGAGAATTAATCAGCCAAGAACCAAATGTATTGGTCATTTGAGCCAAGCTGCCTCATAGATTGCTGGCATTTGAACAAAAGAGGTAGCTGGCAAGATTAACAAAATTACTCTGTTCCATTTTTATAAATTTAGCCAGAAAGGCTCACTGGCTTTTAAAGAAGTAAGAAGATTAAGATATTTCAAGACACACAGAAATCAACTGAGAAACGTGGAAAAAAATTCTCTATGTTCAACCAGGAATAAAAAACATCACAATTAGTACAAGCATGCTAAATTATCCTTAATCATTAAAATTAACTTATATGATACATTCTTTCCATTTTGTGTCTTTCAAATTACTTTAACTTTAATTAGCACCAGTATTATGTTTCTCTTAATCACTTTCATGAAAATGAGAGTTATCTCTAAAAGTCTGTTACGTTGGGTTCTCTTAAATCCCCAATCATATTTCATGCGTTAGGCAAATATTAACTTGATTGATAAACATCAGATAATCCTTGTTTTCCTCTGCATTTTAGAGGATTTCAGAGAGTTTCCAGATACTGGTGTTATTTTCTTCTTAATATGAGTTTATATTTCAATAATTTGGAAACTAATGTGTGTATTGGGTTTGTTGTCCCCAAATATTCATGCTATATAAATTGCATATCTTAGGTGTGGCAATATTTTCTGGATAGCAAATGCCAGGTTATCTCCTCACATACAAAAGAAATATCATGCTTAAACTAGTGTTTTTCTGAAGCTGGTTCTGAATCCACTTGCACTTGGTACAAATACTGGCACTTAGATTCTACCCCAGGCCTCCTGAACAAAAAGCAGGTGGAGAAGCAGGAACCCGTATTTTTAATAAGCTCCACAGGTGAATTTTCATGTACACTCGAGTGTGTAAGAATACTGGGGACAGAAATAAAGAACACAACATTTTAATTTTTTATAAATTATTTCCTTTTTAAAAAATAGAGTGAACTGACAAATTCAGTGTCTAGAGGGGGAATTTTTTTTAAATGGAATCTATTTATAAAAAATTTGGAACACCATCTAAGCTCTCTCATAGAACCAGAATGGGTTTAATTAATAATATTCTGATAAACAGTGTAGGTTGCTCAGAATTTGGGGAGAGAGAGAAAAATAAGAGAGTAAATGGACAGAATTGCAGAATGATTAGTATTCTTGTCATTTCAAGAAAAAAAAAATAGCTTCTAGGCCATTATGAGAATTAAAAATTAAAGCTGTTCTGCGCATACACCATTCCTGGTTACTCTGGAAATAGGACCTTCACCTTATTAAAATAACCTAATAATAAAACCGCGTGCAAAGATAGTAAATGAAATTGAGAGGAGGAACCTCACTTATTCTAGGTAGGCTGTTTGAAAAACAGTGATGAGGCCAGGCCAAAATGAGGGCTTGTGAGGAAGAGTAGGAGTGATGTACAAAACAGTTAACTTGAGTCTGCATACCTAAGAAAGAGAGAGACTTTCATTCCATGTATTACTCAGTTGTTATTTAACGATGATCTAGTAGGTTTTGGCATTAAGTAATCCATTATGTCCCAATATATTCATGCTCTCTTTCTTGGTTAATTCACTGGCCTCTCAACTTGAGAGAGCTAAGATCAGAGACAACAGACTCAGAAAAGATGAGCCCAGGCACCTTGTTGCTTTAAATGGTTCTTCTCCCTACTCTTAGGACCCAGGAGTAAGGAGCTGTCCAAAATATAAACACTAGTCCTTTCATTCAGGTGGATAGCCTTTATTACCATATTTTATTTTCTGCACAGATTTTAAAAATCAAAATAATACATGTACATTTTAAAAGTCTATAGCAAAAAACAATTGACACTTTCCTCACTTCTTCCTATTTCCAAGTCCCTCTCCTCTAAATTTTGTAGCTACTTTTTCTGTAGTTATAAATAAGAGGGTTATTCTCCAACTTTTTGAATTACCAATTTAAGACATTAAAAATTCCCTTGTATTATGTAAGAAGAGGCTTTAGACTTTCCCTTATTTGTTCTTTTAAATGCCAGCCTCTCTTCCTCTTCTGCTATGCCTTGGGTGTCCTTGTGTATAGAGCCTCTAGTTCAATTCCGTCACCAAATAAACGTTTATTCTCTTTCAGGGAGTGAGAGAGACAGCTGTATGGCTGTAAAAGATTGGGAAGGAGCCCTGAGATTCTTACAAAGACTTGTAGTTTATGTTTTCCGTTTTTTACCTTTACCATACCTGGTCCTCTAGTGCAAGAACCCTTCCACTGAGAACTCTCTTGCTTGCCTTTGGCATTCCTTTCCATCACTTATCTACTTTCCAACTTCTAAAACCATGTTGGCATCTCCTGTCTGACTTTTTTATTTTATTTTTTTGTTTAAACCATATTTATTTATTTTTTTACTCCCACTTGGCTAGGTTTCAGAAAGAAGCAAAGATAAATGCATATGTACAGTGCCCTATGTTTAACCCCAAATCTCCTGAATGGATCATATAAACCCTTTCTTGCTTCCCTGGATCACTTCTGTATAAACAAAGTCATCAGCCTTTGTTTTGTGCTGGTTTAGTTTAATTTTGTGGACAATATTCTTACCACTTTAATTCTGAGAATACAATGAGAGTACAGTAAAATAGGCACTCTCCTCCATTGGTCATGATCACTCGTACAACCTTTTGGAAAACAATTTAGTGGTATATATTTAAAAGCCTTTACAATTTTAAAGCTCTTGGGCCCAGTAAAATTCAATCTATTCTAAGGAAACAATCTTAAATGCAGGAATAAGAAAATTATACAAGAAGATACTTATGGTGCACTCATTATAAGAGAATAAAACAGATAATAATCTATTAGTAAGAAAACGGCTAAGGAAAGGTATAAATACCTAAGAGAATGGTATACAGATATTTAAGCAATAAAGATGGAAATGGGGCTGACGGCCCACTCAAAAAAGTTGTAGGCTCAGAGAGAAAGGACTTTTTAGAGATAGAACAAAACCTGGTAAAAATGCTCACTGAGGATATATTTATACATTGTTAGTATGTTGGAGTTGAAAAATCAGCTATCAGTGGTCAGTAAGTCTTGGACAACACTTATTAAGCATTTAAAATACCTTCTAATTCTAAGAATTGATTGTTAGAAAATTATAAGCTGTGATTTACAAAACAGAATCCAAATATTTGAAGAAACACAAGTCAGTTTCGTTCAAAAGGACTTAGAGTATATTGAAATCAGCATAACTTATGTTTATAGCAGTACTAAATAGCTTCTGAATGTCTAGTTTGATAATGATGCATGAATATTCTTACTCCAGGGGCCAGTGCAACTAATTGCTTTGAAAGATTGGTGTTTTAAATTTATGCCAGGATTCTCTTTCTTGAGGAGTACAAACCACCTCATAAAAATTCAACCCATTTGTTCACATTATTTCCAGTTGATACAGGTATGAAGCAAATTGTTTCCCAAACTTATAACTGGTCAGCTATAAAGAATATTTGGCATTGTGTTGAAATCTATACTGTAGAATCCAACTCTCCTGTACCCTAAGTCAACTGTTCTTTGTACTCGCCTTCACTGTCATTTCGTTAGATTGAAGAAGCTTCCCTCAAGGATGACCAACTATAATGCAGAGGAGATTAACCTCTCACTTCCTGATGATGATTTTGAAGTATTAAAAAGCTACAGTGAGCCTGAAGCAAGTGAGAACATTAATGATCAATTATGTTTGAACAAAGTTTATGATTGAAATTCAATGACTGAAACAATTGTGACAACATTACTCTAATAATCAGAATGGCTTAATGGCCTATGTCGAAATGGAGTATCACTATATATAATTTATATCATCTTATAAGCACTGAGAAAATAACTAACTTGAGATATTTTATGCTATTTGCAAGGATTGTTTATTTAAAATGTGTTAAAAGGAAATCCATCCCTCTAGATTCTACTGACTACTTTAGTCAAACTAATCACATGTAGTTCACTGCCTAAGATGAAAATTTGACCCATAATTAATATTGTGTCTTTACTGATTCTCCAATGTAGACAGAATTCCTTCTTAATGACTATTATCATAGCCTTTCATTCTATGCAATGACTATTTCCATTTTCCCAATAAAAGACTCTAGTAATGCTACTTTGGTGCTATAAATATAATATAGTCTATTAAAAGAAAGCCTTATAGGGGCACCTGGGTGGCTCAGTCAATTGAGCATCCAACTCTTGATTTCTACTCAGGTCATGATCCCAGGTCATGGGATTGAGCCCCGCATCAGACTCCATGCTGAGCACAAGGCTTGCTTGAGATTCGCTCTCTCTCTCTTCCTCTCTCCTCTGCTCATCCTCTCTCTCTCTCCCTAAAAAAACCAAAAAACAAAAAACCTTATAAACCTTATAAATATATATATGTATGATTTTAAGTCCCTATCTATGAATCCATTTAAAATACTATCCTTGGGGCGCCTGGGTGGCGCAGTCGGTTAAGCGTCCGACTTCAGCCAGGTCACGATCTCGCGGTCCGTGAGTTCGAGCCCCGCGTCAGGCTCTGGGCTGATGGCTCGGAGCCTGGAGCCTGTTTCCGATTCTGTGTCTCCCTCTCTCTCTGCCCCTCCCCCGTTCATGCTCTGTCTCTCTCTGTCCCAAAAATAAATAAAAAATGTTGAAAAAAATAAAATAAAATAAAATAAAATACTATCCTTTTGGTTCATTGCATGTCAGGGTAATGACTTTCTATGAATTTATGTTTAAGTGCATTTAATATTAATATTTAATGTTAAAGTGCATTATGATTTTTTAAGTAGCAAGTGTTACTGTACCATGAGGGATAGAGATGGAATTATACTAGGAACTTGGGCCGTGAATAGATTCTCTTCCTTTAGTCATGCATGCTAGTGGCAATATGACAGTCATCTTCCTTAGACCCTGTCATGTAGTGATTTGGGAAAAAAAAAAAAAGGAAAGAATTGTGTAACCTTGGATAACCCCAAGGCTTACCAGAAATGAGTCATGTACCTTAATGAAATGTCAGGTCCTTGTGATAAGGTGGAGAAATGGAAACAAAACTGCACTGAGAATAAGATTTAAGTCGGTAATTCTACCGTGCTACTAGCTGTCAAATTTCCATAAGAAGAGCTCTTCTTAACAGGAAAAATAAAATGTCTGTACTCACAAATCATCAATACAGCATTTTGAATACACCAATTTTGTTGGAAATATATTCAAATACATTTGCTCTCTTCCTTCAAGACTGTAATCAAATAATCAACTCTTGGTTAGATTTTTTTTTCTTGATATATTACTTCTCCCCAATAGATTGTTGCTCAGATTTCAGGATCCCAGTGGTATTTTGTACTTAATTAATTTTCAGCAAGTAGTTCACTATTGTGTATTATTTAAAAAAAAAATTAATGTTTATTCATTGTTAAGAGGCAGAGAGAGACAGAGTGTAAGTGGGGGAGGGGCAGAGAGAGAGGGAGACACAGAATCCGAAGCAGGCTCCAGGCTCTGAGCTGTCAGCACAGACCCCAATGCGGGGCTGGAACTCTTGGATGGCAAGATCATGACCTGAGCTGAAGTTGGATGCTTAACGGACTAAGCCACCCAAGCATCCCACTATTGTGTAATAATTTGTGCTCGTGTCTATTTCTTCCACTAAACCAGGAGTTTTTTAATGTCTGGAACTATCTAACTTATCTTTAGATTCCAAGTAAGAATCACAGTGCTATATACACAGTTCTAAATAAATGTTTAAAAATAATAATTTTGGAGGGTGACTCTATGGGTCAGTCTGTTAAGTGTCTGACTCTTGATTTTGGCTCAGGTCATGATCTCAGGGTTTGTGAGTTCAAGCCCCGCATCGGTCTCCATGCTGGCAGTGCAGAGCCTGCTTGGGATTCATTCTTTCTCTCTCTCTCTCTCTCCTCTCTCTGCCCCTCCCCTGCTCACTCTCTGTCTCAAAATAAATAAATAAAAAATAAAATCAACATTTAAAAGAAAGTTTAAAATGATAATTTTTTTATCAGCAAATATTTACCAAGTCATGTGCCAAGAACAATGGTAGGCATGGGGGGATTCTAAGTACAAAATTTAAAGTCCTTTATGGAATTTACATATTAATGTAAGATGAAATACAATACATAAATATATATTCATATATGCTATGTATAATCTTTTTATATTATATCAGTAGAATTTACTGTTTCTTCCAACCACAACCTGGTGATAGGAAGTTAGGCCCTGGAACTCCTTCTCAAAGCAGTTACTTTAGAAAGCTTGCAACTATAAATCCTTTCTCTGCCTCCTAGAGATGTAAATCTCCTACCACCCAGAACTGTATTCTTAAGGATCTGAGAACTAGTGTCTCTTTGAAGTGCAAACATTCCAGGAGGTAATTCTCCACATTCTGCTCCTAGTCTTTGCGGGAGGGAAAGGACCCAACTTTGGTAGATGCCTGGCTTTAACTTGCAACACTTGCCTCCAGTTATGAAGGTATGGCCATTTGTGTCTCCTCTGGATAAACTCCAACTAACAAAGCCATATGTCTTAGTCACAGGGACCCAACACCGTTTGTTACCCTGAGTGCCTTTGCCTCAGCATACCTCAGCCTTTAAAAAGTCTCCTGCCTTTTGTTTCATGAAGCTGAGCTCAGTTCACACTGGACCCTCTTCCCTATAGCAATAGTCATCACTGAATAGCATCTATCCTCAGAACTATTGTGTCTGGCTTTATCTTTGACAAATGGAGAATGATCTGTTAGGCAGAGGGACAAGGTCTCAGGTTGAAATTTGCTTGCTACTTTTGAGGAACACAAGGGAGTCAGGGACGCTAAATCAAAGTGAAAGAGGGGAAGTGGTGGGAATGAGCTCAGAGTTGTCCTGGGCCATATGCTGTGGGTAGAACTTCGGATCATACATGAGTGCGATAGAAAGCCATTGGAGGAAATTAAACAAGGAATATTATGATCTAACTTACTTTACAAAAATTACTCTGGCTGAAGAATGGAGAGAAGACTGGTGGCAAGCTGAGGACAAAAATGGAGGAAGTAAGGCCAATTAGGAGGTGGTAGCAAAGTCCAGAAGAGAAATAGCGTGGATTGGACCAGGTTGGTGACGGTGATGGAGGTGTTGAGAAGTAGTTGGCCTCTGTATAGAATCTGGAAGAAAAGCTGACAGAATTTGCTATTGGATTGGATTTGGGAGGTTAGAGGAAAAAAAATCATTCCTACATGAATAATAAGCAATTGATTGAGCAGGAAAAATAAATATGCATATTCTCCCAGTTAAATTATTAAAGGTCACTCTTTTAGAAGTAGCAAAATCTCACCTTTCATGCAATCTCTAATTTGTAATATTTGGCAAATAAAGTATCTACCAAAATTTATCAGAAGATTTTGAATTTCAGTGCATGTCCTCTACTATTTTCAGAACAGTTAGATTTAATGTTCATCTACTAGACAGCCAGGTTTTTGTAAGCATGTCTACCTGGTCAGGTTTGGAAAGTGTTCCATGCCTGTCTTTCATACTTTTTTGATAAAGATGAAATCAAGACATGTCATCCACCGGCCATACCTGTGGTCCTTTTGGTGCCAGCTGGGCTAATTGCCATCATCTTACTAATGATTTATGCATGAGTATTTTTTACACCTTTCAGGCATTTAAATTCTGCATTAGAGGTAACTTGATGTGCATGCTTTTGACCCATATTCAAAAAATAGTCCATAGTAAAAACAGCTATTCTGCTGTACTTAATTTGGGGAAAAAAATTATAACTTCTTAAAACCATGGGGGAAATTTCTCTGATAGCAATAAACAAGTGCCTCACTCAATGATTTTGCTCACCTTCACTAGTCATTACAGATGATAATTTGAATACTGAAGGCTTACACAATTCGAAAAGAATAATACTAAATATACCCAGGAGAGACCACTTAAAAGCATTTCTACAAGCAAGAATTTTGTAAAGCCTTTGTATTGAATATGGAAAATGTAAACTTTAGAAAAAGGCTTAAAAAAGATCTTGGGGTTCAAATGAAATCCCTTGTCTAAAATATTATCCCAAATAAAACCATTTAAAAAGCAATAATCTGGGAACCTATTTGAGCTTCATTTGGGATCCAGGATAGTACCATTCATTCATACATTCACTGAACTTGTACGGAGATCCTACTATATGCCGTCCCTAGTGTTGCACACTGGATAAATCGGTTTGTTCCCTAAAGTGTTCATAACTACTGTCCTAGCTCCCCGTAGAAACCTCATCCTCTCAGCCTACTGACAAAACCTGGCCTTAGCTTAATTACTTTCTCTATAGTGCTTATTTTTACTGTCTGAAGCAATTCACATTTACATTGAATCTAGACCCTGACCTCAGATTACTTTTGTGAACTAACAAATTCTTGATTTACTGCCGTGTAAATAGATTGTAGAAGAAATGATACTGAAATCTCATGTCTGCATTCCTCTCTCAGAGTGGACTAATATTTTAGTTAATTTAGAATAATTTTTAAAGATCATATGTATTTGTCTCTAGCTGATTAGTCACTTCAGAGATAGTGTATGTCATCTGCAAATGACTGTGGGACCACAGAAGGAGTATGGCTTCCAGGAATTTTTTTCAAAGCTATTTTAGAAGAATTTTGAAACCGCACTAAATCATTCTAAAATTAGCATGTCATAATATCCTTTAAAGGTTTAAGTAGTTCTCAAAAGTTGAAACTTCATCAGCACAGTACAGTACAGGATAAACTATTATGATCTCCCCTGAGTAAAAGAACTCTCTTATACATCAACTTTTTATCCTTCCGATTCAGACACTGTGGAAATTTCTCATTCACTTTGAAGCATACTTCTTTCAGAAGCAAATGTGAAGATTAAGATATAGAATTCCACTTGTCTTTATGTATATGATCCATCCAGAGTTATTTCAGGGTTAACATCCAGCATGGACTAAATTGTTTCCCAAACTGGAAAACACAGAGTCTCAGTTGTAGTCTTATTTATTATTTTCATGTCTTTGCTTTGACACAGGAATTTCTTCTCCTTCTCCCTCTTTCTTTTCCTCCTTCTTCCTCTTCCTCTTCCACTTTATTCATCAATTCTAGGCTCCTGGGAGTATTGCTTTATAAAGTTGTACATAAAAGCTGAAATGAGTGGCTCGGTCACTTAAGCATTCAACTCTTGATTTCAGCTCAGGTTATAATCTCACGGTTCATGAGTTCAAGACCTGCATTGGGCTGACAGCACAGAGCCTGCCTGTGATTCTCTGTCTCTGTCTCTGTCTCTGTCTCTCTCTCTCTTTCTGCCCCTCCCCCACTTACTCTCTCTCTCTCTCTCAAAATAAATGAATAAACTTTAAAAAAGAAAACCTGAAATGAGAAGAAATAAGATATTGGAGGCAAAATGTATCTTTTATTCATTTCCCTATCTTCCTTGTAAGGAATGTTAGTAGTATCATTAAAATAATTGTGAACATTTTTTTTCAGGTCTTTATGAGATATTAAACATTTTGGTTTATAAATATTGAGGAAAAAAGTTAAAGATAACTTTAATTCAAATTATTGTCAAAATATCTTAACATAGATATGTTACATTTATAAAGTGTTTACTTGGTCAAACTACAATTACATATTGACTGTTTTTACCAAAAAAAATCCTATATAAGTTTTTACCTAATTTTTAAAATCAAAAATCCTATATAAGAAACTTATTTTTTTTCCAATTAAACTTAAGCAAAAAGCAACTGTAGAAAAGTGGTTACTGAAGGTAATGTCCATTTTTCTGTTTTCTTTCCATAACAGAAGATGTCATAATAAGTGCAACTAAGTGCAGGGTTTTAAGCAACCTCAATCCTTGAATGCATTAATATGAACAACTTCTGTTTTAACTGTCTAAAAAGCACCAAAGAAAATGCTGCCACGAAAAAAAATCTAGATACTCATTATTACCTTTGTATTTTTATATGTAGCAGCCAACCTTATAAAATTGACAAAAGAGGAAAAAAGGAGAGGAAATAGACAACAGAAACTGACACAACAAGCAAATAACAGTAGTGCACACACATACACACACACACAAAATGATAATTAATTTTATCATGAACTTAAAGGACAAAAAAGGATAATTTTCAGACAAGGACCGGAAACTATGTCAAGAATAAAATGGATATTCTCAAGTAACCACATTATATACATTGAAGATAATTAGAGAATTGGAAGGTAGACCAAAGGAAAGTACCCACACTCAATAACAGAAAGACAGCATGATGGAAAATAATAGAAAAGGTTCTGGAAAACATTCGCTTTGTGAAATGGTAGAACGAGTTAACACACAAGTATAATTAGAGTGCAAAAGGAACAAAGAAAGTGGTAACACTTGAAAGATAATTGCTGAGCTTTCAGAACTGTTGAAAGACATCTAGTTGGAGCCTCAAGAAATGCTGCAAATTCCAAGCAGGACAAATACAAATAGTGACACATAGAAAGATCATAAAGCTGAAGAATTAAAGACCAAGAGAAAATGTTAAAAGGCATGTTGCTTTCAAAGGAGTCTTACAGATTGCATATCAATAAAAATAATAGAAATCAGAAAACAATAAAATGATATCTTCAAATGGTAAAAGTAATTGACTGCAAAATTAGAATTTTATACCAAGCAAAAATATTGCTTAAAAACAAAGACGAATTTAAATTTTTAGACAAACAAAAACTCAGATAATTCAGCATGACCTGATTAACATGAAAATATCGCAAAATGTTTTTAATGCAAAGGAAATGATAACAAGTTGTAGTAGAGAATTCAGGAAAGAATAAATGTAAACCCAAAGGGCAGATATGTGACAAAATATAAATTCAAATTGAGTATATTTTTTAAAACAGTAGAGAAAGTTAAAATAAACATAAAATTAAAATCCTCTGCAACAATGCGCAAAAGTTGGGAAAGGAATAAGTAGAGTTATTGTTCTAAAGACCATTCTTTGTCTGGGATGTAGGGCTGCCAACATTTCCTCAGAAAGTGATAAAGAATCGACAATCAGAGGAGAAAACTGGGATCATTTTCCAATTTTTGGAATGAGACTAATTCCAATTGGATTCAAAGGAAGGAAGGAAAGTAAAAGGAAAATAAAAGTGGAACAAATGGGAACCAAATTTAAAATGATATATATCAGTAACTGTGTTAAAATTACATTGAATAAATAATTCAAATTAAAGGGCAGCAATTGTCAAGCAAGAAATAGACAAAATCTATTCCAAACATATGCTGCTTACAGGAAGCACACCTTAAATCTAAGTACACTTGGAGTGCCTGGGTAGCTCAGCTGGTTATTATGTGTCTGACTCTTGATACTAGCTCAGGTGATGACTTCATTGGTTGTGGGATCAAGCCCCTCCAGGCTCTGCACTGAGTACGGAGCCTGCTTGGGATTCTCTCTCTCTCTCTCTCTCTCTCTCTCTCTCTCTCTCTCAAAATAAATAAATAAATTTAAATATATATATGTATATATATATATATATATTTATATATATACGCACACACATATGTACACTAAAAGGTTAAAAGTAAACAGATGGAAAAGTCATACCATTTAAGTGTTAACTAAATAAAATGGATAAAAGCTATACTACTATAACAAAAATTGTAATTTAAAGAAATTACTTGTAGGTAGAGAGAGCTATTTCATAATCAGAAAAGAGTCATCTACCTGGATGATATGACAATTGTAATGTGACACATCATATCAAGTATCCATCCAGTTGATATGTACCATATAATACAGTTTCAGAATATATAAAGGAAAAAAATGCACAGAAAATCAAGGACAAATAAAAATGCAGAAGTATACTGAAAGATTTTAAACATATATATATATATGTATTTAGTAACTAATCAAACTAAAATTAACATTACAAAGAGGCTAAACAGAATTTATAAATTAAACTAATTACATATATAGACTACTATAATCAACATCTCCAAATTAAATAATTTTAATAAATTTTATTTTTACAGCATATTTAGTTTCATAGCAAAACTGAGCAGAAGGTACTGAAGTTTCTCATTTACTCCCTGCCCATATGTGCATAGCCTCCCTCATTATCAACATCCCCCCACCAGAGTGGTACATTTGTTCCAACTGATGAACCTACATTGACTCATCATTATCACCCAAATTCCATAGTTTACATCATGGCTACTCTTGGTGTTATACATTCTATGGGTTTGGAGAATTGTATAGTGACATGTATCCACCATTATAGTATCATATAGAATAATTTCACTGCCCTAAAAAACCTCTGTGCTCCACCTATTCATCACCTTCTCCCTTCCGGTCCCTGGAAACCAGATCTTTTTAATGTCTACATAGTTTTGCCATTTTTCAGAGTATCATATAGCTAGAATCCTATAGTATATAGTCTTTCAGACTGGCTGTTTTCAGTTAGTCTTATGCGTTAAATTTCCCCCATGTCTTTTTGTGACTTGATAGCTCAGTTCTCTTTTAGTACTGAATATTTCTTTATATTGATGTCCTACATTTTATTTATCCATTTATCTACTGAAGGACATCTTAGCTGCTTTCAGCTTTTGGCAGTTATGAACAAAACTGCTATAAATACCCATATGCAGGTTTTTGTATGGCCACAATCTTCAACTCCTGTGTGTATATATCAAGGAGCGCCATACCTAAATTGTATGAAAAGAATATGTTCAGTTTTGTAAGAAACCACCAAACTATCTTCCATAATGTCTGTACTATTTTGCATTCCCATCAGGAGTAAATGAGAGCTCTGTTGCTCCACATCTGTCCCAGCATTTGGTATTGTCAGGGTCCTGGAATATGGCCATTCTATTAGGTGTGTGGTAGTATCTCATGGTTGTTTTCATTTGCATATTCCAATAACATATGAGATGAAGCATCTTTTCATATGCTTATTTGCTATCTGTATATCCTCTTCAATGGGGTGTCTATTAAGGTCTTTGACCTGTTTTTTCATTGTATTGTCTGTTTTCTCATTGTTGACTTGTAAGATTTCTTTGTAATTTTTGGATAACAGTCCCTTTTCAAATGTGTATTTTGCAAATATTTCTCCCAGTCTATGGCTTGTACTTCTATTCTCTTGACAGTATCTTTTGCAAAGCAGATATTTTAAACAAAATTTTGACAATAGAGCAAAGACAGTCTTTTAACATATGGCACTGGAACAACTAGACATCCACATGCAGAAAATGAATTTAGACAGAGACCTTACAACCTTCACAGAAATTAACTCAAAATGTATCATAAGCTTAAGTGTAAAATTCTTCATTCATAAGCCTAAGTGTAAATTCATAAGCCTAAGTGTAAAACTCTTCATTGAAAAGATAACAAAGGAAAAATCTAGATGTCCTTGGTTTGATGATGACTTTTTAAATACCATACCAAAGGCATGATCCATGAAAGAAGAATTGATAAGCTGAACTCATTAAAACCTTTATCTCTCTTCACTTTTCAGATTTTCTTTAGACAATATTATTCACAGTAGTTGTTTCAACTCTCACTTTTTTGTTTAAACTATAAAACATATATTTAATATAGACTCCACTCTTGAGTTCCAGATCTTTCTTCCTTTCTTTTCTTTCTTTCTTTCTTTCTTTCTTTCTTTCTTTCTTTCTTTCTTTCTTTCTTTCATTATTTTTTAATGTTTATTTATTTTTGAAAGAGAGAGAGAGAGTGAGTGTGAGACAGAAAATCCAAAGCAGGCTCTGTGCTGTCAGCACAAAGACTGACATGGGGTTCAAACAACCATGAGATTATGACTTGAGCTGAAGTCAGGTGCTCAAGGGACTGAGCCACCCAGGTGCCCCAGATCCTTATTTACTAATACCCCTTGGTATTTCCACACAGATGTGCCACAGTCATTGTAAGTACAACTTGTACGAAGCCAAAAGTCCATCTTCCTTTTCCAAACATGATCTTTATACTTTATTCTCTAAGTTGATTATTTTTATCACCAATCATTCCATGCCTAAGTTACAAATCAACTATGTCATTCTAGACCTCTTCTTCTTTATCATTGATTAGATATCCTTTGTATCACTTACTACTTTATCGCCTATTGTCTATTCTATTCCATGTATACTTTCAAAATATTTATTTAGTCTCTTTCTCATCTCTACAGTGTTGATGTTAGTCACTCAGAATTTTCTCACTAGGACAATTGTGTTAGCCTGCTTCTCTGTCCTTCTAAAATTCATTCTCCAGAGTGCCTCAACTGTATAAAACAGAAAATATGAATCTGACCATGACACTCATCCTCTTGTTTGTAATCCAGTAATAACTATCTACAGCATTGAGGATAAAATATAAATTTTATAAGATGATGTATAACTTTCTGTATTTTCAGCCACTTCTCCATCTTTCCAACATTATCTCCTACATTCTATTCACTCAGTGCTGTGTTCATACTGAACCACCTCATTTTCTACAACTCTCCATTCTCTGTCTCAGATCAAGATTTTGTTATGTATTGCTGTCTCTACTGGGAATGGAGTCCCTTGTCCTTAACATCTGGCTAATTTCTCTTCATCCTTCTTAATTTTAACATTACTTCTTCCTAGAACCTCCATTTCCTCTAGGCTATGTTTGGATCGCTTTCTCTGTGCTTGTTTCCATTATCACTTTGTGCAAACATCAATTTGACTACTTAGCACATTGCATTTTGATCATTTGTGTGTGTACACAACCCTACGAATGGCCATATTACTTCAAAACCATACTATATGGCTAGTGTTCTTTTTCCAAGCAAGTATTTCTAGAAGGGATTGCAAAATCTATGGTAGTATAAGTTTAATAATATGTGAATTACATTATTTATATCTGAAAAACCTAGGTTCAAGTTAGGTTTTGCCACTGATCTTCCTGGGTGCTGAATTTGGGAGTGTTAAAACACTAAATTGTCAGCTCCTCAAGACCAGGAACATTGCCATTATTGGCCACATAGTAATTATTAGGTGATATCAGTTCGTAAGTGTTCCTGAACTGATAATTGTCTGATGAATCTTTGGATGGAAGAAATTGTTGATAGTGATGGGTGGGTCAGCACCACTGCTCCAAGGTGATGATGGGGTGTGTAACAGATCTAGTCTCAGAGCCAGGATATCTTGGCCTGATCTTCACCCCATTCTGGAAGGCTGTGTCTGCCTCTCCAGCCTCCTTAAGCTGACAGCTCAAGCAGTGTTTGCTGGAGGGTATTCTCAGCCAAAGACTTTTTTTTTTTTGAAAACCTTTTTTATTGTTGCCCCTATGCCTTCCTTAAGTTGATGGAAATTGGACATGTTTATTTTATTGGGAATTTTTCTTAAATGTTTCTGCAAAGTATATAATTCTATAATGAATGGGACTTAAATCATTGAAAAGCGTTTAATTACTCTGCTTTCCTGAAATTTACATTTCTCTTTAAATAACTAAACACGTCCTGTTCTTCAAGGATGTTTTTCTATAAACCTGACAAACGGCCGTGGGTGTTCTTCTCTGTAGTCTCTCTTTTGCTAGAAAATGAAGTTAAAAGTTAATCACAAATCGAGCACCATAATTTTTCATGGTCACAGCACAAAACAACATCACAAATACATGTAAAACCCTTAACTCTGGCCTAGAATTGAATTATCTAAAATTTGCTTTATGCTGAGAGGGTAAAGGTAATGATATGTGTGTTTTCTAGGCCAGGGAATGACAATATGCTGTGGAATACATGAGTATTCTCAGGACAAAAACTGTGCTTCAGACTCAGAAAAAAGCTCAGAGATTTTAAGCCTTTGTAGCAAGGCTGATATGTTAAAAGTTCAAAGAGTTTCCAAGGTCCAAACTTTGGAGCTTGTATTAAACTTGCAAATAAAAAGTAATGCCTTATTGTAGGCTTTATTCCTCTTAAACTAGATGTTTGGAGATTTTTTTTCAAAAAAAATTGTTTTCAAGTAAATATTTTCAGATGTGATTATTAATTGTATCACTTTAACATTAAATAAGTTACATTATTTAGATTTGGAAAAATATGTATTCAATTTAGTCTTTGCCCCTGAACTCCCTGGCTACTGAATTTCCAGGAGATTTGCAATCTCTCAGAACCTCTATCATCTAATCTCTAAAATGGTGATTGCAAATAATACACAAGTCACATATCATAGGATTTCTGGGAATATATAAAAACATTGTTATTAGAGAGTTATGTATGCTATAAAATACTCTACATCAGTATTATACTTTTTTATCAATATCCTTTCTCCTCAAAGTAATAGATTATATATTATATAGATTATAGGACCCAAGCATCATATCTGCATCTAACAGAGGTATTTAAACATTATACACTAATTGATTCAGATAATAAGTACTAGCTTGTTTTGTTGGTGGATCTTAAATAGTAGAATGAGAGTTTGTAGATGTCAGTCAATTGAAATGGCATATGGTCCCTGAAAAATAAATCATGCAGCTCCTGGTCTCCATTCATTCCTTTTTGGCCTGACTTTTTGAATTATTGCAGTTCATTTATCCATTCTCTTTATCATCCATACAGCAAATTATTATTAAAACTCATGTCATGTTCCATGCATTGGATTATGTGAATAGGACTAAATCCTTAAATTCAAAACAGTCATAATATTGGAGAGAGAGACAAGGAAACAACAACTCAAATGCTATATACCAGCGCTAGGATACATGTATGCAGAGGGTATTATGGGAGGATGGCTTCCCAGGGCATCTGACTCCAGAGTTGAGCTTTTAAAAGTGAGTGGCAGATGTAATTAGCTCCCCAAAATGGTACAGTGAGGGTAGGGTGTGGTGGTGGTAAGGAGATGTTGACAAATCAGGAAAGAGCATGTGTTTTCCAGAGGGAGGAACATATGTAACAGTAGAAATGGAAACGGAGTTGATTTCAGCGAAATTACTGCAATGCTTACCTGCAAGGGCCTCTTCCCTGCTCTGCAGAGACAGAGAAGAACACATTCAGAAACTCTAAGAGATTCAGTGTGGTGGGAGCACAAGACAGAAATCACAACATGGCTGGAGTGAGACTGGGAAGAGAAGCAGAAGACAGATCATGAAGCACACACAATATGAGCTGTCCTGAGGAGTCATTATTGAAGGCTGTGATAGCTGTGCAACAATTTTTGGCAGGGTTGGGCTTGATTGGGTTTGGATTTCATGTGTGTTAAAATCTTATGGTGGTGTGGAGTGTGGATTGACTCAGCTAACCCTGGACACTGATGCAATGACCTGGAGAAAAAAGGTGTGAATTGAGAACTTGTAGGTGGAGAGGAAATTTGGAGCATCTCAGAGAATAAGACTTGTGTCCCTTATTAAGAACCATCAGCATCTTTTCAATTCCAGTAAAAATAAAATCCAAATTCCTTATCATGCACTTGAAGTCTCTGCAAAATCTGGCTCCTAAGTGACAATAGATGGCAATGTAACACAGTGTCAAAAGAGTGAGCTTGTCTAATGTTTCAGTCTCAGTTCACCAATTAGTATGTGCGTACGTGACTTAACCTCCTTGTGACTCAGTTTCCTCATTCCCAAAATAAGGATAAAAATCATAAAGTAAATATGAGTGTAAAATGTGATAATTCACTTCAAATTCTAGCACAATAATTAGGTTACACAAAGCGCTCAATGAATGCCAGCTAATAAACACATCTCAAGCCACTTATTCAATATACTTCAACTTCACTGGCTTTCCAACAGACTACAGAATGAACTTACCATTTTTGAGGGATTGAAACTTTCTGTCCTAAATTTAACCTGGAACACTCTTTTTCCAATGGACTTATTCCCTTATGTCCTTCAGCTCCTGGCTTGAAGAAACCTTCCTCGTACACTGTGTAAAATATGTATCCTCCATTATTCTTTATCTTGTCAGCCTGGTTATAGTCTTCGTAGTATTTAACATGAGCTCTGATTTAAATAATCAGAATTAAATAATAAACTTAATATTTATTTATTTGCTTTCTTGTTAACTGTGTGTCTCCCAGCTAGATTAACAACTTCATGAGAATTCCTTACTCTCTTGTGTAACTCTATATCCATCGATCCTGGGTCAGCATCTGGTGCAAAATAGGTTTTAATAAAAGTTTTTTTTAATGTTTCATTTAAATGAGAGTCTAATATTCTTAAATATCTGCCAAAAGTAGATTATAATGCAAGAAGATCACACAAAATGAATTTCACTTCTAAGCATTACAAACATTTGGAATAGAAAAACACCAGGGATAGATATTATAAGAAATGTAAAAAAGAAGTTTGCTTTAAAACAAAGTTTTAAAATTGAGTTTTTCCCCTAAAGTCCAAATAATTGTGGTCTAGGTAACCATTAGGGTAAACATTTCATATGCTCCTTCCTTTGATAAGAATAAATTCATGCAGAACTGTATATCCAAGTGTGTGTGCAAGAGATACTCACATGCATCACGAACACAAGCACATACACTCACAGGGACAGACACACTGCTGAGTTTTTGGTATTCTAGGCACTTCGTATCCACACTAAGACTGACACCTTCCCATTACACTGAATGAATTATTTCTTTGGAGGCAGGACATTTTCTTCAAAGAAGCCCTGTTTGATGACATTCCCTGCTGGGAAGTATCCGGCCACCATGAAGGAAGACCCATCACTTGCAGATGCCTTCCTCATGCCCATCTTCTTTGTATTCTTCCATTCCATTATTGTGAAGTGTCCAGTCCCAGAGGCGAAACCAGGCTGTTGGGAGTTGTAGTTCTTGATTTCACTGTACCATTTATCAGCCACCTCCTTTCCTGCTGTGTAATCCTGGACAAGGCCTTCCCCTCTCTGGGCCTCTGTTAAATATAAGCAAATATAGTACAACACATAGACTTGAAGAGTGATCCAATGCAGAAAGCATGGACTCATGGCCAACGAGAGGCTATCAAGCATGATGAATATGAGAGGAGGAGCAATCTGGTGGTGAAGAGAGATGATTTCAGATTTAGACACATTTGTGGATGTAAATGAAGCTGTGAACAAGGCATTTGGACACCAGGGCTGAATCTTCAAAGAGATGTTTGAATTCAAGATAGGATCAAGAGATAATAGTAGTTATAACCTTGGAAATAGATGCATTCACCTGGAAAGGTCTTATTCAGTGAACAGAAACAGACGCTTGTCAAGGAACCTAGGGGAGCACCACAATTCCACATGCAGATGGAGGAAGTGTGAAAGGGAGGAAGACTGATAGGGGAGCTTAGAAAAACCACCAACCAAACAAAACAAATTTGAGTGGTATTATGGAAGCCATGGGAGAAGTTTTATTAGAAAAAAAAAATCCTTAAAGGTAGCCTCTTGGTCCAGGTTTTAACTCCTTCTTTAAATGTCAGGGACTCAGGAGCTCTTCATGAAGCATCACTACTCTTCTCTGGTGTCACCCTGTCCTTAAGCTGGCACATTGTTCTGGGTTTTTGTCTGACTTACTCCCTAGTCCCCATCTTTCATTATTTTCCCTCTGTTTCATTAAGCAAAATTATTTTTTCTCCCATCCTTCATATTATGCAGATTTTAGTTACATGGTCCAGAGCCCTCACTTTTAGCTCTTGTTTCCTTCATTCTGAATTCAGTAGAGTCTCTAGACCACAGGATTGAAGGTGCCTGAGATGCCTTTACTCCACTGTAGTTCCTCAAGTGAGTATGAAAATTTGGTCCTGTTAGTGACATTCTTTACCTCACGACACAAGAGAACACAGACATGTACATATAGTGCATATACCTAGAAAGGACTTATTTGAGGGTCTGTATTTAGTGGACTATTCAATGGAATTCTACATGAGCTAGATAAATAAGTCAACCAGCATGGTAAACTGGACTGCTGATTATTTTGTTAGAAAAAAGGGAAAAAATGTTTTCTTAGGAAAAAAGCGAGATCCTCTCATTAGGAAACTTTCCTGATTGTATGGAAACCAATGTAGTTTTAAAATAAATTTGAAGCAGATTGTGAGGAAAGAAGGGAGGGATATTCTCTGGCAGGTTATCTGCCTGTTTTGAATAAAGACATCCTTAGGAATCTGTGAATAGAGAATCTGGAATCCTAGTGGAATGGAAGATTATTATTAGTGAAAACAAAAACCCACACCATCTTTTCTATTCCAAATGTGCTGGGTGTTCTGCCTAACTTCATCACTGGGATTGTGACATGACAACTCTTTGTCTTATGAGTGATTTTTGAGCATCACATCTATAAGAACTCTTGTCTGACAACAGTCCGAGACACTATGTGACGACTCAGCTGCTGATTCCAGTTGAAATTTGTCATCATCCGTAGAATTCCATTTGGATCTGCCTAATTAAGTGGCTGAAGGAATTCACCAGAGTACCTTGGGAAGAGGTGGCAGAAAAGAACTAAGTAACTAAAAAGCTTTACATAATCAAGATGATTCCTGCTCAGACCAAGCCTGTCATTATTTTTTTTTAATTTTTTGTTCCTGCGGATCTCCTCTTTTTACCCCTAGCCCTTCGTGAATATTTGTGCAGAACGGCTTAATGCTAACAAAGCAAGTCTCAGGAAACGAGTATGGCATCCATAGAGAAAGAATAGAATTAGAGGAAAACGGATAGAGGCTAACGAAATCACGCATACGGATTTTAAAACGGACAAGATCAAGTAAAATACCTTACATTTACCATTCTATGAAACCTGGAGACAATTTTTGACTCAATAGGCAGGAAATTAGACACGAGATTCAGGCATTGTTAATGTGACTTTCATACTTGAGTCCTGACTCGTTGTAATGAAAGTCACCTCTCTGCCTCTCCTGGAATTCTAGCTTTTATGACATTTTTGCCAAGCTACCCCTCTATCCTTTAGTCATTCATCCTAATAGTCCACAGCAGCACAGAGTCCACATCACAAGGTACAGCCTTTCTGCTTCTGTAAATGAGTTCAACCACTTCAAAAGCCACTCCCTTTGTTCCTTGATTTCTCTTTGAGCTCCTAGCAACCACCATTGTGCCAGAGTCTAAATTTAGATGCATTTCATGCATCTCTCTGAATCTCCAAATTATACTCCATCAGTGCACAACTGAGATTAAACCTTGGGCTCTTCGGTCCGTATAAAGCTAACTACTGCACACATATTTCTTTTTGCATGGAAGCCTTACCAAAAGTAGGTGCACAGGAACAAAAAGGCAAGGCTGAGATCTGTTACAAATGGTGGAGCTACCAGGTCAGTCATTTGTTACTTTCTGAACGTCCCTCTTTCTTCTCTCTGTCATTATGAATTCCTCACAGTAAATTCCACACTTCATTTCTCAGTGCCTCTCGTGCAAATAATAATTTCTAATTAGGTTGGCTCATGCAACCTGGTAATTTAAGTCAGGTAAACTCTCTTTAGGAAGTTAAGAAGGAGGCAATGGGTCTACACAGGGTGGTTGAAGAAGCACTCCTCAGCATTTAAATCTATAAAAGGATTATGCCAGCATATGATAGGCTTTACCTCCCTTATCGGAATTTTCAGTCCCATTAGAAGAGAGAGACAGGGATGCAATGTGACGCGGAGTTAAAACCTGAGGGAATTGGTATGTTATAAACCAATCAAGGCATAAAATGCAGATGATGTAAAGAATGTGTTTCCAAACACTGGCTGGAATTCTGAGGAAGACTACACCAGTGGTGCTCATTGTTATTCTAACTCCCCTTTTAAGAGTTATATACTAAAAAGGATTCTGCAAAGCCATTACCTTCATGTTTTTACATCCCGATCAACTTTTAGAATCTAAAATCTCTGTCAGGAATTTCTCCTGTTTTTAAAGATATTCAAGGAACAAACTGTTAGGCCTTTAGTAGGAATTAGTCCCAGCCTTTCCACATTTAGAGAAATAGAAAACTCAGAGGTCATTTCTTCGATCATCTAATTTGACAAAGACATGAAGCAAAGGTTAAGAATAAATTTTCTGGAAACCTGACAGGAGAGCCCTTAAAAATCAGCAACTACAACAGTAAAACACCTCCTTACCCAGTAGCAAGTACACATTTTGTTCTTGTTAGTTGCTCTGCAAATTCAAAATGTGTAGCACATAGTAAACCCCCAGTAAACGTGCTCATAAAATAAATAAATAAATAAATAAATAAATAAGAATTAAATGCATATTGGTCACTAAGGCAGCCAGAGGTACATTACAAATGCACACAACCCGTGCTTCACTACCCATCTCTTAGCTGACTCAACTGATTTTTTTCTTTCAGGTTGGCATCTGACCCAGTGATTGCTCCTACCTTCAATGTCATCACTTTCATAAGATGTACGTTCACAATGTAATGGCCAAAATGATTGTTTTCATAATTTTCATATTCAAAAACTAGTAACCCTGGACTCTGAGCATTCTTGGGTTTAACATTTATAGTTTTGGCTACTGGAAAGTGTTTCCTAAGCTCATGACTTGGAAATGGTCATTATTTCTGGAGCATTGGTTTAACCCTGAGCTTTACGATCCTGGCAGGCAGAAACTGGTGAGGTACTAAGTGTAGCTGGTGCCGTCTGACATCTTCATCTCAACAGATCTTTGCTTATCATGGTGGGATCCTAAGTCTTTATATTTGCAAGAACTCTCTGAAATTGTGATCTTTGAAACTGAGGGTTGGGTGAGGGCTTTTGTCCAAGGGATCTCCGATGAACAAATGAAGGAGAAAAATCAATTCTGTAAGGGAAGCCTAGGGAAAGCTTTATAGTGGGGAAGATTGTTCATTTGTGTGTCCAAAGATCAGTAGATCGTATCCAGGGGTACTTGATGAGGGAGAGATACTTAAGGGTCTGTGAAACTAGTATATGCAGACATGGAGGCACAAAACATCCCCATGGATGACATAGAAGTAGCTCAATATGGCTGAAGCATAGGGCATATGTAGGACATGTTCCTGGAGGATGTGCTTCATTTGGTAGGTCGTGAGGGGCTCATTTGTTGAGCTTCAGATTCAGAAATAACAGGATTGGATGAGGTTTTAATGTGTGTCATGTGATCAAAAACTGCATACATATAAGAATGCTTTTTATATTCTGTTTTTAAAGGAATTTTTCCATTTTGGGTCTCTCTGGAAGTTGACCCTAAAGAAAGCTTTGAGTAAAACAATTTTTTCTTAAAAAAATGTTTACACATTTATCTTTTTTAGGTAACCCCTATAGTATTGTGACAGTAATACAGATGAATTTATCAGGCTAGTTGTCTTTTTGCATGCCTGTAGGCTAATCCCACTGGGATCCCTGAGAGCCAGTGTCAAGTATACATTTAGGAGTTTCCCATCCTCCCCAAACCCATCTGCTCTGGCTTCCTGAGCAGTTGACAAAGCAGGTATTCTTGGTAAAAAAAAAAAAAACAACAACAACAACAACAACAAAAAAACCTCCAATGCAACTCAATGTGGGTTTAGGTAGATGTCCCTCAGGTGACAAGGGCAAAAGTGTGTATGCCAGGGCACCAATGTCATCTACTATCAGAAGTATTCCAGGGATACATTGACAGTGAGAAAATACTGCTTATATTTGTACAAATCCATCACCACAACTAGAAAACTATTTTAAGATATATAGGAGAGGGGCATCAGGTTCAAATATCATGTTTCTCTACATACTCCTCTGCATTGTTGAACTCATAGAGTTTTTTTTTAACTTATTTCAATTTTATTTGATTCTCCTATAACCTCTGGACATAGGTAAAGATGATGAAATTATTCTCGTGTTAGAGATGAAGAGATGGAGTTCAGAGGAATTAAAGATTTTGTGATTTAGCTATAGTAGAAGCCAAGTATTCTTCCTGCTGTTTTTTATTCTCCATTTAACTACCATAAAAGGAACATTTAGTTTGTCCATATCTATCTCAATGATGATTCATTTAAAAATTAAAATCATTTTTACTGTAATGTTGAAACAATTTGTTAGAAGGCAGTGGAGGGTTAGTAAAGTATCCTTCAGAGAAGGCACTCTAAGAGGGAAAATGAAGCAAGCTAGTGCATACTGCTTACAGAGTTTAATTCAGGCTAACTTACTGACGGAGAGATCAGGTGGACAAGTGATCTGGGGGCTATGCAGCTATTCTCCACCCCTATTCTCTGCCAAGTCCAGACCTTAATCCTCAATTCTTACAGAGCAACGGCATGGCGAGGTCACAGGGTGGGTTATCTAAAGTGGCACCATCTGTATACCAGAAGATCTCTACTAGTCTTCTACAGTGGGGCCTGTGTGTGCCACTTTAGGGAACAGTGGAAGAAGCCTTACCTCATTGCGGTCAGGGCTTACATTAAACCTCCATGGGGCCTGGAATACGTAGCCTCAAAGGAGTTCGTTGAGCAGGCATGAACAAGATGAAGGGTCAAAGATAGGATCAACCTTGTCAGCACTCTTACACAATTCATATATTTGCCACTTATTTTTCTATTACATAAGAAGATACAGTGTCTCCTTTTCTGACCAGGGCTGTAAAAAGTTATGGGCCATACATAAGGAACAGAGAGAATATGTGAAGGTGGGAGTTGGGAAGGTTGAATGGTAATTGGCAGGTCACCAACTTGAGAGAGGAGTCATGTTGCAGGACAGAAAGGTATTACAAAACCAAAGTTGAGTTTCAATTTTTACTCTGTGTGCTGAAGGGTTACTAAGTAGATCAGGGTAGATTATAACCAGACACTCAGAAATATTAAAAAGATCAGTTTAAATAATCAATGGGTCAGAAACTCGGCAGGCAAACTGAAACAAGAAGATGAATTACAAAGATTAGATGAGGTGATCAAAGATTTGGAGCATGAAAAATGAGTCTAAATATACCAAAAATGTATGACAACCTCGGAGGTCAGCCATTTAGATAATTGGTCTGGGAAGCAGGAAATGGGAAGATGTGGTAGGAAGGACAGAACTTGGACAGTTCATTGGCTGTAAAACAATAGAATTTAAGTTCCTAATGTTTCATGACCTTTGGGAAACTCTTAAAAAATGTTCCTGCTTCAGAGGAACCAATTCCATGAATTAGCATTTGGGAAGAAACTGTTCCATTAATGGTCTAAAACATTCTGTATATTTTTTCACTGAAAGTAGGTCATACACAGGCGTGCTTTATTTTACTGTGCTTCCTTCTATTGTAATTTACAGAGACTGTATTTTTTTTTAAATATTTCTTTTAATGTTTATTTATTTTTGAGAGAGACAGAGACAGAATGTGAGTGGGTTAGGGGCAGAGAGAAAAGGAGACACAGAATCAGAAGCAGGGTCCAGGCTCCGAGATGTTGGCACAGAGCCTGATGCAGGGCTTGAACTCACGAGGCATGAGATCATGACTTGAGCCAAAGTCAGATGTTCGACAGACTGAGACACCCAGGTGCCCCGAGACTATACTTTTTACACATGGGAAGTTTGTGGCAACCGTGCACTCAGCAAATCTATTGGTGCCATTTTCCCAAAATTTGCTGATCTGTGTCTCTGTGTCATATTTTGGTAATTCTTGTGATATTTCCAGATTTTTCATTATTACTATATTTGTTGTGGTGATCTGTAATCAGTGATCTTTGATGTTAGCTTTGAAATTGTTTTGGCGTGCCACAAACTATGCCCATATGGCAAACTTAATCAATAAATGTTTATAACAAATGTTGTTCCACCAACTGACAATTCCCTCATCACTCTCCTTGTTCTCGGGCCTCCCTATGCCTGAGAAACAACAATATTGAAATTAGGTCAATTAATAACCCTACAATGACCTCAAGAGTCACATGTTTCTCACTTTCAATCAAAAGATAAAAATGATTAAACTTAATGAGTAAGGCATGTTAGAAGCAGAGCCGGACTGGGACGCCTGGGTGGTTAAGCGTCGGTTAAGCGTCCGACTTCGGCTCAGGTCATGATCTCACAGTTCGTGGGTTCGAGCCCTGCGTCGGGCTCTGTGCTGACAGCTGAGAGCCTGGAGCCTGTTTCAGATTCTGTCTCCCTCTTTCTCTCTGCCCCTCCCCTGTTCACGGTCTGTCTCTGTCTCAAGAATAAATAAACATTAAAAAAAAAAAAAGAAGAAGAAGCAGAGCCAGACTAAAAGCTAAGACTCTTGTGCCAAACAATGAATCAAGATGTGGATGCAAAGGAAATTAAAAGTTCTATTCTGTGAACACACAAATGATAAGAAGGCAAGGCAGCCTTATTGCTAATATGAGAAAGTTTTAGTGGTCTGGATAGAAGATCCCACCAGCTACAACATTCCCTTGAGCTGAAGCCTAATCTGCAGTAAGGCCTTACCTCTCTTCAATTCTATGAAGGTTGAGAGAGGTGGGGAAACTGCAGAAGAAAAGTTTGCAGTTAGCAGAGGTTGGTTCATGAGATTTAAAGAAAGAAGCCATCTTTGTAACATAAAAATGCAAGTGCTGCTGTCAAAGGTGTGTAAGTTATCCAGAAGATGTAGCTCAGGTAATTAATGAAGATGGCTACACTCAACAATAGATTTTCAATGTAGTTGGAACAGCCTTCTATTGGAATAAGGTGCTATTAAGCACTTCATAGATAGAGAAAAGAAATCAATGCATGGCTTCAAATCTTCAAAGGACAGGCGGACTCTCTTGTTATGGGCTAATGCAGCTGATGACTTTCATTTGAACCCAATACTCATTACCTATTCCAAAAATCTGAGGGCCCTTAAGAATTATGCTAAATCTATTTTGTTTGTACTCTATAAATGGAACAAGAAAGCCTGGATGACAGCACATCTATTTATAACACAGTTTGCTGAGTGTTTTAAGCCCACTTTTGAGATCTACTACTCAGAAAAAAGATTCCTTTCAAAATATAACTGCTCATTGACAATGCCCCTGGTCACTCAAGAGCTCTGATGGAGACTTACAATGAGATTGTTTTCATGCCTGCTAAGAAAATCCATTCTGCAGCCCAAGGATCAAGGAGTCCTTTAGACTTTCAACTCTTATTATTTAAGAGATGCATTTCATAAGGCTATAGCTACCATAAATAGTGATTGCTCTGATGGTTCTGGGCAAAGCAAATTAAAAGCTTTCCAGAAAGGCTTACCATTTTACATACCATTAACAACATCTGTGATTCGTGGGAAGAGGTCAAAATATCAACACTAACAGGAGTTTAGGAGAAGTCGACACGTGAGTCAACACTCACGGATGACTATGAGGGGTTCAAGACTTCACAGGAGGAGATCACTTCAGAGGTGGTGGAAACAGTGGGAGAACTAGAGTTAAAAGTGGAATCTGAGATAGGACTGAACTGCTGTGATCGCAGGATAAAACTTGAGTGGAAGAAGAGTTGCTTGTTATAGATAAGCAAAGAAAGTGGTTTCTTGTGATGGAATCTACTCCTGGTGAGATGCCGTGAAGACTGTAGAAATGCCAGTGAAGGATTTAGAATATGACATAAATTCAGTTGATAAAGCAGTGGCAGCATTTGAGAAGATTCACTCTAATTTTGAAAGTTCTACTGTGGGTAAAATGTTATCACACAGCATCCCATGTTACAGAGAAATCCTTGGTGAAAGAAGGAAATTAATTAATGCAGCAAACTCATTGCCATTTCATTTTGAGAAATTGCCACAGTCTCCCCAACCTTCAGCAACCACCACCCTGATCAGTCAGCAGCCATCAGCATCAAGGCAAGACCCTCTACCAGCAAAGAGATTATAACTCAGTGAAAGTTCAGATGATGGTTAGCCTGTTTGAGCAATAAAGTAATTTTTAATTAAGGTATGCCCATTGTTTTCTTAGACACAATGCTATTGCAGACTTAATCGATGACAGTATAGTGTAGATGTAACTTTTATATGCACTGGGAAACCAATAAGTTTTTTTGACTTGCTTTATTGCAAAATCCACTTCCTTATAGTAGTCTGGAACCAAGCCTGCAATATCTCTAAGGTGTGCCTATATAGAGAAATAGGCTTAAAGTAATCATTGGTAGCTGTAAACACGCAATGCACTTTTAATGAGGAGAGAAGATACTGGCAGTGTTTTTCAGAGCTATTATGAGCAAAACCACTCCGGGAAGACCTGAGCTCCAAGTGGCTTTTATCAATAGCATCCCCAGACAGTTGCAAGTCTTGCGAGGCAGGTGTTACTAACTCGTTCTGTCCATTCTGAATACTGTAGGACTATTGTCTGCAACATGCTTCTGAGTCACTTCAGCTCAGATAGACCTACAGTTTTCACGGTGGAAGAGAGGGATCTTTAACTCAGAACTTAAAATGAGAACAAAAGATTTACTCAAAACCTGTTTAACCTACCTGAAAAATGAATTACTCATAATTCCTGTAACAGTTAGGTTACACATGCATAAACAATAATAAATTATAAAGGACACACAGTTTGATTCTGATGATAGTCTGCAAACCTGCCTACATCTGAGAATTGGTGAAAGCCTTAGGCAGCTTGTGGTAAATGTTCCCGTCTCTTTCTTGGTCTAGTTTGACTGTCAACACTAGCTTTCTTTGGACTGGCTCTTGGTTATTCACTCATTCTTTTTGTTTGTTTGTTTGTTTGTTTGTTTGTTTTTGAGAGAGAGAGAGAGAAGGAGCATGAGCTGGGGAGAGGTAGAGAATCTGAAGCAAGCTCCAGGCTTGGAGCTATCAGCTGAGGGCCCTGATGCAGAACTCGAACTCACCAACTGTGAGATCATGACCTGAGCCAAAGTCGGACGCTTAACCGACTGAGCCACTCAGGCCGCCCCCCCCATCACTAATCCTTTCTCTGTATCCCATAAACTCTGTGCCATCTGTGTTAGAATACTCATGTCATTTTGAATTTTGAGTTTTCAAACAAATTGCAGAGAGCTCTTGGTGACTATACGTAAATTGCTCAAAGATCAATATTAGGTATCTTTTCAGCCTCTATGTCTGGCCTGCCTTTTCTCTCTTGCTTCAGTTAGCTTGGTTTCACTGTTCCCTTCCCTTCTTCCTTTGTTCCTTCCTGCTGACCCTGGGGGTGGGGGTGGGGGCTGAGAGACCAGAAGGTGCACAGAAGGAAAGTTACTACCTGCTGTATTTTTAAGTTACTGGATTCTTTGTTTCTAATAAACTTTCAGGATGATTTACCTCCTACAAAAATGCATTCAGTATATACGTATAAAACACGTGTTCTTCAATGTATGTTGCAAAAAGTGTGTGTCTCAGAGTTGCATAGGAGTTGGAAAAGGAGAAAAAGGCCTTAAGTTTTAGCACACAACTAGCACTTTCTGATTAGATACGATCTGATAACTTCCTCCCTTGCTCATAAAGCATTGTAATCTAAGGGATCATATAGAAATTTCCATCCAATTAGCTCATGACTATGTTTGGCCCAATTTGTGTAGGTCTCTGACCATAAGTTGGAAGACACGGAACTACACACTCGGTTGATTGCCAGATTCCTCCTGGTTAAAAAGATGTCTCACATAGAAAGAAAACAAACAAACAAAAAACAACAACCAAAAAACCCCCCTCCTTACTAGGCAAAAGTCGAAACTGAGTTTAGTTCCAAATCAGCAAAGCAGTTCTTCTTTAGTTAGACAAGCTATTGTTTGAAAAGACAAACCTAAATGTACAGCTAAATGAAAGATTTTGTATTCATCAGGTGGCAAATTTCAGGTTTAGGGCTTAATGGTGTTAAACTACTGAAACTGAATAGGGTCACTGGACAGGAAAAATGCTTTTAGAAGCTGTAGTCCTTGATTAAGAGGTGACAATGTAGTACTTCCATCACACTGGAAATTTTTATGCTGTTTTTCAGCATAAAGTATTTAACATATTTGTTAACTCTAAAATAAACATGAATTGTTATACTGACTTTAAATTCGATTTCAAGTTACATGCTAAAGAGTAGGTGGCTCCGGATTTCTCTCCAGAGCCCTGGGAATATACCTCAGGAAGCTGAGTTCACTTTCTTAGTGATCTCTCTTTCGAAGATTATTTAGCCCCAGTCCACATCTCCTCTTTCCTTTCCCCAGGCCAAACTCGGTATAATGTCTTCTCCTAGGTTCCCCTGTCATGGACATGACACAAAAATAAATGACCTGTTCTTCCCTCCTTCACTTCTATTTCCTTGCCTAGATTTGTTGATCTTTGCTCCATTAGCTCACTCTCCTGTGGAGAGCGGTGGCAGAGTTAAAAGTAGTGAAAGGCGGGAATTTGGCTACAGAAGCCTCTCTTTCTTGTGTCTGGAAGTGCATTGGAGACTGACGGTCTAAGTCAAAGCTCTGTAATGATTTGATGTTGAATAACAAATTGGAAAGTGGTCAAAGGACAAAAAAAAATCTAGAGTAAATAGATATGAGTTTATTTTGAAGGTATCAAACCATGAATGCATACTAGAACCAAAGTTAAAAGGTTAAGCTATGATATGAATAAGAAGGTCATTCGAGGAAACTTGATCTTCCTTTCAAATGCAGCTAAAGGAACAACTGACAATAAAAGAAAATGTGGTAAAGAGGCAGCTGAGAGACACAGCTGAACCGGTCTCTCAAAAAGCCTTCAAGTAGCTCCGATGCCTTCCCGATGTCTCGAAAATACATCTGAAAGGAAAAATTTTGCATCCTAGTATCTTGACATAAATATCTTTAAATAATTCTAAGATTCATATTAAATGGTTCATCATTTAATACCTAAAGATAACAGAATGGTAATGAGATTGAAAGGGTTATAAACACATACTGTATTTTATTAAATGGTGTATGGACCATTTAATGTGCTATTGAATTCCCTTTGCTAGTATTGACTTTTGCTGGTATTTTGGTGCGGTGCTTGCCTGGGGCAGGGGCAAGGCATTTGAAGTGAAACTGATCCTCTCATTCTTCCAATGTGTCCTCTTTTGTTCCTCCAGATCCTTTTTTTCTGCCCTTCTCTACCCTGCTATCCACAGAGGTGGACCTATTTGGACTCATCAGATGTCTTCAATAGCCTCTGTCTTGTGGCCAGATTCTTGAATGTAGAGCACAGGGAGGAGTCTCCTGGGAGAGAGAAAACAGAAGCCAGGGCCCTTAATTCCCTACCCCATTCTTTCCCTCTGAGGAGTCACCACTGGCCAGCTGTTTCCTATAACAAAAGATCTCCACTCCTGCCAGCCTGCCTCTATAGGTCCCTTTTTACATACTGTTCTGATCATACTCTTCCTCCCTTTACTCATTAAGAGTAGTAACAGAAAGAACCTTTATACCAGTTCCCAGGTAAGGCATTATCCCTTAGAATTTCCCTATACCTGCCCACATGTTTTTAAATGTAGTTTTATTGAGATATAATCGATATACAAAGAAGTGCACATATTTAATGTATACAATTTGATGAGTTTGGACATGTGCATACAGCCATGATACCATCACCACAATCAAGGTAATAGGCATAACCACCTTTCAGAATTTCCCTTTTATTTTGTAAGTACACTTAACATGAAATCTACCTTAGCAAATTTTGAAGTGCACAAAACCATATTGTTAACTCCAAGTACTCTGTTGTGCAGCAGACCTCTAGAACTTATTAATCAGTATAACTGAGACTTTATGTACATTGAATAATTACTCATTTTCCCCATCTCCCAGCCCCTGGAAACCACTATTGTACTCTTTGCCTCTATGAGTTCCATTGTTTTAGATACCTCCTATTTATCTTTCTGTGACTGGTTTATTCATTTAGCAAAACCTGTGTTTTTATACACTAACAATAAAACATCAGAAAGGAATTATTTATAATAGCCAAGGTACGGAAACAACCCGTGCCCAGTGACAGATGAATGGATTAAAAAAATGTGATAAATGAACCTGGCTAAATGAAAACAGCCACACTTTAAAAGTATTTTGTTATACTCTTCTTAAAATATCCAACTTAAACCTGCCATCTCTTTCCTGCCAGAACCCTGAGAGATACAGCAGATATCAGGCAGGCAAAGTGAGTAGAAGCACTCCCAATATTTTAACTTATTAGCTATGTAAATTAGGCAAATGGCATAGCTTCTTTGAGGCTCACTTTTTAAATGTGTTAATGAAGATAAGCATTCGTATTTTTACTAGGCAGAATAAATGACCCTTAAAGATATTTACTTCCTGGAGCGCCTGGATGGCTCAGTTGGTTAAACCTCTGAAATCAGCTCAGGTCATGATGTCACAGCTCCTGAGTTCCAGCCCCACATCAGGCTCTGTGCTGACAGCTCAGAGCCTGGAGCCTGCTTCAGATTCTGTGTCTCCTCTCTCTGCCCCTCCCCTGCTTGTGTTCTCTACCTCTCTCTCTCTCTCTCTCTCTCTCTCTCTCTCTCTCTCTCTCTCTCTCTCTCTCTCTCTCCCCCCCCCCAAAAAAAATAAACATTTTAAAAACAGAAATTTACCTCCTAATCCCCCCAAACCTTTGAATTGTTATGTTCTATGGTAAGAGTGAATTAAAGTTTCAGTTGGGATTAAAGATGCAATCAACTGTACTTAAGGAGATTAACCTGGATGATCCAGGTGAATCCAATGTAAGTACAAGCATACTTAAATGTGGGTTAGTATCGATGTGACCAGGTGTGAGAAGGACTTGAGTTTCCGTTTTTAGCTTTGAGGTCGGAGGAAGGAGCCACAAGCCAAAAAATGCGAACAGCAAGGGAACAGATTTTCCTCAGATCTTCCAAAAGGAGCACAGCCCTGCCAATACGTGATTTTTAGCCCCATGAGACCCATTCTGGACTTGCGACCTCCAGAAATGTAAGCTAATGAATTTTTGTTGTTTTAATCTGTAATGTTGTTTTAAGTTTTTGTAATTTGTGGTAGTTTGTTGTGGTGGCAATAGAAAAGTACTATTGTGTGGGTTTGTCTTGAGAATTGGATAAAATAATGTAAAACCTAATGTTTCAAAGCTGAATGCTGGAGTTAGATATCTCTGTTTTGAGCTTCTCCCAAAATAGGAGCACCCAACATCAGCGACCCATTGCTCAAAAGGCTCAAGACAAGAGTTTTGATTGGAAAGAAATCCGAGCTTTATGCAAGAAGCCACCACCTGGGGATAAGGCAGATTCTTGTCCAAAAGCCCCCTCTGAGGCTTCTGCCTGGTTCAGAGGGTTTTAAGAGAGTTTAGGGTAGTTAATCAGTGAGGAGTGTGCAGTGGTCTGTAACATTTCTTCATCACATGTAGACTGTACGGTGCCAGCTAAGGACATTATCTCCACGCTTGGGGTTGCATGAGGGGGTCCATGTTTTGTTTCGTGATGTGCAGGAACACTCTGTTCTATCTGCAAAGGAGGGCAAGGTCCTCAGATACACAGAGGAGGTTAGTAAAATCACTTGTGTGACCTAAAAGAAAAGAAGAAATCTTTTGCTCAAGAAATTGCGAGGCTAATCAAAAAACTGAGGCAGCCACAAACAGACTTGTTGGCCTCTGTGGCCTGGGAGAGGTTTGGTTCCTCAATCCTCGAGGTGAGTGTTCTCTCTGCTACGGACCAAGGCACTTAGGTCAGCAAGATAGGAGGGTGTTAACTTGAAGCAAGTTAACCTTTCAGGCCAGTTGGACTCCTGTTACAGTAACTGTTACTTTGGTTCAATTATTTAACATATCTCAGTGTCTTCATCTACATGTAGGGAGATAATGACTGGAAATACAAAATTTTTGCCAGTTTATTCTTCACACTTCTTTATACTTGGTAACCTCCCTAGATGGCCAGAATTATGTACATTTTCTCTAGAACTTATGATGTAATTCATAAGGAAAGAATCTTGATAATCAGAAGGGGAGAATTAAGGGAAGCCCGGAAGAGAATTTATGCCAGAGGGGTAATGTTGAAAAGTGAATAACGTTAGAGTCAGACAATATTGCCTCCACTCCTGAAGAGTTTAGAAATGGTCCACTGTCATATGTTGGGGTTTTGGGTGGGTGGGAAGGGGTAAGCAGAGATGCAGGAGTAGCAAAGGCTCCTGTTAACCCATACTGGCCAGCTACATAGAGCTGGGGGAACACTACCAGCTGTAGCAGGCCTTCCTTCAGCATTCTGTGTAGACCGTGATTCAACAATGCAGAAGAAATGAGCTGTCTGCTGCTTTGGATTCTGTGGGATAAAAACCTCCCATTACAAATGACTGCACATGATGATCTAGGAGAATGACCAACTTATTGACTATAGTCTGTACAGAAACTTACATAGATGGTGTGGACAATGCTTCCTCACTGCCAATCTCACTGACTCAAGATAAGCCCCTCGTTACCCAAACAGAGTAAGGTGTCTCTGACCTCTGAAGAAATGGGTTTTGAAGCTAATAGAAAACCCCCAGCTCCTGCCTTACTATTGAACAATTAAATAGCACGAGCCTATACTCGATAACCCCCTCACCATGTGAATGGAGAGTTAATTCAAATTTCAGAGGATTGAAGGAAGTAATGCTAAGACCCTGATAACAACAAACAATATAATTTTCCATTAACACTATAGTTTCATGGCATTAATAAGACTTAAATGTATTCTTACTTTTTTTTTCTTATAATAAAAACACAAAATACAGAATACAATAGGTTCCAAAGAATGTACTCGTTCCCAGCCACGTGGTTTCCCCTCCAGGAGGCAACCACTTTCATAGATTCTTGGATTCTATCAAACTATTACATATACTTATAAATATTTACTATCATTTCCTCAAAAATGACCACATGTCAAGCAGTTTTTGCCCTTGGCTTTTCCACGTAACTATATATGCCAGAGTATTTTCCACATCAGTAAAATTTGGTACTACTGAACCAAAATTATGAAAGTGATTTGTAGACTATAAAGTGTTTACAGTGTGTATTAGTTTTCATTAAGTCAGTATTTACTTGGAAACTAAACCAGTTCTGAAAAGGATTTTTATTTCTAGCAGAACTGATTGCTACCCCAGATTAACACTTTGTTTCAACTTTAGGCTGATGAAGATATGCTCCAAAGCATAGTTTGTGTAGTTTGACAGAAAAAAGGTTGTGTGGTTTTGAACAGTTCTCTCTATACTGGTGCTTTTTAATTCAGAAATATCCCCTTCATTGTAGAGTTGGCAACAGGTGAAAGTAGACAAAACCTGTTGTGTGTGTATCCTTGTGGTAACCGGCCCTCTTTAAAGTATGTACAGAAGACCATGTCCCTTCAAACACATTCTTTTTTTAACATTTGTTTGTTTATTGTGAGAGAGAGAGAGTGAGAGAGCACTCACACAAGCAGGGAAGGGGCGGGGCGGGGCGGGGGGGCACCGGTGGTTGTGGGCAGAGGATCTGAAGCAGGCTCTGAGCTGTCAGCACAGAACCTGATGCGGGGCTCAAACTCACAAACCATACGATCATGACTTGAGCCAAAGTCAGACACTTAACTGCCTGAGCCACCCAGGCACTCCTCAAATGGACTCTTTAATTGCCAAGCAATGAATATAGACTAGAGGACCTATTTTCATCTGTGGCCAGAGATGGATGTGCAGTCAGCGTTTGGGTTTATAAATGCAGCCTTCCACAGTAAGCAGGGTGAGCAGACATGTGGGAGGTCTAACCAGCTGCTGCAAACGTGGGCCCTTAGGGCCTGATTACAGAGGCTGGATGGACTGGCCTACTGCATGCGGGTCCAACTCCTGCTTGGCTCCCTGTGCTGAAGTCACTATCTTTTAGGCTGGAATCCAAGTTTGACATCATTTATCTACATGAACAGGTGCTCCCATAAAATGAACCACATAAAAAGCAAATGCTATGGCAGAGCTCAATGATTTCCCACTTGATGTTTTTCTAGAGGGTATGTTTGGAGGCAGACAGGGTTTCTCTACAGTCTCAAGAAGCTGAACCGAGAAAATATAGAGATCAACATTTTCCAGTGAAAAATAACTGAAAGTTCTAGAAGGCTCTATTTTAAATAAGTTCTTTAAAAACCTACCAATTCCTCAAATTCCTTTAATATGATTTCTCCTAGATTTCATGGTGTCAGAATTTGTATTAGCATATGGCTTATATTTGGTACAATGTTAGAACAAAAGAACAATTGGTGGAATGTATTTTAAAAAGCAAATGGGAAGCAACCTATTTAATTCCACTCAAATGTTTTTGGAGCTCTCGTCATTGCCAAAGTACTGAGGTCACTACTGAAGATAAAATATCTCTGGAAAAAGTTCAGGAAACTGAACTGTGTCTTTGAAAAGAGATAAAATTATAGAATTTACCTAATAGTATAAAATGATAGTAATTTATAGGTCTGACCATCAGGACATCAGGTCTTCAACTTACACTTGTTTTAAAATGTCCTTCGGGGAGCGCCTGGATGGCTTAGTCGGTTAAGCGTCCGATTTCGGCTCAGGTCATGATCTCACCATTCGTAAGTTTGAGCCTTGCATCAGGCCCTGTGCTGACAGTTCAGAGCCTGGAGCCTGCTTCAGATTCTTTGTCTCTCTTTGTGTGTGTGCCTCCCCTGTTCACGTGCTCTGTCTCTCTCTCTCTCAAAAATAAACATTAAAAATAAATAAATAAAATGTCTCTCTGGATTGAAATTTTAGAAGGGAGAGATCACTTTAAAGTGAGATTGCTTTAAACCTCTGTTAGAAATACCTGCTGAATTTCTGAGGACTGAATAATATGAGGACCTATCCAATCTGAATAAACATCAATTTTCTAAGGCATATTCTGTTCATCTTATTACATCAACTCAAAAGGCTAAATCCCCTCAAACTCTAAGAGGACAATGCAAGATTTGAGGGGTAGGGGACTCTTAGAATATCAGTATGATATTTTTATATCCTTTCTTCATTATATGTTATCACAAAATTAAAATATTACTGCTTAGCAGGGGAAAAACAAAAAAGAATTGACCAATCTCTTAGAAAGATATCCCAGAATTTTCTTATTTTGAAAAGTGTAGTTTTTAGATTAAAGAAAAAATATAAGATGAAACGTAAAAAAATATCTCCACAACATTCACACAAATTGTCACTGTGCAAGTGAACTGTAGGCTATAAATGTTGGCTTTATTTTGAATTTTGTATTTGAGTTTTGATGTTTTGAGAAGTCTATTCTTAGCTATATGAAACATCATGTGGTTGGATTCTACTTTTTATCTGCTAATTAGAGTAAAAGAATCTGATTTTTTTAAAAAGAGATTTTATATAAATTGAACATCTAGAGTCAACCACCTCCCTCTCAGAATTGTTCAATAGATATTAGGATCACAAGTTTAAAAATTGCAAATCTTATCTTGCTCCAATATTTTTATCTTAAGATAGAGATACACATCCCCTTACAATTCATCTTTTCTCTTGAAGGAGTGTTAGCTAAATCTCTATGACCATTTATCCCTACTTAAGAAAAAGACAAATTAAAGTTGTCCTATACTGCACAGTTAAAGTTAGTTTACAGTAGAAATAGTTCTGATGAAACACAAAACAATTATTTGCACAATGTTAAATATCTTCTGCTAGTAAATATGCTTACAATGAGGGTAAATGAAACTCAGAAATGCACAGTCTTAATGGAACTACTGTTTTAGTGATCTGTTAATATTAGCATTTTCATCTTATGAATTCCCGACGGTCTTCTTTAATCAGCCTTAACTGGGACATTCTATTTTATATGTCATGTTATTCCATTCATAAAATGTGGTTATGGGAGGATAGAACTTCTGGAAAAGGTAAGGTGTAGTTTAATGTCTGCTTTCTGGAAGCTGAAAATAGATTCTGCTTTAAAGATTTACCCAAGAGAGCAGACTGTTTCCATTCTCTTTGTGAATTCTTCCCGATAGTCTATATTTTTTTTTTTTATTTGGGGAAAAACTGGCAAGTCTTGTGTTTATTTTTATGTCCAAGCAAGAAGCTCAGTTAGTGGTCTCATATGGGTACAGGTAAAGGCGACTTAATATGCTTGGGTGCCAAGTGATAGGGTTGATCGGGAGGCATTGTCACCAGGAAGGGAAAAGTCATATATTCAGTAAATATATTTTCATCATAGCCACCCTTTGATGGACTAAAAGAGCAATGACATTGATTTACATGGGAGACCTCTCTCTGGTATACTATGATCTCCATGTGGTCACAGAACTGAAACTTTATAGTTTATATATCGAACTACATTTGTTTCTTTTTCCAAGTCTGCAGTGCTTCCATGGGAACATGAAATTTATTAAAATTGTGATTATTAATATGAACAAAACAAAACAAAGAACATCTTCAAAATTAAAATTCAAGAGAAATTGAATCCCATAACAAAGTATTCATTTATATTCAAAGAATGCTAATAATCTTCAGTCTTTGTACATGAGATCTAAAATTCAATCAGTAAATCACCTTAACAACAGAATCCAAAAATGAAAAAAAGCAAAGTACATTTTTTCCAAGATAACCACTTGCTGCTATTGATCAAAGCTTGATCTGGGTTTATAAGCTATTGACAAGCTACAGATGGGATTTTATAGATTTGTCAATGTAAATGCATCATCACCAAATGTTTCAGTAATGTTTTCTGTTAGCTATCACTCTTGGGTGTAACATGAGCAAACACAATGACTGTTCTTTTTTCTGTTGTGCTAATCATGCTCCAAAGAATGAACAGCTTTAGGCAAGGAGGTGATTCATGTCTTTATTTGCCATTCAAATGCAATTCATTTGCTAGTATGAATTGCATAGGTACTTCCTACCCTGCTGCTTACTTAAATCCAGCTTTGTTACTACCCATGTTCAGTGTGATTTCAGATTTGTGGATTTTAAGGCATTATTTCAGATACAAAGGTGTCAAAAATCAAATGATGCCAGAAAATATTACTTCTAATTGTTATTGTTGCAATGGACTTAATAAACCGTGTGGAAGAATCTTATTTATAGTTCATTACCCCTTCTGAATTTAGGGACTCAATGTTAAGGACATCTGTGAGCCTCAGAGCTGCAGAAAAATCTGGGGTGTTTGAGGTCAGAGAGATCTTCCATGCATGCAGGTGTCAACACAGAGAAAAGGCAGGAGCATCTTTCTCTTCCTGTGTAATTAAATTTTGCTATTGTTTTCCTGGAGTAAGCCATACAAATATTTCCAGGTGAATTAGAATACAGCACATTGTAAATGGAGACTCTAAGGGGCACCTGGTGGCTCAGTCAGTTAAGCATCCAACTCTTGATTTCACCTCAGGCCATGATTTCAGGGTTGTGAGATCCAGCCCTGCATCGGACTCTATGCTGACTGTGGAGCCTGCTTGGGATTCATTCTCTCTCCCTCTACCACTTGTGTGTACCCCCTCCTCCTCTCTCTCTCAAACAAACAAACAAACAAACAAACAAAAAAACAGGTTTAATTAATTACAAAATGGAAACCCACCATTTGCGAATCTGTCATTGTATTTGATGTTCCTCCTTTTCAAGGCTCTTATATTCTATCTTTCTTGAAAGGCCCACACTCAGTCCTCTCCCTTAGACTGCAGTGCTGGTTACTCTGGAAGATAACTATGGATGTCTTTAGCTCTAATGACTCCCCAAAGTGAATTCCAAATATACACATAATCCACACTTTAAGACCTATCACCCCAGACATAATTCCCACATCTGGTTAAAATTCATCCTGTTTTCATATGCTAGGGGTTATAACAGATTTATATACATGATTATCTGTAACCATATTAAAATCTGAGCCTCCTTTAAAAAGTTAGACACTTAATTAGGCTGTTAAGTATCCTTATATGGTAGGAACATTATCCCAGAATTGGGAGGATAAAGTCCTAAATGTAACCTTCCCACTAGAGTCCTTCAGCACAGCTGGACCTGTTTCCTTTCCATCAGATTTACTCTCTGTCAGATGGAGACATTGTCTAAGACGTTCTTTTAAGCCCCACCTGCCAACCCCAGAACAATTTTTGCTGCGGATTTATTTGGCCAAGGAAAATACACTAACTACGTATGGCCCAATTTTGAAATAATGCTTAGAAGGTGAAGTGCATATGCATGTGAGTTTTAATTCTTAAGATCATTATAGCCATGGGAAATAGAGCCTAATTGAGAGAACTTCTTTTTCTGCCACATCACAAAAGGAAAAGAAAGTTTTAGAAAAATTTCATGAGGTTTCCATTGCATTAATCAACTAATTTGTTCATGTGTTCATTTAAATATCAGACCTCACTATTGGCGTACTGCTCTAGCATTCCAAGAAGGTTTTGGGCTCCAGGGCAGGAGCTACCTTTTGGACTGCTAAATATCTAAGTGACTAAAATACTGTTTGTATATTACCATCCTTTGAGACTCTTAAACTGTGGAATTTCTACAATGTTTTCAGAATTGTTGTAAAATACCAGGGGCAGGTTTCAGATTGAGAAAGCACGTCAACTGTGGGTAACTTAATCAAATCCCATGGTGTGGTAGAGTTTTCTTCCTTATAACATTCCTTGACTAATTGATACTAAATGTAGATTTTATTTATTGTTTAATGTAATGTAGTTTAAAACATTTAAAGAAGATACAATATTTATCAATTTTTTTCACTTAAAAAACAACAGAAATTAAAAAGGTCAACACATTCTCCTTGACAACTGGTCATTTTGCAATATTAAATGTCAGTTCAACCGTGGGGATTCTAACTTCCCAGAACTTACATGAAGAGATTACGGAGAATAAAAATCACTTTGATTTCTCTTGTCCAATATGTGTAACACTATTTTCCAGGTCAATTATTATTAATTTTTGAGGGGCATTTAAAAATAGACCTGGATATAGCAACTAAATTTCTATAGTTGACTATACAACTCATTGAAATGAAAGAAACCAAGAAAGTTGTTAAAATAGGCCTCAAGCATCTTCTTCATGAGCATAAGTAAAATTATTGTTAATGTCATTTGAATATAGTTTATAAAAGCAGGCTGACGTTCAAAACCTGTGGTTTTGAGTGGCTTTTGTGATGTTGCCTTTAAAGCTCAATACTCTCTATATATTTTTCTTGACTCTCTATTATCATCTGAGAAAGCCATTTTCTCAGAGGGTGGAGGGGAGAGGGCCTCACCAGCATTCCCTTTCTGTAACTTTTCTGTCTGCAGTGTTCACCTCCTCATTTCCAGGATATATCTACATTCCTGGCTGTGCAGTCTACATGAATACTGGTTTGTCACTTCCCTGCAAGCAGAATACAGAAGTGTCATGTACCCATGCTTGGTAATCGCTACCATCAGGATGCACAGATTAAGCCTTTAAATAGTAGAAGAAGAAGAGAAAGAAGAAGGAGGGGAAGAAGGGGGAGGAGGAGAAGGAGGAGAATGTATGCAGTTGCAGTGGTCTCTCTTGCTTTGGCACTCTGCGTAAATATTATTTATCATTTGAGAGGTGACCTGTTGTGGTAACACCATGAACAGTCAGGACAGGCCTTTTATACTGTTCTGACAGTTCCTGGGCTTAGGGCATGGGCTAAAGTAAAGTCTAATCAGAGTCTCGTCATTCATCTTGCAGTTGCACAGCCAAGGGCACTTAGCGGGAAAACCATGGGGGCCATCCCATCTCCTTTCCTCAAGGATGGGATTGTGAGAAGCAGAAGGGATCTTGCCAACCACTATAGGGTTGTGAGCTTCATCAAGTTAAGAGGATTACTCAGAACTGAACTGAATCAGAGTCCAAACATCTACCTATAATCCATGAGCTAAGTGTTCAAGTTTCCAAAGCAAAGATAAAACACAGGCTGGGTCCAAGATTTAAGCAGTTAAGGATTTAGGTTTAGAAAATCCAGAAGGTAGTCCCAAATAAGTGAAGTTCAAACAGGAATAGAAAACCTATCCTGGGGGGTTCCAGCAAGCAGGATATAACATGGCCTGATAAACTAGAATCATTTTTAGGCTAAAAATGTCTAGTTCCCTCGTATTTAAATTCTCTTCATGAAGTCATGAACAGGGCTGCACAAAATGAAGGCCTGAATATGCTGGTAGGGAATAAAAGTGACAGACTTAATGTTAGACTTGGCCCAGTTATTTACCATAGCATACTTTTTTTTTTTTTTTACTGACAGGTAGAGGGTGCTCAGCAACCATTAGCAGGTTTGAAACAGTTTTGTCTCTGAAACCAATTCTGACTTTAAACAGGATATAAAAAGAAACACAACTTAAGGCTTAAAATTCAGTCCTTCAACCCACAAGCCAAACTATTGCTATATTTAATGCTATATATTGAACTTCTGATTGATTTAGCAGACCTGATCCTATTCCATGTTGTGTCTAGCTTCTGGATCACTATGCTCTTCCCAGTGACCAATCTCGTCTTCGTTTTTGACCAGTATCTCAGCCTCTTTGCAACCAAGGCCTTGTCTAAATTAGAGACCAAGGCTATCTCTAAATGTCAGTGCAGTGGCCAGGGAATTATTGAAAAACACTTAAAGAGGCAGGCATTGTGTTGAAGTAGATATATGTAATAGCATTTGACATCCTATTTCCCACATGAGGAATGTCAATGCCAGTGCGTTACTTTGGTTTATGTTTGGATGTTGTGTATGGTCTATCAGTCTGGAGTTTTTCCCAGCATCTGTACCAACTTCAATGACGATGTTTAGTTCCACTTCACGGCTTTTCCAACTGGCCACATACCATGATGGTGGATGAGGACGTTTCATTCATGTAAAATATAACATTATGCTGCCATTCTATTTATTTCCCCTTTAAATGAATTTAAGGATGGCCTCCTTTCAAATAACTGCAAAAGACCAATATCTGTATTGCCTAATGAATAATAGAATGTATTACAGTGCTATTCATAAATTTTCCAATGTTCATTCAAATGTTTATTGGGAAACCAGTTGTATAATAACAGGGATAAATGGATGCCTGGGTAGCCCATTTGGTTAAGCACCCTACCCTTGATTTCAGCTCAGGCCATGACTTCATGGTTCATGGGTTGGAACCCTGAGTCAGGCTCTGCACTGACAGCTGTTAAAAAACAAAATCACGGGGATGAAAAGGTGAACATTCCCTGTTCTTAAGCAATTGACATTATTGTGAAAGAGGCTTAAATAATTATGTTGCAATATGACAAGTGCTTATAAAGGTGGTATAAAAAGCTAAAGAGGGTGGTACTAAGAGACGTTAATAATTTTGCTGTTTTTGCTCAGTTGCATTTTTTTTTTATTTGGGTTATCCAATGAATTAAAGAATCCTGGTATGATGTTATACAAATTTCTTTATAAATCTAAAACTGTTTCCTTGCCATGTATTTAAAGGTCATTCAGATTTTCCAAAATTACATGCCAGCTTGTTGCTATGCTTATGATATCCCAGTAATCTTCTCAGTTTTAAATATACTTTTGTCAAATATGATTTCCATGCTTTCTGATATTTTTGAAACTATAGTCAACTCCAACATCCTCAGCTTTGTTATGAGTGAATGAAATATTTATAGAAAACAATATGATGAACTTGTGCATATTTTAGTCACTCTGCTCCATTTTAAGCAATATTTTTCTGACATACTGAAAGAGATTTATCAGCATAGTGCATTCTGAATCAAGTTGATACAGCAGTTTTACCCTAACCTTTTCAAAATTGCCTTCTTAAAAAAGTTTTCTTGTACTTCAGGAGATAGGCAGCTGTGTGAAGTCATCCTGGGAGCAGACTGAAAGCCCCATCCTAAGCAAAGCGCCTGGTGACCTGAGTTAATTGGATACTCATCCTGAGATCTCTGTATAGTGAAATGTGTTAATTGCATTGCCTTATCACAACATAATGATGCAATTAACTTGGATCACCAGGATGGACTGTTTGTTAGCATACATCTTATTTCAAAGATATCAATACCCACAAAGAACGGCACGTGTTCTGTCTAGGAAGCTTTGACGTATAATTGTTGAAATGTGCTTTTTAGTGGATATGCAACCTCTAGTGACCACAATCTTTGGGGGGGAGGGGGGTTTCTCAGCATGGAGGGAAAAGAAAGGAAAATGAAAAATTTAACCAATTTACATACTTCTTTCTTGCTCAGCAAAATTACATCTAGTGATCCTAGTTCAGCAAGCATTTTCTTCTTCCTTTTGGCTTGCTTGGCTTCAGGTTCCTGTACAACTTACCTTTTTTGCAGGTTATCAGTATCTCAGTAATTAGCTAGAGGGATATATATGTGTATTGTCCATTGCCATTTGGGACAACATGGATGGACCTAAAGGGTTTCAATTTTTTTTTAGTAGAAACAATAGAGAAAATTAACAGCAATATCCAGTATTTGTATAGGTAGTAAATTTGCCATAATTCCAGAATCCTGTGTATCACCTCTCTGTGGGATAATAAAACACAGGTAGAAAAGCCCATCTTGGACTTGTTTTTTCATGTAGACAAAAGCACCTGCATATACCTTGCAAATATTGAAAAACTTGGGGCGCCTGGGTGGCTCAGTCGGTTAAGCGACCGACTTCGGCTCAGGTCATGATCTCACGGCTCATGAGTTCGAGCCCCGCGTCGGGCTCTGTGCTGACAGCTCAGAGCCTGGAGCCTGTTTCAGATTCTGTGTCTCCCTCTCTCTCTCTGATCCTCCCCCGTTCATGCTCTGTCTCTCTCTGTCTCAAAAGTAAATAAACATTAAAAAAAAATTAAAAAAGAAAAACTTAGCGCTAGAAGTAATGCTAAGGATAGTAATGACATATTTGAAGTTGGCATCTCTTTGCTCCAGATGTGGAGAATGATTCGGTATTCGTATGTTCTCTCTCCCCACTCCTCTCCGCCCCCACTCTGCTTCCCAGGCTAGACAGTTCAAGCAAGTGCATTATGCATTTTCTCTTCTTGCTGTGATTTATTTTAATATAAGGTTGATAACTGAAAGTGGGAACCTCTTCAATCTATTTTGCACAGTGTACATCAGTGCATAGTCTTGGATGACTAAAGTGTCTCAGGAACTGCTCCATAGCTAAGCCTTGCCAGATACATGCAAATATCCAGGTGTAACATAGGCACTTGCTATCTCTTTTTATCAGTTATAAATTCCTATATCCTTCACTTTCAGATAGCTGAAATTCAGTTTTTAGGAACAGTTTTTGCAATTTATCTTGTCAACTTTTCGTTTTTGATTTAAAAAAAAAATTAATTGTTCTTGTTCCTTATAATTTCTTGTTGCTTTTCCCAGTCTGATTCTTGTGTTATGTCATTCTGGGAAGGCATATGTTAGATTAGTGCTTCCATTTCATCCTTGTCTGTACTCTTAACATGGACCTGCATTGGTTTATGCCTGGTGGTAGAATAAAAGACCCCCTTTGAAAGTAGAGAAGCTCATTTTCTAAGATTCTGAAAGCCATTATTAAATTTTATTCTGAAAATAATTAAAAGTCAATAAGGAAGGGAAATAGTTTTCCTCACTATCATACTTAGTCACAAGGTGTATATAATTTTATGCTGAGTTGTATTTGTCTCTGGCCATGAGTATTTAACATAATAAAATACTGTTTTTTTCAGTAGTGATTGAAGGACTATTTCATTAGCAATCAGAACTGTAATGGTGGGTGTAATTAATAAACAACTTGAGTCAAGATATCATTAGGTGATTTTTGGAATAAAGTTAATCAATTATGGTGAATGTTTAATATTTTTCTCAATACAACAGAGGTATTGTTTCATACAAAGAAATGCACGGAAGAGCCTATTTCTGTGTTAAAAACTCCAAGGAGAGGGGTGCCTGGGTGGCTCAGTCGGTTAAGCGTCCGACCTCAGCTCAGGTCATGACCTCACAGTTTGTGAGCTTGAGCTCTGCATCTGGCTCTGTGCTGACAGCTTAGAGCCTGGAGCCTGCTTCAAATTCTGTGTCTCCTTCTCTCTCTGCTCCTCCCCGCTCATGCTCTGTCTCTCTCTCCTTCAAAAATAAATAAAAACATTAAAACAAAATTTAAAAACTCCAGGGAGAAAAGGTGGATGCTACACGGGGTTCTGCCAATTCTTTGTCTGGTTTTATAGCAGGTGGAGACCCAAGCCAATGAGAGGTAAATTATTAATGCTTTTGACCTATAAAACATGGGTACTGTCCATATTACTATCACATGATAAATCTTTTGTCTTTTTCAGTTATGGTTAATTAACAATGTGAGGATTTTGATTTCTTGGGATCTCAGACTAACACTAAGATCAAGAGGTTTTTAAACAATCAGACTTAGAGAATCTTTACTATGTACTTTATAGACACATATAGCTTCCGATGTATTTTGTATAGATGTATATACATATATGTATGTGTGTGTATATATACATATAATATATAGATCATTTGTATGATCTTAGGACTGAGGAGTAAGCTGAATGACTAAAAGTGAATGGCATTATGATCTATAGGACATGTTGGACTGAAAAAAAAATGAGTGTGTGTGTGTGTGTGTGTACTCACAAGGTCTCATAGTGGATAAGTAGGCTGAATGACTGAATATATATGCCCCCTTGCCAATATACAAGCTTTTCAGAGTTATTTCCCTGCAACTTTGGCACCAATTAACCACTTATACTTAAGGAACAGCTTCCTCATACGTATGCTCAGTTATCATAAAACACAAGGAATAGACATGTTACACGGAAAGCATATTTGGCTGTGCATATTAATGTCACAGCTTCAATCAATACAAGTTAATAGGTGTTCTACTAAGTAAGCATTATGTTTAATTTGTGAAGAGTTTATTTTGGGGCAGTTATATTAGCTCCTACTTTGACTTTTTTTCTTTTCAATCTATGTTCTTTTATAAGTAAATATCTTCTTTTAGGTTCATAATCCCCTTTTCTTCATTTTGTCTAGTACAAAATATTAACCTAAGTTAATAATGTATTATGATACAAGAATTATATATTAATATCATAATCAGATTTTTAAAAATTATTTTGTTGGGTGCTAAACAAAAATATAAGAAATAGCATAAAAAACGTATTATATGCTAAAATTCATAGCCTGGCTCATGAGATCATTGATCATACATGTTCTTGGTACAGAAGCCTGTGTTTATCATTGGTGGATATTTATCAGAATAGTCTCCTTATCCACATGAATATTTTTCAACATATCTGGTGTGTAACTAAATAAAAAGCTGATAATCAAGTTGCCATCTTTTGGCCTTCTCTTGGCCTGGGGTGGATTTCTTGTTTCTTATTGTAGTTCTGGTTCCTTTAAATTTATTTTGATATATTAACCTTCTTATATCTTTTATTTCAAAATATTTATTTTAAAATGTGTTTTGTTTTTTTTTTTTGCCTCCTTGGGAAGACAATATCATCTTTAGTATATCCTTTTTTGTTTGAAAGCTATTGGTAAAAGAATTCTTCAAATTTTTCTTTGCTCCCTAGGAACTCTGAATATCTACTATTCTTCAAGGCATGGCATATTTTTTTTTTTACTTCAAATGAGTTCCTGAAGAAGGTGGAGTGCTTGCTGAAAGATGATGGATACATGTTGTATTAATTCCACTTTTATAATACCTCTCATCCATCCCCTCCATTCCATTTCCAGTGCTTATTTTCCAAAGTATCACACAAACTATGATAGGTCTTCCAAATTCTTCTCTCATTCCTTTCTTACATTCTTATATAATATCTGAAAGCACATGTTTAAGATTTCACCAAATTAAAAAAAAATGCTTGCAGGTTAAAATCAAAACTCATAAATGTCAAATTGAATATCCTTTATTATTGGGACCTGGCTTGTTTTTGCAAAATTAATTGCAATTACTTATTTTATTCTAACCATTTTAACTGCACTAGAAAGTGTGGATTCTTTGAGCTTTTCTGCATTGGTTTAAACAGAATCATTTCTGTGGAATGGCCTCTTTAACACTCTCATTCATAAATTTTCCTGTCCATCAAGCTTCAATCCAAGTGTATCCTTAGCACATAGAGAGCCTTTTAACCATAACTCTTAACCAGGTACAGCTTTCCCACTTGTATTATAATTATGTACATGTACATTCTTCTTAAGCAATGAGCCCTGTAGAGGCAGAATATGCACGTGAATCATCTTTGTATATTCTTAGTATGGTGCTTTGCACTTAAAGAGCCGTTAATTACTTGATGGATAAAAATGAATTGGTGATTTAGGTGATGCTATAATGTTCCATCGTGGTCCATACCTGGAGTGGCCCTCATAGGTTAGAAACAAAATCCACAGGAAGATCAGGCTTTAGTAGTCCAGGAAAGTTTACCATAGGAAAGGATGTTAATAAGTTCCTCAGTTAGGTCTTCAAGGAGGTCACAGTCTAGTTGGAAAGACTAGGTAAAGTATGGTACAGGAACAAATAATACAGTATAGTAGGGCCCAGTAAGAGGTATAGAACACAAATGCTACACAAATACGGAGTGGGGGAAGAGGCAACATTCCTGGGGATGGATGATCAGTTAAGAATTCTCAAAAAGTTGACTGTTGAGTCCTGTACAATTGCTGGAATTTTAATAGACACAGAAGAAGTGGGAATTACCTTCAGAATTGAGTTCTTGGTTAATAATGCCTTCAATGAAGGAAAAATTAAAAAAAAAAACCATAATACGTAGCAGATAGGTGTCCTCTTCCATGGATTTCTAGACTTTGTTCCAGAAATAGGCATCATTCGAGATCATCGATGGATTTGAATAAGAATCAAACCAATTTTGTTTGCATCCCTCTGCTTAAATGCCTTTCAAGGATCTAGAAGTTTCATGTAAGGAGAAATGTTCACTTCTTTTGAGCAAAAAATCAAATTTCTAGAATTGGAATTTATGTGACACCTCTATTCTTTCTACAAACAATTCAAAATAGGTATCTTTGTAGGAAAGCCAGTACCAACAACTGCTCTTAGCAGCAATAGGCTATTGCCCCTTTACCCAATGGACCCTGGAAGTTATGTTGGCAATTCATTGCCTTTATCACTGGCCCATACCTACATCAGTTCAGACTTGTCCTATTTTTAAAACATTGGCAGTATATAAATTCTATTTTTTTAATTAATTAATTTATTTATTTTTGAGAGAGAGCGCACACGAGCTTAAGTGGGGGATGAACAGAGAGAGGAGAGCAGAGGATCTGAAGCAGACTCTGTGCTGACGGCACAGACCCCAATGTGGGACTTGAACTCACAAACCATGAGATCATGACCTGAGCTGAAGTCAGATGCTCAGCCGTCAGACACTCAACTGACTGAGCCACCCAGGTGCCCCAAATTCTAAATGATATTAATAACACAGCACAGGAAAAATCGATTGCTTTTATAACACTTAACATTTTCAGCAAGTTTCTGGTCCTCAAGACCAGTATTAAATGTGTGCTAAGTGTTAAATAGTGAAGTTTCTGTGATTTGATTAATTGACACCCTAAAGACATGACCTATTCACCTGCTAAGAAGCTAACTATGCAAAGGTTAGAAGGTGTGAGCAGAATTATAATTATCTGGCATTAGGCCAAAAAAGAGTTCGCTATCTAACTTAATGGTATATTTGGTACTTTAACAAGGGATCAAGGTTTGCAGACTTTCTTTTATTAATTTTGGTATGTTTCATACACTCTATAGTTCCTCTAATAATAGTAAAATTATTACATTGAAAAGTCATGATCTTGATCTTGCTGTCTTGTCTCTTTCCAAATTTCCATAGGGTGCAGATTTTCACAATTTCATTTACACTTAAATTTTTACCTCCTATATCATTCCTCCTTTTTGTATTTTTTCTTTTTTTAAAAACTTAAAGGGTCTTCCTACACGTCCAAATACTAACAACCTTACAGGTCCCAGTACAAATTCCACTCATCCATAAACACTTTAGTGTTCCAGTTGGTTGGAAGTAGTCTTTCCCCTTCCAGAAATTACTACACTTGATCTTTCCTCTTAGGTTCCTGTGCTTGTGTATGCTTATCACTTAGCAGCATTCCTGAGTTATATAATTGCATTCTAAAACATGATAGTCAAATATAAAACTTTAGTTTTGATGAATGTTCTATGACTATGTAACATGTTAACATGGGGGAAGTTGGGTGAAGGGTGGTATATGGGAACTTTCTGTACCATATTTGCAACTCTGAGTTAAATTTTTAAAATCTTCACAGACCACAGGATTAGTCATTTTACTTGAACAGAATATTTGAGGTCAGCCAAATGATGGTGTTACATAATTACAGATTTGCAAAAATGTACAAACAGGAAGATAAATTATAGATCTCAGACTACAGACTTTGTCAGTTTTCCCTGAAGCACTAAAATATAAGTGGGGTTGACAAAAGATGCAAAACATTCCGGAAGAGAGAGATTCCTCATTTCAACATTTTTGTCAATTCACTGCTTTCTTGAGATCATTTGCTGACCAATAGTCCTTTCACAAGTACTTTTTTTTTTTTCAGATCAAATTTAGGCCAATGAAATCATTCTTGAAAGAAATATTTATGAATACATTGTCAAGGAGGGCAAAACGGGAAATTTTGTTTAAATGAAACTGCATAGCCTTGTCTTAACTTCTCCTTGAAATAAGTGCCTGTTTAAAAGCAAATGAGAATTTTTTAAAGGAATAATTAATTCAAAGAACCTGAAAAAAAAATTTACAAATCCACATATAGTGACAAAAAAAAATCTGACATCTGCAGTCAATCCATTCATTAAAATAAGACAATCTGTGCAGCCCATTTCCGTAACTCTTTTGCAGACTGCCTTAACTTTTCATTCTCATAAAATTGGAGATGGGCTGTTTGTTTTATTGGTAATTGCAGCAGCAGCAGAATGGTCCTATACTTGCCAGTCCACAAACTCCATAGATGTTTATCCACTCACGGCAGTGCCAGCCTGCTGCATTATTTCAGCAAGTGACGTTCTTCAATGAAAAAACAGCAGCTGCTCACTCAAAATAAACTTGTTTTGTTTATGCTGTCAGCAGAAAGCTGTTTTAAAAAATCATTAGATGCATCATGCTGTTGCAGTATGTTAAATTGTGAAGCATAAAGAAACGTTTCTGAAAGATAAGCACCATGTTACTTCCATGCCTTCAACACAGAGTGTTTCTTTTTCTGAAATACTCAAATACAGGGAAGATTGGCAATCTTACATGTTTAGACACAGTGTTGATGATGCCAAGATGATAGGTTGAAATCCCTTGCAGATTAGTGAACTTTACACAAAGGAAAACATGTGGAAGACACTACAAGAAGGGTGGGGACCTGGCACTGAGGATGGCTCTGCCAACCACAATCTGTATGACCTTGGAAATGTCTCTTGATTAGTCCGAGCTGTACCATTTTCATCAGTCTGATGGTCTCTTAAGAACATTATACTTTATCATGCCATGTTTTCATTGTTACCGTTTTTCATCCCTTGTAAGAGTATGCATGACTGATAAAAATTTATTATAACCACAAGTCAATTATGCAAGACAGTGTTCTACTAAAGCAATCAATGAAGATATTTTTGTATTAAAATAACACCTCTATTTCATTTCTCAACTTAAAATATTTGGAAGTAGATGTTTGAATTTCTTTTTCCACCTGTGGACTTTGGTAAAATAAATTACAGGGCAACTATAAGATAAATTGCTATGCCATTAGTGTGATTTTCACTTAGAAAATCGATTGCATTTGTTAGAGCATCAAAGAACATTATTACTTTCAAAGAAAACAAGTAGAAAAGTAGGTTATATGTAGCTTGCTCCATTTCCGTAAAACAAAAGTATGTACATGTGTAGACACACATACACAAAGCCGTAGAGTTAGCTATTATCAAACTATTTTAAAGTGGTTTCCTCTGGAAGAGGCATTAATATAGGAGATCTCCATTTTCATGTTTCATATTTTTATAATTGAAGGTTTATAGTTAACATAAATGACTAAAATACATTAAAATATTTAATGAAAATATGATACTTATTTTTGAGATACAATTTTAAGTGTAAGTCTTTTATGAATTTTGAAAAATGTATTTGTGCCACTATCCTCTTAATGTGTCTTACAGCCTTTTGTAGTCAATTTTCCCACACCAACCCTTGACCCCAGACCATCACTGATCTTATTTTTATTTTATTAGTTTTAAAGTTTATTTATTTATTTATTTATGTATTTATTGACAGAGAGAGAGAGAGAGAGAAATTGAAATTGAAATTGAATCAGGGACGGGCAGAGAGAGGGAGAAAGAATCCCAAGCTAGCTCAGCACTGTCAGCACAGAGCCCGACATGGTTCTCAAACTCCCAAACCATGAGATAATGACCTGAGCTGAAAGGGTTGGTCACTTAACCGACTAAGCCCCTCAGGCACTCCCGTTTTTCCATTCCTCTCTTGATGGAAATTTATGTTATTTCCATTTTTTCCTATTATGAATAATGCTACGTTAAACATTCATGTACAAGTTGTTTTACAGGCAAACCCTTTCTTTCTCTTGGGTATATACCTTACGCTAGAATTACTGAGTCATAGGGTAAAAATACGTTTAATTTTATAAGAAACTGCCAACTAGTTTTCCAAAGTGGCTGTACCATTTTGCACCATCACCAGAAATGGCTGAGAGCTTTAATTGGTCCTCATACCTGTCAGCACTTGGTATTGTCAGCTTTTTAAATGTTAGCTATTTTTATGGGTACCTACTAGCATTTCTTTAGAGTTTTAATTTTATTTCCCTGGTGATGAAAGGTACTTGCCACCTTTTCACATGTTAGTCACATCTTCTTTCGCGAATTGTCTTTTCAAATTTTTTGTCCATTTAAAAAATAATGGGTTTTCTGTCTTCTCATTATTGAGTTGTAAACCCTCTTACAAATACATTTTCAGTCATTTGTGCTGCAAACATTTTCTCTATGCCTGTGACTTGCGTTTTTATTTTCCCAATGGTATGGTGAAAAGCTAAATGTTTTACTTCTCATGAACTCCAAATTGTCGTTTTTTTTTAAGGTTGGTGCTTTTCGTGCTCTAGATAGCTTTGCCAACCTAAAGGTTATAAAGATTATCTCCTATATTCCTGTATTTTCTTCTAGAATTTTTTTAATTTTAGCTTTTCTGTTTAGGTCTTCTTATTTTCATAATCGGAAAATACAGGACAATCTTTGTAGTGAAATCATGGTACTTTTAACATAAAAAGGTAAACTTTTACAAACTACTTTCAAATTGATCTCTCCATAGTGTTTACAAAAGGTCTGACTTATAAAAAGATACGGGTCTAAAGGAGGAAAGCTGCATTTTCTATTATATCCTTAGCCTACCTGCAGAGCAGAGATTTTTTTTTTGCCTCATCTTTTCTTACTAAAACATCCTTCAGTGTAATCAGTTGTCTTCAGTTGGCAGTTCTCAACACAATCACTTAGAAATAGAAATATTTCTAATTTTCTACTATGTGTCCCACAATTTGCTATGCTAGAAATGATACATTATTTCTGTAGGACTTAATCCGCACCATGGAAAAGTGGGGTCAAACAAACCTAAACAAAGAAATCATTACAATACATGATACGATGGAAGCACTAGGAAAAAAAAAAAAGGTCGTTGCTGACACTGATTGGGCTTATAAACCATAGTTTGGGGTGATGGGGGCCTCCAGGGATGAGTTTCAGCATCCAAGTCGTGATTGGTACCAGATGTGCTATGTATTCCTGGGCAAGTTAAGCGATGGAGAAAAATGGTTTGAGAAGAGAAAATAATTGTACTTAGGATGTTTGCAGTTTGTTTTTTTCCTCCAGCTTTGGTTGGTAGATAGGTTGTTATGGGTACTAAATCAGTCTACCTATACCCCAGTGGTTCTGATATTTTTTTATGTTTCTGAGTCTCACACAGACAAATGGATCCATTATAGACTGTCTACTAGCAATAAGGAACCCGTAAATGAATGCACAGCTCCTGTTTGAGTTTCCTTTTCCCTTAGGGTTATATTTACCTACCTCCACTTTCATTTTAACTCAAGTCTCATGGTCCAGGTAAAGAATGGTGTTCATTGCCAGTGATTTTTGTGTTTGCCTGCTGCCATTCCTTATGTAGCTGGTCGTCTTAATAGGGTCAGCATATGGTTGGTAACTCTGCTTTTCCCAGGATGTAGATTCTACAATTAAAGAAGACACATGCAAAAATAAAACTTTGGAAATCTTTTATTAACCAATGATTTGAGTTTTATTCATTTAAAAAAGTATTTAGCACTTCCTGTATCCCAAGAAATATGCTCAGTGCTGTAGTTAAATTGAATAAGACAGACACAGCTGCTGTCTTATACAGCTGACAATGAAGTGAGAATGGATGACATTGAACATTAATTAGAGGTATGATAAGTAGTGTAAGGACAAGTGCCATGCTCTAGCATATATGACACCGGGCTGAAGAAGTGACGTTTTGGTTGACACTTGAGTGGGCAATAGAGCAGGAACAGAATTCCACGAAGATGAAAGCCTCGCAAAACAGCTCTGAGGTAGAGATGTGCACAGAGTATTTCAAGAGCTGAAAAAGAGCAATATGGTTGCAATACAGAGAGGAAGGAGGATACCAGCAGCCAAAGAGGCTGAAAAGAAAATTAGTGCCAGATCTCCATAGGTCTTGAAGCAGACTACCCAGTTAAGATGACATGGGACTTAGAGGAGACATTATAAAACCTTACCTCCACTGCCTTCAATAAAAAAGGAATATTTTTGTGTTACATAACATGAAGTCATAAAGTAAAGCAGCTTTGAGGTTGGTTAATTCAATAACTCATTATCTAATTATTTCTATTTTTTACGGTGCAACTTACTAAGTTTATTTATGTAGCACGGGGACAGGACCCGTGGGCAGAAAGAGCTGCACTTTTGTTGTGTGAAGCTGGTGGTTACATGCTTAGTGCTCAAGGAAGAGGGGTTGTGCAGGGAGTTTTAGATCATAAATGTTGAGTGACCTACTCAGAATTGCAGTAGCTCCCCCTCATGTTTGTAAGATGCACATCCTCGCATACCAATATCCAGAGCTGTAAACATAATATATTTTTTTGTATCTTAAAAAAAAAAAACATTTTCATAAACACTCAGGAAATTTCTCTTTTGTTGACCAGAATGGGTCACAGGATCTTTGGTTTTCTACACCATTCACTGGTAAGGGGAATATGACCACCATAGCTAGTCACGTGAGAATTACATGGGGGTGGAGGGAGGTGGATAAATGGAGGCACTGAATGTATACAATTCTTTACACTTGTTTGTCAGTGAGGAGAGAGATCAAATGGTCAATAGTATGGAATTGAGCTCCTTCTGGTCATTAAGACCAATCATAGTGTTCCCAAATTTTTGGCAGCGGTTTAAAATGTGGGTGCTACTAGTCTGCTAGGAGGGGACAATGATTATTGGGTGGGCCACCAGCAGTACCCAGGTTAATGACTTTGAACCTTATCAAAAGAGAGTTGGGAAGCAATTGGAAGGTCCTAAGTGGGGGGGGGGGGGGAATGTAATACAGTTTTTGTTAAAACTATAATTTTCTTCAATATGGAAAATGAGAATTTTTCATAAATTTTAATAATTAAAGGTATAATTATCCAACACGAAAAAAGGAACAAGAAATGATGAAGGGAAAACACTTTTGAGGATATTATAGTAATGTACCTGGGATGACTTGGAGTAGTTAGGATAGAGAAATAATGGCTACAGTCTAAACATCCTTAATAACGAACATCTTAAACTGATAACCACAACTGGCACATGAAAGAAAGGGAAAGGTCAAGCTGGACACTGAGAATTCTGATTTGAACAACTGACGAGAGAGAAGTGCTATTCATGGAGATGGAAACACTGTCGGGTAGCAGAGTGGTGGGGTTTGGGTATACTGAATTTGAGATGTCAATAAGATGTTTAAAAGGAGATACTTGGTCAATATAGGTATGGAGCTGAAGGGAGCGGCTGAAGTCTGGATATAATTTTGTTGGTATTTAGTGTAAAATTGATATCAGACATGGGTGAATGAGGTTGGCTAAGAAAATATAGAATGAGAAGAACAGAGTGCTTAATCTAATCCTGAAAGACATCAAGCACAGAAAGAGTTTCTGACAAAGGTGATGTGAGAATGGCTCTGAGAAGTTGGAGAAAAACCAGTGGAATGTTACATCATAAAAGGAAGCCATTTCTCCACAAAGAAGGAGTAGACACCTGTATCAAATGCCTCTGATAATTCTGGTAAGGTGAGGACAGAAGTGCAACCATTACATTTAGTCCTATAGAGCGGTGCAATTTGGGGCGCCTGGTGGCTTAGTTGATTAAGCATCCAACTCTTGCTATCAGCTCAGGCTCCATGCTGAGTGTGAAGCCTGCTTGGGATTCTTCTCTCCCTCCCTCTCTGTGCTCCTCCCTGCCCCCACACATGCATATGTCATCTCTCTCTCTCTCTCTCTCTCTCTCTCTCTCTCAAAATAAAGAAACATTAAAAAAAATAAAAAATAAAATGGTGGAATTTGTATAGTTTTGGTAGAATGGTGTTACAGTTCCAACCAGAGTAAATAGAGTAGTTGATGGCAAGTAGGAAAAGGGATTCCGAGAAAGAAGAGTATTGGGCAGAACAAAAGTTGTCTTTGCCTTTAAATTTTCATGCTTGTCACAGTACATATTTTATACCAAGGAAAAGGGTTTTCTTAGTCTTTAAATTTTTATGCTCGAAATGGTGGGGTGTTAATCCCCAAAAGAGAGAAGAACATGCAAAAATGAGATGAAAATGGGGCATCTGTTGTGAATCATAGACAATATGTTAAATATAACTTTTTCTTTCATAAATTATTTAGGCCAGAAAGGCAGTTGTTTGGCAAAACTTACTGTAACCTGCTGCACAATTTTGGGGCAAATAATATCACGTAACAGAGAAAATTTCACCATTGTAGTACTTCTTTAGAAGCTCTAGCCTGCTCTGATTTCTAAATTAATATTCTTCCAAGATGATTAAGGAGACTGTTTCAACCATCAGAAAGTACATCTGATAACACCGCACAATAGACTATGGCATTGGACTAGATTACCGAAGTGTGGACTATGAATGGAAGAGAACAGAGGTGAAAGCATCATCGTTAATCAAGGTGCTTTGTAGATGACTGGTTATTGGACACACAATTTATATGCTTCTTCATTCAGTTCCATATGAGAAAATATATCCATTGCTTGATAGGTTGAATTAGCACACCAGGAATAAGACAGACTGTGCCCTATATTGAGAACTAATTCTAGTAAAACTATTTGTGAATTTAAGGGTGATTGAAAATGTGTTTCTAAAGTGCATATGTTGCCTGGGAAAGTATTAGGTGTTCCTCTTCTTTACTAAAGGTAATCTAAATGGAAAAACCTGTTCTATAAGGGATTGTTAAATGAAAATCCCTTTAAATGGAATATATTAGGTGGATTGACCTTGCTTATGGAACTAATAATTTTAAATATTCCAGCGATCTGAGTTGAATGAAATCCATCATTTATTTACCTTTGTTCTCCCCTTATCCCCTCACTGACCAAGTCGATGAATGGTATACTTTGAGACCTACCAAATAACCCTAATGACCCAGGCCTATACAAATTCTCATGATTCTCATATTTTTAAATATCATCTGGAAAGATTACCCTAAAATGTTTATCCTGAATGGGTTCCATCCTTGCTCTTTCTTTGTAGAGTAACAATTTAAAACTTCCTTTTTCACTAATGTGTAGTAATTTCTGTGCTTTGAACATTTGGATGTGTGTTAAGAATGTATTCTATGTTGTCTATCAAGTGAAAATGGTAATGCATTTATTGAGTGCTCCAGTCAAAATTAGCCCAATATTAAATGCAGGATCTAGTCAGCAGTTTCATCTTTTGATGGATCATGTTGTCAAGGCTTTCAGTGAGTTGACAATTTCTACTTGTAAGCAGTTTTTGAGGAAAGAAGACTGTATAAGACCTTAAATAAGTAATCATCAAATTACCTTGTATATACTGTTGAGAATGAATTATAATAAAGCCACACAATTTAAAGTACAGGTCTCCAGTTGAGTCTATCTCAACATAAATGAAAAACGTCATTTAAATGATTTCATGTTTAGATGTATTTTCCACAGAATATTCTTAAATGTTCTTAAAAAATGGTTAATGATCCTTAAACTCTCTTGAAGGAAAAAAAAATAAGAAACCTTGTTTCATGATTATATTAATATATTTATCTAGTCAGCCATTGAATATCTATTAAGTGGCTATACACAAACTCCTGTTTTTCATCCAACCTCTTTGTTTTATCCTATTTCACTTGGCCTTTTAGGCAGCCCTTTCTATCATCTTTCTTACTGTTGATTTTCCTTAGAATATGTCTAGGGCCTCTGTTTTCATGCACCTCTCCAGAGGTGATAGTACCTACTTTCCTTTTCTTGTAGAGAAGAAGTAACATAACGCAGCAGGTAAGTCTTGAGTTTGGAGTGATCTGTAACTGGGAAATGGGGCTATGACTAGGAATTTGAACTTGATTTTATGAGTAACAGAAGGATCTTTAGCACAGAAGTGAGCCGAGGAAAATACTATAACAAATGTAGGAGTGATGGTGACAATGCCTGTGCCCAACCACAAATGTCCTGACAAATGCTTATCCTGTTCTACTCAAGGTGTGAGATCCAGCCTTTATAAGGGAACTAGTCAAGGGAAGATCGGCAAGGAATCTCAAATTTTAACTTAGCTAAATTATGAAAGAGCTTTTCATCCTGGCCTCACATTAAATCAATTTCAGTGATAGAAACTTTGGGTTAATCAGCTCCAGCCTTAATTATCTAGGAAAGGAATGATCTTCTTCTAAATGCAGAAGGTAGGACGATAGGAAGGTAGGATTCAGGGGAGGATGAATAAGCTTATTGATGCATAGTGATTGTCCTTGTAGCTATCTTGTGAATGAATTACACTTTGCCCTCCTCCCACCTTCCTGTTCAAGGGCAGTTTTTGACCAAGAAGCAGACTCATAAGATCTCAAAATAGTAGAGATTTATTGGAGAGCTGTTGCTATCGCTGGCTTTCCTTTTCCTTTTTTGTAACTGTACCTTGATTTCTTGGAGAACTATTTCCCTGCATTTCAAATGGTTATAGTGGAATTAACTTCCAAGATGCCAGTTCTCTCTTGGCCAAGAGGTGGGCAGGGTACCTAAGTTCAGCCAATCAGACTCTGCGTAAAACTTGGATGTTTTTTGAAGTGATACGAGGTGAAGAAATGGTTGCATATAGTTCATTTCAATAATGGGGACCTGAAAAGACTCTCTATGTCCCTTCTCCCTATAATGTCCCCACTGCCTTGGCTCCTGAATTTCCCAAGTTTTGGTTTTTCAGGTTTTCTTTTAGTTCTATAAGTTACCTCATTCATATACTGCCATAAAATTATCTAGGTTACAAATTCTAAGATTTGTTTTTCATTGTTGGCAATCAAATATCACTAATTTTTGTTAGATATTTTTCAAAACCTTAAATCAATACATCTCAAATCTTTTAATAAGGCATCAATTTGTTTTCAAAAGAACACTTCTTTCTTAGTAAATGCATATGGATTTTCACATGAAGACACTGTGGATCATGGAGTAACAAAACTCAGATGTTTGGACCTTGAAGGGCACTTTGATATGGTACTTATGAGTACAACTCCCTAGGTATATTGTTGATATTAAAATCCTGACTCCATCATTAGCAGCAATGTATATAAATAAATACCGTGGATAATTTTCTCATCATCTAAGTGCTTCCATTTGTTCAACTATGAAATGGGAGAAGATAATTTATGTGATGTGCTTACAACAATGCAGAACACATGGTAAAAAAAAAAATACACATTCACTCCCTACTCAAGCTACCTTGCTACTTTATGCCAAAACTCAACTTTGAGCTTCTTGTAAGCAGAGACCTTATTTTAGTCATCTTTATATTCCTACTTCTAAGCCTAGTTGGTGCTTTTTTCCCCCAGTGGCTACACTGTAATGACACATTTGGGGATTGTTTTTATATGTGTTGTAGTTGTATTAATAGTCACACAGAAACCTGACATCAGCTATAACTTTACTGAGAACTTAATTATAAGAGTTCAAGCTTATTATCCTTTTCCTACAAGGTACTCTGGCTTTACATGGTTATAAACATATGTAATTTTTCATTGTTTGTTTCCTTCCTGGCTAATTGTTTAGAATACCTCTAAATAATTAAGATTCTATAAATGCTTCTCAACCTTGGCTGCATATTAGAATCACCTGGAGGGCTTTCACAAGCACTTATTCCAGTTTACCCCAGATTAATAAAATTAGACTCTTTGGGGCTAGTACCTGGATATCAGCATTTCCCCCAAGGCCCCAGGTAGTTCTAATGTGCATCCAGAACTGAATCCCTGCCTCTCGAACTCATTTAGACCTTCCGAGTAAGATACTGGTAGGTCTGAAAAGTTTTGGAGGCCTTTTTTTTCAAGTGTAAATAATTTTAGAATTAAGGAATTTTGTATATTGGCTGAGTTGTCTGACAGACTATGGTTTGCTAACATTAAAGAACAGGGTAACAGAGCTCAAGAAAAAGGCTGTTTATTCTTTGTCCTCCTTCTTCCCTTCATCACCAGAGTATAAGCAGCTATATTGTTTCATTGAGAGAAGATGGAATTATGGGGAAGCTGCTTGAGAATTTACCCTATTTTTTGAGTTTATTCTGTATATGTGAATACCTCAGTCTGTTAAGAGTCCAAGATCTGTACATTATCAGATTATATTTTATAGACTACATAGCATGTAAAAGTACAGATTAGAAAGAAATCATTTGGATAATAAAATTTTTAATTTATATTAAGACCCTTGGGGGCATGACTTTTGGTTGGGAACAGAGAGGTAATTTGTGTGTGTGTGTGTGTGTGTGTGTGTACATATATATAATTTGTCATCATTTTTTCTTGTAATACATTAAGTTTAAAGCCTTAACCACTTCTCAGACATTTATCAACAGTTATAATTTCACCTCCAATTTTCTCTTTCCTCTGGTAAACACAGGCCGTTCCATATATGCCATGGTTTCATGAACATTCAGTATGCTCACTGTCCCACTTAATCATAGATGACCTCAAACAAAAGTCAATTATGTGTCAATACTGTTCTAAGTGCTTACTATGTGCTAAATCATTTCATTATCACAGCAACTCTATAAGGGAGTAGCTATTTTTATTTTACAGGTGAGAAAACTGAGGCACAGATATGTTAAGACATATTCAGAAATCTGCTGGAGGTCTCCATTACAATTCTGGCAATTCCGGGTCTGCTTTTCCAGTCACTACACTGTGATGATTTATATACTATGTGAATAAGTAAAAATTCAATTCTATTGAATCTGTAAAAATGCAGCCGAGCTACTACTCCATTGGAAAGTGTGGGCAAGGAAAGGGAAGTGTTTCTGAAATTAATTTAAAAATAACTTTTCAGTTTTCGGTCTGCTATATGAGGTAAGAATTTGTATAGGTCTTTGTGCTGTGAGGTCTTACACAAATTTTAATCCTCTAGCAAATGGTTAAAACTACTGACAAGTTCCATTTTGATCTTGCTTGTGTGTGCCATCATTGAAAGGCAATGCTTTGAGAAGTGACATCTAAAGTAAAAGTCCCGAGTGTTCATCACACCTATAGGTTAATCTTTTCTTTAATGCTTTGGGTACTCCCAGGCAATGAGGCAGGATGAATATATCAATCCCAGCACATCTGAAGTAACAGGCAGGGGAAGTCTGTGCTCAGTGATGCCATGTGGCAGGAGAGAAGCTAAACCTACTAGAATGTGCACTACTGAATTTTGGCAGCTGGCCAATGTTTAACATCGCCAAGAGAAGTGCAATTTTATTTCAATCATCTATTCTTATGTCAAGGCCAAGAGCAGCATTTCTAACAGCTTGTACTTCCCCATCAGTTACAACAATATGCACTCTACAACTCTTAGGGCAGGGAGCTTGAATTTGCATATTGGTAAAGCAGCAAAATATACTCTTTTAATTTTTGGAAGGTGGGATAGAGGGATAATCATGGAAGCAAGGACCAGACATTTCCAACCCTTTCAGTTCGAAAACATACTAGTCGAGGCAAATAACATTTGAATTGTGTTGTCAAAACACTGGAAAACAATGGAGTATTTTGGAATCTACAGCTTAGAGAAAGAGAAAAGTCACAGAATTTCTTTTTTTGCTTTCCTTTCTTTGCTTTCCTTTGCTTTCCTTTCTTTTCTTTCCTTTCTTTCTTTCCTTTCTTTCACAATGACATTTGGGTCCATCCTACACTCCTGAAGATTGGAATACAGATTTGCCATGCATTCAACTGAAATATTTAAGGTATAATTTTAAGTAAAAATAGAGTCTGAAACTACCAAATCTACAACTTTGATGGGACTAATTTAAGTATGTGTACAATCATCTGAGAGTTCTCTCAATGAATTGTCTAGACTAAAATAGCTATTTGTACTTGGGTAACATGCAGCCATAATTAAGGGTGACAAAGAGCAGCTCCATCACAACTTGAGGATTGTAAAATCCTCAAGGGAATGAAGTAAAATAAAAATATATTGACCTTTTATTTTGATTTCATCGTATCTTTTGCACAATCTCCCCTTTTTATTCCACTCCAATATTCTGTATGTCCCACACACCGTTCAATATTTCATCCAAAGTCAGCTTGATCTTCCTGTTCCACATTCTCCCCTCTCTACTGGAAACTTCTTCACAAACTGTAGCAAAGCAATGTCCTCTCTCATTTTATCTCTTTTGAATTTAGTGAATTTTACTATAATTCAGGGGTATACATACTTTTAAAAACTTTAATAACAATACTTCAGCTTACCAAAGGTTTTTCTGGGCGACTCCAATTTGAATGATATCTAATTTATTTACATTTCTGTCTTAAAATCTATCTTGACCTGTGGCTACAGAAAACCATGGACTGTTAGTCCTGACACAAGCCATGAATGTCAGCAGTTAAGTATTCTCTTTGCTGTTGGAATCTTCTCTGTAGTATTCCAGACAAATGGTTTTCCAGGTTTGCCTGGATGCCTGCAAGGCGAGAAGTGTACCACCTCACAAAGACAGTTACATTACTTAATATTGCTCATTATATTGTACATATACATGCTTTAAATTAATTATTGTCAGTTGGTCCCCATTTGCTTCTATGATTAAAGTTTAAAACCTCATCCACCTTACAAGTTCTCAGATATATACAAACACACTTTAATTTTTTCCCTTTTCTGGAATAGGCATGGCATTTTCCATATATGCCATGGTTTCATTAAAATTCAACATAATCACTCTCCTCATTAGTCTCTCCTGAATATGCTCCAGTTTTTCCACCTATGTCATAGACATGGAAATGTCCGACTCGGACCCTTCTTCAAACTGCTGCCCAGGTGGGGTAAGTGAGGGCGGAAAGCAGCCTTCAGCTGTTAGTCCTCAGGGATCAGAGTCAGCTGAAAAGCCAAACTGTCACAAGGCCACTACTTCCCAGGGCAGCCTGCATTCTTTCTGAGGGAGACAGTTGTTTAAAAGCCCAGCCATGTCTGTCCAAAGGTTGATGACTGATGGGCAATATTAGGTCCATAGTTATTCAGTTGGCCTGAACTTTGTTTCACTTCTTCCTCTGTCCAGTACTGCTTCTTCTGGTCCCCCTCTCTTCCTGCCTTTCAACATATATAATAAACATCATATACTTAAATTTGGTTTAATTGTCTGCTTCCAGAGCACCTAATCTAAGACCCTATTTCTTTCTGTTTATAATGTTCTTTGCCCAGACTAGTTCAGAATCTATTTTAAACCAAGTGCAGACCTTCCATTTACTTACATTGAATGTGATTTTAAAAATATTGTACCACCAAACATTGAATCCCAGCTTGTAGGATTATTTTGAATATATTTTTACTCTCCTATGTGTTTGTTTCACCCAGGTTTGTGTCCTCATAGCATATGATGACTACCATTTCCAAGTGGTTTTGTTAAATGTCAACTAAGGCATTTGTGAAGATAGAGTCCTATCTCCAAGACTAAATCAACACAGACCAATTAGTGTTCATGGGTTATAGTTCATTACCCAGTTAAGAACTGGTTTCATTTGGTTTTCATAGTACTAGGGTAACATAAAGAACTTACCATACTTACGTAGTTTTTAACTATGATACAAAATGTATGTAGAAAGGTGCATGCAGAAAACTGAAGTCTAAGATTAATGTATAGTCACACTCCTCTGTCACCATGCTGATGATGAACTAGAATACCAGCAGCTCAGAAGCTCTTCAGGCTACTAGCTTCACCTCCTTCCCTAAAAGTAACTGTTTTCTTAGCTTTAACATCATAGATAAATTTTCATGTTATTTTAGTACTTTTACATAAGTTAGATGTCATAGTTGATGGTCTTGTGTGTGTCTGGCATCATTCACTAAATAGGTTTGTGAGATTTATAAATACTGTGTATAGCAGTACTATATTGATTTTTGTTGCTATATATTATCCCATTTTATGATAATAGCTCAATTGTTGCTTTTATTGTAGGTGGACAAATTTGATTATTTCAAAAATGTTACCTTGAGTATTTTTATACTTTTACACACTTACTATGTTGTCTGTATACCTAAAAATGCAACTGATGGCTCATGGGATATACCCGTGTTTGGACACATACTGCCGGTTTTTCAAGCTGTATCAGTTTGCACTTCTACCCACCGTGTATGAAAGTTCCAGTTGTTCCATGTCCTTACCAGCACTGGTATTGTTACTGTTTTCATTTTAGCCATTCTGGTGGTGAGAAAGTAGTTGCATATTTAACTATCTCATTTACTCTGACTGAGAAGTAGTGAAATAGAGCACTAGGGTATTGACCATTTGGATGTCCTCTTCTATGAAGTGCTTATAAATATCTTTTATCATGTTTTTGGTCTGTTTTTCCCTATTGATTATCAGTAAACTGTATATAGCTTGGATACAAGTAGTGTGTTGACCATATGTCTTTAAAAAAATCTTCCCCATTGTGTGGCCTACTTTGTAACTTTGGTACTGTCTAAAAATAGACTTTTTAAAAAGTTTATTTATTTTGAGAGAGAGAGAGAGAGAGAGATATCAGGGTGGGGGGCGGGGGAGGGGAGAGAACCACAACTAGCCTCCGCCCTGTCAGCATGGAGCCCAACACTGGGCTCCATCTAGCAAACCATGAGATCAAGTCCTGAGCCGAAATCAAGAGTCAGATGCTTAACCAACTGAGCCACCCAGGTGCCCCTAAAAATAGACTTTTTAAAATATGTAGTCCAAATACCAACATTTTTTATAGTACTATTTCTTATATCCTGATCAGAAATCTTAGCTTGTCCCCAAGATCTTCAAGATATTCACATATATTATTTCCTAGAAACCTTACTGTTTTGTTGTTTAGATTGTTCATTGTTTAGACATGCAATCACCTTGAAACTGACTTTGCTGTAAGGTTTAAGGTAAGGGAGGAATGTTCTTTTTATTACATAGATACCAAATTTATTTAAGATAGTTTTAATGTCAATATCAACTTCTAGTTGCTAAGGATTTTCTTTTTCTTAATGAGAAATAGTTATTGAATTTTATCAACTGCTTTTTCTGTTTTTAATGAGATCATAGTTTTTCTCCTCTATTTTGTTAATGTGAATTCCATTGCTTTTTGTCTGTTTTGTTTTTTAATGCTAAGCTTCCTGCCCAAGACTGGAATTAACTTAATTTTTTAATGTTGTATTCACATTCCTGAGAGATTTTCATCTGTATTCTTTTTTTCTTGCAATATTCCTTCCAGATTTTGGTATAAGAGTTGTGCTGGTTTCACAGTTATGACTATTACTATCTGCCTGTTCACCTGAAAGAGTTCATATACCATTGTTTTGTTTCTACTATAAAATGTGAGTGAACACTCAATATTAAAGCTCTCTGGGGCCTAGAGTTTTCTTGGTGGTAAATATTTTATTTACAAGCTCAATTAGTCTAATAACGAGAGGGCCACTGACATTTTTCTATTTTTGTGAGTTTGCGAAGTTGTGTTTTCAAGGAATTTTTTCCATTTTATCTAATTTTTCCAGTATATTGGCATATAATTTTTATAATATCCATTTTTAAATTGATTACAACTAGGGGCTCCTGGGTGGTTCAGTCAGTTAAGCATCCGACTTCAGCTCAGGTCACGATCTCACAGTCTGTGAGTTCGAGCCCCACATCAGGTTTCTGTGCTGACAGCTCGGAGCCTGGAGCCTGCTTCAGATTCTGTGTCTCCCTCTCTCTGCCTCTCCCCTGCTCATGCTCTGTCTCTTGCTGTCTCAAAAATAAATAAAAACATTAAAAAAATTTTAAATGATACCACCTTACCCGTCAGAATGGCTAGCCTTAACAACTCAGGCAACAACAGATGTTGGCGAGTATGCGGAGAAGGAGGATCTCTTTTGCATTGTTGGTGGGGATGCAAGCTGGTGCAGCCACTCTGGAAAACAGTATGGAGGTTCCTCAAAGAACTAAATATAGAACTACCCTACGACCTAGCAATTGTACTGCTAGGCATTTATTCAAGGGATACAGGTGTGCTGTTTTGAAGGGACACATGAACCCCCATGTTTATAGCAGCACTAATGAACAATAGCCAAAGTATGGAAAGAGCCCAGATGTCCATTGATGGATGAATGGATAGAGGAGATGTGGTGTATACACACAATGGAGTATTACTTGGCAATCAAAATGAATGAAATCTTGCCATTTGCAACTATGTGGATGGAACTGGAGGGTATTATGCTAAATGAAATTAGAGAAAGACAAAAATCATATGACTTCACTCATATGAGGACTTGAAGAGACAAAACAGATGAACATAAGGGAAGGGAAACAAAAATAATATAAAAACAGGAAGGGGACAAAACAGAAGAGACCCATAAATATGGAGAACAAACTGAGGGTTACTGGAGGGGTTGTGGCAGGAGGGGATGGGCTAATTGGGGAAGGGGCACTAAGGAATCTATTCCTGAAATCATTGTTGCATATAGGCTAACTAATTTGGATGTAAATTTTTAAAAAATAAAATTAAAAAAATTAAAATTATTACATCTATAGCAACTGTAGTGACCCTCCTTTTTTTCTTTCTTGATGTTACTGCTTTAGCTTTTTCTTTTTTTCTTAGCCTGTGTTGCTAAGATTGATCAATTTATTTAGTGTTTTCAAAGAGCTAACTCTTGGTTTCCTTAGTTTTTCATTTCATATTTTTCTTAATTGACTGATGTCCTTATCTTTAGGATATTCATTTTTATACTTTCTTGGGTTTCAATTTACTATTTTTCCAGAACCTAGAAAAACTAGTAGCTAGAATTTTGCTTCTTGATATGGAAATTTATCCCATTGCTTTTTAAAATTATTCTTTTTAATATACACATTTTTTAAGTACTCAGGAGAGAATTTATTTTGGCAACCCTTGCCCACAAAACTCTAGAATCTTACAGGCAGTTCTTGTTTGCCAGAAACTACCTTCCTTTTTTTTCCTTAAGTTTTTATTTAAAATCCAGTTAGTTTACAGTGTAATATTAGTTTCAGGCACACAATACAGTGATTCAACACTTGCATACACCATCAGGAGCTCATCACAGCAAGTGCACTCCCTAATCCCTTTCACCTATTTAACCCATCCCCTGACTCTACTTGCTTTAAGCCTATATTTCACTTTAAGATCTGGTATAGTTATATTTCACAATTATGGCATGTTTTAATTTTAATTTCATGCAGTTCAAAAGCTTTAATTTCCATTTTGATTTCTTCTCTAATACGAGCTTTTTAGAACCATGTTTAAATTCCATATATTTTGAGATTTTCTATCTTTATTGTTTTCTTTTTTAGTTTAACTCCTCTGTGGTCAGAGAACATTCTCTAAATGTTTGAAATTTTTGAGATTTATTGAGGACTATCTTGTATCCAAGCTTATGGTCCATGTTCATAATTAAGTCATGTTTTCTTGAAAAATATGTATTCTGCAGTTACTGGATATAAAGCTTAAATACTATGTCAATTTGATGAATAGTGTTTTTTTTTAAGTTTATTTTGAGAAAGAGTGAGAGAGCACATGAGCACTAACGAGCACAAAGGAGGAGCAGAGAGAGAGAGAGACAGAGAGAGAGAGAGAGAGAGAGAGAGAGAGAGAGAGAGAGAGAATCCCAAGCAGGCTCCTTGCTGTTAGTGCAGAGCCCAGTGTCTTGAGCTCCATCTCACAAATTGAGAGATCATGACCTGAGCTGAAATCAAGAGTCAAGCAGTTAACTGACTGAGCCACCTAGGTGCATCAGTTAATAGTGTTGATCAAATATTCTATATTATTTTTTTATTTTATGTCTTCATACTGCTGTTACATCCACTGGTTTTACATCAACTACTGAACAAGGAGTAGTGAAATCTCTAACCAGAATTGTGAATTTCTCTATTTCTTTTTTGATTCTGTTACATTTTGCTTCATATATTTTGAAGCTGTGTTATTTGATACATGCAGACTTGGAATTATTGTCTTCTTGATGAAGTGACCCTTCAGATATAGTTCTCATTAGGTAAGCCTGAGTGGACTCTGGACTCTGTATTCTGTTCCATTGATCTATGTGTGTATTTTTGTGCCTGTACCACACTGTTTTCATTACGACAGCTCTGCAGTATATACCGAAATCTGGGGTTGTGATACCTCCAGCTTTCTTATTTCTCAAGATTAATTTAACTACTGATATATTTGGGTTAAATCTATTGTCGGTGTATTTGTTTTCCTTTGTCCCATCTGTTAACCCTCCAAAATTCCTGCTTTGTTTCTTATTGTTCCTGGGAATAGAATTCTGTGTTGGCAAAAATTTGCATCTTTTCATAAAGAGATCTACCATAGGTGTTCTTTTTCCTTTGTATGTAATGGATCTTTTATCTTTGGCTGTATGTATAATTTTCTCCTTGCCGTTGATTTTTACGGTTTTGTTCTGATGCATTTTCTTTGATTTTATCTTCCTGTATTTGCTGAGTTACTTGAATATATTGTTTGTCTTTTAAAGTGAAATTTTGAAAATTATTGACAACTATTACTTAAAATATTTCGACTCCATATTTTCCATTCCTTTCTTTTTAACCCTTCCAATTATATATATATGTAAGATCATTTCACTACCTTCAAATTCTCTTACATAGGTTCTGTTCTTTTAGTTTTTACCTTAGTGTTTGCTAGTGTTGCTTTTTGTTTGATCTGCTGTTCATTCATCTAATGGATTGTTTCATGCTATTTTTTAGTTTTGTAAAATATATTTTATAATGTTTATATATTCTCATTATCTGACATTGTCTATTTTTAAATTTTATTTCCCGTATAGTTAACATGCAGTTATATATTAGTTTCAAGTGTACAATATAGTGATTCAACAATTCTATGCATTACCCAGTGTCCATCATGATAAGCGCGTTCTTTTAATCCCCTTCACCTTTTTACCTCTCTCCTGCCCACCTGCCCTCTGGTAACCATCAATTCTTCATAGGGAAGGGTTTGTTTTGGGGAGACACCTAAGTGATTCAGTCAGTTAAGTGTCCAACTCTTGATTTGTCTCAGGTCATGATCTCATGGTTCATGAGATGGAGCCCCGCGTTGGGCTCCAGGCTGACAGCATGGAACCTGCTTGGGATTCTTTGTCCTATCTCTCTGTCCCTCCCCCTGCTAGTGTTCTCTCTTTCTCTCTTTCAAAATTAAATTAGACATTTAAAAGAGTCTATTTTTGGGTATGTCTCTTTTATTTTTGTCCATTCATTTTGTTTCTTACATTGCACATAAGAGTGACATCATACGGTATTTGTCATTCTCTGACATATTTTGCTTAGCATTACACTCTTTAGCTCCATCCATGTTGTTGAAATGACAAGATTTCATTCTTCTTTATGGCTGAGCAATATTCCATTAAATGTATATATACCACATCTTCTTTATCCATTTATCTATCAGTGGACACTTGGGCTGCTTCCATAATTTGGCTATTATAAATAATGCTGCAATAAACCTAGGGGCATATATATCTTTTTGAATTCTTTTGTATCCTTTGGGTAAATACCCAGTAGTTTCTGGATCATATAGGTCTATTTTAAATTTTTTGAGAAAACTCCATACTGTTTTCACAGCGGCTGCACCAGTTTGCATTCCCACCAACAGTGCATAGGATTTCTTTTTCTCCACATCCTCACCAATACTTGTTCCTTGTATTTTTTTTTTATTTTAGCTATAGTGACAGATATGAGGTAATATCTCATTGTGGTTTTGATTTGCATTTCCCTGATGATGACTGATGTCAAGGTTCTTTTAACGTGTCTGTTGGCCATCTGTAGGTCTTTGGAGAAATCTCCATGTGTTCTGCACATTTTAATTTGGATTATTTGTTTTTTGGTGTTGAATTCAATGAATTCTTTACATATTTTGGATACTAACCCTTTATCATATATGTCATTAGAAAATGTCTTCTACCATTCTAAAGGTTGTCTTTTAGTTTTGTTGATAGTTTCCTTCATTGTGCAGAAGTTTTTATTTTGGTGTAGTCCTAATTGTTTTTGCTTTTCTTTCCCTTGCCTCAGGAGACATATCTAGAAATAAAATGCTATGGCCAATGTCACAGAAATTAGTACCTATGATCTCTTCTAGGAATTTTATGGATTCAAGTCTCACGTTTAGGTCTTTAATGATTTTGAGGCTTTTTGGCTATGGTGTAAGAAAATGGTCCCATTTCATTCTTTTGCACGTAACTATACAGTTTCCCCAAACCATTTGTTGAAGAGATTGTCTTTTTTCCATTGTATATTCACTCTTCCTTTGTCAAAGATTAATTGACCATAGAAACATGGTTGTTTCAAAGTTGGATTCTGTTCCATTGATCTATGTGTTTATTTTTGTGCTAGTACCATGTTGTTTTGATTACCACAGCTTTATAGTATAGCTTGAAATCTAGGATTGTGATACCTCCAGTTTTGTTCTTTTTCAGTATTTCTTTGCTATTTGGGGTCTTTTGTGGATCTATACAAATTTTAACATAATTTTTTTTTAGTTTTGTGAAAAAGATTATTGTTTTAATAGAGATTGCATTAAATCTGTAGATTGCTTTGGGTAGTATGGACATTTTAACAGTATTTGTTTTCCCAATCCATGAACATAGAATATCTTTCCATTTCTTTGTCTCATCTTCAATTTCTTTCATCAGTGTTTTATAGTTTTTGGAGTACAGGTCTTTCAGCTCCCTGGTTAAATGTATTACTTGGTATTTTATTTTTGTTGCAATTGTAAATGGGATTGTTTTCTTATTTTCTCTTCCTGTTGCTTCTTTATTAGTGTATAGAAATGCAACAATTTCTGTGTATTGATTTTGTAATCTGCTACCTTACTGAATTATCAGCTCTAATAGCTTTTTTGATGGGGTCATTAGGATTTTCTATATATAGTGTCATCTCATCTGCAAATAGTAAAAGTTTTACTTCTTCCTTACCAATTTGGATGCCTTTTATTTCTTTTTATTATCTGATTGCTGTGGCTAGGACTTCCAGTACTATGTTGAATAAAAGTACTGAATAGGGGTGCCTGGATGGCTCAGTCTTCGGCTCAGGTCATGATCTCACAGTTTGTGAGTTTAAACCCTGCTTCGGGCTCTGTGCTGACAGCTCAGAACCTGGAGCCTGCTTCAGATTCTGTGTCACCCTCTCTCTCTGCCCCTCCCTCACTAGTACTCTGTTTCTCTCTCAAAAATAAATAAAAACATTAAAAAAAATAAAAATAATAAAAAATAAAAAGTACCGAGTGTATATACTTGTTTTGTTCCTGACTTTAGGGGAAGAGCTCTCAGTTTTCCCCATTAAGGATGATGTAGCTATGGGTTTTTCATATATGATACTTAATAAGTTGGAGTAAGTTCCCATTAAACCCACTTTATTGAGAGTTTTTATATGAATGAATGTTGTACTTTGTCAAATGCCTTGTCTACATCTATTAAAATGATCATATGGTCTTTATCCTCTCTCTTATTGATGTGGTGCATTACATTTATTTATTTGTGATTATGGAACCACCCTTACATCCTAGGAAATAATGACACTTGGTTGTAGTAAATTATTTTTTTTTGCAGTATTGTTGAATTTGTTTTGTTAGTATTTTGTTGAGGATTTTTGAATTTAGTTCATCAGAAAGATTGACCTGTAGTTCGTTCGCTCTCTCTCTCTCTCTCTTTTGTAATACCTTTCTCTGGTTTTGGTATATGGGTAATGCTGGCCTTATAGAATGAATTTGGAAGCTTTTCTTCCTCTTGTAGTTTTTGGAATAGTTCAAGAAGAATAGTTATTAACTCTTCTTTAAATGTTCATTAGAATTCACCTCTGAAGCCATCTGGTCTTAGATTTTTGTTTATTGGGAGGTTTGTTTGTTTGTTTGTTTTTAATGAATTCAATTTCATTGCTGGTAATTCCTCTGTTCAAATTTTCTATTTCTTCCTGATTGACTTGTGGAAAGTGAATATGTTTCCAGGAATTTATCCATTTCTTCTAGGCTGTCTTATTTGTTGTCCTATGATTTTTTTATGATCTCTTACAGAGATTGTACATCTTTTTAATTTCTTTTCCCATTTCCTTTATTATCTTTAATATATTGTTAATGGTGTTCTTTCAAGTCCTTGTTCTGTAGTCCTAAGATATGAATAACCATTGGGTTTGATTATATGGTATACTTTTTTTCCTTTGGATTATCTATCACAGTTCATGAATCTTCTCATGTCTCCTAATGGATAGTATGATATTATACCAAATACCCATAGAGATAGAAGTTGATACCAATTATTCCTAGAACATTTTTTCTTTTATACAGATACTGTGAAAGGCTAATACTTCAGTCTAATCAGATGTTCAGCTAGGTTGTGACTGAGTTGCAACTTCAGTTAGTTTCAGCCCACCTTTAAAATCTTGTAACTGAGAATTATTATGTGCCTTTGGAGACTCTCCTTCTCATGGCAACTAGATTTCTTAAGCATTGTATGGCTGCAGAAGAATATTCTATTTTTATGCCCTGTACTGCAACCTTTCCTGTTTTTGGTTGAATCTGATCATTCTCTTTGTCTACCTTTTTGAAATTTCAGCCCTACTGGGTGTTTTGAAGTTGACACTTTATCCTCACATTTCAAATAATTAAAAATGCAAAGTGTGTTGAGAAACAGAGACCTGTTATACATTTGTTGTAACCTCTTTTCCTAACATCATTTTGTTCCTTTATGGGAAATCTCATTCTACATCTCTGAACCAGCTCTCTAGTCTCTCATGCCTCTTTGGCACTCAACAAATATCCTGTGGGGGAAAACTGATGCTATTACTTACCAGTGATTCTCTAGATTCTAATCCATTATGGCAGCCTACTTAGTCATAAATTCTGTTGTGTTCTATTTCTCCTTTTGCCTAAGTCAAGCCTGATAATCAATGGTTGCCCAGGGTTGGCAAAAAAGGAAGGAACTGACTACTGGTCTCATCTTCCCTCTCTGGGATTTACACTTATTCAGTTATCTTAATTTATATATAATATACTTGTGTCTTTAATTTTATTTTTAAGTTTATCTTACCGACAGTTGTTGCAGTGAAAGCAGTGGCTTGTTGCTTCTTGTAAACATAACTGCCATCAATTACAGTGGTTCTGAAAAGTGCTAGCCCTTCATTCTAGGCACTTGCCACAGTACAACTTTTGACTTGGGGAACAAGATGTAACGTCTTATTTTGCAGGTAGAACACAAAGGAGTTATCCTATGTTTTTGAAGGCTATTTCTCTGGATATACATTTCTGAATTAATAGTTTGGATTTTTTTAGCATTTTGAATATTTTATTCCAATTTTTTCTGAATACCATTGTGTGTGCTAAAGCCAACTGTGGATGTGATATTTCTCCTCTGAAAGTAATGTCTTTTCCCTGTCATTTCCTTTAAAATGTTTTCTTTGCCTTTGTTTTTCTACGTTTTTATTATGATGTACCTGGATAGAATCTTCTTTCTGCGTATCCTGTTTGATATTGAGGACTTTCTTGCATTGTAAGTAGTTGTTTAGAGAATCTCAAGCCCACTCTTCTATTTGGTGCTTTGCCAGGGAGACTCATAAGATTCAACCTATATAGGTGTAGTCATGAAAAAGATTTATTACACTGGCACAGTAAGAATGAATAGAAATCAGGAAGAGGAAAATGCACATAAGGCAGAGTTTGGAGAAACTCAGACACGTGTTTTCTATGTTCTGCTCTCTCTCACCTCCAGCCCAGGAAGTGTCACACTGCATACTCCTTTCTTTAGCAGTGAAAATGCAGCAGTATGCATGCAATATTTCTGTCCAGGGAAGCCTGGCTGAAATTCAGATTTCGAACTTTCTGTTAGGGACTGGGGACATAGGCACTCTCTGACCACCAAAATCTGAGATTTCCAGAAGGAAAGCAGGTGTTCACCATCAATCACATTGTTTGTATATTCTAAGCAGGCAGACATAGCAGGAACATTAGAGAGCGTTTCAAAAGCCAAATTCCCAGACACCAGCCATGTAACAGGCCTGCAAGCAGGCTCTTCAAAAGATCAGGTCTGCCGTATTAACACTCTCCTATATGGCATCCTCTGTCACTTGTAGAAGATTCCCAGCCATTATAACTTCAAATATTGCTTCCTCTATTCTCTCTCTGTTCTCTCTCTCATACTCAAATTCCATTTAGTTAGAACACTTTGCCATATTCCATATGTCTCATGTTCTTTTCTCTATTTTTCATCATTTTTGTTCTCCATGCTCTAATCCAGTTTTATTCCTGATTCCTCTTTTATTCTTATTTCAACTATGTCTAATTCTGCTTTTGCTAAGATGAGCATCTATTGAGTTTTTAATTTTAGCTATCTTTATTTTAAATTTTACAATTCCTATTTCTTATTTTGTAGTTAATTTTGTGCTGAATTTTTCCTTTTGCCATATAGTTTTTCAATATATTAATCACAGATATTTTAAATCCATGTCTGATAACTCTTATATTTGAATTTTTTGTTAGACTGTTTATTGTTTTCTTGGCTTGTTGTAATGTGATCTTCACTCCTTTTATAACTGACAAGTTTTGACTGAATGTTAGATAGTGCATATAAAAATTTAGGGATGGTTTGAGAATTTACTTCTATTTCTTTTTTTTTAATTTTTTAATGTTTATTTTTGAAAGAGAAAGAGACAAAGCATGAATGGGGGAGAGGCAGAGAGAAAAGAGACACAGAATCTGAAGCAGACTCCAGGCTCTGAGCTGTCTGCACAGAGCCTGACTCTCAGGGCTTGAACCCACGAACTTTGAGATCATTACCTGAGCTGAAGTCATACGCTTAACCCACTGAGCCACCCAAACATGCCAAGGATTTACTTCTATTTCTGACAGGCCTATGAGCAGGGCAAGATTACTGTAATCCCCAAATATACTTATTTGAATCTGGGCTTCATACTTGGTACAGGTGGATCTATTTCTGGATTACTTTTATTCTTCAGGGGTGGTCCTTCAAATGTTCAACATGAAACCTGTGGTGTTTACAAGGGTCTCTCTTCCTTTGGGAGTCCAGATAGCATTCTTTTCCTCCAAGACTCATCATGCTGCCACAAGCTATGCTCAGCCTCTCAATCACTCAGCTATTATTTTGTGTTCATTTTCTTAGTCCCTTAGCTTCTGCTTTAAAATTGGCAAATGACTTAAAGGGAGAAGTTACACTGCCTATGTTGACTTTTGTCTATGGCTTAATTTTTTTTTCTGGAATTTGGCCACGGGGTCCTCGCTACCTTACATCTCTCCCTCCCCCTCCCCCCCCATACATAGAGACACACACACTAATAATGACCTATCTTAAGAAAATGATTAATGGTGTTCACTCAAAATAATATAGAAGAAACTTGATTAATGCTAGACAGTGTTCTCTTGCATGATTAATTGAAGTCCAAATGTATTTCTCTCTCCTACATCCACATTTTTCTCATGTTCCCTCACCTAGGAATACCTTTTTCACTCTTCTGAAAATGAAAACCCACAAGATTCAACTAATACATCAGTGTTTCCAGAACATTTTACACACATTGTTTCCCTTCTAATTTCTGTTAGAATTCACTTCCTGAACCATGTACTTATTTTCTCATCACACAACTCCTTTTGTGTACTTTCAAATGATGTGTATATAACTTATTTACAATCATATTATTATATTATTTTGTAGACAAAGATCAATATGCCTTCCTATTTCAACCCCATTTATTTACTTTAACCTTGCCCATAACTTTTCTCATGGTGGTTTTCTTCTCTCTCCTTTACTTTATGGCTGTACCTGAGACGCCAAGTCCTATAAATTGGGCCTCTGAAGGAGAGCTAACCCTGAGTGCTGATACCACTGTAGAAGTGCCTCAACAGGAAGGAGTGGGTTGACTGGAATTGAGAGAACAAGTCTAGTTTTACACAGATTTTCATGGTTTTCATTGAAGAATGGCCACAAACCAAAAAGTTCTCCAGTTTTATCTGGGTAAGCACTGGACTATAGTGGCTTTGTGGACTAGTTTACTTCTTTGTAACACTTATTAAAGGAACTTATGCCTATAGGGAATGTTCAATATACATTTGTTGTTGAATTAGTGAGCTGCTTTTCAGTTGTCTAATTGAATACGTACATTCATTTCTCATTAAGTTTATGAAATCAGATGGTCAGAGATATTTACTATTTGAATGTCAGCCTTAATAGAATACCCAATATACCAAGCCCCCTGCACCATCCCTTGTTATGCTGAGGAGAATTATGTGTTAGCAGAAAAAGTAAAGTACACAGTCAAAAAGTTTTTGAAACACTACACATCCATTTGAATATTTCCAATACATGTAAACATAATATAGTCTTGGGTTTATTAAGACATACAAAAATTTTTTTTCAGAATATTTGCTATTGGATAACTTTTCTTTTTCCTGGAAGCCTATCAATATCTCACAGAACACTAATACTCGAAGGAGCACATTTTGAGATAGTTGGCATAGGGTAATATCTGTCTCTTGGTCTACTGTCAATTCTCTTTTGTACACTATTTTTTTCCCCTTTCCAATTACTTGGCTTTAACACTCTAGAAGCTTTATGCTTAAAGTGCATAAAATGCCTGAATCCCTCTGGCTTACTGAATATTTCCAAGGAGGTTCTTACTATGGTTGGATACAAATTCTGGTGTCTAAATCTCTTTCCTTCATCACAACTATATCATTTTCTTATGGCTGCTGAAATAAATTACCACACACTTCATGGCTTAAACAATACACATTTATTTCCTTGCAGTTCTAAGTGTTGGAAGTCTGAATTGACCAAACTACTGGTCTAAAATCAAGGTGCCTGCAGGGCTGCATTTCTTTCTGGAGGCTCTAGAGAAGTGTGGTAGGCAGAGTAATGGTCCTTCAAATGTCTACATACCCATCCCTGGAACTTGTGAATATGCCATGTTACTGGGCAAAGGTAACTGAAATTGAAGATTATTTGGTTGGCCTAATGGCCCATAAGAGTGAAGCAGGAAGCAGAAGAGTCAGTGTCTAATTGATGCACATGAGAAAGACAATGAGCGTTGTTGGTTTTGAAGATGGAAGAAGGCCGCAAGCCATGAAATGCTGGCAGCCTATAGAAGCCGGAAAGGGCAAGAAAACAGATTCTTCCTTAGAACCATCAGGAGGAATGAAGCCCTTCGGCACCTTGTGAGATCTATTTCTGCCTCCTACCACAACCATTATATCAAAATATAAAACTACTAACTTTGGTATTTGAAAACAAACCAATCACATGTTGATTTCCATAAATGTGCTTGGTCCATAGAATTCTTGTCCTTCAGTGATTCTTGATTTTCAGACATTGAGTATTTCCTGGATGCTGTAGCCTCAGTAGTTTGAAATTCTGATTTAAAATAAAAAGGAGAAGGACTCTGTGATCATAATCAGCTAAATAGGTTAAGTTCATTTTTAAACTATACACATACCTCTATATAAAATTTTGTACAACTCTCCTTTGCATTAAATCTTAGACTTCATTGTATGTTGAGTATAAAAGTTAATTCACACATCACATAGGAATAACATTTTAGTAACCAATTTATTGTGGGAGCAGTTGTTAAGAAAGAAAATTAAGTCGTTTTGCTTTTAATCGACTGACCTTATCGTCTTAGTTTATCATTTGTCACTAGCGCAAGAAACACAATATTTTAATATACAGGATATTCAGTATGTACTTTGGCTTTTGAATACACAAAAAGGATTTAATTCGGCTTTTTATTTCATTTGCATAGCTTTTAAAAAATCACAAAGACAGTAGAGCATATTTTTCCTCTCTGAGGCCAAAATTGTAGTGAAGTGTTGACAGCGCCTCTGTAGCTTTAGGCTTTGACAAGAGTTTTGGCTATAGCAAAACCAAAGGGGTTTAAGCTTCAGAGAAGAAGAGAGGTGAAGCCAGCTGCTTGCTGACGGAGATGTTCCTGAGCATACATGAGTCACTTCTCAGCCTTCTAAGAACAACTGCGTCAATGGGTCCCACTTGCCACCAGCCTTATAAATCCCAGGAAAGCAAGTATTACGTGTGATTTAGTATATAATATTTAACCAGGGCTGTTACTAAGATTACCTAAGATAACTCAGCAGGAACTATTTAGATTGCCATTCTAATATACAAGAATAGATTATTTTGGTTAACAAGAACGTAAGCTATAATAGAGCCCTCAGGTAGGAATTAAGATAGTAGATGTAGAAATAATGAACTCAGCTGGTCTGTGTCATTGGGCAAGTCACCTCACCTCTGTGCATACTTTCTAACCCATGCAAAATGGAGGACCTTGACTAGATTATTCCTAAAGTCTCTGCTAGTTCTTCTATCCCATTGTTCTTATGATTAAAAAAAAAAAAATCAGGAGTGCATGGGTAGCTCAGTTGGTTAATTGTCTGATTCTTGATTTCAGCCTAGGACATGATCTCACCAATTTGCTGACAGCACAGGGCCTGCTTGGGATTCTGTCTCTTCCTCTCTCTCTCTCTGCCCTCCCAGTGCTCTCTCTCAAAATAAAGAAGCTTTAAAAAAAAAAGAAATTTCCCAAACTCCTAAGAATTACATATATCTCTCTCTTTACTAGATTAAGTGTTATGAAATGGACTGCTTTGTATTTTAATTTAATCATTCATAAATGTTGGTTGTATATCCCTGGCTAGAATATAAACTTTTTCAGTAGAGGTATTATATCTTACATATCCTTGTATTCACTATAGCAATAAGGAAGATATTTAGAAAAAAATTTAATACCCATTAAAATGAAATAAACTAATTCCATTATCTCTTCTCTATGACTCTTTTTTATATTTAAGAGTTATTTTAAGGTAGGTTTTAGGGGCGCCTGGATGACTCAGTTGGTTAAGTGTCCTGTGGTAGGGTCCCCTTCCTAAAGAGTGGGAAAAAAAACAAACAAAAAACAAAAAACAAACAAACAAACAAACAAAAAAACCTCAAGGCAACTTGGCTATACACGTATCTGACAATCCCTCATGACCTTGTAACATGAGACCACTTAATTAGACTGCATGTTTGTCTTTTACCATATATGAGAGACAAAGAAATACAAAGTGTATAAAAAATTATGCCATGTGATATCCGGGGCTCAGTTCTTTGGGTACGAACCCAACTGAGCCCTGCCGGTAGGAATAAAGTTGCTCCCTGGAAAGAAAAGCCTCCGTGTGACGACTCTCTGTGTGAGAATCCTGCTGAGGTCTCACTCCAGATTTCGGCTCAGGTCATGATCTCACAGTTTGTGAGTTTGAACCCTGCATTGGGCTCCTCACTGCCAATGTGGAACCTGCTTGGGATTCTTTCTCCGGGCATCTGGGTGGTTCAGTTGGTTGAGCTTCCAACTTCTCTCTTCCTCTTTTTCTCCCCTCGCCCCCTTCAAAGTAAATAAATAAACTTAAATGGTAGGTTTTAAAAGTTATAATGTTAAATGTTGTCTATGTAGCTTGCTTTTCAGAAATCTAGAAACATCCATCTTCTTCATTGCCTACAGTTAGCTAATAAGCTTAACAAAAACTTAGTCATGATATTTCATAATGCTCCTGACAATTAATAGGAACCATAAACTACCAGTTTCCCCTTACTTGTCTTTTACTGTAAGTGCTGTTGGACCTGGGAACATTGGAGATGTGAGGACAATCTCAAGGGATTAGAGAGTAAGTCAGTCGAATGTGGATGCCAGAGATGTGTGCTACTCCATCTGGAACATCAGTGAATGCTGTAGCCCTGAGGAGAAGAGGTCAGAGAAGATAGAAAAGAATTGTCAAGCTGTGGCAAAGGAGTTGCAGGTAACCAGCCATATTAAGGATTTGGGTCAGGATGAATGAGCAGATGCTGAAGTGCCCAAGAACGTGGCACTTTTTTAGAAAATAAATTGGTCATGGAAGACTGTTTGTAACTGCTGTATCCTACAAAGCCAATTCCACTCAAAAGGCAGCTCTAGTATTTGCTGCCTAATTTAATTAATAGAAAAATGGGGTTGGGGGGAACCGAAAATATTCAGCCTACCAGACTATAAATACCTTGAGAAAACAGGAATCTAAAAATGAATAAAACTTAATGACATAAGAGAAAAAAAAACATCTATGATAACTTTTTCTTTAGTGGGGAAGGATGAGACTCGAATATATCCCCATCACCCTTCCAATAAACCTGAACACAGAGTCTGGATAATAAGGATAGCTGTGATAAGATTTCTTACTTGCTTAAGTAACACTAAGAGGAAATAGACCATATATGTAGACATATTTTCTATCAGAAGGTGCTATAGAACAATTTAAGAAAGATTAAAAACCCTACGTCACAGCTAAAATCAAGGAAGTCATCCCCACGTTCTATTTGAGGTTGTTCAAAGCTAATAATAGAAGAAAATCTTCAGATGAAATGAGAATTGCTCCTGAAATATTTCAAAGGAAACAAACCATCAAGACAACACCCGAATTCATTATGCAAATTTTTGAAAGGTCAAGTATTTTCAGGAAGGAAAATTAGAGCATAAAATGCCCTGTGTTTTAAAAAATCACCCCTCTCACCTCCTTGCCAACAAATCCACAGAATGCTGCATATATTTCCCCCCTATTTTCTGAACTTGGGTAAAGAGAATTCCCTGTTAGCAATGAAAAATGAAACTCCTAAATATGTACAGTTTTTTTTTTTTATACTTACTAAATCAGCTGTTACTGTATTTTCTAGTTGTTTTTTTAAACCCGATCTTGGACTGCCCACTTTGGTATCAAATCAAACACATACTTATCAAGTAACAATTAGTTAAAAGACTATATTGAGATAAAATAAATGTAAAATATTGAAAGGTCAAGGTTGCAGTTAACGCTATCCATATTTTTAAATGTTTGCTTATTTTTGAGAGAGACAGACAGAATGCAAGCAGGGGAGGAGCAGAGAGAGAGCAAGACACAGAATCCAAAGTAGGCTCAGAGCTGTCTGCACAGAGCCAGACTTGAGCCTTGGACTCACAAACCAGGAGATCCTGACCTGAGCCGAAGTCAGATGCTTAACTGAATGAGCCACCCAGGCACCCAAATGCTATATTTTTTATGCCTATTTAAACTTACTGTTTTGGGGGCAACTGGGTGGCTTAGTTAAGTGTCTGGCTCTTGATCTTAGCTCAGGTCATGATCTCACTGTCCGTGAGATTGAGCCCCCCATAGGGCTCTGTGCTGACAGCAAAGAGCCTGCTTGGGATTCTCTACATGCCCCCCCCCACCCCACCCCCACCCCCGTCTCTGTACCTACCCCACTTGCACATTGTTCTCTCTCTCTCCTCCTCTCAACATAATAAGTAATTTTTAAAAATAAATACATAAATTTATCGTTTTAGATACATATTTTAATGGCACTAGTATAAAAAATACTACCATATATATGACTCAATATTTTTTACAGTACATTTTTTACAATTCAGATTCAATATATTCTTTTATGTTTACATTAATATTTTTATATTGTCATTTTCTGTCATATTAGAAAAGTAAACAAGTTTATCCCTTTTCAGCATTTATTTAAATATATACGTAAGTTAAATATAGACATTTGAGCAGTCTCATAATTTAAGCAGCCTGAAATATCTAATACATTAGAATTAACGTTGGGGCGCCTGGGTGGCTCAGTTGGTTAAGCGTCCAACTTCAGCTCAGGTCACGATCTCGCGGTCCGTGAGTTCGAGCCCCGCGTTGGGCTCTGGGCTGATGGCTCAGAGCCTGGAGCCTGCTTCTGATTCTGTGTCTCCCTCTCTCTCTGCCCCTCCCCCGTTCATGCTCTGTCTCTCTCTGTCTCAAAAATAAATAAACGTTAAAAAAAAATTAAAAAAAAAAAGAATTAACGTTTATTATTCTAACACTGGAGATAAAAATGATTCTAAATCTATCACTATGGATGCAGTCAGTAAAGTGTTTGTAAATCTAAAATAACATTTTCTTGGGAATCCTTTGTAATGATTATACAGTGACCTATTATGTAAATTAGTCTTTTCTCTAAATATTTAAATATTTGTAGAATAAATTAACACATTAATGAATGGATCTATTTTCAAAGCCTCACACACGCACACACGTACATGTGCACTCATTCTTTTACCGCCTAAGACTGGACACTCAGTTGTAGTTAAATAATGAAGGAAATTCATGAAGCCTTGCTAATCTTTCACAATCACTTATGCAAATGTCTGCATATGTAAAATTATTTTAGTATTTATCATACTTACATTCTGAAATATAGGTGATAAATTAGAAAATGACTTTTTTAGTAGAAAAATGTTACCATACTAATGCACTAATATTTAAGTCATAAATATCTAACTCCTAAATCAGCCATGCCGAAGGACATTTCAGAAAAAAAATTAATCTGGAGAGTAACGTGATTTTTCTGTCCTCTTTCCCATTCCTTCTTCCACCTTTCTGCTATTCTTCCTTTCATACTATTGCAATTTATTTTCAAGAATAAAAGCCTCCACATAACCAGAAAGAGTAAGACCTAAACAAATTGTTGCAGCCTATTATTTGGGGTTAATTGACATGTGAACACCATGGAATTACTGGTCCGGTGAGCAGCTTTAATAAAGAAATGGACTCTGAACTCTACATAAATGCAATGGTCTCGTCACAGTCCTAGAAGGGTGGCCTAGATTCTCTATTAGATTGTCGGTTACAATTACGAGGAACATTTTGTCTGATTCCTTTGTCATCTTCAATTCTTCTTAGGCTCAACTGACTTTAAAGTAGGACAAAATTGAGAGAATGAGGAAGCAGGAACACTATGAGATTCTAAGCATAAGAAAAAATGAATAGTCTGAGGCAGATAATGATGATGTTTGCGATTAGTACTTGTTATGAATTTTATTTGGATAAAAATGCTATTTTATTAGTTGTCCCAGCACTGCCCAGTGGGGAGTGAGGGTCACATTTTCAGCTATCTGCAGTCACAATCAGTGTGTTGTGAAGCAGGGTCACATCACTAGAAATCGTCATTACAAAAATTATGTATCTTCTTTATACAGCGCCTGTGTTCTTTAATGGATGTGTTACATTTGATGGTTGTTTTTAAATGAACTGCTTTACCACTGGCACAGATGAGAATGTAACGAATACCTAATTTTCATTTATTATTCGGTAAATGCTGATTGAATTAATTTTCTTTAATCATTTGTTCTGAAAATTCTATTTCTCTAGACTTTCTGACAAGTGCCCAGTGACTTTCAGGTAAACACTTTATTTCAGAGCTTTCCATATAAAAGAATATTTTGTAAACTACCAAGTGCATATTAACTTCCTAAATGTTATCTTGTTATTTTGGAATTATGTATATTAGATTCTTTTTTGGCAAGGCTACACGCTTGTAACTGAGCACAGGAGCTTAATGAAAAGTCTTCCTTATGACTAGTTATGTATTTCCTGACAAACATGAAGAAGCTTTAGTGCAGTAAATGCAAAAGACTGGCAACTGTTATGAAGTTATAAAACAATTTATTGGGGTATATAAAAGCCATACTAGCAACCACAATGTACTCCTGATACTAACTTAAATACTGAAGGGTATGATTAGCTACAATTGTACCTTCTGGTATTATTTTCTGAGCATAAGCTATGTAAATTCAGCATGCTACCATTGGTTAAACTAGTAAAATATAGAAATGCACTCAGGAGTTTGCATACTATTAACTGTATTGTGTAATTAAAAATGTTACTTTAACAGCAAATTTTAATATTTAAGCTACTTTACATTATTGGAAGTCACAAAAATAGACATTCATTTACTCTTTTACTAAGAATCTGTGTTAGTTTCTTTAAAAAAAAGTGGGGAGGAGCGTCTGGGTGACTCAGTTAAGCAGTAGACTTCGGCTCAGGTCATGATCTCACAGTTTGTGGGTTCGAGCCCCTGATCGGGCTCTCTGCTGGCAGCTCAGAGCCTGGAGCCTGCTTCCAATTCTGTGTCTCCCTCCCTCTTTATCCCTCCCCCGCGTGTATTCTATCTCTCTCAAAAATAAACAAACATTAAAAAAAAGATATTAAAAGGAATCTGTGTTAGTTTCTTATTGCTATGGTAACAAATTATCACGACCTTAGTGGCTTAGAACAACACATACTTGTTATTTTAGGGAGTTGCAGGTCAGAAGTCTGAACTGGGTCTTAAGCACTGAGATCAAGTTATGGACAGAACTGCGTTCCTTCTGGAGGCAGAGGAGAATCGGTTTCCTTGCTTTTCCTAGATTCTAGAGGCCATCTACATTCCTTCTCTCTTGGCGTTCTTCCTTTTTCAAAGCATCACTACAGCCACTGCTTCTGTCATCACATCTCTTCTCTAACTCTGAACCTCCTGCCTTCCTCTTGTGTTATTGAATACCTACTGTAAGCCAGACCCTATGCTATGTGCTGGGCGTATAATGATGAAGAAGACTTCTGTCATGTCAATGCAGCTTACATTTTGGTTGCAGAGACAGAATATAAAGTGTAAGAGTGAACACATTATCCACTGCACTTCGATGTCATTTTCTATGACTTACCTGAGCTTCTTGAATTGTGATGAAGATATTTTAAACTGGCAAATTTATCTCTGCAATTTTTGTTTCAACGGTTTGTTTGGAGTATCTTCGTTCCTTTTCAGCAAATGTGCAATCTTTCTCATTTCTTCCCCTCTCTTTCTTTCTTAGAAGGTGACTGGGGTAGAAGATGGGGATTCCTGACCTTTCAGAGGTAGAAAAGGATCCAGCTGTTACCACTACCTCCTCACAAGTCTTTGTTGTGATGAGCTGATCTGGTCTAGTTCTTGGGTCTACTTAAGTGACTTTAAGATGAGGCTACGGAATTTCTCTTTGGCTCTCTGGAGGAATTTCAGAGCTCAGTGGTTCTCCCTGACTGATTCAACCAATCATCTTTGTCTCTTAGGATGCTACGTACTTTGCAGCCTATTGTGGCTGCCCAGACATCCTACGTGTGGACCCTGACGAGGCTGTCTACCTTGAAGCTACTTTCACTGGGGTTACTCACTTGTGTGTATTATGGTTCCAAAAAGCATGTTGCCATTCTGTATTATCTCTGGGACATGGGGTAACTTCTGGGTCCCTTTTGGAAGGTGAGGGAGTTTCTCCAAGTCTCTCCTTCTCCCTTACCTTTTTCTTTTCTCCTTGCTCTCTAATCATGCTTTTTTTGGCCACCATTGATCTTCTCAGGTTGCTATAAGACCATCTAGCTTGACAGTCTTGTCTCAAAGTCCTATTATGAAGGTGAGACAAAAATGCCCTCTGTTTTTGGCTTTTTTTTCCCAACCTATCTGAAATTTTCTTGCTCTTTATGCCAATATGCTTTGGGAAAAGGAATACTAATACACTCCTCATGCCTTTCCTGCCCTCTCCTTACCTCCTCTTCCCTACATGGGTTAGATAGAATCTTTTTTAGCTTCTAATATTATCATGTCCACAGTGGCTAGCTTTTGAAACATTGACAGAAAAAAACAATTTAGAATATTTTCCTTTCATTAATTTAATGGCTAGTTTTTCATTATGAATTTAAAAAGAAATAATCTTTATGGTTGCATATTAAAATATGAGCCCTATGTTCTTAGTAGTATCAGTTTCCTCCCTGACTCCATCCATTGATTTGATTAGTGGCAAAATACAGGGCAAAAAAGATTTTTAGGATTTGAAAATACTTTGTAATTACCACAGATTTTCCTGATTATTATATTGTATGTAATATTTACAGGCTATGAGTTAATAAGGGAATGATATAAGGAATTATAAAAGGTTACTTATTTTATATTAGGCAGCCAAAGAATACTTTTCTGAAAAGTGACATCGAGCTGAGACTAAAAAGAAGGAAATGAGCTGCCACTTGAGCATGAGGGGAAGTGTGTTTTAATAAGAAAAGTATGCAGACAATGAATATGCTGTGCGTCCAAAAAAAAAAAAAAATAGAATGAAGACTAGCGTGACAAGAATTGTAATGAGTGGGAAGATATATGGTTCAAGGTAGAGTTGGACAGATAGGTGAGATCAAGATCTTAAAAGTCATGGAAGTTTGAATTAGATTTCAAGTATAAAAGTCATTTGAAAGTTTTAGGCTGAGTCGTGACATCCTTTCTGTGTTTTAAGTTTGTTACTATATGGAGAAGCACTGCCTAACAGAATTGGATTATGAGCCACAAATGTAAACCACATGTGTAATTTAAAATTTTCAAGTAGCTCCATTAAAAAAGTAAATAAGGAGGGGCACTTGGGTGGCTCAGTCAGTTAAGCATCTGACTTCACCTCAGGTCATGGTCTTGTGTTGGGGTTTGTGGGTTTTAGGCCTGCGTCAGGCTCTATGAGCTCAGAGCCTGAAGCCTGCTTCAGATTCTGTGTCTCCCTCCCTCTCTCTCTGCCCCTCCCCTGCTCGCACTCTGTCTCTGCCTCTCTCTCTAAAAAATAAACATTCATATTTTTTTTAATTTTTAAAAATAAATTAAAATTTTAAAAATAAATTATTTAATGCACACTCTATCTAAAACATCACTTTACCACATAACCATATAAGGTTATTCATTAAAATATTTTATATTCTTATACTAAGTATTCAAAAATCGTATGTGATTTTACACAGGTAAGCCATGTTTCAAGTGTTCCATAGCCACCTGTGGCTATTGTCTATCATAGTGGGAAGAACAGATATAGAGCTGGAGCAGGGAAACTTGTTATGGTTAGCATAATCTAAGTAAGAGGTGACTGGGCGGGGCAAGATGGTGGCAGCAGAGATGCAGGTGAAATGAGAAGACTCGTGGGGAGTCAGGCAAAGATGTGCATCAAGGAGGATTCATTGGAGAACTGCTGGTATTTTAGTTTAAATAACTGAATAGCTGGTTTTATCATTTACTAAAATAGGGTCTGGGTGGTTTTGAAGGAAGACTAAAAGCATAAAAGAGAATTAATTTCTCTAGTTTTGGAAGATAAATGAATGGAAGAAATTAAGACTAGTACGAAAATCTCTGGGTTTCTAAACTGTATTTCAGTTATAATTTTTCCATTTTTCTTTTACAACTCACCCAAAAGAAACATGAAAAGTGGAAAATTAAATTGTAAAAAATCCATCTTTGACAAACCAGAAGATACTTGATATCTTCAACCAAAGCCAGTAAATGTCAAACAAAGATATGAAAACAAGAGAGAGGAGACCTGGGTTTTCAATCATGCTTGTGATTGCTCAGGAAATCAATACTTACAGTGCCATCTAGAATTGTGCAGTTCAAAATTTGTGTAATCATTTTAATAGCCCTGCTTACAGACTTTAAGAACTCTCAGAATACACTTCTCTGAAGTTATAGTATACACTGGGGTACAAAACCAATGATGATTTATTTGCTGTATTTGGAAAGGGGGTGTGTAGACTTGTGGTAACTTCCTTGGACCCAGTGTGGTTTCAAAATGAAGCAGGAGACACAAGAATGAACAATATATTACAAAAGACCAGCCACCTGGTGGTAATTTACAGTAGGCCACCTGTTTATTAGGGAAACATTAGCATTCTGAATACTCCTATGTTGTTGATTCTGGCTGGGTAGAATTCATGCTATCCTGTCTCTGAAAGAAATTTCTGTCTACCTGGAACATGTCCTTGGCTGACTCTGCCACCAGAACACAGAAACTAAGAAAGCAAACAAAAATCTTTGATCCATCCTTCAAGAATGAGTAGTCAGAACAAAGATAGTACAGGAGAAATGAGAAAATGAAAAAGCAAAGACCTATTAATAACACTCATCAATAAAATATTTCAAAAAGGATTGAGAGATAGGATCTTTATGATACATTTTTATTAAATCAAAAAATTTAAAAGTCCAAAGTTGAGAGCAGAAATAAGAGCTCAGGAAAATTACAACCGGACAACAGAAAATGAAGCAACGTATGAACAGAAGTCAGAAGAGAAATGGGAAAGAAAACTTAAACTATAATAGCCAAGGCAGCCAGTTTGGAATTAGCCCCACTGAACAGGATAATATTGTAAAAAACACATTAAGTGACAAGGATATCAGAATTGAGAAAAGCAAGAAAAGTTTCTCCTTGGCTAAAATAAAGTTGCTAGCTAAGGAGAAAATTGTGGACATTTAAGACAAAGTAGATTGGATACATGCAATTGGTATCTTTGAAGATATGAAAAATAGAATAGTAAAAATATTAAAATTAATTTGTTTAGACATTGTAGAAATAAAAGCCAGTTCTCCATGTGGAAAGGGTATAACGTGCCAGGCAAAATTGATATATAATATTTAACAATGAGACCTATCTTAAAATTACGAGATTTCAAACATAAAGCACAAATTGTTGGGGAAAAAAAAAAGATACTTAAATATAAGTATAAAGACATCAGTTTTCCTCATAGTCTTCTATCACAATGTTTGGTACTAGAGGAATTTGTATATTGTATATACAAATTGTATATTCAGCTGAAAAGTTGTTAAAGGGTAAAGGAATATGAACATGTAAGAACTCATGGATTTAAGTTTCTCTGATCCTTTCTTGGGAAAAAAATACATATGTATGTATATGAGTATATATACATACATATACATACATATACATACATATACATATATACATATATATATAGTTACAAATGTCATTCTAGAAAGCATTATTGGAGAACCTATGTCTAAAGAAATAACAATGAGCATGATTTCCGTTTAAATGTATACTAATATAATTATATGTGAAGATGAACATTCTAAAGACAAATGTACATGTTTCAAATCCTGATAATATAAGAATGATAAAAACAACAAAAGTTGGAGGAAAAAGTGCTAGAATGGATTAAAAGTGGTGAAGTATGCTTATCTCCTCATCTTTTATTGCTAGTCATTAGAAGAATTAATTAAAATCCAAGAGAAAACAATAGACATATAAAAAGTTAAAAGGAAACACTAAGAAATTATATAATCAGCTAAAATTGATTATAAATTAGTAGGAAAATGAATGCAAAAATGTTTTTTATGTATAGTGTATTATATATAGCTATATATATAATATATTATATATATAATATAATATATATCTATATCTATATATAGATATATATATCTATATATATACATACATATATATACATACATATATATACATATATATACACATAGATATATATATATCTATATTATGTATAGATAGTGAATTTATGGTCTTAAATGTAATCACTAGACAAAAATATAATCTTTACAAATTTTCAGACATCAAACTAATATAAACCATGTAGTGAAATACTTACAAAATGAAAATTCTGGAGAAACAAGAAAAAATATAAAATATCAGAACTGAGAATATATATATCTGCCATGCCCATAAATGTAAATAGGATACAAATCACCTATTTTAAGACTTTCAGATTTGATCACAAAGTTTATACCCAGCTAAAAATGGTAAACAAGGGAAATAAGTATAGCAAACTAGAAAGGAAGAAATTCAAAATACCAGTAAAGGGAGAAAACAAGGTTATTTTACTTAGGATTATGTTTATTTAAGATTGTGTAAATGAGGTAAAGGAAGGGCTTTCATAATCAATACTGGTATGTCAACATGAAGATCTAATTTATGGAATTTATGGATCAGCATTCACAAAATTAAAATGGCAGGAAATAGAATGTGAAATGAACTAACATATCTTTGTTAAAATGCACAGAGTCATTTGAACTTGTGTAACTGTTGAATTCTGTGCCTGAATACAGACATTGGTCCTATTCAAGTGTTCGTGGAAGATCCCCAAAATGACTCATATTAGGATATAATGTTAGGACAGAGCCATATACGATATATAGCCCATGTACCAAATCTGGTGTGCTGCCTGATTTTGTAAATTAAGTTTTACTGGAATACAGGCATGCTCATTCTTTCATGTATTGCGTATGCCTGGCTTTCTGTTCCAATGGTAAAGCTGAACAGTTGAGATGGAGACTGAGTATGGACCACGAACTTGAAAATATTTGCTATCTTGCCTGCTATACAAAAAATTTGCTGATCCCTAAATTAGTTTATCAACATAAATGGTTACAAAGTACAAAGAGTATAAATAGATATATATCAATATCTATATATCTGTATCACTGATCACCATATACTAACCATAGAAATGAAAAAGATATTAGAAAATAGCCACCACAGGATGCCTGCATGGCTCCATATGTTTAGAGACAGACTTCTGATTTCAGCTCAGGACATAATCTCATGGTTCGTGGGTTCAGAACCCACGTAGGGGCTCTGCACTGACAGCATGGAACCTGCTTGGGATTCTCTATCTCCCTCTCTCTCTCTGCTCCTCACTTGCTGATGGGCTCTCTCTCTGTTTCTCTCTCTCTCTCTCTCTCTCTCTCTCAAAAATAAATAAACCTTAAAAAAAAAAATTATATTTCTCTTCTCATTCTCTCTCATGGCAATCCTTTAAGTGTAGGCAGTGGACAACTGAGATCACTGACACTTTCAAGGAACTGCAAGATCAAATTATTTTAATAATAATATTAAAATAACCTTTGCCTTTCACTGTTGATATTTGCAGTGATGATGAAAAAGCAATGGTGGGTGAAACTGATGGTACCTAGTAGAAATCAAGACAGTGACACAAAACTTGTCATTGTATTCTTCACTATCCTGAACTTGTAGCAAACAAAATGCTGTTTAATTTAAGATTATCCTTGATAGAGCAGTAAAAAATTTTATCTTAGTAACTCTTCAACTTTTGATTATGTTTGTAAAGTATCTTAAATGATAATGATAAATGTGCATAGAATACTTCTGCTTACAAAGTATAGTATTTTTCTTGGGGAAAAGAACATGTGTGAATATTTGGGTTGTGAGTTGAACTAGCCACTTTTTAAGTGAAACACTATTTTCACTTGAATGAATAACTGATAAATTAAGATTATTCAGACTTGGGTATTTGGCAGACATTTTTACAAAAATAAACAAAGTGTGTCTTAAACTTCAGAGAAAAAATTGACATTTGTTGACAATGAAAAAATGTGGGTTTCAAGTGAAAATTAGGAGTTGAGACAACCTGTATCCTCCACTATGGAATCTTCAGCTTCCCAGTACTTAAATATCTTTTGATAAATTTGTAATAATAGTATTGAACATAGATTTTTTTATACAGTATGATGAATCAATTTCTCAAATGACCATAACATAATGTTAAATAATCATAATTAGGTGAATGTATCCACTTAAAGTACAAACTGAGTGGATTTAATATGAAAAGAAGAAAAGTTTATTGATATAGTTTCAGATTCTACACTACAGCTAATCTTTAGAAAACTACCACTAGATGAGTTTTGATGTAATATTAAAGAAGACCAGTCACAAGGATCTTAAAAGACTATTAAAATAGTCTTCTGTGTGAGACATGCTCTCCTCATACATTTCAATCACAACATTATATCACACCACACAGACTACTGTATGCTAGATACAGTCTTAGTTACAGTCTTAGAACACAACATTCAACCAGACTGATGAGACACTTGCTCTCATTGAACATACATAATTATTTCTTGCTGTTTCTCTGGACCCTGGGACAAATAAGTATTCAATGATTACTGATTTAACTTTGCAAATAGTTCTGTTCTGATTTTACATTATCAGCTAATTTTGCTGATTTCTCTTTCACTATTTTCTACCCTTCTCTTTCGAAGTATGTATTTTTAGGGTACTGTTTTTATTCCCTCTGTACTTTCTTTCTTAGTATTTGTTCAACTTAAATATATTTACCTGTCACCAAATGCTCTTGACTCTTAAATATATGTTGGCCACGACCTTCAATTTCTAATTTTCTACTCCACTCCTTTGCATGAAAATAGCAATAACCATCCAAAACCAACATGTCACAAAACAATTCAATTCTCTATCTCCACTTCTTCATGGCAAAGACTTCTATAAAGACCATCTTGGTCAGTTAGCCAATTATATCACATCAGCAAAACGTGATCATATTTTTTTTCCACATTGAAACTGAATAACACAGTCTGGTGTGTGTGTGTATGTGTATAATTTCACTACTGTTCTCATATGTATTATTTCATTATTATGCTTTAATGTCTAGCATGCTTTTATTTTGAGAACATTTTATTGAGATGAAATTCATATATACTAAATAAAACAAAAATATCTTAATGTAAAAAATTCAGTAACATTTACTACATTTACAGTGTTTTACAACTATTACTTGTATTTAGTTTCAAAATATTTCTGTCGTCCTCCAGCCCATGACAACCACTACCACTAATCTTTCTATTGGTATAGATCTACCTAATCTGGATATTTCACATAAACATGAAATGGATTCATTGACTTACCATAATGTTTTTGAGATTTATGAATGTTGTAGCATATATTCATATTTCATATTTATTTTAAAGTAACCCCTCTGATAAAAATCCAAGACACATGATGAAATTTTAGAAACCTCAGTCACGATGTAGAAATCATTAAGCTAGCTCAGAATTTAGAGATAAAGTTATACACTTAGAATAAAAATAGTAAAGCAGCACCAGGGTGTCTCAGTCAGGTAAGTGTCCGACTTCAGCTTAGGTCATTATCTCACAGTTCACGAGTTTGAGCCCCACAGATCCTCCATCTCCCTTTCTTTCTGCCCTTCGTTCATGCTCTCTCTCTCAAAAATAAACATTTTATTTTTTTTTAAGTTTATTTATTTTGAGAGAGCATGAACAATGGACGGGCAGAGAGAGAGAGAGAGGGAGAGGGAGAATCCCATGCAGACTCTGCACTGACAGCACAGAGCCCAATGTGAGGCTTGAACTAAAAAACCATGAGATCATAACCTGAGCTGAAACCAAGAGTGGGTCATTTAGCTGAATGAGCCACCAAGGCACCCCAGAAATAAACGTTTAAAATTTTTTTACGGGTGCCTGGGTGGCTCAGTTGGCTAAGCATTCAACTTCAGCACAGGTCTTTCAGTTTGTGGGTTCAAGCCCTGGGTCAGGCTCTGTGCTGACAGCTCAGAGCCTGGAGCCTGCTTCCGATTCTGTGTCTCCCTCCCTCTCTCTCTCTCTCTCTCTCTCTCTCTCTCTCTCTGCGCCCCTCCCCTGATCGTGTTCTGTCTCTCTCTGTCTCTCTCTCTCTCTCAAAAATAAACATTACAAAAATTAAAAATTTTTTAAAGAATAAAACTAGTAAAAAGTGAGTACAAAATGGATAACTTAGCTATCATCAGAAACACCTTAAGAGAAAATATCTTGGTGAGTGCTGTCATTAGAAACTTGAGTGATATTATATACAATCAAAAGAATCAAAATGCATACCTGGCCTAAGGAAAGATGGAATTCATTCACTTGTGTTGTAATCTTATTTTCAGAAATAACGATGTGGTAATCACTAGTAGATATAATGAATTTGTAAGCATTTAGTTAACACAGTCGAAATGAAAAAGAAAATGTATCTGGAAGACACAGATATTTAATTCACAAGGGAAATCTATTTTGTTGTGAGGCAGAGATAGTTCATCAGGCTTCTCTTTAGATGGGATGAAATATCTCTCAAGACAATCTAATTCTCTTTGTTTTTATTCTGTGCTTATCAGGAGCCTTTGAGGTTATTTACTTAGAAGTTTTAGACAGATAAGTACTCCCATGGATAATGGACATGAGTACCTCCTTTTGGAAATAAACACACTGGTGTTTTGGTATACAAGGAATCTGTTTAGCATTAATTAGTCTATAACACCTAGCACAGTACCTGACACAAAACATACTCAATAAATGTAATTTGAATGAACTAGTAAGGGAACACTCATCTTTAATACTTTGTGCTTTGGGATGTTTAATCATTTCATTACTGGGTAGAAAAAGAATAAGTTAGTTAATTAATCTGCCTAAGATAATAAAATAAAGAGACAATTTGCTTGTGAAGTTAGAATTATTAATAGAGATTTTAATATAGTAAATATCCAGTAGAAATCAGGATAATTTTGTCAAATGCTATTATCTAGAAATAGGATATACAGGAATATTGTTCACCAGACACACTAGTTTCTTAAGAATGACTCAGACTCTCAAGGTACACAAGAACTCTCAAGATTCCACTCTGGAAAATACTTTCCATTTGGAGAAATTGCTGATATAATTAACTCTGAAAAGCATGAGATCCCCATGGGCTTCCTTTTTGGTAAGAAATTTCAAGGACAATTGCAAGAGCCAGTTTTTAATAAGATGGAGTTATATTGTTGATTAGTTTGTTTTTTTCAAAGTTACATTTTTGTAATTCTTTATTTGAAGATATTTCTGCTATATTACAGCAATGTTGCACCTTGCTCAAAATTCAGCAGATTTTGCTCTCCAAAGATCCCAAGCTGTCTTAGTATATTATTCCTACTATTGAATCTTCCTATTGTGGTGAATCTATTCTAAATGAGTATACATTTAAAGTCTTTTTTCCTTTTATCTTTGTAGTAATTTTCAAAAGAGAATACTATTATATTAAGAGTTTATGAAAATACTTTTCTGACTGTATTGCCTGGTGAGAGTTATGACAGCTTTCAAAATCATTTTATATGGGCATCTTAGTCAATCACCATGAATGCTGCTTGTAGTGAATCCAAAGAGATTGTGTGTGGGGGGGGGGAGAACAGGGGGGATGGTTAGACAGCATTTTCTATTGTGCAAAGTACCTGACTGCATCCTCCAAATTCCAACAAATGTTCCAAAGTGCAACTACAAACAAGGTTGACAACTATATCTTGATTCATTCTCATGCTTTATTTTCTAAAAGAATCTTTGTATATTTTGTGGACATCTGCGGCATTAAGGAGTACCTTCCACAAAGGAGGCTAACAAATATCCCATCATTATCTCAGAAAGAGTTAAGTTAAAGCTGGCCAAAAGTAAGAAGTCTTTTTATTATTTTTGTTAATGTAAAAGGATTTTTTTTCAAAAATGTGAAAATTTTAGGGCCACCATGTACTTTCTTATAAGAAAGAAATTTTCTAAGAAATTTCTCCTAAATTACATATGCAATCTCTCATTGAATTTAGTTGGTTACTTCTTCTGGGTATAATTAGATGCATAATTTCCATGTTCACCTAGTGCAATTAAGTGGGAAGATTTCCCCTTGTCCCTGCTTAGAGAGGATGGCACAGATTGATGTATTACAGAGGGCTGGATTGGTTTCTAAAACAGAAATGTTCACATTGAAATTTGAATCACCTTGAAGTGATTGATGAATCGAGAAACTCTTTAAGACTGGGGACCGCCGTATATCTTCATATCTCTTCACTCTCCATGTTTAGATAAATTTCTCTTTATGTTTACATGAGAGTTATCGATACTTATAATCAAAATATGCCTATAATCAAACCAAAACTACTGAGCACAATTCCATTTATCTAGTCAAAAAACTTTTATATATTATCTATTATAATCCAAATCCTGCTGGAGGCGCGCGCGCGCACACACACAAACACAAGTACCCTGCCTCCTGCTCCTAATCTTGCAATGCAGATACATAAGAGTTGATATCATAGAGGGACAAACCTGGGGAGTCCTCAGAGAAGAGGAACTGTTTGAGACGGCACTTGAGAGAAAGTAAACACTTCCAGGAAGACCAAAGAATTAGAACTAGTTCAGTAGTTCAGGGCTGCGTGTGTGTTGTGTGTTTGGGGGGAAAGCAGAAGAAGCTTAAAAAAACAATAGCATTAAAAATCTGAAAGCCTTTGAAAGGATCAGTAGTGCAGTGTTCACATTTTAGGGTGAGAAAAGAGTCCAAGTAAAAGAGGGGACAGGAGTACATGATAGCTTTATAGGCTGTGTCAAGGACTTGGGACTTTTACCTTTTAGAAGATGAGTAAGCACTGCAGAGTTTTAAGTAGGGAATTTCTGTGTTTAAGAAATGTCATTTCCGGGGCGCCTGGGTGGCTCAGTCGGTTAAGTGGCCGACTTCGGCTCAGGTCATGATCCCGCGGTCCGTGAGTTCGAGCCCCGCGTCGGGCTCTGTGCTGACAGCTCAGAGCCTGGAGCCTGTTTCAGATTCTGTGGCTCCCTCTCTCTGACCCTCCCCCGTTCATGCTCTGTCTCTCTCTGTCTCAAAAATAAATAAACGTTAAAAAAAAATTAAAAAAAAAAAAAAAGAAATGTCATTCCCTAGGCATGTGAAGGATGAATTATGTAGAAACCCAAGAAGCAGAGAGATTAGTTAGGAAGCTGCTGATATTATCCAGGCAAGAGATGATAAATTAAGTATGGGAGTAGCATGGATGGAAGGGGAAGATACAATCAGGATGATGGGTCTAGCTCAAAGCTAAGAACATAATAAATGCAAAATGCTTTTTTGCCCTAAGGAGCTTATAAGTTACTTATGTATTTAATTGTCGGGATACAGGGGTGAAAACTGATAAAAATAATTACAAAATGACTAAATGTGTTATAAACACACAGTGTGATAAAAAATGTACACTGTTTAGTAATTTGAATACTTCAAAAACTAGTAAATCTATACGCTGAAGCTATGGCCGCACAGCTACAAAGATATTTCTATAATTCTCTAGCCTCCCCATTAGTCTGAACTTTCTCCAATGTCATTCTACTATAGAAATAGAAAATATCTTCTTCTTGATAAAATAATAACTTAGGATAATACCAAGGAGGAAGTGGCCATTAAAGGGTGGATATGTTTTATAGGGAAAGTAGGAGATTTGTAGTGGAGGGCTAGCATAAGCACAGGTACCGAGGTAGGAACTGATACGGTGTATGCAAGAGGCAAGAGGAGAAGGATTTAATTGAAGCAGAAGAAAATCACAAGGACGAGAAAATACACTTACATTACTGTCCTGTAAAACATCCGTGTATGAGTGAACCTGCACAGTTTAAACCCATGTCGTTCAAGGGTCAACCGTACGTGTTGTTTTCAAATCTTTTTCCATATATATGTGTTCTAAATATTCTCTCTTGGTCGAGGGCTTGCCTACTTTTTCTCTTAATTACTTGTTTTATTAAAAAAAAGTTTTAAATTTTGAAGATGTCTGATTAAAAAAAAAATATGTCTAATGCTGTCTAAGCCTGTCTAAAAAAATCTTTTGCCTAGATCACACGGATATCCTTCAACTTTATTCCGTATACTTTATATTTTTGACTTTACGTTGAGGTATGTGATCATGTTCAAATAATTTTTCTGTGTGTTGTGAGGTTTCAGTCCATTTACGTTTAATGCAATCATTAGAATGTTTAGATTTATGACTATCATTTGATAAGCTGTTTGTATTTTCTTTATTGCCTTTTGGCTTAGTCATATATATGTTATTATGTTTTAATTTCTCTATTGGATTTTTAGCTGTAGCTCTGAATTATTTTAATGGTTTTTATGATTATCACTGTATGCATACTTAATTTGTCATCTACATTGTTGAATATAACCTATAAGAAGACCTTGAATGGTATAGTTCCATTTATCTTCATCTTTTGTCCTATTGTCCTATGTATCACATTTACATGAATTATAAAACCTACAATAAACTTTAATTTTTATTGAAATTTGTTATTTTAACAAAATGAAGAGAAGAAAAAACATTTTTTGTTTAGCTGCATGTAGCACATACCAGGTTTTTTCATTCCTTCCTATAAACCCAGTTTTATCCTACTTTTCATTTTGAAGGGTTTTTTGTTTGTTTTGTTTTGATTTTAGGATATAGAATTCTGAGTATATTTTTTTCTTTCAGCACTTGTTTTATTGTCTATAGTCTCTATTATTATTGTGTTCATTTATACCATTATCTGCTTTCTCTAGTTATGGTAGTGATTTTCTCTTTATCTTTAGTTTTTAGCAGTTTAATTATGGTTTGCTTAGCTGTTCTTTCATTCAGTTTGTTTTACTTGAGGCTCATGACATTTTTGGATCTGCAAGTATATATTTAAAAAATGTTTTCAGGAAATTTTCTGCTAGTAATATGTTAAAATATTTTTCTGCCCCAATCTCTCACTTCATCTTATGACTATAATTCCTTGTATGCTCATTTTCTTGAAGTTGTCCTTCAAGTAATTGAGGCTCTCTTCTTTCTATCCCATGACTTTTCTTTCTGTTCTTCAGACTAGATAATTTCTACCAGTCTCTTAAGTTTATTGCCCCATCCAGCTGATGTCCAGTACATCCAGAAAACTTTAATTTTATTTTTTCTACTTCTCATTTCACAGTTCTCATTTGATTCATTTTCATAGTTTACCTTTTCTGAGATTCTCAATCTCTTTTTGCATTATGTCCATATTTTCCTTTAATTATGGAATGTATTTTAAATAGCTGTTTTAATAGGCTTGTCTGATAATTCTAACAGAAGTCATTTCAGGGTTGGTCTTTATGAACTGCTTTTTCTCCTGATTATGTGTGACATTGCCTGGTGGCTTTTTGTTTGCTTTGTTTCTGTTTTTGTTTTTGTTTTTTATGCTTAAATTTTAAAAACTTCAGGGGTGCCTGGGTGGCTCATTTGGTTGAGCATCTATCTGACTGATGGATTCAGCTCAGGTCATGATTTCACGGTTCATGGGTTCAAGCCCCCCTGCTTAGAATTCTCTCTCTCTTTCTCTCTCTCTCAGCCCCTCCTCTGCTTGTGATGTCTCTGTTTCTCTCAATAAATAAACAAAACTTAAAAAGCTAAAAATAAATTCATTTAAGTGAATAAAAATTAAAAATAAAAAAATATAAAATTGCATTGTGGACGTTATAGATGATATACTATAATGATGATTGGATTTTGTTCTACCAGGCAGATAGCTTGGCCAGACTCAAACACTTTCTCTCAGTAGAGAGCAATCAGAGTATCTACTTCTGTCCCTAAGGCTACCATCTGCCTCCTTTCTTGGATACTCTCCTATATATGTAGTTAAGAGGTAAATCCAGGATCTGGTACATTTATACAGATTACCATGCATCTCCCTCTGTCTTTCTCAGCTCTGGAGTTTCCGGGGCACTTTTTACCTATTCTGGCACATTGAAATTCTAACTTCTAATTCTTTATTTCTCAAGATAGTATGACAGGGGATTTCTGCCTGAGTCCTAGCATACATAATCTCCTTTTGGTGCATATTGGGGCATGCTTCCAGACAAAAGGACACATAAATGCGAATATCACCAAGTGTAGTTTGCCTCTTTAAAAATTGCCTCCTCTCTAATCCCTACCTATCTCTGATCATTATACAGTACTTTAAATGCAGTCATCTCTGCTCTAACAAAACATGTGTTCCTAAAAAATAATTATGACATGCAAAATACTGTAACAAAAACCATATGATTTATAGAGAAAAAATGGTGTTAGAGATAGAACACTCAAAAACTTCATCTTGCCATTTAAAAAAAAAAAGGAGGGGCGCCTGGGTGGCTTGGTCGGTTAAGCGTCCGACTTCGGCTCAGGTCATGATCTCACGGTCCGTGAGTTCGAGCTCCGCATCCGGCTCTGTGCTGACAGTTCAGAGCCTGGAGCCTGTTTCAGATTCTGTGTCTCCCTCTCTCTCTGACCCTTCCCCGTTCATGCTCTGTCTCTCTCTGTCTCAAAAATAAATAAGCGTTAAAAAAATTAAAAAAAAAAAAAAAAGGAACATTGGTAAAAATGGTATCCCAGTTCTACATATGCTAAATGGTTAAGAAACACATAAATACTAAAATACATGTAGCATCTTACCATGTAAAAGACTTGAAATTTATAGAAGTGGGTGTTGGAAAGACTGCTTCTTAAGAATTCTGAGGTTATCTGAAATGTGACTGAGGTTATCTGAAAGTCGTTAACACCTGACATACATGAGTGTAGTTCATAATACACATGATGAAGTAAGGTAGCTAGTAATTGTGACGGGTATATGTGTGTGTGTCTGCATTTTAGGTGTTCTTACGTATCCATGCAGTTTGCTGCCTTTCTGTAATATGTAAAATTTCAGAGATGAAATTAAACACAAGCAAACATGAAATTTTAATTGTTTTCAAATTATGTCTTCATATATCAGTGGCTTTGGAACAAATTTAGTTTCCAGATAAGCATTCTATCGGAAGTGACTGCCGTTATTTTTTTAGATTTAGACAAAATTTACAATTGTTATTTATAGGAGAATTAGTCTAAAGCTATTTGTTATTACTGAAAGCAGAACCTTCTTTTTTTTCTTTTTCATTTTCAACATTATGTGTACTTTTTTTGGTGTCTGATATCTTTCACTTAGCATCATTTTTAAGATTTGTTGATGCTGTTAACATGTAGAAGTATTTTATTTCTTATTGCTGTATAGTATTTCATTTTATAAATATATCACAATTTAGTTTCCATTATACTGTTGATGGACATTTTCTTTATAGTTTTTTGTTATTTTGACTTAGGCTGCTGTGAAGAGTTGTTTGGTTATATTTTGGTCTGTGTTAAGAGTTTTGGGGTACTAGTGTGTATGTACATATACCTGTTTTAGATACTGAAAAATAGTTTGCCAAATGAATTGTAACAATTTACATTCTTAGGAGCCTTGAATAAGAGGTCTAGTTGCTCTACATTATTACTAGTACTTATTATTTTTACTCCTTTAAATTTGAGCTATTTTAGTTGAGGTATAAACTCAACTATCTCATTATGGTTTTAATTTGCATTGTTCTAATGACTAGTGAAGTTGAGAACGTTTCATAGGCTTGTTGACCATTTGACCTGACTTGTAAAATGCCTGTATATTTTTTTGTCCGTGTTCTAAATTCAGGTGGCCATTTTCTTACTGGTTTATAGGAGTTCTGTATATGTCCTACATCAAAGCCATTTGTCAGATTCTGTAAATTTCATGTGCATTCAGTATTTGGCTTGCTGTTTTGCTTTCTTAAAGCTGTCTTTCAGTGTTTTATGTTATTTATATCATGTATTTTAATTCTCCCTGTAATCTAAAACACGCAAGACTATAATTATAATTGATCAATATTTACTCATATATTTATGCTTTGTTCTAATCTTATTCTTTCTTGTATTTTAATGCTTCCATGAGGAATCATTTCTTCAACAACTGCTTAAATAACTCTCTTGAAAATGTCTTTTATATTATGTCTCCTGGCAACCAGGTTTTATACTGTCTCTGTTTTTCTGTTTTTCTAGAAATGTATTGTTTGTCTATACATTGAAGAATAGTATTGTAAGTACATAATTTTAGTTTATCCCATGATCATAGCATTCATTCCAGTGTTGTTTAGCATTTATAAATACGTCTGTCTAGAAACGTAAATGATAGGGACTATACTATTCTAAGGTGGAGGATAAGGAGAGATCATTGTGCCCTAATCCTTATTTTTAAGCATTGAATTTAAGGTATAGGATATGAAATAACTCAAGTAAGCAAAATCTAAGTAAAAATAATAGTTGGTTTCATATCCAGTCTTCCTGATATTTAGCAATGTTTCTTACGCTTTATATATGTCCATAAATATTTATTCACGGAGTTCATTTTTTTTCCTGTGGGCCTAACCCATGCTAGTACTATGCTAACCAATGGACAAATTATAGTTAGTGAGGTCATTAGTCTCTTGGAGCTTGCATTCCATGAATGGAAAAGACAAAGAAAAGTAAACAATAGAATAAATGGGTATGTGAGATAATTTTCAGATAGTAGCAAGTACTTCAGAACAAACAAAACAGGCTAATAGAAAGTAACTTTAGGAAGAGGTGGCAATTTAAAATATTATAATTAGGGCAGCCTCTGAGCTGAGACTTGAATGAATCTTGCAAAAATACAGGGGGAGCAAACTGGAGGGAGAGGGAATAAGAAAATGAAACAAGAAATGCACAACCCTGAGGCTGACACCAGCTTGACTCACTTATTGAACCTTGTGTGGAGCAAAGTAAATGATTTGTAGAAGGGTGAAAGATAAAGTTGGAAGACCATGCAAAGCATAGAACAATTAAGTTATTTTAGGCTCTTAAGTAGTTACTACAGGGTTTAAGTAGTAACGTTACAAGATCTGATTTGGACTTTAAACAAAAATCAAAAATACCTTTTCTTTTGAACTTCTTGATGTTTTTCTTGGTACATCCTATTGTGAATTCTAGGCATTCTTTAATATGCCTTATGCCTCTACCAATTTCCTTAAATTTCTTATTTCCCTATTCCTATTTAATAGTCTTATGTATTCTGGAGACAAGTCTTTCCCTCTTGAAAGCTGAGGAAAATTACCAAATTTTATTAAATATAATTTAATTGATTTTTGTCTTTCCTGATATTTATATATTTAATACATTTTCTTATTTGTATTTTAGAAACATGCATTCATGATGTATTTCAGATTTAAGATGGTTAAAATACACACATAGCCTCCCAATGTGACAAGTTTGAAGGGGAAGCATTTGTGCTCACGTGTAAATAAATTCTAGTATGTATGTTTAAAATTACCGTTTCCTATAATAACTTTTATTTCTTTGTTACTGTTTGTTGTTTTTTACTAACTTAAGTTTATGAACAACCTATAAGACAGGTTCATTCACAGTAGATACACATATGTAGTACACATTAATAATATGGACATAGAGTTCATATTTGTGCCTCTGTTTGTGTCAAACTAAATGTGTCTTCCTCTGTAGTTGGGGGAAGCAGGAAGTGTCAAAACCTGGCTCAGTAAGAAATTGAATGGCTGAGGGCAATTCTCCGTAAATTAAAGACTTGAAGTAGTCCAGAATGGTTACAATGATGCTTTACACAGAAGCACTTTATAGAATTTTCCCCTAATCTAGAAACCAAAGCACATATGTTCCTACCTTTGTGTGTATGAGGGAGGGGAGAGTCGTTTTAAAACATCATTGTAATGACTTTTTAGGAAGAATTATTTTTACTAAGGGTAAATGAAATAATGGTAGTTAAAAATTCATTGAATAACTGCTACTGACTCAGAGAATCCCTAAATTTCAGTGTAGTAAGTTTTGGTAACTTCATATTTCAGGTCAAATATCCAGTCTTTAAATTAATTCATTGTATCCTTTAAAGTCATTCAGTTGTTTTTTTTTTTAATGGAAGAGCAAAATGTCAGTAACTTTAGACAATAGTTATCAAATGATTATAACTTATCAAATCAAAAAGGCTTCCAGCAATTCTTGTAGGTATAAAGAAAAAGCAGTCTCTAAATGAAATTGCAGCTTGAAATCCATGCTAGTTTTTACCTCAAATCTACATATGCCCTGAATTAAGATTCCTTAAAATAATTATTATATCAAACTTAATACTAGGAAATGTGCCTGGTGAGTAGAAATTTTGGAGGAAGCAATGCACTATGCAAGTACCCATTTAGATTTTCTTTCTGACCTATGTGAAAAAAAAAAATCTATAGAAGTTAAAGACCTAAAATTATATAGCATTACTAATGCTAAAGAAAGGAAAAAATGTGAAAGAGGTGCAAGTTTTTCAAGGAAGCCCATGGAGGAATTTACTTAGTTCCCAAGGTCACTGTAGTAAATAGGAAAAAGGTACAGTCCACTTCTAATTACAAGGAGTCTCTGGGGAAATAGATAAATGCAATCCAAATCTTCAATTCAGGCATTAGTTTCACCTGTTGGCCACAAATGCCTTTGCCAACAGGAATTTGATGTGACAGTTGTTTTTCAATCCATTTAATGTCCTCACCTTATCTCTTGTGGAAATGGTAGCAAAAGAACTAGAAGAAACCTAAATAATCACAACAAATTAGATAACCGAGCCTGCATTCTTCCTTTAGCTGCTCAGTGATGTAGAAACAAGTACAAGACAAGCAAATAGTTGCGAAAAGTCACACTGCTGATGGGAGTTTCAGGACTGCCATCCAGTGTCTTTAGAATTTCTAAGATAATATTTTCTTTCCTCTAGTGTATATTGCTATTGGGATTAACTAGTAAAACTCGGATAGCATATAGGTTTCTCTGTGAGAACATGGAGTATATTCTAATGGAAAAGACTAACAAAAACAAATGCACGTGTATGTGTGTGTATCTTTATATTTGACCTCAAGAAAGAAGAGTTTCACTGCACTTGGGGAAGAGAAATAAGTAGCGACAACTCAAGGAAGAGCCTGATGGATTGTGTTACAGAAGACTCGACAGAAGAGGAAAAGGCAATTGCAGGATGAAATCACTACTCTGGTAGGCAGAAAGAAATTAAGCTATTAAATTCAGTCTCATCAGGACAGATTACTGCTCACTGCTTGAGAAGAGAGAGAAAGAATAACACAAACAGAAGAGACGATAGAATTTTTAAAACCTCATTTGAAAAGACTGAAAACAGCTACTTTAAGCATCTATTTATTTTTAAGAAAATGCTGAAATGATAGTCCCAAACTGGGAAAACCAGATTTCTTTTTAACAGAAGTATTTGAGCCTGACACAGTTGCAGGATAATCAGGTCCAGTTATTCTAGGTTTTGAGAATACCACAATTTAAGGTTGTTTGTTTGTTTGTTTGTTTTTTACCTTTTTAAGTTTACAAAATGTAGACTATGTTGATATGGTGATAATGCATACAGGTATTTAGCCTGCAACTTCAAACTTTTTCTCTATGTCACTATTCAGTTAATTGTATTGATATAAGCTTCTGTAATGTCACCTGAGAGGTCAACGTGTCTAGGACTCTGATTTTTTAAATACAACTTGCAAATTTTGTTCTGAATACTGAAAATATATTTTATTCAGGGTCATTTACTAAATGGTTAGTTGGAATTTTTGGTTAAGAAATACCTAGGTCAACATTTTTAGTAATATTACTGTTTTGCAACTCATTTTTATGAGTCTTGGAAATAAGTTTTACCTTCATTATTTGGTTATGTTAAAACTAACTTGTATATTTCTACTTTATTTATCGTCCTTTTTATATTATTTGAAATGTATGCAGAAAGAGCATCCTAACTTAAATTAGAAGCATATACAAAATCAGCAAACTACAGTTGCTTCTGAAAAACTATTAGCATAATGCAACTAATTAGATGTAACAATAAAATATGACAAGAAATAATTTGAGAAAGTAATTTTGTTATTTTAAAGGGAGAAATTTTGAATGTTAGAAATGTATAGAGTTTAGTTATTACTTATCTTAAGCATTGAGAAAATAAAAAGCAATGAATATTTTATAGTTAGAAAAGTGAAGTAAATTCTTACATATATATAAAATCCATGGGTATATTTACACTTTCCAAAAAGTCAGACGGCTTGTATTTTCCAGGGTCATTGTAATTAGCAAGAAAAAAAAACCTTATTTTTATATAAAGAACTTTTTAGCCTGTCCATTATGATTATTTAAAATATTTTTAATTCAGCTCATAATGAGCCTTTTACCATTGTTTATTGTTATTAATAATAATATTGTAAAGATATATCTGCCCAATATACATATGATTTTAAAAATAAAAAAAAATGTGGAGCGCCTGAGTGGCTCAGTTAGTTAAGTGTCCAACTTCTCCTCAGGTCATGATCTCACAGATCATGAGTTTGAACTCTGTGTCAGGCTCTGTGCTGACAGCCCAGAGCCTGCTTCAGATTCTGTGTCTCCCTCTCTCTCTGCCCTTTCCCTGCTCATGCTATGTCTCTCAAAAATAAATAAACATTAAAAAAATTTTTTAAGAAAAAATAAATTAAATTAAATTAAATTAAATTAAAAAATGTAAAGAAAATACATCTTATTCTCTCTTTGTATAGAGACTCAATCCTGCTTGATATTTTAGTTAACAATTTAGTTTTGCCACTTAGTGCAGGAGTTAGAAGGAGTTGCATTTATAATCGAGATGTACAAATGCATTTTCAAGCTAAATTAATATCAACTAAAATGATTATTGAAATGATTTATTTTTTTATTAAAATGATTTTTTCTGAAACTACTTCATAGAAAATCTTATATGTGAATATGAGTTTGATATGAGATATTTTTCATCTATAGCAAAATTTCTCTGCCAAGACAAGAAAATATAACTATTAGTATGATATTTGGAAGAAATAAGCATGAAATGTTTAAATCATGTAAGAACTAATGTAAGCAAGCAGTAATTATCAAATTATTACTGTTGTTCAAAATAATTTTAAGGCAACCAAGAGTGAATTTGATGTGTCACAATAGTAAAATGTTAAAAATTTTTTCTTGTATTACTCAGTCACTCAACGCTCTTAAAGATGCACAGTTTGCTAGGCACTGCACTGGATGTTTAAAAAGAATAAATGCCGGGGCGCCTGGGTGGCTCGGTCGGTTAAGCGTCCGACTTCGGCTCAGGTCATGATCTCACGGTCTGTGGGTTCGAGCCCCGCGTCGGGCTCTGTGCTGACAGCTCAGAGCCTGGAGCCTGTTTCAGATTCTGTGTCTCCCTCTCTCTGTGACCCTCCCCCGTTCATGCTCTGTCTCTCTCTGTCTCAAAAATAAATAAACGTTAAAAAAAAAAAAAAAAAAAAAAAAAAAAAAGAATAAATGCCTAAGGTGCAGACATTGTTGAGAATTTACTCATAATCCAGTGGGAACGATTATTGAGTGTAAACATGCTTATAATTTAATAAAAGATTTAAAAGAAACACTAGATACAAATGTATGGCTTGGATTTCAATGTACATGTCAGGTTTCACATTTAGGTCTTTAATTTATTTTGTGTTTATTTTTGTGTATGGTATAAGAGAGTGGTCCAGTATCATTCTGTTGCATGTTGCTGTCCAACTTTCCCAACACTATTTGTTGAAGAGACATTATTTTTCCCATTGGATATTCTTTCTTGTCTTGTGGGTTCATTTCTGGGTTTTCTATTCATTCTATTGTTTTACGTGTCTATTTTTGTGCCAGTACCATATTGTTTTGATTACTACAGCTTTGTAATATAAGTTGAAGTCTGGAATTGTGATGCCTCCTTCTTTGCTTTTCTTTTTCAAGGTTGCTTTGGCTATTCGAGGTCTTTTGTAGTTCCACACAAATTTTAGAATTTTTTGTTCTACCTTGTGAAAAATGCTGGTGGTATTTCGATAGAGACTGCATTAAATATGTAGATTGCTTTGGGTAGTATGGACATTTGAATAATATCTGTTCTGTTAATCCATGAGCATTGAATGTCTTTTCATTTCTTTGTGTCATCTCCAATTTCTTTCATCAGTATTCTACAGTTTTCAGAGTACTGGTAGTTCATCTCATTGGTTAGGTTTACTTCTGGGTATCTTATGGTTTTTGCTGCAATTGTAAATGGGATTGATTCCTTAAATTCTCTTTCTGCTGCTTGATTATCGATGTATAGAAATGCAACATACTTCAGTACGTTGATTTTGTATCCTGCATCTTTACTGAATTCATTTATCAGTTCTAGTAGTAGTAGTTTTGAGTGGAATCTTTCAGATTTTCTATATAGAGCATGATGTTATCTGCAAAATAGTTAAAGTTTTTATTCTTCCTTGCTGATTTTGTATGCATTTCATTTCTTTTTGTTGTCTGCATTTTATTTCTTTTTGTTGTGTGACTAGACCTTCCAGTACTATGTTCAATAAAAATGGTGAGAGTTCACATGCCTGTCTTCTTCCTGACCATAGAGGAAAACTTCTCAGTTGTCTTCCCCATTGAGCATATTAGCTGTGCATTTTCATACATGGCTTTTATTATGTTGAGCTATGTTCCCTCTAAATCTACTTTGTTGAGGGTTTTTATCATGAATGGATGTTATACTTTGTCAAATGCTTTTTCTGCATCTATTGAAATGATCATATGGTTCTTACCCTTCATTTTATTAATGTGATGCATCATGTTGATTTACAAATATTGAGCCACCCTGGCAATCCAGGAGTAAATCCCACTTAATCATGGTGAATGATTTTTAATGTATTGTTAGATTTGGTTTGCTATTATTTTATTGAGAAGTTTTGCATCCATGATCTTCAGGGGTATTGTGAATTTGGAAGTTTTCCTTCCTTTTCTATTTTATGGAGTAAAATTCTTCAAATGTTTGGTAGAATTCATCTGGGAAGCCATCTGGCCCAGGACTCTTGTTTGTTGGGAATTCTTTGATTATTGATTCAATTTCTTTGCTGGCAATCAGTCTGTTCAAGTTTTCTATTTCTTCCTGTTTCAGTTTTTGTAATTTATGTTTCTAGGAATTTATCCATTTCTTCTAGGTTGTCCAATTTGTTGGCATATAGTTTTTCAAAATATTCTAATTGTTTGTATTCTGTGTTGTTGGTTGTCATTTCTCCTCTTTCATTTGTGATTTTATTTATTTGGGTCCATTCTCTTTTCTTTTTATAGTCTGGCTAGAGGTTTATCCATTTTACTCATTTTTTTTTTTTTCAAAGAACCAGCTCCTGGTTTCATTTATTTGTTCTATTGGTTTTTAGTTTCTATATCATTTGTTTCTGTTCTATTATTTATTATTTCCTTCCTCTGTTGGCTTTAGGCTTAGTTTATTATTCTTTTTCTAGCTCCTTTAGGTGTAAGATTAGGTTGCTTATTTGAGATTTTTCTTACCTCTTGATATAGGCCTGTACTTCTGTATACTTCCCTCTTAGAACTACTTTTGCTGAATCCCCAAAGTTGTGGACCATTGTGTTTTCATTTTCATTGGTTTCTATGTATTCTTTTAATTTTTTCTTTGATTTCCTGGTCAACCCATTCATTGTTTAATAGTATGTTGCTTGATCGCCATGTATTTGTGGTCTTTGCAATTTTTTTCTTGTGGTTGATTTCTAGTTTCATAGAATTGTGATCAGAAAAGATGTATGGTATGATTTTAATCTTTTTGTATTTGTTGAGGCCTGTTTTGTAGTCTTATATCTGATTTATTCTGGAGGATCTTCCCTGTGCATCTGAAAAGAATGTGTATTCTGCTGTTTTAGGGTAGAATGTTCTGATTATATCTGTTAAGTCCATCTGGTCCAGTGTGCCATTCAAAGCCATTGTTTTCTTATTGATTTTCTGCTTAGATTATCTGTATCTGTATCTGTAATTGTGTTAAAGTCCACTACTATTGTCCATTGCTATAATTGTGTTAAAGTCCCCTATACTATTACTGTATTATTATCAGAGTCCCTTTATTTTTGTTGTTAATATTTTTGTATATTTTGATTCTTTCAAGTTGGGTAATAAATATTTACAACTGTTATATCTTCTTGTTCAATTATCCTCTTCGTTATTACATAGTGTCTTTCTTTGTCTCTTGTTACATTCTTTCTTTTGAGGTCTAGTTTGTCCAAAATAAGTACTGCTATTCTGGCTTTCTTTTTCTATCCATTTGCATGATGTTCCTTCATCTCTTCGTTTTCAATCTGCAGGTGTCTTTAGGTCTAAAATGAGTCTCTTCCAGTCAGCATATAGATGGATCTTGTCTTTTTATCAATTCTGACACCCTGTGTGTTTTGCTTGGAGCATGTAGTCCATTTACATTCAAAGTAATTACTGATATATATGAATTTATTGTCATTTTATTACTTGTTTGTGGTTGTTTCTGGAAATTTTCTCCAATAATTTCTTTCTCTTTTATGTTTTGCTGATTTTTCTTTAGTAATCTATTTGGATTTTTTTCTCTTTTGCATGTTTATTAGTGGTTTTTGATATATGGTTACCATATACTTGATATATGGTTTGTATGTAACCTCTTTTTCAAATAGCAGTCTATTAAGTTGATGATCATTCAAGTTTGAACCCATTTTTCACTCTTCTCCACATTTTAGGTATATGTTATCATATTTCATGTCCTTTTTTGTGTGTGAGTTCCTTGACTTGTTTTTACAGAAATATTCATTTTTACTGCTTTTGTGTTTCTTGCCTTTAAACTCTCACTTTTTGTCTCTCCACTTAAACATAACCCTTTAATATTAATTGCAGGGCTGGTTTAGTGGTCACAAAGTCCTTTTGTTTTTGTCTAGGAAACACTTTATCTCTCCTATTCTGAATGATAGCCTTGCTGGAAAGAGTATTCTTGACTGCAGATTTTTCCTATTCTGCATTTTGAATGTTTCATGCCACTCCTTTCTGGCTTGCCACATTTCTGTTGAGAAATCTCTAGCTAGCCTGTGGGTTTTCCCTTGTAAATTAAAGACTGACTTTGTCTTGCTGCTTTTAAGAATTTCTCTTTATCTTTTTTTTTGCCAATTTTATTATAATTTATCTTGGTGTTAGCCTGCTTTCATTGATTTTAATGGAAGTTCTTTGTGCCTTCTGGATCTGGATATCTGTTTCTTTCTCCAGATTAGGGAATTCAGCTAGTACTTCTTCAAAAACTTTTCTGCCCCTTTTTCTCTCTCTTCTTCTGGGACTCCTATAATATGAATATTATTATGCTTGATGGAGTCACTCAGTTCCCTAAGTGTATTCTCATTTTGCATAATTATTCTTTCATTCTTTTGTTCAGCTTCATTGCTTTCCATTACTTTGTCTTCTAGGTCATTAATTGCTCTGCTTCTTCCAGCCTGCTATTCTTTGCATCCGGCCTGTTTCTAACTTCATATATTGTACTCTTCATCTCTGATTTTTTTTTTAACTTTATCTCTATGGTAAGAGTTTCACTGATGTCTTCTATTCTTTCCTCACGCCAAGTGAGTATCCTTATGGTTGTTGCTTTAAGTTCTCAATCAGGCATGTTACTTACATTTGTTTTGCTTAGATCTCTGGTTGTGGCCCTATCTCGTTCTTTTATTTGGGATAAATTCCTCTGTCTGAGCATTTTATCTCAGTCTCTGCCTTCTTCTGTGTTAGAAAAGCCAGTTATGTCTCCTGCTCCTGAAAGTAATGGCCTTATGAAAAAGTGATTCTATAGTGTCCAGGGCCTGGAGCTTCAGGGAGTGTCTCTGATGTGTGTTCCATGCACTCTGCTGTTGTGTTCTGGCTGTCTATCCTTCAGGTCAGTTATCTGCAGAGGTTCTCCTTGTCTGCTGTGGGCATATTTGGTCCCTAGCATGAATGTGGTGAGTTTTAGAGTGTGCTCTGGTCTGTTTGTGAAATGAGACCTGTCACCACCTCCATCAGAACTGAGGCCCTGCAAATCTCTCTGGTTGGGAGACATTGTGTGGATAGGGATTTTTGTTTGTCTTCTGGGGCATGGGCCCACTACACTGGCACTAAGGCAAGAATGGCTGAGAAAGTCCAATTTCACCAGAGCAGAGATGGTGGGGCTTGTTGTAAGCAAGTCAGGCAGCCAGTGTTAGCACTATACTGCTTCCTGTAGGTGACTCTGTTTATGCTGAGGGGGCAGGGAGGGAAATGGCACCCCAGCTCCTTTGTTCCTGAGAGATGTGTCTCTGTGAATGTTGCCTCTCAGGACAGGCTCTCAAAAAAGAAATACTTTCCCCACCGTGTGCCCAAGGCACCCTTCAGATGTCTGTTTCCATGTTGTCTTCCCCCAGGTTGTTTCATTGTTTTCCTGCCTTTATGCTAAGAGCAACACAATCCCCTCTGGGCTCTATCCCAGCCAAGGCTGCTGATCTTTAAGCAGCAGCTTAAAGCTTAAAAAACTCCAGGAGTTAAGCCTTGCTAGTTGTGAGAACTCCAAAAAAATCAGCCCCTCTCATTTTCCAAGGCAGTGTCTTTGGGGAAACATTCTCCATGTGTGTTCCCCTGTGTGTTCCTTTCTCTCTCTCTCTTTCTCTCTCTCTCTTTCTCTCTCTCTCTCTCTTTCTTTCTCTCATTCCCTCTCCCTCTCTGCCCCCACCCTACTTCTCTGAAACCATGGCTCCCTCTCTTCCACAACAGCTATGGACAAGACCCAGAAAGAGCTGCACTGAGATTGTGGAGGTAAATTGATTATATACTTGGGGGTTGGGGAGGCAAAGACCAGGGGAAATTTCCAAAAGGATTTTCACATGCTAAAGAGAATTCACAGGGTCCTGGAGTCCTAGCTATTATTAAGCTAATGTTGTTTTTACCTCTGGCCACACATTAACATTAAGATAGTTGGGAGTTCCTGGAGGAGTGTCATCCTCTGCTTGTCTCAAGTATTTGTCAGTGGGCTGCACGTTGTAAGAAAATTTAATTTTATCTACATTTCTTACTGCCTTTGTTTCCCACATTACCATTATTTGGTTTGATGAAAGGAAAAGAGAGAGAATTAAAATGGCTTTAGTGGAAAATAGTCTTATTTTCAAAAAGGGGAGACACATATAGTAATTATTGGTGATTAAATAGATCTAGGGAACAAAAAATAGTCATCTGTGTGAAGTGACTAGTACTTCTAACTGATTTTTATAAAGCATCAGTTTATAAAGCATATAAAGCATCAGTTTATATTTCCAAGCCAAGAACTCACTTTAGTCCCTTTGTTTCAAAAAGTCCTAGTATCTTCATTATTGATGTATGTCTTTACTTTCCCTCATTTCCTTAGGTAACTTACTTTCGATAGCTGAATATGGAAGTGAAACCAAAGAGATTATTAATAACTATATTCAGTCCAAAGTGATTAATGGGGTAAGAAATAGAGAACTAGAAAGTAAGAGAAATGCAAATCTGAAAAAGAATACTGGAAAGGAGCTTTACATTCAGTATATTTATAAAGATGTCATAGCGAGGATCAAAATTGTTTGGGAGAAAAGTTAAGGTCAGTGGGAGGGGCATTCCTCTTCGGGCAGCACAGTAGAGTGAAAAGCACAAAACCAGGGTAGCTTGCTGACTGATTGAATCCTCACAACTCTACTACATAGTTGTTGCATGATTATTTAGCTTTTTGTTGGTTTATTTGTTTGTTTTGAGACAGAGAAAAAGAAGGAGAGGGGCAGAGAGGGAAAGAGAGAGAAAATCCCAAGCAGGCTCTAGACTGTCAGCATAGAGGCAGACATGGGGCTCAAACTCCCAAACCATAAGACCTTCACCTGAGCTGAAGTTGCACACTCAACTGACTGAGTCACCAGGCACCCCTGATTATTTAACTTTTAAAATGCCACGATTTTTATTTTAAATTAGGTTGCTATTGTCTAATCCACAAGGTTGTTTTGAGTAATAATGAAAGAATATTTGTATAACATTTATTAAATAGTTTTCACTCTAACAAATATTAACCTTCTTTCACTAAAATGTCAGGGTGATATAATTAAAAATGCCTTACTTTCCATTAACATCAAGACATGTACTCTTAAAAGGAACTTTTGTGATATTTATATTCCATGAAATTTTCCCTCTATTATAACGAAACACATTTCTGTCTGTATTGAATTAAGTGCCTTTATTGAAGTAAATAAAGTTATTTGAAGTCAGGACTGTATCAGAATCTGAGGGGTTTGGTGTGATAAACATGAATGAAAACATGATCTTTACAATCAGAAGAGTGTATTCAAATCCTGCTCTATCATTTTCCACCTGAGCAGGAGCTTGTCGTAATGGCCTAGTAGTATTATTGATGTGTAACCTGGAGGAATGTTAGATTTCTACTATAAAAGAAAAATTGCTTTAAGTTCTGTAGTTATGGCACAAGAGGTATGGCACGTGAGTGCAGGGTAGTACCTCATCAACAGTGATTTGCTTTATGAAGTTTACTTATTATTGCAATACAGGCTAGAAAATTTATTGACGTAACTTCTAGCCTAAAAGTCCATCTCATAAATAGTCTGACCGTGAAAAGTTGTCTTCTTGGAATATTTTATAGTTTTTGCTAATATGGACAAAGTGACTTAGAAACATTGTTGCTGAAATAGCAACAGAGATTTGAATAGGTATAACCTGACAGAGAAGGTTTGTGTTCTTTCCTCTCTCCTAACCAGAAAATAGAGTTTTGCTGTTACTTGATGCCTTTTTCTTCATAGGAAGAGCTAAACTTATTTGGTATGTTAGATCCAGAATGAGAGGAAGGGAACTTTCCAATAGACCTCTGCTTGCAAGTAGCACTTAAGCTAATTTATCCTTCCATGGCAATTCCTCTGATATCTCTGACTCTTCATGCCTTGCCAAGTTGCCGGTAGACACCTGCTGGCCGAAACAGGGATACTTTGCAATATCAGCCTGTGGAGAAGAGCGTATCAATTCTGCCTACCACAGGTTTAATTTGCTTTTATTTCATCCTGGTTCCTACAACCTTGACCCTATTTCTTATGTTGCATTTCCCATGTACTAAAAAAACAAAGTCAACACGAGAAGAAAACATTCAGGAACTGCTGAAAAGCACACTATAACATACCATCCTAAACTTAAGGACTGTTCTAGTGGTGATGAAACTTGAAAAATGGAAACAGCATGACTTTCTTCTCAGAAGATGTATGGCTCAGCACAAAATAAAGCTCCACTCTCAGGCTCTGTGGTGAGATGGAAATAGTAAACATGCCTCAGAGAAGCTCTAGGTATTGGCCACTTAGCAAGGTTGTTAACTAATGATTTAAAAACATTGCTACCATTTTGAAATAGAAGTGGTTCATACAAAATTTTTATAAGTGTGATTTGTAAATATAACTTGATCAGTGACTTACACTATAAACTTTATCCTCTTGAAATGTACTGTTTCTTCAGTTTTATAGGTGTAAGTTAAAAAAATCGGAATATAAGTGTTTTTAAGTGGAATGGCGCTATGACTTCACTTTATTGGCACCTGAACTCTGTTCAATATGAGGGGATCTGAGTTAACTATAGTGATCGGCAAGAGGAAGTGATGAAAGTCCACTTGCTTCCATTCAAAATCTCTCTTTGGCCAACGTTCATTACTTACTTAACTAGATTATTTGTCAGCACATTATATTACCAAAAAGAGGAATATTGCAATGAAAATTTTCTACACCTCAAAAAAAAAAGGTTGTTAAACTAAATAATGCTTTCTTTCTCTAAACCATATCTGTAAAAACAAAACAGGAAGGAAAAAACTTTATCCTTTGTTTGAAACAAAAAAACAAAATCCCCCAAAAATCTCATCCTACCTTTTGACGGGTTAATATTTCATAGGACTTTCAAAGAGGAATATGGAGCATGTAGTTTGATGAAATAGAACCGACAAGAATTAGTCACGTCTAACCTCTGAGGCGTGAAGCACAGTGATAGTCTGAGAGACTAAAGAAAACTGCTCTTTTCTATTCTGCTCAAATAGTATGGTGCTAAAATCCAAGACCTAGAGTTAGGGTGTTTGGATGGAAATTTCAACTACGCCACTTACTAGTGCCGTCCTCTTGGACAACTTTCTTAAATTCTTTGTGCCTTGTCTTTTTCATCCATAAAATGGGGGTGTTGAAAGGAATAAATCAGTTAAAAAACGAAAAGGACTACGGACAGTGCTTGTCACACACTTCTCCATTCTCACTACTACTGCTATTACTTTCTTGAACAAACTAATTCCAAGGGACAGTCAGGGTCATCCTGGGGACTGTGTCAAAGAAACAGTATGTAGAAACAGAATACATCAAGTTCAGTATAGTGTGGTAAGGGAGCTATCAAGATCTTGGGCTTCTGGTTTGCTTGTTAGATTAGCAGACTGTTTACGTGAAATGTTGGCTTTTGCACCTCACTTTCAATGTTAAATGAAAACATTCTTGCCAAATAAGTACACGATAAAGAATGTTATTTTTGTTAGCAGCTAGGTCAGGGGATGATGTTTCTTTTAACTGTTCGTCCTTAGACAGACTGATACAAGCTTTTCCAACTCAAAATATTTGGTCCTTAAAAAAATCTCATTTAGCATAATGAACTTGATATTCTGTTGAAATAACAAGGCCCAAAACATATACAATTTTTTTGAAATGGGAAACAGAAACTTAACTGTATTTGCTGCCATTATGTGTTCCTTCAAATTATTTAAACGTTCATATTTTACATTTGATATATCACAGAAGCACATAGCACTTGTCTCTAGAAGTCAAAACTCCAAATAGCCTAGGCTTACATGGTGAGAAACAACCAATGTGAAGAAGATTAAAAGATACAATTTCCTTTAGCATAAACAAGGACTTATTTTTACCTTACGGATAGTATTTTCTTTGACTTGAAGGAGCATAGTGATTCAGTGTTAAATAGGACAACATCTAAAAAATTTTAGTCATTTATACTGCAAAAAGATGTTGTGTAATGTGTTGAGCTTAGAGTTATTTAGAGTTAATTAGATGTAAAGATAAGGCATAATGAAAATTAAAGTAAGATGATAACATCCTCCATCTTTACCTAGAATGGAATACCAAAAAGGAGGAGCATGTTAGGTAACATAGTAGATCACTGGACGCTTTAAAATAATTCATGTGGCGGGGTGGGGGAGGCGCTTGGGTGGCTCAGTCAGTTAAGTGTTGGACTTCGGCTCAGGTCATGATCTCACAGTTCACAGTTTGAGCCCCCATTGGGCTCTGTGCTGACAGCTCAGAGCTGGAGACTACTTCAGATTCTGTCTCCCTCTCTCTCTGCACCTCTCCTCCCTCCCTCTCTCTCTCTCAAAAATGAATAAGCATTAAAAAAATTTAAATAAAAAATAAAATAATCCATGTTGGTTGGATTGTGGGTTAAAACATCACAGAAGAAAATAATTCGTGGAGATAAAAGAGATACTTAAATTTGTGATCTAAAGACCAGGGAGCTTCCGTAAAATAATTCTGTATCTTTTATAGCGATAGTTGCAGGATCTGATCCTGTGGGTGGACAAATTACTTTGTAGGTTGAATTAAACTGACTGTGTCTTTCATGTGGAAGTTAGGATGTTGTTTGAGAAATGGGATTTCAAGTAATGGAACCTGGAAAATGTCAGTGCATTTCAATGATTCAAACAGTCAAAGCACATTAAGACTATCTTGCCACAGAAGTTGCTGCTTCTTTCTTATGAAGCTGGTCTTGCTTTTCTTTAAGGCCCTATCGTTATCTTACCTTGTGGTGCACCTTGCCAAGTGATATGATGGTGTATCACTTACTTTATTACCATATTACCTTTAACTATACAAATACCACCCTAGAAAAATAAGAATAAATCATCATCATCTAGATTTGGAAGACTTTTTATTGCAAATGAAATCTAGGAATGGATTTCTAGAGGAAGGGATATATGTTTAAATTGAATGAAATTTCATGGATGAGGGTAGACTTGGAGGAAAGCCTTGATTCCAACTATAGCTCAAGAAGATGGGAATAAGCCCAATTTTTTTTTTTTTTTTTTTTTTTAGTTTTTCTTGTTTGGTTGGTTTTTGGCTAGTTCCTGGAAACATGAACTCAATTTACTTGTGCTAAGTGAAATTGAAATGGCAGAAATTCCAAGGTAACCTATAAAGGGAGGAACCAAAATACTTAAAAGATAGGAAAGTTGTGAAGAATTTGTTATATGAAATCCTTTGACCACTTTCTACCTATATCCCAAGAAGGCTGGGAAGATCCACTTTCTTCAACAAAATATTTAAAAGCACCATATTCTGTGAATCATGCATTCATTTGAAAATTGGGATGTGAAAATGTGTCCTTGACCCTATATTAAAACACACACACACACACACACACACACACACACACACACACTAAAATGAGGTTTGTTAAAAAGAGAAATAAGTTTATACCTTTGACCAATAGACATGCCTTAAAAAAATTACTGGAAAAATTGTATTCATTCTCCTGTCACTGGGAGATAAGAAATCCTTTTAAAATATGAATATGGACTCACAACTGAACATGATTAAATTTTGCATTTTCTTGTTTTTATCTTTCATTATTGAAGCTGTTTCAGAGGAAAAAGAACCTGTATCTGTAGGGCATTTTGGTGCTTATGCATATTTTATCAGTAAGACAAAAGTTTGTGTTGGCATATTTGCTTGGTACAAATAAACTGCAGCACAGAAAAGATAAGACAATTTTAGAATCAGCTAATAAATGAAAATCTTAATTCTGTTTCTATATAACACTTTTTAAATGCTTTACACTAAATATAAACCAAAGTCACTAAGTATTAAAGAATATAATGATAAACTTAAAAACTTTCAGTTGGTTAATTTTGAGGCATAACTTGTACACAATACAATTAACCAATTTTAAGCATATAATTTGATGTATTTTGACAGATTTACATGGTCACATAGCTATCACCAAAATCATGAAATCAAAAAGTTTCTATCACCCCCAAAAATTGCTTCAAACCATGATGCATTCAATCTCCTTCATTATGATGCTTTGGACACTGGCAACTACTTATCTGTTTTCTATCACTATGATTTTTCTAGACTTTCATATCAAAGTATTATATAATGTTTGTGCTTACATTTTTTCACTTATGGTAATTTTTTAACTCATAATATCTGTTCTACTAGTTTTCTGCTCAAGCAAATATACATGTCTAGTCTTCTGAGGATTTTTTGTGTATATCAGTAATTTTGCTAAACTAATCCCTAAAGTTTCATGTTTCTTGATGCTAATATAAATTTCATGTTTTAAATTTCAGTTTTATATTGTCTATTGCTAATATACAGAAATGGAATCGGTATATATTGTCCTTTATCCTGTGATTTTTACTAAATCAACCTCCTAGTTATTGTAGCTTTCTGTATATTTGTTAGGTTTTTTTTTATATAGACAATCACATTATCTGATAATAAATATAGTTTTATTTTTTCCTTTCAATCCATATTTCTTTTCCTGTATTTCTTGCTTTCCTTTCTTTGAATTTTATATTTATGCCTTAGTCACTGACCTACAACTCTAGTAATATGTGGTGAAGCAGACACCTGGTCCAGTTCTCCACCTTAGTAGAAAAAATACTCAGTTTTATGATTTCAACTACAGGAGATTTATAGATGTTATCTGTCAATGTGAGAACGGTTCCTTATATTCCTAGCTTGTTGAGAGTCTTTCTTTCTTTTTTTTTTTTTTTTTTTTTTGACACAGGTGATTGTGGGAATTTATTGAAAACTTTTTCTAAATTTATTAGATGATCACTGGCTTTTCTTTTTAATCTGTTGATAAGAGAAATTACATTGTTTGGTTTTTAAATGTTAAACCAAACTTGCACCTTGTATCTCTGATATAAACCATATTTGATCATGAAATATTAAACATTTTATTTATTATTTGATTTAATTTGCCAAAATTTTTTAAAGGCTCTTGCCTTCATGAATTTAATATTTTTAGTGTCTGTGATTTTGGTGCCCAGGTAAAGCTAGCCTCGTAAAATATATAAAGAAGTATGACCTCTTTTTCTGTTATCTGGAAGAGTTTGTAGAAAGTGAGCCAGTGAAGCCATCTGGGCCCAGAATTTTCTCAGTGAGTATGTTTTTAACTATGGCTTGTATTTATTTAACCCATATAGACCATTTATGATATCTATTTCTTCTTAAATGAGGTTTAGTGTCATATAACATTCAGAAATGTTGTTTTCATTTCATCTAAAGTTGTCAAATTTGGTACAAAATTGTTCACAATAGTCACCTAGTAGAGTTTTAATGTCTATTGAATCTGTAGTGATGTCCTTTTCTCTCATTTCTTGTATTGATAATTTGTGTCTTCCTCTCTTTTTCCACAGTCTGGCTAAAGGTTCATTAATTTCATCATCTTTATAAAGAGCCAAATTTGGTGTTTATCCATTTTTTTTCTATTGTTTTGTACTATACTGTTCATTATTTATTATATCCTTCCTTATGCTTATTTGGAATTAATTTGATATTCTTTCTCCAGTTTATTAAGCTTAAGTTTTAGAAGCTTAGCAACTTTTCACAATTTTTCTTCTTCCCTAATTAGAAGTTTTTAGTGTTACAAAATTTTCTTTAAATACTGCCTTGGATGTATCCCATAATTTTTAAAGTTTTATTTTCATTTTAGTCAAAAATACTTACCATTTCCATTTTGATTATTTCAGTACCCATGGATTACTTAGAAGTATGTGATTTAATTTAAATGTATTTGGACATTTTTTACGTATTCTGTTAATAATTCCTAATTCTTACTAGAGAAAATATTATTTCAATCCTTTTTTACTTTATTTTTATGGCCTAAAATATGGTCTATTTTGATCAGTGTGCACTTGAAAAAATGTGTATTCAGTGTTTTTATAACTCTCTAAGTTTTTATTTTAATTCCAGTTAGTTAGCATATGCTGTTATATTAGTTTCCGGTGTACATTATAGTGATTCAACACTTCCATATAGCCCCTGTGATCATCGTGACAAGTGCACCCCCTTCATCCCCATTACCTGTTTATCCCATCCCCCCAGGTCCCTCTCCTCTGAGGGTCCCTATCAGTTCTCCATAATTAGGAATCTGTTTCTTGGTTTGCCTCTCTCTCTCTCTTTTTCCCTTTGCTTGTTCGTTTCTTAAATTCTACATATGAGTGATATCATATGGAATTTGTCTTTCTCTGACTGACTTATCTCATTTAACATTCTATTCTATAGCTCCATCCATGTCTTTGCAAATGGCAAGATTTCATTCTTTTTTTGTGGCTGAATAATATTCTATTGTACATATACACCACATCTTCTTTATCCAATCATTTATTGATGGACACGTGGGCTGTCTCCATATCTTGGCTATTGTAAATAATGCTGTCATAAAGATAGTGATGCATGTATTCCTTCGAATTAGTGTTTTGTATTTCTTGGGTATATACCCAATAGTATGATGGGTAAATCATAGGGCAGTTCTGTTTTTAACTTTTTGAGGAACCTCCATAAAATTTTCCACAGTGGCTACCAGTTTGTATTCCCATCAAATGTGTACCAAGGTTTCTTTTTTTCAACCTCACCAACACCTCTTCTTTCTTGTGTTGTTGATGTTAGCCTTTCTGGCAGGAATGAGGTAACATCTCATAGTTTTGATTTGCATTTCCCTGATTAGTGATGCTGAACATCTTTTCATGTGTTTGTTGGCCATCTCTATGTCTTCTTCAGAGAAATGTCTGCTGATGTTTTCTGATCATTTATACATTGGGTTACTTTCTTTTTGGGTGTTGATTTATAAATTCTTTGTATTTTTGGATACTAACCCTTTATCATATATGTCATTTGCAAATATCTTCTCCCATTTAGTAGGTTGCTTTTTGGTTTTGTTGACTATTTCCTTAGCTGTGCAGAAGGTTTTTACTTTGGTGTAGGGCCAATAGTTTATTTTTGCTTTTGTTTTTCTTGCCTTAGGAGATGTACCTAGAAAAATGTTGCTATAGCTGATATCAGAGACACACTACCTGTGCTGTCTAGTATTTTTTATGTTTTCAGGTCTCACGTTTAGGTCTTTAATCCATTTTTAGTTTATCTGTGTATGGTGTAAGAAAGTGGTCCACTTTCATTCTTTTGCATGTTGCTGTCCAGTTTTCTCAACACCATTTGTTGAAGAGACTGTCTTTTTCCCATCGTGTTTTCATTCCTCCTTTGTTGAAGATTAATTGACCATGTAATGGTCATTTATGGATTTTCTAGTCTATTCTATTGATCTATATGTCTATTTTTGAGCCTATACCATATTGTTTTGATCACTATGTCTTTGTAATATAACTTGGAGTTTAGAATTGAGATACTTCCAGCTTTGTTTTTCTTTTTCAAGGCTGCTTTGACTATTCAGGGTCTAATGTGGTTTCACACAAATTTTAGGATTGTTTGTTCTAACTCTATGAAAAATGATGGTGTTTGATAGGGATTGAATTAAATGTGTAGATTGCTTTGGGTAGTATAGACATTTTAACAATATTTGTTCTTCCAATCCATGAGCATGGAATATCTTTCCATTTCTTTGTGTCCTTTTCAATTCCTTTCATCAGTGTTCTACAGTTTTCAGAATACAGGTATTTCACCTCATTGGTTAGGTTTATTCCTAGGCATCTTATTCCTTTTGGTGCAATTATAAATGTAATTGTTTTCTTAATTTCACGTTCTTCTGCTTCATTATTGGCGTGAGAAACGCAACAGATTTCTGTACATTGATTTTGTATCCTGTGACTTGACTGAATTAGTTTATCAGTTCTAGCAGCTTTTTGATAGTCTTTTGGGTTTTCTATATAGAGTATCATGTCATCTGGAAATAAAGAAAGTTGTACTTATTCCTTTCTGATTTGGATGCATTTTATTTCTTTTTGTTGTCTGATTGCTGTGGCTAGAACTTCTAGTACTATACTGAATAAAAGTGATAAGAGTGGACGTCTTCTTGTTCCTCACCTTAGGGGTAAAGGTCTCAATTGTTCTCCATTAAGGATGATTCTAGCTATGGGTTTTTCAAACATGGCCTTTGGTGCATGAGATATGTTCCTTCTAAACCTACTTTGTTTTTATCATGAATGGATGTTGTGCTTTGTCAAATGCTTTGTCTGCAACAATTGAAATGATCATATGTTTGTTATCCTTTATCTTATTAATGTGATGTATCATATTGATCAACTTGTGAATACTGAATCACCACAATCCAGGAATAAATCCCACTTGATCATGGTGAATGATTTTTTAACATATTGTTGGATTTGGTTTGCTATTATTTTATTGAGAATTTTTGCATCCATGTTCTTCAGGGATATTGGCCTGTAGTTCTCCTTTTTAGTGGTGTCTTTATCTGGTTTTGGTACCATGGTAATACTGGCCTCATAGAATGAATTTGGAAGTTTTCCTTTCTTTTCTACTTTTGGAATAGTTTGAACAAAATAGGTACTAAAAGAATAGGTATTAACTCTTTTTAAATGTTTGATAGAATTCTCCTATGAAACCATCTGGTCCTGGACTTTTGATTGTTGGAAAGTTTTTGATTACTGACTCAATTTCTTTGCCAGTAATTGGTCTGTTCAAATTTTCTATGTCTGTCTGATTCAGTTTGGGGAGATTAAATGTTTCTAGGAATTTATCTATTTCCTCCAGGTTGTCCAATTTGTTGACATATATTTTTTCAGAATATTCTCTTATAATTGTATGTAGTTCTGTGGTGTTGATTATTACTTCTCTCTCATTTGGATTTTATTCGAGTCCTTTCTCTTTTTTCTTGGTAAGTCTGCTAAAGGTTTACCAATTTTATTGATTTTTTTTTTCAAAGAAAACTCCTGGATTCTTTGACCTATGTTTGTTTGTTTGTTTGTTTGTTTGTTTGTTTTTTAGTTTTTATATCATTTATTTCTGCTCTAATCTTTATTATTTCCTTTCTTCTTCTGGTTTCAGGGTTTATTTGCTCTTTTTCTAGCTCCTTGAAGTGTAAGGTTAAGTTGAGATATTTTTTCCCTCCTTGAGGTAGACTTGTATTGCTGTAAACTTACCTCTAAGAGATGCTTTTGCTGTATTTTGGACCATTGTGTTTTCATTTCATTTGTTTCCATGTATGTTTTTAATTTCTTCTTTGGTTTCCTGGTTGACCCATTCATTGTTATAGCATGTTGCTTAACTTCTGTGGTCTTTCTAAAATTTTTCTTCTGGTTGACTTCTAGTTTCAGAGCATTGTGGTGAGAAAAGATGCATGATTTTATTGAGGTCGATTTGTGACCTAGTCTGTGTACTATTCTGTAGAATATCCCGTATGCTTTTGAAAAGAATGTGTATTCTGCTGTTTTAGGATGAAATGTTCTGAATATATCTGTGAAGTCCATCTGGTGCAGTGTGACATTCATTGTTATTCTTTCCTTGTTGATTTTCTTTTTTTTTTTTCTTAAAGTTTATTTATTTTGAGAGAGAGAGAGAGCATGCAAGTGAGTGGGAGAAGGGCAGAGAAAAAGGGAAAGAGAAAATCTCAAGCAGGCTCCATGCTATCAGTGCAGAGTCCACCACGGGGCTTGAACTATGAACTGCAAGATCATGACCTGAGCTGAAACCAAGAGTTGGACGCTCAACCGACTGATCCAACAGGTGCCCCTCTTCATTGATTTTCTGTTTAGATTATATGTCCATTGACTTAAGTACAGTGATAAATTGCCTTACCATGAATGTATTACTGTCCACTAGTTCCTTTATGTTTGTTATTAATTGTTTTATTTTTTGAGTGCTCCTATGTTGGTTGCATAATATTTTTAACTGTTGTATCTTCTTGTGGATTGTCCCTTTCATTATTATATAGTGTTCTTCTTTGTCTCTTGTTACAATCTTTATTTGGAAGTCTAGTTTGTCTGAAAAAGTATTGCCACTCTTTCTTTTGACCCATTTGCATGGTAAATGTTTCTCTATCCCCTCACTTTCAATCTGTAGGTGTCTTTAGGTCCAAAATGAGTTTCTTCTAGGCAGTATATAGATGGGTCTTATTTTTTTATCCATTTTGTCACCTTATGTCTTTTGATTGGAGTGTTCAGTTCATTTACATTCAAATTAATTATTGGTAGATCTGTATTTGTTGTCATTTTGTTATTTTGTGGTTGTTTCTTAAGATTTTGTCTGATCCATCCTTTTTCTCTTTCAAGCTTTGTTGATTTTTTTAGTAATATATTTGGACTTATTTATCTTTCTTCTTTGCATATTTTTTAGTGGTTTTTGATACATGGTTTACATTAGGTTTGTATATAACCTCTTCTACATATAGCAGTCTATATTAAGTTGATGGTCATTTAAGTGCGCACCCATTCTTTCCTCTTCTCCTCCCCACATTTTAGGTACATGTTGTTATATTTTACATTCTTCTATTTTGTGAGTTCCTTGACTGTTTTTTTACAGAAAGATTCATTTTTTTGCTTTTGTGTGTCCTGCCTTTATACTGTCATTTTTGGTGTGTCATTTCCACTCAGAGTCCTCTTTAATATTTCTTTCAGGGCTAGATTAGTGGTCATGAACTCCTTTTTGTTTATCTGGGAAACTCTTTATCTCTCTTTCTATTCTGAATGGTAGCCTTGCTGTTAAGAGTATTCTTGGCTGCATATTTTTCCCATTCAGTGCTTTAAATATATCATGCCATATCTTCTGACTTGGAAAGCTTCTGCTGAAAAATCTCCTGCTAGCCTTATGGTTTCTCCTTGGAAGTTAATGTCTTCTTCTACCTTGTAGCTTTTAAATTTTTTTATTTATCACTATATTTTGCCCATTTACTAAAAATATGTCTTGATGTGGATCTGCTTTTGCCGATTTTGATGAGAATTCTCTGTGCTTGCTGGATCTGGATATCTGTTTCCTTCCTCAGATTAGGGAAGTTTTCAACTATTTCTTCAAATAAATGTTCTCCCCCTCTTTCTCTCTCTTCTTCTTAGAAACTCTTATAATATGATTGTTACTATATTTGATGGAGTCACCCAGTTCCCTAGGTCTATTGTTGTTTTGCATAATTCTTCTTTCTTAGTTTTTTTCAGTTTCATCACTTTCCATTACTTTGTCATTTAGGTCACTATTTGTTCCTCTACTTCTTCCATCCTGTTGTTCCTTCTGTCAAGTGCGTTACCCATTTCATTTATTGAGCCTTTATCTCTGTTATGTGATTCCTTTTCTCTGTGTTAAAGGTTTCACTCAAGTCTTCCACTCCATTCTTAAGTCCAGTAAGTATCCTTATGATCATTACTTTAAATTCTCTATCAGTCATGTTACTTATATCTGCATCACTTAAATCTCTGGCCATGGCCTTGTCCTGTTCTTTAATTTGGGGTAAATTTCTCTGTCTTCTCATTTTTTCTAAGTCTTTCTGTCTGTTTTTCTGTGTTAGGAAAGTCAACTCTGTCTCCTCTTCTTAAGAGTAATGACCTTATGAAGAAGAGGTCCTGTAGAATGTGGTGTCCCCTGATCCCGTGTCTGGCACTTCCAAGAGTGTCCCCAATGCATGCTGCATGTGCTTTGCTATTGGGTACTGGCTGGTTTATCCTTAAGGCCAGTCATCTGCAGAGGCTCTCCCTTCCTGTTGTGGGCAATGTTTGGTTCCTGGCCTGAATGTGGTGCATTTTAACTAGGCATGCTCTGGTCTGCTTGTAAAATGAGACCTGTTGTCACCACTGCCAGACCAAGGCTCCACAAAACTCCCTCATGAGGGCCATGGTGTAAGCAAGGGTTTGGACTCATCTTCTAGGGGGAGGGGTGCGCCTCATGGGAACTGAGGCAAGTGTGACTGGGAAGGGTGGTTCTAGCAGAGCCTGTGGGACAGGCCTTAGGGTAAGCAGTTTAAGTAGTGAATATAAGTGCTGTGCTGGTTCTCACAGGTGGATCTGTGCTTATGCTGAGGGGTGGGGAAGGGAAATAGTGCTGGCCAGTTCCTTTGATTCTGGAGGGGGCTCTCTGTGAATGCTCTCTCTGAGATGTGCTCTGAGATGAGTGAATAACCTCCCCACTGTGTGTCCTGGGCACTCATCAGGTTGCTGTTTCCACACTGTATGTCCATGAGTTGTTTGCCTGCTTCCTCTCCAAGAAGTTCACAGTGCCCTCAGGGCTCTATCCCAGCCAAGCCTGTTGACCTTTAAAACTCCAGGCTTTAAGCCCTGCTGGTTGAAATTCAGCCCCTCTTGCTTCATTAGCCAATTGCTATGGGGACTTGTTTTCCCTGTGTGCTCCCTGTGTGCTAGTCTGTCTCTCATCCTTTTCCACATCTCTGGCTCCCTCCCCACTGCAGTGACTATAATCTGTTTCTCTCCCAAAGTCTGCACAGTTTTTAGATGGAGTGTTCTGTGAGGTTCAGTTTGGTCAGTTTGATGTTTTCCTTCTCTAGTCTTACTGCTTTCTGCTTACTTGTTCTGTCAATCATTGAGAGAGACAGATGTATAATCACTAAAACTGATCACAGTTGTGCATTTTTGCCTTCATATATTTTAAGAAAATGTTAATATTAATAATTTACAGATAATAGAAATTTAATACCAAATTTATTAATTTTAAATTATTGTTATAATATTGATAATTCACAAACTTTCCATCAAAACTTTGTGATTTCCCCTTATAATGATTAAATTCAGAGACATTCAAATAGAATATTGTACAAAATCTTGAAATTTGCTAGAGCTATGTTCTAGAGTATTCATATTTTTCTCATTTCAAATAGCCCAGTATTGAATAATTTTTATATTTTATTTACAATACCATATGCATGATAAATTTAAGTTATCCTTTCATTATTTTATGAGTAATTCTTCCAAATGGAAATATGGGAGGAGACCAGATAATGTTAGGCCATATAGGCTACAGTGAAGATATGGAGTTTTACTCTAAATATAATAGGAAGCCATTATTCTGTTGGGAGTGAAGAAGTGATAGGCTTTAGAAAAAACCCTTGAAGCTGCTATGTGGAGAACAAGCTAAGGGTGAAAACAAAGTCCTTTGTACTAGTATAGTAGTGTAGAAGCAGTGAAAGGAGTGTAAAGTGGTTGTAGGTACCACATAATTTCAAAGGCATTTCTAAGAGATTCTGCAGATGCATTGAAGAGAGTACAAGATTAAAAAAAAAAAAAGTTAAGGCATGTGGGTGGCTCAGTCAGCTAAGCATCTGACTCTAGGTTTTGGCTCAGGTCATGAGCTCACTGTTCATGGGTTCCAGCTCCACACTGTGCTCTGCGCTGTCAGTGCTTGGGATTCTTTCTCCCTCTCTCTGCCCCTTGCCTGCTCCCCTACTCTCTCTCTCTCTCAAAATAAATAAATAAACTTAAAAAAAGAAAAAAAGTTAATGATGACTTTTTAGTAAACATCAAAGACATAAAAATAGGCATTGAACTTGTGAGATTCTTCTTTGTGGATTAGAGATAGATTTTTGAAATCATCTACATAAAGATTTTGTGTGTTGGGGGGGAGAATTCCTGGGACAATGAGATACTCTAGATATTCAATAAATTGATCTGAGGAGATAGTGGAAAGCTTAAAATTTAAATATTAGTAAAGAGGTAGATTTATTAAAAGAGACTAAGAAGGAAAGGCCAGTGAGATGAGGCAGAAAAGAAGATAATGTCACAGAAAAATATGTGAAAAATATTTTTATAAAAAAAGAGAACTATCTTTTGTGTTAAATGATGCTAACATGTCAAGTATGATAGGTACTGAGAATTAGCCCTGTTTTTGTGGACAAGGACATCTTTGGTACTATATTAAGAGTCGGCTCAGCAGTAGATGTATTCAAAATCTGATTACGTTGGAAAGTGTGGAGACAGGATTATAAAGAGCTCTTCAAAAAAATTTCTCTAAAGATCTCTGGTTGGATTTCAATTGAACAACTGGGTTAAGAACCTTCATCTTGGTGAATACTATCGCTAGGAGAGAGCAACAAAGCCAGGTTGAGATAGAAGTATTGTAATTCTACTAGTCTCACCTAGTTGATCATTCCCATGCTTCTTGATAGCAGGATTTTGTGTAGAGGATTGAAATATTTGCCTCAGCGAAAGTGCAAGTTGTTAACATGCCATTGACATTTGAACTTGTGAGTGGTTAGAAACCTCATTTTTTTAATTTAAAGTTTATTTATTTTGAGAGAGAGAGACAGAGGAAGAGAGAGAGAGAACAAGCAGGGGAGGGGCAGAGAGAGAAGGGCACAGAGGATCTGCAGCCAGCTCTGTGCAGACAGCACAGAGCCTGATGCAGGGCTCAAACTCCTGAACTGTGACATCACAATCTGAGCCAAAATCAGAAGTTTAACCGACTGAGTCACCCAGGTGCCCCAGAAACCTCATTTTTTAAAACCACAAGACCACTGGGGATCACTTTTAATCAGTAGTGCCAACGAAACTCTGGAAATTGCAAACAAGTTCTGCATAACATGGTGTCTATGTGCAATGACCCATTAAGGCTACTTAACTTTGTTTCACACACAGTAAGGAAAAGACATAAAGTAAGTCTGGCAGTGTTACTTCCTCTTCTATTTTTTGGAAGAATTTGAGGAAATCTGGTATTAATTCTTCTTTAAGTGTTTGATAGAATTTACCAGTGAAGTCATCAAGTTCTGGACTTCTTTCTTGGAAATTTTTGACTATTGATTCAATCTTATTACTAGTAATTGGTCTGTTCAGATTTTCTCTTTCTTCATGATTTAGTCTGGGTAGGTGCATATTTCTAGGAATTTATCTATAATTAATTCTTAATTCCTGATGACAATGTGAATTGTTAAAGCCACTTTGAAAAGCAATCTGTCACTGTTGATTAAATTGAAGAATGCATGTGCTCTTCGAGAAGCGATTCCTCAGGGAATCTCACCATAGAAATACAACCACCATCAGTTTACCATTTTTGTCCAAGGATGATTTTTGTAGTACTGTTTTAAGAAAATACCCATCAGCAGAAGAAATTATGATTAAATTAGAGAACACCCACATCATAAAACATTATGCAGCCATTAAAGAAATAATTCAGAGTGTGCTCACTTTGCACCTATCCTAAAAGGAATAATTCAGAGCTATATTAGTTGACTTGGAAGAATTTCTACAAGATATTTAATATTATCCCATTATTATAAAATAAAATATGTGTTAGGCATATGTGTGTAAAACTATATAAAATACATGAACATGGAGATATATGAAAGGGTATAATTAAGTTTAATGTTGGTTGACTTGAGGCGTGCCTGGGTGGCTCAGTCAGCTGAGCGTCTGACTTTGGCTCAGGTCATGATCTCGCGGTCTGTGAGTTTGAGCCCAGTGTTGGGCTCCGTGCTGACAGCTGCTGTTTCAGAGTCTGTGTCTCCCTCTCTCTGCCCCTCCCCTGCTCATGCTCTGTCTCTCTCTCTCTCTCTGTCAAAAATAAATAAATGTAAAAAAAATTAATGTTGGTTGACTGGATAAAAAATAGGCTGGATTGTTGTGAAATGGGAGATACATCTTAAGAATACATAGAAGGCCCTATATAATTAGTGAATAATTGATTAATGATAATATCCTAAGAATATTAATATGATCCATGTCATGTCTGTAAGAGTGATTTCTAATAGTTATCCTCTTTTAAAAGCTACCCTCTAAAAATATATATGTTTATTGAATGCCTACATACTCTAGATACTCTTCTAGGTGCTGGAGAACAGTAGAGAATAAGACAGCTCAGGGGTTTTTTTTAGTACGGCATACCGCAAGGTTCTGTTCTTTATCTTCAGTTGATCAACATGTTTAATAAGGTAAGGTTGAGAATGATCGCCAAACATACAGGATGGTGATTTTAATTGATAGAATCACGATTCATAAATGTCTCAATGGGTTTTATAAACTTTCTACTAAAAGATTAAACTTGGGGTGCCTGGCTGTCTCAGAGGAGCATGTGACCCTTGATCTCAGGGTTGTGAGTTCAAGCCCCAAGCTGGGTATATAAATTACTAAAAAAGTAAATAAATAAATAAACCTTAATTAAAAAATTATAAGTAGATTAACTTAATATTAACAATAAGGGGGGGCGCCTGGGTGGCTCAGTCGGTTAAGCGGCCGACTTCAGCCGGGGTCACGATCTTGCAGTCCCTGAGTTCGAGCCCTGCGTCGGGCTCTGGGCTGATGGCTCAGAGCCTGGAGCCTGCTTCCGGTTCTGTGTCTCCCTCTCTCTCTGCCCCTCCCCCATTCATGCTCTGTCTCTCTCTGTCTCAAAAAAAAAAAAAAAAAAAAAAGTTAATAAAAAAAAATATATTAACAATAAGGCCATTTTTTTTCCTCTTTGGTCAGAAACATCTACTACTCAAAGGATGGAAGAGTGGTGGTTTACTCATAGTACAAACAAGCTATTTAAAAGTTTTAGAATACTAGAATCTCAATGTTCCATGGGATGATAATATGGGATGACTTTCAGGAGAATGAAAAAAAATAAAATAAAATAAAATAAAATAAAATTGTCTTAACAGAATTTCAGTGTGTAGTAAAATATAGTATATACCAGAGATTTGCATTTATATCATATACTGTATTGTAAGTAGACTAAACTCCAGTTGTGATAATTAAGTCTCTATGCAAAACTATATTAGTAATGGAAAGGGAACAGAGTATCCTGCAAGAGAAACTCTAAGTGGTGAACAGAATCAAAAGGAACTTTATTGAGGAGTAGTTGGGATGTTTAATCTGAAGAAAACCTTCACATATTTGAAGTTTTCTCAGATGGGTGAGATATACATTAATTCTTTTTAATCCCCAATTGATAACATTATAAGGAATCATATTTGATGTTAAAAGATGAACAAATTGTTCACAATACCCAAAAAGAGATTAAATGCCTTAGTAGATAGTATTTTATCATGAGGGGTGTTCAAGTAGAATCAGAATGCCACACAGGTGGCATAGATGGAATCATCAATGTGTTATAGAGTGGAGAGCATCAGTTGATTCGTGAATCAGAATCCAATTCTGAGAATCTCTTAATAAATGAACTTCTTCTGATGAGTCTTACAGTGGATCAAGGCTATTTTTCTGAAAATTCTTCTGCTGTGAAATGATTTGTGGATCTGGCTTAAGTTTGAGAGTAGTAGTGAAAAAAAGCCTTAATTAGAAGACCAATACTCTGCAAAACAAATATATATTTTTTAATTCCATATTCAACTCAATTTTTCTTCTCTATCCTTTAATTACTTTTCAGGTTTAAATTTTATTCTGATGGGTCTATAGGAATACAAATTTCCTAAGTATATTCTATACAGAGATCTAATAAAAATAGAAATTAGCTCTCAATTTCAAGTTTTACTCATTTTTTAAAATAAAAATATATAGCCCCAGTAAAAAGTACGTGTGCCTCAACAGATGCATGCATATAAATGGTATGTATGTAGTATTTCCATTACTAGACTAGTTATTTACCTGCCTCCTGATTTCAACTCATACTAAATTATAACTCTTTTTATTATATAGCACTTAACGGCTTTGTTAAATTTAAAAAAGGACTGATTCTCTTGTGAATTTGTGGTTTATCACTTGACAGAATTTTAATTTTCTATTCAAATCTCCTTCATAACACAAAATGTGAAGCTTCAATTTCTTTTTTATTTAAATTTTTTTTTTAATGTTGTTATTTATATTTGAAGGAGAGAGAGAGAGACAGCATGAGTGGGGGAGGAGCAGAGAGAGAGGGAGACACAGAATTCGAAGCAGGCTCCAGGCTCTGAGCTGTTAGCACAGAGCCCGATGTGGGGCTTGAACCCACGAACTGTGAGATCATGACCTGAGCCAAAATTGGAGGCTCAACTGACTGAGTCACCCAGGTGCCCCTTAAACTTCAATTTCTGAAATCATGTGATTTATTTGTTGATCAAATATTGCAGTGAATTTTTTTCTAATAGTTGATAAATAGAATGATAAATAGAACAGTAGATAAATAGAATGTGATAAAAAGAATGTTTTTCTAATAATTGATAAATAGAATAGAATAAATAGAATGATAAAGACTTATGGATATTAGTTGATATATGTACAAGTTCTTTACAAAATGCAAATAGTGTGGGAGATTGAAATATACAAGACATAAAATCTTTTTAAAGTTTTATCCATCAGAAATAGAAATGAAATATTACGTGTAAACAAATTCCTAGTATTTCCCTCAAAGTCATGACATGTAGGAATATCTAGCACCACACTGTTATTCATCATTGTACAAAAAGTGTGAAAGCATTTCAACATATGAGATAAAAGAAATGGGGCATACATAACAAAATGGAAGAGACAATATTATAATTATCTCTGGGTGACAGAAATGTCTTTCTGAAAAGCAAGTCCAAGAAAATAAACATGAGCACTATTAAAATATTGGAATTAAAAGATAAGTTCAATCAAGTTGCTGGATACTGTTGAGCAATCAGGTGTGGAGATTGTGAATTAGGCAAATGAGTCTAATTTAAAGCAACAATCAAGTCTTTGCTCAGTGCAACAGTGCAAACAATAGGCAAAATGAGGTGCTAGCTCCCCAGAGTTCCATTTTCCGCCACAAAATGACACTGTGTGAAGATCAGATGGATGCAGCTCAGGGGAATTATCTTGCTACAAAGGAGTCTGAACAAGGGACCCCTGCCTCTTATACACTCATGGGTCAAGGGGGAAGAGAGACAGGAAAGGGCTGAGTGTGAAATGGTGCTGAGTCAAAATGGAAAACAGTACCTCAGCTGAGGCTCCCAGGAAAGAGGACTTGGCAGGACACCCAGGAAGTGCCTCAGCCAAGGTCCCAAAAAGGATGACACTGAATGAGGTGCCTGGGCTAGGAATGTAGCTGTGTATGTGAAGATGGTTGGACTAGAGAGTAAGGGGCCGAGTCCTTGATTGGACTCTGTGCAGAAAACTGTAATGTACTGGCTTTACCCCAGGTCTGTTGTGGGGAGGGCAGCTACCCTTTATGAAACGTGCCAGACTTGTAACTGCCTCCCACCGGGTCTGAATGGTCACATACAGGATTTGGGTCCTGAAAGAAGGACCTTCAGATAAAAGTTAAACAAACGTATATAGATAGATGTAGATATATCTATCTCCTCATATTAGCAGAAATTAGCTTAACAAGTACTATAAAAGTTTATTTCATTTTAATGCTCAATTACTGAAAATAAACTTAACCAGAAATGTGCAGTATCCAACTAAAGAACACTAATTTTTTGGAGAACGTAGGGTAAGACCTAAATGATTAGGAAACGTGTAAAACTCCCAGATGGGAAGATACCTAACACTATAAAACTATTATTTTCCCTAAATTTAATCCATAATATATAGGAAATTACATTCAAAATCCCAATGGATGCTCTTGGAACCTGATGAATTAATTACGAATTCTTCTGAACGAGTACAGTGCATTGGAAAAGCCCTGAGCTTGTTTCCTCAGTAAAAGAAAATGTTTTAGCACCTTAATACAGACCTGATATTTTTGATGTTTGGGATTTCGTTTTTTATGAGGAAGTCATGGGAAAGCATTCAAGAGCCAAGCCACCTGGAAAGAAAAATTAAAGGAGTGTATGATCATAACAAGAAGAGAAAGAGATGAGAAACTAGTCCTCAGGAAATGTGTAGGAGAGTATGACATCATTGGGGTGGTGGTAGCTTTTGTTAAACTTCAGACTTTCAGAAAGACTTATCTTTACAGAAGAAACTTTTATCATTTGGTTATGTTCAATTTTCTGTCAAGCTACTATGCAATATAAAAGTAAGTTATTTTAGAATTTATTTTATGTTCTGAAGTGTTTCAAATGTGCTAAAAAGTAGATAAATGTTAACAACAACATCAGGAAGATTGGATAGCTTTTTCCCTTTCTTGATTCACATTTTAACCTAAAAATAAACTTTTCTTACCTAAGCACATGTGCATGTGTTTTCCTTTCTAAGAAGATAGCACTTGAATGGACATTTCAATTATATTAAGGCCATGTATTTTTAACTGTGAGATTTTATACTTACAGGTTACTGATGTTTTGATTTTTTTTTCCAACCCTGTGTCTTAGGGGATATAAAATGAGGATATTTAATCTGATCTCTTAAAGGAACCAATAACTAATGTCATGAGACCATATTTCTAAAAGCAAATCTTAACACATATAAGAGAAAGGATAAATATTAGCCTTCCAGGACTAACCTATAGTAGCAGTGGTCAGAGAGGAAATACATATAAAAAAGGAAAAAAACATCATGCTAATATTATTCAAAGATGATTACCAGTCTGAATACCTTATTGTAGGTATTTCCTTCTCTTTTACTCTGTACACACATAGATTTTTATTTTTATTTTTTTCAACAAAATGAGATCATATCATATATGCTGTTTCGTAACCTTCTTGCTTTCTAAGTCATGGTTTCTATTTCTTCTTGAAAATTTTTGACTTAATATTTTAATAGTTTGTTGAAACCAATAACTTATTAAGCACATTTACATCTTATTGCCATGCCACTCAAGCCCCTTCTATCGAGCAGTCTGACACAGTCTCTTTTTTATTGTTTACATAGAAAGAATTTAAAAAGTAAAATTAATTAAAAGTATTACATACATATAAATGTACCAATGAAGACATAAGCATAGTGAAGAGAAAGCACAATCATGGAAGGAGTTAATGAGCTGCTACTTAAGATACAGTGCTCACAGCGTCCTTTCTAAGAAGATAGCACTTGAATGGACATTTCAATTATATTAAGGCCATGTATTTTTAACCGTGAGATTTTATACTTACAGGTTACTGATGTTTTGATTTTTTTTTTCCAACCCTGTGTCTTAGGGGATATAAAATGAGGACATTTAATCTGATCTCTTAAAGGAACCAATAACTAATGTCATGAGACCATATTTCTAAAAACAAATCTTAACACAAAGGGTAAATATTAGCCTTCCAGGACTAACCTATAGTAGCAGTGGTCAGATTATCATTGATTTACTTTATGAGAGCTCATTTCATTACTTTAAACAAGCTGCTTGTATCATTTTATGATTTAAGAATTAAAAGATACCATGTAAGTGTTTTTCTATTGTAAGAACTTTAAAATGTGGATTTTGAAGAGTATTTTAAAAATATAAAAAGTGCAGTTTTAAATCACAGCTTTTCTATGTATAATGCCTTAATATTTTTGGAAGCCAAAAACCAAGTGTTCTTTTGCTTTATACAACTTACTCATAGAACTGGCTTGACACCTTGGAGTTAAAATGAGCCGGTAGTTTCATTCTCAATATCTGGTTGCCTTTAGCATCTTGTCCTAAAGAAATTGGATCAACTGCAATAAGATAAATTTTTTCTAAGAAGCATTTCAAGACCTTTCCTTGGTCCTAACTGTTTTGACATCTATTTTCACTGGGAAAAGAAATGGAAGTCAGCTCCCAGCCACTAGCATTAGAGGCTGGGTTAACATTTCCTGCAGGCTATAAAGTCCTGTTTCCATAGAAATAAAGTTTGGATTGTTGAAAATGGAAGACAGATTTTTAAGCCAGTGTGTGCTTCTACTAGTGAAAAATTGTGCAGACATATTTTCATGCTTGTAAGACAGGAGTGGTTGAATAATTTGATATGATGAGCTTTCCAATGTGATCTGAAAGTCTATGGGGGAGAAATAAAACTTCCATAAATTTTGAGTAGAGAAGTATGGGAATATTTAGTCTACTAACAATGACATAAGAGGACCATAATGCTTCCTAAGAGGCTAGAAACATCAAAGCTTTCTGTTTATTGCATTTTGAAAGCTTTAACATACTTAGTCTGCAATTCATGACTTAGTCATTCCAGAGATCACAGAAAACTGGTATTCTTAAACCTTGGATTTACTAATTAGAACTAAGAGTAGAAACATTTTCATCCCTTCTAAGATTGAAGTCAAACATTGAATATCTACAATGCTTATTTAATTGCATAATTTGACAGGTTGAAATCAGAGAACGCAAGTGGAAATAATATCTATAAAGTTTAGTTTGGGAGACTTAATGTTGTCTTTTCTTTCATATGTCCCAGTGTTTTAAAATAGAATCTCACTGGGGAGCCTGGATGGCTCAGTCAGTCAACTCAGGTCATGATCCCTTCATCTGTGAGTTCAAGCCCCATGTCAGGCTCTGTGCTGACAGCTCAGAGCCCGGAGCCTTGAGCCTGCTTCAGATTCTGTGTCTCCCTCTCTCTCTGCCCCACCCCTGTTTGCTCTCCTTCTCTCTGTCTCTCAAAAATGAATAAACATTAAATTTTTTTTAAAAAATAGAATCTCATTGAAGTTTGTCATTAGAGGATAAGATTAGACATTTTAATAGCCATTGTAGTATTGAAGAATGGGAGAGGAAAGTTATAAATATCAAATGTTCAGATGACTAGTATGAACATCAGAGAAATAGTGACTATAATCTTAAGACTTAGTTTTGACTATATACCCTGCATTAAATTATTTCTCTGAGATACAAAATTATATATTTATCCATGGTTCTTCTTTGCTTCATTTAATAAGAGTGGGGGAATTACTGGTTAGTTTCTTCCCAGAAGTTTTAACAAAGAAAACATATTGGGTTTATCTTTGCATTAATATATACTTCTTCTCTTAAACAGTGGCCCAACTACTGTACTATATTTACTGACAGCCCACATTTATTGTACTCTGAAAACATATCTGTCATTCAGTCATGAATATAAGTGACATTTTCATTAACATTTGAGACTATGGAACACAGGTCAGAAATCACTCTGTCAAAATAATGCAAAATTACAACATAAAAGTTACCTGGTTAAATTTTCTAGCCTTACATTCTAAACTTGATTTAAGTATTTACAACTCCTATTGTATGTTTGTTTAAAATAAACAAAATACAACTTACCTGAAGTTCCAAATGTTAGGTCTCAAGACTTCTCAGTAATTATAATTTCCTAAGAGGATATTTTAAGCAGTTGAGGTGAGCTAATATTAATAGAGGGAAAATCCATAACCATAACGTATCAACAAGACATGATGTGTAGGATTCCTTTGGTTATCCTACTACTAAGGTGTTGATGACAATATGATTTCCTATTTTGCTTCACAGTGCTACATCAATCCAAAATTATTAGACTTTCAGGAAGGTTGAGGGACATTGTAAGTCTGTAACTCTAGGATCTAGAAGTACTTAGTTATAGAGAAACATAGGTGAGTGGTTTACAGTTGGAACACACACACACACACACACACACACACACACACACACGTGTCTCTTGTAATCGCTGTGGGAAATACTGAAAGGTATTTCTCTACCCTCTTTTCTTCACTAAAGTGCTTCTGGGTCTTTTTCAAATAATTGGTGCATATCAAGCTCACACACTCTGCTAAAGTGGTAGATGATAAACAATGCCAAACAATATCTTGGAGAGAGATATCTAAGATCCAGGAGGAGAAATGGAAATATGTTCTTAAGTGACATTTCTCCTCATCATACCTTATTAGATGAGTCTTAATGACACAAAGCTCTAAATGAATTAATCTCTGCTTAGGTCATTCAAATTGTCTCCTGCTATTATTCTGTGGGCATCCTAAGGATTCCCATTTTTATTCCCATTTTTATTCATTCAACAAATACATATGCGCATATTGAAAACCATATATTCAGGATACAGTATTGAACAACGTAAAGTCCCTGTTCTAATGACATTTCTTTCCTAGTGTTGGGGGTGAGGTGGGGGGTCAAGATGCCAATTAACATATAAATAACGAAATAAGATAATTTCAAGTAGTGATAAATACTAATAAGAAAATAAGTATAGAATGATTAAATAATGAATTACGGATTTATGGCATTAGTTATGAACAGTGAGGAACAGACACTGGATATGGGCCTTCAGGAGATGACCTATGAATAAAAACTGAATGACGAAAAATAGCCTTGGGGTGTACAGAGGAGAATCAATGGAAAGAGGATGAAAACAGAGAAAAAGTCCTGAGATTGAAATGTTGCTACATACAAGAGGGAAAAAAAAAGGTTCAGATGGCCCAAATATAGGTGGGTCTGGAAGTTTAGAAGGGGACATGTCATGTATATAGGTATATGGTCCATGGATGTCAGTGTCAGCATTCTCTGAGAGCTCATTCTTGGTCCCCACCCCAGACCTACCAAATTAGAATCTATAAGACTGATCCCAGGGACCTGTTTTACCAAGTATTCCAGGTGATTTTTACGCATCCTAAAGTTTGAATTAGCACCTGTATATGTACAACTCTAGAAGTGATTATTTAGGTGCTGATATTGACTTTGAAATCTAATCTAATTGAAATGAGAAGTATTTGAGGAAGAGTTACAGCAAGAGAATTGCGTGGCTTAAAAAAATGCTCTGGTTTCTGTAAAGAAGGAAGACTGAAAGGAGAGAGATAATTTTGCAAGCAATGATAGTATGGTAATTGAGAAATGATTTTGGCTTAGACTAGGTTGGATTTAGTGATGTTAAAACAATATTACCTTTTCCTGAAAATATTAGAGGATGAGTTGGATGTTGGGTATGGAAAAGGAATATTTAAGCAGTTTTACTTGAATTATTTACTGAGATGGAAATAATTGGAAGATGAACAGGGTTGGTAAGGAAAAAAGCAGATAATCAAGACTTCGGTGATGGATCTGTTAAGTTTAAAGTGACTAATATAATATCTAGGATGTATGAAGAATTCTTATAGCTGAATAACAAGAACCCAGCAACCAAACTGATTTTTAAAAGGGAAAAAGATCTGGGGGCCTGGGTGTCTCAGTTGGTTAAGTGTCTGACTTCGGCTCAGGTCATGATCTCAGGCTTTGTGAGTTCAAGCCCCACATCAGATTCTGTGCAGACAGCTCAGAGCTCTCTGCCCCTCCCCTGCTTGTATATTCATTCATTCTCTCTCTCTCTCTCTCTCTCTCAAACATAAACAAACATTAAACTTTTTTTAAAGGGCAAAAGATCTGAGTAGACATTTCAGATGCATGGCAGAGACACACAGGAAAAGATGCTCCAAATCATTAGTCATTAACTAAATATAAATATAAGCCAAAATGATATGTCACTACTTACCCATTAAAAAAAGACTAGAAATTCTTCTCAGAGTGGCAATGCTAAGTTTTGGTGAGAATATGAAGCACATGCAACTTTCATATAACTTTGGTGTGAATGCAACACTTCTAAAGGAAGATGAACTTGTCTTCAAAAGAAAAAAAGGTGAGAATGACCTCAGACTTGTGAAAAAGAAGAATTTGAAATACTTATTTTAATATTGCGAATCAAAATTATTTAAACATAAAAACTTACTATATTTAAATGAACTACTGGGACCTCATCAAAATAAAAAGCTTCTGCACAGTGAAGGAAACAATCAGCAAAACTAAAAGGCAACCAACAGAATGGGAGAAGATATTTGCAAATGACATATCAGATAAAGGGTTAGTATCCAAAATCTACAAAGAACTTATCAAACTCAATACCCAAAAAACAAATAATCCAGTGAAGAAATGGGCAAAGACATGAAGAGACACTTCTCCAAAGAAGACATCCCGATGGCCAACTGACACATGAAAAAATGCTCAACATCACTCATCATCAGGGAAATACAAATCAAAACCACAATGAGATACCACCTTACACCTGTCAGAATGGCTAACATTAACAACTCAAGCAACAACAGATGTTGGTAAGGATGCGGAGAAAGAGGATCTCTTTTGCATTGCTGGTGGGAATGCAAGCTGGTGCAGCCACTCTGGAAAACAGTATGGAGTTTCCTCAAAAAACTAAAACTAGAACTACCCTACAACCCAGCAATTGCACTACTAGGCATTTATCCAAGGGACACAGGTGTGCTGTTTCGAAGGGACACATGGACCCCCATGTTTAAATCAGCACTATCGACAATAGCCAAAGTATGGAAAGAGCCCAAATGTCCATCGATGAATGAATGGATAAAGAAGATATGGTATAGGTGTGTGTGTGTGTGTATATATATATATATGTATATATACATACATATATATATGTATGTATGTATATACATACATATATATGTATATATGTATATACACACACACACACACACACACACATACATACATACAATGGAGTATTACTCGGCAATCAAAAAGAATGAAATCTTGTAATTTGCAACTATGGGGATGGAACTGGAGGGTATTATGCTAAGTGAAAATTAGTCAGAGAAAGACAAAAACCATATGACTTCACTCATATGAGGACTTTAAGAGACAAAACAGATGAACATAAGGGAAGGGAAACAAAAATAATATAGAAACAGGGAGGGGGACAAAACAGAAGAGACTCATAAATATGGAGAACCAAGTGAGGGTTACTAGAGGGGTTGTGGGAGGGGGGAATGAGCTAAATGGGAAGGGACACTAAGGAATCTACTCCTGAAGTCACTGTTGCACTATATGCTAACTAACTTGGATGTAAATTTTAAAAAATAAAAGATAAAATTAAAAAAATTATTATATTTAGCCAAACAGCAAATTGAAAGTTGTGTCCATCAAATATAAAGACCTATTTTTTTAAACACACAGGGATTCAACAAATCTAGTATGCACAATCCTTCTCTGGAAAAGAAAATTACTATTTGTAGTTAAGCAAAACAACAATGAAAAGAGTTCCAGAAAAGGGAAAGTAGGGGGATCTAAGGCTTACTTAGATCAACAGTGAGCTGAAACCCTATGGTGACAGACATACTATAGGCTAGAGTGAAATAAGCCCAAATTATGTAAGTGAGAAGGAATCTGTGAGAGAACTCAAATGAAAAAAATGAACAGCATCATCAGAAGCCTGTGCTACATTAGTATGGAGGTTCCATACATAAAGGGGTGAAGTAAAGCCAATGCTTTCTTTCCATTATGATTAAGAGAAAATGAACAAGCCTGGGACCTAAAAACCAGAAAAATCAGTTATGTGGCATTATTAGTGGCATGGAACTTTGTTTCTTAATATAATAGGTAAATTGAAAAATAATTTAAAGAATAATCATTATATGTTGTCCTTCCTACGATTTCCTTCTTCCATTTCCTAGTGATGTCTGTAAGCAGCATGTATTAATGACATAAAGTAATACCTTCTATTTTATGTGTCTAATCACAGTCCAATCACTTAATTCCATAGGACATAATATATAACAACATTTTATTTGTTTATTTTTTAAATAATCTCTACTTCCAACATGGGTCTCGAATTTATGACCCCAAGATTAAGAGTCTCATGCTCTTCCAGCTGAACTGGCCAGGCACCCCAAGATCAACATTTTAAATTGTTGAATTAATCCATACAGAAAACTAGAAAGTCAATGATTCATCTAAAACAGAAAGCAAATGAAATAAAATAAAATAAAATAAAATAATGAATGCAAATGCTGTAATAGCAATAACATGGGGTGAAAATGGTATTAGGGCTCAGCCAGGAAAGCAGTAGGACATACATGTATATGTATGTACATATATTATGTACATATTATGTATAATAAGGGACTGACTAAGCAAGCCAGAAGTTCAGAGGACAGGCAGGCAGAAAGGGAAGATTATAAATAGTTGGAACCCCGTGGGCATGAGCTGATGTTTGTAGTCTCTTTAGTGCATGCTACTAAGACAAAGCCTTATTTATATGTATCATAAGGTAAGCAACGCTGTATCATTGCATTATCTTTGCCATATTCTATTGATTAGAAAAGAAGCATGTTTGTGAGAGAGTTTTTGAAAGTTTGAAAACACCCCGTTAAATGACAAGTCATTTGAAATAGGATTCTTGTTACTCCATAAAGACAGTTCTTTGTTTTGGAATCACTGGACTACATCTTTGTAGTTTAAAGCAGAGAGAGATGGTTAAGTGATGGAAACTACCAAGACGATTACTAACACTGAAAAATAAGCACCATAAAAATGTAGGAATCTAATTTCGCTATTGGAACAGCTCCTTAGCAGCTATTCACTCCTAATCAGCCTCAAGTTGTAATGAACAGAATAATAAGCACCATTAGAATAATTCACTATTCATCAAGAATAATAAACCACTTAGAATAACAAGGCTAAAATAATAAGCCAATGTTTAAATCACGGGAAAGGAATGGGGGGGAAGAAAAGGAGATTCTCAGAGGAGTTGAGATTATTGCTGCTGTGAGCTGCTGAGCTCCCTTAATGTACTGAATTCTGTAATGACTTACTCAGCTTCCCACCCCTGCCTCATGCTCAATATCACTCCGTGTGGTTTGTAGACCCCCTATATCAGACACCTAGAGAGACAGAGAAAGATTTCCCAGGCTTTAATGAGGCTAATTCTTATTTATAAATCTGTCTACTATTCTACTTCCATGCAATTTGCTTCCACTGTTCTTCCCACCCAAAATGGGCTTGATTTCTAACTTCCCCTGTTAAAAATCTGTCCATCTTTTAAGATTCAGATCAATACCTATTTCTTTCTTTACCCTTCTTGAATTCAATTCCCCACCTATTTAACCACTCTGGCCAAAGTATAAGTACAATTCAGAGAATCTTAGCAGCAAGATAAATTAAAGATTACTTAGTCCAATTCTTGTTTTACAGATAAGGAATATAGAAGAGAAAATCTTAAGATTTTTCACTTAAAGGAACATCTTTCTAGCCAAACAAGTAATATCAAAGTTCACTTAACAAAGGAACTAAATAGATGTAGTAAGTGAGGAACTTAGCTTACTATTACAAACATAGAATAAGATAGATAAAAGATAGAATTAAAAGATAGTGAAATAAATCAGAGAAAGATAAATACCATACAATTTCTCTTATATATGCAGTCTAAACAACAACAAAAACAAACCAAGATCATAGATACAGAGAACAGATTCATAGTTGCCAGAGGCAGGGAGGAGGGCATAGGAGAAATGGGTGAACTCAATTTGCTTACTTTTCTTCTTAGTTTAAATTTTGTATTCATTTCATTTAAAAACTGGATGTCACTTTCAATAAGAGGTAAACATATAAAATATAATTATATTTGGTTATCTTTACTGCTCCTTCCTTCCTTCCTCTTCACTTCTTTCTTTATTTCCTTAAGAATACTATGTGGTAGTATGTATCATAAATGTAATCAGAGGGAAGGGTATAGACCCCCCAGGAATAGAAGCAGAGCATCTAGCCAGCCAACACTTTGGGAACAGTAGGAGTTTGAGGGACAGTGACTATGAAACAGAGTGTCCTTTGGATTACCCACTAGGTTCAACTTCTTGGACAACTATTTTGCCCAAAGATAAAAGCTCTATGGGAGAAAATAAGCGAAATCTGTCTGGGCTGAGGTATTCACAGCGAAGGGAATTTGAACTGGACCTAGACAGATCAGTAGGAATTTGAGGAAAAGGTAAAGATAGGAAATCTTATATAGAAGCAACATTTTCAAGTGCAAGGTAGAGAAGTTCTATATAAATTCAGTGTGGTTGAACTCTTGGATGCATAGTACACAATGGCAGGAAATAAGATGGCATCCAATCAAGAACGATATCGAGTTGAAGAGTTTGGCCTTTATTTTGTAGGCAATGCAGAACCCTTAAACACTTTCAAAGAAGAAATGAATGAGTCTAGAATAAAGGCATTTTTGTTAGCGAGGTAGTTTTTCCAATTCCCTAGCAAGAAAATATTGGAAAAAAATAGTACTGGTACTGTCTCCTAATTATTTAAAAAATATTTAATTTATTTTTACTGTCCTTTCAGTTATGTGCTAAGTACTGGGCATATAATGCTGTAATGGCTTCTGTCATCTTGTGGGGACATGCAAATGATCAGGTAATGCGTGTTGGTGTCGAGTGCAGCTTTGCGTAAAATGCTGACATGTAGGAGGGAAATTGAACTTGGTCTTGTAGGGCTCTGGAAAGTTTTTTAAGGATGTTTCATCCACCCTGAAATGTGAGGGTTGGCATCACTTGTCATTACTTACTTAATTATCTATGCGGAGTTTTTATCTGATAGGGCACATTTAATCACTCTCAACAACCTCTCTCTTTTTAAATGTTTTCACATCCCAAATATATAAGACTCTTCAGTGCTTGTTATAGATAAACATATGGACAGTCAGTCTTTATGGTTAAGATAACACTGCTTGCTCTTATAAAACACATAATTAGGACCTCCTAGAGAACATTATCTTAATGAGGTTTGTCCCCATCTGAGTCGGGTACATCTTGTACCTAGTTTTCTCTCTCTTGAGTGGCACCATGCCTGTCTATCCACAATTTTGTAGAAAAGGAAAGACCTTGTCTAAAAGAAAAACAAAGGTGTCTCTCCTCTACTCTCAGTGCTGTAACTCCACTTTACTTCTGCCATCCTGGCCACCAAATGTGCTTGGGGTTCCTCATACTACCTAATTCTGTGATACCAGCAAGGTGTCCTACAGTTGAACTCAATTCTGACACTATGTATCTGGAGATAGCATCAGATCACACAGGGTAACCGGTCATTCCTACAGACTGTCTCCCCCTCCATCCACTTCAGACACCAATCACGAGTCCAGGTTGGCACCTGTACATCTGAGCAACAGGCTATAAATCAGAGGTTCCTGTGGGGTGGCTAGGTGGCTCAGTTGGTTGACTGTCCCAGCCTGGTTGGGATTCTATTTTAGCCCCATCCCCCTGTCACACACGCCTCTCTCTCCCTCTCTCTCTAAAAATAACCAATAAACTTCAAATAAAATGAATAAACAATAAATCAGAAATTCCCACAACACCCTCCTTAAACTTACTCGTTTGCTAGAGCAGCTCCTAGAACTCAGGAAAACATTTTACTTACTAGATTACGGATTTATTATAAAAGGATAGAACTCAAGCCTTCAGTTTTAAGGTGAAGAACTTCTTAGGATCTAATGTACAACATGGTGACTATAGTTTACAATACTGCATTGTATACTTGACATTTGCTAAGACAGTAGGTCTTAAGTATTCTCGACACACACATACAGAAGTAATAATTACATGAGGTGATGGATATGTTAATTAACCCGATGGTAGTAATCATGTCACGGAGGATATACATATCAAATCATGGTGTACACTTTATATGCAACTGTTATATGTCAATTATACCTCAATAAATCTAGAGAGATAAAAAAATAATTACAGAAAATGTATATTATTCAAGGAAGCTAGATGGAGGAGACTCATAGGACAAAGATGTGTGGGAAGGGGCACAGGACTTCCAAGTTCCCTCCACATATTCTACCCTCCCAGTACCTCCCTGTGTTCACCAACCAGGAAGCTCTCTAAGCCATAGTTCAGGGTTATGTATGAAGCTGTCATTATGTATGCATGATTGATTGAATCATTGGCTCCTGGTGACTGACTGAACCTCCAGCCTCTCCCCTCCTAAGAGTTCTGGGAGTGGGAAGAAAATTCCACCCGTCAGTTACAGTTGGCTTCCCTGGCAACTAGCTCTCCATCTTAGGAGCTTTCCAAAAGTCCCCTGATTAACATAACTGGGTGTAGATGAAAGGGGCTTGTCATGAGTAACAAAAGACACCTTTATTGCTCTCCTCACTTAGGAAATTCTAAGGCTATCAGGAGCTCTGTGCCAGGAGCAGATGAAGACCAGATATATACGTCTACTTATAAATGACAGTATCAAGCTGCTTTTTGCCCTCTCTCCCTAGGAAAGTTACTAAAAGACTATTATTCTGTCTATCGTTTCCCCTTACAGAATTCATTGGATTTTAACAAACAAGACCCTGTTTCATATTTAATTTACAGACTCAAGCTTTCTTTGCCCTAACAGCTGGAATAGTGAAGCCTCAGTAAGAGTAGGTAAATTGTAATACTTCTCTACCCAAGAAATCTTGCTGAAATTATTTCTACCCCCAGAGCAATCTTTCTTCAATCTGCAATTAAGCATGACACAAAGGAGAAAGCTCAGATTCACGTCACATGAGCCGCAAATGCTCGAAATCTCCGGAATCAAGGATAGCAACTTTTCAGTTTCTGTGACTTTGAGTCCAGACCATGTACCTAACACAGCCGCTGCAGTGGCCGGAAGCCCAGGAGCCCACGTGGAGTTGTAATCTGTGTTGGTGTCAGAGACCTATAGGAGGAGGTGAGGAGACTCAGGTCACGTTAGTCATCCGTGATGGTGAAGAGAAAAACAGATTGATTTGTTTCAGTACCACACAGAATTAACTTCCGAGGGTTCAGATGAAGAGACTTTATGGAAAAGTTTGTGTACAGAAGTACAGGCAAGAGCAAAGGATGTTGAGATATTACCATGCCTGACGCTGAAAAAGCAAGGGAGGAAATAGTGTTGGCAGAAGTCATTGAGGACTGGCTGTCTGGGAGGAGCTACAGCCCTGAAGGTTTGCAGCTACTGCCCAGACTTGGGCGGAAGCTAGGAAGAAGCGCCCAGGTTCCTCTCTCATACTGCCCTCAACTCTCTTGCTGACATCTCTATGATCACTGAGTTCATCTGGAAGCTAGCCCAGGAGAGAAGCCAGAGAGGACAATTTGCCTGGTCCCTCTCCCAGCAGCCTGGACAGAGAAATGGGAGGTTGTTACTCATTCTTTCTCATACTACAGTTTTCCAAGATGATGCCATGCATGCCTTGGTGTCTGGATCATTTCTACAAATGACCAGATAAGTCCTCTCCTCAGAACTGTAGACCTATATGTGGTAGAAGCAGGGAATTGTATATTTTATATTACATTTGTAACAGTTCATGTCTCTTTTTTTTTTTTTTGACAGTTGTTTAAAACTGTCAACAAAAATAATTCTCAGAAAAACAAGTTTCTTTTCCTGACCAGTACAGAAAAACAGACCCTAATCTGTGTCATAAAAATAGTTACAATTGGGGGCACCTGGGTGGCTCAGTTGGTTAAGTCTCAGGCTTTGGCTTAGGTCATGATCTCATGGTTCATAGGTTCGAGCCCCAAGTCAGGCTCGGTGCTGACAGCTCAGAACCTGGAGCCTGCTTCAGATTCTGGGCCTCCCTTTCTCTCTGACCCTCCCCAACTCATGCTCTCTATCTCTCTCAAAAATAAATAAACATTAAAAAAATTTTAAAAACAGTTACAATAAAGTTATAAATTGAGATTATTCAATTCTACATCAATAGATTAAGCTATATGCTGTGTTCAATATAACGAGGTGTGTAAATTGTGTAACTATATTTCATTTTCTGTTAATTTTGCCCTTGCAAATATTATTGGTTGAAGGGGAATCTTTTTAGACACCTAGACAAGAGAAATCATTCTATCCTATACAGCACAACAGTAACTTTTAAAAGTCTGTTTTTCTTATCAGTTTGCTTGATAAGATCTTGCCCAAGAAATAATATTTAAAGAGATGTCTATGTTTTTCTGAATGTATAAGCTTTTGCATTTTTTTTCCAAAAAAGTTAAAATCTTGTTCTTTTCCTTTTGGGCATAAGTGCATAACATATAAATTAGGAATATGCTCTATGCCCTCTTTTAAAAAAGAGATTAAGAATGTTTTTCTCATTTAGATCATCAGTTTCTTTCATCCATAAGAAAAGAAATCTTGCCATTCAGAACAATATGGATGGACCCTGAGGGCATTACACTAAGTGAAATAAGTCACAGAAAGACAAAGACCATATGATCTCACTTACATGTGGAGTCTTAAAAAAAACAAAAACAAAACCTAAACTCTCAAGTACAGAACAGAATGGTGGTTGTCTGAGGTAGGGGGTTGAGGTAGACAAAATGGGTAAAACATTTCCAAATTTGATAAGGGATTAATATCCAAAATATATAAATAACTCATACAAATTAATAACAAAACAAACAAAAATCCCGTTAAAAATAGAATAAACATTTTCCCAAAAGACATACACAGATGACCAACAGGCATATGTAAAGATGTTCAACACCACTAATTATCAGGGAAATACAAAGTGAAACTACAATGAGGTATCTCACCTCAAATCGCTTAGAATGGCTAGTATCAAAAAGGCAAGAAATAGCAAATGTTGACGGGGATACAGAGAAAAGACCATCCTTGTGTACTCTTGGGAATTCAAATTGGTGCAGTCACTATAGACAAGTGTGATGGCTCCTGAAAAAAAATTAAAAATAGAAGAGTCCTTATGTTTATTGCAGCATTATTCACAATTATTCAAGACATGGAAATAACCTAAGTATCCATCAATGGATAAAGAAAATATGACATGTGTATACATACACACCATGCACAATGGAATGTCATGGAGGCATAAAACAGAAGAAAATCTTGCTTTTGGAACAACATGGATGAAGCTTGACAGCATTATGCTAAATGAAATAAGTCAGAGAAAAAGGAATACCATAATATCTTATATATAGAATCTGAAAAACAGTATAAAAAACCTGAACTCATAGATACAGAGAACAGATTAGATTGGTTGTGTCAGAGGCAAAAGGCAGGTGGTGAGAGAAATGGATTAAAGGTGGTCAAAAGGCACAAACTTCCAGTTGTAAAATAAGTCATGAAGATACAATGTAAAGCATGTGACTATAGTTAGTAATACCGTACTGTATACTTAAAGGTTGCTAAGAGAATAAATCTTAAAAGTTCACATCACAAGAAAAAATTTAGGGGTGCCTGGGTGGCTCAGTCCGTTGAGCATCCAACTCTTGATTTTGACTCAGATCATGATCTCACAATCATGAGATCAAGGACCACATCTGGCTCCATGTTGAGTGTGGAGTTTGCCTGGGGCTCTCTCTCCCCCTCTCTCTCTCTCTGCTCCTTCCTACCTCATGTGCACACATTCTCTCTCAAAGTAAATAAGTGTTTAAAAATTTTTTAACCATGTGTGATGATGGATGTTAACTAGACTTACTGTAATAATCATTCTGCAATATATAGTATGTTGTAGCCCTGAAATGAATATAAAATTCTATGTCAATTATACCTCAATTTTAAGAAATCAGCAGTTTCTAGTTTTCACCTGACCACTTTACTTGAAAATCTTAATCATAACTTACATGTAACATGTTCCAAAAGTGAATCTATCTTCTTCTCTAAATATTTTTTAAAGTTTATTTATTTTTGAGACAGAGAGAGGCAGAGCATGAGTGGAGGAGGGGAGAGAGAGAGAGATAGAGACACAGAATCCGAAGCAGGCTCCAGGCTCTGAGCTGTCAGCACAGAGCCTGACACGGGGCTCAAACTCACAAGCTGTGTGATCATGACCTGAGCTGAAGTCAGACACCCAACTGACTGAGCCATCCAGGTGCCCCTTCTCTAAATGTTTTTTTAAATATTTTTCTATTGCTCTTGAAATTGAAAACAAAACTACTTACATGGCATATGAGGCTCTATGTTAATACTCACACCTTATCTTGTTGTGGTCACAAACTTGTGTAAATTTCTCCAGCAATGTTTGTATATGTTCATTGTTTAAGCGTACCATATTTCCTATAGCTTCAGGAATTAGCTTTGCAAAAGCTGTTCCATTAGTCTCCTTTTCTCTGCCCTGTATGCATTGCCTTAGTTAACTTGGACTCTTGCTTCAGATCTCTGCTCAAAGTTCAATCTCTCATTATCTCTCTAAAACTTGTATTACAAATCAAATACTTCTCTGTTTTCTTTTATCGCAATTGTCAGTTTTAATTATTTGTCTGATAATTTTTTTTCTCTAAACTATAATCTCCGTGAAGGATTCTGATTCCATGGGTCCAAAATAAACTTATGTCAGGAATTTTTAAAACGTGATCCTGCTAAACAGTATAATTTATTTAATTGCAACTCAACTCAGGTGAATGAATGAGAAGTTTTTCCTCTATAAATACACTCATCATCCTAGCTATAAAGTATATTGATCATTGGATTCTTCTATTAGCTTTGATGAGCAAATGAATTAAAATAAGCAGATAGGGGGCACCTGGGTGGCTCAGTCAACGAAGCGTCCAATGCTTGGTTTCTGCTCAGGTCATGATCTTATGGTTTGTGAGTTCAAGCTCCGCATTGGGCTTTGCACTGACAGTGTGGAGCCTGCTTGAGATATTTTCTCTCTCTCTCTCTCCCTCTCTCTCTCTCCCTCTCCCTCTCTCTCTCTCCCTCTCTCTCCCTCTCCCTCTCCCCTTTCCTCCCTCCCTCTCTCTCTCCCTCTGCCCCTCTCCCACCCACCCTCTCTCTCTCTCTCTCAAAATAAATAAGCTTAAAAAATTAAAAGAAAAGAAAATAGGTTAGATGGGCCATTATAAGGCAACATTTTGTTTCTATATAACCACCATGTAGTCAATCATACAGTGAGAGCTTGTATAAAGTATTCAATTAAACTATGGACAAAATCTTTACCTAAGTGAAACAAAGATTTATAAACTTTAGAAACTCATAAATCAATAAATTTTGGAATTGAGAGTCATTTTATAGATGTGTAGCCTGACTTTCACCTTATGAATAAGGAAAATGAGATATGTGAGTAAATGCTTTGCCCAAAGTCTCCCACCTGTTTAATAATAGATGTCTAGATCTAAGACTTTTAATCCCTAGTCCTTTGTTCTTTTTAGATATTTTATCTAAAATTTTATTTGTACCAGGGGCGCCTGGGTGGCTCAGTCGGTTAAGCGTCCGACTTCGGCTCAGGTCATGATCTTGCGGTTTGTGAGTTTGAGCCCCACGTTGGGCTCTGTGCTGACAGCTCGGAGCCTGGAGCCTGCTTTGGATTCTGTGTCTCCCTCTCTTTCTGTCCCTCCCCCACTTGTGCTCTGTCTCCTTCTGTCTCTCAAAATTGAATAAATGTAAAAACAAATTAAAATTTTATTTGTACCAGAAAGCATGGATACTTAACCTTAATTTACTTCACCAGTTCCTGAAGTCATGATGATTGCCATCCTTATGCTAGGGTTTAGGTTTAATCATCTGACATGTAAAATGGTATCTAGAAACTGTCAAATATGTCTTAATTTCAAGCCTATTAAACTATTTTATAAAAAGCAGTTGATCTATGATTTTTAGCATACCATTAGAATAGATTTTTAAAACTGTAAATCTAGTAGTTAATAAGGGGAAAAAATCGCGAGTTTCCAGTCTTCAAGTACTAGAGAACTATTTCTTAATGTTTATTTATTTATTTTGAGAGAGAGCTAGCACGAAAGGGGCATAGAAGAGAGAGAATCCCAAGCTGACAGCACAGAGCCCTATGTGGGGCTCTATCTCACAGCCTGGGAGATAGTGACATGAACCGAAATCAACAGTCAGAGGCCTAACTGACTGAGCCACCCTGGCTTCCCCCCTCCCTTAAATGTTTATTTATTTATTTGAGAGAGAGCAAACAGGGGAGGGGCAGAGAAAGAAGTGAACTCTTGAAAGAACTGAGCATCAATCACACTTAGCCGATAACTATGCAGGATATTAGACAAGAGACATACAGAATGGGTGTGGGTGAGAGAAGAGTATAGAAAGAATAAATGAGGTCAAGATATCTTGATGTTAAAAGCATATTACCTTTATGATTTTGATAATAAAGTTACTAGAACAACAACTTCTTGCAGTTAGTTTGCTTTATCTTGTATAATCAAGTGGATCAGCAGCTTATATCTAGAGTTTTCTCTCTAAACTTGTATTCTTTTCATGTATGATTTTAAAATAGATGGCAGGGTATCTGAAAAACTAGAAATAGACTGGAAATTCTGGAATGAAAATTAAATAATAGCTTTAAAGTATTTTGATATACTCTTTTTATATTTACTTAGTCTTTTATACCTCTCATAAAATGGAACACTAAATGCAATGGCGATGGCATTCTTCAGCTACAGAGAAATAAGTCTCGTGATTGGATTAATATGCTGCACCAGAGTTTATTTGGTGATAATGAAAACAGTAGGCTTGAAGTTGTTGAGTTATACCACACAGTGATTAAAGAGATATTGGTACCCATAAAGAAAGAAAACAAGCATATTTTCTGCTTGCTATAGGTAAAAAACCAATAACAGGTGATTCACGGCAAACAGATCTCTTTCTCTAAGCCTTGTTAGATACTCAGTAATTCACAACTGTATTTTTTGAGTAACAGGCAACAAGACTAAAACAGCAAGTGCTTCATTTATTTTCTAGCCTGAGTCGAAACTAAGCAGCTCCATGCTGGCACAGCTTTGTGGAGAAACCGGTAACTTTTATTGCTTTCTAAGCAGTTTGAAACTCCCTATGGACTACTGGGTTTTTGACATAGAAATAGAAAGGACTCATCAACTAGGCTGGAGCGTTGTCTGCATTTAATAAATCAAATAAGCATTTTAGAGTTTTCTTGAGAAATACATAAAATGCTTGGCATTTCCAAAATACGCTATAATTGCACTTCAAGAAAAGCCCTATAATGTTTTCTGGAATATTCCATACACAGACGTACCTCGTTTTATCGCACTTTGCTTTATTGCACTCCACAGATATTGTGGTTTGTACAAATTGATGGTTTGTGGCTACCTTGCATCAGGCAAGTCTATCTGTGCCATTTTCCCAATAGTATTTGCTTACCTTGTCTCCATTACATTTTGGTAACTCCCACAATTTCAAACTTTTTCATTACTATATTTGTTATGGTGATCTGTGATCTGAGATTATGCCTCAGTAAAACTCTGATGATGGTTAGCATTTGTTCGCAATAAAGTACTTTTTAATTAAGGTATATATATATATACATACATATATATATTTAGACATAATGTTATTGCACACTTAATAGACTCCAGTACAGTGTAAACATAACTTTTATATGTACCGGGAAACCTTATTATTCATTTGACTCACTTCATTGTAATATTTGCTTTACTGTGGTGGTCTGGAACCAAACCCACGATATTTTTCAGGTATGCCTATACTCCCTACAGGCAATCTTATAGGCTGACCCTTTCTGTGCTTGTGTGTTCTGTATTTATTTACATATGTGTGTGTGTATGTATGTGTGTGTGTATATATATACACACACACATACATACACACACACATATATATGCATATACATGTATACATATATATACACGTATACATATATATGTGTGTGTGTATATACATATATATATATATATGTATATACACACACACTATACACACACACACACACACACACACACACACACATATACACACTAGCTCACACAAGCTTTGGAGTTTGATTCCATGTGGTAATGACAGGTGTTCATAGATGCCTTTTGCCACCTGTAATACCTGTATATATGTTGGATATCTGATTTCCGGTGCTGTTTGAGCTGCCCAGAGGCATGTGGGGATTTGAGGTTCGGTGAAATCATGGACAGTATCTTCTAACCCTGCTAGATACAGATTTCCTGATTCAAATTGGAGCTTCATCATTTCTATCTGTGTGATCCTGGGCAAGCTATTGAAATTTCTTTACCTCTGTTTCTTCAGCCTCCAGGTTAAACAGATATGCACCTAGGAGAGAGAGAATAATGTGACTATATGAAAGTCTTTGGTAGTAGTTGACTGAAAATATTTTGTATGAAATACACACATTATAAAATTTTCAGAGAGAGAAATGTCTCAAAAATACCAGAAACTACACATTTTTCATGTCAAGTTGGGATTGTATCTCTGAACAGAGAGCAGTTGAGTGTTTAATCTAGAAAATCTCAAGATAGCATTTTCTGAACATCTCCCATAATATTGCCCAGGATTCTTTCATCAAAGTCTAGAGTGACCACAAGGAAGAAGCAATTACCATGTATCCTGGGATGCTAAGGGCTGACAGTCTTACTTTTATCTCTAAAAATGTACGTTAGTTAATATCATGTCTACTGATGACTGCTCTTTCCTTCTTCTAGAGTTCAGAATCAGCCTCTGTTCAAGTAGATAAGGCTTAGTAGTGCAGTAAAACTCACCTTCTTGACCATGCTCCAATTCTCTTATTAAATTCTTTTCTCTTTTTCTACTTCCTTGTTCCCACCTCACTGACAACCAGCTTGTCATGTACAGTTGTGCAGTTTGGACACCACACAAAGGGACCTGCCGGAGGGAGCAGCTAAAGACTGAAATTTAACCTGAATTCCTCTTAGCAAGCAGTGTTCCCAGGAGAAGGGGACATGTTTTTTTTCTAAATTACACAATTAAATAGAGTAGTAATAGCTTATGAGACAACTTAAATATCTTTTTACATTGTAGTGGGAAGGAATGACTAATAAATAAGATTTCAAAATGAAAATTAAAAACAAATCCTAAAGTCCCAAAGGATAAAAGTGGGTCAATTTGTATATACCTATGTATATGTATTACACACACACCCCCCCACACACACACACACATCATATTTTCCATTCTATAGAATTAGAGACAGTCAACTTATATTGTTCCATTTTTCTCATAAAGAACCAAGTGAGACCTACAGAAAGACTAACACTGACAGGCTGATTTTAGCTAAAACCCAATCTCTTGGGGCCTCTGCAAAATATTCTTATGCATGCATGTCTAGTATTTGATGGACACTAGCAATGCTTTTGCAAAATTTCCTGTCAGCCCTATGTAGATGCTATAATGAAAGTAAAATATTTAAATCTTTAGCCATAGATGAACTCTCTTCCTGAATTAAGTGATGGGAATCCCATAAAGATACTTCACACATCCATAAAAAAATGAAAATTAGGCTCATGCCATTTGATATTCTGAAACGTGGTGTTTGGCCTGCAGACAAGATCCTTTTAATTCAAGCCATGAAACCTCTTGCATGGAATCAAAGACTAATAGCTGAAATTTCTTATCTTTGGCTGCATTTTTTAGATCTTTTTGGAGCAGTGGTGGGAAGCATTTCAAGACTAATAGCTCTAGCAAGTGGGATTCATCATTCCTCTCTCTCTCTCCTTGGTTTACAGAGCACTTACCTCTAGCTGCAAGTAGAAAAGGGAATTTTAGCCATAAAACAATGACAGCCAGACTCTAGCGCTGAGATTCCTGACAATTTAATAAAGATTTTCTCCTTGTGTATTCTTGCCGCTTTTGTGGTTCATGACTGCAGAAAGCATGCTGTGACCCTGATGAAGGAAACGTACCGGCCAAAATAATGTAACTCTTTCCCCTTCACCTCATAAGCACTGATTGTGGTGTAATGCGTTCAAAGCAGCGACTGGCCTTTTAGCTTGGACACTTTCCTTTTTTATGCTTTGTAATAGAGGTGTGGCAGGAGTTATTTTTGACGTTGGTGTCTGCCATCTAACATGGCACTGTAAGACCTAAAAGATATCAAAGACTAAGTTACTGATTATGGTGCAATGTTACATGCTGAATGTTCGGATGATTTACACTTATCCACGCACCTTTCAAAAGTGAGACAACTAAATAGGTAATGCATCAAAATCTTTCCTTGTAAAGAAAAGTTACCTTTGAAAAATGAGAGGAGAATCTGTTCATAAATCATTCCCATCAAACTATTCATTACGTTATTGTGCAAATCTTTATATTCTTCTCCATTTGCAAAGTTAATCACAGATTGTGCTGCCAGGATAGCATGAATATGCATTTCATGGATACAAACAGAAATATTTTCACTTATCTTGGCATATTCCTGGAAATTGAAAAATTTTTAAAAATGTCTAGAATGTTTTTTATGCATATGCCAGAGGAAGATAACGGATGCTTTTGAAGAATCTTTCACAAGCATGCTGTTTCATAAAGTGCACACATTGTTTTATTTTTCTAGAAGCATGATACTTCTTTCCAGTTGGAATTGTAGATTTCTTAGGAAAACTCAAAAGACACTTGAAATTGCCAAATAATTGGGATTGTTGTTTTTCCTTATTTCATGGGGGAAATGCTTTATATTAAAAAAATACTTCAAAATTAGTATTTATATTTATTTTAAAACATTGTAATATTAATGGAACTGTGAAGCAAATGACAGTGTTCACTTAAAAACAGATCTTTTATTAATAGCTGTTGAGCAACCCGTTTATCCTCACAAATCTGCTCTGATCCTTTAAAAAATGTTGAGTTGTGGAGCGCCTGGATGGCTCAGTTGGTTAAGCGTCCAACTTTGGCTCAGGTCATGATCTCATGGTTTGTGAGTTGAAGCCCTGCATTGGGCTCTGACAGCTCAGAGCCTGGAATCTGCTTCCAATTCAGTGTCTCCCTGTCTCTCTGCCCTTCCCCTGCTTGTGTTCTGTCTCTCTCATAAATAAATAAACATTAAAAGAATTAAAAATATTCAGTTGTGAGTAAATATGAAACTGATTATAAAGATATATGGTACCAAAAAATGGGAAATAAAGTTATCAGAGTAGCTAAGGTCCATAGCAGTATATAATATATATTGAATATATTCCATTGCTATCAATTATGTACAGTGTTCTCTTATTGACAGATTTTGTGTAAAACTTCCTTTCCTCTCTGTAAATTGTAAAAAATCTGTGAGTCTATACTATAGACTCTAAACTATAAAGTTTTCACATTTTATGGAAGACATTTCTGACAGTTATTAGATGAGTGAATTTTAAACAAAGTTTCTGAGGCGTAAGCAATTCCACTATACAAAGAATATTACATAAAAATCCCTATCATGCCCTGATATAGATGGAATGAATGACCTGTGAACTTTCTTCCAAATAGAGTACCTGAAAATTCTATAACTGAACTAGAATATTCTGACTATTTATTTTCAAGGCTTCCATGAACACAATTTAGGATTAAAATGCTAAAATTTCAGGGTGCCTGGGTGGCTCAGTCGGTTGAATGTCCAACTTTGGCTCAGGTCATGATCTCCCGGTTGGTGGGTTCAAGCTCCGTATCAGGCTCTGTGCTGACAGCTCAGAGCCTGGAGCCTGTTTCGGATTCTGTGTCAGCCCCTCCCATGCTCATGCTCTGTTTCTTTCTATCTCTCAATAATAAATAAACGTTGAAAAGAAAAAATTTAAATGCTAAAATTTCAATCAAACTTTTAGAAGGGAAAACTAAAATGTTAATGCTTACTTGAATATCTAAATTTAACAAGAATCAAATGCAAGCTTAGTTAATCATAAATAGGCTGTGTCTCCCACACATACACAGCATGAATAAAAACATCAAGTCTTATGATATAATGAATCCAGATAAACTTTACGTGCCAATTAGATTCAATTTTTGTTGAACAAATAACTAGTGAGTGCGCTCACTGTGTTCTTAGAAGATTGAAAGTTTCAGGAGAAGAACAAAGCAAAAAACAAACTTTAAAGAAATTTTATTTATTATGATGGAAGTCTATAGGGGATATTTCTGAATGTATGCAGACATGTATGGTCATCAAGAACCGTCAGAATCCGTATTGGCGGTCCCAGAAATCATGATTTATTTGCCTGTGATATCTAAGGTATTGAGTTTCAAGGATATTGGCACCTTGAAATATAGTAGAATAAATGTGTCGTCCACTTTCCAGTGAAGAGTTTAGACTAGCTTATACCTTGGTTCAGAAGCTGTCATGCGGTGTGTGATCATTTTATGCCTTGACTAACCACTGGGTGCCCGATTAAACATTATTTCTGGGTATGTTTGTGAGGGAGTTCTAGAATGAAATTAGCATTTGCATCAGTGGACTCAGTATAAAGTACACTACCCTCCACAGTGTTGGCAAATCGTACCCAATCCAGTGAGGGCCTAAATATATAACAAAAGGTATAGGAAGGAGGAATTTGCCCCCTCCCACCTTTTTACTGCCTTACTAATTGAACTGGGACATCTGACTTCAACTTCTTCAGCTCTTAAACTGAGATTTACACCGGTGGCCTCCCTGATTCTCAGATCTTCAGATTCAGACTGAATTAGACCAGTGGCTTTCCTGGATGTCCTCCTGCTCATAGTAAATAGATTCCTCATAACAAAGCTCACTCTCTCTCATATAAAGTATCTTCCTACTGGTTATGTTTCTCTGGAGAACACTGACTAATAATACACAATGTTGACGCTGTAACTTATCAGTTGAAACTGGGCCAAAATTCCATGCACATTACCTTCTAAAAAGCCCTTGTTGGGATCCCACCTAAATGAATGCACCTGTAAGGTATCGCAGCTGATAGACACCGTGTTTCCTAATGTATTTAGCTGCTTGTTCTGGTAGAAACTAAGTGGAATACCATATAAATTTTCCCTGAGAGGTCTGTAAGTGAGACTGTTCAGGACCTAGTCTAGGGGCTCAATACATATTTGTTAAATGGACCAACACTTTTTACTTCCCTCTCCAAGTGAGGCTCACAAAAGAATTTTGCTAATGAGATATGGGAGTACAAATTTCAAGGGAACAGGGTGATAATTACAACATTAGCTACATCCTTGTCCTTGTCCTTGTATATAAACATTTATTTAATTTTGATGTGTGATTTCCTACCCCCTTGCCTCCTTCCCTCCCCTTTTCCCTTCTTCCTTCCTTATACTGCTGAAAGATACTTCTTTCTTCTCCTCCTCCTTTCATTCTATCCTTTCTTTGGATGGGTAGACCCTTCATGGCTGGTTTTCTGCACAGAATAATAGTAAGATAAATTAATTTCAAATATAAATTCTTGTTCACTGTCTTTCCATTCTTAAAAATGGCGTGAAGTCCATCACTTCCAGGATTTTTCTTCCAGAAACATTTCTGTTTAAAACCCTCACATAAATTGCAATATAAGTATATAATATATTCTCTACTTGGGGAGGTCACTTCTTCCCTATCCATCTTAGAGAACTATTTTGACAAACAAAATAAAATATTTGTGCTAGTGCCTTGCAAACTGAAAGTACTGTGCTCTTAGCTAGTGTAATTATGTTGTGATTATTTCTTTATAGCATAAGTTGTATTTATACATGTAAATGTATATATATATATATATGTATATATACATGTATATATATATAATGTTTGCCCTTCAGGCAAACATTAAAAATAATAAAGACTCATTGTATTGGTTATTTGCTACACTTAACACTATTTGGGGGTGATTGTTTTTCTTTACTAGTTTCCTTGGATACTAGTTTATGGATCACTTGCATTAAGGTGTGAAAACACAGTTGCAGGAAGCCTGGGTGGCTCAGTTGGTTAAACATCCAACTTATGCTCAGGTCATGATCTCATGGCTCATGGGTTTGAGCTCTGCATTGTGCTCTGTGCTGACAGCTCAGAGCCTGGAGTCTGCTTGAATTGTGTCTCCCTCTCCCCCTGCCACATGCTGTCTTTCTCTTTCGAAAATAAATACACATTAAAAAAATGAAAAAATAAAGAGTTGCCAGGGTTTGACTTAGAACTTTGATTGACATGTGTTACTTACAGCATGAGGACCACACCCTGTGTATGAAACAAACACATACCTCAGGTTGGTTTCAATGTAAAAATGACTTAGGATCAAGAGTACTATAAATGATGTGCAAACAGCAAAGACTAATTAAATTTCTCCAGAATACCTATCCTGTGATTTAAATAAATGGGAGCTCTTACTGCTTAACTCGAAGTTTAGCTGGTTCAGGAACATTCATGTCTTCCGTCTCTGAAATAGCAAAGGTCTCTGAGAGAATACAACATACAGGGGCTTGTTTCTTGGCTTTGTTGTGTGTTCTTTGTGATGTGGAAAACGTTTGGAGTTTCAAGCGCACAGAAAGAATCCTTGAGCTGTCTTTGGGGCAAAAATGTGGTTTTGTTAAAGCTTGGACACAGGACCTGTGGGCAGAAAGAGCTACACAGGGGTTGTGAGGAGTGACTGATTATATACTTGGGAGTTGAGGGAGGTAAAGGCAAGGGGAAGTTTCCAAAAGGATTTTCATATACCAAAGAGACTCACAGGATACTGGAGGCCTAGCTATCGTCAAGCTAAAGTTGTTTTCCCTCTAGCAAAGCATTAAGACAGCTACGAGTTCCTAGAGAAATGTTATAATCTGACTGCCTCAAGTATTTGTTAATGGATTGCAGGTTATAAGGACATTTAATTTTATCCACCATTTCCTTTTGCCTTTATTTTTCATATCTCCTGGATGAACTGATCAAATCTGGAATTGCACCTGAGTTCTTCAACTCAAAGAATAGTTATCTAAACATTGCCAGTCAAGTAATCAAGGAGGGGACTATTTGTAGATATGAAGGAGCACAGTAAATGATTTTAAGAAATACCGTTTAAAATTAAGTTCTTTAAAAGCAGATTTAGTTTTTACAATAGAAATTTATAGGGAACACGAGCTTGAAGCACAATTCTCCTTGAAGAAAGAAAGGCTCACTATGGCAGCCTCTGCCGGCTGGTGAAAGGAGATTGTTAAATCTGGGGGGGGGGGGGGGGGTTTATGAACCATTGGTAAAATAGTTTGTAGCATGATTATTATCCATGAAAACAGCATTTACACCATAGAATCTGGCAAACCCTACCAGTCATGACTTCTTCTTTCTTTGTTTTTTGGTGGGGGAATAGGATTGTTTTCCTTTTTTGCTTCCAGAAAGCTGGTCATTAAACATGTGCAAGCATACTACTGGGCTTAAGTCGCCTCTTCAGTAATAGTTTCTTTCATGAAAACTGAAAGTAATTTCTGTATACAACCAATAGATATTAATAAATACTCGACATAGCGAACTGTCCTTGATCTCATTCTACCTTTGTATTTATATAAATAAAAGGGATAGGATGACTTCTTTCATAAAACTACTTTAGTGAAAGGAAAAGGTCTGCTTTCAGGGTCTGGGCAAGACAGGGGAGACACTCCTGCTTTGTTTTTGTTTTTTTTTTTAATGTTTATTTTTGAGAGAGTGCAAGTGGGAGAGGGGCAGGGAGAGGGGGACAGAGGATCTGAAGTGGTCTCTGTGCTGACAGGCAGACAGCAGTGAGCCCAATGTGGAGCTTGAACTCAAGAACCGTGAGGTCATGATCTGAGCCAAAGTCAATTGCCCAACCAAGCCACCCATGTGTCCCTAAAAGCTCCTGCTTTGAAAGCTGTATCTTTTTGCTGTTCACTGAGAGGAACATTTGCCTACTGAATTACATGGCTTATATCCTCCATTTTTTTACTTTCAAGGACATTTTGTTATCCTTATTTCCTGTTGCTCCTGATTTTCCAGTTCAATTGATTATGTTCTTAGCAATATGTTGCAACAGAGACAATATGACAAACTCCTGGCCCCAAAGAAACTCACAGTGTAGTGGAGGTAAATGCAATCACAATTAACTTACATGTAGGTATGCATCGGCCATATTCTAAAAAACAGAGTTAAGGTTGTTTAAAAGGACAATACATACTCTGCAATTGTAATACAATGAAAGTACTATAAGGCAGATAATTTTGTTATTATTGCTAACATAGTAGGATTAACTCTAATATTAAATTTCAGAAAAGGGCATGATTATCTGGTTCTGTTCTAGGACCCTATAACAGCTCAAGGTCTACTTTCTTCAAGCAACTATTGCCCCCAAGTGCTCTACCATTAACATGTGATTTTTATTCACTGGCATAAGATAGTTGCTTGACATCCATGTCTTTTTTTTTTAATGTGTATTTAGTTATTTTGAGAGAGAGAAAGAGTGGTCGAGCAGGGAAGGGGCAGAGAGAGGGAGAGAGAGAGAATCCCAGCCAGTTTCCATGCTGTCAGTGCAGAGCCCAGTGTGGGTCTTGAACCCACAAACTGTGAGATCATGACCTGAGCTGAAATCAAGAGCCAGACCTCAACAGACTCAGCCACCCAGGCACCTCATGTCCTTATTCTCCTCAGCATGAAGGGAAAAAAAATCTCTGTGATTGGTTTATAATGTCCTCAAATTTTACCCATGTAATTGTATTTTTCAGAATTTCCATTTTTTGAAGACTGAATGGTATTCCATCATATGTATATACATCCTTCAATGGACATTTAGGTTGTTTCCACATATTGGCTATTGTAAATAGTGCTGCAATGAACATGGGATTGCAGGGGCGCCTGGGTGGCTCAGTCAGTTAAATGTTTGACTTCAGCTCAGGTCATGATCTCACGGTTCATGGGTTTGAGCCCCACACCAGACTCTGTGCTGAATGCTTGCTCAGAGCCTGGAGACTGCTTCAGATTCTGTGTGCCCTCACTCTGCCCCTCCTCCATTCATGCTCTGTCTCATTCTGTCTCTCAAAAATAAATAAATGTAAATTAAAAAAAAGAAAAAAAAAGAAAATGGGATTGCAGGTATCTCTTCTAGATTCAGACATTAATTCTTCTGGGTAAACAACCAGAAGTGGGATTACTGGATCATATGGTAATTCTATTTTTAATTTATCGAGGAAACAAAATACCATTTTCCCTAGTGGCTACCCCATTTTGCATTCCCACCAACAGTGTGCAAGAGTTCCACTTGCTCCACATCTTTGAGCATTTGTTGTCTTTTAGGTTTTTTTCCCCAATTTTATTGACTTACTCTCTTAACAATTTTCCTGTATATCCTACAGCAATGGTAGCTGCAGTCATCACGTTGTACATTACATCCCTAGTGCTTATTTATCTTATAACTGGAAGTTTGTACCTTTGCCCACCTTCCTCCAATTCCTCTACCCCAGGCCCCTCCTCTGCCAACCACAAATCTGATCTCTTTTTCTATGAGTTTGTTTTTGTTTTTAGGTTCAACATATAAGTGAGATCATACAATATTTTTCACTATCTATCTTATTTCACTTAGCATAATGACTTTTTCCATTGATTTTGTCAAAAATGGCAGGACTTCGTCACTTCTTTCTGTATATATGTACCACAACTTCTTTATCCGTCCATCCACCAGTGGACACTTAAGTTGTTTCCATGTCTTGGCTATTATAAATAAAGCTCCTATGAAGAGGAGGTAGCAGATTATCAAGTTAGTGTTTTGGGATTTTGTGAGAGGGGATATTCCCAGTAGTAGAACTGCTGGATCATATGGCAGATCTATTTTTTAATTTTTCGAGAATCCTCCATACTATTTTCCATAGTGGCTGTACCAGTTTACAATCCCAACAGTATACAAGCTTTCTTTTTCTTCACAACCTTGCCAGCAATTGTTATCTCTTGTCTTTTTCAGGTTTTTTTTTTATTGAAGTATAACTAACATAAAGTGTTAATTTCTGGTGTACAATATGATTCAACAATTCCATACATTGCTCAATGCTCATAACTATAACTGTACTCTTTTCTTTTTGATGTTTATTTATTTATGAGAGAGAGAGAGGGAGAGAGAGAGAGAGAGAGCAAGCAGGGGAGAAGCAGAGAGAGAGGGAGACACAGAATCTGAAGCAGGCTCCAGGCTCTGAGCTGTCAGCACAGAGCCTGACATGGGGATCGAACCCACAATGGTGAAATCCTGACCTGAGCGGAAGTCAGATGCTTAATCCACTGAGCCACCCAGACGCCCCTGTCTGTACTCTTTTTTTTTTTTTTTTACGTAGAACCAGAGCAATTGTTTATTTTTTTTTCAATATATGAAGTTTATTGTCAAATTGGTTTCCATACAACACCCAGTGCTCATCCCAAAAGGTGCCCTCCTCAATACCCATCACCCACCCTCCCCACCCTCCCACCCCCCCATCAACTGACAGTTTGTTCTCAGTTTTCAAGAGTCTCTTATGCTTTGGATCTCTCCCACACTAACCTCCTTTCCCCCCCCCCCCTTCCCCTCCCCCATGGGTTTCTGTTAAGTTTGTCAGGATCCACCTAAGAGTGAAACCATATGGTGTCTGTCTTTCTCTGTGTGGTTTATTTCACTTAGCATAACACTCTCCAGTTCCATCCATGTTGCTACAAAGGGCCATATTTCATTCTTTCTCATTGCCACGTAGTACTCCATTGTGTATATAAACCACAATTTCTTTATCCATTCATCAGTTGATGGACATTTAGGCTCTTTCCATAATTTGGCTATTGTTGAGAGTGCTGCTATAAACATTGGGGTACAAGTGCCCTTCTGCATCCGTACTCCTGTATCCCTTGGGTAAATTCCTAGCAGTGCTATTTCTGGGTCATAGGGTAGGTCTATTTTTAATTTTTTGAGGAACCTCCACACTGTTTTCCAGAGTGGCTGTACCAATTTGCATTCCCACCAACAGTGCAAGAGGGTTCCCGTTTCTCCACATCCTCTCCAGCATCTATAGTCTCCTGATTTGTTCCTTTTGGCCACTCTGACTGGCGTGAGGTGATATCTGAGTGTGGTTTTGATTTGTATTTCCCTGATAAGGAGCGACGTTGAGCATATTTTCATGTGCCTGTTGGCCATCTGGATGTCTTCTTTTCAGAAGTGTCTATTCATGTTTTCTGCCTGTATTTTGGGTGTGGATTTGGTGAGCTCTTTATAGATTTTGGATACGAGCCCTTTGTCCGATATGTCATTTGCAAATATCTTTTCCCATTCCGTTGGTTGCCTTTTAGTTTTGTTGGTTGTTTCCTTTGCTGTGCAGAAGCTTTTTATCTTCATGAGGTCCCAATAGTTCATTTTTGCTTTTAATTCCCTTGCCTTTGGGGATATGTCAAGTAAGAAATTGCTACGGCTGAGGTCAGAGAGGTCTTTTCCTGCTTTCTCCTCTAAGGTTTTGATGGTTTCCTGTCTCACATTCAGGTCCTTTATCCATTTTGAGTTTATTTTGTGAATGGTGTGAGAAAGTGGTCTAATTTCAACCTTCTGCATGTTGCTGTCCAGTTCTCCCAGCACCATTTGTTAAAGAGACTGTCTTTTTTCCATTGGATGTTCTTTCCTGCTTTGTCAAACATGAGTTGGCCATACGTTTGTGGGTCTAGTTCTGGGGTTTCTATTCTATTCCATTGGTCTATGTGTCTGTTTTTGTGCCAATACCATGCTGTCTTGATGATGACAGCTTTGTAGTAGAGGCTAAAGTCTGGGATTGTGATGTCTCCTGCTTTGGTCTTCTTCTTCAAAATTACTTTGGCTATTCGGGGCCTTTTGTGGTTCCATATGAATTTTAGGATTGCTTGTTCTAGTTTCGAGAAGAATGCTGGTGCAATTTTGATTGGGATTGCATTGAATGTGTAGATAGCTTTGGGTAGTATTGACATTTTGACAATATTTATTCTTCCAATCCATGAGCAGGGAATGTCTTTCCATTTCTTTATATCTTCTTCAATTACCTTCATAAGCTTTCTATAGTTTTCAGCATACAGATCTTTTACATCTTTGGTTAGATTTATTCCTAGGTATTTTATGCTTCTTGGTGCAATTGTGAATGGGATCAGTTTCTTCATTTGTCTTTCTGTTGCTTCATTGTTAGTGTATAAGAATGCAACTGATTTCTGTACATTGATTTTGTATCCTGCAACTTTGCTGAATTCATGTATCAGTTCTAGCAGACTTTTGGTGGAGTCTATCGGATTTTCCATGTATAATATCATGTCATCTGCAAAAAGCGAAAGCTTGACTTCATCTTTGCCAATTTTGATGCCTTTGATTTCCATTTGTTGTCTGATTGCTGATGCTAGAACTTCCAGCACTATGTTAAACAACAGCGGTGAGAGTGGGCATCCCTGTCGTGTTCCTGATCTCAGGGAAAAATGCTCTCCGTTTTTCCCCGTTGAGGATGATGTTAGCTGTGGGCTTTTCATAAATGGCTTTTATGATCTTTAAGTATGTTCCTTCTATCCCGACTTTCTCAAGGGTTTTTATTAAGAAATGGTGCTGGATTTTGTCAAAGGCCTTTTCTGCATCGATTGACAGGATCATATGGTTCTTCCCTTTTTTTTTGTTAATGTGATGTATCACGTTGATTGATTTGCGAATGTTGAACCAGCCCTGCATCCCAGGAATGAATCCCACTTGATCATGGTGAATAATTCTTTTTATATGCCGTTGAATTTGATTTGCTAGTATCTTATTGAGAATTTTTGCATCCATATTCATCAGGGATATTGGCCTGTACTTCTCTTTTTTTACTGGGTCTCTGTCTGGTTTAGGAATCAAAGTAATACTGGCTTCATAGAATGAGTCTGGAAGTTTTCCTTCCCTTTCTATTTTTTGGAATAGCTTGAGAAGGATAGGTATTATCTCTGCTTTAAACGCCTGGTAGAAGTCCCTTGGGAAGCCATCTGGCCCTGGACTCTTATTTTTTGGGAGATTTTTGATAACCGATTCAATTTCTTCGCTGGTTATGGGTCTGTTCAAGCTTTCTATTTCCTCCTGATTGAGTTTTGGAAGCGTGTGGGTGTTTAGGAATTTGTCCATTTCTTCCAGGTTGTCCAGTTTGTTTGCATATAATTTTTCATAGTATTCCCTGATAATTGTTTGTATCTCTGAGGGATTGGTTGTAATAATTCCATTTTCATTCATGATTTGATCTATTTGGGTCATCTCCCTTTTCTTTTTGAGAAGCCTGGCTAGAGGTTTGTCAATTTTGTTTATTCTTTCAAAAAACCAACTCTTGGTTTTGTTGATCTGCTCTACAGTTTTTTTAGATTCTATATTGTTTATTTCTGCTCTGATCTTTATTATTTCTCTTCTTCTGGTGGGTTTAGGCTGTCTTTGCTGTTCTGCTTCTATTTCCTTTAGGTGTGCTGTTAGATTTTGTATTTGGGATTTTTCTTGTTTCTTGACCTAGGCCTGGATTGCAATGTATATTCCTCTCAGGACTGCCTTTGCTGCGTCCCAAAGCATTTGGATTGTTGTATTTTCATTTTCGTTTGTTTCCATATATGTTTTAATTTCTTCTCTAATTGCCTGGTTGATCCACTCCTTCTTTAGTAGGGTGTTCTTTAACCTCCATGCTTTTGGAGGTTTTCCAGACTTTTTCCTGTGGTTGATTTCAAACTTCATAGCATTGTGGTCTGAAAGTATGCATGTTATGATCTCAATTCTTGTATACTTATGAAGGGCTGTTTTGTGACCCAGTATGTGATCTATCTTGGAGAATGTTCCATGTGTATTTGAGAAGAAAGTATATTCTGTTGCTTTGGGATGCAGAGTTCTAAATATATCTGTCAAGTCCATCTGATCCAGTGTATCATTCAGGGCCCTTGTTTCTTTATTGACCGTGTGTCCAGATTATCTACCCACTGCTTTAAGTGGAGTATTAAAGTCCCCTGCAATGACCACATTCTTATCAATAAGGTTGCTTATGTTTGTGAGTAATTGTTTTATATATTTGGGGGTTCTTGTATTTGGCGCATAGACATTTATAATTGTTAGCTCTTCCTGATGGATAGACCCTGTAATTATTATATAATGCCCTTCTTCATGTCTTGTTACAGCCTTTAATTTAAAGTCAAGTTTGTCTGATATAAGTATGGCTACTCCAGCTTTCTTTTGACTTCCAGTAGCATGATAGATAGTTCTCCATCCCCTCACTTTCAACCTGAAGGTGTCCTCAGGTCTAAAGTGAGTCTCTTGTAGACAGCAAATAGATGGGTCTTGTTTTTTTATCCATTCTGATACCCTATGTCTTTCGGTTGGAGCCTTTTAGTTCATTTACATTCAGTGTTATTATAGAAAGATATTGGTTTAGAGTCATTTTGATGTCTGTACGTTTCATGCTTGTAGCGATGTCTCTGGTACTTTGTCTCACAGGATCCCCCTTAGGATCTCTGGTAGGGCTGGTTTAGTGGTGATGAATTCCTTCAGTTTTTGTTTGGGAAGACCTTTATCTCTCCTTCTATTCTAAATGACAGACTTGCTGGACAAAGGATTCTCGGCTGCATATTTTTTTCTGTTCAGCACATTGAAGATCTCCTGCCATTCCTTTCTGGGCTGCCAAGTTTCAGTAGAGAGATCCGTCACAAGTCTTATCGGTCTCCCTTTATATGTTAGGGCACGTTTATCCCTCGCTGCTTTCAGAATTTTTTCTCTTTCCTTGTATTTTGCCAGTTTTACTATGATAGGTCGTGCAGAAGATCGATTCAAGTTACGTCTGAAGGGAGTTCTCTGTGCCTCTTGGATTTCAATGCCTTTTTCCTTCCCCAGATCTGGGAAGTTCTCAGCTATTATTTCTTCAAGTACACCTTCAGCACCTTTCCTTCTCTCTTCCTCCTCTGGAATACCAATTATGCATAGATTATTTCTCTTTAGTGCATCACTTAGTTCTCTAATTTTCCCCTCATACTCCTGGATTTTTTAATCTTTTTCTCAGCTTCTTTTTCCATAATTTTATCTTCTAGTTCTTCACCTATTCTCTCCTCTGCCTCTTCAATCCGAGCCACGGTTGTCTCCATTTTATTTTGCAGCTCATTGATAGCATTTTTTTAGCTCCTCCTGGCTGTTCCTTAGTCCCCTGATCTCTGTAGCAAGAGATTCTCTTCTGTCCTTTATACTGTTTTCAAGCCCAGCGATTAATTTTATGACTATTATTCTGAATTCACTTTCTGTTATATTGTTTAAATCCTTTTTGATCAGTTTGTTAGCTGTTGTTATTTCCTGGAGATTCTTTTGAGGGGAATTCTTCCATTTCGTCATTTTGGATAGTCCCTGGAATGGTGCAGAACTGCAGGGCACTTCCCCTGTGCTGTCTTGAAAAACCTGCGTTGGTGGACGGGCCGCAGTCAGACCTGATGTCTGCTCCCAGCCCACCGCTGGGGCCAAAGTCAGACTGGTGTGTGCCTTCTCTTCCCCTCTCCTGAGGGTGGGATTCACTGGGGTGGCATGGCCCATCTGGGCTACTTGCACACTGCCAGGCTTGTGGTGCTGGGGATCTGGCGTATTAGCTGGGGTGGATTGGCAAGGTGCACAGGGGCGGAAGGGGCAGGCTCAGGCTCGCTTTTCCTTCGGAGATCCTCTTCGGGAGGGGCCTTGCGGCACCAGGAGGGAGTCAGACCCACCGAGGGAGGGATCCACAGATGCACAGCGTTGGGTGTTTGCGCGGTGCAAAAAAGTTCCCTGGCAAGAACCGGTTCCCTTTGGGATTTTGGCTGGGGGGTGGGCGAGGGAGATGGCACTGGCGAGCACGTTTGTTCCCAGCCAAGCTGAGCTCTGTCGTCCAGGGCTCAACAACTCTCCCTCCCGTTGTCCTCCAGCCCTCCCGTTCTCCAAGCAGAGCTGTTAGCTTATAACCTTCCAGATGTCAAGTCCCGCTCACTGCAAACACACTCCATCTGGCCCCTCAGCTTTTGCAAGCCAGACTCCGGGGCTATGCTTGGCCGGTGGGCCGCCCCTCTGCCCTGGCTCCCTCCCGCCAGTCTGTGTAGCGTGCACCGCCTCGCTGCCCTTCCTACCCTCTTCCAATGGCCTCTCATCTGCTCTTGGCCCCAGAGACTCCATTCTCCTAGTCGTCTGGCGGTTTTCTGGGTTATTTAGGCAGGTGTAGGTGATCTAATCTAAGTGATCAGCAGGATGCGCTTGAGCCCAGGGTCCTCCTACGCCGCCATCTTCCCAGGATTCCCCTAGCTGTACTCTTAATCCTTTTTATTTCACCCTTCTCTTCCCCCCCCTTTTTGCAACTACCAGTTTCCTGTATATGAGTTTGTTTTTTGTCTTTTTTTCCCTTTGTTTATTCATTTCTTTCTTAATTGTCTACATATGAGTGAAATCATATGGTATGTTTTTTTCTGACTTATTTCACTTAGCACTATGCCCTCTAGGCCTACCCATGGTGTTTCAAATGGCAAGATCTTATTCTCTTTTATGGCTTAGTAATATTCCATTGTATGTATATACACCACATCTTTATTTATTCACCTATGGATGGACATTTGGGTTGCTTCCGTAGCTTGGCTATTGTAAATAATGTCGAAATAATCAGGGTGTGTATATTTTTCAAATTAGTATTTTTCAGGGGCACCTCGGTGACTCAGTCAGTTGAGTGTTCAAATCTTGATTTCAGTTCAGGTCATGATCCCAGGATTACAGGATCGAGCCCCACATCAGGCTCTATGTTGAAATTGAAGCCTACTTAAGATTCTCTCTCTTTCCCTCTGCTCCTCTCCCCCACTGCTCACTTGCTCTCTCTCTTAGATAAAAAATAATAGCGTTTTTCATTTTCTTTGGGTAAAAACCCAGTAGTGGAATTAGTGGATCATTTATTAGTGTATAGAAACGCAACAGATTTCTATCTGTTAATTTTGTACTCTATGACTTTACTGAATTCACTTATCAATTCTTATAGTATTATTGGTGGAGTCTTGAGAGTTTTCTATATGTAGTATCATGTCATCTGCAAACACTTAAACCTTTACTGCTTACTAATTTGAATGCCTTTTATTTCCTTTTCTTATCTGATTGCTGCAGCTAAGACTACCGGCAATATTTTGAATGATAGTAGTGGGAGTGGACATTCTTGTCTTGTTCCTGATCTTGGAGGATAACTTTTCAGTCTTTTCCCATTGAGGATGATGTTAGCTGTGAGTTTTGCATAGGTGGCCTTTATTATGTGGAGGTATATTCCCTCTAAACCTACTTTGTTGGGAGTTTTTATTAAGAATGCATGTTGCACTTTGTCAAATGCTTTTTCTGCAACTGTTGAGATAATCATACATCTTGTATCCATAAGTTGTCTTTTTTTTTTTTATTATTCATAGGTTGTCCTTTTTACTTTGTTGATAGTTTGCTGTGCAAAAGCTCTTCTGTTTGGTGTAGTCCTACTTGTTTATGTTTTATGTTTCTTGTGCTTTAGATGTCATATTCAAAAAGCCATTTGTCAATATTCATGTCAACCAACATTTTTCCTGTTTTCTTCTAGGAGTTTCATGGTTTCAAGTTTTACATTTAAGTCATTAGTGCATTTTGAGTTAATTTTTGTGAGTGGTGTAAGATAGGGGCCTAGTTTCATTCTTTTACATGTAATATCCAATTTTCCCAGCACCATTTATTAAAGAAACTGTCTTTTCTCCATTGACTGTTCCCTCGTCAAATATTAGTTGATATATATATCTTTGGTTTATTTCTGGGCTCTCAGTTCTGTTTGATCTCTTTGTTGTTAAACTACAACCATATTATTTTGATTTTTTATAGTATACTATATACTTTATAGTATAACTTAAATATCAAGAAGTGTAATGACTCCTGCTCTGCTCTTTCTCAGGATTGTTTTGGCTATTCAAGGTCTTTTGTGGTTCCATATACATTTTAGGATTTGTTTTTTTCTAGTTCTATGAATTCCATTGGAATCTTGATACGGGTTGCATTGAATCTATAAATGGCTTTGGTAATATTGACATTTTAACAATATTAATTTGTCCAATTCATGAACATGGGTTACCATTTGATTTCTTTCATCAGTGTATCATAGTTTTCAGAGTAAATATCTTTCACCTTTTTGGTTAAGTTTGTTTTTAGGTATTTTGTTGTTTTTGACGCTATTGTAAATGGGATCTTTTTTTTTTCTTTTTCATATAATTTGTTGGTGTATCAAAACACTACTGATTATGTATGTTAATTTTGTGTCGTGCAACTTTAATGAATTTGTTGATTAGATCTAATGTGTTTTGGTGAAGTTTTTATAATTTTCTATTTATAAAATCATGTCATTTGCAAATACAGAACATTGTACTTCTTTCTTTCTAATTCTGATTTTATTTTTAATTTATTTTTCTTGCTGATTGCTCTAGCTAGGACTTCCAATACTACGTTGAATAGAAATGGCAAGAGTAGTGATTACCTTTGTCATATTCCTGATCTTAGGGAAAAAGCTTTCAACTTTTCACCATTGTGTATAATAGCTGTGGGCTTGTCATATGTTGAGGTACATTCTTTCTGTACCTAATTTGTTAAGAGTTTTTATCATGAACGGATGTTGAATTTTGGCAAATGCTTCCTCTGTGTCAATTAACATGATCATATGATTTTTTTCTTTTATTCTGTTGTAATACAGCATATTGATTTGTCTGTGTGAAACCATCCTTGAATTCCAAATTCCAAATATAAATCCCACTTGAGCATGGCACATGATCCTTTTTAAAAACCTGCTAAATTTGGTTTGCCTTTGTGGCTTTTTTTTTTTTTTTTTTTGAGAATTCATCAGGGATATTGGCTTGTAGTTTTCCTATTGAGTCCTTTTCTAGCTTGGGTATCAGGATAATGCTAGCCTTATAAAATAAGTTGAGATCATTCCCCCTTTTTTGAATATTTGGACAAGTTTGAGAAGGATTAACATTAATTCTTTAAATGTTTGGTAAAATTCACCAGTGAAGTCATTTGGTCCTTGATTTTTGTTGTTGTTGTTGTTGCTGGGTGATTTTTCATTACTTATTTAATCTCCATACTAGTTGTGTGTCTGTTCAGACTCCATTTCTTCACAATTTAAAATTGGTAGGTTTTGTGTTTCTAGGAATTTATCCATTTCACTTAGGTTATTCAGATTTTTTGGCATATAATTGTTCATAGCAGTCTCTTATGACTCTTTTATTTCTGTAGCATCATTTATAATGTCTATATTTTCACTTCTGATTTATTTTAATTCCTTCTTTTTTACCTAGTCTTTTTGAGAGTTGGTCAATTTTGTTTATATTTTGAAAAAAAACAACTCAATCCATTTTTTTTTCCTTTTTGGAAGGTTTCTTTTCATTTATTTTTGCTCTAATCCTTATTTCCTTCCTTCTGATAATTTTGAGTTTAGTTTGTTTTTCCAGTTCCTTGAGGTATAATGCTGTTTGAGATCTTCTTCTTTAGTGTAGGTCTTTATCACTATGAAATTTATCCTTAGTACTGCTTTTACTGTATACCATAAGTTTTGGTAAGCTTTGTTTTTTTTTCATGTTTCTTAAGGCACTTTGCCATTTCCTTTTTGATTTTCTCTTTGACCCAACAGTCACTCCAGAGTGTGTATATTTTATTTTTTATTTGTATATTTTATTTGTATTTGTATATTTAATTTTCATTCCTTTTTTGATTTCTAGTTTAATTCCATATAGTCAGAACAAATACATGGTATCATTTCAGTTTTCTTAAACATTTTAAACTTGTTTCTTTGACCTAACTTGTGATCTACCCTGGAGAAAGAGCTGTGTGTGCTTGAATAGAATGGATTCTGTTCTTACGGGATGAACTGTTCTATATTTGTCTGTTAGGTCTATTTGGTCTACAGTATTATTTAAGCCCTCTTTTTCCTTATTGATAATCTCTCTGGATTTTCTGTCCGTTATTGAAGGAGGTTATTGAAATTTTATTATTTCATTGCTATCTATTTCTTCCTTAATTGCTGTCAATGTTTGCCTTATATATTTAGGTGCTCTCATATTGGGTGCATATAGGTTTATAATTGTTATATCTTCCTGATAAATTGACTCTTTTATCATTATATAATGTCCTTTGGGTCTCTGGTGACAGTTTTGATCTGAAGTCTGTTTTGTCTGATATGTGATGTGAGTATAGCTGCTGCTGTTCTCTTTTGCTTACCATTTGTATGGAGTATTTTTTTTTCCATCTCTTCAATTTCAGCCCATTTTCTTAAGTCTAGAGTTCTTATAGATGGTAGAGTTAGGTCTTTTTTTTTTTAATCCATTCAGCCCCCCAGTGCCTTCATGGACTGGTCTCATAAAGGAGAATATTCTTACCAATCAGCCCAGCATGAGATTCTAGAGGCCTCTACCAACTCTTTCCCTTCCAAGGGAGAAGTAGACAACTTTTGTCTATTCATTCTGTGCTGAGCCAGGGGGCAAGGTCAATGGAACCTACCATCCCAAACTGTTGCTTTTCTTATCCCTGGGCAGGTAGTCTTTGCCAGAACTGTAGGAGCTCCAAATATGGCAACTCAGAAGCCAAAGCTCTTAAAAGCCTCCTCAGAAATGTTGGGGCAATAGACATGTGAACCAATCTCTCCCTCCCTTGGTGAAACTGAAAGTTAGGGAGTCTCTTCCTGATTATACATCATCATTCCAGGAAAGGGTCTCTGGCAGGAAGGTGTCCCAAATCTCCCTACTAGCTTTTGTGAGTGTGGTTTTGCATACTCCCAGGAAATAAGAGCCTTTCAATTTTCTAATTGCTCACAAAGGAAACTTGTCCATTAATTCTTGAATCATTGTGTTTTTCAGGGAATTCTTCCTACCCCACAATGTTTCTGACATTACTTCCTGTACACTCTCAAAATATGGTAAAATGTTGGTAAATTTCCACTGAAGGATAGAATTCCTGAAGTTTTAAGTTAAAAGTGATTATTAACATTAAGGACATATCTATAATTATTTTGAAGAGTCAGTTGTACAAAAGATAGTGGAATAGGAGACTAGAATTTGTTATGATGGGTATCATACTGACTTAAAGTAAGCAACTTTCATATTTTTATAAGGCTATTTTATGATAAGGAATAATCTACAAGATAAAGGAAGGAATAAATTAAAACAAGGTACAATGAGATATGATTGTTTTCCAGGCTTAAGCATTGGTTCTTGTGGCTTCATATATAAGCAGAACTACTTGTATGAAGGCTAACACCTTCATTTTTTTTCTGTCTCCAAAGAAAACAAAACAAAACCAAAACCCTTTCTCTGTGTCTCTGTAGAAAACAGTCTCAAAGGACCTTATATAAAGACCTGATGTGACCTATCCTGTTTCACAGAAATCAGGTCCTTTAGACACAAAGTATAAAATGTATTTGGATGATCAGGACAGTAAGTTCTTTCTGGGGGAAGAAAATTAAATATTTCTACAAGTTGTTATGGTGACTCTAATGGGTCCTCATTGATAGGTGTGAGGAGTTTGGTAGGAGATCGACTGGAGAAAAAAAAATGTTGTCTGAGGCTTTCTGAAGATTACTGAGACAGGTCAGTAGTCTGTGTTTATACTGCTGCCTCAAGAACTGGGAGCCTATCAGGATATTTAGAACAACAAATGCTTGTGGAAGCTACACTGCTTCATTATTCCATTTCTCAATCAGATCTCAAGAGGTTTTCTTTCCCTCATTCACTCTAGTAGATGTTTTATTGTCTTTAGTCTAGGCTGTGGGCAAAATTGTGGTGGTTGTCCTAAAGGCCAGAGGGCTTGCTGACTTTGTCATAACTTCTTCTAGGTCTTAATATATATTTGGCTCACAGAAGACACCCCCCAAAAGGTTGCACCACCCCTCTCTTCCAATAAACGTTTCTATTTGAATTAAATTATTTGAATATTGTTTACCAATGTTAAATCACCATTCCAAAGATTCATTTAAGGCTTCCAATTTTCCCCCAATTTTAAAAATATTCAATCTGTTCATATATTCACAAAACCATTTATGCCACAGAAAAAGGAATGCTCTAATAATTTTTTAAAGTTTCTTTATTTTGAGAGAGAGAGAACAAGCAGGGGAGTGGCAGAGAGAGGAAAAGAGAGAATCCAAGGCAGGCTCCACACTGTCAGCACAGAGCCCAATGCAGAGCTTGAACTCATGACCCTGGGATCATGACCTGAGCTGAAATTAAAAGTCAGACGCTCAACTGACTGAGCCACCCAGGCACCCCACTCTAATAATTATTCTCACCTGCCTTGAGCTGGTATATGAAGGTGGTGAAAAGAGAAGTAATTTCCCAATGAATATGTATTATGGCAGGTTCAGGAAAACATATTTTTAGCACCTTGATAATATACAAAATGGCCATACATTTGCATGAGCGTTTTGCAAAGAGAGGAATTTAAAGAATGCAAGCACAAGGAAGTGAATGAAATTTCAAACAAATAAGGAATTTTAAAAACAAAAAACACATTTGGTAATAGAATGAGCCTTAGCAATTTACTATGAAACTTGAACGTTTTTTAATTGAATAAAGGTGGTTTTAGAAGCTTACTGAGAACGTTTTAGTTTGTAAAACTCAACTCATATTTAACTCAACAATTCACATGACCAAATTATAAGAAGGGTAGAAATGACTGCTGCTGGCCCTTCCCCACCAATGAGGAAGTTCTTTCCCAGCTCAATTCAGAAAACCCTTTACCCTATTTTCACCAGAATTCCACCCCAGCCATGCTTCTAAAGCTTTATGTGCATAAAAGTAACCTGGGAATTTTGATGAAATGAAAATTCTGATTACGAAGATTAGGTAAATATGAAGTAGAGTCTGAGATTGTACATTTCTAATGAGCCCTCAAATGAGGCTGATGCTGCTTATATTCAGAATTAAAACAAACAAACAAAAAACACACTGATGCCTGTTTCCTACAGCCAGAGTTTGTGATCTAGTCTATAGAAAGAGGGCCTGGACATTTGGAGTTTTAAATTTCCCCAGGGCAAAGTTTTAGAAGCACCATTTTAGAGCAAGACATGTTTAAATTTCCTCATCAGAAAGCTTGTTAAAATACCTGTTGCCAAGCCCTACCCAGACTCACTAGAGCTGAATCTCCAGGAGAAAGGCCTGGAAAGCAATATATTTAACAGTGATTGCTTCACATTAGAAAAGATTGGTAAACAGCATCCTGGACCAGTCATGGAGGCCAAGTATGTGATGTATAGTATTGGCCTAATGGGTCATGATCTGTTTTTACACCAATCACTCTGTCCTAGGAGGAAGCATCATATCGTGTAATTCTTTACACCTTTGTGGAGGATTGTTAAAAAAGAGAATCGGTTCTTCAAAGCAATGGAAGAGAGTGAATAGTCACTCTGAGACTTATTGTGAGTTAGGGAGGCTGCCTCTTAGTTTGTGCCTATTAGAGTTAACCTACCAATGCAGGATTTTTCATGTATGTGTATTTGCTATTTTTGTAAGCATATGTTATATGTGATATTTAAATTTTGGGGTTTTTTTCTCTTTTAAATATATACTTAGTGATATTTAAATTTTGTGTATTCTCATTTTCTGTCTTCTTTTGGCCTGCAAATTGTCTGTAGAGGGGTTTTCAATCAAGTCACTTTTCAAGAATCTAGTGATGTTGATGCTGATTCAAGTGTGTGCATATATAATATAGAAATGTGGTTTCTTAGCAAATATCCTGTAAGATTTTCAATTAAAACAATACAAGTAAGAGACACTGCTGAAACTAAAAGTTATTACTGTGTTCGTGTTGAGAAACAGGCTCTGTTCTTTTTTTTTTTTTTTTAATGTTTATTTATTTTTGAGAGAGAGAGACAGAGCATGAACAGGGGAGGGTCAGAGAGAGAGAGGGAGACACAGAATCTGAAACAGGCTCCAGGCTCTGAGCTGTCAGCACAAAGCCCGACGCGGGGCTCAAACTCACGGACCGCGAGATCGTGACCTGAGCCGAAGTCGGCCGCTTAACCGACTGAGCCACCCAGGCGCCCCAAAACAGGCTCTGTTCTAAAGCACAAAATATCTCTTCACCACCAAGATAAGTAGACTTGTCCCATAGGTATTGAAAATATTGGGTGGATTGTACAAACACCATTCTTTCGCCACTGATTGTTTAAAAGGTGCAGAAGTGTGAGACTCGGTTTCAAGGCAACACTAGTTTTGTGGAAATCCCTCTTTTGCTCTAATTATGTTTTTTTTTTCCTACATTAGACGGCATATGAAGGATATTCTGTTAGCATAAAATGTGATTGGTATGACATTTTGAGTGCTTTAGTTACAAGATGAGGAGAGTTAGTTGCCATTTGGTATTTCTACCTTTCTTTCAAAGCACTGTCCACTCAGGAGCAGTCCTGGTGGTAGGGCAGAAAACCAAAACAAAACCGGGAGACATACAAGGAAATACTGTCTCCACCCTCCTCCTTCCCCGCCCCGCCCCCCAACCATACCCTTGATATTTTGTTTCACTTCCCTCCATCTGAGCATATATCAACTCTCCTGAGGATACAGGAAGAACAGCTTATTTTTCCCTGTGGGTCACATGGAAAGGTACTTTGTTCACAGCTGTACACTAATGTTTAAATAGTGGGTGGCAAGTAACAGGAGTTCAATAAATACTTCTTCAATGAACAAATTTGTTCATTCAATTTCCTTAGCTGACCTGAATTAATCTTGTGGGGAAAGGGGTTGTGGAATATTTTTTCATATGTCATTTTATCCATCCATCTCATTTGCCACTTTCTTCAATCATCCTCCCTTATATCTAAGACAGCCAGGTTGCTTAAAATAATTCTCTGCCTTCCCCTAACCCCTCCCTTCTTGATTTGAGTTTGAAAACTTTTCTTTTCCTTGTTAGTTCTGTTTTTCCTTCTGCTTAAACGTATGTGGTAAACAAAATGTCTCAATATTGGATCCAGATCTCTTTGTGATGTGGTACATTCATATTGTAGGGAGGAGATGTCTTGTAAAATTCCCTAGGCAAAGTATAAAATGCAGTCTTTGACAAGAACAAATATGAATAAAATATGCAGTCTCTGAATACTTTCTAAAAGCTTTTATAATTTTTAGACATATTGGTTATCCAATTTTACAAGAAATCTCCCTGTATGTTTAATCCACTGATACAGACTATAATTGCATTCTAAAATACTGACACTGTGCTAATTTTTCCATATACCCCACAGAAAAATTTCCAAAAACTTGAATAAAAAATTTTGGAGAATATCTTCAATTGTAGAAAGCTTAAGTGGTTGAGTATACCACAATGTTGTAACCCTACTATATGTAATGGGTATTCTCTCAAGCACTTTGTACATTTAACAATTCATGGTATAGCTGTCAAGTTAAGGTCTCCATCGTGAGAGAATCCATCCTAGCTAATTCAAGCAGGATTCATTAAATCATATTATCCCACAGAATCTCTGAGGAGACCAAGGATTTAATTTTGACATGTAATTCAAATTATACCCCCAGGTCAGTCTAGAGGATACAGGCGTGGCATTCACTCTGCGAGTGCTGCCCTTGGAAACAAACATTTCTTGCCATCCTCACACCGTGATTCTTCAGGGAACTTCTTTCCTCAAGTCATTCTTTTCAAAATCAAAGTTGCACACAAATGTATCTTGTTGGAAAAGCCCAGGTCACATGCCCACAGTCACTTGCAAGAAAAGCTGGGTAAGTGAGATTTCTGTCTTTCTAGAAAGGTGACCCATATCATGTAAAGTCCCACAGCGAGAAAGACTGTCTAAAAGAATATGGGAAGACAGGAATGTCCATTACAGCAAATGTTAGAACCACCATGTTACAGATGAAGAACTAAGGCTCAGTGACTTTCTCAAAATTCCACAGCAAAAACTGACTTCAAACTCAGTTCTACCTGGTTCCAAAGCCTGAAGCCTTTGTGCTTTTTGCAGCAATGTCTTCTGTATGCAGCATTTTATCACGATGATTTTTTAAAATCAGATAAAATTGACATATAACATTGTATTAGTTTTAAGTGTATAATATTCATCACCATAGTTATGAGCTGTTTTTTTCCTCTTGTAATGAGAACTTTTAAGATCTACTCTTCTAGTAACTTTGAAATATATGACACAATATTGTTAACTACAGTTATTATGCTTACATTACATCCTCAGGACTAATTTATAGTGTAACGGGAAGTTTATACCTTTGGACTACCTTCACCTATTTCACCCAACCCCACCTCTGGTAACCACCAATCTGTTTTCTATATCTATGAGCTCTGTTTTGTTTTGTTTTCGATTCTACATATATGTGAGAACATACAGTATCTGTCTTACTCTGTCTGGCTTATTTTATTTAGCATAATGTGCTCAAGTCTATCCATGTTATGGCACCTTGCAGGATAATCTTCCATTGTATCCATATACCACACTAAATTTTCTTTATTCACTTATCTTTTGATGAACACAGCCTGTTTCCATTTCTTGGCTATTGTAAATAATGCTCAATAAACATGGAGGTGCAGAGGTGTTTCCGAGATAGTGATTTATTTTCAGATAAACACCCAGTAGTAGAATTGCTAGTTCATATGGTAGTTATATATATATATATAACTTTCTTTTGAGGAATCTCCATACTGTTTTCTGAAGTAGCTATATCAATTTATATTCTCTCAAACAGCGCACAAGAGCTCACTTTTCTGTCTATCCTTACCAACACTTGTTCTTTCTTGTCTTTTTGATAATATGCAATCTAATGGGTATGAGGTCAGCTCTCATTGTTTTGGTTTTCATTTCCCTGATGATTAGTGACATTGGACACATTTCATGGAGCTGTTGGTTGTTTGTATGTCATCTTTGGAAAAATGTTTATTCACATCCTCTGCCCATTTTTTAATTGTTTTTGTTCTACTGAGGTGTAGAAGTCCTTTAGATATTTTGTGTATTAACCCCTTATCACATATGTGGTTTGCAAATATTTTGCCCCTTTTGGTAGGTTACTTTTTCATATTGTAGAGGGTTTCTTCTGCTAAATGGAAGCTTTTTAGTTGGATGCAGCCCCACTTGTTCATTTTTGCATTTGTTGCCTTTGCTTTTCATGTCAAATCCAAGAAATCTTTGCAAGGGCCAACCCTAACCCTAACCCTGAGGAGGGAGAGAGAGAAACTGGGGAAGAGGGAGAGAGACATTGACTTTTAAAAATTGGCTCAGTGATCAGGGAGGCTGGCAAGTCCAAATCTGCAGGAGGTTGGAGACTCAGGGAAGAGCAAATGTTATAGTTCAAGTCCAAAGGCCTTCAGGCTGAAAAGACAGGGAAAGCCTATGTTGCAGTTTGTCTGAAGACCATCTGCTATCAGAGTTCCCTCTTGTTCAGAGAAGTTCAGTTTTCTGTTCTAGTCAGGACCTCAACTGATTGAATAAAGCAGATCATCCTTCATAATGTGGGCCTCATCCAAAGTCCACTTACTTAACACCCTCAAAGAAACATCCAGAGCACATATCTGGGCACCATGACTCAGTCAAGTTAACTTAAAATGAATGATCACAATGTGTCACAGATGTTATGATGTGCTTCTCTACATCCTATTGACACAGAAATTTCAAAACAATTAGCTAGCATTAGTTAGGATTAACTGTGAGATACACACACACACACACACACCCCTACCTCATTCTTTTGTGTTTGGAATTTCATTTTACCAAATTTGGAGGTGTGAAAAAAAATTACTATATTTAGGAAAGTTGGCTTTATCTGGTCTCAAGTACTTATTGATGATAAATAATTAGAAGTGGCTGTCATTGGAAGCTAAGTTGGAACATAAATACAAAATATTATTGGTTAATTTTCTTTGAATGTGCTTATACTATTTCTGAGATACTTCTATAATACTGAATACACTTTAAAACTATACTTATGCATCATAGGGAAAATAAAAGAAATTTCTAGATGAATACCCAACAAGTAATAGTATTAATTACAAATTTTCCCTATATATATGTATCCTCAGTATCTGTTTCTTAATTCAAATCAACACAAATGTACGTTATAATCTAAATTGGCTGGATATACATATATACCTTTTAAAATTAATTTTGAAGTCATAAACTTTTGAAACTATAAAAGATAAAATAATTTTCATTAGCACATATTTAAAAGTGTTCTTCTTAAAACTAGTGTGTTTTATTCTAACTCATAAAGTGGATTTTAATGATCTACAAAGCAAAACATTTGCCAGATGTGAATGAAAACAGGCAAAGATTGTTCCCCTGCTCACTCCATTTCCATCAGAGCTAAATGGGATTTTGAGATTTCTCATTTATAAAATGAGTTTATAGAATGAGGTAAACATGATTTTTAAAATATATTTTTCTTAAAATTTTTTTAATGTTTATTTATTTTTGAGAGAGAGAGAGAGAGCTCGCAAGTGGGGAAGGGGCAGAGAGAGAGGGAGACACAGAATCCAAAGCAGGCTCCAGGCTCTGAGCTGTCAGCACAGAGCCCAACGAGGGGCTGGAACTCATGCTATGAGATCAAGACCTGAGCCAAAGTCAGATCCTTAACCAGTTGAGCCACCCAGGTGCCCCTAAAATATATTTTTCTAAGTGTGAAAAGAAGTCATTGCAATAAGCCTATTTCTTTAATAGTTATTGTGTCTGTTATAGTAACCATATATTAGACTTTCAAAATAATTATTTCTGCTTTTCATTTTTTTTCCTAGACCTCACTGGAAAAAGGGCCTTTTAGAAGTTTGAGAAAGTCATTAGATTTTCCTAAAATATTACACACACACCCCAAAAAGAAAGAAAACTTCATTGAATCAAGAGGAAAAATACTATATTTAGAATTTAAAAAATAATAGAATGCATTTTTTATTTTTTAGAAGAAAAAATTATTCATCTAGAACACCCCAGAAGAAAATATTTTTAGTAGACTAGATTTGTTAATATAGAGAGTTAAATACTGAATGCCTTAGTTATTCTTTTCTCCCCCCCCCCCCCCCACTTTTTTTTTAATGTAGGAAGTCTGGGTGGGAAGAATCTACCTTCTCACTACTATTACCCAATGGAAAATTTAGAACCCTTTTCATTTAATGGGGCATGAACAGAGCAAGTAATTATATACTTGGTTTTTGCCTATCATTAAAATCTCTGTCAAATGTGAAAAGCACAGAAGAGTCAATTTATGGCTATGATTATCTATACATAGATGCAATTGACAGGCCTACATATAGAATAAATTATAAAATTTTAGAGCGCAATTAGATTCAAAGTACTCCTTCACCAAAATACATAATGTAGTATTCTAAGCATATAATTATGAGATTGAGGTAAATTTACAATATTGGCATTTGGATAAAAGTCCTTCATTGCAGAGAGAAATTCCAAGTGCCAACAAACTCAGTATTTTACTGTTGATTTCAATGTGTATGTCTGATGCTTTACATTTATACTGTGTTTAACCATCTCCTTTTCTTTGCTGTCAACTTACTTTAAAAAAAAAAAAAGTTATAAAGAAAAAAAATTCCCTCCCAAATCATGGGATCTCTTTTCAAAAGTTGTTCTACAAGTCAAGTAAGAAAGATAAACATTTTTTAGTGATATAAAACAGATAAATATCGTTAGAACCAAGGTGGTTTTCCAACTGAATACACAAGCTGGTAATATTTCCAGTAACATATCTGAGAACTATCAAGAGAGGAAAACAAAACAGAGCAACAAGAACAATAAAAAGACAACAAGAACGCTCCTCTTTGCATGAATTGTACCTGCCTTACTTAGCATAGTTGGTAAGATATCCACATTTTTAGGTTTTCTATGAATGCTGGTGTACATTCTTCTGCAACAAAGAAACTTTGATCTTGGAATAATTCAAACGAGGAAGGGGGAAGTGTGTTGGAAGTAAATAGTCTCCCTAAATAAACTTTGTGTATTATGTAGAAGAAACTGCCTTTGGAGCTAAGTAGCTGGAATATCCCACTTCTCATCATGGTCATTTTGACTACTGTTGATTTGTTTTGCATCCCTGTAGCCACTTTTATTCCACTACCTGAATGATACAATTAAAATGACTCATCTGTGTGTTTCTTAAATAGATGATGCTGATTGTATTTTGAATTTAGTGATGAAATTTCATTATGTACCATTACTTGAAATGTTGGTAAAAAGTTATGTTTATAGAGGCTAGTTGGGTGTTTTGGAAAAAAAGAAAAATTTGATATAAGTAATTGTGTTAGTTGAGGCTGCTGTAACAAGTAACCACAGATTGGGTGAGTTGAACAACAAAAATTTATTTCTCACAGTTCTGTGGACTGGGAAGTCCAAGATCAGGGCTCTGGCAGATCTGGTATCAGGTGAGTACATTCTGCCTGGTTTGTAGACAGCCCTGGTATCATTGTACCTTCTCATCAAAAAGTGAGAGAGAGTATGTGCTAGCGTTAGTCACATCACCCTCTTATAAGGACACTAATCCCATTCATGGAGGTTCTACATCATGACCTAATTCCCTCCCATAGCCCCCACGTCCTATTACAATTATATAGGGGGTTAGGATTTAAACATAGGAATTTGGGGAGATGAAAACATTCAGTCCACAGTAGATAATTATACTAATGGGTGACTAAGATTTATTAAAACTGATTGTAAATACTAACTAAACTCTAAAAAGGTACTGCCCATAGTAGAGCAAATATATTTCCTATAATACTCAGAAAGTACAGTTTGTTGCGGGGCGCCTGGGTGGCTCAGCTGGTTGAGCAACCGACTTCAGCTCAGGTCATGATCCCCCAGTTCGTGGGTTCAAGCCCCACATCAGGCTCTGTGCTGACAGCTCAGAGCCTGGAGCCTGCTTCAGATTCTGTGTTTCCCTGTCTCCCTGCCCCTCCTCCCTCAAAAATAAATAAACATTAAAAAACATTTAAAAAGGGGTGCCTGGGTGGCTCAGTCAGTTGAACATCTGACCAGCTCAGGTCATGATCTCATGGTTAGTGGGTTTGAATCCAGCATCGGGCTCTGTGCTGACAATTCAGATCCTGCTGGAGCCTGCTTTGGATTCTATGTCTCCCTCTCTCTCTCTGCCCCACCCCTGCTGTGCTCTGTCTCTCTCTGTCTCCGAAAAATGAATAAATATTTAAAAACATTTTTTTAAATTTAAAAACAAAGTACAATTTGTCTTAGTTGTTTTATTCTGGGGTGCCTGTGTGTCTCAGTTGGTTAAGCATCCAGCTCTCAGTTTCAACTCAGGTCACGATCTCACAGTTGGTGGGTTTGAGCACCACATCAGGCTCTGTACTGACAGTGAGAGCCTGATTGGGACTTCTCTCTCCCTTTCCCTAGCTTGCTCTCTATCTCAAAAATAAGTTTAAAAAATTTTAAATTGTTTTATCCTATTTTATGTTACATATACTATATATTATGTAATTATTACATACAATAAATATACATTCGATTTTTAGGTTAAAATAAAAGTTTACATTATATACCTTTATGTACTTATTACTTTAGGATTCTCTGTCTTGACTGGGTTTTAATTTTTTTTTTAACATTTCTTCATTTTCGAAAGGCAGAGAGAGAGAGACAGAGTGAGAATGGGGGAGGGGCAGAGAGAGGGAGACACAGAAACAGAAGCAGGCTCCAGGTTCTGAACTGTCAGCACAGAGCTGGATGCGGGGCTCGAACTCACAGACTGTGAGATCATGACCTGAGCCGAAGTCAGCCACTCAACCAACTAAGCCACCCAGGCGCCCCTTGACTGGGTTTTAAATGAACTGGCAAATAGAATTTATATTTTCTCTCTCTACTTTCACTTCATCACTAAGTAAATATATAAATAATGCCTTCATGTGTGGAGAAGGTACCTTACTGAAGATAGCTAGAAACATGTTTAAAGCGATGTGTTCTTGTCATTTTTTTTGCTTTTCTAAATTCTCACAGGCATAGTTAATTTTTAAGTTTCTCATCAAATGTGTAGTAGAACAACAACTAAAAATAATTATTGTTTGACCACATTAGTATATTCTGGCCCTATTAATTAACTGGACATTATATTTCACTTTTCAATGTCAATTCAAAAACAATAATAAAAATAAACAGGTTTTGGCTTCTCCATTTGGCTTAGAAATGAATTTGCCATTTTCTCAAATAGCATTAGCAGTAGGCCTTAAATAAAAGTCATTTCTAGGTAAGTGCTTGTCTCTTACAAGTCACTTAAGAATTAGATACAACACATTTGTCAGTTAAACAAAACCTTTGTGTACATCCCCCCTGAAGTCAGCAATGGAAATACTTCATCATGATCAGGAGCCAGAGTGTAAGAGGAACACAAAAACGCTGGGCTAAACCTGCCCCAAGGAAGGAAAGTTTTGTTTTGTTTCTGAATTCTCACAGAGGGGACTGATGAGTTAGCCCCTGGAAGAGGCAGTGATTCCATTATTTCTCGGACACTGGAAACCTACTTGGCTGCTTGTAATTAGAATAATCTTGCTGCTATGATTATTTGTCAGTGAAAGACAGGCCCTGTGGATTCATCTGTGCGCCCTGCTACAACATACTGCTCATGCACCCTGGTGATAACGTCTTTGAAAAGTGTCTTTCTCATTGCAAAATTCTAGAGGGAAAAGCAGTAGTTTATATTTCATTTATTCATCTACGCTTTTGTATTGAAGTTCTTTTTTAGAACTTGGATTAATGGCTTGAAAACTGCATCTCAGCATTTGTCCTCATGTCATTGGATTGTCTAGAGGGACACCTTTTAAGTAGGGCTACATTTTACTGACACACTTGCAAGATCTAATTTTCCGTTTTTCCTACATTGGGAGTAGATCAGATGAGAAGATTACTTTTCCAGTTTTTCTGAGCTTTTCAAAACCTAGACTCTTTGTGTGTTTTTTGGTTCTTATTGTTTTGCTGTGTACAATTCTGATCTTTACTTGAAGCTCTCAGCTCCCAATTGTGTATTTTTTAATGTACTCATACCAACAGAAAAATAATCATACTGAAGTGGCAAAAATTCTGCAAGTATTGTATGACAGAATATATTTCTCTAAAAAGGAAAATCAACAGGGACACCTGGGTGGCTCAGTTGGTTAAGCATCCAACTTCTGCTCAGGTCATGATCTCGCAGTCTGTGAGTTCGAGCCCCGCGTCGGGCTCTGTGCTGACAGCTCAGAGCCTGGAGCCTGCTTCAGATTCTGTGTCTCCCTCTCTGTGGCCCTCCCCTGCTCGTGCTCTCTTTTCTCTCAAAGAATAAATAAACATTAAAAAAAAGGAAAATCAATATTTAAGTGGGAATATGTGTGTCAATGATGCTTTGTCTGATGATATGCTCCACCCGGACCTGGGTTAAATTATTTGTCCCTCAGAAGGCCACTTTTTTTCCTGCTTCTTTTACCTCTCTGATTTTTATTTACACCTGTGTTTGTCCTTCAAACTTTCAAAAATGTGTACTGTATGACTCCTAATCTCCTGATACTCCAACTGACCAGATCTATGAAGAAAGATTAAAAATAGCATATATACCCACTTGCACGCAGAGCCATTGGGAAGATGTTGCTTGCACATTGTGCATTTATCTTTGTTTCTGTGAGGAAGGCTCTTTGTCAGAGCTCATTTGCTTCATGCCTAGAACAACAGCATCGGCACCTCAATATTCTTTCCAAATTAGCCCAGCTCTAAGCAGAGAACATAACTTGCTGAGTGTGCAGAAATTCCGTCAAATACTTAACTCCACTCAACAGTGCTAACATTTTTGAAATTCAGTTACCTTGGTCCCTGGGAATAGGGGACCTATTATGATCCAGTAAGGAATAACATCTTTATCTTGACTTTGTAGACCTTTTCATTATTGTTTTATTTTTTAATGACTTAATATTGTGTAAGATGGTCTACTCTAAATCAGTCTTCAGCTGATGATGTTTTAGGACACTATTGGTTCTCTAATTGGTTTCTTTAAGGTTGTTGGGGACTTACCTTTCCATATATAAAGCATCCAAACAATTTGGTTCTGGTTTTCGAAAGGTATTGATTAGAAAACAGTGACCAGACAGACCTTTTGTTTTTCAATAATCCTGTGTCAACAGTAATTCTGTTGAAGATGTTTGGTATTTTTTCCTCCCCTTCAGAGTTATATATTCAGTAGACTGGGGGTTCAGTATTCTTGAGAAGAGACAGCTAGCTCGAAGAAACATGCTGAATTCATTTATCCAGCATATGTTTACTGAGTATCTTCTAATCTGTATTATTTGCTGTGAAAATACTGAAAAGACATTGGAGAACAGATTGGGTTATTACCTTTATGAGATTAGAGTCCAGTGGAGGATGTAGACATTAATATTTGCAATGTCTGAGGGCACCTGTGTGGCTCAGTCGATTGAGCATCTTTCTCTTGGTTTCGGCTCAGGTCGTGATCTCATAGTTCATGAGTTCAAGCACCATATTGTACTCTGCACTTAGAGTGCAGAGCCTGCTTGGGATTCTCTCCCTCTCTTTCTGTCCTTCCCCCCCCCCCACTCCCTCCAACCCTCAGCTGTGTGCTTTTTCTCAAAATAAATAAACTTAAAAAGAAATTTTCAATTACTTTTGATGAACTAAATTATTTCCATGGAGGTGGGAGTGCTGACTAGTCCCAGGCCTGGAAAGATTTCCTAAGGAATTAGGAGAAGAAGGAATTTACAGTTAGTGTGGGGAGAGGACCATTCTAGGCCTAGGGAACAGCATATGTAAAGGTTCTGATATGGGAAGAACGTGGCCTCTCATGAAGGGGAAGGAAAAGATGATAAAATCCAAAAGTTACTAAAAGAAGTATTTTTTTCTCTGATTCCAATACCGACTTGTAAGAATTATACAGAAAAAGAAATCCTGAAAGAGATAAACTTATTAATATTCATAAACTGAATTACAGAAACCAAATCCATTTGTGAGAGCCTTATAAATTTTGATTTAGTTCAAGTTCTGCATCAACTCGATTTAGTAAACTGTTTTTCAACACTGTTTCTTTGACTTTCCTACTTGTTAAAGGGCATTTCAGTTCCCACCCTCAGCAATCTGAACTTGTTACTCTTAATAGCTTGTCATACAGTTCAATCTACAGCAAACTAAAAGCTAAATCAATCTTATCTATTTGTCAAAGAATTTACCACCAAAATAAGGTGGGAAGTTCTGTATCCATATCCTTTTATGTTCTATTTCTTTTCCTTTCATCATCTTCTAGTAAATATTTTCACTTACCAACACTGCCTTTGGTTTTCACCTGAGGTTTCTACTGTTAACCTTTACTTTGCCTAGTCTGCTGCTGCTTTCTATCTTAGCTTCTCAGATCATTCTGGAGGGAAAAATCTTTCCAAGTTGTTTCATTGTCCCTGCTGCTTAGCACAGTCCCTGGGACATGTTAGATATTTAATAAATACACTCTTAATTTTTTTTTTAGAAAGGTCATTGAAAACTCTCCCTTCCTATTTTCTTTTGGGAGGGTTATCTAAAGGGGACTCCATAAAGGCAGAGATGGTTTTGTTTTCGTGTCTGGTTTATACCTACTCCTTAGAATGGTATCTAGCACATAATAGGCATTCTATAAATATTCATTGAATTAATGATTTAATAAATATTCGTATTTTCTAAAGCATTGTATATGAATTCAAAAAACTTGAATACTGATGGTAGTGTAATAGAATTATGTCAAACAATATTTTAAGGCAAAAGTTAACATGACATGAAATTTACTTCCAAATACTTGCCTGTTATTTAGCAAACTATGGGCAGTGTAATTTTTCTACTACTGGTACATATACCTGATATAGTGGAGGTTACTGTTAGGCAATTAAAATATACCTGAATAAGTAACATTTCAATTCAAGATTATACTGCTAGGGGATCCTAAGTAACTACATTTACTGATGTTGTTGGCTATGGTCCAAATGCGAAATATCAGGGTTATTAAATGTACCTGTTGGCATTTGATCTGCTAATTACTGTGTAAAGAAAACGTCCTTGACATTTCAAGAGTTATTTCCAATCATTGCAGTTACAGTGTGCTATATACTGCTTTTCCTTGCAAAAAAAAAAAGGGGGGGGGGAATCCTATAAAGCTATAATAGCAGATATTGAATAAATATTGTCATTAGAATAGAATAGCTTCTTACAGAATAACAGCCATACTGGTAAAAAGGCAGCCCAAGAATCCCTATGGTATGAGAATCACTATTACTTATGCACTCTTGGAGGTACTGCACTCGGAGTGACCACTACAGTGTGTGGTGTGTGAGTGAGTGATTACTAAGAAGGTCTAGGCTGCTTGGTTTAAGCCTTTGTCTACGAACCAGTGAGGCACGAATGATTCCTTGCAGAAACCATACTCTGGTATCTTAATTTTCTGCCTCCGGTTTTAGCTGGTACCAAATATGTTCTCCAGTACAAGTTGAGACAAAAGCCTGACAATCAAAAGGAATAAATTTCTAGCTTTAGAAATTAAACATATGTCAATACTCTTGCGATCTCATTCAATTGCAAATATAAAGAGGTTTTGTATTCTGATTCAAATAAAAAAGACTATAAAAATTAAGACAATTGGAACAGTTTGAGCAGATTTTGATGATATTAAGAAATTGTTTCCTTTATAGAAGTGCGATAATGACATCAGTGTGTTTTTAAAATGACCTATTTATGAATAAAATGATATGATATTTGGGATTGGCTTCACAATGATCCAGCATGGGGAGTAGGTATAGGTATGAATGAAACAAGCTTGGTTTTGAGTAGTAGTCATTAAAACTAGGTGTTGGGTCCCTGATGTTCAATACAATATTCTCTTGTGTATAGGTTTTATTTATCTATAATTTAAAACAAAACCTAGAAGCAAGATTCTCCTACAAATGGAAGAGAAGACTGAATAAGGAGGAAAGGATGTTCCTTACCATAAAGGCAAAGAGAAATGAAATTAGCCTACATGGAGCTGTCTCTTCCCAGTCTATGTTGCATATAGCAGTAACAGAACTACCCCTTTTAAGCAAATATTTTCCTATTTCTTCTGTATTTTACTCAACTATATTTTTAGTTAATGGAAGGAAGCTACTTTCTCTTAAAAAGTTTTTGTATCCTCTACAATAAGCAGAAGCTGATACTTTACTAATAATTTTTAACTAGAAAAAGTAAAATGGAAATTTCTATTAAAGTAACTACAGTATCTAAATTAAGATTAAAGACAATGTAAGTGTATGAATAACTCAGGAAGGATTTTAAACAGAATAGGAATCTCAAAGAGAAGGATAGTTGGTCAAAGGAAGAAATGTAAACAGAGTAAATTAAGTGGAGGGAACTTAGACATGATGACAAAATACAATTGGGGAAATGGAAAAAGTATTTGGGGCCACTGGTGGCTCAGTTAGGTGTCGGACTTCAGCTCAGGTCATGATCTCATGGTTTGTGGGTTCAAGCCCCGGATCAGACTCTGTGCTCACAGCTTGGAGCCTGGAGGCTGCTTCAGATTCTGTGTCTCCCTCTCTCTCTCTGCCCCTCCCCCATGCATGCTCTCTTGCAAAAATAAATATTAAAAAAAATCAAAAAGAAAAATTATTTAATCCCTACTATGTGTCAGGCACTATTTAAAGAAGTAGGTCTAAAGCAGCAAATAACATACAATTTCTGACTTCATGGAAATGTCTTTTCCCACCTTTATTGAGGTTTTATTGCCAAAGTTGTAAGATATTTAAAGACTATAACTTGATTATTTGATATATGTACGTGTGGTGAAGGGATTCCCCCCATCATGTTAGTTAACACATCCATCACCTCACATATTTACCTTTTTCATTCCTTTCGTAACTATACTCACCAAGTTATACATTAGATCCTGACTTTATACATCTTGTAACTGAAAGTTTACACTCTTTTACCCTATTTCCTCCATCCCCTGACAACTACTTTTTTACTGTTTTTAGTTTGTTTGTTTTTTTAACATTTATTTTTGAGAGAGAGAGAGGGAGAGAGAGCACGCACAGAGAAAGGGAGACACAGAATCTGAAGCAGGGTCCAGGCTCCAAGCTGTCAGCACAGAGCCCGCCATGGGGCTTGAACCCACAAACCATGAGATCATGACCTGAGCCGAAGTCAGATGCCCAACCGACTGAGCCACCCAGGCACCCCCCTTTTTACTGTTTTTAGAAGTTTGGGTTTTCTTTTTAATATTCCTCATATAAATGATACCATTCAGTATATGTCTTTTTCTGTCTGGCTTATGTCACTTAGCATAATGCCCTCTAATTTCATCCATGTTTGCTTACAAATGACAGGATTTCCTTTTTTTTTTTTTTTTTATGTGTGTGTATTTATTTTTCAGAGACAGAGCACAAGTGGGGGAGGTGCAGTGAGGTGGGGGGGATGGGATCCAAAGCGTGCCCAACACTGACTCCATGCTGACAGCAGTGAACCCCATGTGGGGCTCGAACTCAGGAACCATGATATCATGACCTGAGCCGAAGTTGGCCACTCTACCAACTGAGCCACCCAGGTGCCGTGATTTCCTTATTTTTTTTAAGGCTGAATAATATTCCTGTGTGTGTGTGTCCCATTTTTCTTAATTCATTGATCCAGTGATGAACACTTAGGTTGTTTCTATATGTTGGTTATTGTGAATGATGCTGCATTGAACATGGAAGTACAGATACCTCTTATAATGGCTTCATTTCCTTTGACATACACACAGAAGGGGCACTGCTGTATCCTACGGTGGCTCTATTATTTAATTTCTTGAGGAACACCCATACTACTTTCCATAGTGGCTGTACCAGTTTACATTCCAACCAAAGGTGTACAGACTTCCCCTTTTTCCATATCTTCTCCAGCATTTGTTATCTTTTGTCTTTTTGATGAAGGCCATCCTAACAGGTGTGAGGTAATACTTCACTGTGATTTTGATTTCCATTTCCCCAATGATGAGTAATGTTGAACATCTTTTCATGCATCTGTTGGCCATTTGAGTGTCTTCTGTGGGAAATTGTCTATTCAGGCCCTTTGCTATTTTTTTAATAGGGTTGCTTTGGCTTATTCCTAATAAGTTGTATTAGTTTCTTGTATTTTTAAATATTAACCCCTTGTTGGATATGTGGTTTGAAAATATTTTCTCCCATTCCATAGGTTGCCTTTTCATTTCGTTAATGGTTTCCTTTGCTGAAGTGTTTTAGTGTGATGGTATCACACTTATTTATTTTGCTTTTGCTGTGGCAGCCCAGTTTTCTTAACACCGTTTATTGAAGAGATTTTTTGTTTCCATTGTATATTCTTTGTTCATTGGCTGAAAACCAATTGACCATATGTGTATGGGCTTATTTCTGGGCTATTTTGTTCCATTTGTATAAGTGTGTTTATGCCAATAACACCCTATTCGATTACTGTGGCTTTGTAATATAGTTTAAAAATCAGGAAGTTTAATGCATCCAGATTTGTTCTTTCTCAAGATTGTTTCCCTATCAAGTGTCACAAAATCAAAAAGTTTAAGAGTGAGGGGGCTCACTTTTCTTAGAATATGGTGCATTTGCCCTTTGCTACATGCTAACATGCACAAGTGGTTGGTCCCTCTTTATTCCATCTGAGCCTTGGGTGAGGGAGGCAAGAAAAACAAAGCCATGGAAGGCCACACAAGCAAAACCTTAATTTTCAATAGTGGTAGTTCTACTTAGTGTTTCATTACTGGTGGAAGCACTGCTCTGAAACCTGGCTGGTTTACTGCATCATATTTCTGTTTGTTTACCTGTGATATGGGTGACCATCCAGCCTCTGATTGTATGAATCTATACAATTTCACAATCCCCTGTGTCATGCCTGCTCAGGTAATCATTTGGTTTGTCTCTTACCCCTCATTTTGCAACGCACAGATAAGCCCTCTGTTCAAACAAAGTGGTGATAATGACCAACTCAGCAAATTACTAGGTAACTTGTACCACAGTTGAGTTTTCCTCTGAAGACAAACCTCCTACTGGGAAGCATACAGCAGTAAATATAAAGTGGGTACAAAGTAGTTCTTTGTGGAAATAACTTATGCTTTCTTCTGGTTTGGCTGATGTAGAGATAATGTGTGAAATCAACATGTAGCATCAGATAACCTAGTTGCTTCTCTTTGGTATATAACCTGGTATATTTCTGTAGTGCCTAAGGTAATTGGTTAATTAGAGAGAAAGATGATGGGGATAATGATGAATGAGGAGGAGGAGATGATGATTTTTGAGACTAGGTAGAACTTGACTGTACCTCAGAGTTAACTGAGGAGCTTTAAAAAATCTTGATGCCCAGAAACTACCCCATATCAATTACATTAGAATTTCCGTGAGTGGATCTCAGGCCACTTTTGTGCAGTCAAGTTTGTAAACAAATAACACAGGGGGTGCCTGGGTGGCTCAGTCGGTTAAGCATCTGACTTTGGCTCAGGTCATGATCTCAAAGTTTGTGAGTTCGAGCCTCCTGTCAGTCTCTGTGGTGAGAGCTCAGAGGGTAGAGCCTTCGGATTCTATGTCACCCTCTCTCTCTGCCCTACCCCAGCTTGCGCTTAGTCTCTCACTCTCTCAAAAATAAATAAAACATTAAAAAATATTTTTAAAAAAGAAAATAAATGACATAGAGTAAACAACCTATCCATTAACTGAAGTTTCTACCTCAAATAAAGTTTTAGTAGTGTATCTGGATCCACAAAATACTGTGCTTGTTATTTGTTCTTTTACCACCACTTAGGGTCTGTATGAAATTGGCCAATTTCTCTCTCCATTCTGAGTAACAATTTCCCAGCCTAGAAGCTTGAAGTGATGCCGTTTCTCTGAGGGTGGCTCTGGGTGCTAAATGAGTTAATGTGCATGTAGTACATATCACATTATCAAGAACATACTAATCACTACTGAATACAGGCTAACGATTTAACTTCTATGTATATAGAAAAGTTTTGCATCTTGGGAATATTGAGGAAGTAGACAAACCATTTTTGGTATTCTCTGGTGAAGATGATAATCCAGTTTGAGAAATACCATTACAGATAATTCTTCCAGACTTTGAAATGAGGTAGTCCTAGATTTAAACTGACCTATTCATTTACTCGCTTTTTGTTGGAAAAGTTAAACTTCCTGAGCATTCAGTTAGTTCATTTATAAACTGGGGAGAAGGCTTGTTTCTCACAACAATCCTGAAAAATAAATGCACATCCATGACATGGTGTATGGCATGTAGCAAGTTCTCATAACATGTTGGTTAGCATTATTTTATAATATTACTGTTTGTATACTTTTAGAATTCTTTTGTGGCAAGACAGTTAATGAAGATAGTGTGAGAGGTACAGAAAGAGGATTTGGCAAAAGGATAATAGGAGTACAAGAAAAGGAAGGTAATAAAAGTTGTGGCTTTTGCCTTTATTTCTTGATGCTTAACATTTTGATATTCCTATAATTTTAGTAAGTAAAGATGGTTTGAACTGAGATTAACCAGTGTGACAAAAAGTAATATTTAACACCATTATTGCTAGTGAGAAATATACACCATTTAAGAGATTATCCACTCCATAATAACAGTGGGCATGTAACCTTGGAATGCTGAATTTGTAAAAACTGACAGGTATGGTGATATTAAAAAGTGTTCCTGGTAGATATAGATATCTATGAGTACAACTGACCCTTGAACAATACAGTATTAGGGGCACTGGCTCCTGCACAGTCAACATTCCCCATAAACTTTTTGATTCCCCCAAAACTTAACTAACCATAGCCTACTGTTAACTGGAAGGAAGCCTTATTGACATAAATAATTGATTAACATATATTTTGTATGTTACACGTATCATAAACTTCATTCTAGAGAAAACAAAATGCTATTAAAATCATAAAGAAAATGCATTTACAATACTATATTGATACTATAAGTTTATGTAATTTGTTTACAAGATGAATCGTCTGTCAGCTGCATCAATATTTTCCTAGATGATAGAAAACACTGTAGATATTGAGTATTACTAACACTAAACATCAAAAATGGAAAGATCTTGTGAAAAAGAAATCTTTATTTATAGATATAATGATTCATTCACTGCTAACAAAAAAGTAGCAATATTAATGCTTTATGACAGCTTAGTGTAATTGATATGATTTCTTCATGGTAACCTACCTTGTACTAAAAATGATGATGAAAATTTTGTGGCACACAGTATTATAGTCATATTTATAGAACAAGAAAAAATGGTAATCTGTTTTTTTGAAAACCACTTACCTGTGATGATAGACTGATACAGTTTCTTCAGGTGGTATGGGGTGGGGGCATACTATATGGTAACATAATTCTTCAAACGAAGTCCTAAAGCAATAAGAAAACACAATATTAATTTTAGTTATTAAATATAAGTCAATTTACGTTTATGTAAGGATTGGCTAACCACATCCATACAGATCTTTCACATGATGTTCTACACGGTGAATACTTAGGCAATGAGGATGATAACACAAAAATGTCTCCTACAGTTCTTGCCATACACTAATTCAATTTTTAATTAAAAACACACACACACACCAGATAATTATTATGCCATACAGTTCATAAACTTATTTGCTTTTCACTAAGTGCAAGTGGGTCATCCTAAAGGTCTTCATCCTCATCATCTTCACATTAAATAGGCTGAGGAGAAAGATGGGGTTGGTCTTACGGTCTCAGAGTGGTAGAAGGGGAGGGAGGAGAGGCGGGCATACTCAATGTAACTTCATGGAAAGATATCAAAATTTATGGCTTTGTAGCTTGTTCATTTCTCAAGAAATATTTATATAGGGCACCAAACCGTCTTCTACTGTTTGCTTTAGTTTCAGCGCCCATATCCTAGAAGGGTCCACATCATAAAATAAGTCAAAAACAGTCTTAAATCAGGAACACTTCTGCCATAGGGTCCAACGTCGATGTGTTGTGTGGCACTGCTTCGTCTACATCTTCATCATCATCTGGCACTGGATTCGGAAGAACTCACCTCCATCAAGTCGTCTTCTGTTAATTAGCTCTTGAATTTCTCTAAGTTCCAGATCTTGAAACTCTTCACCCCCACGTTTTTTGTTTTGTTTTGTTTTTACCATATCCGCAATCTCTTTTAGGATTTCGTTGGTTGGCTCTGTCATACATCCCGTGAAGTTGTGCGCACCATTATCAAGACACCATTTTCTCCAGCAGGATTAGGCTCAGACTTGATGGTTTTCCATAACAGCATCTTCAGTGGCATTCCTTCAATCCTTCCTGACTTGCATGATGTTCTATCAGGGTTCTCTTCCATAACATTTACAATCCTTTCCATAGAGTACCATGTGTAATGAGCCTTAAAGGTTCTTATGACCCACTGATCTAGGGACTGAATTATACATGTTGTGCTTGGGAGTAAGAAAACCATTTCAACAACTTCCTAATCTGGGGGTGTGGGGAGTCACAAAGAACATACGTTAGTAAGGAAGAGAAGAAAGCACTAGGATTTAAAGCAGGAAGGGATAAGCTGACTACTGTTTTGTACAAATGCAGTTAGGTTATGATCAGGACTGCCCTTATCTATAAAGCTGCTAATCCCTGAGCCTTAAAAGGAAAAGATAAATACCAACTGCCGTTTTGGGGGTTGCACAACAAGAAGTCCTAGACAAGAACACCTTTTCTTGATTGGTTCTCGGGATGCTTTGTCCCTGAGGTCAAGAAGTACCTTGAAGTGAAGGACTGCATTTTAAAGTTCTTTTGCTGTTGGACAATGTCTCTGGCTACCCAGATCCCCATGAGTCCAACGTGACTTTCATCTGCCATAAAAATCTGTTGAGGCAGATATCCTTTCTCCTCAATGATTTTCTTAATGGTGTCTAGAAACTTGTCTGCTGTCTCTTGGTTGACAGACGCGCTTCCCCTTTATCTTGACATTTTTAAAGCCAAACCTCTTGATCTGAAATTAAACCACTCTTTGCTGGCACTAAATTCTCCAGCTTTGGATCCTTCACCTTCCTTTTGCTTTAAATTGCCATATGATGACTTCACTTTTTCTTGAATCCTGTTGCTGTCTATAGGAATGCCTTTCTTGTAGCAATCCTGTACCCACATAAAAGCTATATTTTCAATACAAGATAAAAAGGCATTTTGTAAAAAGTGCAAAGTTTTTGCTCTTGCTGGTGTACCTGCAGCAATGGCTTTATGAATTCCTTTTTTTATTTTTTTTAACAATGGTCCTTACAGCGAATTCATTTATCCTGAAATGGTGGCCAACCTCAGAAGGAGACCTCAATCTATGGTACATATCAAGCATTTCGACTTTTTCTTGTAATGTCATGACTTTTCTCTGTTTCTTGGGAGTGCTTCAAGAATCACTATTGGCACTTTGTATGGTTCCCATGGCGTTATTCAAGGTTTATAGTTTTGCACGGAACACAATGAAAAATACATGAGAATCATGAGATCCCTTTTTACTGCGGTATGCAATTTACTAAAGAGATAACTGCTCGTGCGGAGATAATTAGTGTCACAGGGCATTTTGAGTGGATCCTTGCAATACTTGAGCTCACCCAATAGCACCAGGAGGTGGCTGTGAAATTATTACAGTAATACAGTATATACTATAGTTAATTTTATGCAGTTATGATTTAATGCTCATCTTACATTTCTCTTGACCGTGAATGGTGCCATGTTATGGTCTGTGTGTTTCTTTAAGTTTAGATAAATTTTAAAATTTGATCATATATTTGGCTATATTTATTAAAATTATTTTTCAATGTTTATTTATTTTTGAGTGACAGAGAGACAGAGCGTGAGTAGGGAAGGGCAGCGAGAGAGGGAGACACAGAATTCAAAGCAGGCTCCAGGCTCTGAGCCATCAGCACAGAGCCTGAGGCAGGGCTTGAACCCACGACCCGTGAGATCATGGCCTGAGCTGAAGCCCGATGCCCAACCACTGAGCCACCCAAGCACCCCATAGATGTTTTTAACATAAAAAGTTTAATTAAACTATTAAGAACTTCTATAATTTTAATTCAGAAGTTGATATCTTCTGGGCATTATAATTTTATTATATTAAGGGCTATTTACAAATATTTTTTGCCTAGGGGCACCTGGGTGGCTCAGTTGGTTGAGCATCCGACTTCAGCTCAGTTCATGATCTCACAGTTTGTGGGTTTGAGCCCCACATCAGGCTCTGTGCTGATGGCTCAGAGCCTGGAGCCTACTTCGGATTCTGTGTCTCCCTCTCTCTGCTCTTCCCCTGCTCACATGCTGTCTCTCTCTCAAAAATAAATAAAGAATAAAAAAAATGTTTTAAAAAGCAAATATTTTTTACCTTTAGAAATAACAGATTTGCTGAATTTGCTAACTATTGCATAATGCATTATTTCTAAATAAAATAACTCCTCATTTTTGGAAATTGCATCTTGATTTGTCACAGATTGAGTAAAATAGTTCCTATCACTATAAAAGGAAACAAGAATTCTATATTCTAAAAAATTTCTATTAATTGTTCTTAAGCAATAAACTAACAAGGTGGATAAATTTGTTACAGACCAGGCTTGAGATCTCTTTTCTGTGAAAAGCAGGACAAAACTCCAAAAGAAGGGCTGAGGCACCAGATTTCCCAACTAAAAATAACCTAAGGTTGGTGACTTTACTGTACCCCTCTCTTATTTACTCCATTTTATTCTTTTTTAATCTTCTTTTTTAAGACTTTTTTAATGTTTATTTTTGAGAGAGAGAAAGCACAAGCTGAGAGGGGCAGAGAGAGAGAGACAGAGAGAGAGAGGAGAGAATCCCAACTAGGCTTCATGCTGTCAGCAGGGAGTCCAAAGTGGGATTTGAACTCATGAACCATGAGATCATGACCTGACCTGAGGGTGGACGCTTAACCAACTGAGCCATCAAGGTGCCCCTTTAATCTTCTTATTTTGACATAGTTTCAGGCTGAATCAAGAGGTGAAAAAACAGTATAAAGAATTCCCTATCATCTTTATCCAAATTCCTCAAATGTTAACACTTTACCACATTTGCTTTTGCTTCTCTCCTCTCTCCATTTCTCTGCTGTTGAGGAAATATAATTACAAAGAAAATCTCTCAACCCAGAAAACCTTTCCACAAAGGTAGAAGAGAAAGTTTTATTGAATAAGTATTAATCCCAAAAAATTCCAGATGCTTTTCATAGGCAGTCTGCTAAGACATTGCTTAGACAGAAAGAAATATTGTCCTTTTATATTGCTAAGCAGGTACAAGAACTTTGCAGCCCAGAGCAAGGGACCCACTCCAGTTAGACTCGTACCCTTCCACAGAAAATGGGACATCTCTTTCCCTAGATGATTATATTTCAGAGATGGTTCCTAGGTCTTTAAAAAAGATTATTCCTGGAGCTGAAAGCTGACAAGAGGCTTATTTAGCTTCTAAAATTTAGCTTCTATTTACTTACCTTTTAAAGATATTGAGAATACACTTACAAGTTGTCTAAAGTACATGCTCTATGAAAAGAGAGAAGGAAAGTCACTTATTTTCAATAGGAATAATCTTCTTTTTAATTTGTATTTGCCTTTACAACACACACATATATGCTTAAAATTTTTATTCTATACCTTTTGAGAGTAAGTTCAGACATCTATATTTACTAACTTGCTTAATCCCACAATACACAGAAAACAGTTTGTGAACTGCTAACCTATACAACTGAAAAAGCATACCTACTCACTGGAGTTCAGTATTTGTGTCTATAAATATTCAAAAGTTAATTTTTTTTCTTCCCCTCCCTTCAATGAGGACTCATGTGAAACATGGTTCAGTTCATTTGTTTTTGTGGTTTTAGGATTTTTACCTAATCGGGTTGATTTTTAAAAATTATGTTTGAGTGCATGAGACAATAACATGGTTCCAAAGTCAGAACTGCATCAAGGTTATGTTTAGAGAAGTGTCTTTACCCCCTCCCCACATTTCTTCCTTTCCACTTTGTTCTTTCCTTATAAGTCACCAATCTTCCTAGGCTCATTTTATTCTTCATGAATTCCTTTCCACAAAAATGTGCATCTATCTATTTATTTTCCTATTTCCTCTTATTTTTTACAAAATAATAGTATACTAAAAATACTCTTTCTTACTTTGCTTTTTCACCTGACACTTGGTTTCTCCTGGACATCATTCTATATTGGTTCATAGAACCTTCCTCATTTTTTTTAAAGAAATGTAGTACTTCCCTGTGTGAATATACCAGTTTTCTCATCCATTATCCAAATAAAGTCATATAAGAAATTACGTTTTCCAAAACAATTCTGGAATGAGTGATTGTGCATGTATATTTTTGTACTGTTGGGGATATAGATCTTCCAAAGAGAAACTCTTATTGTATACATGTAGATTTCTATGCAATCTCTGCATCTAACACGGGGCTCCAACTCAACTCTGATATCAAGAGTAGCATGCTCTACCTACTAAGCCAGCCAGCCACCCCTTGTTGGGTATATCTTTAGGTTAAATTCCTGGAAGTGGGTTGCTGGACAAAAAAGATTGTAAAAATTTGATTTTTCACCAGCAGTGTAGGAGAGTGCTTGTTTTCTTAAAAAAATTTTTAAGGTTTATTTAATTTTGAGAGAGAGAGTGAGCATGAACCGGGGAGGGGCAGAGAGAGAGGGAGATACAGAATCTGAATCAGGCTCCCTGCTGTCAGCACAGAGTCTGATGCAGGGCTTGAACCCACAAAACTTGAGATCATGACCTGAGTCACAGTCGGATGCTCAACTGGGCCACCAGGTGCCCAGAGGAGTGCTTGTTTTCAGATAGTCTGCTCTCGCAGGTCTGATCAGTAAAAGGAAAACTTGACTTAGAATAATCTCAAGTTTTACTTCTGGATGTTAAAGGAATTCAAATATTTTCAAACATTAAATGCCTAAAATACAATTTGATATTTAAGGAATGAAAGGTTTAAAAACTTTACCAATATTAACTTATTTTCTACTTTAAAAAGTCAAACCACATGCCTGCTGTTTTGCTCTACTACGCTCCAGTAGGATAGTATCTCATTTCTTATATACTGCCAAGTCTTTGGGTTTACTAATGATTTATTTTCCTTTGTGAATATTTGTTTTTTACTGTTTATTTTTGAGAGAGAGAGAACGAACATGAGTGGGGGAGGGGCAGAGAGAGAGACAGATACAGAATCCGAAGCAGGCTCCAGGCTCTGACCTGTCAGCCCAGAGCCGGAGGTGGGGCTTGAACTCACAAACTGCGAGATCATGACCTGAGCCAAAGTTGGAAGCTTAACCAACTGAGCCACCCAAGTAACACTTTGTGAATATTTGTATTCCTTATTAAAAATTTTGCCTGGATATCCATTTTTAGTCCCATAGAATGCTATTACACTCTTGTTGGGGAAAGCTGCCACTTGTTTTTTGATGTATTCTTTAAATGGTAAATATTATACTGGTCCTTTTCTGTTTGTCACCTACATACATGCTTGTCTAAATTTCTTAAACTACATTTTGAAAAAATAATCACTAAGGTTTTTTTTTATTTTTTTAATTTACATCCAACTTAGCATCGTCATCAATGATGATTTCAGGAGTAGATTCCTTAATGCCCCTTATACATTTAGCCCATCCCCCCTCCCACAACCCCACCAGTAACCCTCTGTGTGTTCTCCATATTTAAGAGTCTCATGTTTTTGTCCCTCTCCCTGTTTTTGTATGACTTTTGCTTCCCTTCCCTTATGTTCATCTGTTTTGTATCTTCAAGTCCTCATATGAGTGAAGTCATATGATATTTGTCTTTCTCTAATTTTGCTTAATATAATACCCTCTCGTTCCATCCATGTAGTTGTGAATGAAATCTTGCCATTCTTTTTGATTACTGAGTAATACACATTGTATATATATATATATATATATATATATATATATATATATATACACACACATACACACCACATCTTCTCTATCCATTCATCCATCGATGGACATTTGGGCACTTTCCATACTTCAGCTATTGTTGATAGTGCTGCTGTAAACACTGGAGTGCATGTGCCCCTTCGAAACAACATACCTGCATCCCTTGGATAAATACCTAGTAGTGCAATTGCTGGGTTGTAGGGTAGTTCTATTTTTAATTTTTTGAGGAACCTCTGTACTGTTTCCTAGAGTGGCTGCACCAGTTTGCATCCCCACCAGCACTGCAAAAGAGATCCTCTTTCTCTGCATCCTTGCCAACATCTGTTGTTGCTTGAGTTGTTAATGTTAGCCATTCTGACAGATGTGAGGTGCTATCTCATTGTGGTTTTGATTTGTATTTCCCTAATGATGAGTGATGTTGAACATTTTTTCATGTGTCAATTGGCCATCTGGATGTCTTCTTTGGAGAAGTGTCTATTCATGTCTTTTGCCCATTTCCTCACTGGATTATTTGTTTTTTGGGTGTTGAGTTTGATAAGTTTTTTATAGATTTTGGATACTAACCCTTTATCTGATATGTCATTTGCAAATATCTTCAGTCATTCCATCAGTTGTGTTTTATGTTTTGTTGATTGTTTCCTTTGCTGTGCAGAAGCTTTTTATTTTGATGAGGTCCCAATAGTTCATTTTTGCTTTTGTTTCCCTTGCCTCTGGAGACGAGTAAGAAGTTGCTGCGGCCAAGGTCAAAGAGGTTTTTGCCTGCCTTCCCCTTGAGGATTTTGATGGTTTCCAGTCTTGCATTTAGGTCTTTCATCTGTTCTGAGTTTATTTTGTGTATGGTGTAAGAAAGTGGTCCAGGTTCATTTTTCTGCATGTCACTGTCCAGTTTTCCCAGCACCACTTGCTGAAGAGATTGTCTTTATTCTATTGGATAGTCTTTCCTGCTTTGTCAAAGATTAGTTGGTCATACGTTTGTGGGTCCATTTCTGGGGTCTCTGTTCCATTGATCTGAGTGTCTGTTTTTGTGCCAGTACCATTCTGTCTTGATGATTACAGCTTTGTGATACAGCTTGAAGTCCGGGACTGTGATGCCTCCAGCTTTGGTTTTCTTTTTCAAGATTGCTTTGGCTATTTGGGGTCTTTTCTGGTTCCATACAAATTTTAGAATTGTTTGTTCTAGCTGAAAAGAATGCTGGTGTTATTTTGATAGGTATTGCATTGAATATGTAGACTGCTTTGGGTAGTATTGACATTTTAACAATATTTGTTCTACCTTGTTGGGAAAAGCTGCCACTTGTTTTTTGAAGCAATATTTGTGCTTCTTCAATTTCTTTCATAAGCTTTCTATAGTTTTCAGTGTATAGATTTTCAATTCTTTGGTTAGATTTATTCCTAGGTATTTTATGGTTGGTGCATAATCACTAAGTTTTAATACTTCATTGCTAAGTATTTGGCTAATTTTCTTATGTTCATGATCTCATTTAAATCCTCACTGTAATTCTATAAAGTAGTTTATTTTTAAACATATAAAGTATGTTTATTTCTCTAAGATCAGAAAAATTAAAATACACAATTAGTAAGAGTCAGAGCTGAGATTCCAAATAGGTTCTTGCTGACCCGGGAATGAGGGATTAACCACTATTCTATTATGCAGTCTTGTAAACCAGGGTTGTTGACTGAGTAAACTCCAAGTTAGCTGAGGGTGAACCTTTGTTTAAAAATCACATTTTCAAGGGCAGTAAGCTCTTCAGGGATTAAAAAGTCAGTAACCATCCTCCCCCCAAAAAAAGTTAGTAAACCCCAATCTTGCATTTTTGAGTGACAGGGTAAACCAAATTTATAGGAAGTGAAAGTCGAACTAAGAAAAATTCAAAAAATTCCCCAATTCAAAGGTTTTCAACATAACATTGGGGGAAACAGGACTCTTTTCTTCTTTCTATGCTATGTACATGTTAACCAATTGTAATATGTATCTAAATTAGGCTTCATATTTATAGACATGGGATAAAATATTCTAAACCAAGTATTACAAGAGTAAAATTATAAACCTTAGGAATAATTTTATCAGCAAATAAATGGCTCCTGTGTGACAATAACATCACACTGAAATAAATATGCCTCTGAATCCTCTTCCATGACTGATTCTGTTATTCTTCAATGGAGCTGAACTCAGAGTGGGCTATTTTAATCTTTCACATGGCTGCCTTCCCAGGCATGTCAAGTACTCTCAAATTTTAGATTCATCAGTCCAAATCTCTTTGCAGTAGTTATTCATTTTAGGCCTTATAAGCTAACAGAGATGTGCCTGTCACAAAATATGAATAGAAGTTCCTTTTCCTTTCTTTTTATCTACCTTTTTTACCCTCTTGTTGCAGCTGTTATTTCTGGAACCTTGATGCATTCAGGATATCAATTGCACTGATTCACCTCCTACATAAGCTGGTTTCATGCATGAAAAAGCAAAAGCCTTAAAATATTGTAAGTGGAATGAACTTACAGCAAGTATTAAATGTTTTCATTATAGATAAGGTATATATACCTGTCTTGAATCTCAAAAAAAAATCCTAAACTTTTTTTCTCATCTTTAATACAAATTACTCATGAAACATGATAAGCAGGAGAAAAATGCAATCTCACTTCGACAGAATAAATTAAATAGTGAATATTTTTACAGTGGATTTTACACCCATATAGGTCACCACAAGCCACCTCTTTGGGGCATTTAATTTTTCATTCTCATTGTTTTTAAGCCTCTTTATGTAGAAAATGATAACCTTGAAAATCCTGTAATAAGAGACACATTACTGACACTTATGCAGGAAAATTCAGAGACTATTCACTCTCAAGTATAGTTGAAAATCTGTGTTATCTAAACACTTCATACCATAAAATTTACATGACTGAGAATCAAGTAACTTTGAATTTAAATTTTCTTAATATCATTTATTAAAAATCTACTTAGTATGAGGAATAGCTGCATAATGATTTTTATATGCACTATATACAGATGTATTTTATGTAGTCATTATTTTAGAAACATGAAAATTTCCCTTTGAAATTTTCTACCCTATTTTGTCCTAGGTAAGCAGAACATACACATTTCTGATTTCTCCCCCATAATTAAAAAACTGATGGGCAGATTTCTGTGAGGTTATGGCTTAGTGAATAAGACAATCATATGGGAAATAACAAGTTAGAAGAAAATAAAAATTAAATAGAATACCAAATGGAACATGAGGTAGTCAACTAATTTTATCAACTCAGGTCTCTTTTACCTTTAGGCATCTGTTCCCTTTGAATTCCTATAGTTGTATGTAATACTTCCTTCAGATTATTTTGTCAACCTCATACAATGTCAACTTGTGACAAAGAAAAATAGGATTAATGCCAACTCCCCACCCCATAGGCCCAAGTCAGTACTAAATATTAGGCATTATGAAATGCATCTTCAGTTCCTTTTGGAAAGCAATTTCACTTAGTCCATTTTCACTAAAGTTTCAAGTTTATTATTTATTTTGAGAGAGAATCCTAAGCAGGCTCCATGCTGCCAGCACAAAGCCCAATGCAGGGCTTGAAACCACGAAGCCACAAGATCATGACCTGAGCCAAAACCAATGATCAGATGCTTAACCAACTGAGCCCCCATGTGCCCCAATATCCATGATGGTTTTAAATATTTGATTTTAGTTCTTTGGAGCTCATATTTATCAAGATTTTATAGATGCTGCACACATGAGTACATTAATATTCATAGGGATTTTTACAAATGCTAAAGAGGATAGAAATTTTCTCAAATAGGCAACAAAAATATAATTGACGGATGGTTGATTGCTTCTAAACTATTGTATGTCTTTAATCCTTAGGATTGGGACAGAAGGGATGAAAATACAGTCCCAAGTGATTATCTTAATTGGGTTTCTCTAGTAGAAATCTTCTGGATTTCTGACTCCTTTCCTTTTACTTCTTCAAGACTGACTTAAGAATTTGGAGTAGAATTTTGTTTTATGGAGCCTCATTGCTTAAGAGGGGGAGCCTTAGATCTACTTAGTGCTCTTTTGTGTTTTCTCTCATCTCTATTTTGAACTAGTGGTTGGAGTGGTGGGTGTTCATGTGATTGGTTCCACCTGAGTGTCAGGGATACTTGGGCAAATGCTGAACTGCAACTGGTTCTACCTGAATGTTAGGTACACTCTACGCCTCCAACGATTTCCGACAATCTAAGTTTTTGCCCCACCTCTACCTAGGCTACCAAACCTCCCAGATAGATATTCAGAGTCTCCAAAATGGGACATATGGAGCCTTGTGGCTTCCTTACCTATGGTGCAGAGATGAAGAGTAATTCAGGCTCCTTTGCATAAGTGTTGACTATCAATCATTGCATGCCATTCTGGTAATAGCCCAATGATTAAGGCATCTCCTAAAGCAAGTGTGCCACAGGTAGAATATTGTCACTCCATGTTTTAATACTAACTTGGATGATTAGGATATTTCTAAGGTATCCCCACCAACTCTGGATTCAAATCCTGCAGAAACTGGCATCCTACCCATTGAATGTCCTTCCTCTTTTCTCTCCTATTGACTTCTCCCTACAACCCACTAGAAACTGGAGGTTCAAGTTTTAGGTTTTTTTAATTCCTCAGCATTATTTCCTTCTTTTATCTAATGCAGAAAACTTAGTTTTCATGAACAAAGAGATGTCCTTTCAATACTTGGAAGAATTCAAACTATAATTTTTTAGTATTCATTCATGATCTAGTAAATGAAAGCTAAGGAAAATCCTTTCTTTCTCCACTAATCTCAGATTTCAAGATGAGCTTTTACTGCAAAATTGTGCTTTAAATATCAAAACTGAATATTTACTTTTTTCCCTTAAGTATTCTTCACTTCAGCCTTTAACATTCAATCAACTGACCCCAAGGCAGAAAATTTAATTACATAAAATGTCAAAGGAGAAAAGCACATTGACATAGTTTAGAACTGTTAGAAATGGATGAGACCAATATTTCTCAGGATTACATTTCTCAGGATTACAAAAATCATGTATCATAGCTTCATAATAGAGAAATCTCTTGTCAAATCCAGAAATGGGATTTTACAAAAGTATCATGGAATCGATAGCAGTCAGAATAAATCTCTGTCCCAGTGTCATTCAGACAATAAAAAACAACCAACTAATTGCCCATGCTTTGGAAGTTTACAGGAGAAATTTAATATTTCCTCTGGTTATGACCATTAACCAATTCCAGTGACAACCATACCCAGAATGTGGTTACTACTCAAAAACATTTGTTGTATGAATCAACTAAAACATTTCTTTATCCCTGAGAGAACTATTGTTTGAAAATCTTAAATATCTAATGGAACCACATGTCCCTGTTACACAGGACTCTACCAGGTCGGCTACAACAATTGTTTTGGTAGTAATGGCAACTGCCCCTCAAAACAACACCAATGTGTTGATAGTCTTCAATGATTTAATCCTTTATATCCTTATGGGTGTAAGCTTGTCAAAAAATCTAAACTCCATCAATTTCATCACAGCTAATAAATAATGACACTTCTATAGATAATATTCAAGTCATCTCTCATCTTTGGTGATCAAAGAATAGCTGTAATTGAAATTTACTCTTACCTAATTTTTGTTTTCCATTATAATTAACCCATTTTGAGAGTTTAAGAGATGATTCATTACTGAGTTATCTGTTCATAAATGATGAAGTTTTATTGAAAATAGGTTTCTTTTCCTAGGGATAGTCACATATTCCTACTCTAAGAACTATCCATTCACTGGAAAATATTAGCTAAAACTACATCTGATTGTTATTTTGTGTATCATAATCAAATCTACACAAAGAACTATACTTGGGAATTACGAACATACTTACCATACTCTATTAAAGTCCTCAACTTTCTGAAGGATTATAAATAAAAAGGCCTTATCAAAAGTCAGTATTAAATTTGCAAGACTATTTTAATGTGTTATAGAAAGCTAATGGTTTAAGGGGGCTTCTAGTCTAATTTAATTCAAAGTTTCAGGTACAAGGGGTGATATATTTAACTCAGCCTATTGTAAAGAATTTTCAAAATACTTAAGCTACTTCAAATACTAATGCTACTTAGCATTCATACTGAAAATTTTGTGCATATCATCAGGGATATCTTGAGGCCAATATCATAGGAGAATGATGAATAAGGCTTTTGAGTTCACTTATTCAATGTGCCACACTGTAGTTAACACAAATAGTAATGTTGATTTAAGATATGTCTATTCAGAATTTACTGCAGGCTTATTATATACAAATAAGAATACATTATAGATGATGTTATTTTTTACATCCTCATGTTAATTTTACCCTAAAATGTTTAATATTTCCTGGGCAACAGAGGTATTTGACTTTAATTAAGATTAGGGGTTTTAGATTGTAAAAGTATAAAAAGATCCAGAGGGAAAATAAGGTAGTACAGCATTGCTATTTTGGAGACTATTTCTTTGCAAACATGTAATATCAAATTAACAGATTTTTTTATCTATACTTTTTGAAAATCAGAACCATCCTACAGTAGTTGATAAAGGCTTAACTGACCTCTCTCTATTGACAGATAGACACACACACACCCCCTGTGAGGCTGGCTTCATCTCTATGCAAGATTGTACAGGTGGAGAGTGGCTTATCTAGATAGACACTGAACCTAGGATTTTTGGCTCCAAATTCTTAAAACCATCACCCTCTTCTACCTAGATCATCTTCAGTTTTGTTGTTTCTATCTCCACAACCAGGAAATAAATACAAATCTCATGCAATTATGTCAGCCCTTTCCTAATATATACTGATATATTTTATGTTATTTGTCATGGTTTGTAGATTTTAATAGCTACTTGTACATATGAATCTCTCCTAGCAAACAATACTCTATACATGTGGCACATACCAGGTGTTATGGATGACACAAAGAAGGAACAGGCACAAGCTTTATATAAATGATACACAAACGTATTTTCTGAACGAACTGATCATTTACTGAATATCTTAGCACACTTTTTCTCAATGTGTTAAATGGGTTCATGGCTATTTTTTGAGACAAGCTCCTGTTCCATCCCAATTATTCCTTTAGTATAAACCTGGACACAAGGAGGTTGAGTACATATGAAGCCTGTATCCTAGTGAGGCTTATTTACTTTCATGAAAGGCTATCAGCACTTTTCTATGCTCAGTTGTACATCAAACCCATGGGTACCCTTCCCTGGCAACATAGCAAAACTGCACTTCATATTCTTGACACAAAATATAGCCTTGATCTTTCTGATAATCATTTTTTCTTAAAGTTTGATTACACGAAATGAGGGGCGCCTGGTGATTTAGTCAGTTAAGCATCCGACTTTGGCTCAGGTCATGATCTCACGGTCTGTGGGTTCAAGGCCCACATCAGGCTCTGTGCTGACAGCTCAGAACCTGGAGCCTGCTTCACATTCTGTGTCTCCCCCTCCCTCTGCCCCTCCCCTGCTCATGCTCTGTCTCTCAATAATAAGTAAACGTTAAAAAAAATTTTTTTTAAAGAAAGAAATGATACATATGCCAGACACAGATACATTCTTTTCTTGCCCCTTATTAAGAGAATTTTGCTTTTTCTATGGTTCAGCCATACATTTTGTTTACAGTCGCCACCATCTCAAACTTTCTTGCTTCTAGCAGTAGGCATGTGACTTAGTTCAAGTGACTGAAATGTAAGAGGAATTATAAGATATAACAGGTGGGTCTCTTGAAAATTTTTTTCAAAAGGACAGAATAAGACTGCATCTTTCTTCATTCTTCTTCCTGCTTAAAATAGGATACATTGAAGGTACAGGAAAAATTTTGTGACTGAATGGGCTAAAGGCACATGCTAAAGATTTCACAGCAACAAGATAGAATGCCTGGGTCCTCCATGATGCTGAGGAACTTCTGTGTCTTTTCTCCCTCACACTTAGTTACAGGAGTAGTACCCCTCATCTAAGCTCATGATGTTAAGTGTTCCACACTTCCAGCTGAATAGAATTCTAACTCACACAATATTCATGAAAGACTGCTTAAAGCCATGTTTAAGGCAACCTGTGGTCCATAGAATACCTTTAAATAAAGTACTGGGATCTGCAAGTTAATAAGGACCTAATGTGACTTAACCATAGAAACTCCAAAATTAAGGGATATGCATTTTGTTAGATTTTATCCTTAGATCAAACTAGATAATCAGAAAGCTGCTTAGATAGATAACATTGTTTTCTTGCCTTGTAAAATTTTACTCACTGATTTGCTTTCTTTGTTTATGCCACCAGGAAGTACAATACTTAATACATAATCACTTCTAATGACTATGGACTCCGGGACTTGATGAGATCTATTTTATATACTAATCCTAACTCTATACTATCATCTTAACTTTATACCATCATCTTAATTTTATTTCTGGTCATATTTTCTCAGTTTTTATATTGGTCTACTATTATATAGGCTTATACACAGTTTCGTTTATAGAGTAAGGCTGGTTATACAGAACAAAGTATCCTCTATACCACAGGCCATCCCGAACAAGTGAGCAGGAGTCTTTATTACTTCCAGCAGTGGACTGGTGTTTGGATGGCAAAACTATTCTCTGTAATAGCCCCACAAATTTCACAAATAATAGCATTCTTTCCCTTTCTGGTCTATCGATAGTGAAGTACACAATTTCTAATAATTTGTTAAAGAAATGGTCTTTGTTTTTGAGCACTCCCTCTCCATGTTAAAGACCTCAACACTATCTCAGAAAAAGTGTTCATTTCACTCCACATACAGTATCCTAATAATTATGTATGCAGCTTAGGAAATCCAAACCAACAATTACTTTTACCTTTAAGCGAGCTTTCTGAATTGCTTCAACAACAGTCTCCAAATGTTTCAGGCATTTTTCCATGACTGAACTAAAAATAATCAAGCCATCAATACATGTTATTGCAAAGGATCTCATTCTAGGCCACAAATAATCCATCATTTACTTGAAACTAACAATATTATTTTTTAAACACCCTTGAATTATTTCACCAGACTTTTCCAGAATATACCAGTTTATGGTCAGAATGTGAAATAAGCTTTGTGCAAAATGATTTTTATCTACTTTTTTACTCAATAGGAAAATTCCACAATTAATATAATCCTCCATTAAATTAATAACAATAAATTGACACTTTAAAGATAAACAGCAAAATATCTTTTTTTCTCCAGAAACTCCTTAACATACAAAAGCAAATATATTTGTTATTAATAATTTTAAAAGCAATATTTTAAAATAAAATCAAAATTCATGAATAATTATGGATAGGTAAGTGGTTACTATTCTCCTTTTTTTTAAATTCAGTACCAGTTTCCAGAATATTCCATTATTGAAAAATGAGAAAATATCAGGGAACCACAGATATTTAGAGAGAATATTCCATGAAAATGGCAGTGGCAAATCTTAAACAATTCTCAAATTTCAAGAGTTTAATCTTTTTTTCACACCCCAAGTATTTTATTAGTTTTAGTACTACTTTTACAAGTTAAAAAAACAAAAACAAAAACAAACAGCCCCTAAGTTCTATTAGCTTGTGTCTTCTCAGCATAGAAATTCTAATAGAAGAAGATTAGGTTTGAAAACAGCATTTATTTTCCTATAATCAGTTAAGGCCACCTGAGCATCCATTACTGTCACTATTGCCTCTGCACATTAGAACAGAACACCCAGGATTTTTTACACACCTGTGCATCCCAAAGTGAGCAGAGAGGACCTCAATGTGGGCAGTGGATCCAAGGGAATGGGTGAACCTGTCCTACCCCGGTTTAACACAATCAGGAAAAGGGGAATGGAGAGGGTAAAAAACTGGATGGATGCCATTGGAAGGTAGAGAATTTGCAGAGGTCCAGCCTGCCTGACAGGGGAATCCAGCATGCCATCAGTGAGAAATAAAGACAAGTTTTGAGGCAAGGGAGACAGAACTTGCCAAGTCAGCATTGAGCTTTTGGTAGCATAAAAGGCTACCTCTCCAACAGAGGAGATGGAAAGCAAAAAGTGACAAGTGACTACCTAGTTGCCCCAGTTGATTGAGTCACAGGTTAAGGGATCCATTTCTCTCCAGCAGCACCTGAATTGCTAAGGAAAGATCTCTGGGAGGAAAGTGAAAGAGGCAGACAAGTTTATCAAAGGGCACTGAATGAACATAGGTCCTGATGTTTGTTTCAAGATTCCAGCAGGAGATCTCTCATGAACCTCTGGGAGTGCCTCACTTGAATATCCCCCTACTGGGCCAGTGGGCACCCCCAAAAGCCCCAGATGCTAAGTACACATCTTTCCCACCTCTGCAACTAGCTCTTGCAGCAGGAGAAATCACAAACTTGAGTAATAGTCACCTTCTAGTATGCAAAAGAAAGGATTCTAATTGCCAAACTGTTGAATTATAAGAGACAAAGTAAACATAAATCCTTACCCAAGGAAGGTCTTTGCTACTCTACATGTGAATCGTTAGACATCATGAAAAATCAAGGAAATAGGTGTCACAAAAAAAGAAAATAATTCTCCAATAACTTAACTCAAAGGCATAGAATATTGCAATCTAACTAATAAAGAATTCAAAATAGCTGTTTAAATTACCAAAAAACTCAGAAACAATACTGGTAAAGTCCTCCTTCTGTTGATTAAAGAGACTTAAATTCTTAAAAAGAACCAAACAGAATTCTGGAGCTGGAGAATACATTGGCAGCATTGGTAACAGGGCAGACCAGATAGAAAAAAGAATATGTGACTTCAAGGATAGAAATACAAAAATAATTCAGTTCAGAGAAGAGAACAGTTTTAAAAAAAAAACTGTTCATTTAGAAAGCTATCAAATTCATTTAGGAAGTCAAATGCAAGAATCATCAGTGTACTAGAAGAAGAGAGGGAGAAGGGAGCAGAGAGTTTAAAGAAATAACAGCCAAGCATTTCTTAAACCTTGGGAAGGAACTGTACATAAAGTCCACAAAGTTAATACAACACCCTATTATTATAATGCAAAAAGACCTTCTCCAAGACCTAGTAAAATAAAGCTGTCAAAAATAAAGAAACTTAAAGGCAGTCAGAGGAAAAAGGAAATCTACAAAGGAACCCCCATTAGGCTATTAGCAGATTTCTCAACAGAAACTCTATAGGCCAGAAGATAATGGAATGGCATATTCAAAGTATTGAAAAATAAAAATTGCCAGCCAAGAATGCTTTATCTGTCAAAGTTATCCTTCAAGTACAAAGAAATAAGGCTATCCTAGACAAAAGCTGAGGGAGTTCACCACTATTATAACTGCCTTGCAAGAAATGATAAAAGGAATTCTTCATGCTGAAATTAAAAGATGTCAGTCAGGCAAAATGTGGACATAATGCGAGTGTCTATCTATAGATGAATGGATAAAGTAGTATGTATATATGAAGAAATATTACTCAAGCATAAAAAAAAGACTGAAATCTTGCCATTTGCAATGACATGGAGGAATCTAGAGGATATAATGCTAAGTAAAGTAAATCAGAAAAATGTGGAACTTAAGAAGCCAAACAAATGAACAAACTAAAAATGAAACAAACCAAAAAACAGACTTTTAGATACATAGAACTAATTGGTGGCTACCAGAGGGGAGGTAGTTGGGTGCATGCGTGGAAATAGGTGAAGAGTATTAAGAGTACACTTATCAGGATACCTGGGATAGAGCTCAGTCAGTTAGGTGTCCGACTTCAACTCAGGTCATGATTTCACAGTTGGTGAGTTCAAGGTCCAAGTCGAGCTCTGTGCTGACAGTTCAAAACCTGCTTCCAATTTTGTGTCTCCCTCTCTCTGCCTCTGCCCCCACTCTCACTCTTTCTCTCAAAAATAAATAAAAACATTTTAAAAACTACACTTATCATGATGAGCACTAAGTAATGTATAGAATTGTTGAATCACCATATTGTACTCCTGAAACTAATGTAATGCTTTACCTTAATTATATTGGAATTAAAGAAAAAAGATGCTAATCAGGGACACGGAAACATATGGAAGCATACAACATTCTGGTAAAAGTGAAAAATAGAATTAGGAAACTGGAACTTTACTAGAATGGTGTGTTAACAAATTATAGTATAAAGGTTAAAGGGAAAGAGCATTAAAAATGACTATAGCTACTATAATTTGTTAATGAATTCACAGCATAAAAAGAGGTAAATTGTGACATCAAAGTTGACATAAAAGTTGAGGAGCAAAAGGGCAGAGATTTTATTGGCAAATGAAGATAAGTTGCTATCAGCATATAATGGACTTTTTTTCTATGAGATCTTTTATGTAAGCCTCATGGCAACTGTAAAGCAAAAACCTAGAGTAGTTCGGGAGACATAAAAAAAGTATTCTTATGGAAAACCACCAACTTACAAAGATAGTTAGAAACAGAGGGAAAGGAAACATTGGAGATACAAACAACCAGGAAGCAAATGACAAGAAGGTGGCAGAAAGTCCTTAGATATCAATAATCACTTTAGATGTAAATGGAAAGTAAAATGGTTGTTACTAGAGGATAGGGGTTAGGCGGATAGGACACATGTTGTTGAAAGTACAAACTTTCAACAAATAGTAAATAAATCCTAGAGATCCAGTGTGCAGTATAGTAAATATAGACAACAATATTGTATTATAATCATCAAACTTGCTAAGAGACTAGAGCTTACTGATTCTTACCACTAAGATGAAAAGATAATTATGTAATGTAATAGAGGTGCTAATTTTCTCTACAATAGCAATCATAACAATCTATAAATGTATCAGATTAACATGTTGTACACTTTAAATTTATATACTGTTGTATGTCAAATATATTTCAGTAATAAAGTTCTTGGTCTTACGTGAATTAAAAAAAAAACATTTAGCTCTGATTTTGCATGTGTAAATTTCATTTTTTAATTTTTAACAAAGTCTAAGTAAAAGTTATTCACACAACATTACCATCCAACAGACTTTGTATACAGAATTTTACATTTTTTCCTTCCTTTAAATTTTAGCATGAGTAGTCAACAGATAACTAATACTTATTTCTAATGTTGCAAAATCTTTAGGGTGTAAATTTACAACATGGCCTCAGAATTATTAGATATTTAGAAGTACAACTATTTCAAGCTAATAATTTTTTATATATATAAGAACTCCAAGAATAGTAATTTCTAATGACACATCAAGTCTTTTTTCCTCCTTTAGGTAAGGAATGAGAACAGAATCATTGTGTCATGTTATCCACTTCAATATCTTCCTCCTACACATTAAAATGTCTCAGTAGTACTCTGGGTAAATACATTATCGCTTATGATTAGAAACCATTAATTAAATTTGATAATTAATTTTTGGGGTTTGTGTGTGTGGATTAAAAGGTTGCTGACAATTGATTATTTCTCTAAGTAATTGGTGATGTAGTTTGGTTTAAGTTGCCCATTTTCCTATTTTTTTCTATTGGTGCCATCTGTTCTCTTTCACTTATTTTTCCTTTATTCTACCTTCTAGTATTACTTATTAATCCATATAGTCTTTTATATTCCACTCTATCTTTTCTATTGGCTTTACAGCAATACTTTAAAAATAATTTTTGGGGCGCCTGGTGGCTCAGTCAGTTGAGCGTCCGACTTCAGCTCAGGTCACGATCTCGCGGTCAGTGAGTTCGAGCGCCGCGTCGGGCTCTGGGCTGATGGCTCGGAGCCTGGAGCCTGCTTCCGATTCTGTGTCTCCTTCTCTCTCTGCCCCTCCCCCGTTCATGCTCTGTCTCTCTCTGTCTCAAAAATAAATAAACGTAAAAAAAAATGTTTAAAAAAAATAAAAATAATTTTTAATTGGTAACTCTAGAGATTTTATCATATATCCTTACTATAGTCCAATTTGAGTTACTATTTTACCATTTAACACATAGAAAGGTACCTTGCGATAGTATATTCCTATTTTTTTACCCACTGCCCTTCATGCCATTGGTGTCCTACTTTTTACTTTTCACAGTCAGACCAGGAAAAAAAGTGAAGATAGCTTAAGGGACTAATGAGACATCAAGCAGACCAACATTTGCATTATAGGAGTCCTAGAAGGAGAACAGAGTCAGAAAGGGGCAGAAAATTTATTTAATGAAATAGTAGCTAAGAACTCCCTTAATGTAAAGAAAGAAACAAACATCCAGATCCAAGAAGCCCAGAGAGTTCCATAAAAAGTTGAACCAAATTAGGGGCGCCTGGGTGGCTCAGTCGGTTAAGCGTCCAACTTCGGCTCAGGTCACGATCTCGCGGTCCATGAGTTCGAGCCCCACGTCAGGCTCTGGGCTGATGGCTCAGAGCCTGGAGCCTGTCTCCGATTCTGTGTCTCCCTCTCTTTCTGCCCCTCCCCCGTTCATGCTCTGTCTCTCTCTGTCTCAAAAATAAATAAACGTTAAAAAAAAAAAAATTATAAAGAAAAAAAAAAGTTGAACCAAATTAGACCCACACCAAGACACATTATAATTAAAAAGTCAAAAATTAAAGAGGTAATCTTAAAAACAGCAAGGGAAAAACTATTTTTTAGCAGAAAATTTGTGGGCAGGAAGGACTGGCATGATTTATTTAAAATGCTGAAAGAAAAAACACCGCCAACCAAGAACAGTCTACTCAGCAAAGTTGTCCTTCAGAATTGAAGGAGAGAGAACAGGTTTTCCAGACAAGCAGAAGCTAAAGGAGTTGCTCACTGGAATGGCTTTAAAAGAAATGACAAAGAGACTTCTAAAAGCAGATATGAAAGGGCACTAATTAGTAACAGGAAAACATATGACAGTACAGTAAAACCTTAGATTGCATTTAACTTGTTCTGTAAGTGTTCTGCAAGACTAGCAAATACTTCTAATAAATTTTAACTTGATAAACAAGCAATTTCTTGCAATACGAGTAGTACATGATGCTGAACATCACATGATCACCACTGAACCAATGGTTCTTCTCTCTCTCTCTCTCTCTCTGGGATTGTAGGTGATCATCTCCCATACTCAAATGTTTGGTCTCAGGTCATGATGTTTGGCAGAAATCAATGATTTTTCAGAACATCGGAAGGCGCCCACAACTGGCACTAGTGTATTTTTTGTCACTTCAAAGCACCTATGGATGGTCTTTTGCTTTTCCATGCAAGAGTAAGCTTAGGAATGCTTTGTTTCATTCTTGGTCAGGCTGCCTCTGCTGCCTTATTGCCAGTGACATTAAATATAGTATATGAATAAAGTTTGTTAGTATATATTGTAGCCAACATCTATGCAAGTGTATATAATGGCCCCTATGCAGAAAAAAACTGAAAAGAAAGGTGGTAAGGAGAGGATTATAGTGGAAGGTAAGAAGGAAATCATTGAGAAGTACGAAAGAGTATGTGAGTAGCCAAAATTGAGAGTTTTTATAAGAATTCTGTATGTACATCTCTTCTGCAGAGAGGAGAAGAGAAAGGCAGAAGAATCCCTCACTTCAAATGAGATTAGGGAGATGTGTAAAATGTGCACAACAGTGAAAAATTTTATAGAAAAGCACCACCCGAATAAGGCTGTAGCAGTGTGAATGATGAATCTGTTAAACAACAATGCAGTGTCACATTTCCACGAAGTCCTCAAAAGAAAGCGAAAGCAAGTATCATTGGATAGGCTCCTTGTTAAAGTTGCACAAAAAGAAAAAGATTCCATTGAGCCAATAGGTAGCATTGATTCTATTAATGATAATGAAAGTTGTCCTACACAATACACCTCCCTCATCTCTCTCACCAGCCACAAAAGTTTTCAAAGATAAGCGCAAATTAACTTGTATTTTTTTCTTTATATTTTCTTTATTATTATATATATTATTTATTAATATTAATATTAATATAATATTAACTTTATTAATATTTCTTTATTATTTATATATTTCTTTATTATTTACAATATTGGAATCATTTTTATATGAGTATTTTTGGGTTGTGGAACGAATCATGTTTCCACTATTTCTTATGAGAGAATTCACTTTGATATACAAGTGCTTTGGATTAAAAGAACATTCCCAGAATGAATTATGCTCATAAACCAAAGTTTTACTATATAATCTTATGGGTAACAGGAAATATATAATAAAATTTGGAATAATGTAATGTTGTAAAGGTAGTGGTTAGTCACTTATAAAGCTAACATAAAGGGTAGACAATCAAAGTAGTAAAAATAAGTAAACTACAATAATTTGTTAAGGGCTACATGATATGAAAGCTATAAGCTATAACATCAATGACATAAATTTTGGGTGTAAGTGGTTAAAAAAAGTAGAACTTTAGAATATATTCAAACTTAAGGTGTTATCAACTTAAAATGGACTATTATAAATATGTTGTTCTGTGTAACCCTTGTGGTCACCACAAAGCAAAAACCTATAGTATCCACACAAAAGAATATAAGCAGAACTCTAAAGAAAGTCATCAAATCACAAGAGGGTAAGAGAAAATTAACAGAAGGCCTACAGAACAGAACATCATTAACAAAATGTCAATAAGTACGTACCTATCAAAAACCACATTAAATGTAAATGGACTAAATTCTTCAATAAAAAGACATAGTGGTTGAATGGATTTAAGAAAAGAAAGACTCATATGCTGCCTAAATAGACTCACTTCAGATGTAAGGAATTATATAGGCTGAAAACGAAGGGATGGAAAAAAGATATTCAATGTAAATGTAAACCAACAGAAAGCTTTGGTAGCTATACTTATATCAGAAAAAAAAAAAAAAAACCTTAAGACAAAAAAATGCAATGAGAGACCAAGGTAATTATATAATAATAAAGGGGTCAATCCAACAAGAGGTTATAATATTTGTAAGTATTTATGTACCTAATATAGGAGAACTTAAATATATAAAACAAATATTAACAGACCTAAAGGGAGACATAGGCAGCAATACAATAATAGATAACTTCAATACCCAACTTTTACCAATGAAGAGATCATTGAGACAAAAAATCAGTAAGAAAACATTGGCTTTAAAGAACACTTTAGACCAGATGGTCTTAACAGATATATATAGAACATTCCATCCAAAAGCAATACAATACACATTCTTCTCAAGTGAACATGGAAAATTCTCCAGGATAAACCAGATATTAATCTGCCAAGCAAGTCTTAACCAATTTGAGATTGAAATTATATTAAGGATCTTTCCTGACCACATGTTTTAAAAATATAAATTAATTACAAGGAGAATATTGGAAAATTTTAAATGTTAAAATTTAAAATGTTAAATGTTAAATTTTAAAATGTTAAAAACAACATGCTACTGAACAGCCAATGAGTCAAAGAATCAAAAGAGATATTAAAAAACTATCTTGAGCAAAATAAAATGGAAAAAACAAAACCATGGGATATAGCACAAGAAGTTCTAATGGGTAAGTTCATTGCAATAAATGGCTATATCAGAAAACAAGAAAAATCTTAAATGTATAACCTTACTTTATACCTCAAGTAACTAGAAAAGAACAAAATTAACAGAAGGAAAGAAATAAAGAACAGCATGGAAATAAGGAAATAGAGACTGCAAAAACAATAGAAAAGATCAATGAAACTAAGAGCTGGTTTTTTTTTACATATAGACAAAATAGGCAAACCTTTACTTAAGACTTACCAAGAAAAAAAAAAAAAAAACATTACAGCAGAAACAACAGATACACAAATGATCATGAGACTACTATCTATTGTATACTAGTAAATTGGACAACTTAGAAGAAATGGATAAATTCCTAGTAAAATACAACCTACCAAGACAACGAGGAAGAAAAAATATATATAAATTGAGGGGCGCCTGGGTGGCTCAGTCAGTTAAGCATCTGACTTCAGTTCAGGTCATGAGATCACAGTCGATGAGTTCAAGCCCCATGTCAGGCTCTGTGTTGACAGATCAGAGCCTAGAGCCTGCTTCAGATTCTGTTTCTCCCTCCCTTACTGCCACTCCCCTGCTCATGCTCTGTCTCTGTCTCTCAAAAAATAAATAAATGTTAAAAAAAAATTTTAAGAAAATATAAATTGATTACTAGTATGGAGATTGAATTGGTAATCAAAAACCTACTAACAAAGAAAAATGTAGGACCAGATGGCTTCACTGGTAAATTCTACCAAACATTTAAAGAAGAATTAATAACAATGCATCTCAAACCCTTTCAAAAAATAGAACATTTCTGAACTCATTTTATAAATAGAACATTTTTTAAGTGACACTGTTTAGAATCAACATTCATGTTTTTTTTTAATTTTTTATTGTTTTTTTTTACTTTATTTTGAGAGAGAGAGAGAGGGAAAGAAATAATCCCAAGCAGGCTCTGCATCATCAGAGCAGACCCCAATGTGGGCTCAAATTCACAAACTGTAAGATCATGACCTGAGCTAAAATCAAGAGTCAGATGCTTAACCAACTGAGCTCCCCAGGCACTCCAGAAGAGAACATTTCTGAGCCAGCATTACCCTGATACCAAAACCAGACAAGGACACTACAAGTAAAGAAAATTATAGGTCAATATCCTTTATGACCACTGGTACAGAAATCCTCAAGAAAATATGAGTAAACTGATTTCAACAGAACATTAAAAGGATAATACACCATTATCAGTTGTATTTATTCCAGGAATGGAAAGGTGTTTTTATATTTGAAAATCAATGTGATGCACTATATTAAAAAAAATGAAGGATAAAATATTATCATCTGAACAGATACACAAGAACATTTGACAAAACTCTACATCCATAAAAACTATCAACAAAGTACAGGGAGTACACACTTCAACTTAATAAGGGCCGTAGAAGACAAACCCATAACTAATAATATACTCAATGGTGAAAGGCTAAAAGCTATTTCCTTGAGGTCAGAAATAAGGATGCCCACATTTGCCACTTTTATTCAACTTATTGTCAGAAGTCCTAGCTAGAGTAATTAGGCAAAAAAGAGAAAAATCATCCAAATAACAAAGGAGAAAGTACAACTGTAACTATGTGCAGATGACATGATGTTATATATAGAAAACCCTAAAGACTCCACCAAAAACCTGTTAGAACTAATAACAATCAGCAAAGTTACTGGATAGAAAATCAACATACAGAAGCCAGTTGGTTTCTATATACTATAATGATCTATCAGAAAGATAAATTAAGAAAATCCCATTTAGGGGCATGTGGGTGGCTCAATCGGTCAAGCATCCACCTTCAGCTCAGGTCATGATCTTGAGATTTCTGGGTTCAAGCCCCACATCAGGCTCTGTGTTGACAGCTCAGAGCCTACAGCTGCTTCAAATTCTGTCTCCCTCTCTCTCTGCCCCTCCCCTGCTCACGCTCCCTTTCTCTCTCTCAAAAATAAAACATCAAAAATTTTTAAAAAATAAAATAATACCATTTACACTTGCAACAAAAAGAATAGCTAGAAATAAATTTAACCAAGGAGGTGAAAGACATGTACATGGAAAACTATAAGAAACTGATGATAGAAATTGAAGACACAAATAAGTGGAAAGATTTTCCATGCTTGTATATTGGAAGAATTAGTATTGTTAAAATGTCCATCCTACCCAAAGCAATCTACAGGTTTAATGCAATTCCTACCAAATTCCAATGGCATTTTTCACAGAAATTGAAAAATCCAGGAAGGAAAAAGATATAACAGATGCAAAGACCATGAAGAGCTTGGCATGTTTAAGTAAGAAAAAAAAAGTCCCAGTACCCACTCGCAGTATCTTGGTTATGCTTTTTCTGGAACCCAGAAAAAGAAGAGATTGGTAGAATACAACAGGTGGAAGGTAGATTACGTAGAGTCTTATAGGCCAAGGCAAAAGTTTGGTTTTGATCCTAAATATAGTAAGTCATTACAGGTTTCTTTCATTTTATGTTTTTGTTTTAGCAGAGAGCTATGATCTTATTTCAGCTTTTAAAAGATAATTTTAGGGGCACCTGAGTGTCTGAGTCAGTTAATCTTCTGACTCTTGATCTCAGCTCAGGTCATGATCTCACAATTGGTGAGCCTGCCTGGGATTCATTCTCTCCCTCCCTCCCTTCCTCTCTCCCTCTGCTCTTTCTCCACCGTCTCTCTCAAAATAAACAAATAAAGCATTTTTTAAAAGAGATAATTTTAGGTTCAGCCTACAAAGAATGTTTTGTAAGAAAACAAGCATGGGGATAGAGATACCAGAGTTCAGTTTACAGACAATATGGATTTGGACTAGCATAATGACAGTGAAGATGGAAAGAAGTGAGCCAATTTAAGACACAGTTTAGAGATAGAACAATCATGATCTATTAGTAAATTAAATATGGGCACAAAGCCAATAGAAATAAAGAAAAATCCAGGGTGTTTGACTTGGAAGATAAGTCCTAGAACATTACAGTGCATTACAATATAGTTGTCAAGATGCTACATTTCTTTCCACTAATTATATCATGCAGACATTTTCCTGACAGTGCAGAGACAATAAAATACAATGTAAAGGAGCAATTAATTATGAGTCAGAAGACTTTGGTAGCGTACTTGCTGTACAAGACTTTCTCTCAAACCAAAAGTTATAAAAATAACTCTAAAATGATTCTGAGAATTAAATGAGATACCATCGGCAAAAAAAATCAGTATAATGCCTAGCACATATTATTTATTCAGTGTGTTACTTAAATCTGAATATAGACACATATTCAGAAAAAATTCATATTTTATTTTTTTTAAGTTTATTTATTTTGAGATTAATAAAGAGGGGGAGACAGAGAATCCCAAGCAGACTCCACACTATCAGCACATAGCCCAGTGAGGCTCTCAAACCCACAAAATATGAGATCATGACCTGACCTTAAACCAAGAGGCTGACACTCAACCAACTGAGCCACCCAGCGCCCCATCTTTTTTATTAAAGGGTTCTTCAGATATTAATCTTGTCAAGTTTAACATCAATCAAATTTATTTATGCTTAAAGACAATGACTTGTAGTTATTACCAGTATATTTTCTAAAATATGTCACAAACTAAACTATCAAAAGAGGGTATAAGGAAGGCATTGAATAACATGATATGAGTTGTTGTTTTTTTTAGGAGTAAACTCCATCTCAAGTCTTCCTTATGCTTTATACAAGACAAATCTCTCTGAACTGAGGTTTTCATAATGGTAGCAGATGAGCAGAAATTGAATAGATGGTCTTTTGAGCCATATTTATGTCAAAACTCTAGGAGAGAATATGCTACATTTCTTCCTGATAATAGTTAATCAGATGATGGGATTATATACAGAAAAATCCTTTGTCAATTCTAAAGTATTAATTCCTTTTGCAAATATTTATTGAGCATTTGCTATGTCCCTTGCCAACCATCTACATCTTAGAGCTAACAGTCTAGTTGTAGGTAAATAATCAGTAATCGAATTAATGAATCAAAAAATAAAACACATGTAATATTTGGATTAATGAATGAATCAAAAAAACACAAGACAATTATTAAGGGCCAAAGAGGAAATAAACCAGAAGATGTAAGAAATGGACAGTAACTAGGACTGAGTGGGTTACTTAAGACAACGTAGGCCCTACTAAGGAAATATCATTGCAACTGGAACTTGATAGATAAAAGTAACTCACCCTTGTTGCAATAAAATGGTAGAGTTCCAAAGATACATAAAAATAAATACAAATGCCTAAACTAACAAGACCCTAGATTGTTGGAGGAAAATAAGTATTTTAAAATGGACAGAGAAAATAAACTCAAAATGGATGAAAGACCTAAATGTAAGACAGGAAGTCTTCAAAATCCTTGAGGAGAAAGCACACAAAAACCTCTTTGACCTTGGCCGCAGCAACTTCTTACTCAACACATCTCTAGAGGCAACGGAAACAAAAGCAAAAATGTACTATTGGGACCTCATCAAAATAAAAAGCTTATGCACAGTGAAAGAAACAATCAGCAAAACTAAAAGGCAACTGATGGAATGGGAGAAGATACTTGCAAAGACATATCAGATAAATGGTTAGTATCCAAAAAACAAATAATCCAGTAAAGAAATGGGCAAACGACATGAATAGACACTTCTACAAAGATGACATACAGATGGCCTACTGATACATGAAGAAATGTTCAACATCACTCATCATCAGGGAAATAACAGATCAAACCACAATGAGATGCCACCTCACACCTGTCAGAATGGCTAACATTCACAACTCAGGCAACAACAGGTGTTGGTGAGGATGCGGAGAAAGAGGATCTCTTTCACACTGCTGGTAGGAATGCAAGCTGGTGCAGCCACTCTGGAAAACAGTATGCAGGTTCCTCAAAAAATTAAAAATAGAACTATCCTATGATGCAGCAATTGCACTACTAGGTATTTATCCAAGGGATACAGGTATGCTGTTTCGAAGGGGCACATGCATCCCAATGTTTATAGCAGAATGGCAAGATTTCATTCACAACTACATGGATGGAACTAGAGGGTATTATGCTAAGCAAAATTAGAGAAAAACAAATATATGACTTCATTCATTGAGGACTTTAAGATACAAAACAGATGAACATAAGGGAAGGGATGCAAAATTCATATAAAACCAGGGAGAGGGACAAAACCTTAAGAGACTCTTAAATATGGAGAACACACAGAGTTACGGGAGGGGTTTTGAAGGAGGGATGGGCTAAATGTGTAAGGGGCATTAAAGAATCTACTCCTGAAATCAAGTTAGTTAGCATATAGTGCAACAATGGATGTAAATTAAAGAAATAAATTTAAAAAATAAAAATAAAATGGACAGAGAAGAAGAAACAGGGTAGAGAATAATATAAGAATGGTAAGATGGCAGGCAGAGGCCACATTACTTATGACTGCATAGGCTATGGAAAGTCATTTAGATATTTTTAAAGCATGACAGAAAATGATTGGAATATTTTAAACAATAGCACTACATATTTTGAAATAACCAATTGGTACAAATGCAAGATTAGAGACAAATAGATCATTTGCAAGGCTGGCAATCATGGACATACTAATCAGAGAAGATGAGAAACAATAAAAATTGGGAAACGTATTGAAATTAAAGTAGACAGGATTGATGGATTAGATGTACAGAAGTCAATAGTGACTCATATGTATATATATATGCATCATATATATGATGTATATATGTATATGTATATATGTGTGTGTATATATATATGTATACATATGTATATATATGTGTGTATATATATATATGTATATATATGTATATAGGAACTGGATCAATGATGGCATCATTTACTGAGATGTAGAAGATTGGGACAGGAGCAAGATGAAAACAAAGTTCTGTCTTAGACAAAGTTTAGAATGCCTACTACATATATGTATGGACTTATTGAAAAGAAAATAGTCATGTGTTATTCTTAAGTTCAGAGATTGGGACTGGATGTATCAACTTGATAGTCATGAGCATAGATGGTATTAAAGTCATAGGACTATATCAGGTCATGTAAGGAGGTATGGACACAAAAATTCTGAGAATTTCTAGGTTGAGAAACAAAAATTGGCCACTGAATTTATCAAAATGGAAGACATTAGAGATTTTTATAAAAGAAATGTTAGTAGATTGATGGGCAAAGAGTTTAACTGAAGTCGATTGAAAAGAGAAAAGTAGAAGCAGTGTCTAGAATACATGTTTGAAAAAGAGAAGAGAAATGGGGGAAGGGAGCTAGAGGAATATGTGAAGACTGGCATTTATTTTTAAGAAGATACTACAATTTTTATGTTGATGGGAATTTTTAGATAGAAGAGGTATAATTGATTATGAGAAGAACTACACTGTAACTACAGAAGCAAAATCCTTGAGTAGACCACAGGCAATGGATGTAATGACCAAGAGGAGAAAATTGCCTCCATGGGCACAGAGAGTTTCACTGATTTCAACAGGAAAGAAGGGAAGGTACAAGGGTACAGGTAGTACGTTACTACAGGTAGTAAGTAAATATCTCCATCTCAACCTCTTCTCTCTACAAGAGTTAGCTGTGTTTAGTGTATGCTGTGTAATCCTGTTGACTTGATTTAAATTGCAGCTCAGTGTGACTAAGAAAAACTCTGATCTGTGCCTCAGTATCTTCATCCATAAAATGAGGACAATAATAGTACCTACCTCAAAGTTTTAAGACCCACAGCTGACAGGAAATGACAAATATGTTACTCTTGTAGTTGTCATTACTAATAGTATGGCATTTGCTATCTTACTATAGCCAGCATTCTAGATTGCCACTTGGGTGTCTAGATATCTACCTACCAGGCACCTCAAGCACGGTATGTCTATAACTAGCTAAATATGTAATATCCTAACCTTGTTCATGCAAATCCAAAGGAAGAGAATTCCTGAACCAGATCCTAGGTTATATTTGTCTGTATTTATTTACTTTTTCTTTTGTCTTTTAAAATTTGAAATACTATTTTTTAAGTTCTGTAAGTTAACGTGTTGTAAAAACATAAAGCAACATCAATTTAGAAAACATTTAGATTGTTCCCTTTTCCCCTTCCATATTCATTTTAAATATCCTAATTATCTTCCTGATGTATTTTTAGTTTTTAACAAAATTATATTTGTTTCATTTTTTTGGCATGGAAGTCAACTTATAAAGGATAAACCTAAATTAAAATCGGTCAATTTCAAATTATTGTAATTGATTTTATTAGAAATGTTAAAAAATATTTGGTAGAAAATGTTTTAAGTTTTCTTTTTGCTGTCAGAACATAAAATGATTTTCATTTTCCTTCTCTTCAATGAAATATAATTAAAATGGTAATATTCTCAACTGAGGGGGGGAAAACATTCAATTAAAAAACAATCTGCTTTATTAAGTTAGAATTTAATTTCAGGTTTCATTAAATGCAGCTGCATTAAAACACACTTCAGCATTTATATCTGTTTTCAAGATATGTACAGAAATACTTCAGACTGTCAAGGATGTCACATTGTCTTAGTAAAGGCACAAGTAGTCTTAGGAAATGAAATGTTACCACCAAAATTGTAAAATATAATAATCCCTATCAGCAATTAATGATCTGTAACCAAAATGGATATATGAAAGAATTAAACCTTGTAATGAAATATTCCTTAGGGAGAATATTAGGAAAATGTACTTAGAGGTTATTAAAGTCAGTATTTAATTAGGTAGTTACTGTTGCACATAAATTTTATCTCCTTTAAAAAACTTCTGGAGAGGTAGTTTCCCTGTATTTGATAGTTTTCAATCAAAAAAGCAAATAGAATCAAAGGGTTTATACATAATAAATGTGCTATACATTGAATTGTGCATTACACAGAATCCTAAAATAAAGTTTTCATTAATTACTGAGTATTGTGCTGAGTCTTGGAAAAATAGAAAGTGCTTCAAATATATTTAATCCAGAAATATTTCATATATTTACAACACTAGAAAGTAGAAAAAATGTAGTCTCTCACCTTATCATTGACATAAATCCCATTTTATATGATAAGCTTTTAAGGAAACCAAATAAAAACAATTTAAAAATACTTATAAATCTAAGGATATTACACATATATTTTCTAATGCCCTTTGCACTGCATGTCAAAAAGGACCATGTCTTTCACAAAACAAGATTAGGGAAACAAATATACTAGGTTCACCTATATGAAACTCCCAATCTTTGATCACTTTTTATTTGCAAAAATATGTTTTATGATTCAACTTGATATAGTATAAGAGGGTAGGAAAGATATTAATCGGTTTTACATGTTAGAGATACCTACAAGAAGTTAATTTTCCAGTTGTGGTTAAGAGTAGGTATAATATAGAGAACAAACTGAAGGTTGCTGTGGGGCAGAGGGGTTAGATGGGTCAGGGGCATTAAGGAGGGCACTCTCTGGGATGAACACTAGATGCCATAAGTAAGAGATGAATCACTGGGTTCTACTCCTAAAGCCAAGACTACACTGTATTTTAGATAAATTGAACTTAAATTTTAAAAAATACTAAATTTTGTAAATAATTCAAGTTTTAAATAGCTCCACAAGTATCTAACTTTTAACTTCATTAATTCACTTTTAGGTAATCATGTGTAAAAAAGAAGAATAAATAATTTTTTTATTAAGATGAACATGAACATTCAATTTTGATATAAGAAACAATAATTTATAACCACTTAAATTTTGTGTCTATTTTAAAGGGCATTTATTTTTTCCCCCTGCTTTCACCTAATCACATTCTCAGAACTTTCCAAAATCTATGTGCCACCTTAGAAGCTTCACATTAAATGTCAGAACATCTACTGTCTACCACATTGGCTTTTTAATACAAGCTTGATATTATCTAATTAGTGAGAACTTTTTCTTCTGGGAAATGAAATTGTGTGAAAGCTCAGTGATTAAAAAACTGCTGCCTAATAGGTCCTCTGTCTCAAGGAACTTGTTAAGGGAGCCATTACTCCAGTGGTGGATTTTCTCTTGTAACTTTCCCCAGTGCCCATCGATGATCTTGGGAAATCAGAGGAAACTCTGTACAGTGAGACCAGAAATTGTGGTTCAACAAGAATCAGTGAAAGGTCAGCATCTTCAGTCTGATCTTTTAGATTTGCATACATTAAATACAAAATTCAATACTCCACAGATTCAATACTTAAGGCTAAGCAGAAAGAAGAATGTTGGGGAGTATTTAACAATGCTACCTCCACAGCTTGCCTATATATTCTTAAGTAGCTTCAGTGGCAGGTCTTACCTGTTCTTATCACACACAGGAAAAATCCTTGACACCAAATTCATAAGAAACATTCTAGTTCACTAATGGTAGAGTTGGTTTTTATTCACTAAGATTCAATCAGAAAAATCTGACAGTAATTCTGTAATTAATAGATGCCTGACATTAAGCATCCGTTATCATCTCAAAGGCAAAGTTGGGCCTCTTCACAAGTAGATAATGTTTTCCTGCTTATAAAATGTTTTTATCTTTGATTTCATTTTACCATTAGTAACATCTAAAATATATAATATCCCATTTTACTGTTGGGGAAAAGTAAACCTAAGTGGATTAGGTTTGCCCAAGTTGATACAGCAAGTAGCAGAAATAAAACTAAAATTCTTGGGATGCCTGGGTGGCTCAGTCGGTTAAATGTCAGACTGCAGCTCAGGACATGATCTCCTGGTTCCTTAGTTCGAGCTCCCTGCTGACAGCTCAGAGTCTGACAGTCGGATTCTGTGTCTCCATCTCCCTCTGCCCCTCCCCTACTTGGGCTCTGCCATTCTCTCTCTCTCTCTCAAAAATAAACACTAAAAAAATTTTTTTAAAGTTCTTACTACATACATATGTCTCTTTTATAACATGGGATTTTTTTTTACATACAATGCTATATTGGTTTCGAGTGCACAATTCTAGTAGTGACTGACAATTCTATACATCACTCAATGCTCACAATAGGTGTAGTCATCATCTGTCACCGTACATTATTACAATATTACAGACTGTATTCCCTGTGCTATACTTGTCATCTCCATGACTTATTTGTAACTAGAAGTTTGTACTGTGCCTATTTCACTATTTTATTATGGAAAATTTTTAATAGACTATGCTAAACATATTACAGGATATACAAAACACTAAAGTTTGAACATTTACATTTTGCTGCCCTTGATTCCCTGCTTTGGAGACCTAGCCACAGTCAATTCCTGTCATTATGTGACATTGTATTGCTTACAATCATGGTCACTGAACGATCAATGACACCCTTGAATTCAATATCAGTCTAGAGGCTCTTAACTCTTTTTAAGTCCTAAGAGAGGAACTAGGAGAAGACTCTGAATGAAACAAACCAAACAAAATCGATAAAACAAACCAAAAACAAGACCAAAACTGAAAAATACCTCACACAAATAACCAAATGAAAAAAGATAACTGTTTAAGAAATTTGGTTTTTGCATAGGTATTCTATCACTAGTTATATATATATATACACACACACACACATGTATATATATATATTGCATTCTTTTATGCTATTCTAATTAATGAATTTGGAGAAAAAAAAAGATAATACACCAAATTTATTTTTTTCTTTACATGGCTCTTGTCATAGGCTCTAAGTCTAAAATTCTCTTTTGGCCAGCAAAAGAGCAGGATGCAGAGATGGCTAATGTCCAGGAAAAGACAAGAGTCCCAAATAAGGGTCCTTGCCCTGTTTTTATTAGGATCAGAAGGCTTACAAACATGGCGATGGACGTGCACAAAGAGACAATCTGTGAACATTAACTTGTGGATGTGAGGGACACGGGGTCTTGAAGATATTTGGGGTTAGGGGTTTGGGTTAATACAAAACAAAACCCTGAGGGTAGGAACCAAGATGGCAGAACAGCACAGAAGTTTTTTGTGTCACGTGTCCATGAAATACAGCCAGACCAACACTAAACCATCCTGCACACCTAGAAAACTGATTGGAGGATTAACACAACAATCTGCACAACGTGAACCACAGAATTCAGCAGGTGTGTGGCACAGAGAGGTGAATTTGGGGAGTGAGAAGCCACAGAAGGTAGGAAACCCCTTTTGCAGGCAGAGAGAGGATGTAGACTGGAGGCGGGAGGGATAATATGAGGAAAAGCACCCCTCACCAAAAGCAGCTGAAGAGAAAGTGGAAAACTGGAAACAGCCGCAGTGACTGAACTAAAAAGGGAGAAAGGAGAGGGTTTAAATTCCATTAAGACTGTAAACAAGGGGAGCACAAAGGCTGCAATTCCACAGCTCGATACCTGGAAGTGCTTTGGTGGGAAGGGTGAATCCCCAGGAGCAGAGTGGGGTCAGGGAGGTTCTCAGGCCACACAGGGAAAAGGGGTTCCACTGCTGGAAGGACATTTGGTAGAGACTGTTGAAGCCACCTGGTCCAGCAGACCCCAGAAGGCGGCCACATTCACTGGTGCTGGGGCATTGTCATTAAGGGGGAAGCCTGGTGCCAGATGTGTGTTGTGATTTTCAATAATCCCTGAAAAAGCTGCTGATACACTGTCTTGCGAACTTTTTCTGGGGCAGGCTGGCACCTGGCCACAGTCTTGGGGCATCGGTAGCAGAAGGGTGCAGTGGGCGTTCCTGGGTGCAGCTGATTTTCGCCCATTGCTCACTTGGCCATTGCTAGGTGAAACCCTCGCACAGAAGGGCAGAACGGGTCAAGGCCGCAGTCCTTCAGGAGTAACGGGCCAGGGAAAGCAGCCGCATCTGGGACAAAACTCAGGAGAGAGGTACTGCCTGGGGCCTGGTCACGGAGAGTGAAAAAGTGGGGAGTGGATGAGAGCTGAAGACAGAGGATAGGTGCACGACTGCTGATCCAGGAGAACAGACTGGGTAGCTGGTGGCGCCATTTTCACCACTCCTGTGCATGCGCATACACACCTACAAGTACAACACTCCACTGCAGTTGGCTAGAAGCGCCATCTAGTGGAGAGCGGAGCTGTTACACTGAGCCCCGCCCAACTGTGCCAACTTCATTCTCTAAGAACACAAGGTTCATGGCTGGCTTAGTTTATAGACTGTAAAGCACTACATAGACTGACTTCTAGGGGAAAATGAAGCAATTTCAGTCCTACTTCAATCTGTTAGCAAGTTCATGTATTCAATTTTCTTTCTTTATTTTTCTTTTTTTTTCTTTTTCTCTTTTACACTTTTCTTTTTCTTGAATACAGAAAGAAAAAATTCATTTTTATTTTCAATTTTTATTAAAAATATTTTCTTTAACTTTTATTACTATATTTTTTACTTTTGTGTAAATTTTTTCAAATTCTATTTTACTTCCATCATTTTGGTCTATTTTAGTGTATTCACCTTTTCAAATTTTCAAACAATTTCCTTTTTTCTTTTTTTTCTTTTTCATTTATTTTTTCTTGAATGCAGAAAGAGAAAAACTTCATTTTTACTTTCAATTTATATTAAAAATATTTTTATTTATATTTTTTACTATATTTTTTGCTTTTATGTAAATTTTTTCAATTTATTTTACTTCCATCATTTTAGTCTACTACAGTGTATTCACTTTTTCAAATTTTCAAATGATATCTTTTTATTTTTCTTTGTTTATTTTCTTTTTTCTAAATACAGAAAAAAATTCATATTTATTTTTAATTTTAATAAAAATATTTTTCTTTAATTTTTTCTACTATACTGTTTACTTTTGTGTAAATGTTTTCAAATTCTATTTTACCCCATCATCTAATTTTAGTTTACTTCAGTGTATTCATTTTTTCAAATTCTCAAACGATTTCCTTTTTCTTCCTCCGCCCCCCTTTTTTTCTCTAATCTGTCAAACCACTTTCAACACCCAGACCAAAACACACCTAGGATCTAGCATCATCTATTTTATTTCTGTGTGTGTTTGCAATTTTTAATTTTAATATTTTTAAATTTCAATTCTACCTCATTAATTCCTTTTCTCCCTTCAAAATGACAAAATGAAGGAATTCACCCCAAAAGAAAAAGCACGAAGAAATGACAGCCAGGGATTTACCCAACACAGATAGAAGTAAGATATCTGAACCAGAATTTAAAATCACAATAATAAGAATACTAGCTAGAGTTGAAAATAGATTAGAATCCCTTTCTGCAGAGATGAAAGTAAAAATAGCCAGAATGAAATTAAAAATGCTATAACTGAGCTGCAATCATGGAAGGATGAAGCAGCGGCAAGGATGGATGAGGCAGAACACAGAAGCAGCGATACAGAGGACAAACTTATGGAGAATAATGAAGCAGAAAAAATGAGGGAGATTAAGGCAAAAGAGCACGATTTAACAACTAGAGACATCAGGCTAATTAGAGGTATCAGGGGTGCCTGGGTGGCTCAGTAGGTTAAGTGACCAACTTTGGCTCAGGTCATGATCTCATGGTTTGTGAGTTCAAGCCCCGAGTGGGGCTCTGTGCTGACAGCTCATAACCTGGAGCCTGCTTCTGATTTTGTGTCTCCCTCTGTCTCTGCCCCTCCCCTCTTCACTCTCTGTCTCTCAATAATAAATAACGTTAAAAACAAAAAAGAATTAGAGAAATCAGAAATCCTTTTTAACTCATTAAAAAGGAACATCAGAATCATAGGGGTCCCAGAGGAGGAAGAGGGAGAAATAGGGGTAGAAGTGTTATGTGAGCAAATCATAGTAGAAAACTTTCCTAACCTGGGGAAAGACACAGACATCAAAATCCAGGAAGCACAGAGAACCCACATTAGATTCAACAGAAACCGACCATCAACAAGGCATATCATAGTCAAATTCACAAAATACTCAGGTAAGGAGAGAATCATGAAAGCAGCAAGGGAAAAAAAGTCCCTAACCTACAAGGGAAGACAGATCAGGTTTGCAGCAGACCTATTCACAGAAACTTGGCAGGCCAGAAATGAGTGGCAGGATATATTCAGTGTGCTGAATCAGAAAAATATGCAGCCAAGAATTCTTTATCCAGCAAGGCTGTCATTCAAAATAGAATGAGAGATAAAAAGTTTCTCAAACAATAAAGGAGTTTGTGACCACTAAACCAGCCCTGCAAGAAATTTTAAAGGGGACTCTCTGAGGGGAGAAAAGATGAATATATATATATATATATACATACATATATATATATATATATATATATATATGTAGATGAATATATATATATGTATATATATATATATATACATATATATATATATACATATCAAAAGTAACAAAGATTAGAAAGGACCAGAGAACACCACCAAAAACTCCAACTCTCTAAGCATCATAGTGGCAATAAATTCATATCTTTCAGTACTCTAAACGTCAGCGGACTCAATGCTCCAATCAAGACATAGGGTAACAGAATGGATAAGAAACAAGAACCATCTATATGCTGTTTATAGGAGACCCACTTTGGACCTAAAGACACCTTCAGGTTGAAAATAAGGGGATGGAGAACCATCTATCATGCTAATGGTCAACAAAAGAAAGCCAGAGTCGCCATGCTTATATCAGACAATCTAGACTTTAAAATAAAGACTGTATCAAGAGATGCAGAAGGGCGTTATATCATAATCAAGGGGTCTATAGACCAAGAAGACCTAACGATTGTAAACATTTATGTGCCAAATGTGGAGGCACCCAAATATATAAATCGATTAATCACAAACATAAAGAAACTCACTGATAGTAATACCATGATAGTAGGAGACTTCAACACCCCGCTTACAAAGCAAAATCCTGACCCCAGGCAGTGGGGTGGAAGGTTGTTTACAGCAGGCATGAGGCACCACCTCTGTTTATCTTAGCTAGCCTAGGGGATGAGACCAGTAGGATGTATGACCTCAGAGTTAACAAGGCACCTTTTCTTTTGTTAATCATCTCAGCTCTGGGCTGCTTCACCTGCAGCACAGCAGTCTATAGCTCAATTTACCTCTTTACCTAGCTTGGTCCTACCTTCCTGTGAAAGCAGCTTTCTGCTATAGTACTAAATTGGGGGGTGCTTCTACCCTGAATACCTAATCTTGTTTATTTCACATACCTGTGTTCTATATTGGGTCCTTTACCCCACCCTCTCTATACTGGGACTTCTGCCCCGCTTTCTCTATACTTATTTACCTAATCTTGTTTACCCAAATTTGGGTGTGAGCATCCTATGGCTTTGTAATTCTTTATGCCTTGTTAACCCATTGGTGTAAGCCCAGGGAGTTTCTAAGCTTATTCCCCATAGGTTGTCTCCTACCAGTATAAGAGTGAATAATTCCCTAAGAAAAATATATAAAAGTTAAAAAAAAAAATACCTTGGAGATTTTGTGTTTTTATATACTTTTGCATTGCGTTCTTACGTAGGATATGTAGAAAACTAAGCCCAGAAACATTAAATTTTTGATTATTTCTTTACAAGAGTTGTTAAGTACTTACTATTCTATATAAGGATGTTTTGAGAAAACTATTACCATTGATGACTTTGTAATATCACTAAATACATTTTGTTTGTTTTTATAGCAATATAGTGGTAGCGTTAGGAATTCAACACTCTTTTACATCATCTTTGCCTAGGAGAAAAAAAACAGATGTTAATTGCCATCAAACTGTTGGTGATTGTGTGTGTGTATGTAATACTATTACCAAATAAAGATTTTAGTCCATGCATGGAATAAATAAAAGGAAGAAACTGGCCAGGTATGATGTGTAGGGTCAATTAATTTAGTTTTCCTAACTATGAACACATTTGTAGACAATTCCAATAATATTAAAACTTTCTATGTCAGAAAAAGTGCAGTGCTAAAGATGTAAAAGTTGATCCTCCTGAAGCAATGTACAATTTAGCCTTCATTGGGAAGACAAGAATATTGTTGTGCAGTGGACTGGAGGGAACTTGAATTAGCTCAGTCAATTAAGTCATGATTAATTTATGTTAGATCCTGCTCCCCTGAGTCTATAAAAGCCAAGACTTTAGTTAACTGGCAGTATTTAGTTTAATAAAACTAAAGTCTTTAAAAATGAATTCTGGAGAGAGAAAAAAAAATCTACTGACACAATCAATAGACAGCAAGATTCCCATTTTAATTTGTGTCAATGGAAGTTAAAATAAATTTAGAAACTAATAAGAACAGGGTTGCTCCGTTCAAATGGATAACCAAATTTCCCAGATAGTTATTAGCATGGCTTATACAGCAGCTCTGGGTGGACGTGTGACAAATCTTAAATATGCACAAGAGCAAAGGCTTTCTTTGCGGCAATTGCTGCCACTAGTGATAGTTCATGTTCTCTCCGGATCTAACAAGAAACATTCAGTTGCTAGTATCTTCGGTCAAAAATGATTCTGCAGGGGCTGCAAGTAGATTTTCATTATTCTAATTACCCATCTGAACATAATGCATGAGCCTAATGTGCCTTTGTGTATTTAGGGTATATTGAAAGAGAGTATATGTGGTTATAGACCTAGCTGGGTTCCTGAGCCACAGAGAAAAGAGTAGAGGCTTATTCAATCTATTCAAGGAAAAAACCAAAAATGAATCTTAAGACAAATGTCTGAGCTCCATTCACACAGCAGCTCAGAGAGTCTAAATATTGTGTGAAAATTTTATTGAAGACAGGATTAACAACTCTAGGAATATCTTCTTGGCCCATGAAGAAAAATTATGTAACTGATTGGACTCATCTCATTTTTCTGAAACATTTGAACAAACCCTACCTCAGTAATCTGAGTTCTAGAAAAGTCATGAATAATGTCATCATAGGGGACTGACGCTGAGAGAGCAATTATTGTATGTGATGCAATGAATGTTTTCTACAAGTTCAAATATTATGCTCCCTACACCACCATGTATGGATATTGCTAGACCTAATACCAAAGCAGTTGAGAACTTTGGATCTGGAGTCTAACTGCCTCAGTTTCAGTTCCAATTCTGTCATCTACTAGTAGTGCAGTCTTAAACAATTTATTTATCCTCTTTGACCTCAATTTTTTCATTTAATACTGATTCAAGTGTCCACTATATAGGTTGTCATGAGGATGAAATAAAATATGTATATAACATCCTGAGCACTTTGCCTGACATGCAGTAGAAACTCATGAAATGTATCTCTATTATTTGTTGTTTAATGTCAGTTACCAACTTACTTACAGAGTATAAGTGGTGATATCTGGGGGGCCTTTATCAGTTTCTGGCTAGAACACACAGTTCCATGGTTCTAAGCCCTTTGTTTTATGCTCAGAAAGAAAAAAGAGCAGAATGGGATGAATTAGAACCATTTGTGTACCTACGGTTATTTTCCATCATTTTTAATATGTCAACATAACTCTCTTATATGTATTATAATATAAATTTTAAAATCACAGTATGTCATGCAAAATGTCAAAATCATAACATTTAATTTGCTTTTTACTTATTTATATTTCTATTTATGTAAGTATAAATGTAAATATATTTATACTTGTTGATTTTTAACAGAGGAAAGAATCATACTTGAGCTCTTTTTCCTCAAACTTAACAGGTTTTCTGCATTCCTAGGAATTCTGGCTAAGGACATCACGTCAGATATGAAGTAACTGTTCAAAAAATGACAATGAGAAAGACAAACCCGCCATGATTGTAAATGCCTAAGTGCTCACATTATCCTTCATGAACCACACGCTTCAAGTAGTGATCAAGCACAGACAGCCGTCCTTCTCAAAGGCAATGTGGCATAAAGTAAGGAGTCCCATCTTTGTGACATGCCATATTTCACTGCCAGCAGGAGAGAATTTTTTGTTGTTGCCAAAGTCAGTCAGTAGATAATGATCTAGTATCTCAAATGTGTCATTTTTCAGAAGCAACTATCATAGTTTCTATTGGTCTGGCAAATCAACAATGCCTTGTTCACATTGAAACATTAACTGTACAATGGAAAGAACGTGTTGTTGACAACAATGCCACTTGTATTAGGATCTTGAAAACAAAACCCAAAGAGAAAGGTATGATAAGTGTTCTGTTCTCTGCAGTGGAGATGATGATGCCCTTGTGTAATGATAGACTGATGTCTCTAAGAGGAAAATAACAAAAATGAACTGCTTTCTAGGTCTGACAAAGGATAGATCACTAGAAATAAATTTTAAGAATTGGTTAGGAAAAAAAAAACTGTGGAGACCTCGTATATCTGCACAAAAGTCAGGTGCCCTTTTGAAAATTGGGGAAAATGGTAAAAAACAATTACTGTCCCATGTGCCTAATTGTTACCTCAAACCCTCATTTTCTTATAAAGAAATATCTGTGCATTGTCAACAACTTGTAAAATACAGATGGACAAAAAAAGATCATTAAATAATCTGTTATCCCACTGCCTACTTTTGCACCAGCATATCACATTTTCTGCAAAGAAACTACTGTGAGATTTCTAAATTGTGAATCTACTCAGAGCTCCCTAATGGCTCCTGGACACACCTAAAATGAAGTTTAAATTTCCTTGCCAACACAGCCCAGGACAACCTGGTCTCAGGCATTCTCTCTTCTTCCTAAATTTTCCACCATTCTCCCGCTAGCTCCTTTTGCTCTAGCCAAGAATTGAATGGAGATTTATCAAACATGTCAAGCACATTCCTAGCATGGAACATTTTTGGCTGCTTCTTGACTGGAATATTCTTCACCCAGATACAGCCTTTGCTGTGCACATCACTCAGAATTCTGCCCAAACATCATCCCTTCAGGGGCCCTCCCTGACAACCCACCCAAAGCAACACCCCTCCCATGACACCCTGTCCTTCACCCTGTTACTTTGTAACCACTGCACCACTTACCAACTTTGTATTGCTGTTCACTTGTTGATATCCATGTTGTATAAATCCACTAACATGTAAGCTGCTTGAGGATAGGAACTTGATGTTTTGTACATCAGATGCATCCCCAGTGCTGATCAAGTTCTATACCTATTGTGTGCCTCAAACAATATTTATTGAATAAATGAATACCCAAGGTTAACGTTTTGGTTACTAAAGTAAAAAATAATGTGTTGGGGTGCTTATCTGTGCCAGTGGTTCTTCTATATGCTTTATGTGTATAAACTTAATTAATCCTCCCAACAATTGAATGAGAAAGGTATTATTTCTCTCCCCTCTTATGAATGAGGAAATGGAGGCACGGGATGTTGAATAACTTGCCCAAGATGGAGTTAGGAAATGATGGGACTAGAATATGAACCCAAGCAGCCTGGCCTTAGAGCCAAACTCTCAATCACTAGTTCTCCCTCTCACACTCATACACTCACATGCACAATATGCACACACAGTCATACTGAACAGAGTGTATGGGATATACTTTCCCACATAATTAAATATCCTCTGGCAATATCAATTTTATGCCTGTGCCATATTCCACTCTGGGGATTTGCCAGAGGGATTTTTAAACCATTATCATAAGATAAATATTTACAGCTATTTTTCTTCACTACTGTTATAATTAATGTTATTTTCTATAAATCAAATTATCAGATTAAAAAGATGCATGGTCTCCGGGCTTTAAACAAATTTATATTAGCAAGTGGTTCCCCCAAAAAATTAACTTTATATCCATTTATATTACCCTTATAAACCTGAGCAATATATATATTAAATTTTAATTATTTTGATAAAAATTTTGTATTTGAATTTTAATTATTTGTATGTTTTGAAACCCTTTTCTAGTTTGTAATTGCATTGAAATTTATATGTTGTTTTATGTCAAAAAGGAATTTCATTTATATAATTATGTGTGTGCGCACATGTTTTGTTCAGAGAGAAAGAGACTGCAAAAGCAGAAGAGATGATCAGAGGGAGGGAGGGAGGGGGAGAGAGAGAGAGAGAGAGAGAATATCTCAAGCAGAGCACAGAGCCTGCTGTGAGTCTGGATCTCATGACCACAGGATAATGACCTGAGCGCAAATCAAGAGTCAGACGCTCAACTGAATTAGCCAACCAGGCCCTCCTTTTTGTGTGTGTATCTTTTATTCTGTGGTTCCCAATTAGTTTTTTACATTATTGAACAAACAGCCTAATGCATACCATATTCAACCTACTTTTAATCTTTGGTTTTGTTTACATGCTTTTATTCTAAAATGGAAAGCAGGTTTGCAAGCACTCTGTTTTGGCAAATGTTTACCTTTGATACGAAGCCAGTCATTGGGCACACTTGGTATTTCCCCTAAAAATGAAGAATTAGTTAAAAGAAAGCAAATAAAAAGAGACTAACATTTCACCCAACTATTGACTTCCTCTCCCGTCTCTCTGGGACTACCAGAGAGAACCAACGATGTAGATAATGATATGTGTGCAATAGAGGAAAAATGCCAGATCATTTCAAGATTTTATATTTTATCTTCACCTAGCTGGTTACTGAGTAATTTATTACAAAACTGTGCCAAGTCAAAAAAGAGGCATTTAATTTTTCACAGTGGAATAGTGAGCTCAGAATTAACTTCGTGCTAGGGGCTATGCTAAGCAATTGATGATTTGTATGTGTGTGTGTGTGTGTGTGTGTGTGTGTGTGTGTGTGTGTACACACACACACATATAGCATATTCACATGTATTTTTTATATATCACACATATCTTACATATACATCACATATTATGTATATAATTTCATGTCAATTACAAACATATTGATGCATAGAGGCACCTGGGTGACTCAATGGATTAAGTGTCTGACTTTTGATTTTGGCTCAGGTCATGATCTCGCCTCGTGTCAGCCTCTTTGCTAACAGTGAGGAGCCTGCTTAGGATTCTCTTTGTCTCCCCATCTCTCTCTGCCCCTCTCCTTCTCTCTCTCTCAAAATAAATAAATAAACTTTTTTAAGAAAGAAAAAAACAAATATATTGATGGATAGATCATCCAGTGGAAAAACTATTCTTTCTCATCTAATTCAATGGAGGTTTTCTATATAAATGCTCCCACTTCTGGAGAACATTTTGATAAGAGGAATACACAAATATTTTTTTAGTGCCTTTCACCAGTGCCCAATGGTAAATAAGAGAAAGAATTTGGGAGAAGAAATTCAATTGAATTATTCTGAGCACTGAGCTTTGAATAATTGTAAGAGTTGCAGAACTCTTTGTATCCACAGTGATATAAAGAAGTCACCAAGACATGAATCAATACAACACTGACTGTCATGGGTCATTGGAGCAGCCTGGAGAAAGAGACAGAATCAGATGACAAAAGAAGAGGACATTTAAAACAGAACAAGAAAACAGTCTTTTGAGAGGCTGTCTTGAAAAAAGGTATCTCCAGTTTCTAGAGAAAAGGGATAAAGTCAAACTTGAACAACTATCAAAAATAGGTGACTAGACTGCACTGTAGATAAACATTTTTAAAATAACCTTTTGGTAAAATATAGGCCATTTTTTCCAAAGAGTAATTTAACTCTTCTCAATAAATAATGATACTTGATTAAGTCTCATGTTAAAAGAACCCCTTTAGATGCTGAAACTATATCTAATCAGCACTAGAATAAATCCCATTGGTTTCAAGTTGGCTAGTAGAGCAGAGTTCCAGCACTTTTAAAATGTCACTATTACCCTTTCCCAAGCCACCATCATCTCTGACTTGGAACACTGCAAAGGTTTTCTAGTGGGCTTCCCTGAGTCCACACTTAGTGCCCCTCTACACTTTACTCCCTGTACAACAGGCAAAGTTCAAGTAGGGTTGCCTTATATCGAAGAGTGTCATGCTACTATTTGTACCAGTGCCTTTGTGATGAAATCAATGATTCAGGCAACTTCAAAGGAAAGAATTCATTATTTTTATAACAAATTGGAGATATAACCACTATCCCTCTCCATGTCTGTCCATAGACTCTGAACACAAAGTTCAGATACCTTCTGCTTCTGTGAGCAAAGCATCTTTTCCTGTGTCTCAGTAAGATATTACTCCAGTAAGATGGGGCGCCTGGGTGGCTCAGTCGGTTGAGCGTCTGACTTCGCTCGGGTCACGATCTCACAGTCCGTGAGTTCAAGCCCCGCATCAGGCTCTGTGCTGACAGCTCAGAGCCTGGAGCCTGCTCAGATTCTGTGTCTCCCTCTCTCTCTGGCCCTCCCCCCGTTCATGCTCTGTCTCTCTCTGTCTCAAAAATAAATAAATGTTTAAAAAAAAATTAAAAAAAAAAAAAAGACATTGTTCCAGTAAGAGATTATTACTCCAACCAGTAATAATCATTTGATTTCAGGTTACAATTCATAAACTTGGTTTTCCTTATCTCCCTGACCAGTCCTTAATTTCTATTGATGATTTCTGCTCTTCTTCCCAATTTTGGAGTAGTTGTGCCCATTCTATACTCTTCTATTCTAAAATTATACCAGAGCTGAACTCACCCAGTCCCATGGCTTTATATAGCATTTGTACACTAACAAACTAGAAAAGTAGATCTGGAATTCATCTCTTGCTTGAGTGACTATTTCATAAATGCAGCCACATTCAGCATATCCTTTGTAATGTCCAATGGATAACTCAAAATTAGTAAGTCCAAAACAGAACTCTTGAATTTTTCCTCTGGTCCCTAAAGTGTGCATTTCAGAAACTGGGCAGCAAAATCCACTTTGCGGTTCTGCTCTAAAACTGTGAAATCATTCTTAAGTCTTGTCTTTCTCTCATCTACTAACCCACTGCCATATCTATCAGCACATTTTATCTCCACAATCAAAACATATAAAAATAAAATTCAGAACCCAATCACTTCTCACATCTGCTACCACATTGGTCCAAACACCAGCTTCTCTTTTGTGGACTAGTGCAACAATAGCCTGACTGGTTTTACTGTTTTCACCCTTGCTCCAAAAATGCTCGGTGTTTCATTCCGCACCTACAGTGGTGTGTTTAAAATGCAAATCTGATCATTTCACTCTCCTGCTCAAAGTTACCCCAATTGTATTTAGAGTGAAATCCATCTTTCTTACTATTTTCTTCATGCCCTGTCCCCATGCTCTGATCCCTGACCTTAATCTTATAACTCTTCAAGTCTTCTGCTCTAGTCTTACTGTCGTCTTTGTGGTATCACCAAGTCAGGAACAATCTCAACTCCCAGCCTTTTCCCTTTGGTCGCCATGACTCAAAGCCTTTTTCCCAAATCCCACCACATTCGCACATATACACAAATGTTCACAGGACCTCCTTTTAGTACATTCAGGCTCTGCTCATCTGTCACCCTCTCAGAGAGGTCTTCACTCAACGTTCACACCACTGTTCACACACATCTCCCATTATCGTAGATCTTCTTGTGATATTTTATTCACCTTCCTAGTCTATCACATCAGTAGCTGTTCATTTGCATATTCTCTGTCCTCCTCACTAGAACATAAACTTTATGAGGTCAGGCATATCACTGGTTTAGTTCCTCTATATGCAAATTGTCTATACCCCCAGTGGCTAGAATGGTACCCAGAACATAGAAATTCTTCTACAAGTATTTTGAATTAATTATTATATTAGCTAGCATTCAAAGTTGTCACCTAACATTGCTTTGTTTTGCAATAGACACGGAACTATTAAAATATATGGCAAAACTAATGCAAAAATTATCAAAATGACTTTTTAAAAATTAGTAGATATAAATGTACAGAAATACCACCAATATCTGGGTATTAATTCTATATCCTGTCACTCTACTGAATTTGTTTCTTCTAGTAGTTTTGTGGTAGAGTCTTCAGGATTTTCTACATATAGTACTATGTAGTCTATAAATAGTGACAGTTTGGCCATAGCACCATTTTTCTAGATAGGTCTCCTAGGACAAGAGAAACAAAAACAAAAATAAACTATGGAACTCCATCAGAATAAAAAGCTTCTGCACAGCAAAGTAAACCACCAACAAAACAAAACAAAAAAATGAAAATCCATTTTTCTTACTATTTTCTTCATGCCCTGGCCCCATGCTCTGAATGGGAGAAGAGATTTGCAAATGATATGTGCAATAAGGAGATAATATATAAAATATATAAAGAACTTATACAACTCAACACCAAAAAAAAAAATCTTATTTAAAAATGGGCAGAGGACCTGAGTAGAAATTTTTCCAAAGCCATACAGATGGCCAACAGACACATGAAAAGATGCCCAATATTACTAATTATCACAGAAATGCAAATCAATACCACAATGACATATCACCTTATGCCAGTTAGAATGGCTAAAATCAAAATGACAGGAAATAACAAGGGTTGGAAAGAACGTAGAAAAAAAGAACTCTCATGCACTGTTAGTGGGAATGTAAATTGGTAGAGCCACTGTGGAAAACACTATGGAGGTTCCTCAAAAAATTAATAGAAATACCATATAATCCAATAATACCACTATGGGGTATTTACCCAAAGAAACTGAAAATACTAATTTGAAAATATATATTCACCCCTATTACAGCCATATCTTGGCTAGGCAAGATTTGATTTTGTCTAGTCATTTACAATGGCTTTTGTAAATCTAAATGTCCATCAATAGATGAATGGATACAGAAAATGTAGTATATATACACAATGAAATTACACATCATAAAAAAGGATGAGATTATGCCATTTGAGAAACACAGATGGACCTAGGAGTAATATGCTAAGTGAAATTAGTTAAACTGAAAAAGACAAATACTATATGATTCCACTCAGAAGTGGAATCTCTAAAAAATGAATAAACAAACAAAAAGCAGAATCAGACCTATAAATACAGACAACAAACTGATGGTTGCTAGAGGGGAGAGGGTGAAGGGTTGGACAAAAATAGATGAAGGGGAAAGGGATGTGTAAGTTTCAAGTTATGGAATGAGTAAGTCATGGGACTGGAAGACACAGCATAAGGAACACACTTAATGATATTGTAATAGCAATGTAATGGGACAGATGGTAGTTACACTTCTGGTGACATTAGCAGAACATATAAACTTGTCAAATCACCTAGTTGTACCCTAAAACTAATGTTACCTTATATATCAATTATCATAAATAATAATAAATGGAAAAAAAATAGTAGATGTAAAAGGAGAGATCTGACCCTTGTATTTCCCGTAAACAAATCCACTGAAAAAGGGGGGATGAAGTCATTAATCCAAAATTTTAAACAGATAACATAATTTGTTAATCCATTACCACCATTACACACAAAATATTTTTGTGTATAAAAAGTTATCACTTCCTCTGTAGATTATTGAATAAAGACTACTTCCTCTTGCACTGTTGGTAGGAATGCCAACTGGTGCAGCCGCTCTGGAAAACAGTGTGGAGTTTCCTCAAAAAATTAAAACTAGAACTACCCTATGACCAGCAATAGCACTGCTAGGAATTTACCCAAGGGATACAGGAGTGCTGATGCATAGGGGGACTTGTACCCCGATGTTTATAGCAGCACTTTAAACAATAGCCAAATTATGGAAAGAACGTAAATGTCCATCAACTGATGAATGGATAAAGAAGATATGGTTTATATATACAATGGAATACTACTTGACAAAGAGCAAGAATGAAATCTGGCCATTTGCAGCAACGTGGATGGATAATAAGCCAGGCAGAGAAAGACAGATACCATATGTTTTCACTTGTACGTGTATCCTGAGAAACTTAAAGAGGACCATGGGGGAGGGACAGGGGGAAAAAAAGTTACAGAGAGGGAGGGAGGCAAACCATAAGAAACTCTTAAATACAGAGGACAAACTGAGGGTTGATGTGGGGTGGGGGAGAGGGGGAACTGGGTGATGGACATTGAAGAGGGTACGTGTTGGGATGAGCACTGGGTGTTGTATGGAAACCAATTTGACAATAAATTTAAAAAAAAAAAGACTCCATTCAATACGTGATTGCTTAAATTATATTCTAAATTCTGTTTTTTCTGTATTGTTTTGTCTCCCCTTTTTTTTTACTTTATAGTACACCGTGTTGATTAATGACATATCTTGGGCATATGCCTAAAATTCTTTAGATCTATACTAGTTTATGTTATAGATTTGATTGTGAGAACTCTCCTTCCCCTAGACCAACTCTAAAACAGATTTAAAAATTTTAAATATATAAAATAAAAAAGATTTTCTTAGTACAAATGACTTTTTAAAAAAATTCTAAAATTCCATTTAAACTCAATATTTATTGACAATAAAAATGTTCTTTTAAATTATGCTTTTTTTAAGGTTTAAGAATACTCAAGGATTTAAAAAATAATTTCAATAGCCTAAATTAATGGTTCAGCTTGTTTCTCCTCCAGACTTATATGTAATTGTTTTTTTTTTTCTATTCATTAAGGGAAAGTCACCAGTTTCAAAGATCATAATGTTTGTAATTGATCACATATATTTTTTTAGAATTCTTTATTCCAATTTCAAGTTGCCTGGATGTTTTAGCTAGATAATCTTTTTTTCTTTATGCATGAGTTATCAGCACTACATTATTTTTAATTCAAAGATTTTCTGATTTTTTTTTTTGGTAACATATCTCTAAAATTTACCTGAATTTGCTTGTTCTGTGAATTCCTGAGATACATTGTATATATGGCTAGAGACTAAAGATGTGGCAAATGCTCTCCTTCTTCCCATGCTGGAGCCTCTATCATAACACAGAGCCAATCTAAATGGTATTTAAAAGTTTATGCCCAAGGGAAGTGTTCTCTATTAACTATAAATGTATACAATTAAACCTAAAGCACAGTCACAGTGTTTTAATCAGGAAAGCTCAGAGTCATTTCTGTCCTGTGGGGTAATAAATGAAGGCAAAAGCAATTCAACATGCTTTCTGATGTGTTAAGTGATATATGGGCTCTCTTGAGTCACCAAATTGAAAGGGCCACATGCTTAGTTAATCAACACTACACTGCCATATTGGGGGAGAGGTGATAAATTTCACAGATGGTACATTCACAGGGGTCAGGGTAAAATAGACTTGATCAACCACCTCAGTAATTAAAAGGATGTGTTTAAATGCCTATTATCAAATGCTTTACTATAAGAGAGAATTAATTTTTTATTCTCAGTCATTCACCATAAGTGAATTTAATAATACTATCAACCACAATGGTCAAAGCTGGCCATTGACTAATATGTACTGACTAATATGTTGACAGTTAGGGTAGAAAATCAGGTCCTGGGAGACCAGTTAATGCACTTCTTTTGAGAATTTTCAGGGCTGATTAGAACAAAACCACATCCAGAGAACCATTAAGACTACACTCAGAAGATAAATTGCTGTTCCTGTAGGCTTTTCTCCTTCAAGGATAAAGCCATGTACTCTCTGCCTAGAAACATTGTTTCTCTTGCACACAATCTCAGTGCAAAAAAACAAAAGCAATTTTTAGACAAAACTTAGTCACCTTCCATTTAAACAGTGTATGCCACAACTTATGTTTGTATATGTGTTAGAATGGGCAAGTGATATTTCTAGAATTAAAAGTTTGGTGCCTGTTTTCTGATAAAATATTTTGTGTTCTGAAATTCCAGTAATTGTTTACATTTTTTGAAGCATCGAAGTTGAATTAAATAGCATATATGGATTTTTCCTATCAAGGGAGAGAACAGGGTTTCCTAAGTCTTTCCAATTCAACAAATTTAAATTTTTCCTCTATTTCCACCATCTTTTCAGACCTACAGTTGTAATATTGCTATTGGTTTGGTTGGTGGTGGTTTAGTTGGAAAAGAATGGGGTCTTGGAAGATGGCAATTTCCCTCATTTCCATAAATCTTTAGGAACAGAAAAGAAAGCCCTGTATCTCTTCCTCCCCTTTCTGCATCCTTATTATTGGCCCGAAAAATCTGCTCGGAAGTAAACCTAAGGTGAGGCTCCTGGGTGGCTCAGTAAGTTAAACATCCAACTTGATTTCAGCTCAGGTCATGATCTCAGTTTGTGGGTTTGAGCCCTACATATGGCTCCATGCTGTGTGGAATCTGGTAGTGATTCTCTCTCTCCCTCTCTCTGCCCCTCCTCCACTCATGCTCTCTCTCTCTCTCTCTCAAAATAAATAAACAAACTTTATTAAAAAATAAAAGTAAGCACAAGGAAAGGAAAGAAAGAGCTATCTCCTTTATATCCCATGCCACGTTATGGTCATCCCATCTTATTCTAAAGCTGTGCTTGATTAACCACCATTTAGGTTGAACTTCAAGTCTGAGAATGGTATTAGAAACAAGGGCTACACTTTACTGATGTTCACAAAGTAAATTATTCCTGCGGCAAATTAGTTTGAAAATGTTATTTTAAATATACCCATCTACTGGTCTTACCTGGCCTCTTTTCTGTCACTGTCTCACATGAGTAAGCCAATACCTTTGAGCCTCAGTTGGCTCAACAGTAAAACGAAAATTAAAATTATCCCCATTTCATCTCCTTACACATGCAATTCTTAATGATAATTAACAATAAATTAATGTTCCATGTAAAAAATACATAGAGGAGTGAATACCAAGTATTAAGAAACCTCCTCTCCACCCCCACCATTCTCTCCAGAAAACCCAATGCCTCTGAATTATCTTGTTAAATGCCACGTATTCTAAAACACACACACACACACACACACACACGAAAAGAAAAAAGAAAAAGAAAGCCATGGTTGAGTCAAAACTGAATCACAGACAATGGAAAAATATGTAGCATAAGAAATCTTGGAGTAATATTCTAGGATGGTGAAAATATAAAGAAACATATGTAGTATGATTGCACATGCACTGTTCTACACCTTGGTCTTTGCTTTTTTTAATTTTATACTTTATGCTATACAATAATCCTATTCCAATATCTAAATATCTGACACAGCTATATAATACTTCATCGTGTGAATGTGTCAAAGTATATTTAACTACCTGTTGATGGATATCAGGGTAGTTTTAGATTTTGATAAATATTAAGACCTTCCATAAAGATGTTAATCTATGCGTTTCTGCAAGACCACCCTTAGTGCTGGGCACCCATCCTAAGCCACACTTTAGGAGCTCCTCTGGTCCTGTTCCAACCTGGGCCTTGTGAAGAATGGGAGAAAACCCTAGAATTAAGGGATGTCCACCCTGAATTTATGTACTTTACTCTAGATGATAATCTGAATGCCTGAGACTGGAGAATAGTGTGTCTGAATTGCCCTGACCCTGCTTCCAAGACTGAAAGGCTATCTTCCCTGGATCTGGTCTTCTCAGGGTGGACTGCAAGTGCACACTCTAGATTTAAGGGGTGGCCAACCGGGGTTGTGAGCAGATGCGTGGGGATGGATGGAACTTGAGTGCACAGACTAAATTGTCCACACACATGCTGTGAGGCCCCTCCTGGTGAATGATTGCACTGGGACATGAACGGGGGCAGACTGAAAGCTGGAAACTTCCATTTGTATTCTTGTCTTGGGACCTGTAAATGTAAAAGCTCATCTGCTTGTACTAACTGGATCTAACAGGTTTTGTTTACTGAACCCTTGCCATCACTTAGTGTTATATTTTTCTTTTTTGATCTAAGAGCTTCAAAAATCATGTTTTATTTTTATTTAAATTTGCATTTATTTAATGGTTCATATTTTCACACATTGATTGGCACGTCAATTTTTTTCCAATATACTGACTGTTTTATTGTTTATTTTAACAATTGACATACAATAGGTTCCAGTTCAAGATGGTACCATATGAGAATCCTGATCTCCATTCCTCCCACAGACACACTGAATCTATAGCTATAAATGGAATGATTTCCTCTGGAAAAAAAAAACCCAAAAGCTAGCTGAGCAACTCCTGTACATTGGGCAAACAAGAAAAAAAGAAGCCTATATCAAAGTGGGTAGGAGAGACTGAAACACAACCCCCAGAATGGCAACTCATAATCAACAGGAAACTCACAAACCTGCGCTCCTCTCTGAGGAACAATTGTTTAAACCCACATCTGGCACACCAACTTTTTTTTAATGTTTTTTTTTATATTTTTTAAAATGTTTATTATTTATTTTTGAGAGAGCATGAGTGGGGGAGGGGCAGAGAGAGAGGGAGACACAGAATCCAAAGCAGACCTGAGGCTCTGAGCTGTTCAGCACACAGCCTGATGTACAGCTCGAACCCACTAACCTTGAGATCATGACCTGAGCCGAAGTCAGAAGCGTAACTGAATGAGCCACCAGGTGCCCCCTGGGACCCCAACTTTTAAGACCTGCACCTGAGAGATGAGTCTCAGGTCATCTAGCTTTGGGAGCCTATAGGGCTGGCATCCATGAGTTCCATAAGGCTGTAATGAACTGAGAAATGGTTCCTAGAAGGCTCATACATATGGACTCACCTACCACAGAGCTCACCATAGAAGCAGCTGACTTGCAAAGTGCCCAGAATTTCTGAGAAAGAATCTTATTTAATCATTTGAAAAATATGGCCTAAGTGGCAGGCATCTTATTTACACTGAATACTCTCCTAGGAGTCTTCTGAAGTACTCTCCAAAGATGGGGGCCAACAGGTTCCATCTAGTAGTCTTCTTCTGCCTTCTTCCAGTTCACTGGTATCCCCTATAAAGGAGCTTGTACACTCATCTGGCTGGAAAAAATCTGAATTTTTTCCACTACCACCCAAGGGACTACTCTAGGTCACCTGGCTCTGGTCGCCAATTCGAGTTATGCTTGCAGGCCTCACAGGACTGTAACGGAGAGAGCTTTTCACTAGCTACCATCTCCAGAGTACAACAGAGGCTAAGGAGGTCTTTCTGTGAAAGAGGCCTGTTAACTTATCTTCAGAATGATAGCTTGAGGGACAGTCTTCTAAATTTTAAATTTTTTTTTAATTTTTAACTTTTTAATGTTTATTTATTTTTGAGACAGAGACAGAGTGGGGGAGGAGCAGAGAGAGGCAGACACAGAATCCAAAGCAGGCTTCAGGCTCCAAGCCACCAGCACAGAGTCCAACATGGGACTCGGACTCACAGAACGTGAGATCATGACCTGAGCCAAAGTCAGACGTTCAACCACCCAGGTGCCCTATCAGTCTTATAATTATACATGATCTAAGAGCTGTCATTCTTTCCAGAGACCTTGAAGAGTGGGCAATATCTTCACACACCCCCTCTGCCATGATCCAAAGTCCCAATATCTTCCGAAAGGGAAGTTATATACACATATTTGGTTCCCTGGTTTTGTAGCTACTGCAGAGAATACCCATTGACTGCCTGGCTCTGGTGGCCAATGGAGCTTAACAAATGGGACTGTAACAAATGGGGACACAGTACTTGACAGGCTACCACGCCCAAGGCACACAGCACAGACAGCAGACTGAAACATACCCCCAGTCCTCCTGTGAAAGAAGTCTGTTTGGTTATCCTGGAGCTTTGGCCACAAGGGCAAGCTTCTAGTTTGGCATACATTTAAGAGCCTACTGAGGTACTCTCTGGGGACAAAGGACAGTGGATGACCTCTTCACTCTCTCCCTTTGCCTCATTCCAGACTGCTGGTCACTCTCAGAGAGAAGCTTGTACACTCATATGCCCCCCACCCCCGATTTTTGCAGCTGCTGCCCAGGAAACACTTCAAGATCACCTAGTTCTGGTGGCCAACAGAGCTTACATTCATGGTCCCATCAGACTGTCTATATTTGCATTCTTTAAATGCTGCTGCCTAAGGGTTTGGTTTTCAGTCAGCCTGAATCTGGGTGCTGACTGAGATCCTCCTCTTTGGAACATTGAAAGGTCTTGGCATACCCTGAACTATTGGGGGCCACTGAAAATAAGGTAGGCTGCTCAGACAATCACAAAGGTCTGAGAGATAACCAAGAGCTAGAGCAAGGTTGAACAATAAGCTTAAACTTCTACACAAGGACACTCCTTCAAGACTGAAATCATACCAACCATCTCTTCAACCACAGTGGTATGAAACTAGAAATCAATTACAAGAATAAAACTGGAAATTTCACAAACGTGTGCAGGTTAAACAATATGCCATTAAACAAACAATGTGTCAGAGAAGAACTCAAAACAGAATCAAAAAATACCTTGGAACAAATGAATATGAAAATACAACATACCAAACTTATGGGATTTGTGAAAACAGTACTATGAAGGAAGTTTATAGTGATAAGTGCCTATAACAAGAAACAGAAATATCTCAAATAAACAATCTAACTTTATACTTCAAAGAACTAGAGAAAGAAGAACAAAAAAAGCCCTAAGTTAGTAGAAGGAAGGAAATAACAAAAATCAGAATGGACATAACTAAAATAGAGACTAAAAAGAAAAGATCAAAGAAACTAAGAGGTAGTTTTCTGAAAATAAAGTTGACACCCTTTTAGCTAGACTCACCAAAAAAAGTAAGAGGACTCAGTATCAGAAATTAAAGTAGAGTTACAACTGATACCACAGAAATATAAAGAATCATAAGACACTATTATGGTTGCTTTTTGGCCTTTTGACTAAGGTCAAGTAAAGACACTTGAACAAATATACACTAACAAATTGGACAACCTTCAGAAAATGGATAAGTTCCTAGAAACCTACAACCCACTAAGAATAAATCATAAAGAAATAGAAAATATGAACACACTGATTACCAGTGAAGTGATTGAATCAGTAATCTCAACAAAGTCTAAACCCAGATTCCTCACTGTTGAATTCTACCAAATATTTAAAGAAAAGTTGATACCAATTTTTCTCTTCCAAAGAAAAAGAAAAAAAAAAGGAAAATAAAAGAAGAAAACACTTCCAAATTCATGTATGGGGCCAGCATTACCCTATACCAAAACAATTCTCAAGGACATCCCCCCCAAAAAAAAAAATACAGACCAATATTTCTGATGGACATAGATGTAAAACTCTTCAATGAAATATTAGCAAACTGAAATCAGCAGCTCATCAAAAAGGATAACACACCATGATCAGGTAAGATTTATTCCAGGATACAAGGGTTGTTCAACATCCACAAATCAATCAACATGATACACCACAGTAAAAAAAAAAAAAAAAAGGAAAGATAAAAGTCATATGATCATCTTAATAAATGCATAAAAAGCATTTGACAAAATTCAACATCCATTATTAAAAAAAATTCTCAACAATTTGATTATAGAGGGAGCATACCTCAATCAAATAAAAGTCAGATATGACAAGCTCACAGCTAACATCATACTCAACGGTGAAAAGCTGAACACTCCTCTAAAATCATTAACAAGATAAGGATGCCCACTCTTGCCATTTTATCCAGCATATTATTGGAAGTCACTAGTAAGAAAGTATCCAAAATAATAATAAGAAGAAAACAATACCATTTACAATTAAATAAAAAAGAGTAAAATAGCTAGGAATAAATTTAACTAAGGAGGCAAAAGACCTGCACACTGAAAATTATAAGACACCGATGAAAGAAATTGAAGAAGACACAAATAAGTGTAAAGATATTCTATGCTCATGAATTAGAACCATTAATATAACTAAAATGTCCACAAAACCTGAAGTCATCTACAGATTCAGTGCAATCCCTAATACAATCCAAATGATGTTTTTCACAGAAATAAAACAAATAATCCTAAAATTTGTATGGAACCACAGAGGACAAAATAGCCAAAGCTATCTTGAGAAAAAAGGACAAAGGAGGCATCACACTTCCTAATTACAAACTGTATTACAAAGCAACAGTAACCAAACACTATTGTATTTCCATAAACTCAGACACATAGATCAGTGGAATAGAAAGACCAGATATAAACCACACACATATAGAGTCAATTAATTCATAATAAAGGAGGCAAGAATATACAATGAGGGCAGTCTCTTCAACAAATGGTGTTGGGAAAACTGGACAGCCCCACGAAAAAGAATGAAACTGGACCACTTTCTTACACCATACACAAAAATTAACTAAAAATGTATTTAAGATTTGAACATAAGACCTAAAACCATAATACTCCTAGAAGACAACACAGGCAGTAAGCCCCTTGACTTTGGTTGATGATATTTTTGACACCAAAAACAAAAACAACAAAAGCAAAAACAAACGAGACTACTTTAAACTTAAAAATTTCAAATTTAAAAGCTTCTGCACAGCAAAGGAAACCATCAACAAAATGAAAAGGCAGCCTACCAAATAGAAGAAAATATTTGCCAATCATGTATCTGATAAAGTTAATATCCAAAACATCTAAAGAACTCAAACCAAAGAAGCTAAAGACAAACCAATTAAAAAATGAGAAGATCTGAACTGATGTTTTTTTTCTTCTACCTATGATCTTACTTATATGTGGAGTCTATAACAAAACAAAAAACTCATAGATACAAAGAACAGATGTGGTTGCCGGTGGGGGGCAGGGGGGTGTGTGGAGGACAAGTGAAATGGGTGAAGGTGTCAAAAGGTACAAACATAAAATACCTAAGGAGATGTAATGCACAGCATGGTGACTATAGTTAATAATGCTGTATTTTATATTTGAAAGTTTATGAGTAAATCTTAAAAGTTCTTATCACAAGAAAAAATAAATTTGCAACTATGTGTGGCAATGAATGTTAGCTAGATTTATTATGGTGATCATTTCGCTGTATATACAAATATTGAATCATTACGTTGTACACCTGAAACTAATAGGCTGTATGTCAATTATCTCTCAATTAAAAAAATCAAATTAAGTCATTAATCTGTTCTCCTATACAACTTATTTGAGAATATTATATAAATGTTTTATTTTTTATGTTGGACATAACTCAGTATTCATTATTTTTATTAAATACCATAGCCTTTTACCTTTCTATTGGCATGTTTCATTTACATGTATGTGATAATAAATAGATCTGATCTTTAGTCTACATACTATGTTTTATTGTCAGCTTTAATTATTCATTTTATTGTCACCCATCTCTTGGCAATGTCTGTATCTTCTTTTTTTTCTCCTTCTGGTAGTTGACACTACTTAAAACCTATTCTTAATTTTCAACTATGAATTTACCTTCATAACTTTAATATACTTAAAACTCAATTTTCTAAGTTATAAGGTTTAGAAAGTATCCATTGTTTCCACAGTATAAAACATTAGACACACTTCCACTTTCTTTAACAACTCTTCTCCTAGTTTATTACCTTAATATTTTCATCTTTGAGTTCCTATTCTGATTTATAAACATGATATGCCTACAAGGTTTTACTCTTTATTCTATATTTATATGAATTCAAAGTACACAGGCAGCTCTTGATATTATAGCTTCCTCATTTCATAGTGTTGCTATTTTACCTTTTCAGTTGTGTGATAGATGACAAAATCGGCCCCAGCACTTCTCAACTTCTCCCACAAGAGGGGAGTTGATGTCTTAAGCCCTTAGCACATGCTTTGACCAGTAGAATGCTGCACAGTGATGCCATGAGGCTTATAAGCCAAAACCTCAGGAGGCCTTGCAATTTCAGTTCTTATGGTACTTTTGTTTTGGGGATATTGTCCTCTCCACCTGCAGAAAAGTCTGGGGTAGTCATGTAGATGATGAAAGGCATGTCATCAGTTTACCTTTGTTGCCCTACCCAACAGCCTACCAACCATCAGACACTAGAATGAGGCCATGCTGGGTTATCCAACTGCAGGAGACATGCAGCTAAAAGCAGATATAGGAGAACCCAGAGAGATGGATCAAGTTGTCTAGATCAGAAAAACTGCTCAGCCTACTCATAGGATCATGAGCTAAATAAAGGGTTATGGATTTAAGCCACTAAATTTCAGGGTCATTTGTTTCATAGCAAAAACTAACTGATACAAGTTGGTTGGTGGAATTCATAACTAAGATTCTTCCCCCATAGTCTCTCATGGGTAGTATATTCTGAGTCCTTTCTTATTTAAGAATGGTTTCTTATTACCTTTATTCTTGCATAAAAAGCTACTTATTAAACTTTTGCATCAATTTTTTAACTTAAAATTCTGCAGACATGCTCCACCATCTCCTGACATTGCAAGAATCTGAGTGTAGCCTAATTTTTCCCACTTGAAGGTAATTTCTTTTTCCAATGGATGACTATAATACTCTATTCAATCTTGAATATTAATATTATACCATAGTACTCCTCAGGATTGATAATTCCACTTTTTCTTGCAACATGGTGTTCAGTTTACATTTGTAAACTCAGCTCTTTTATAGAAAGTTAATGCTTTTTTGTATTCATTTCAGTCGAATACAAAGACAACAATTAGGCAAATATCAGATCTCCACTCTAGTCTCTATGGCTAATTGTTCTCACAGTTTTGTCTATGGAATTTCCTCAAACATATCCTTACTTCCACATTGTCTAGCAGTGAGACAATGAGCTGAAAAGATTTTACACATAATGTAATTTAATTTTATACAGTCTGAACTAATAAAGAGATATAGCTAAGGCATGCTAGCTGTGTCTCAATTTCTTCACCTATAGAACAGAGATAATAGTAGCAGTAACTAATGGAAGTCTTCCAAATATTCAATGAGCCTGTAAGAATAAGGCCCTCAGAAGAGTTCCTGGTATGTAGTAAGTCAATATTAGCTTTGATTAGCATTATAAATTATTGCTGGCTGTTTTTTCATCATGGATTCTACTTATTGCTTTTAATATGGCTCTCATTTTTGTAATGGCATTCTTGCTATCTTTAATTTCTTTCCTTAACCTACCTGCCTTACTTTTTAATTGCTCCTATTTTTCTATTCTCTTTAGACTCTTTTTCATTCTTTGGTATGGATTTTCTTTTTTTCTTTCCTCAGAGTCCCTGTTCTCTTATATTTCCATATACTTTTTAGAATAAAATTCTACTTTTCTAATGTAGACTAAATTATCCAATGGGCACTACTGTAACCCATTCCAATTTGGTGATCCGCTTGCTCTGAAGAGAGAAATTCCAAAACAGAAGGTAAGCAGCAACCAAGGAATTCAGAATTTATGTATTGCTCTAAAACGACAAACCTAGCTTTGGCTTCCCCTCCCTTCTCCGGCCCACGTCATCTCTATTGCACGTTTTTGTGTTAGAAGTATAGGTTTCATGAGGCAGTGTTCTTATTTTGGACCCGACGCTGCTGGTGCCTCATATCCCTCCACCTCTGATTTCAGCGGTGGCTCTAGCCGACAGTTCTGCGTGGGCTGTTTTACCTCATACCACCTGCACCAATCTGCAGTGAGAACTGTGTGTTGTACTGTTTTCAGTCTCAACTCCTTCCCAGGTGCTTCAGGAACCTGCTTATCGCTCCCAAGTGCTGCTAGGAAATGGGGGGGGGGGGGGGGTAGTTAGGACCCCTGAGGCAACCTTCAAATAACAAGAGATGGGATCCTGTAGAAAATTGTTCTGCTTATGGTCCTTCAAGCAGGGAATTCTGAGAGCCATTCTGTACACTTCTCAGAGGTCCCAGTGGAATCTAATGTGCATTACTCACCATGGCAGCTTTGATGACCCATGTGCACACCAGCTTTCCCTCCATCCTCATCTGTCTCTCCAGCCTTGTCCCTCCTTCTTTTATCCTCAACTTTTGCTTCTGGAATCACTGTCTGAAGAGTCTCTGTACCAGAGTCTTTGTGTCAGGCTCTGCTCTGAAGAAACCCAAACTAAGACACACTTTTGTACAATCTCTCTTTAAGCCCTTTACCTCCTATTTCTCTGGAATATGGTATTTAACCCCAAGTAGTCCCTAAACTTTCTGGTAGCCTATTAATGGCCCAAGTTTTTGTGATTTAGATGAGAGTATTATTCCTTTGGCAAATGAGGATCAAATAAATTCAAATTTTCAGATAAAGAGGCATCCTGATCGAGATTTAGAGTTAGATATGATCTTGGCTCATGAAACAGGGGATTTTCTCCTCTTTCCTTTGTTGTTTTCATTCACCTAAGAGGATTTTGGTGAGCAGATTTAAGCAAATGGTAAAACCCTAAAGATAAGAAATCATTTTACCTGTTATCATAGAACTTCCAAAATAATGTGATTCTGGCCCTGTTTCCTCTGCAAAATAAAGAGACTGCTATTAAAACTAAATTCTCTTTGAGATTTATAATTCTGTGTTTGGTGCTAAACCATAGTGCCACAGTGTATCCTTTAGGAAAGGCAAAAGATATCGTCCTTTGTCCATAAAGTTCAGAACGCTTTAGTAATTCAAGCAGAAGTAGATGGTCTAAATTAGGTAAACATAGGAGAAGGAAATTTACCTATTGTTTCTCATTGTCTTGAACTCTATAATCAGGGAAAAGGTTGTATGAATAGCAATATCTACAATAGGAATAAACCACACTTAATTAGTTTCAAACTTCATTTTCATTTAAGTAGAATTATAAACAAATACAGCTAGCTGCAAATTTATCTACTTTCCTTTGAAAATGAATTACTGATATTTGCATACTGTTTAAAAAGTATAATAGGAAGAAATGCTACAATAACAATACAATAAATAATTTTGCAATATGCTTTGCTTTCCTAAGTCACTAAAATTCTGTTTTAAGTATTACCATCATGGGATGTTGAAATATTTAAAAATCTTAATTTAAAAAATAAATTATTCTACTTGGTTTACCCAATGAGAATTTACTTATATAATGTTTAAATATATATAAGGCCATTATAATTCTAAATGACTCAGTGATATGATACCATCCATGGAACCTAGTTATTTTTTAAGTTTATTTATTTATTTTGAGAGAAGGGGGGGAGAGAGAGAGAGAGAATCCCAAGCAGCCTCCGTGCTGTCAGCGCAGAGCCCAATGCAGGGCTCCATTTCACAAACCCTGAGATCATGACCTGAGCCAAAACCAACAGTCGGACATCAACCAACTGAACCACCCAGGTGCTCCCCTAGTTATTTAAAACTAGATGTAAAACCGTATGTTTTCAAGCATTTAGTTGTACAGTGATGGCATTTTTTTAATGCCTTCTGTCTTCCACACACAGCTAGACAGGAGGAAGGTGAGAGGAGACCCTGACCACGTAGAACTGACGTCCAGAGAGATTACCATGTGAACAGGCAATCCTAACACAGAATGAGCACTGCCATGGTCAGAGAAAAAGAGCTATCGCAACACCCAGGACTGCTCTCTAATCCAGACTTACATGTTAAGAATGATTTCTCAAAAGAAATCCTTATCTAATTACCTAATAATTGAAATAAAGAGCTTTTCTATTACAAAGCTGCTTCCCAAAAAGAGATCAAAAGAAACTACCTGAAAAATCCCATGCAATTTAGAATTAGTTATTTTGCATTTTCACATCTTTAGATATATAGAGAGAATGTTTTCAATATAAATGTGTCTTTGAACAGATTTCTTCTGAAAGTGATTTATTGGCTATGACTAGTTCTCTGTAAGCATCCTAGAAGAACAAAGTTTTGATAGTTAAAATTATTCAGGAGAAAATAACCAAACACTTTCATTAAATACATTTTGATAAAGACAAACTACTGTTGCTAATCCTAATTAAAGCTCTCCACAGTCGTCCAAAAAACAAAGAAGAGAAAATAATGATCTTAAAGAGAGACACTGTGATTGCTTTAATGCATTATTCTGGGCTTTTTAGAAGATAAATGTTATATGAAGATAAATAAATATTGGGGGAAAAAAGCTTTATCCTACTTAACTATACTAATATTTAATATTTATTGAACATTAACAATATGTAGGAAATAGTTTAAAATTTCAAGTTAGTCATGGTCTCTGGCAAAAGATAGTTATTTTATTCCTAATTGCATTTGGGTCCCAGCCATAACTCTTATAACACCATGCATTCTCTGATACAGATCTAAATGTTAATTGTTATAGAATTGCTAAATCCTTCACAGATGACCTTAAACAAAGCAATTGTTAAGTGTTCGTGACCCCTAAACATTAAGCATAGTGACAGAAAAAATTATTAGTATAAAATTATTTAAATATATAGAAAATTTAATGTAATCTATTAAAAAACTAACAGCAAGCTTAACTGTTACAAATTGATACGCAAATATCAATTTCATTTCTATATAGCAAGCAATTGAAATTTGAAAAAATTTTTTAATGTTTACTTTTTTGAGAGAGAGAAGCACAAGTGGGGTAGAGACAGAGACACACAGAGAAACAGAGAAACAGAGACACAGAATCTGAAGCAGGTTTCAGGCTCTGAGCTGTCAGGAGCTCGAACTCACAAGCTTTAAGATCATGACCTGAGCCAAAGTTGGACACTTAACCAACTGACCCACCCAGGTGCCCCAAAAGTTGAAATTTTATTTTATTTTATTTTATTATTTTTTTTAATTTTTTTAACATTTATTTTTGAGACAGAGAGAGACAGAGCATGAACGGGGGAGGGGCAGAGAGAGAGGGAGACACAGAATCGGAAGCAGGCTCCAGGTTCTGAGCCATCAGCCCAGAGCCCGACAGGGGGCTCGAACTCACGGACCGTGAGATCGTGACCTGAGCTGAAGTCGGACGCTTAACCGACTGAGCCACCCAGGCGCCCCAAAAGTTGAAATTTTATTAAAAAATACCACTTACAATGATCACAAATATATTACACATTCAGGTAGATATCTGACAAAATACTGTAAGATCTAAACACTACAAAATATTGCTGAGAAAAATTTAAAAGACAAAATAGAGAAAAAAAAAATAAGAGGAGGGATATACCATGTTCAAGAGTCAGAAGACTTAATATGGTTAATATGGTGATTCTCTCAAATTAATCTATAGATTTAACACCATTTCAGTCCAAATCCCAGTGGGGTTTTTGATAGAAATTGACTAATTTTAAAGTCTTCATGAAATAGCCCAAAGACCTTAGAAAATAACAAAGTTGAAGAACATCACTTGATTTCAAGCCTTCTTATAAATCTAGAATAATCAAGCAATGTGATATTGTTATAAAGATAAAAAAAATAACTCAAACAGAATGGAAAGTTCAGAAATATACCCACATATATATGGACAACTGACTTTCAATAAATTTGAAAGACAATTCATTATAACATAGTCTTTAAACAAACAGTGCTAGAAAAATTGGATGTCCATATACCAAAAATAGACTTCAATTTATACTTCACATTTTATAGCAAAATTAACGTAAAATAGGTCATGAATAAAAATGTGAAGGCAAGAACTATTTAAAAAAAATAGAAGAAAATATAGGAGAAAACTATTTGTGACCTTGGGATGAGCAAAGTTTTCCTAGATACAGCACCAGAAGTGTAATCCATAAAAGAAAAACTGATAAATTGGACTTCATTAAAATTAAAATGTGACCTCTTTGAAAGATACTGTTAAGAAAGTGAAAAGACAGATGTCAATGTGAGAAAACATTTGCAAATCATATATCTGAAAAAGGAATTGTACCTAGATATACAAGATCTTTAAAATTGTACCCTTTTTTAAAATTAAAAAAAAAATTTTAAACGTTTATTTATTTTTTGAGAGACAGAGCATGAGCAGGGGAGAGGCAGAGAGAGGGAGGGAGACACAGAATCTGAAGCAGGCTCCAGGCTCTGAGCTGTCAGCACAGAGCCCGATGCAGGGCTCCAACCCACGAGCTGTGAGATCATGACCTGATCTGAAGTCGGACGCTCAACTGACTGAGCCACCCAGGCGCCCCTAAAATTGTACCCTTTAAACATGCACAGTCTATTGTGTGTCAGCTATACCTCAAGAAAACTGTCTTAACACTTACTGAAATATTTCTACTCCATTAGGTAAACTGCATTTTGTAATGTCACCTTCTGCTTTTCTAGTATGGACTGTTCCCATTATTTCTGGAATAAAATGGAAAGCAGCTCGCAAAATTCACTCTAAGCAGTTTTCAGGCAGTCTTCTGGAATCTGAGAAACCTTTGAAAACAGGAATGAAAATGTGTGTTGTCTTTTCATGAGTCCCTTTAGAGGATCACATACCCTCAAATGAACAAGTTAGTGTAATAAGACCTGGTTTTTAACCAAGTTAAAACAGTTTACCTTAACTCAGTTTCTTTTCTCAATTTTACCCATCATTCCCTTAGATAGAAATAATTTCCACATATTCAGCCTTTCTTATCAATATTAGATTTTTTTTTAATGCTTATTTATTTTGAGAGAGAGAGATAGAGCACAAGCAGGGGAAGGGGAAGAGAGAGAGGGAGAGAGAGAATTCCAAGCAGGCTCCATGCTGTCATCACAGAACCTGATGCAGGGCTTGAACTCCTGAACTGTGAGATCATGACCTGAGCCCAAATCAAGAGTCAGATGCTCAACTGACTGAGCCACCCAGGGGCCCCTCTTATCAATACTAGATTTTACTTTTTAAAAAAATATGTTTATGTCTGAGAGACAGAAAGAGACAGACTGCAAGTGGGAGAGGGGCAGGGAGAGAGGGCGACACGGAATCTGAAGCAGGCTCCTGGCGCTGAGCTGTCAGCACAAAGCCCAATGCAGGGCTCGAACCCATGAGCTGCAAGATCTTGACCTGCGTCAAAGGCAGATGCTTAACTGACTGAGTCACCCAGGCACGCCAATACTAGATTTTATTTATATTTTTTAATATTAATTTATTTTGGGGAGAGCGCAAGAAGGGGAGGGCCCGAGAGGGGGACAGAGGATCTGAAATGGGCTCTGCACTGACAGGCTGGCAGCAGTGAGCCTGATGTGGGGCTTAAACTCATGAACCACGAGATCATGACCGGAGCTGAAATTAGACACTCAACTAACTAAGCCACCCAGGTGCCCCCAAAACTAGATTTTAAAGAGCAGTTTTTCCTAGACTATTTGGGCAATGAACAGAAAATTTCACTACTAAATGTATAAATGTCCCTTTTATCAATAAGGACATTATAAAACATCAAATAAAGACTATATACTTCTAATCCATCACCTCATCTAAACTCTTGCACCAGCAAATATGAAATAACATAATTGTGCGCTAAAAACTCTCCTTTAGAATACCATGAGAAATATTAATGTGTCCACTGAGCATCAGGGAATTACAGAACAAACATAAATGCATTTAAATCATGGATACATTCGTAAATCTAATAAACCAAGCAAGAAATCATGCAACAAGATTGAGAGTCAAATTGGCCTTAAGTATCCATTGGTAGAAATATTTATAGAAAGATAAAGTTCCAATGTGGATATAAGGTATGGTGACTTGAGGACAAATACTTATTAAACCTATTCTTAGATATAACTTGATGGGAATGCAAAGTGATGCAGCCACTGTGGAAAACAGTATGGAGGCTCCTTAAAAATTAAAAAAATGAAACTATCCTACAATCCAGTAATCTCATTACTAAGTATCTACCAAAGAAAATACAAAAACACTAATTCAATTGGATACATGCTCCCTTAATGTTTACAGCAGCATTATTGACAATAGCCAAACTATGAAAGCAGGCCAAGTGTCCATCAACTGATGAATAAAGATGTAGTATATAAATTTAATGAAATATTATTCATCATGAAAAAGAATGAAATTTCCCTTTTGCAACAACATGGATGAAGCTATAGAGTATAATGCTAGTGGAGTAAGTCAGTCAGAGAAAGACAAATGTCGTATGATTTCACTCATGTGGAATTTAAGAAACAAAACAAATGAGCAAAGGTGTGGAGTGCCTGGGGTGGCTCAGTTGGTTAGCCTTCTGACTCTTGATTTCAACTCAGGTCATGATCCCAGGATCATAAGATCAAGCCCCACGTCTGGCTCTGTGCGAACAGCACTGAACCTGCTTGGGATTTTCTCTCTCTTTTCTTTCTCTGCCCCTCCCCCTGCTCGCTCTCTCTCTCCCTCTCAAAAATAAATAAACATTTTTAAAAAGGAGTGAAGAGGAAAAAAAGAGAGAGACCAACTAAGAAACAGACTCCTAACTATAGTGAATTGATAGTTACCAAAGGGGAGGTGAGTGGGAGGGTGGGTGAATAGGTAATGGGGATTAAGGAGCACATTTGTCATAATGAGCACTGGGTAAGTTATGGAATTGTTGAATCATTGTATCGTGCATCTCAAACTGATATAACACTGTATATTAACTATACTGAAATTAAAATTAAAAAAGTAATTGAAAAAAAAAACCTATTCTTAAATATAGGGAGAGAGCATGTGCTTTTGTACAAGATGAAGGTCACTGAGTCATTTTACATGCCAAACATGACACTTAAACTCAATGCATTTACCCAACATGACTTGCAATACATTTGCAGTATCAGTATTATCACCCAGCTTCTTTACACAGAAATGAGAGTCAGAAAAAAGGATCAGGAAAGGGAAGTTTGAGGAGTCTGATTATCTGAATGTAATTTAACTTTAATTTAAAATAAAAATACCAATAGGATCTATGCCTCAAATCAAGAAACATACATGAAAATAGACTTGTGCTTTTAATTTTTCAAAGCATATAAGATTTTATTTTCTTGCAATTTTAGGATCCTATAGGACCATTCTTTATGAAATGTATCAAGACATTGTCTAATCTATTTAAAGTGTCAAGCATTTTCAGCACCAGGCCAGAGGGTTGATGTCATCTCAAGAAAAGCCATAATAACTCAAGTACAATTTTTATGTGATACACTCAAAGAAATTACTATAATGAATGAGACATCACCATAAGTACTAGGGGGCATTTTCAAATGAATAATGGCTTAACATGAGCACATAATTAAATCCCAGGCCAAGTGAGTAAAAAATAATTTAACAGCATTGTTAATATATAGTTAGTTGATTTGTTCATTCCATTTATCATAGTCCACATTGTAAAAGTAAATAAATAAGTCTAATGCAATGTCAGCCTTAAGATAAGCATAGCTTCAGGGTGTCTAAGTGGCTCAGTCAGTTGGTTAAGCATCTGACTCTTGATTTCTACTCTGGTTGTGATCTCAAAGCCCTAGGTCAGGCTCCCTGCCGGGAATGGAGCCTGCTTGGGATTCTGTCTCTCCCTCTCCCTCTGCCCCTCCCCTGCTGGCAATCGCACACTCTCCCCGCCTCCCCTCTCCAAAAAACAGCCACTCTGATCACCTTCAGCTCACATCTTTTTCCAGGGAGACAATGACCCCAAGACATTTAAATTATCCTGTTGGTTAACACAAAAGCAAGCTACTTTGCATGAAAAAGGCATTGAACTAAAAAGCACAGTTGTAGATATAAGCACAGACAAGTCTGAGTTTTGTGAACCTGTTTTTCTTTATGTAAAATGAGAATGATCATGGAGAGGAGGTAAAAATATAAAATCTAAAATTCTGCATTCATATGGTGCTCAGGAAATACCAACCAAGAGAACTGAAATGAGGAGAAAAGGACTTATAAAAAAGATATTGTGGAAATCAAAACTTCAAAATTACAATAAATCTTACAATATTTTCTCTATACACCATTTCGAGCTCTTGTTCCAAATTACCTACCTAATAAAATGTATTAGATTATAAATTATTAGGATCTAAAGGACTGCTAATGATATTTTTAAATCAAGATCTGATTCTTCAAGTTTCTGTCTTAACTCTTCCATAATATTTCTACTGTGTACAGAAGGACTAAATGTCTTTGGCCAAAGTCCTTACCACATTTGTAGCCTTCCTCTTCTAGCTGTGTTTCTCCCTTTCCCCAGCCCTCCTGACTCAACTCTTTGGGAACACTCTGTTACTGTTCCCCAAGGAAACCGTACATTTTCCTGATTTCTTCTCTTCCTCATTACACAAGTTCTTATCTTTCCACGCAGCTGTAATGTTGCCTCCGTTGTGAAGGCTTCCCGGATCCTTGCCTAGAGAGTTGGTTGTTCCCTCTTTGTTTATGGTATAGTGAAAAGAACAGAGAATCCAGAGTCCAGCATTAATTGCAAACTTCCAGCTTCCAGCACTGATCATCTGATTCTGAGTAATCTGCCAAATCCCTCTCATCTTGGTTTCAACTCTTTAAGTACTTTAGTTCAGTAATTGCCTTATCATGTAACATGAGGGCCACATTCCCAAATGTACATAAATCATGTTTACCAGAACCAAGCACATACTAGATTCTTAAAGAACGAGAGCTATTAGTAGTAGTATTCCATACTGCTCTGAGAGTGCACTATTATTTAACTTACGTCTATCCCCCATACTAGACCATCACACAAAGGCATCATATTTCATCCTCTTTGAATTCTTAACAGGTAACATAGCTCCTAGCAGAGAGTGAGCACTTACTGAAGAATGCATGCATGGAAAGATGGATGAATATAAATCATAGAGCACAACACTTTATTTTATAGTTGAAGAAATTGAGGCCTAAACTATTTAGATGACTTGCGGCAAGCCACACTTGTGGCTAAGGAAAGAAAGGAAGTGATAGAACAAAGGTAACGACGATTGAGTAATCAGGATCTTTCCTACTTGGGAACTGCATTTCCTCCAGTCAATGCTTTTTGGATGAGGTTGCACATTAGGTAGTCCTACTTTCCTCCAGCATCCACAAGTCATGTGACCCAAGCTGACAAATCAGAGTATTTCACTTCACCTCTGGGTTACTGTGATTGGTTCAGGGGTGCAACTGCAGCTCAGGCAAGGCTATGAGAGTTCTTTAAAAGTCACTATTCTCTAGATTTATGCTGTTCTCAAACCAAACTGAGCTAAAAGAGAGTAGACAAAGACAGGGGAAGAAACTTAATGTTGACATCATTGGAAACTGTGTCAGGCTGTAGTTGAAGCTCATTGTACTTCCACTGTCTCCTCTGTACGAGTTGAGTTTCTAGCATTTGCAACGGTAAGGATCTCAATACAATTTGTTTCCTAATTTCTAGACCCCTGTTTTTCCTTTACACTCTGATGTCTGCTAAACAACTACCGCATGATGTAAAGTGCTGGAAAACAAGCAGCAGTGTGCTAAGCCAGTTGTTTCGTTTCTAACGCCAAGTCCAATGCATTGAACGCCCGTATCCACCAGTTAATAGACTGCCCCAAACGTGATTAAGATGATACTGCTAAAACTTGATATTCACAAGTATTACCCCTTACCATTTATCGATATCACTTTTAATTAATAAATTGTAAGATTTGCCCGTTAGTTTTACTTCATGGACAATGCTTACACAAAGCATTTAACCCTCAGCTAGCAACAACTTTGTCATATTTAAAAACACGGGTCTTTGATACAGTGCTGTCAACACAGTCCTCTCTCTATCACTTGCCTTTGTAGAAACATTTCATTAACACAGAGCAAGTTTCAAATGAGAAATATAAACTGGGTTTTCCATGTGCAGAATACATTAAACTAGTGTATTTTTTTGAAGAAATTTTTAAAAGCCAAAATCTAAAACGGTTTTATAAACCTTTCATACATAGATCCATTTTTTTCTTCAAACATATTTATCAGGAGTGACAGAAATAAATACAGCAATTTTAAATCTTTGACCTAAACATAGTTTAAACCCCACTGATTGACAGAGCAGGCTGGAATGTAATAAATGTCCTTTATAAACAAGGGTAAGGTAGGTGCATGCACTGGGCTATTATGGTTGAAATTTAAAACAAACTATCACTAAGTCACTTATAGTCTACTATTTTATTGTTACACTAATCTTTTAATCATTTTGTTAAACTATCTTCACAATTTAATAGAAATGTTCTTTCAAGTGAAAAAATAATAGAATCCAATGTGTTAAAATAACATATCAAAGATCGGAACACTTAGAGGCTAATTTCCCCAGAAGAACTTTCCAAAGTTTCATCTTCATCAATTATCCTTTCAAAATGGGGTTAAGATTTGAAAAATTTTAATAAAGTATTTATCGTGATAAATATTTGAAAAATATTATGTAACACCAGGTTAAACTAATTATTTATCTTTATAAAACAACCTTGTTCTAAATATCCTGTACTAGAGAAAATACTTTTACTTCCTCACAGTCATTATTCTTGAGTAATTTTAACTGAGAAACAGACACTCATGTTCTTTTTAAATAGCTCCGCCTTTCTTAATTTACTCTAAAAAATGTATGGTTGGAATTTTTAAATCATTAAAATATAATCATAAAATAGATATCAAAGTATTTAAAGCATTAATTCGTCTATTTCTTCCCCAAAGTCCTCTTTGATCCCATCACCTTTATTCAGCATTTAGTATGTTAGGATGGACTTGTCAGAACAAAATCAAAAACCAAATGAGTCAAATTATCAGCTTTTAATTTAGTATCCCCAAATCCAGGTATGAAACAAATAAAACAAGAAGAATACTTGCTATATAGGTTGTTCCCATTCAAGGGGATATGCAAATTTCCTGTAAAGTGTTGGGAAGGAAAGCCATAGAGTTGGAATGTTAAAGAGAATTTCTAAAAAAGGAAATATATATCCTGATCCTCTCTTGGGTCAAACAACTGGTGTGGGGGTTGGAGAAATGGAGAGGCAAAAATGATAAAATAATCTCAAATAAATATGGAATTTTGAGAGCAAAGAGGACAATTTCTATTTTCCCTAATAAGGCTCCAACTTCAGGAGTTTTTCCAGCCTTATAGAAAAGCCCTCTGGCCAGAGGCTAAAGAACAATGAATTAGAAATGCCTGCAGAAAGATTCTAGGTACCTCATCCTGAGGTCAGCTTCAGAGACCCCAAGGGCTCAGCTCAGAAAGGCAAGTGATGTGGACAGAGGGATACAGCAACAGATACCAGCATGGACCAGAGAACAGATAGAACTGAGAATATGCAACAAAGGCTTAGTGTGGAAGGCCAGAATAGATGATGGTGCAGCAATGGGTATCTGACTGGGATGATTGCAACTGAGTACCTGGTATTATTTCCTGACTTCTCTCCCCTCCAGGACCTTGACATTATGTGGTCTTATTAGAACTCTTACACAACCTTAAAGGAAAAAGGATATTTTAGTTAGCTATTGCTGTGTAGCAAATTACCACAAACTTAGGAGACTTAAAATAATACCTATTAGTTATAGTTCTGAGGGTCAAAAGTCTAGAGTGGCCACACTGAGTGGTCTGCTCAGGGTAACACAAGGCTGAAATTAAGGTGTCTGCCAGGCTGAGTTCTCATCTAGAGGCTCAGGAAAAATCTGCTTCTTAACTCATTAAGATTGTTGACAGAATCAGTTCTTTGTGTCTATGGGACTAAGGTCCTTGTTCCTGGCCAGCTATCCAGCCAAGGGCTGTTCTCAGCTTCTAGAAGCCAAACAGGGCACTCTGAGCTCCTAGAGACTGCCTGCATTCCTTTCCATGAGGCTCCTTCTGTCTTCGATGCAATCCATCTTGCCCACATCAAATCCTTCTCGAGCTTCCAACCTGTGACTTTTCGGTCTCCAATCTCTAATCCCACATCTAAAGGGTCCATGCCATTAGGCCAGATTCACCGGATAATCTCCCTTTTTTAAAGTCAACTAATTTGGGACCTTAATTATATCTTCAAAATTCATTCACAGCAGTACCTAGATTCATGCTTGATTAAGTGAAACCATATGAACTCCAGAGGGCAGGAATTATGGGGTAGAATTCTGCCTACCACAGAGGAGAGGAGATAATTAGCCTAGGATCTCTAGAACTGATTTAGAAAACCCCGAGAGTATCTGTGTGGAATGAAGATGATGGAACACAGGTCAGGATAAAAATTAATCGATATTGAAATTTTTCTTTAAAAAAATGGTTTTATATTACACATGCCAGAGTTTGTAACCCATGGAATCTGTACCTATTCAAATAGAGAAGAGTATCACTAGCAAATAGTACTTAAGGTCATGTGTAAACTTAGCATCATGACAGAAAATGATGAGACAAAACTCCTTTAAAATTTTATGCACATCCTCATGTTAGCAGAGCAAACATAGGTACTTGAAATTATAATATTTGATCATCAGTCTTCCAGCCTTTCCTATCTTTAGCTAATTCTATTCCCTGACCCATTCTGGCATTATTTACATCTTAAAATTTCTTTCACCTAAATCTGCAGCTATCCAATTATATCTATTTTCTTTAGATCATGCCCAAGACTATTGAGTAGCAGGCTGGGACATCAAGAAATGTCCAAGTACATAAATCAGAGTTAGAACAGGGTTAGGAGGTGCCATAGGTGGCTCAGTCAGTTAAATATCCAACTTCAGCTCAGGTCATCATCTCACAGTTGGTGGGTTTGAGCCCTGCATCAGGCTCTGGGCTGACAGGTCAGAGTCTGGAGCCTGCTTCAGAATCTGTGTCTCCCTCTCTCTCTCCCCTTCCCCCACTCATATTCTTATTCTCATTCTTTCTCTCTCTCTTTCTGTCTCTCTGTCTCTTTCTCATGAATATTTAAAAAAAAATAATAGGGTTAAAGTATTATTTTTATCTCCCTAACCAACTTTTTACCACCTGGGTGATTAAACCCAGGTGAGACCCAGGTCTCAGGGTTAGAAGTACACCTAGAGAACATTCAAAGCAGCAGCAGGGTCCTTAACATTCTTCAAAAGCTAAGGAGGGATAAGAAAGACTACAAGTTGCTTTGAAGAGTACTCTTGAATTCCACTTCCTGTAAGAGTACTCTGATCCTTATAGACCAAAAGGGTTTCATGGTGAAATTGCTACTTGAAAGAACCCTCTATTTTGACAGATAGCTGAGAGTCACGGTTTTCTGAGAATTACAGTCCCCACCCCCTGCCCTGTGAAAATAAAGCAGAAAGACATTGAAGACCGCTATACTGACACTACTTTCCTCCAAAACACAAATACACAGTTAATTTGCACTAGAGTAGGACTTTAAACATTAAAGTGTTAGTTACAAATATAATCTGTCTGGTATAGGGCTATTGCTTTTATCTTACAAACCAGAGAGTAAATCAGATTTTCAGTCAGGGCTTTACTTGGCTATAGTTATGCTCAACTATTATTGGTAATTACTTTGGCTCTATCCATAGTGCCAAGAGCTCTTCCCATGAACCAGAATAAATAACTAGTCTCCTTTAGGAATAAAAGAGGGACTGAATAAATTGAAGACACTCTTCAATCAGCATCAGGAGCACCAAGCAGCTTCTAAATTTATTCCATTCACACTTGGTTTTTAAAGAAGACTGAGCTATTTATTTCTGTCCTATGGGCAAACTCAGAAGTATAATGGACAAAATGTCAGAGAAAATGAAGAAAAATGATGGTATTCCCCAACAGAATAAATACATCTTTGCAAAAATCAAGTTACCAGAGTTTCTCTAAGCCCCAAGTGATCAGCCGCTGTGAGACATAAAACTGAGCTGAAAGCACTGGGCAAAGGACTTGAGTAAATGAGGACTTATATTTGTAATGAAGTAGCATTGGTAACGACTGATCATCTTTCAAGAGCTGAGGCTCTAGTTCTCAAATCCCTAGATGCTACCTCAATTTTCCTAAAGGTATTTGTATCTTTGGAGCACATTCCCCTCAGGGATCTCAGAGACTCATTGGTAGTGCATGTTTTGAGCTCTAATCTAGGGAGACAAACAGCCTTGTCCATATGCATATGGAGGAACATTTGGGATTTCTGAACCACTACTTCGACATCTGCCAGAAAATGGGGTATTATTAGAAGATGCTGCCTCACATTTAATAATTCAAGCGCAGCCAGTTTTTTTTTAATGTTTTACATTAATCACTTAACAATGGATGAATATTGACTGTCCTGAGTAATATTTACCAGATCCTGCCAAATAGACCTCTTTGTTGTCCCCAAATTTATCTTAGACATTCCCTGCTCAAGGTCTCTGCTCACCATTTCTCCATAAAACCTGTAATTGTCCTCCCAATGCAGCTGAAAATCTGCTTTCAATGAAGCTTTCCCTTAAAATCTAAGACCGAACGATTCCCCTCTTTTCTCTAATTCTAATAGCAGTTTTTATCTGCACTATTCAGATTGATGAGTTCCCGATTTCCCCATGAAGACTTTCTTGTTAAGTCCCTGCAATAGGTTGAATAATGGCCACTCAAAGATGTCAAGTTTTAATCCCTGGAACTTGTAAATATTATGTTATTTAGATAAAGGGTCTTTGCAGAAGTAGTGAAGTAAAGAATTTTGAGATGAGATCGCCCTGGATTATCCAGGAGGGCTCTAAATGCCTTCACAAGTGTCTATAAAAGAGAAGCAAAGAGAGATAGCACATTCAGAAAAGAAGGCAATGTGAAGACAGAGACAGAGATTGAAGAGATAGGGCTAGAAACCAAGGAATACCAACAGCTATCAGACACTAGAAGAGGCAAGGAATCAGTTCTTCTCTAGATTCAGTGGAGGGATCACATCCCTGCTGACCATGATTTCAGACTTCTGACTCCAAGAATTATGAGAAAATCTATTTCTGTTGCTTTAAGTCACTAGTTTTGACTAGTTACAGCAGCCAGAGGAAATTAATATAGTCCACCAAATAATTCTGATAATTGATCATTGCTCCTCACAGAGGGAGTATAATGCTGCATATAGCTGACCTTTGCCCTTTTTAGTCAACACTTGGGCTTTTGTAACTCCATATTTACATCTGGCTGGACAGGTTAAAATTTTGTATCCCCCCAATTTTAAGAAAAATGTAGGGGCGCCTGGGTGGCTCAGTCAGTTGGGCGTCCGACTTCGGCTCAGGTCACGATCTCGTGGTCCGTGAGTTCGAGCCCCGCTTCGGGCTCTGGGCCGATGGCTCAGAGCCTGGAGCCTGCTTCTGATTCTGTGTCTCCCTCTCTCTCTGCCCCTCCCCCGTTCATGCTCTGTCTCTCTCTGTCTTAAAAATAAATAAAACGTTAAAAAAAATTTTTTTAATAAAAATTAAAAAAAAGAAAAATATAATCCTCTCTTTGCAAGGTTATTCTGATTCTGTTATTCCCCAGTAAAATAGTGGTTTAGTTCATGAATTTTTGAAATAAGACACATGAGTTCCAATCTCAGCCCTGACACTTTCTAGCTTTTTTAGATTAGGCAATTCATTTAACCTCTTTAGGCTTCCATTTTCTTATTTATGAAAATTTGATACCTTATAGGATTTCTGAGTGGATGAAATAATTCATATAAAGCACAGTGAGTGGCACATTATAAATGATTAGTAAATGGAAGGTATTTTCATTTTGTGTTTCCTATAGTTTATTCTTCAACCAATATTTAGCAAAGGCCCCTTATGAGCTAGGCTGTCTACTAGAATCTAAGATTACAAATCTAAAGAAAGAGATTCCCTCAAAGAATTAAAAGTAGAATTATCATATGACCCAGCAATTAAACCTCTGAAAATATACCCAAAGGAAATAAAAACACTAACTTGAAAAAGTGATTTGCACCACCATTTTCATTGCTGTATTACTGACAATAGCCAAGACAAGTGTGCATTGACTGATGGATGGATGAATTAGTAGTGATATGTGTGAGTGTGTATACACACACAATGGATTATTATTTAGCTATTAAAAACAAGGAAATCCTATAATTTGTGGCAATATAGGTGGATCTTGAGGACATTATGCCAAGTGAAATAAGTCAGAGGAAGACAAATGTTGTATGATCTCCCTTATATGTGGAATCTAAACAAAAACAAAAGCAAAAAAGCAGAAAAAGAGATCAGATTTGGGGTTACCAGGGGTAATTTTATCCTCTAAACATAACCTAAGTGTAATTCTAAATGTCTACCAGTTTAGTTCTCCCAGAGGCCCGTGTTGCTCATAGACTAGCTACTTCCCCTGATTAGTTCCTAATCTTCCTCGGACACTATGTACACCATGAGGCAGAGGCAGAGGCAGAGGCAAGGCTGAGAAGGTTGAACTGGTTCTGACAATTGTGTTGAGCATTCACACGACATTGATTTATGTGATCTTAAAATGGCCACCGAACACTCTATTTGATCCTTTCTAAAAAGTTTTTCATCAAAATAATAAATTACTGAGCTTTCCTGTAGATATTTACAAATAATGTGTGTCACTCTATCTGAGAAAAGGGAAAGTATCCAGGGAGAGAAGTAAAGCTAAAATACACAACAGTCCAGGATCACCAAATTTCTTCATAGTTCATTTCATGCCATAGTCCCAGAATGGAGAAAAGTCCTATAGTGGCAACCTTGCATTCTTCAATTTGGCGACCTACTGCTGAACAGGATCATAATTCTGCAGGAGCTCAGCCATGGTTGAGGATTGGGCTGAGGACTGGGTTACAAAGGTTAATTAAAGAACCCAAAGGATTCAGAAGACAATTAGAATTCAGCACAAAGCATCAGCACTACCTTGGGCTTTATGAGGTATTTTCTCCAGCAAGGCTTTGCTAAATGGGGAGCTATTTTTATGTCACTATAAATTACATTTAATTGTAGGCCTTGTTGCATAATTTACCGCATCTTTGTCTTCTTAGAATTTCTAACTTAGCCTTACTTTTGAGAACATGTTTTTCTTTGTACTTTTTCCTTACACTAGCTGTGTATGTCCATTCCTTTCCCAGTGCAGTCCCAGATTGTCGAAGTACTGGAGGTTTTGTTTTTTGGTCCAGAGTTCTAGGGTCCTCACTGAAAGTTAGCTTCAACATACACTTGCCTTGCTTCCAAACCAAGGTTTGTTCATGGGATAGTCAGTATATTCTGCATTAGGGAAACCCACAGTCTTTTAGAATGAGTTTTAATTTTTGAAAACCTGCTATTATCTTTTAAAATACTCTCTGGTCTTCACTACAGCTCCCTTTTGTGCAAGAGAGAGTAAGTATAAGGCAGGCTTCTCCTGAACTCCTTCAATAGAGTTAATTATTAAAAGTGCTAGAAGAAAGGCTCCTGGGTGGCTCAGTTGGTTAAGCGTCTGACTTCAGCTCAGGTCATGATCTCATGGTTCATGAGTTTGAGCCCCACATCGGCATCTGTGCTGACAGCTCAGAACCTGGAGCCTGCTTCAGATTCTGTGTCTCCTTCTCTCTCTTCCCCTCCCCTGCTCACGCTCTGTCTCTCTCAAAAATAAACATTTAAAAAAGTCTTAAAAAGTGCTACAATAAACTCATGAGAGCAACTTCATGTCAACAGTTTTATGGCATGAATCAAAGCTACAGTATCAATGTTAGCACCAGAAGACATTAAATCTTACCAAAACACCATACAAATAAAAATTTATATTTGGTGTTAAATAGGTAATATCATTAAGTATGTTTTAAGGTGTTCTTAATAACCTGAATAAGATAAAAATAATATAGCTCAAAAAGAAATACAAACATGCTAAACACATTTAAGTTACACATTGAAGTTATCACTATATGATAACTTATCTATATGATAGCCTAACTTATGTGGCCTCAATTAGGCCATAGACCTCTTAACCATGTTATATTTAGCATCAGGGTTAGCAGGGGACCAAAATGCCAGTTTCATCCTTTTTTGTATCTTTTGGCCTATAGGGAAAATACAGTTCATATTAGAAATTTCAGCAAAGGGATAAACTAAAATGTTTTCATTCCATTAAAGGACATTATGGCACTCTAAAAAGCAGAACATATAAATCAACAAAAAAAGGGACTGATACCAAAATGGAGTCAAGGGCAAACTTTTTGTGTTGAAATATTTGGACTTACAGAAAGTTACAAAAATAGTACAAGGACTTGTCATACATCTTATCAAAGCCCTCAAATGTTAATATTTCAACTCATTTACTTCTCTCCCTACTTCCCTACCCCCTTCTGTCTCTCTGTATGTGTTTACACACCTTTACTTTTTCTGAACCATTGGAAAATACATTGAAGATACAATGTGTCTTACCCTTGAATGATTCAGTATTTTTATTAAAATAAGGGTATTGATTGATATAATCATAGTTGCAATTACCAAGCAGGAAATGAACTACAATCTAATCTAGAAACTGTACTCAAATTTTGCCACTATCTCACTTAGGTCCCTTATAGCAAAACAAACTTTTTTTCCCTGATTCAGGATCTAATTCAGCATCAAATGTTCCATTTAGTTGTTGTATTTCTTTAGGCCAAGTCTAGCAGCTTCCTCAGTCTTTGTAAGACTTTCAGGACCTTGACATTTTTCAAGAGTATAGGTCAGTTATTTTGTATGCTATCTCAGTTTGAATTTCCATGATGTTCCTTCATGATTAGATGCAGTTTATGCCTTTGGGGAAGGATTATCACCAAGTGTGTGTTTTCTTCTCAGTATATCCTATCAGGAGATACATGAATAAATATATTTATCTTATTGCTGGTAATGTTAACTTCAAGTATTTGGTTAAGATAGAGTCATCAGATTTCTCCACTTTATTCATTTTTCCTTTGTAATTATAGTACCTTGTAGAAGATATGTTTTTATTTATTTATTTTGACAGAGAGAGAGAGAGAGAGAGCGCAAGCAAGTGAGCACAAGCCAAGGAGGAACAGAGACAGAGGGAGAAAGAGAATCCAAAGCAGGTGGGTCTCAAACCCATGAACCGCTAGATTATGACCCGAGCTGAAATCAAGTGTCAGTCGCTTAACAGACTGAGCCACCCATCCACTCCCCCTTGTAGAAGGTATTTTGAGGCTATATAATCATCCTATTTCTTGTCACACATTCACCTGTTAGTTTTATAATCCACTAATGATTCTGCCTAAAACAGTCATTACTAGCAATTGCCCAAAGGTGATTTTTCTTATTCCTTTATTGTTGCTGGGTCAGAAAGTAAAATGTGCTTTAAAAAATAGCAGCAAATATTTGGGGCGCCTGGGTGGCTCAGTTGGTTAAGTGTTTGAGTTAACCTGAGTTGGGCTCAGGTCATGATCTCACGGTTTGTGGGTTTGAGCCCCACATCAGGATCTGTGATGACAATTCAGAGCCTGGAGCCTCCTTTGGATTCTGTGTCTCCCTCACTCTCTGCCCCTTCCCTGCTCACACTCTCTCTCTTTCAAAAGTAAACAAACATTAAAAAAACATTATTTTAATTAAAAAAATAGTGGAAAATATCAATAAACATAAGAGCTTGCTTCAAAGGGCTCTTCCTGATCTGGGCTAATTTAATGATAGCAAATGATTATAACCTGTAGGAAAAAGATAAGACTCCATAGATGATAGCCTTATATAGACAGTTAAATAAAAACTCTTAGAGTAGAAGGCAAGGCACTCTCCAGATACTTTAGAATGAAGGATAAAAATCTTAAATGAATACAATGAAAGAAAACCTCACCTATAATAAAGAAATACAAATTGAAGTAATGACATGCTACCCCATCCATTTATGTCAAGAAGGTTTCAACAATTAATGAAATTGGTAGTATCAACTGCTGATAAGAGAGTGGAAAACATGAGGTCTCAGATACAGTACTGATTTGGGCGTGTACATTGGTAAAACCTTTCTGGATAGGAGTTCACAGTATGCATCAATACTTAAATGAATGGAACACCCTGACCCAGCAATTCCACTTGAAATCATGGAACAACTGAGTAAGTAAAATGTGTCTATAATCAATCTGATTATCTGTCAATAGAATTAGATTGTTACATAACTGAAAACGGGATGATTTAGCTCTACTGATTTGGAAAGATTTAACATACTGCTATGTGAAAAATTCAGATTTAAAAATACATGTAAGTGTGATTATTCCATTGTTTTCATGCATATATATGTACACTTGTATGCATATATTCATAAACACACACGTAGTATCCTAGTCTGATCATCTGTTAAAGGGAGATAACATGGGAACTACTTCACAGATCACAGAGCTTATAAGAGGATAAATGATTATTTTAATCTGAGCATAGTGTCTGACACATGGGCTCAGTAAAAGTTAACTATTATTGTAACTATATTGACTATTATTGTTCCTTGAACAATTTATTACGGTTCTTATTTTCCTAAACTAGAACACAGTTTTGGGAACCATATTGTAATTTGTCTCCTTCTGTTAATCACGAACCCCAATTAGGCAACTTATACCAGATGTAAAATTGACCTTTAAAATCTTTGATGAACCAACTGAAAGACAGAAATTGAATTCTCACCCTTGCTTTGAAGAACATTATCAATATGGACCATTTTATCCTTTCTAAGGAATAAATAGGACAGAAATAAAACGGGATAGCACAGAGATACAGAAAAGAGTAATTTAAAAGTTGCTTAATGAACACCTTAGTCATCTGGTCCAAGAACTACTAATATTTAATATTTCCATATACAAAATTTTCCAAAAATAACTACTTATGGATATTTTTATTAATAAAACATACCCTTAAAAGCTGTATCAAAATACACTAATTATACTATTACTATTCCTTTATTTTACTTGTTTTAACATTGTGATTGCCATAAATCAACTGCAATCATCTCAACGAAATTCTGTAGACACAGCATAAATCAAAGAACGTATTTGATTCATCCTAAAACTTAATTAGAAAAGTGTATCTTGTGACCTTTCTGTGGGTGAGTGTTGAATATTTTCTTAACAAATGTCCCTAGGCAAGAAATAATTATGATAAAATGTGAGAAATATACATTAAGGTACATAGCAATGAGGTTATTTATCAACTAATAAGGTATCTCACTGTTTGATATCATGCAAATTTTTATCATTATGGAAATTTAATTTGCACCTTTGATTTCTTTGTGTTTTCCTTTAACCCAGTTCAGCTGTTAGGAGTTACCTTTTATCACAGTAATTGTAGCTCTGATTTATTCCTCTTTTTTAGGCCGACAAAATAGTCATGAAGGTATCTGCCATTAAATGACACAGGAGTTGAAGGTTTCCTTAGTACTCAAAGGCAATTTAATTGTGCTTACAATTGCGGTCACAGGAATTTGCGGGCACTTGGCTTGGTACTCAGCATGGGTGCATTCTAAAAAGTAGTAGCAACCACTCTAACATTCTAATTCTTCATTCTAATCGTCTCACCATTCTTCCCGTTTAGTGGCACAGGTAAATTATCACTTTATTCAAATCGTAAAACCAAGAACCAGCAGATCTGTTAATCAGAGTTTAATTTAGGATCTAGGCCAGATATTTATTAGGGTGATTCCCTGAACTGGCCTGTGGTTTCAGTGGCACAGTTCACATTCATTCATTTTCTGACAGGAGCTTTTGAACAACATCGCTTTTATACCTCCTACCTCCCTACTGAGATGCCACAGTTCTTAAATTAAATTAAAATAATCCTACAACTAAGTGCCAAAACGTGATGACCTAGTAAAAGGATATAAAAAGTTTGGGACGGTGTCTTATAATTAAAAAAAAAAAATACAGTTGGATAAGATGAGCCTTGAAAATCCTTACTTTTGGCAAGCCTCAAGGCCATAGACTATGGTCACCTCTCAAACTGGAACCCTGGCTTAGAGGCCAGCCTTAGAGCATTCTGGTCATCCCAGCCACCTGTGTCTGACCACATATTCTACTGCAAATGTCATTCTGAATCTGATTAGATCACACAGATCAGGAAATCTCATTCATGTCCAAAAGTTGTCCATCTAATCTTTGGGGGACATATAAATTAAAGCAGGTGAGTTCAATTCAATAAATATTTACAAAATGATTAGATGCTAAGCCAGTTTTAAGTATTGCAGAAAATATAATCAAAGCATAGTTTGCAATCCCAAGGAATCTTCAATCTAACAGCGTGGTTGGCACACACAAAAACTAGGTACCGGGCAAAAGTGCTAAATTCTGTAAAAGGGCACAAAGTAGAATAAGAAGCCAGCAAAGGAAAGTGATTCTACTAAGGATATCAGTAGCAGAGTCCTTGATATTTTTCTCAGGTTAGTCCAGTGTAAAAGAGTACTGGCCTCCTACAGGCATGGCCAAATGATTCTACAGAAGTGACACTTGTAAAGTCCGTACAAGGTTAAGATGAAAAACAGAGATCTTATTCTCTATCCTGTGCACACTGTGCTTCATGTCTCCCTGAATCTTTTCATGAGAAAATATTCAAAATCATGCATCAGTAGCCAATTAGAAGATTTATAGAAGTTTAGTTTAACTGGCTTCCCTTAGTAATTATGTAATGATTTCATTACCATTTACTCTATCCACAGAAACACTTACTGTTCAAAAGAACCCACGCATCTGATAATTTCAAGTGAAAGCTATGTTTCGGATTATTAGTGTATGCCTTGTAACTTACAAAGAGGGAAACAGCTACTCAAAGAGTTTAAGTGACTCTTCCATCGTCACAAGTAGCTAAGATGGGCAGTGCCAGCAACTGATATTTTGTGTGTCTATAGACAAAGACTTTTATATTTTGTTGATCACTGTGTCAAATACTCGAGTACCCATTTTGTCTCAAAGTCCAGCCAGTAATTATTTAAGCATACATCTTTATGCACTTGAACACTGTAAGTATTCTAGTTTAGAGCTCTTTTAAAGATTTGTGGTATGGAAACCAATTTGACAATAAATTATATTTAAAAAAAAATAAAAGAAAAAGGAAAAAAAAAAGATTTGTGGTTCTTGCTTAAAGGACTTTATTGCACATGAGCACTCTGTATAATCTAGCTTCCAGATACATCAGGATCTAAACAGTGATTGCTCACTCCCTTTCCATTTCAAAGCGGAGACATTAAGGGAACATTCAGAAGCTCTTCAGAATGTGGTTCTATTGTTTAACTGATCATCAGGCCTTGATTTTATCATCCTCAACAACCCAGGAAACACGGAATAGATAACCATGTCTACCTACTGCCTCGCTCCAAAAGGCATTCTTCATGAGAATAATCCCAGAAATGAGGAACATTTATAAAAGGCTTTAAGGCAAGCAAGCTGTCAAAAGGAAAGAATTGTTAGATTTCTCCAAATTCAAAAGAATGAATGATAAGCATACAGTTAATATAAAACAGGAGAGAACCGTCTGTGTTGCTTTGCGATAGTGCACTGAGAAAAAAATAATACTAATGTGATGGCAGTCTTTTCCCAGTAGTTTTCTCAGCAATATTTTTATAACACCACCAAGTAATAAGGCCATGTAATGTATCTGGAGTGCTGGGAGAGACTGAAGACTTTCACAGGGTGGTTGATTCCTTAAGAAAATATAGAAAACTTAAATAGGAGCACAAATTAAATATCTCAGACAGATGAAGATAGCATAAGCAAAGGTATGCAAGTCTGCCTTGAATTGAAATATTTTGTATTACCATTTTCATGAGTTTAATCACATCTCTTTTTTAACTGTGCCTAAAATATAGCATATCTATCCTTAGCAGATTAGTTAATATTTCTCACTGGAGTTTATTCTATATGTCCTTTGTCGTATAATGATACCCTGTTGACAAATATATAATAAATATGACATCCCAGACAAGTTGACCTTATATTTGCACATAAACTTTCTGACCATCTCATGGTCATATTACGCCCCTCCAAAAAAAAATTCCTACGTTACATACAGAAGTGACTAAACATAGTAGTAGTAAAAAGGAAAACAGTGTTGGAAAAAAAACCACTCTGCTTGACAAAATCATAACTACTTTGAGATATGCCTTAAGCCAGTGGTTTCAGATTACACAGTATGGTGCAATATGGTCCAATACAATAAAATTGGGAAGGAGATCTAATATCTAAAGCATCTGATAAAATATTAAGTGGCAAAGTTATATTCTCAATCTGTTTCTCAAGTATGCTGTGAGGATCGACCTCTTAAAAAACTGGGATAGCATTTGACATAGTAATGTTGAATTAAATTGAATTGGACATTGTTCAATCCCACAATATAGCAAGGAGTCATCTCTAGGGAGATTTTGACAGCATGAACAATCGGCAGCGAAGTGGGGAGAATGTTATCTTCTTTTCAAAGATCTTCGGAGGGAGGAAAAGAGCCACTAAACAACACATTGAAAAAGAAAAGCTAATATAATTTCTAATTCTCTGCAACACCATAACAAATACTAATTTGTGTTTCCAAATAATATCACCAGAGGTTTTATGCAACTTATAGTAAACAGAATTAGAAAAGCCAAGAATTGGATTTTATAACATTCCTCACTCCCAAGTTTATGCTACATTCACTAGGAAATATCTTAGCCTAATAGAACACCATGTAAAATATGAAGACTGCAGGGACACCTGGGTGGCTCACTTGGTTAAGCATTTGACTATTGATTTTGGCTCAGGTCATGAGTTCAAAGCTCGTGAGTTCCAGCCCTGTGTCGGGCTCTGCACTGACAGCACAGAGCCTGCTTGGGATTCTCTCTCTTCCCCTCTCTTTCTACCCCTCTCCCCAAAATAAATAAATTTTTCAAAAAATACTTTAAACAATAAATAAAATATGAAGACTGCAGGGGAGACAGGGTAGCTTAGTCAGTTACAACACTTGATTTGGGCTCAGGTCACGATCTCCCGGTTCATGGGATCAAGCCCTGCATTGGGCTCTGCACTCAGCATAGAGCCTTCTTAGGATTCTGTCTCTCCCTCTCTCTCTCTGCTCCTTCTGCTTACACAAGGGCTCTCTCTTAAATAAACGTTAAAAAAACAAATAAATATATAAATAAATAAAATATGAAGACTGTAAAATGGGAAAGTGAATTTCAATTGTCATTTGATTATTTCAAGGCTGTATTTTCACACTGCAGGCCAAACCCCAATAATAACCTTTCCCTAGAGTTTACAAAACTAGATGTATGATAGAAAATTCTTTTTGAAATGCTGAACAAAACAAAATATGTAGAAAATCCCATTCATTATTTACCTATCAGAGAATAACAAACATAGATTATTTCTCAACTAATTCCTACACAGTCACTAAGAGATGTGACCATTTAGCAATCGATTTACATTTAATAATGATCTACATTTAATAAAAATTACCTATGTAAATTAAGTAACATGCTATCATCTTTATTTATGGGGAAATTGTTGACACTGTGAATCACTACCAAAAAAAATAAAAAATAGAAATAAAAATAATTTTTTAACGCCCTTATCTTCTACATAACATTTAATGAACACATGACAACCTGGCTTTATAAAGTAATATTAGCTACATGGGCATTTTTCAGCTTTAGAAGAGAAGTGGAATAATGCAAAGAAACAAGATGAAACATTGAAAGAATAATGTGTTTACATCAACAAAAGCATTTTAAATCAGCAATCTTTAATTCATAAAACCACAGACATTGAAGCATAATTCATAGTTCAATAAAAATAAACCAAAGCATTCTGAAAATGTAGAAGTATTTTGAAGTAATAGACCTTAATTTGTATGATAAATAAGGAAAGTAATTACTCTTTTGCCACAGAAATGCATTGTAATTCACTGGTCTTGTAAATTTGAATTGAAATTTCTAAAAGGCATATTGAGTTAGTGCTGCTACATGATACCCATCAGATTAACTATTTTTAGTTTTATTTGTTTTTGGCATCACTTATATGTAGCCTGTTGTTCCTTTGCTAAAATTAAAGTCATCTTTAATTTTATTTGTAATTTAATTGATTATGTAATCTCTTTAGGCGAGTGATTGTGTCTGTTTTATTTAATGGCATCTCCCCTGCTCCTCAAATAGTGTCTGGTGCATAGAAGGCACTCAGTAAATATTAGCTAAATTAATGAATTCATTTAAAAGTTGGACCATGGTAAGAAAGTACGTAATAATCCACAAAGGTTAACTATGTACAGCAGAAGAAAAAACAGAATCTAGATAATGAGAATAAACCACTATCCTAGCTGGGCAAACATACGGTATGCCAAATATTAAGGAAACTCAAAAGGAAACTTCATAGTGACTTTGTAGTCTATTTGTGAACATTTATGATACCTTGATTTCTGTGTCAAAGCCAAATTTGCTTTGCATTATAATTAAGTTGGAGGTGATATTGCATAACCACTAAATGATGGTATCGATTGTGGCTAATGTAGAACTTTTCATGGTAATACAGTAAGACGCAGTCATCAACACATGGCAGAACACATACTTTGGAGCATATCACAGTCTCTTGCTCCAAAGGAAGAGTTCAATACCTTTTTCTTTAGCATCCATCGCAGTGATTCCAGAAAATGAGCTTTTTCAAAACCACATCATAATGAAAAGTTTTCCATCATTTACACATCTGAACAAAGACATGTGGACAAATACACATAGCCATTGCACAAACACACATATTCGTCACTAGCAATCCTGTAGCTGCTGCACAGATACCCTGACCATATTGTTGTCAAAACATCTTCAATGTTGCCACAGTGCCATAAAACATTTCTCTTTATAATACTGATCTGTACATACCTTAATAATATGAGAGAATGACACTGGAGACATGGCGTCTACTAGTCTTCCACTACATCTCCTAATCTAACTCTCCTTATTTAAAGAAAAACTGTCTCACATATTCATTAAATACAGGATTTAATTTAATGCTATATGGCCAGCATTGTATCAATGGCTATAGAGAGTTCAAACAAGGTTTAAGACTTGGTTCTTGCCTCTAAAAATCTTAAATTCTAACCAGAGAAATAATATTTATATACATAAAATGGCCATCTGTCAAACGTACAGAAATCACATAAATGAAAACATCATGATGGATTGATTTTTTGCTATGAAACACTTGACCAAGCATTTTCTCATTTAATTCTCAACAACTACAGTCACGTTGACTCTATAGTTACCATCCACACTTTACAGTCGAGACAAACCCAAGTTCCATGAAATTAAACATACTGGCCAAAATCATCAGTAGAATTCAATCCCCATCTGTGCCTTCAAAGATGGCACTAGGAAATACTACAACATCCCAAGACTGTGACTCAAAGCAGTCAGGAGGAGGGGCGTGCTGAGAAGGGTCAAGGCCTGATTTAAACAGGTATGGAGGGAAATTAATAAAAGACTTTGAACACTGGCCTGAGGAACTAGATTGACTAACATAGGAAATGGAGGAATAGCATACAGGTCCTAGAGAAGAAATAGGATATAAGAATGTGTTTAAAATACTATCCTAATAATTTTGTTAAGCTACATGATAGTTTTGAAAAGTTGGAAGAGATTTACGAAATCAAAGAACATGAAGAGGTATTATACTATATGTTAGCCAAAAGGAATTTAAATAAAAACTTGAAACAAAACAAAAATAAAAATAAAACACTGGAGAAAATCTCCATGGGTGTCTGGGGGGGCAGGGGAGAAGAACATGAGGAGGAGTGAATGAGACCAGAGTAATCATTGTGGAAATGGAGTAAAAGAGATAAAAATCCAAGGAATATTAGACATAAGTGAGAAGGTTTTTGCTGCCTGGCTAATTATAAATACTTTATAGGCTGTGTGTATTCCTGGGAGGCGAATAACAACAACAATCATAATTTACAGGGTTTTCATTCAGGAAAGGCATTACACCACTTTCATCATCTCTAAAGGGTAGAATTAGAATGAGCTCAGTAGCCAAGAAGATAATAATACCTTCTTGAAATCATCAGAAAAAAAGAACTTTCTAGTGGAGTCCAAATGGGACCAAATGGGACATGGGGAATTTAATTGATTTGGGTTGTGGTCTTGCAAACTTTTTTGAAATCAGTCTCATAACAATATAAATATTTACCACTACTTAAAGGTACAATTAAAATCGTTAAGAAAGTAAACTTCATGCTATATATATTAAGATTAAACAACAGAAATTTTAAAAAATTTAAGTGTAATGTATCACATATAAGTTAGTAATCACTTGTTTTTCTTTTTTCTCTGTGTTCTTCACATGATTCCTTTTATAAGGACAACAGTAATATTGGATTAAGGACCCACCATAATCCATTATAACCTCATATTATGTAATTGCATTTACAATAATTCTGTTTGCAAATATGATCACGTTCTGAGGTGCTGGAGGTTAAAACTTTAACACATATTTGGGAGGGTGTATAATTAGACTCATATGTACAAGATACTGTCTAGAGTAAAATTATTACTAGATGATGACCCCCATGATAAATGATATTTTGTCTTATTCTCCACTGAAGCCCTAGCACCTGACCCAAAAAAGTAAATTAAGGAATATGTTTTCACTCACATGTGGATTTTGAGAAACTTAACAGAAGACCATAGGGGAAGGGAAGGGGAAAAAAAAGTTACAAACAGAGATGGAGGGAAGGAGGCAAACCTTAAGAGACTCCTAAATACAGAGAGCAAACTGAGGGTGGATTTGCGGGGTGAGGAAGAGGGGAAAATGGGTGATGGGCATTGAGGAGGGCACTTGTTAGGATGAGCACTGGGTGTTGTATGTAAGTGATGAACCACGGAAATCTACACAAAAAAAAAAAGAGCACACTTTACACACTGTATATTAGCCAATTTGACAATAAATTATTTTTAAAAAAAGAAATATCTGTTAAATAAATAATTCAATGTGGCATATGAGTGCAAATTGAAATCATAAAGCTACTATATACTTTGGAAGTCTAATGTGATAGCCCCAACAACAAGCTTCAGAACTAATTTAGTCTGTGAATCACCAGCATTTCTCACCTTTTTATGTACCTGTGATGCCTGGACCTATCACAGAAAACATTTGCAGGATCTTGAGCACTCTCTTGATGCCACTTTGTGTAAAAAGATGAGCTGTGATGAGTTTCTGGAAAATAGCCTATTCTGCAGTGGAGAGTTCAGATGATACCATACAGCTACCCCAAGATGTAGTTGAAATTTTCAAGGAAAAACAACAGGATAGCCTAACAGCTATTGTGTGAGTGAACCAAAGCAAGAGCATCACAGGTAGTTGAAGAAAGGCCTTCTATGAGCCATTGATTAACATTTTTAAGCAACTTGGCACAATTGTAGGAAACAGTGATAGACAAATCAAGGTGACATCCAGCTATAAAGAAAATTCTTTAGCCACGTCTCAGAATAAACTAACAACCTACTCAAATTGCAGCCAGCAGAACAAATGACAAACGTCAGGTATGCACAGTGTAGAGGTGACAGGTAGTTCTGTACCGTCTTTTCAGGCTCATCCACACATAGAAATACTATTGTCACCATTAGTAGGTTGTCTGGAAAAGAATAGCACACTCAGAAAAGTGTATCTCAGACATTTCTGCAATGTACAAGCCTTAAAGATTTTTATTTCGACATATGCCTAACAAATTGTGGGCATTCAATCTACCAGAAGCTGATAGCTCAGTTTCTCAAAATAAGATCCACATGCTCTATAAGTTTTATGTCAGCATTTGACCCAAATAAAATTAACATGACAGAAAAAAAAATCACATTGTACTCAACCATCAGGGCAGAGTGACACAAAGAACCTAAGTTGGTGTCTTAAGAATAGTCAAGAGATGCCCATCCTGACAACCTCACTGCCTGACCTGGTACAAAGGATTTAGACTTTTGATCCTTTGCTTCTTTATGTCAGAAACAAGGGACAGTGGAACAGTCAGTGCTTCGTCCTGGTTATGTGCAGAGCTTAAGAGACTGCCCTAGATTTGTCAGTGTGTAAATCACCCCTCATGAGAAATATTCTATTATATTCTGGATACTGTGAACAGACAACAAATGCTTTTCGTATTTGCCAAGGGATTACCTGGAGATATTTTGCCCCCTCCCACAAAGTACACATTCACTAAGCACAAGAGTGGTCCAGGCGTAACTCTGTAATCCATGCACAATCTTCGTGTTTGCAAACACTTGTCTAGGACAGGTTCACATTTAAAACCTGTTTAATTTCCAAAACTGATTTCAATTTAAAGTACAAATACCAATGAGATACTTAAAAGATAAGGCTGTCCTCATATTATTTTATTCGTTAGATCGGATTTCCAGCTAAGTCTTTAACAGTGTTTTAGAGATATTTTGGTTTAGTGTTACTTGTTAGAAAAGGGTTTAAGCTAAAATGATAAGATAGTACCTTAGACAATTACACTCAGCACAAGATCACATACAAATGACAATTACTGACTAATAATTAAAATCAATCCCCAGAGAAAATCCTCAAGAATTAATGAATCATAATCTTTTTTAGCATTTTGTATTGATGTATATTTGACACAACAAAAATTGATACATACTTCAAATGCATTATCTGAAGGGTTTACATATTTATATATCATAAAACCATCACCATAATAACCAAGAATAACCATATTCTCTACTCTCCCCAAAGTTTCCTCATACTCCTTTGTAATCCCTCCCTTGTCCCTGACTCCTCCCTTTCTCAAACAATGATTTGCTTGTCAACACAGTAGATTGGCTTGCATTTTCTAGAATTTTATGTAAGTGGAATTATGCAGTATGTACTTTTTTTTTCAGTCTGCTTTTCCTCAGAAAATTTTATTGGAAATTTTCTATTTTATTGGAATATACATATGAACATATACATGTATATGCTTGTATACAAGGAACAATGGCGTATTTTTATTGTTGAGTAGTATTCCAAGGTATAGATATACCACAATTGATTCATACATTCCTATGTTGACAGACATTTTAATTATTTCCAGTTTGGGGGCTATTACAATTAAAGTCACTATGAATATTTGTGGGTAAGTATTTGTATGGACATGTGGTTTCTGTTCTATTGAATAAAACCTAAATAGAATGAATCATATGTAGGCCTATTTTTAAACTCTTGAGATTTAACCCTAAAGCCAAGCTGTTTTTCAAATTTTACATTCCTGGTGGCTATGTTTGAAAGTTTCTCTACATCCTCATCAATACTTGATATGATCAGTCTTTTCAATTTCAGCCATTCTAACAGACATCTAATGGTATCTCATTGTAGTTTATTTTGTGTGTACCTAGTGATTAATACTGAGCATATTTTCATGTGCCCAATAACCACTATAAAAGCTTATTATGTAAAGGGTATGTTCAATCCTTGCCCATTTTATATTGAGTTGTTTTTTTTTCTACTTATTGAGTTTTGAGAGCTCTTTATATATACTGCATACAAATCCTCTATTAGATATATGGATATTTGTAAATATTTTCTTCCAGTCTGTGCTTGCTTTTTCTTTCCTTTAACAATGCAGTTCAAAGAACTGAATATTTATCTCTTTATGAAATGCAGTGTGTCAATTTGTTCTTTATGGATGACTTTGGTGTCATATCTAAGAAATGTTTGTCTAATCCAAAGTGACAAAGGTTTATTCATGTGATTTTCTTTAGGAGTTCATGATTTTAGGTTTATATTTAACTTTATGATTTTTTTTTTACACTCGGATTAGCATTTTCCCAAAACCATCTGTTGAAAATACTAACCCTTTCTCCACTGTATTACCTTGCATCTTTATTAAAACTCAGTTTTCTTTCCAGTATTCCCTCTTATTGAGGTTTCTGGAAGAATTCCAATGGAATTGATATTATTCCTTCCTTAGGTGTTTGGTAGAATTCACCATACAGCCATCTCAGCCTGGAATATCCTTTATGAGCTGGGTTTTAACTACAAATGAAATTCCTTTAACAGGGCTATTCATATTATCTGTTTCTTTCGGGGTGAGCTTGGGTGGTTTCTATCATTTGTGGACATTTAAGTTACCAAATTGTTTGTAAAAACTCCTTCATGATATTTCGTCATTATTCTTTCACATCTATAGAATCTGCAGTGATATTATTTTATTGATAATCTCTATCTTCTCATTTTTCTAATCAATTTGGCTAGAGATGTGTAAATTTTACAGATCTTAAAGCATTCGATCTCATTGATTTTTCTATATTGTGCTTCTGTTTTCTATTTTATCCATTTCCACTCTGTTATTATTCCCTTTCTTCTCCTTTCATGGGTTTCATTAGCTTTTTTTTTTCTAGTTTCTTAAAAAGTAAGTGAAGTCACCGATTTAAGATCTTTCTTTTGTTCTAATACATATGTTTAGTATTATAAATGTCTCCCTAAATTCTGCCTACTCACAGATTGGTACATTTGCTCTTTAATTATCATAAAATTGAAAATACCTTCTAATTTCCTTTTTGACTTACATTTGACCCACAGGTCATTTAGAAGTTTGTTATTTTCCAAATAATTGAGGATTTTCCAGGAACCATTCTTTTATTGATGTCTAGATTAATTTCACTACAATCAAACATACGTTCTATGGTTTAAACCTTTTAAATTTATTGAGACTTATTTTATGACCCACATTATGGTCTATTTTGGTAAATGTTTCACATACACTTGAAAAGAACTTATGTTCTGCTGTTGTAAGGGGTGGTGTTCTTAAAATGCCAATTTATGTGTTGTTTGATTCCAAGTTCTTACTTATCTTTTGCTAATTGTTATAGCACTTATTGAACGGCATTGAAATATCTGACATAATCAAAGATTTGTCTCTCTTACCTTTCAGTTCGCAGTGTCTGCTTCTTTGAAGCTGTTTTGAAACTCTGTTATTAGATACAAGATTGTTTAGGATTACATGTGCTTTTCACTAAATGATCCCTTTGTTATTACGAAATGTTTTTTTTTATAATATTCTCACCTCTAAAATATAATTCTTCTGATATACAACTACTTTATTTTGCTTATTGTTTGTGTGTATATATATAAATATATGTGTGTGCAAATATATATATATACACACACACATATATATTTATATACACATACATATATTTGCACAGATACTAACATTTTAATGTTGTTCCTTTGAGATTTTCCTTTGTACATATGATCACATTTTCTTATAAAGTGAATCTAAAATTATGTACTTGTCTTTTCACTCAATATGTTTAAAGTTAAAAATACACATAGTTTTGTTTCCTGTTAACATTGTTTGATCCATCCCTTAATTTGAACTCACTTATATTTTCACTTTTAACCTATTTGGATACCCTTATTCCCATCAAAATCAAAGAATACAATTCTCATGAAATTATTTTAAACCAGAGCTGATTAACCTAAATGTCTTACGAAATATCGCTTATTAAATACTGATATTTTAAAAAACATTTAATAAGTTATATTCATGCCCTTTTTAATAACATAAATGGTTAGGCTAATATTCATGTGTAAAATAAGAAATATATGTTTGTTGTAAGTTTTGGCAAGGAGTAGGCAGATGAATCTAATATCATAATTTGACAGCATGTTATTTTCCTTTTTTTTTTTTTTTTTTTTTTACATTTACTCATTTTTGAGAGACAGAGAGAGACAGAGCACATGCGGGGGAGGGCCAGAGAGAAGGAGACACAGAATCTGAAGCAGGCTCCGGGCTCCGAGCTGCCAGCACAGAGCCCACCGCGGGGCTCGAACTCACAGAATGCGAGATCATGACCTGAGCCGAAATCGGACGCTTAACAGACTGAGCCACCCAGGTGCCCCAGCATGTTATTTTTCATTACTGTCTGTACATATGTATTTAAAATGTTAACAACTTATTTGCTAGCAGTTATCACTGCTAATAATTTAAATCAGCGTCTTTTTTCTGGAACCTAATAAGTACATATATTTGATACAGAAATTTCATTTCTACAGTTCTATTTTAGGTAATAATAATGGATATACACAAATTTTCTCAGTAATGATGTTCTTTAAAATAGTATTCAACAACCAGTAAATTAGAAATAAATTAAATTTTCAAAGTACATAATTGATTCACAAAAGTATACTAACTACATCCATAAAGCAGAATTCTATGCAGCCAAGAAACTAATAAATATTTAATGTCACAGAGAAGTATTCAGAATATACTATTAACGGAATACAAATTGCATTACCAAACAGCCTACACAGGATTTTGTTTTTTTAAATATGTGTACTAATAAAAGTTCTGAAATGAATATAAGAAATAAAGGTATATTAACATGTTAAAATTAATTATCTTGATATTAGGTTTGTGGATCCTCTTTATTTTGTTGTGTATATATATAGTATTTTTACTCCCAAAATTTTATACAATGAATATTTATTTGTTATAACCAAATAAAAATTATCATTCACTATTCATAAAATAATTAAAAACTTTCATTTTTACTGATCAAACATCAATTGGGAAAGGACTCAATGAACATCATGAGTTATGCTGGTATTTAAAAAACAAACAAACAAACAAACAAAACACAACCTTACCCTCAAGATACTAGAAATCAATCCTGACAGACTATGGTTCAGGAAAAACAAACATTTTAAACAAAGCTAAAACAGTAAAAACTGAAATCAAATTCCCTTTGTGATTAATTCACATGAGACTGCACTCAGCTGCTTTGGAAATATAAAAGATAATTCATACATTAGCTGCTAATACAAAAAAAAAACAAACTTTTCATCAAGTTATACCTTTTAGAATTTTATAATCTCTTGCTAGTTTTTGCCATGTGATATACTAAATACGATTATTGCAATAGCCATCATCCATCCTGGTTTTCTTGTACATAGTGTATTGAAATGTTAGCAGAGAGAGAGAGAGAGAGAGAAGAAAAAGAAAGAGGAGGAGGAGGAGGAGGAGGAGGAGGAGGAGGAGGAGGAGGAGGAGGAGAAGGAGGAGAAGCAAAAAGGGAGGGAGAGGGGTAGAATGGGAGTTTTATACTGTTTTTGCTAAACAATTGTGTGAATGTTTGGTGGCTGTTGTTGGGATTACATATATGAGTCAGATAATGGCTAAAAACTACAATGAATTTTGAGTCTTGGGAGGATAATATTTTATGTAATACAAATTAGCAGTCATGTACCAGATACCAGCATACAGCAATAAGTTTTGAGTTCCAAACTTGAGATTCAGAAACAGAGTGCTGCAAGTATTCTTGGAAGCAATAAGTATTTCTGAATTGGTTGTTCTAGAAATGTCTTCTAGTTGAATTATCATCTGAGCTGCAATCATGATCATTTACTCTCTGTAAAGTCAGCAGAAACCGTAGATAACAAAGGAATATCAAATAATACAGATACATTTTCCTATGGAGGAACCATACAGTGCACACTGCCATCTACACAAATAAGAATTTTTCCTCACTTGACCTTTAAACTCTGACAAAGACTCTCCCTTGACCAAATTTTAGTCAGGCCCCTCTGAACTTTCTTATCAACTAGGCCTGTCTTGGCTCCCATCCTGTCTTGAATTGCCTACCCCCATCTTAGGAAGAATCCTTCTATGTCAGTTTAGTGACAATTCCCTCACACTTGGTATCGGATCAAATTCTTACCCATTACTCTTGATGCCTAAGTCCTGAGCCTACCTTCAGGAAGAATCCCATCAAATTAGTTTAGGAAAAATTCTCCCATCTTTGATGTTACTCATTTTCTCATCCACTGACCTCCTCCACTCTGTTCATTGTCTGTAAATTCTCAGCTGTCTTTGCTCTGTTTGGAGTTGAGCCCAATTTCTTTCCCCCTTGCAATATCCCCAATGCAAGAGTCTTGAATTAAGTTTTCCTTACCATTTTAACAAATGTCAGAATGTTTTTTTTTCTTTTCAGTACTGAAAGACAATCCTGAATCCAGTCAGTAAAAATATATCTTGTATCTAGTCAGTAAAGATATATCCAGTATACACATTTTTTTAATTGTAATTCAACTTTATAAATTAAGTTCTATTTTTACTTTACCAGAAAAACTGTTCAGTTCCTCAACTGGTGTTTGTTGAAAACCTATCAATAATAACTGAAGGGTCTGAGCTCACCATATTCCCAAAATAGCAAGTTAGCTTGCCAGTTTCATTGATGCTGGCAGAAGACATGAGACTCCCGGGTCAGAAACAAAGGACTTTCATTATTTATGGCACAGCAAGCAGCAGGAACATTATCATATTTGCAGCGCAGCAGTTCCCCTTTCCCCCAAGTCCTGTGGAGGTGATACAGATGCCCTCAAATGCTTACATGCACAGTGAATTGCATTAGAAGAAACTCAGATCTTAGAGAAACTGAATCTTTTAAGTATGCGGTAATCATGCCTGCTCTTTCCTCTGGACGGAGACTATTTTTCAAGGCTGTTCACTATTCAGACATCCTTCATAAGACAGTCTAGAATAAAGACCCATTAGTGCCTCACTCACAAAATGTTTAGAAATGTGACAGACCTTGTAGAATTGTCTCCCAACACTACATTAGGCCTACCATTATAGGAATCCTGTTAAGCATGTAAGACTAAGGTAATTCACCAAAATGTTCATTTTCATATATTATTTTTTAAAAGCCTGAGATACACTTATACAAAACACTAATTTTGTTACTTAACCAAACAATGTCAGATATCAGTCCCTTTTTGATAGAAATTCTGGATATCACAAGAACTGGTTTGTGAGATGGAGAAAGATAAGACAAAGTACATTTAATGTCTTTCATCAGCTTCAATTCTGCTCTTCATCCTAAATTATTTCCCCAGAACTTTTCCCTCTATTCTTACTGCCTAAAAGGGAAAAAGAAAGCACTTACTGAGTGTCATCTTCTGTGCTGGGCATTGTAATGAGCACTCTTCTCTTAATGGTCTAACAACTCTCTCCAAACCCCCTATTCGACATATAAATCTGGATATTACGCAGAACCTTAGATTTAGCAAAACCAAAATATCATTCCTCCATCCCACAATGCAAAGCCTGTGGCTCAAGCAGATTTGAATTTTCATTAGATATTAGAGAACAACCAAAGGTTAGCCATGTATCATCTTTCTGGTTTTCCAACATTCTCACAAAGAAGAGCCAAAAATAAAAGATGGAAGGAATTCATATTCATTCATTCATTTTTTCCTCTCTCTCATCTTTATATTGTGATAAATACATCAATGGGAACTCTGAAAATCCATCTGCTTTCATTTTCTTGAGATACAAACTACTCCTGTAAAGCTTAACTTTTACATTTCAAATCGGAATAAATTTAGAGAGGCAGCCTACTGGATTGTCAAGAACATAAACTATACAGATAATAATAATCTAATAATACTGAAATAACTACTTGAAAGGAAGACTAATTGTCCAAATTCTCTACCTAATTTTATAATCAAATTTGAACAACCTCATTTGTGGTGTTAGCATCGCTTAGACTTATCCATAGCTCTCATAACACTTCTTAAACATTCAAAATATTATGTAAATTCTTTTCTCTAAATGTATGCTTTTTTTTACTTTGCCTTTAGTCAACGTACAGAGATTATTTTTGTGCAATATGTGTGATATTTAAACATTTCCTTTTGATGTTGCTGAGAATTATAACAAGGTTGGATGTCAATATCAAGTTTACAAGATTTTAACAGCTACATATGTTCATCATACTAAGGCAAAAATAAAAACCTTCATTTTCCATCCCTGGCATCATCAATAATGTTTTTAAAATATATTTTAATTACATAATTTCTGGATTCATCCTAAGGTTATAGACTGAAAGTGTACAGAACACATTGTCTTTGCCAGGAAACATCAGGAGCATGGGACATAGGCAAGGTTTGCCATGGTCTACCCTTCTCAAATGCTCTGAAACATACTACCAGAGTTTAGCTATTTCACAGGATCTAGCACCATCCTGAAAGTAGAAACACAATTTTGAGGTGGGATAAACATGAATAAAAGTATAAGAGATGCTTAATTAAGAGAGATTACAACTTATTCAAACTGTGAATAAGTTTGAGAATTCCGGGAATTTCTGAGATTTGGCTAGGTCTTAGGACATAATGGATAAGGTCCTGTGCTCTAAAGTCAGACAGCCCTGGGCTTGACTTTCAACTTCTATGCTGTTTATTGTGAGATGTTATAAAGTTACTTAATATTTTTTAGACTGCTTTCTCCTATCCAAAATGGGCATGGTAATACCTTCTACATTGTGTTACAGAAAAGATTAAAATAAGACAGAAAGCACCTACTGCAGTTTCAAGAATGTTACCTATTATAACAATGATGATGGCAATGATGAGAGAATGACATTTTCTGACCAATTTGGGGTCCAGATAACCAAAGACCATGTGTATAGAACACTAAAACAAAAAGCCTGATAATTTGATTTTCATACGTCACAAATCTATTGGCTATTTAACCACAACTTTATTTTTCACTGCATTTAGTCTTAACACGCTTTTTGTGAAAATGCATCCCAAGTCAGATTTCTTAGATTGTTTTTTGGTTTTGCTGTGTTTTTTAGAGATCAGTCACCAGAAAGCAAGGTTCATATAATCTGTAAACAACTCAAACTTTCAGGAATTTGCCCTAAGGAAATAATCAGAGACATTCACGAAGAATAATAGTCATACCAATGATTTTTAATGTTTTAAGATAATGTAAATGTATAAAATATGGGACTGGTTACTCAATTTTGGAATATACAAATATATGGAAGCATATTTAAAGTGGCCTTGTTTGAACATATTTCATGTTTGAAATATAAAAGTTTTTTTTTTTAAATAAAAATTATAAAATAATTTCAACAGACCTATTTATCCATTTTTATTCACACACATATGTACATATGTTATAAACATAAAAAAACACACACATATATGGATACACATCAGGAAGTTAGTGAGATTTTTATTTATAGCTACTATAGTGAAGAGTGACTTTTATTTTCTTCTTTATATTTGCTATATTTCTAACATAAAATAATATTACCTTTATTATCAAAAAATAACATTCTTAAGTTGACTGCTCTCCTACTGCATTCATTTGCATGTATGAAGTAAAATGTCCTGGGACACAAAAAAATATTATGTAAGTAGATCATCCTAGGCTGAAAATGTTTGATTCAGTAAACCTGTTTCTTCAGGGATGAGTCAGTGCTACATTAGGTTATAGATAAACTATTTATTTAAAAGTTAAATTACTTTATAAAACTATAAATTCTATCTACCGATAAATTGCCTGGTGAGGTTCATAATGATACATCCATAATTCTCTTCTACCCATCAAACCAATAAAGTTGCACATCTAATATAAAGGGGGAAAAGTAATAATGATACTAGTTTTGCTCTCTTCCTGAGGCAGAATTCTTAAAAGCTTAAACTAATAAAGGATAATAATAATAACAGATACTAATGAGAGTTTTTATTATTTGAATACTTGCATAGTACATAGCATTGTTTTAAGATGTCTTATTTTCAGATATTATCTTATTCATCTCCTTAACTACATGAGGCAGACATTTACTATCATTACCCCTCCACCAATAAGAACACTCGGTAGGTTAATGTTGTAGGTGACACGGCTAATAACAGCAGAGCTCGATTTTGGACCAAGGTCATTCTGATGCAAAAGCCCATTTTCCATAAACAATATTGTTTCCCTTAACCATTAACTTACTTCCCAATTATCCCTCCACTTCCAGAATATTTCTGGGCAACAAAACCCTAACATACCTATTATTTTTATATAATAATAATCTAAAGGCTTAATCAAGAATTTTGGACAAGATTATTTTCCTTCCCCACTGTATTAGTTTGCCAAAATGGCCATAACAAAGGATCACAAACTGAGTGGCTTAAACAACAGAAATTGTCTCAATATTCTGGAAACTACAAGTCTAAGACCAAGGTATCAGCAGAGCCATGCTCTCTTCAAAGGCGCTAAGGAAAGATCTGTTCCAGGCCTTTCTAGGCAATCCCTTAGCTTGTGGCAGCATTAACTCCGATATTCACAAGGTATTCTATGTGTGAGTCCCTTCCATAAGGACTCGAGTTCATGTTGGATAAAGGTCCACTCTACTTCAGTATGACCTCAGCTTTACTAATGACATCTAAAGCAGATCTATTTCCAAATAATGTTACATTCTGAGATACTAGGAGTTAGGATTTCAAAATATGAATTTTGAATGAACACAATTCATCTCACAACACTCACCGTACTATATCTCATTTCTGCTCTGCGTATTTTAGGAACATGTATTTCCATAGACTACCAAAGGGATGGATACCCCCCAACAAAAAAATTAAGAACATAGTCGTAGAATGTGACACAAAACAAACACAATTTCAAGATTAAGATCTCCATGGTTCTTAAGCAAGCCTAAAAATCACCGGCGTAGCTGTCTTCATCTCTAGTAAGTACTTCGCAGAGACATGCTTACTCTGTCCTGTACCTTTTAAGACTTATCTATGTTATCAGTCTCCTCATTCCAATATTAAAGCAAAATTTCAGTGATACCTTAAGGCACTTATGTTTCTTCATACTTAAAATGTTTGTGGTTTCGTAAAAACATGTTTGCTCATTTTTGTTTAGTAGGGACTATGGGAAAAGGTCCTATTTTACATTTTGTTTTTTTTCACAGTGCTTATTATTAGCACTCACAAGAACTAGGTGATAGAGTTTTATGAATGTTATTAAATTAATGGATTGATGGATGAATAAACATGTATTTGGAGGTGCTCCATTTGATTCCGTCTCTAAGGTCTACCAGCCTTACGTGTAGGTCTCCTGCTTGAAGGTGTGAGCCTCGTTCACCATCCCATGGAATCTGATTTTTCAAACTAAGTTTTCCATATTTAATATCATAGATTAGTTGACCATATTCAGATGATTTGTTCCACTTCTAGCCTATTAATAGAAATATTTATATTTAACCTCGTAACATTAATAGCCTCTCTTTCTGCCCCTCCCCTGCTCATGCTCTGTCTCTTTCTCTCTCTCTCTCAAAAATAATCATTAATTTTTTTTTAATTTTTAAAAAAAGAAACAGTAGTGCTTGCTAGAGTTAGTTCCCCATGGAATAAGACATTGTTGGATATACATGCCAACACATATTCTTCAGTATTCTGACATCCGTTTTGCATACAAAAATAGCCCTTTTCTAATAACAAATGTATGGCTGTGCTAAAAACCATCTGCATTTCTGGAGGGGAAAAGAGGTCTAATACACAAAGTATTAAGACCTTGTACTTTTAAAAAATTACTTCTCAGGGCACCAGCGTGGCTCAGTTGGTTAAGCTTCCAACTTTGGCTCAGGTCATGATCTCACAGTCCCTGAGTTCGAGCCGCATGTCAGGTTCTGTGCTGACAGCTCAGAGCCTGGAGCCTGCTTCAGATTCTGTGTCTCCCTCTCTCTCTTCCCCTCCACTCACGTGCCATCTCTGTCTCTCTCAAAAATAAATAAATATTTTAAAAATTGTTTTTAAATTACTTCTTGTAAAGTCCTCAATATCCATTATTCTTATAATAATGCAGTAACCTTGCCAAAGGAGTTGTGCTCTGCCCACCCCTAGAGATTTAAAGATAAACAAGGCAAACATCATCTGGGCACTTATAGTTCAGGCTGGAAAAAGGGAGATAGACTTGACAAATCCCACAAGCTTCTATGATTATTCAAGGCTGAATTATAGATTATAGCTCAAATTTATTTTTGTTCCAACCTGACCAGTTATTGTAAACTCAGAAAGTCTTAATGCTAGAGAGTGTCTTTAATTCAACAAACCAATTCAGTATATAGTCATTTTAAGGGCTAAGCACTAGACTACCCCCTGACTATACAACAGGCCCTGTCTTTGTGGAATGTTCAATCAAATGAGGCATACAGTAAACAGAGACGTAAAACACATTGGGACAAGTGTCATGACTGCAGTAACCACAAAGTGCTACAGAAGCACTTAGACTAGATGGCACCTGACCCAGGTGTTAGTGGTCCAGGAACTGCTTTCTGCGGGAAGTTACACCTGAACTGAGGACGCTAGGGCAACTGGGAGTTCACAAAGAGAAGCACAGGATGGGAAGCATGGAATGAAACAGACAAGTGAGAGGACCCAAGCAAAAGCAAGAGAGTGTTGGTTTGAAAAATAAAAATACAAATACAAATCCCAAGAAGTTTAGTGTGACTGAGGAGTTCAGATTAAAGAAAGAAGTAGAAAAAAGTGAGCCTGGGAAGATAAGCAGGTACCAGGTTATGAATAGCCTTGTGATCCACAGCGCACATTTTGAACTTTAGGGGTAAATATGAAGCCATTGAGGGATATTAGTAAAAGAAGTGCCATATGGTAAGACCAGAAAATTCTATCTCTTTCTCAGATTCTTCCTTGAGGTACTGGGGTGATGGGGAAAAAAAGCTGCTATCTTCTTCATTATCATGTTCATCTACTGGAAAATGGGCAAGAAATGGGGCAACCATGTAATGTATCATTCACAAATAGTTGTGTTAGAATAAGTATAATGTGGGGAGTAGGGTCACCCTAAATTTAAACCTCTTCTTTGACTTTTGTCTACCCCACTAGTTTTTATTCAAATCCTATTGAAAACGCAGAAATCAAATCCTGACTTTCTAATAATCAGTAAGAATGTGTTCATTTGTAAGGCCAAAGGATTACCATTCTCTTCAGAATTAATTGTATCCTCTCTGCTTTTTGGGATACAACCTCCTTTTGCTGGACTCATTTACAATTTGTATCTCATTACAATTCCTAAGTATGTTTATACTATACTTGGGTTTAAAAAGTCTTTACTTCATAGTTGTTGGTCTCAGAATTTTTCCTAAAACAATGTATCTTGGTTTTAATGGATCATTTCTCTAATGTGCAGAGAGCACTTTCAATTATTCCCATCTCTGAGCTGTTAGTCACGGAATTATCAGCCATTAGGTCGTAAAAGACAGGAACTATGCCTTCCTGGATGGAGTAAGTTACATGTCTGAGTACTTTCTAGGTGAAGGAGCCAAATTATGTTATTTTTATTGTTGTTTCTGTCAATTCTCTAACATATAAAGGTACTGTTATCACCACATTACACAAGAGGAAGATGAGAAATTGGACAATGGTAGAACTGAAATTTTTATTAGTTTCCAAATTGTCCTTGATTATTTATTATTAGCTGCCAAGTGAAGTTGCTGCTTAGCAGTGATTATTTTTTCTTAATAAAAATATTGTAACAACACATGGACATTCATTGTAAAAACTTACTTAAAAACGTTAAGCTCCCTTTCAGTTATTAAAAGTTGCTGAAGACAAATAGTGGTTTACTTATGAATTAAAATGTTACATTGACCTTGTCATGGAAGTTATCAGCAGAGAGGAGCTTTTTTGTTGCAAAGTATATTGTTAGGATACAAACTGGAAAAGTCATTGAGACTAAAACATAATTCCTAAAATTATTTTCGTTTCTAAATACAGACACTATTATTTAAGTAAAACATAGCTGATGGGTGCCTGGGTAGCTCAGTGAGTTAAACGTCTGACTTCAGCTCAGGTCTTGATCTCACAGTTCGTGAGTTCAAGCCCCATGTCAGGCTCTGTGCTGAAAGCTCAGAGCCTGAAGCCTGCTTTGGATTCTGTGCCTCCCTCTCTCTCTGCCCCTCTGCTCATGCTCGGTGTCTGTCTGTCTCTCTCTCTCTCTCAAAAATAAAAATAAACATTAAAAAGCTAAAAAAATAATAAAAAATAAGAAAACATAGCTGACACATTTTATATTTATTGATCCTCAAAATCCTTTTAAAGCTTTTTTTATTCCTCCTGAATTTCAGGATTCTAGTTATGAAATTAATTATCAATATCTATTAATGAAATTAATAATTTTGTTTCCCTTAAATTTCTTTTAAAATTCATACACTAGAAACATCCTTCATCTGGCATTAAGAACATATAAAAGATCTAGTTATGTATAATTAATTTTGGTTTATATTTTAAATGTTCTTTCTTACATTTAAATCCACTACTGTGAGTCCCTCCATTTCCTTGGAAACTTCAGTGACTTTCACTCCACTCTTTTTTCAGCCATTCAGGTCCATGCCCACAGTCTAATGTTTCGCATCCCTTGATACTGAAATAATAAATGCAAACATTTGTCTAAGTTCCATGTCTTCCTCTAGCTCTCTCTTTCAATTACTTATTTATGCTTTGTTCAACACTCAACCTGTAGAGACCCGAGTCTTGTTCTGCAGATTGTTTTATCATTTGACCATGGTTTGGGGATATTTTTCTATGTGTGTATGTGTGTGTGTATGTGTGTCTATCTGTTATCATTTTCTAGTAAGTGTGTAAGCAAAGGGAAAGGAGCATTTCCATTGGTGTAAGTTATGTATAATTAGTTATATATTTATCCAGCAGAGCTGAAGGCTCACAGCGCCATAAGGCTGAAGTCTGCACTGCAGTTGCCACATGGATGACACCTGGACCCCAGGAGTCACTGATAGACTGTCATTAGTCCTGAGCTCTTAGACTCCTTTATGCCCAGTGTGAGACTGAGTCAACCCAAGTCAGCATGTCAGCACCACTCTGACATGATCACACAAAACAAATATATCACAAGCTATCAGGAGCAAATTGCTCACCCAGTTGCCCTTTGGAAACTGGACCCAGCCACAGAGCCTCTAGACAACTCCATGGTCACAAATCCTCTCGTTTTTCTGGTCGACACCATGTGTGGAGTAGAGGAGTGGAGAAACAAGTATGAGGGTCCACACATGGTTCAGTCTGGCCTGAAGTATCTTGTCCAGATAGCATTGCCAGCCCCAACCAGTCCTAGGCACCAGACAGGTCTTAGAAAACTCCAAGGAAGGCATTCCCAAGTGTAACAACACCCTGAATCACAAAGCTTGGAGCAGCCTCACTTGCCCAGGTCAAAGGGAGGTACAGAATGCTGGTTTCAGAGAAGGAACATTCTAAGATCATCTAGAAAGGGAGATTCCAAGAGTCCAAGGCAGCTGTCACACTTCCAACCTAGCCTCAGAAATCCAACAGCATTATTTGTCTCATTTTATTGGAAACAAGAGTATGACTGTGGGCAGACCAGAAGCAAGGGAAGGAGAATTGGACTCCAGCTCTTGATGGGGGTGGTCAAGGCCACATTCCAAAAGAGCAGGCAGGATGGATGATATTGGTGCTACTACCTTTGGAAAATACACCACAACTTTAATTTTGCCTCCATAGCACAAACAGTGTTTAACTCTAACTCCTATCCACTTCTCTATATTCTCCACGAGACTATTAGATGATTGAGTGACTAAACACCAACACTTTGGTCTTCACTCTCCTTGACCCTGTTGATGGAGGTAGTATGAGGAAATGAAAACAAATGTCTGAAAATCAATTAGCAATCAAATTCTACTGACTGGTGTGCAATTAATCACATTTTAAAATGTCTAAAAAGTACATAGTAAAATTGGTTTTTGCTTTTATGAGAAAAATCAACTTCTGTGGAGAACTGGGTCAAATTCAGCCCTTTGCCATAAAGCTTTTGCATAATATTCAAAATTCTTCTATGCTTAGTTCAATGTAACACAACAAGGAGAACACAGAAGATAACCTTTGGGCAGAGAAGTGTGTATGCCAAGGATAGTATTGCCTCCCAATGCCCATGGAAGGACCGTGAATGCATCCCGAGAGTAAGGAATTGAGCTGCTTTAATAACGAAGATGAAATTAATAGCTCTAATCTGTTTATCTATTCTCATTCCAGTCTGCTCCATCTTACCATGTCTGGAAGTTTTCAGCCTCAAAAAAAAAAAGCCCAGCTCTTTATGAGTCTGTCATCTTGTGCTAATCTTCAGATGCTGAAAATCACTTTAAACCCCTTCTTGTCATTTTGGATTTGCATAAGTGTCTTGAAAGAAAAGCCTAAAAAGGCAAAGGCTGATTTAGTGTGAATGAACATGCCATAAACCATTTCAAACCTTATATCATTCATGTAAATCTTTCATGATTTAAAATTTTTCAACTTGCCAATAACAAGTATTCCAGTGTCTGGCTAGATGCAATAGCAAAGGCTGAGAAGGCACTTTCATTAAAATCTTCCCTCCTGAGACACTTGCAAGTTTGGGAGAGGGTAGAATAAAGGAACCTTCACTTCAGCCTGGAATTTGCACCCTTGGTCTAAACACATCAAGTACTAGTTGAGGGCATAAGAAAATTCTACAAGTCTTCATTAAAATACCAAAGGGAAATACGTTATTTGCCACTCAGACATGGAAATGTTTTTGCTACTTAAATTCTTCTATATCCAGATCAGTTTGGTAAACATATTTTTAATTTAGTCAAGTAATTGATTGAAAAGATGACTTATAAATTTGGAATTTAGCTTAACTAACTTGGCTTTACTGTTTTTCAAAGTGAACATGGTTCTAGACCCTCACTCACACAGTAGCTTGGAATAGAGTCAAATCTCTGACTGGTGTATCAACACTTGGCCCACAAAAAAAGCATCTGGGCTCCTAAATATCAGCTTTCATCAAACACAAGTCATCCAACCATGAATTAATCTAATTCAGACCATACCAAAGTCTTCACGTTAATTTGTGCCATAAAGAAATGGCCATTACATTTCAACTAAATTTTTAAAAACCCTAAGCTATTAGTGGCTTACAGGCAACACTCTGACTTCCCCATTATACTGACCTGACACATGTGTTGCTGCACTGTTTAAAAAGAGAAATTTCAGGGGCATCTGGGTGGCTCAGTCAGTTAAGCATCTGATTCTTGACTTCAGGTCAGGCCATCATCTCAGTGTTCCTGAGATACAGCCCCACGTCGAGCCCCACATGGACAGCACAGAGCCTGCTTGGGATATTCTCTCTCTCTCTCTCTCTCTCTCTCTCTCTGTCTGTCTCCCTCTGCCCCTCACCCCTCTCAAAACAAATAAACATGAAAAAAGAGAGAGAGAGAGACTTCATAAAATGAAATTACTAAAAAGAAAATCCACAGATATTTGGCAGATACTAAGTAAACAATCCTATATGTGTGTGTGTGTGTGTGTGTGTGTGTGTGTGTGTGTGTATGCTATTCTTAAATCTCAACTAAAAAATATAAACTCTTATCATTGAGGGTGGAGGGTAAGAATTTCATGTTTAATGCCTGTGACTCAGAACAGCATTGTAGTGTGTTTTTAGAGTTCTTATTTATGGGAGTTGTTCAGTTCCAGTCAGTGAGGAGGCCATGAACTAATGTCTTACACCTGCCTGTAGAGACTATGGCGAGCACTGGAGACACTGAGCCTAATAAGGCTGAGTCTCCCCTCCGACAATGCACAGAGCAGACCTCTACACAGTTTGTATTAAGGATTGCAAAAAGGAAAGGGCCCAAAGCAGCTCTTTCACCTGAGGAGCCACAGGGACCACCATGAGAAGCATATTGCTTGGGATGAATTGTTTCTTTCATGCTCTCCTATGTAAAAGCCACACACATACACAATGAAGACACTACGCTGACAGATGACTTGTGTTTTAAACTGAGAACCATCCTTGTGCTCTGTCCCCACTCCCAGTGCTGTGTACCATTTCCCCAGAGACATCTTGAATGCTACTATTTAAAGTGACAAAAACACGCAATATCTAACCTGAGCATCTGTAACATTTAATCAACATATCCAATCCTTTCAGTTCCTTTCTTATTGACTCTCCCACATACCTGAATTCTCCACAGCATTTGCCTCAAAACTTTTCCAGTTAATGGTGATGGTTATACAGCCTTGTGAATATACTAAAAGCAACTGAATTATATAGTCTTTAAAACGGTGAATTGTATGGTATGTGAATTATAACTTAATTTTTTAAAAAAGAAAGAGGTAGGACCCCAAGATATAGATAAGAGCCATCAACAAATAGGTCAGTGATTCCTTAGGAAGCCTAAAATCTTTCAGTGCGTATTCTATAATCTTGTCTCTAGCGTTGCTGGTACAGCAGACCCGGCAAGTGCACTAGTAGTTTGCACTTCAGCAAACCCCAGAGGTGATCCTGATGGAGGTGATGGAGGTAAATGGTCCTGATGGAAGTGCAGGACGCCTTTGGAAAATGTTAATATTTTTGCAGATATGACAAAGAATGCTCACGAATGAGAACTGGAGTGGAAAGAAAGAAGGATGGAATTCTAGTGAGGGGAGGGCATCACTTTCACTTCTGAACTAATCAGTGTTTAAGAGTTGACCAATGCTTGTTGATTAATAGGAATTCACTATCAGGGCTTGAATGTTTATATTAAGACAGTTATTAGGAGAGATTCTTTTGATTCCAAATAAGTGATATTAATGAGAAACTGTAGGCATCAGCTTAGGTTAATAGGTAGACCTATGTTGGCAGGCAGACCTTTCTTTTTTCCCCTCAAAGCACACACCACAGGTGGCTTCCTACTTTCCCATGCCTAGGGCCAGCTCTACTCTCACATATTAGCCTTTTGAGGTTCCAAAGACCCAGATCTGAAATCCCAAGTTCTGTAAAATACTGACTCTAAAACCTTTCACCAAATAACTGTGAAAGTCATTAAATGCTTACTGGACTTCAGTGTAGTCTTCTCTCCCTGAAGAAGGAATAAAATAATCTATGCAGGTTAATGCATACCAAGCCTGAAAGATTTGAAGCCCGTAACAAGACTTTCACTGAAAGCTTGGTATGACTAAGTGGGGTTATCTGAATTATGTTATGCAAATTTGTCTTAAGAGACACTTAAACGAGTAATAGAACTGCTTTCTTCTTCTTCTGCCATGTGGGTGAATTTTAATTTACTCTTCTAATATCATTACAAAAGCAATGAAGAACAATACATATTCCTGCTAATACTAATGTTAGGGCCATTAAGCTATTAATTACATATCTAGAGTATATCTAAAATGTTGCTAGCTTGCTTATGTATAATAAAGATATAAGTCTTTCTAAAATATCTAACAGTACTTAATATAAAACTAGGGCATAATTTCTAATCACCCTTAACATATTGCCCTTATAAAACACAGTCTACCATGGTTGTTTGTCCTTTGAGGTTTCAACTGTAAAGGGAAAAAAAGTAGACACAAATTTCAAGACAAACCTTAAACCTTCTAAAAGGTACTGAAATCTAACTCTGAATCTGAAAGACCAATATTTTAACATAAAACTTTGTTAATCATAAGTCAGTTGTGTTCCACTCTATTATCTTTTTTTAAGTTTATTTATTTTGAGAGATGAGAGATGAGAGATGAGAGATGAGAGAGAGAGAGAGAGAGAGAGAGAGAGAGAGAGAGAGAGAGAACGAACACACAAGCAGAGGAGGGACAGAGAGAGAGGGAAGGACAGAGAGAATCCCAAGCAGGCTCTGCACTCCCAGTGCAGAGCCCAATGTGGGGCTCAAACTCATGAACCGCAAGATCATGACCTGAGCTGAAACCAAGAGCCAAATGCTTAACAGACTGAGCCACCCAGGCACCCCTTGTTCCACCAATTTAAAAGAACTGTATGTATTTATTAAAATTCATTTGGGATGGAAATTTTAAATACTGTAATCAATTCAAACTCTTTCCTGTATATTCTTTCCTATCTCTTTCCTATATAACTTCTTCCTTGTTATTAACCAACCCACTGAATATTAATCCCACAGTTGGGAATCACGGAACTAGCACAACCTATTTTCTGTGCTCTCTTTAGCTATACTGTAGCAGTGAGCTGTGTCCATTATCACCATCTCAGATTAAGTGCTACTCCACTTAAATTCTAACATCAGCATTGTGAGCCTGGATTTGAAGTCTTGGCAATCGTGATAAAAATACCAACTCCCAGAATGCATATGATACTTGATATTCTTCAGGGCCATTTATTCCACAGCAATGACTGAGAAACTTCTAAGAGGTTCAGCATTGTACTTGGCATTATAGATACCCAGGCAGATAAGACATAAGTCCTCTCCTCAGGGAAATGGTCTAGTAAAGATTACCAATGCTTTAGCACCAAGATATACTAGTGTACTGGGCTATGATGAATATATATAATAAACATGGAAACAAGGAAGAGGGTAGTTATTCCTACCTGAATTAAAGAGGACTCCTGAAAATTTATTCCAGAAAAAACAATGCTAAATGTTAAAAATAATAAGCAATCTTTTATCCAGTGTACAAAGAGGATGTATCAATCAGGATTACACAAAGAAACAGATGGCATATTCCAAGTAAGCTAATGTGTGGGGAGTTGATTGACAAAGATCATTCATTTCTGAGTAACCTAGTTTCTACACTTAAATAACCACTTGACAGCTTTCAAGACCCAATACTACTTGTATAGTTACTAATAAACACCACCATTTAAGTATCTACCCTGGGTCAAGCACTTCACTAACAACACTTTTAGAAAAATAGGTAGGTATTCATTCATTCATTCATTCATTCAGTATAAATTCAATGAGTCCCTACCATTTGCCAGGCATTGTTTAAGCCCTGGAGATACAGCTGTGATCAAAGCAGTCACGGCCTTTTCCTTCATGGAAATTTCATGGGAGGAGGAAGACATTAACAAGTAGGTAAGATAATTTTGGCTAGTGATAAGTATAGAGAAAAAAAAATAGGCTTAATGTGGCTGTGTAATCATGTAAGGAGGCTATTTTAGGAAAGGCCTCTCCTAAGAGAAAACATTTGAGATAAACATGAGTCATGAAAAAAAAACCTGACTTGCAGGACCAGGAAGGGAGCATTCCAGATGGAGGGAGAGTTAAAAGTAAAAACTGCCAAATGAGTCTGGCATATTCAAGAAATAGGCAGAAGGCTTCAGTGCAGGACAGGAGGGAACAGGCAAAAGAGTTCTGGGGAGTAGGGATGCCATTGGATGATGTCTTAGAGGTGAGGAAAAGCCAGGTCATGTTGGGCCTTATGGGCCATGGTTTCATTTTCTCTCCTTTAGAGTAAAGATTGTCACTTGCTCTATTTGCATGGGTGGTAAGTAGCAGAGTCCATATTCAAACCATGCCTGTCTGACTTAGCCTATTTCACTAGATTAAGAGAAAAAGATTCTGTCATTTTATTGAGTTTCACCCCCTACCAAATGGGTTAGAAAGTGTAGGCTGAAATTGCTTTAAGACAGTATAAAAGTGAGAGACCATATAGGCTAGTGATTTTTGTACTGCTACACATAACACTGGTGTCACATTCTTGACACTCAAATTCGGCCATTACAAAAGCTATTTCACTATATTGATGAAATAAGAAGAGATCATGCCTAAGGAAGTTCAAATTATATTCCAAAATAAATAAGGAAATGTTCAAATGTGACATATGATCATCTAGCTCACAACAGAGCTCAATTAAATTTTCTGTGATTCAAGTTAAAAGAGATGTATTAAAACCCTAGGGTATCATTTATATAATGAGAATTTCTTCGGGTTAACCTGTTGGAATCTGGAGTCTCTAAGATGCACTCATCTGCTAGGTGAATTTCAACACTGTATGTATTTGAATTAGGTGATTGCACTGAGGAAAAAAACTGATTGCTGCATTTTCAAGCTTAGAAACATGTTGGGGGATGGATTGGGACAGGATGGGTATGGAATGAAAAGATGTAAAAGGTAGGAAATTATAGGGTATTAAGCAATTGAAACTCATCTGAGTAAAAGCAAAAGCAGTTTCAGTGCAGTGTGAATCATTAAGTCAGCACTGAATGCCACTGGTTACTATAGGAACTTGGGTAATGGAAAATGAAAACAGCTGGATTTATGACTCCCATAAATGTGTTAAACAGCTGCCTACACAGTGCCAATGAAGACTATTGAGAGTGGTAAATGGCGATACTTTTACATACAAGTGGAAAGGAAAATGAATAAATTGATAAATCTTTACCTTTTAAGACACAGATTAAATATTGTATTAATGAATGACCAAAAATAATTTTAAACCACCAGTTTATTATAAGAGTTAAAAAATCATAAAGCTTCTATGTATATTTTTTTCTCAGTTGTTGGGTTGAGTTGAATTTGGTCTCCTACAAAACAAACCAGCAAAGCTTACTGTCAGCCAGCCATGCTCCACCAAGTGCCTCAAATAACGACAGAAATCTAAGTGATACATAGTATAACATACACAGATATTGACTCACTGTGTTGTATACCTAAAACTAATGTAAAAAACATTGTGTGTCAAGTATACTATTAAAAAGTGATGGTTGCATATAATATTAATTATAACTAAGAAAAGCAAAAGTATCCATTCTAAACCACAATAAGCTACACATATTAATGTCATCTTATAACTAACAAAGGACTGTTTATCTCAAGTCTGTTATGCTCTTGATTTCCTTTCTTCTAGCCCCAGGTTCATGGCTGAATTCAGGATCTCGTTTGCTTACCCATGGGCAATTGCAAAGACCACCTAAACTGTGTTCTTCAAGCATTCTTCTCCAGTCTATCCTCCACACTTGCCATCTGGGTCATCTTTCTAAAACATCACTTCCTGCTGAAATGCAGGATCCCCAGACCTACAGGATACAAGCAAAACTGCTCACTTGGGTGTACGTGTGTTTTAGAACCTGGATCCACCTAAGATTTTTAGTTTTATCCTTTAAGGGTGAGAGGTGCACATTAGAATACCTTTGTGAAAGAAGGAGTTTTAATAATTACACTGGGAAAACAAGCACAAAACAGACTGTTGAGGTAAATCAGGAAATATGATTACTTTACTTAAGAGTCCACACTGAAGACTTTTTAACATTTTCTAAACTTTCCCCAGATACGTCAGTTTCTCTCTCTTCTGTGCTCCCAGAGTACTTGGAATGTTTCTCTATTAGCAATTTCACAAAGTTTTGTGGGCATCCTTATCATAGCTATTTCCCCCCACTAGGTTCACATGTCCAAGAAATCAAAGATGCATCTTTGCATTTTGAGTACCAAGCACAAAGCACATACTTACAAGGTGTGTAATAAATGTTTCTGGATGGTGAATTAATAAATGTTTGGTTAAATAAATAAATAAATAAATAAATAAATAAATAAATAAATGGTGTAATAAATGTTTCTGGATGGTGAAGCAGAGGCCTGACTTATTTAGAAGCAGTAATACTGAAACATGAAACAAAGATCAGATAGAGATCCAATCACCCAGATGAATCTATAAAATTCTGCTGCATAGGAACTCTGAGTATTCATCCCAAAGGAGAATATTGTATATAAATAATCAATATTGCTGATCCAAATTATTACGCAGGATTTGGTACTTGTATTTATTCTTTGAGATGAAAGAATAACTTTACATTCTCCCTTTAAATGGCAATGTGCAAAGATAAAATAAAAAAAATAATCTTGGTTTAAGAATGCTTTGCCCTTTGTTAAATAGCATTTGTTATGGTTCCAAACACATCTTTTCCTAGTCACACCAGGACCTTACCATTTCTTCTCAAATTCTTAACTAAGGTATGATCCTGCAATTATTCTGCTCAATTGATTAAGATAGTTTCCACTTTACTCCTCACAATCCTTTCTCTCCTGCGAGATGTTTCCCACATAGGAACATCGCAACTGATTCTGCATAATCACCATAGCAGAAATAAGTGAACAAAAGATGTAGCTGGAATGGAAACATCTATGCCTCCAGATGGTACATCATTAGGGATCTTGCTGAAAAATGCCCAGATTTTCAAGTCTATTTTCTTATTTTGCAGAAACATGTATTTGATTTTTTAAATATTTTATTTACAAGGATATAAAATAAAATGCCTTAAAATGAGAATATAAGGATGTACATTCACAGGCTAGCCTTGTATTATTAGTTTAAGTAACTTTATAGCAATCTGCATGGGACAAATGATCTTTTCTAGTAAAATATAAGGAGAGCACCCTCTTTCAAAATCTTGCAAACCCTCCCCCTAAGTAGAGCCTCGGTCATTTTTTAGAAATCCCAAGACAGCCTCATCAGCCCCCTGAGATTCAGCCACACATACCTCACCAGGGTTCCTCAGTCTAATGCTTACAAACAAATGTTATCAAACATACATGAAGCCAGTTGTCTTTAATTCATCTTCACCTCCAACACTCTTGGTCACATTTCCTTACTACTCTGCATTTTTTCTCTCCTATTTACTCTATTTTTCTTTTGATAAAATTTTATCATGAAAAAATGTTTGCTGCAGGCAACTTAGAAAATATTTTAAAAGTAGAACAAAATCATCCATAGGAATATTGGAATACCAATATCCATACAGATACCAACATCCAGATACACTGATAAATACATATGTATGTATGTATGTATATATACATATTCACACATATACATACACATACATATGTGTATATACATACACATATACATACACATACATATGTATATACACATATGTATGTGTATGTATATTCCTATTTACATACATACATATGTATGTATATGTGTATATATACACACACACATATATACATATACATACATTATAACATTGTTTGCATCATCCAGTCACATCTTCTAGAAACTTCCCCTGTCCATAGCCCCAACCCATGGGGCAGAACCAGAGGTCTTGCTTTACCACATGACCCTATGCTCCTGGTCACAACTGATTAGATCAGGAGGGCAATTCTTGATTGGCCAAAAAATCAGTTTCACTCTCTTCACACTCTGTCTCAAAAATCCGAGTTAAGATCCAGGGAGACTGATGACAATAATGGCAGTTACTACTGATATTAATGTTTTATGTAGGCAGATAAAGAGGGATGGAGGAGACAGAAAGACACAGAAGCTAGAAATAAGAGAGAACATACAGTCCTTGAGAGACATAGAGATTAGGACATCAACCCCCAGTAGTTACTCAGCGTTGATTCCCGTGACTCATGGCAATAATTTAACCAATCCATGATCTGCAAAACTGCTCTTTGTATCTTACAATAATTCCCCACCCTTCTTATTCAGCTTTTATTCTTCTGTTATTGTTACTATGATATATTCATAACCAGTTATGTGTATAAATGTTATAGGATTTTGTTTTGTGACCAACTTTTTCAATGAATACATCTTGAGACAGTCTATGTTGTTAATTATTCTATATTTTCATGACTGCATCATTCTCCACCATGTAATATACCATCATTCATGTAACCATGTCTGGCTGCAGACATTGAGATTCTAATCAATGTCTTATTGTTGAAACTCCACCCCTTCTCCTTCAGCCTTTCCAGAATCCCTTTTCTGTTACAAATAACCCCTCCGATATGCTCAGCCTTTACACAGACTCGTCTCCACTACTATGCTTAACTCCCCAGGAGAAGCTGTTTAAATTCCGGGGGGTTGATGGTAGAGTCTCAGGACTTTTAGACTTTTTTACCTCTCCATTCTTGTCAACAGAAAATAACAAAGTAACAAGAAACTAGGAGCCAGACTGCATAACTGGGGTTCAAATTCCAGCTCCATCATATGCTACCTGTGTAATCTGAACTAAGTTATATAACTGCTCCAGACAGTTTCCTCATCTGAAAAAATGGAGATAATAATGCGCCTGCTTTGTAAAGTTGTAAATGATGAGTTAAGGGCAATCAAGCACTTAGTGGACTCTCTGGCATACTCTAATATTAGCCATTACTACTATGAGAATTTCTTCACTTAGATTTATCCATCTGTTATAAACAGTTTTAGCCTCTTCATTGATGGAGCTCTTTAGATTCTTTCAAAGTTTTATTTTCCAACTTATGATAAACCCAGGACAATTTAACTTCCATAAAATTTCATTTATCATTAAATTTATTTAAATATTTTTAATGTTTTCATTTTTGAGAGCACACAAGCAGGGAGGGGCAGAGAGAGGAGGACAGAGGACCCAAAGTGGGCTCTGTGCTGACAGCAGCAAGCCAGATGTGGGGCTTAAACTCACAAGCCTCAAGATCATGACTGGTGTCTGACTCAAGTCTGACACTCAATTGAATGAGCCAGCCAGGCACCCCTATCATTAAATTTAAACTAAATTTCAATTTAACTTACTACAATCTAATTTTCCACCTTATATTTATTATAATCCTATGAAAATGTAACTTCCGTGAAACCTCCAAAAACCTCATCTTATAATTTCTAAACTACCTTTCCTCCAACAATCATCATTTTGGTTCACTTTCAGTGTCTTCTTCTCAAGGCAACACCAAGGATCATGTGATCACCAAAAAGTACTCCATCTAAGAAACGATCAGCCATTCAAAGCCACATCTCTCAGAGCAGTCAACCTAAGAAAAGGGCAGCACATAAGATCACTCTCAACCAGGAACTTTCCTATTTACATACATCCTTCTTTAATTCTATTCTCAGAAGACTAAATGGTCCTGTTCCTGCTCAAGGCCAAATTTCCTGCTTAAATCTTGTTCCTTTCTCCTCCTCCTTCAGGATTTTGCTTACTTTGTGATGACAGTTCAGATTCTTTTACACACAACTTCTTTTCTAATCTACCATGTCCTTCCCTTCATCTGAAAACAAACTCAAGTCTATCAGAGGAAAAAAAAAAATGTTTCCTTGTGCCTTTCATTCATCTCTAGATCCTGCCCAGATAATTTTTCCATGTCTTATCCAACTTTCCTTAAAAAGGAATCTGCACACATTTTATTTCCACCTCCTCACCTCCCATTCACTAATTCAATATTACATATAATCAGCAAAACTGACCACATGCTCCCTAATGCCTGGCAGTTAGCCCATGCCTAATCACCTAACACTTAATTGTCAAATCCATAAACATTTCTCAGCCTGTCTCTGTCTGGACTTTCTCTGCTGTTTTGGAGTGTTTATCACTTCATCAATTTTCATTCCACATGTTAACATCCTGGTTTTTAAAATTTTCTTTCTACCTAGTCTCAAAGACAAATTGCACTGGATGGAGTTAAACGGGCAAAGAAGACTTTACTCAAGACTACTGCAATAGAGGAGAGAGACTGAACTCCACTGAAAAGCAAGATTTTTTAACACTGGAGTGAGCTAATGGAAGAGTACTAGAGGAATTTAGGTGGGGCGATTAGTCAATGTGATAAGGCCAATTGTATTTGCTAATTGGGGTTTATGAAAGTTAGGCTCCTATTCTCCCACAGACTGGGAGATAGGGACACTATCTTTCTTGATGATTCCATTTGAAAGAATGCCCCAAGCTTTTGAGAAAGGTATTCCTGAGTTGTAAAACTGTCAAGGTGGTTGGGAGATTTTCATTTCAAAATGACAGAAAAAAAAAAAGTACAACTGCAAGTTTTTGTAAAGGGAAGAAAAGGAAGGTTAACAGTCTATAGTCAAGGAAGAAATCTATCTAAAGTTTAGCCATGCTAGGGGAAATGTTAAGTCCACACTGATCCCTCTGTGTTTTCCCCTCATCCCTTGCTCTTCTTCTTAAATGTAGGAGTCCTTAACAGTTATTCTTTTACCCACCACTCTCTTTACTCAAGACCTCCTAGGAAAACTTGACCATCTCATGGCTTTGGTTACCACCTGTTATGTATCCTCAATGGCTCTTCTCATTCCTTTGCTAACCCCAAATCACAAATTTTATCTCTTAAATATTTCCCAAGTTCACCCTCTCATGTTAATTCCTACTATAATTTCTTACCTCAATCATTGCTACAGCTTCTTAAATCAGTGCCATCCTAGGAGTCCCCCTTCACACAGCTGTCAAGTATCTATCTGAGGTGAAAATCTAACATGTCACTCCAGAGCTTAAAGCTCTTCAGATGCTCCACAGAATCAGAGGACAAAGCCTTCCTGACGTGGACAGCAGACAGGCCTCCACAAAGAGGTCCTAGCCCCTCTCTACAGCCTTTGCTCTCAAAATTTTGCCCTATGCACATTGTGTTGTCTCTCACCTCTAATCTTCGGCTCCTATCTTTCTCTACCTAGGTCATTCCGATTCTCTCAACAAACCAAGTCCAACCTATCCAGTAAATCAGCCTAATTATCACTTTCCCCAAAAGTCCCTGATTCCTTCAAATTGGCTAACGTGCCCTCTGTAATGCTCCAAAGGTAACACGGTGCACTTAAGTATCTGTGTGTGTTTGTGTATTTCCCACTAAACATGAACTCTTTACAAAGGCTTCATCTTTTCCATTTTTATGTCATAGCAAAAAGCACAATGCTAATACATAGATGTGTAATAATTGTTTGTTGAAGTATTAACTGAGTGATCAAATAAATTAGTAAATGGAAGGATGCCTTAGACATATTTTTAACACTCACAGCCAGATCCTAAAGAAAGTAAATACTTCCAAACATAGAGATATATGCATTTGTTAGTAAGCAGGCATCACATTTTCTTAAAACCTGTACTGTAAGTTTTAATCCTAACTATGACATTTTAAGTGCTTTAACCATACACTGTATAAACTTCTCTTGGATGGAGGGGGCATGTTTGAACATACTCAAAGGCAGAATTCACTAAACCTGATAGTGGACTTTAGACAATTAGAATCTTCCAAAGTCATGACAATACACCAGGCTAGTTCAGCAGTAAGCCTCCAGTGCCATTCTTAAAGAAGAAGGGCAAAAAGCTCACTAGTTTTACATTCTGCTTTGGCAATGTGAGGAATGCTTCAAAAATATGTTAGTCAATCTAATATTTTTAAACCACCACTTTCACCATCATATTTCATTTACATCCATTATGCTAATTAATAAGCCATTAATTCTGCCAATGAAAACCCATTGCTAAATTTGCTAATTAGCTAATCTTTGGTGCTAGGGATAAAGGAAACTAAAGCACTTATCACAGTGCCTTGGGAGTGTGACCTTGCTAATTAAATGCTTGTTGACCACCCTTGGAGTGTGAATATTGGATTGGGGCAACTGACTGCCCCTCCATGCAGATTAAAGGTAACTAATGCACATTTACATCACACTGTTTACTGAAGTATTATAAAGTAGATTATGGACATCATAACAGCCACCACCTGACATAAATGTAAACTCTGACTACGAATGAAAGAATTCCCAAACCCTGGTTTAGCTCTTCCACGGAATGAGAAAATTGTGGTCCTAGATTTATTCTCTAATGGACTCTGCAGGCATTTTACAAATGTGGTCTCTACAATCAATACTTAAGAAGAGAGAAAAGGAAGTGTATTTGATGTACCTGTCCAAAGGTTTAGCACTATACCTCAGAGGAAAATGTTTCCTCATGTCTTTATTATGTCATCAGTTTATGACCTGGAGTATAACGATAAATTTTTTCAAAGTGCTTCTTTTTATTAACAAGAGAAAGAATAAATAAGAACTTTCAGCATTCCAAGATACAACGCTTGCTTCTGTAATGTCATAATATTAATCTTTACCTCTGCAATGGTGATGAAAAACATGTAGCATTATTGTTGTTTGGACTAGAAAAAGACATATTAGCAAAGATAATCTAAGGGAGATTGTACTGTATCATGCCTCTGAAACCTGCAGTATTAATACAGTTCACAAACCCGTAGGATAAAGATATGACTTTCTTCTGGAAGTCAAAACATCATAGATCAACACATGGTGCAGCTTATTGAAATATATTTTGATATATCTTCCCTCCATTTATCTTGGATGTGAATGCTAGTCAATTTCATATCTCAAATATGGTTTTCTGTGTCCTATGCTGAAATAGCATGGGTGAGAAGGAAAGGCTCCTGAATGTTAAGTACTAAATCTTTGTTCAGTTCTTATAAAGGTAAAGAATTAAAAAAAAAAAAATGGACTCAAGAACAAGAGAAAATGTAGACATATTGAGGTAGTTTTAGTTCTCCATGCCAATATAATAGTGAATAGTATACGCATATACACACACACAAACGCAATAGGTATTAATCATGTTTCATCTTTATGCAATAGGTGTTACATATCATAAATTATTTCACCTCAGCTTTGTATAACTTAAGTATAGTTTGGTCAAAAACCTTGAGTCTTATTTTTACATGACCTAAAGGCTTCTTTACTACAGAGTGTCCGTTTGCTCTGGAACACTCTGTAAATTCATCAAGCTACTAAGTAGAGTTTTCCATTCAAGGCTGTCATAAGTGGGAATCACCATCCTGGTTATCTGTCTAAAATACTAGTATTAAAAATTCAGCTAACCTATTCAAAGTAAAATTATGATGTAAGCAATTATTTTAAGTAGGATTTACCCTAGCAAACTTTTTTTATAAAAGCCTATTTGTTTTACAAATGCAAAAAATGTTACTCTTAGCATTCACCACCTCCTTTGTTCTATTTCCTCATGATTATACTCTACAGCTATCCGTGGGCCACGCATGGATTCTCACAAGTGAAACCTTTCCTGAGCTTACCCATTCCCAACACAGGCAGTGTTCAAACCTTTCCATTTCTCGTTCCATTGACATGTCCTCCCTGTATCTCATTTACTCTGGTCCTAGATATCCATTAGGAAAGCAAATGAACTAATTTACACTGTGCTATTTGCTATAGCTTGAATGGTTGTGTCCTCTCAATATTTATGTTAAAATCCTAACTCCCAAAGGCAATGGTATTAGGAGATAGAGTTGGAGAGAAGCAAACGGGTCATGAGGGCAGCACTCTCATGAGTAGTATAAATGCTCTTAGAAAATAGACCCCACAAAAAAAATAGACCCCACAGAACTCTCTGGCCCTCTTCTGTGTGAAGGCATAGCAAAAAGGCCCAATCTAGGAAGTGAGCCTCACCAAACACAGAATCTGCCAGCACCATAATCTTGGACTTCCCAGCCCAAGAAAATTATTTCCCAAAAAAATTTCTGTTGTTTGTAATCCACCCAATCGATGGCATTTTGTTATAGCAGTCCAGACTAAGACATCATTAATATAATAGCTTCATAGAGAATCCTCTAAGAAACAAATTTGAATATGAATATATTCATTCTCCAACAAATATTCATTGAGTGTCTCCAATGTTCTAAACATTGTTCTAGTCTAGATCATTAAGAGTACATCAGTGAAGGGCATCTGGGTGGCTCAGTCAGTTAATTGTCTGACTTCTGCTAAGGTCATGATCTTGCAGTTTATAAGTTCAAGCCCCATGATGGGCTCTGAACTGTCCCTGAAGCCTGCTTTGGATTCTGTGTCTCCCTCTCTCTCTGCCCCTTCCTCTCTCTCTCCCTTGAGCTCTGTCTCAATTTCAAAAATAAATAAACATTTAAAAAACAAACGAGTACATCAGTGAAAAATGTAAGTGAAGAAAGCAGACAATGATCTGGAGTTTACATTCTAGGAATAAGATAGACAATAAATAGAAATGTATTCATATAGTAAAAGAATGACATATATTAAAAGGCAGTTAGTATTATGGGCAAAAAATTTTTAAAATGAAACAGTATAGGGGCACCTGGGTGGCTCAGTGGGTTAAGCATCCAATTTCAGCTCAGGTCAAGATCTCACAGTCCACGAGTTCGAGCCCCGGGTCAGGTTCTGTGCTGACAGCTCAGACCCTGGAGCCTGCTTCAGATTCTGTGTCTCCCTCTCTCTCTGCCCCTCCCCTGCTCATACTCTGCCTCTGTCTCAAAAATAAATTAAAACATTTAAAAAAAATTTTTAATTAAAAAAAATGAAACAGTGTAAGCAGATCAGTAGTGCAGGGAGAGGGGAAAGGATTACAATCAGTGAATGGTGACATAGGACCAGAGACCTGAAAGAGGTGAGGAACAAGGTATTCAGATATATAAGCAAAGCACATTCCTGGCAGAGAGGCCCTGAGGGAGGAGCAGGCCTGGTATGCTTGAAGTACAGCAAAGACAGTGTGTCTGAGCAAACTGAGTCAGGAGGAGAATAGCAAAACAGCAGCATCAAAAAGGGAGAAGGAATAGAGGGGAAACAGCAGATTATCTAGGGCCCCGTTAATAAAAACCTTATGAACTTAATCTATCATGGTCAGACACACTGTAAGAATTCCAGTTCGAACTGCCTATTTATTTCCTTTATTCATTCAGTAATTTTTGAGTGCCCAGTGACTGTTACGCATTATGTGAAGTGCTGGGGATTCAAAAGTACCAAGACTGCCTTTGGAGAGTTTATGATTTAGCAGAACGACAAAACAGCCAATTACAACATCAAGTAATAAGATGGGAATATTTGTAAGACACACTCAGAGTAGAGGGGAAATATGCCCACTATGGAGTGCCGCAGATAAGACAGGAATTGGTGAGTCAGGAAAGGGCAGGCAGTACTTGAGCTGAGATGAGCTGGCAGAAATTTTGGTGTCTTATATATGGGAAGGGTGTTCCAGGCAAAAGAGATGGATAAGCAAGTCAGAAAGTAATAAAAAACCATAATGTTTTTGGGTATTGTAAACAGTTCAGTAGCTTCCCAGCAAGAGAATGTATTGTCTCATAAACATCAGAATAAAGCAAGTTCTTTCCTATCACAGTGCCCTGTCTTGATGGGCAAATTGGTTGGGGATCCTTAATAGGAAGAATGGCAGAACTAGCCACCCACAAATTTTCATTCCATTTCAGGAATGTAAGGTTACATGGTCCTTTGTGGGGTTCTTGGAATTACAAAGGCATCTCACCCAAATGGAGACAACTGTACAAGACACATCTGAGCCTCCCCAGGTCCTGCAATCACAGAATGTGGCAATTCATTAGCATGGCATCCTCCTCCTCAAGCTACTGTTGCTCACATAACCTTTCGTTCTAACAACAAGTCCTCTGGATAAGTATTATCTGCTCCCATTTTATGTTACGTTAGTGGGAAAATGGTTTTAAATTACTGCAACAGCTTGTTTCTTTGTTTTAGGCCATCTTTGACATTCCTCTCTGGAGTAGATAGAATTTAGGTTAAGAAAGTTCAGTAACGGGTCATTTTTAGTGTTCATCAAAGGTAGCCATCAGAGTCTAGTGTAGGATGAGAGCTGTTAAGACGAAAAAAAGCCCCTCGAACAGTCAGCAGAGTGGAACCTCAGGAGAAGGATATCAGCAAAGGAGCCCTCATGACCAAATAACCAAAGGTCCTTCAGAACTATGACATCGGATATTCAATTTTAAGCAGTTCTTAAAATGACACTGATCCTTTCCCTTCCCACCTCTATTACACACCAAGAAAAGAAAAGAGTAGCATCTACTAATAGGAGAAAGCTATGGGGAAAGACCAAAGTTGACAGAGAAGGTATAACAGCAATTAGGGTTTCAAGAATAGAGCAGAAGAATTTTCTGAATGTATGTCTCCTACTCTTTTTCCCCATTGTCATCATCTTGGTCCAAGCAACTGTCATCCTTGGCCTAAACTACTGGCAAAGCCTCTCAAATAATTTGACACTCATTTCTTCCCTGGCCCCAACCCTCAACCTACCCAGTTGCTTCTTAAAATGTTAGTCATCTCTTTCAATCATCTTCACAAAACCATTCCATTGCACTGGAACTGAAATCTAAAATCGTCTCCACGGCCTTTACTGCCTGTCCTGATTTGACATCTATCTACCTCTCCTATCATATCTCACACCACTCTTAAGACACTGTAGCCCTCCTGGTCTTTTAACAGAAGGCTGGTGTCTTGGCACATGCTGTTCTTTCTTCCTGGAGTGCAAATTCCATTACCCTGCCTGGTACCTGCTCACTCTTCAGATATCAGTTAAAGTTCTGCCTGACTCCATCCCTCACATCATGACCTCTATATGAAATTCATCATGATTTGCAATCATGTGTTTATTGTCTTGTTTGTTGTCCTCCTAACCCATGAGACTGTAAGTTTCATAAGGGTAATCATTATGCCCCTTTCCCATTGTAGTCCAAGTGTTTAGCAGAAGGCCTGGTGCACAGTATGTATGACACAGTCAAAAAAATTGTCCATACTTCAATGCAGAAAAAATCCAGCTCCTTAATTTTTTCCCTAATTAATCTTTTCCTCACCATCCCAACTGCAGAGTATATCAAACAACAACCACAAAATCAGAAAACAAACAAATGATACTAAATGCTGACTTGGATAAAATCAATATGATGAAATGTCTCTTTTTAGATAAAGCAAACTTTAAGGCAAAACTTCTCAGTTTCACATTTCTGTCCCCAGCTCCTGGTTGTTCTTAAGATGGCTTCAGGGTATAGCTCAGGAAGATAGGCATAGTTTATGTAATCCAGAGGCAAAAGAGTTTTGAGGGTGTGCTCTCGTTCCTCTGGTTTCTAGGGTAATGGTTTCTGCCTCCAGGATTGCTGTTTAGAATCCAGGTTCTCAGAGCTGCGGGTCATTTCTGTTGCCATCATCTTAATCTTTTTCAGGCAGATAAATGCTTCAGGTAGACTATGGAGTTAGTGTTACACACAACAAATGGGGAAAAATTGCTTAGTGTGTTTGTACATTATTTCTCTTACTAAATGAGACCTCACTCAATAAATAGTCACTGTATAAAAGAAATGTTTAGGTTTTTAAATTGTTTTTCACAAGGTAAAAAACAGAAAATGGCAACAAGCCTACCGACTATCCCCTCAGTTGGTAATAAAACTCTGTAAAATTTAAGTGTCTGCTATAGTCTTTCTTTGTCTTACTACAATTTTATCTTGCAGAAATAACAGGATCTATAAGTTTAATTTTAACAAGAAAAAAATTAGTGCTATAGGAGTTCATGGTTGAGGCTTACATCTCCACACTTTAGGCTTAGGACAAAACAAAGCAAAAAGACCCCTATTTTGCTCATCTCTTCTCCAAGGAAAATAATCTTCAATGGATAAAGTAAAACTCACATGATTTAAAGTTATTTAAAACATACATGATTTAAATGAGAGTTTGAGGCTTAGAAAAACTCTGTCCCAAGATATGGAAAAACATCACAATTATAATTTTAAAGTTGCTGCCCATAATTTTGAGAAATTTTGACTAATGAGAAAGATGCCAGGAAAGCTTCAAGAACAATATTGTTTTGGAGCTGCTCCTTTAAAGATAAAAGTAAGTGAAAGTGGTCTTCAAAGGAAAAGGAAGAAGGGCTCAGAGTTGGGCAAACACGAAGTAAAAGTTAACTATACTGTTGGTATGTGTATGGAGGTGGTTAAACAGAAGCCTGGAAAGGGTAGACATCAAATCCTGGAAAACCAGGAATGTCAGACTAAGTAGTGTAGTGATTTTTATTTATTCTTCAATCCTAGGGACACAACTCAAAACTTATATCCTCTTCATTGTTATTTATTTTCTCAAAGAAATACTGCCTAGTGTAAGTACACTTTTGAGATTCCATGCCTACATATGTAGTCAAATATGACTCATTCAGTCATTTCAACTCCATGTAATTTTTTAAAATCAGTTATTCTCAACAAGAGACCTTAAATCAACGGAAGTAGAGTCAAGTGAACATGCCCCAGGAAGGCTTCCTGAAGAGATAAGGTCTTAACACTCATTCTGAAGGGAGGTAGACAAATTTTATCAGAGAAGAAAAAAGAATTTCCAAGGATAGAAAATAGGGAGAGAACTAAAAAGCAAAAGGCCAAGAGATGGAGCATTATTTTTTAGGCTAATAAAGAGAAATATGAAGTTATATTATAGAAGGAAGAGCTATATTTCACGTTACCTATTTCCACTTACTACAAAGTGCCCAAGGACAGAAAGCTTGACTTACTACCTACAAAAAGAAATTATTATTTCCAAAGATTTGATAGATTTTCCTGCCTTGGCCAGTCATGCCAATGTTCTTTCCTTCCTTAATGTGACTCATGATGCTTTCTGTGTTTTTTCCCAAGAAAAAAATCAGAATGTGTCTGTTTAACAATATATCTTTTACACTGCCATCCAATTTTTACAATCATAGGTGGAAATAGATTTCTCCATAGTTTATACCCCACTTTCCAAAGATAGTAGAAATTCACATTAATGATCACCTCTGTTTTACCCCTTTCAGAGGGCAGAAATGATAGTTCTTGTGTATGAAAGAAGAATGAGTAAGAAAGTAAAATGAAAGTTTAGGATTTAAACAGAAAAAGAAATCTCAGTTTCAGGTTTCTTTATAAAAAGTGTCCACAATACTCTTTAGAAAACATACTATGAATAAATACTATGTTGCTTAAATCCACTGGAAATTGCTCTGAGCATACTCGAGGCACTGCATAAGTGTTTATTAAAGTGATTCAGGATGAAGGTAGGCCCTGAAGAACAAGTAGGTAAGAACTTAACACTGCATTGCTTAGTGTTTTTGACAGGGACCAACAATTAAGAGACTGTTTACAGTCTACAATCTATAATCAAGGGTAAACATACAATAAAAATTATTGGCTTCATAATGTTTATAGCTAAATTAAAAACAATCTTTAGCTTCTTGTTCCAACTGTGATGAAATAAGAGGTATGGGATTTACAACTATAAAACTGGACAACAGGCAGCACATGGCTGTGATCTCTGAACAACGGGAAAAAGCAATGGGATCTCTGTGACTGTACCAGTCTATTGCCTGGAATCTGTTGCGAGGCCACAATACAAGGAGCAGAACCCAACCAGAGTCCAAAGTCCCCCCAAGTTTAAGAAAGAGAATGGAGTCTGAGGAGGCAAAGGCAGCTCAAATTTGCTACCTTGCATACTGCAGAGGAGGGCACTGCATAGAGACAGTTCTAGAGTCTTTAGCTAACTATTGATCTGCTCATATATACAAAGAAACTACCCAAGACCAGGACAATAACCACTGACAAGTGGTAGACAAAGTTAACACAGGGCTATAAATCATTCATATTTTTTAGCAGACAGATTAGAAATATCTCATAATACAAAGGGCATTATATCAAGTCAAGTTATGTATTAACCTACATAAATGTAAATCACCTATACTAAAGATATCTACTAAGGAAAGATGTCTCCTTAGTAGAGAGGCTAAATTAGCCCTAGATTAAGGCTCCTCTGCCTAACAAAGTTTAAAATAAAGCTTCAAATGATTCAATTGATTTCAAATAACATAACTTTATGCTAGAATAAAGCCCAATGCAATTTAAAAGAGTGTAACAGCCAAGAACATATACTTTACAGTAAGTACAATTCAATAAAAACATTATTAGGTATGGAGAGAAAAAGGAACTTATGACTATAAGAATTATCAATCAATAGAACCAGAAACAGAAATAAAGAGATGAGAGAAATGGATGATACAATAAGGGCATATTGAACTTCTAGAGATAACATAACGATCTCATCTAGGGCTCTAGTGATTGATACCAAAATAAATAAAGAAAAAAAGATGAGTGAACTTGAAGACAGCAACAGAAACTGTTAAAAATAAAGCACAGAGAGGAAAAAGTGAACAGAGCATCAATTATTCATGGGATGAGTTCAAAGCTAACATACTTGTAATTAGAATCACAGAAGGAGAAGAACACACTAAAATATATTTGAAGAAGTAAGATCTTAAAAAACTCTAAATCTGATGGAAAATATGAAACCTCAGATCTAAGAATATCAGCAAACCTGTAGTAAAAAAAAAAAAATAATACAACACACACACACGCACACACACACACACACAGCCACATCATATTAAAATTACTGAAGACCAGAGGTAAGAGAAAAATCTCAAAAGCAGCCTAAGAAAGAGAGAAAGATTATAAAAAATAATGAGATGCTGCCAAATGTTTAACAACATGTGCTCTTGAGAAAGAAAAACAAACAAATACAATTTGTAGTATTTGCTGATTCCTAACATATAAATACTCACAGCTGGCCTATTTCAGCCTATCAATCTGATGTCCATGAATGTTGAATTTACAAGTGAGGGACACAATCAGCTTTCACAAGGTGGTATAAGCCAGACCCAACACACCATTGTATACAGAGGTCAAATCTAAGAATGGTAGCAGAATTCTTATCAGAGCAATACAAGCAAAAACACTGTTGGTTTAAAATAGTTGTAAGAAAAAAAGTCAACTTGGACATTTTTATCAAGGAAAATATCTTTTAGAAATAAAATGCAAACTAAATATTATCTTATTTAAGCAGAAGTTTAACCTAAATAAATTTTTATCAAAGAAAATATCTTTTAGAAATAAAATGCAAACTAAATATCTTACTTAAGCAGAAGCTTAACCTAAATAAAGCTTAACCTACATAAATGTAAATCACCTATACTAAGGTGATTATAATAATAAGGCAGAAGTATAATGATATCAGATGGAAATGCGACAAGTTACAGAAATGGTGAACATACCAGTAAACATAAAAGGCATGTATTTCTCACTTTAAAACCTATAAGTGATAACTGACTGTTCAAAGCAGAAATAACAACACATTTGAACATTTATTGCACATGTATAAGTAAAATCTATGCCAACAATAGCACAAGGACAGGAAAAGAAAGGGAGCTATATAGTTTTAAGATTCTTATATTCCAGGTAATATAGCATAATATTTGAAGATAGATTATAGTAAGCCAAAGATGCGAATTTTAAAATTTAGAAAACAAGTAAATAAAATGGTATAGATTTTAAACCAAGAGTAGAAATGAAATTGGGAGCATAAAAATTAACCCAAAAAGGTAAGGGGGAAAATACAACAAAAAAAAATGGGACAAATGAAAAACCAATGTCAGGATAGTTAAGTAAACCCGTATTTATGGGTACTGTATTAAATATAAATGATCTGTAGGGGCACTTGTACCCCAATGTTTATAGCAGCACTCTCAACAATAGCCAAATTATGGAAAGAGCCGAAATGTCCATCAACTGATGAATGGATAAAGAAATTGTGGTTTATATACACAATGGAGTACTACATGGCAATGAGAAAGAAAGAAATATGGCCCTTTGTAGCAACATGGATGGAACTGGAGAGTGTGATGCTAAGTGAAATAAGCCATACAGAGAAAGACAGATACCATATGTTTTCACTCTTATGTGGATCCTGAGAAACTTAACAGAAACCCATGGGGGAGAGGAAGAAAAAAAAAAAAAAGAGGTTAGAGTGGAAGAGAGCCAAAGCATAAGAGACCCTTAAAAACTGAGAACAAACTGAGGGTTGATGGGGGGTGGGAGGGAGAGGAGGGTGGGTGATGGGTATTGAGGAGGGCACCTTTTGGGATGAGCACTGGGTGTTGTATGGAAACCAATTTGACAATAAACTTCATATATTGAATAAATAAATAAATAAATATAAATGATCTAGGGGCACCTGAGTGACTCAGTCATTTAACATCCAACTCTTGATCTCAGCTCAGGTCTTGATCTCACAGACATGAGTTCAAGTCCCGTGTTAGGTTTTACACTAAGCATGGAGACTATATATAAAAAATCCACATATTCCAATTAAAAGGTAGATTGAAAGATTGGATAAAAAGAAAGACTCTGATATATATTCTCAACAAAAAGCCTGCTTTAAACATAAAGACACAGTTAAAAGTTAAAGAATAGAAAATAATGTTCTATGTATACAGTAATTTTTTTGAGTGGCTATATTAATATCAGACAAATTAAATTTCAGGACACTAAAAGCATGAATTGTCAAAGAATATATTGGACTTCATCAAAACTTAAAACTTTGGATATATTGGGATTCACCAAAACAAACTTTTTCTCTTCAGAAGACATTCTTCAGAAACAACAAAGAAAGCAAGCCATGCCTGTAAGAATATATTTTAAAAATAATTATTACATAAAGGATTTGTAACCAGAATATAAGACCAACAACCCAGCTTTTTTAAAAATGAATAAAAGATTCTGATAGACACTTCACCATAGAAGATATACAAATGATCATCAAATATAGAAAAAAAAAGTAACATCTATAGTCATTAAGGAAATACAAATTAAAACCACAGTAAGATACCACTAAACACCCAGTAAATACCACTTTTAAATTACCATTACTGACAATAATCAAATTTTGGTAAAAACATGAAGCTATTGTAAATGCTCACACATTTCTGGCATGAATGCAAAATTGTACAACTTTGGAAAGCAGTTTGACAGTGTTGTATAATGTTTAACATTCACTTAGATGCAAGCCAGACACCCCACTCCTAGGTATTTACCAAAAAGAAATGAAAACATTTGTCTGCGCAAGATTTGTACTTGAATATACAAAAAATTATTATTCATATTAGACAAAATACAGGACACTTTCCAAATGTCTATTGTTTTATGGCTATATAAACAAGCTGTTATATCCATATGATGGAATACAGTTCGGTAATAAAGAGGGAAAAAGTGCTGATGTATACAATAATATAGGTAAAGTTTTAAAACACTATGCTAAAGAAAACAATCCAGATACAAATGGCTATCTTCTTTTTTATTCCATTTAAGTTAAATTCCAGAAAAGACAAAACTATAGTTACAGAAAGCAAATCAGAGGTTTGCACAGGCCAGGAGTAGGGTTGGGGATTGACTGCAAAGGCACACAGAGAAACCAGGACGGTGACAGAAATGTTCCACATCATTTTGGTAATTTAGACAACTGTGTATATTTTTGTTAAGACTCATTGAAAATAATTTAATTTTATTATATTTAAATTATACATCCATAAATCTGATGGTGGGGGAAAAACACTTTAGTTTAATTCCCATCAAAAACCCAAACTCCGTTAACACTTGGGCTCACTGAAACTTATAATCAAGATTGGAATTAATGATAATTATAGAGATGAAAACTAAGGCCCACAGAAGTTGATTAACTTCTCTTATATGACCACACATTGTAGTTTGCCTGGACAGTCCCCATTTATTTCTGTTACCCTAGTGGCATCATTATTAATGGTACCCTCTTCCATTTTCAAAAACCCCCCAGTTTGCATAAGAAATGTGGTGGTTACTATATCTCTATCATTTGGCAAATCAGTAACATAGCAAAGTCCAAACTCATGGTTCCTTGCTCCCAACCACTACTTCCCACTGAACCACACGGCTGTTAACCTGAAATAGGAGGCTAGGGAACTTTACTGTCTGTAAGTCATCTTGTTAGATTTGATAGAGGTAAACATTCTCCTTTAATATGCACATATATATACTCCTACACTCACATACATAGATGTTTACACATATGAATTCACACACAGGAGTTTACGGTCAGAGCCTTCCCACTTGCCAGTGTTGAAGATCAAATACACTGTGTCCCAAGGAAGATCACAGCTATCTCTGAGTATGGCCTTAGTGCTTTACTTCAGTTCTCCATGTCTCAATTCATCCTTTGTAAAAGATTACCTCTAAGTTTTGGTTATCTCAACTGAAAATATATAACCTCGAATTTAAGAACCACTATGTGGGGGCGCCTGGGTGGCTCAGTGGGTTGAGCGGCCGACTTCAGCTCAGGTCATGATCTCGTGGTCCGTGAGTTCGAGCCCCGCGTTGGGCTCTGTGCTGACAGCTCAGAGCCTGGAGCCTGTTTCAGATTCTGTGTCTCCCTCTCTCTGACCCTCCCCCGTTCATGCTCTGTCTCTCTCTGTCTCAAAAATAAATAAACGTTAAAAAAAAAAAAAAGAACCACTATGTGTTACGTGTTGAATTGTGCCCCCCAAAAGATATGAAATTCTAACCCCCAATACCTCAGAATGTGACCAGATATAGTTAAGAGGAGACCACACTGAGTAGGGTGAGCCCCTCATCCAATATAATTGGTGTCCTTATGAAAAGAGAAAAGACACAGAGACAGAAACACACAGGGAAAAGATAGCCATGAGATGGAGGCAGAGACTGGAGTGATGCATGTAAAGTCAAGAAATGCTACAGTTTGCCAGCAAACATCAGAAACTAGAAGAGGTAAATAAGGATTTTCCCCTAATGACATCAGAGGAAGCCTGACCCTGCCAACTCCTTTATTTTGGACTTATAGCCTCCAGAACTGTGAAACAATTCATTTCTGTTGCTCTAAGACATCTAGTTCGTGGTAATTTGTTGCAGCAACCCTCAGAAACTAATACAGTAGGTGACCTGCTTAGTAAATTCTCAAATACCAGGATTGTAGAATTTTACTAACATTTATACATTTACTCCCTAATTCTGACTGGCTGAATCTTTAGAATGTTTTATTAACCTTTTATCTCTCACCAATATCGCCATTTAGGTAAAGCCATGTTTCACATCTAGATTTATAGAAACTTTCATAGCTTAAAACCCTGCCTACTTTACAAATCCTTCCATTACTCATCCCAGCACCATGACAACCAATGCCCCTTATTTCTGCATTTACAATAAGCAGGGAGACTCAGCAACCTATACTCTGGGTATGTGGATATCTCAGTCTACTCTGGCTGCTATAACAAAATACCATAAACTGGGTAACTTATAAATGACAGACATGTCTTAGTTCTGGTGTTTGAGAAGGCCAAGATCATGGTATCACTGGATTTGGTGTCTGGTGAGAGCCTGTAAGGGTTAAATTGTAGTGTAGGGCTAATGCTTAGCTTGAAAAATAACAGCTTTATGTTGACATTGAAGGTTAAGAGATAACAGCCTTGCTTTACTCTTATAAATTACGCCTCATACTCTTGTAAATTAGGCTTCACCAATTAAGGAAGCAAAAGTTCAAAGAAAAGAGCATCAGAGGCAGGGTCAAGGAGATCCACTGGTTGCAACTTAGAGGCAGAAAGTCTAAAGTAAACACCTCATTAGGCAACTGTTTCTAACTCATCTGGAAATTGTTTCTTTGTTCTGTTCCCAGGTGATGATAAAACGATGTGATCGGTTATAAAAACTCTGTACCCCGGCTGTTCGGGGCCGCACTCTTATCAAGAGTGTTGGTCCCGATCGGTCGGCCTTGCCTCTCATTGTAATAAACTTTGTTGTGACTGTCACTGGTGCCTGTAGCATTCTGTTTCAGGAGTCGTGTGGATGCAACATTTGGTGCATTGGCCGGGAAAGTTAAAGGTCTGAAACAGGGCCCTTTCTTGGATTGTTCCGCGGGAAAGTTAAAGGTCTGAAACAGGGCCCTTTCCTCGGATTGTTGCGCCAGAAAGTTAAAGGTCTGAAACAGGGCCCTTTCTGCGGATTGCTCCGCCGACCCCTGGGAAGAAGCTCGGGATTGGGAGAGGTAAGGAATTCTTGGGGCGCGCCATTTGGATGACTCAGGAGGGTCTGCTGGACGCGGCTATAGACCCAGAGTCAGGGATCCTACCGGGACGCTGGTGGACCCCATTTGGTTTGGTTTTTGTCAAGAAGGATCCTATTTTCAGGTGGCTGCCACGGCCTACTGGCCTAGAGATCTCAAATTTGTGTTTTCTTCGTGTCTTAATTGTCTTCTTCCTGTTGACTGTCTGTGCGTCCTTGTCAGTTCTGCCTATCTTTGTCATGGGTCAAAATCAGAGTACCCCCACCCCTCTGAGTCTCATACTAACCCATTTCCAGGACTATAGGAGAGCTGCCTCAGTTTTTGGCCTCCACGTTAAGAAGTCAGTCCTTCGAACTCTCTGCGAGGTGGAATGGACCAGCTTTCAGGTGGAATGGCCTCCACAGGGGACCTTTGACCTTACATTGATATATAAGGTTCATGATATTGTCTTTTCTAGGCACGAAGACCAAATCCCATATATTGGGGCATGGAGGACCCTCATCGAAAACCCTCCAGATTGGTTAAAACTTCTCCTTCCCCTTTCCCCTTGCCTCCCTAAAGTACAGGCTTTACCACTCAAAGGCAGCCCATCTGAAGCTCAAAATAAGAATCTTGACGGGACTAAGCGGCTGCCCCCTCTATCACCTGCACCAGAGGAAGAAGAAGAAACTTACCGCCCGCCGCCCTATAGTTCTCGCTCAAAAAATACAAGTCAGGATGCTTCAGATCAGGAGGCAAGCCCGAGTCAGGACACTTCCCTGAGCCCATCTCATACCCGGTCAGGGACTCCCTTTCATCCCCCTCCCACTGCCCTACCCCTTCGTCCAGGGCCACCCCTGCAGGGTGAAGTCCGACCCTTTATGACTTATGTACCCTTCTCCACTAGCGACCTTTATAATTGGAAGCTTCAAAACCCCTCGTTCTCAGAGAAACCCCAAACATTAATTTCTCTTCTTGAAACTATATTTGTGACCCATCAGCCAACCTGGGATGACTGCCAGCAGCTCTTGCAGGTTCTCTTCACCACTGAGGAGCGAGATAAGATCCGTCGTGAGGCCCAGAAATTAGTGATGGGGCCAAATGGGCAACCCACCGTGGATCCTGCTGTGCTGGAGGAAGTTTTTCCTTCCTTGCATCCTGAGAATTGGGACCCAAACACCCCTCACGGTAGGCAATCATTAACCCTATTTCGCCAGACTCTACTGGGAGGTCTCCGAGCGGCCGCCCGCCGGCCCACAAACATGTCTAAGGTAACAGAAGTAATTCAGGGAGCTGGGGAAAGCCCCTCGGCCTTCTTAGAAAGGCTCATGGAGGCGTACCGCACCTTTACCCCTATTGACCCTGAGGCACCTGAAAATAGAAGGGCATTAAATCTGGCTTTTGTCTCACAGGCAGCCCCAGACATTCGGAAAAAGTTACAAAAATTAGATGGGTTTGAAGGAAAAAATTTATCTGAGTTAGTTGAAATAGCCCAAAAGGTTTTCAACAATAGGGATTCTCAGGAAGAAAGACAGACAAAAAAAATTAAGCAGGGTGGTGGCAGCCGTCCTGGATGCCCGTGAGGGAAGAGGACCCAGAGCGCCCAAAGAATTCTGGTCTGAACAAAAGAAAAAAAAGATAAACAAAGGGTTAAAGTGTCACTGGGAAAAAATCAGTGTGCATATTGCAAACAAGAGGGACACTGGAAAAAGGATTGCCCCAACTTAGCCCAACGCAAAACTGGGCCACCCCAGGTATCTGTGATGGGAGTCGATTTCGACTGACGGGGCCGCGGCTCGGTGGCCCCTTCTGAGCCGTTGGTTACTGTTAATATAGGGGGCCAACCTAAGACCTTCTTGGTGGACACTGGGGCAACCTTTTCAGTTTTAAAACAAGATCCTGGCCCCACCAGGCAAGGGGCAACCCTGGTGCAAGGAGCAACTGGGTCCCAGACTTGTAAATGGACCACTGAACGACAAGTAGATTTAGGCCATAAAACTGTTACACATTCTTTCCTAATCATGCCTGAATGCCCCTACCCTGGATTACTAGGTAGAGACCTACTGCATAAACTAACGGCTTCTTTGAAATTCACTGAAGGGGGTATGCATATTAAAGTCGGCCAGGATGGCCCAACAACGGTAATGGTGACTGTGCCACTTTGGGAAGAGGGCCTGCTCACTCCAGTGCCTAATGAAAATGTTCATGCAGTCGATCCCCTCCTTAAAAGCCTCCAGGCGGATTTTCCCCAGGTATGGGCTGAAACTAATCCACCTGGGCTGGCAATTCATCAAGCTCCCATAATAGTGGAACTTAAGGCATCCGCACTTCCGGTAAGACTAAAACAATATCCCATGTCCCGGGAGGCTAGGCGGGGAATCGCTATTCACATCAAGCGTTTGCGCGACTCTGGCATTTTGATCCCATGCAAGTCGCCATGGAATACTCCGCTTCTTCCTGTCCGGAAGCCTAATTCATCCGATTTCCGGCCAGTTCAAGACCTAAGAGCAGTAAACGCCAGGGTAATGGACATTCATCCCACTGTACCCAACCCTTATACTCTCCTTAGTCTGCTTCCCCCTTCTCAGGTGTATTATACAGTTCTGGACTTAAAAGATGCCTTCTTTGCCATCCCGCTGGCCCCACAAAGCCAGCCACTATTTGCATTTGAATGGACTGATCCTGAAGAGGGAAAAGCCGGACAGCTCACCTGGACGCGACTCCCCCAGGGATTTAAAAATTCTCCTACTCTTTTTAATGAAGCCCTGCACCAAGATTTAGAGCCATTTCGGATTTCCAACCCACAGGTAACTCTATTGCAATATGTTGATGATATCTTGCTGGCGGCCCCTTCTCATTTAGAATGCCTGAATGCCACCAAAGGACTCTTGAGTCTTCTACAAAAACTGGGGTACTGAGTGTCAGCCAGAAAAGCACAGGTCTGTCGTACTGCAGTGACCTATCTAGGTTACAACCTTAAAAAAGGTAAGCGCTACCTTGGTGAACAAAGAATTCGGGCCATACTCGATATTCCTCAGCCTAAAACTCGCAAACAAGTCCGCGAGTTCCTTGGGGCGGCAGGCTACTGCAGACTATGGATACCTGGCTTTGCTGAACTGGCAGCCCCTTTGTATGCCACCCTCAAAGGGTCTCCAGAATCCTTCATGTGGGGAGAGACTCAAACCAAAGCCTTCCAAGCTTTACGAGATGCTCTCATGACCCCACCAGCCTTGGCCCTGCCAGATCCCACCAAGCCATTCCATTTGTTTGTAGCCGAAAAAGGGGGGGTAGCCAAGGGAGTTCTGACACAGCGCCTAGGACCTTGGCGCCGACCAGTGGCTTATTTATCAAAACGGCTGGATCCAGTTGCTTCCGGTTGGCCCCCATGCATTCGACAAATTGCTGCCACTGCGCTTCTAGTTAAAGATGCAGACAAACTAACCTTAGGGCAAGCATTGTCTGTCACGGGGCCCCATGAAGTGGAAACTTTACTGCGGGCTCCCCCAGAGCAATGGCTGTCAAATGCTCGGATTACCCAATATCAAGCATTGCTACTTGACCAGCCCCGAATACGTTTTTGTGCTCCCACAACCTTAAACCCAGCCACTTTGCTGCCTGAAGGACAGAATCCCCCTCTACACTCTTGCCCAGAAACCTTGGCAACGATCTCGTCCCTCCGCTTTGATCTTACGGACATTCCTTTACATGACCCTGATATCAGCATGTTTTCAGACGGCAGTAGTTTTGTGTTTCAAGGGCAAAGGTATGCCGGTGCTGCGGTGACGACAGACCGTGAAGTTTTATGGCAACAGACCCTTCCCCCAGGAACTTCAGCCCAACGCGCAGAGCTCATCGCACTAACAAAAGCCCTAAAACTTGGAAGAAACAAGTCAGTTAACATTTATACGGACAGCCGCTATGCTTTTGCAACCGCGCATGTACACGGATCCATTTATCAAGAGCGTGGTCTCCTCACAGCAGAAGGCAAGGCCATCAAAAATAAAGCTGAAATTTTAGATCTTCTAGCAGCCATCTGGGAACCTGCGAGGCTGGCAATCATTCACTGCCCGGGACATCAAAAAGGCAACTCCCTAGAGGCAGTCGGAAATCGCCTGGCTGATGCAGCAGCCCGAGAAGCTGCCCTAACTAAAAGTGAAAGTGCCTTGGAGCTACCGATCTTGACAGAGCCCCTGCTTCCACTGGAGCCCAGTTACACTCCTAAAGATTTGGAGTGGATTTCCAGAAAAGGGGGAAGTAAGATGCCGGGACAAAAGTGGTTTCAGGATCCTGAAGGTAAGATCCTCTTACCCGCGGCACTCGGGCGGCGCATGGTGGGTCAGCTCCACCAAGGGACTCATCTGGGAAAAACGAAGATGGCGGAATTAGTGCGGAGAAAGTTCAGGGCACAAGGGCTGGGAAAAGAGATTGAAGAGGTGGTTGAAAGATGTGTAAGCTGTGCCCAAGTAAATCAGGGTGCAAATAGGAAGGTTTCAGAAGCTAAAAGAGATAGAGGAATTGAGCCAGGCCGCTTTTGGGAAGTAGATTTTACTGAGATTAAACCAGGGAAATACGGATATAAATATTTGCTTGTTTTTGTAGACACCTTCTCCGGGTGGGTCGAGGCATTCCCCACTAAATCAGAAACGGCTCAGGCGACAGTTAAGAAATTATTAAATGAAATAATCCCTAGATTCGGGCTGCCTCTGAGCATAGGATCGGACAATGGCCCGGCCTTCACGGCGCAGGTGTCCCAGGGTCTGGCCCAGGCATTGGGAATAGATTGGAAATTACACTGTGCATATAGACCCCAGAGCTCGGGTCAAGTAGAAAGGATGAATAGGACCCTAAAAGAGACCTTAACCAAATTGTCCCTTGAGACAGGCGAAAATTGGGTTGATGTCCTGCCTTTTGCCCTTTTGCGAGCGCGTTGTACTCCATTTGTCAAGGGATTTTCCCCTTACGAAATTTTATTCGGCAGACCTCCACCTATCCTGCCGAGGCTAGGAGACGATGTAATGGAACAGTTGGAACAGGACCATTTGCTGGCTTCGCTCATGGCCCTGCAACATGTACAGAAGGAAATAACCAGGGCCTTGAGAGAAGCCTTCACTCATCCTCCTGTTCTTCCCCACCCCTTTCAACCAGGAGACTTAGTCTGGGTCAAAAGGCACGAGCCTAAAACCCTGGAGCCGCGCTGGAAAGGACCACACACCGTGATTCTGACTACACCCACGGCCGTGAAGGTAGATGGTGTCCGAACCTGGATTCATCACTCTCAGGTTAAGAAAAACTGTGTGAAGGCGGGAACAACCCAGACTGATGCAGAACCAGATAACAAAGAGCAATGGAAGGTTCAAAGGCATCCAGAAGATCCTTTAAAGCTAAGACTGATGCGGGAATAATAATTTTCTGGGTTTGTATGGTGATAAGTGTGGGGGACTGTATGGAATTGCATCCCCTATCTTTTTGGCCATACCAATGGGAACTCAGGGACACTGTCACGGGAAAGGTGATAGCATCTAATACCTCTTCCACTGTGCCTTGTTTTTTGTTTGATTTATGCGACTTGGTGGGGGACTCATGGGGGACTCTAGTTACTAATTATAAACAGCCAACGGGCTTCGCTCCTCCGGTCCCCGAAAACCCCTATATGGTTACCTATGGATGTGGACACAGGGATCAAGAACAAAAATTGGCTAACATACCAGGGTTATACAGTTGCCCTGCAAATAGAAAGGTCGAATGTGAAGGAAAAGGCCAATACCATTGTGCAAAATGGGGTTGTGAAACGCTGGCCCCCTGGCTGACAGGACAGGGCCATGATCCCTTAATCACCCTCCTTAGAACTCCAGATCTCAAATGTAAGACTCAAGGAAAATGTAACCCAACAAAAATATGTTTAAAAAAGGTTTCTAGTTCCAGTACCTTTTCCTCTTCCTGGGACACTGGACACACTTGGGGTCTCAGGATGTATGCTCCAGGAGTTGACAAGGGCATTTCCTTTACTATACAACGGGTTAAAAGAAAAACTCCACCCAATCCGGTAGGGCCAAACAAGGATATGATTTTACACCCCCCACTCTTTCCGACTGTCCCTTCCCAACCTACCCCGCAATCGGGTGCCCCCACAAAGTTGGAATTACCAACTACAGGTCATATCCAGAACCCGTTCTCCCCTGAGACGCATTGGCTAGATGTAGTAGATTCTATGTATGCTTGGCTAAATTCATCTCACACCGAGATTGTACAAGATTGTTGGCTGTGCTTAAACCCTAAACCTCCATATTATGTGGGAGTGGCTACAAATGCTAGCATTGGACAAGACATAGAAAAGCATGTTGTGAAATTACTAAATCCAAGCACGACATTGTGCCCTTGGGGTTCACGACCAATTTTAACCCTAGGAGACCTCCAAGGGCAGGGTTGGTGTATAGTGTCCCAAGAATATAATTGGCAGAACTCCCCTTACAAAAACTCTTGTGCAGAAGTGTATATTCCAAGGAGTTCAGATACTGATAGCGCCCAAAATATAGCATACCGAGCCCTTACTGGAGCCTGGTTTGCTTGCTCATCAGGAATTACCCCCTGCATTGCAGCCGCATACTTTGGGGTCGGCACCCAAGAGATTTGTATCCTAGTTCATATTCTCCCACAAATATACCTATATAGCGGAGAAGCAGGGAGAGAACACTTACGTCTATTTGAAGGACATTCCAGGGTAAAAAGGGCAGCACCAGTCCTCATTCCACTCCTAGTGGGACTGGGAATTGCAGGATCCACAGCTATTGGAACTGCTGGACTCATTGTGGGGGACCAAAATTTCAAAACTGTAAGCAAGCAAGTGGACCGAGACCTAGGCTACTTGGAAACTTCAATTTCTCGGCTAGAACACCAAGTAGACTCTTTAGCTGAGGTTGTATTACAAAACAGAAGAGGGCTTGATTTACTCTTCATGAAGGAGGGGGGCCTCTGCGTGGCCCTCGGAGAAACATGCTGTTTTTATGCGAACAATTCCGGAGTAATCCGAGACACTCTCAATTTGGTCAGGGATAATCTTAGGGCCAGGGAACGTGCCAGGGAAGCCAGCAATAATTGGTATCAGAGTTTATTCTCTTGGTCCCCCTGGCTCACATCATTGCTTACAGCCGTAGCTGGGCCACTGCTATTGTTACTTCTCGGGTTAACTATTGGCCCGTGCATTATCAATTGGTTAGTACAATATGTCAAGAAGCGAGTTAGTGAAATAAAAATTATGATGATCAGGTCCAATTATATCCCCTTAGTTCCTAATGATGAATCAAGGGATTGATTCACTGACAAGAAAAGGGGGAAATGTAAGGGTTAAATTGTAGTGTAGGGCTAATGCTTAGCTTGAAAAATAACAGCTTTATGTTGACATTGAAGGTTAAGAGATAACAGCCTTGCTTTACTCTTATAAATTACGCCTCATACTCTTGTAAATTAGGCTTCACCAATTAAGGAAGCAAAAGTTCAAAGAAAAGAGCATCAGAGGCAGGGTCAAGGAGATCCACTGGTTGCAACTTAGAGGCAGAAAGTCTAAAGTAAACACCTCATTAGGCAACTGTTTCTAACTCATCTGGAAATTGTTTCTTTGTTCTGTTCCCAGGTGATGATAAAACGATGTGATCGGTTATAAAAACTCTGTACCCCGGCTGTTCGGGGCCGCACTCTTATCAAGAGTGTTGGTCCCGATCGGTCGGCCTTGCCTCTCATTGTAATAAACTTTGTTGTGACTGTCACTGGTGCCTGTAGCATTCTGTTTCAGGAGTCGTGTGGATGCAACAAGCCCACTTCCTGATTCATAGATGGAGTCTTTTTGCTATGTCCCCACATGGTAAAAGGAAGAAGGAAGTTCTGTCGGCCCCTTTTATAAGGGCAATAATCCCATTCATGAGGGATCACCCTCCTGACTAATCACCTCCCAAAGCCCCATCTCCTAATACCATCGCCTTAGGGGTTAGGATTTCAATATATGAATTTTGGGGGTATGGGGAGACACAAACAGGCCATAGGAATAGATCAGCCAAACTAAGAGGCAAGGAGATGTTATCAAAATAAATGGAAAGAGAATCTTCAGTTCTTTCCTCTTCAACTTTATATCTTTCCATAAGAAAACCTTTGAAAATTCTCTCTGATGGTTACTCCTGCACTTTCCTGATGTTTCAGAGCATTGCAGCACCAACATTAAATATCCTTTACATGGGGCAGTGAACCCTCAGCTCCAGAGTATCAACATCACTTAAATTTTTTGTGTTTTTCCCAAAGGCCAGGAAAAGTCCAAAAATTGGAACATGGCAATGTCAGAGAAAATTGAGTTAAAATGATCCCATCTCTTAGATCAGAATTACTTATGTGGCTCTAACAGCAACACCCACCTTCTCCTGACTGTATGAAAACCACTACCTAAAGAAAACACTCATTTAAGAGTGCCTTAAAACAAACAAACAAACAAACAAAGGATAGCCATTATAGATATTCATCTGTCATCTATCACATTCATTTATCGACCTTGGTATAAGTTAAAACCTGCAAATTTTTTTTAGAAAAGATATGTTACCAAATGGAATCTGTACTATGGTCCCAGTGTTTTAGCCTTTTTATTGTGGTAAATAAATATTTAATATAAAATTTACTATTTCAGATATTTTTAAGTGTTCAATTCAGTGGCCCTAGGTACATTTACAATGTTGTACAACCATCCCCACTATCCATTTCCAGAATTTTTTCATCATCCCAAACATAAACTCTGTACCCATTTGATCATAACTCCCCTTCCTCCCTCCCCCAGTATGGTCCCACTTTTGTAATAAAAGTGTGTGTATGTGTATGTGTGTGAATATATAAATATATATATAAATAAATATATAAAAAATGGGTAACTGGATTAAAGGTCACTTTTAAACTTTTTGAACGTCACAGAATAAATGAGTTAGAATAGGTATATAGCCCTTAGAAACAGCACCTGAAACCACAGTATGCAAATACTGGTGTTATAAGTATCATTTGTTTTGCTCGTCCTTATTTTTCTGTTTTTTTCTAGAGTGACTTCCTTTTATAATCAAAATAAAGGTTATTATGACATTTTTAATAACAGAAATCCCATGAAGTCACTACAAAATAGGTAAGTATCCAAATCATAAAATATGACTTAAAAAGCAAAACAACAATATAAGATATGTAACCATGCATATAAGTAAGCAAGCCTATCAGTGGAACAGTCCTAAAATACAGCAATAAAAAAGGATCTACCCAGAAAAATAGAGGTCAGGCCAAACCAGAGAACAAAGATTTGACAAGATTTCACCCCTTGCAAGTCTGTTTCTGAACAGTTTCCCATGGTCTCACTAGGGTCTACCCATTATGCTCTTGCATCATCCATGGCCTGATTTCTTTTAGCTGTGATTCATTTCATATCAACCCTGGGTCCAGGGCTAATTTTTCAGCTACACAAAGAAATATAGTAGCACAAATCCTGATTAGGAACTTCTGAAAACGCAGGATTTCCTGTGTGCACAGATCAGCAGTGTTGAGTTCTGTCAAAAACGTAGGCCTATATCTTCTTTTTCTTTTATTCTTCAAACATATTCTGTCTCAGTGCCCACATATTCTATGTACATTACTCTCATTTACTGCTGCTCTGAATGTGAGCATTTTATAGTCAGTGGTGCAACGCTTATATCCTCCATAGATTCCTCTTCAATACGTGTAACTGACTCCAACTCTTTAAAATGTAGCTCTTTACACACAAAGGTGTTGAACACAGCCATTTGTATCATCTCTGCTAAATTATACAGTTTCAGCTTTATCATGAAATTTTAAGACTACTCAGGAAGTCACTAAATTATGTGTTCTGCTTACCAGAGAAAGAGGATACGTCATCAGGGTCTGATACTTTAACACTTTGGGGGCCTAATGTCTTATTCAGTCCTTCTTAGTGACGAATCCAGACCATATTTGCATTAATAGCCTTAACCCTAGTCACAGGTTTAATTTGTTTGAAACTATATTTAGGCCTTTGGGAGCCTCTATAATGAATTTCATTAAATGGAAAGATTATATAATGTACTCTTTTATGATTAACTAACTCTGTATAAAGATGGTAATTATAATTAAACTCATAATTTGACTCGTGTCATTATAATAATTAATCAAGTCATTTTACCCCACAAGTGTTCAAAAACTGCAATGTATGTGAAACAGAAACAATTCTAAATCACCAAAAAAATGCAACTTTCCCATACATTTCAGAAATGCTCCAGTCTTCTGTCAGTCCTTTTAGCTAATGGCCACTTCCCTGACTCCCCTCCACTTTTCATTACTTAAAAGATGACAATACTTTTATCTAGAACATCCTCATTTCAGATCGGAGGGACTGTATAGCTTAGGCATATATGATGTTTTTGCTTTTAACAGAGAGGATTTGCTACTTTCCTCAGGTTATTCAACTTTGCGTGTGTGGTCTGTGGCGACAACATTAAATAAATGGGCAGTATTAACCAGAATCCCCATGAAACCCACTTTCAGAAGTATGACCTGATAACCTGGTGAAAGCATTGGCACTAGACAGCATAGAATTTCCCCATTTCAAAAATGAGAAGGAAGACTCAGGACTCACAGCAGCCCAGAAAAACCCACACAAATGCTCCCCAGGAATTACAATTAACCCCAATGAACTGCCACATTCTAGGCTTTCAGAGGATTTATCTGAAACATCACTGATCATAATGCATCCCTGTCCCTGCACAAGTTTACAGTAACAGCTGCAGGCCAAGGAAATGCTACAGGCAAAACAAACAGTAGCATCATTATGACTATTTTTAGCCTGCAGGATGGAGTCAGCCCAGGGCTGCTGGTTGGGCTCAGAGCCCAGGTACTCAGGCGTCAGCATTCCACAGCACAGCTGAGCAGGATCATTTCAGCAACGAGTCAGGATCCTTCGGAAAACCCTGACTGAGCATAGCATCCTCTATGAAATTGTTATACTCATATTTAAGGAAACAGTACAAGGCACAGTGTGAATTCTGTGGTACCAAAGGTTTTCCCATCCAAACCACGTTCCTGGGGGACACAGGTGTATAGTGAACACACATGACATTTTGGCTTTTTTTTTTTAATTTTCTAGCCCTACTTACCTTTCAAAATTTAGCTCAAACAATGTCTTCTGCAAGAAGCCTTTCGCACTCACCTACCCCAAGCATTTACCATGCTGTGCTGCGATCCATGACTATAAAAGCCTTTCAAGTAAAAAACCATCTTTCATTCATCTTTGTAGCCCCAACACTTAGCACAACGCCTAACAGGACCTAAAATAATTGGTTTACTGAATGAATAAACAAACGTCCTTTCCAGCTCTGCATCCAGGAAGATTGAGATAGGCCAGATACCCAGCACAGCCTTCACAAATGAGGAAAAGGACAGCTAACTCTGGTGAAAGTGGGGAAGCTTAGGAAAGTGCAGAGAAAGATCCACTTGGCTCTATAGGACAGGCCCAGGATGAGCACCGATTAATAAAAAGGAAGGACAAAAGAAGGTTTCGCTTATTAACTTTGCCCAGGACTAACCTGGGGTTTTGTAAGGTAAGTTAAATATGATCAAGCTTAGACTTTGTGGAATGACCTTAAACAGAATGACCTTATATCAAGATTTCTAAAAGTCCTATATACACTCTAACAATCAGAAGGGGCATCAAATCTTAATGATATATTTTAAAAATACTTAGATTTACAGTTCGCCTTGACCATGTGGTTCTTCAGTGTCCTCAATGGGGCATTACTGCTCCACCTTAGAAGTATTTTGGAAATTTGTGGGGGTTCTTGATCTTCTAGTATAAATGTTCCTGTGCATTACATACTGAAATGTATTTTATTATTACTTACTTTTCCTTTGTATTTCCCTAAATTACAATTTTCTATTTTCAAATCAAGTGTACCTAGGTTTTATTATCTATATATTTTTTAAAGAAAGTAAAGAGAACATTACATATTTTCTATGTAAAAGCTCAGTCTCATTTCCAGGCATCCCAGAAAATGGACCAAGAAAATGTGGAATGGGTAATGCACACTGTACTTGACTTTCTTCGAGTCTTCATGTCGCATATCCTTCAGCTACAAGGAAGCTTTGCCCCCGGAGACTCCACCTAGAACTCTCAGACAAGGATGTTATGCTTCAACATTTGAGACAGATGCTAGTGACTATCATGTTGTCAGATCTGCTAACTTTGGAGGCAGAGAACAGCTTATGCCACTGTGGAGATCAAGGAAAGTCCAGAGGTTGCACTTAAATTTGTCCTTGAAGAACAGAATAGCAGGGAGGAGAGTTCCAGTTCAAAATGACATGGTAAGAAGACTCTAAACTCACCTCCTCCATGGACACATCAAATTATATCTATTAATAGAACAACTCCCCATGAGGAACTAAAGGTTGGCTGAATAACCAAAGACAGAATGGTAAGAGTACAGTAAGAGATATAGAGACATGGTAACAAAGAGTATACTCACCCCCCAACACTACAAATAGCAGTGGGAAGGGATAGTACTGAGGAACTGGGAACAGATTCCTCCATCTTTGAGCACAGAAGAAACAAAAAACAAAACATACAAACAAACCAAAAAACACCTCAGGTTTAAAAGAGTATCTAGTGTACAAAAGAGACAACACTGGAAGTCTATCAAGTGGCAGAGGAGCTACAAGAAAGCTCTCTAGGTTAGAGGAACTGGAGAATGATATGGTTTATGTTCTCATCCCCACCTTGGAAGCCTAGACCACAGCAGGGTTCAGACACCATGGCAGGTAGGTCTGGTATGCTTGTGAATTAAGTGAGCCCAGAGTCCACAGACACACAGCAGCTCTAAGACCCTCTGGGACACAGAAGAAAAGCCATAGTTTAGAAGGGCTAGAGAACTGTGGGAACATTCTCTCCCTCTTCCCTTTAAAAGCCCAGACCAGAGCAGGGCCCAGTTCACAGTGAGCTTGCAACCTCAGTGAATCCAAGGACTACAATCTCACACCAGCCACCCCATGGTGCTGGGGCACAGAAAGCAAGCCATGTTTCTCTGAAAGTTTTGTTGTTATTGTTTCTGTTGTTTTTACTTCTTAAATTTTTTAATTTTTTTCATTTTTCTTTTGTTTTTTTTTTCTTTCTTGTTCTTTTTATTCTTCTCCTTTTTCTTTTAGTTTTCCTTTTATTATTTTTTTCTTCTCTCTGTAAAAAGCCATGGTTTATATACAGCCACAGCTCTGGCAAGCCAGCAAAAGTCACCATGCATACAGTCTGCATAGGAATCACCAAACACAAGACCACTCCCTTCAACTTTAGGAAAAGTAGCCATTTCACCTAATCCATAGAAACACGGGAAGTCAAACAAAATGAAAAGACAGATGGATATGCTCCAAAAGAAAAAACCTCAGTGAAAGAATTAAATGAAACAGAGATAAGCCATATGTTTAAAAGAATTTAAAGTAATGATTACAAATATATTCATTGGGCTAGAGAAAAGAATGGAAGAACTCAGTGCGACCTTCAATAAAGAGATAGAAAGTATTAACAAGAATCAATCAGAGATGAAGAATAACTGAAATAAAAAACACACCAGAAACAATCAACAGTACACTAGAGTATGCAGAAGAATGTATCAGCTATCTGCAAGACAATGTAATAGAAAGTACACAAGCTGAAGAGCAAAAGAAAAAAAAAGAAAAAGAAAAAAAAATTAAGTGAGGATAGATTAAGAGAATCTTGGACAACATCAAGCAAACAATTATTTGCATTTTAAGGGTCCCAGAAGAAAAAAAGAGAGAGAGAGAGAAAGGGGTAGAAATCTTAATTTAAGGAATAATAACTGAAAACTTCCCTAACCTAAGAAGGGGGGGAAAAAAAAAAAAAAACAAACATCTAAGTCCAAGCAGCACAAAGAGTTCCAAACTAGATGGACTCAAAGAGAGGTCCACACCATGATGGATGATAATTAAAATGTCAAAAAAAAAAAAAAAAGATAAAGAGAGAATCTTGAAAACAGCACGAGAGAAATAAAGTTACCTACAAGGGGAAAAACTTGTAAGACTGTGAGTGGATTTGCCAGCAGAAACTTTGCAAGCCATAAGACAGTGGCATGATATACTAAAAACACTGAAAGGAAAAAATCTACAGCCAAGAATACTCTACCCAGTGAAGTTATGATTCAGATTTAAAGGAGATATAAAGAATTTCTCAAACAAAATAAAAAGGAGTTTATCACTACTAACCAGCCTCACAAGAAATGTTAAAGGGATTCTGTTAAGTGGAAAAGATAATTAGACATAAGAAAAATATAAATAGAAGGATGTAAAATATGACAACACATACATAAAATGTGAAGAAGTGAGTACAAATAGAAAATGAAAAAGAAAAAAGTTTTTCTCTTGTTTTTTTTTTTCTTTTTTATACAATGTGTTTGAACTTAAGTGACCATCAAATTAATAAGGACTGCTATTTACTTAGGATATCATATGTGAGCTTCATGGTAACCACAAACTCAAAACCTAAGATAGACACACAAAACATAAAGAGAAAAATAGCCAAACAAAACATTATAAATCCTCACTGATCACAAAAAGAGAGAGCAAGAGAAGAAAGGAACCAAGAAGATCTACTAAAACAACCAGGAAACAAATTTTAAAATGGCAATATGCACATGCCTATCAATAATTACTTTAAGTGTAAATGGCTTAAATGCTCCAATCAAAATACATAGAGTGGCAGAATGTATAAAAGAAAAAAATCTGTATACTGCCTACAAGAGATACACTTCACACTTAAAGACGCATACAGACTGAAAGTGAAGGCATGGAAAAACACTCACCATGAAAATTGAAGCAAAAAAAAAAAAAAAAAAGAACAGGCGCAGCAATACTTACATCAGACAAAATAGACTTTGAAACAAAAACTATAATAAGAGACAATGAATAGTATTACACAATGATAAATCTAACAAGAGGATGCAACAACTGTAAATATCTATACACCCAATGCTGGAGCACCTAAATATATAAAGCAAATATTAACAGACATAAAAAGATAAATTGATGGTAATATAATAATAGTAAGAAACTTTAACCTTCCACCTACATCGAAGGATAGATCATCCAGACAGAAAATCAATATGGAAACAAGGTCTTTCAATGACATACTGGACCAGATAGACCTAACAGATATTTATAGAACATTCCATCCAAAAACCATAGGATACCCATTCTTTTCACATGCACAAGGAACATTCTCTAGAACAGATCACATATCAGGCCATTAAAAAGGTCTCAATAAATTTAAGAATATTGAAATCATACCATGAATTTTTACTCACCACAATGGTACAAAACTAGAAATACATCACAAGATTGGCCCCCCAAAAAAATTCACAAACACATGGAGACTAAACAACATGATACTATACAACCAGTGGGTCAATAAACTATCAAAGAATAATTTTAAAAAATACATGGAGACAAATGAAAACCAAACACAAAGTTCCAAAATCTCTGGGACACAGTGAAAGCAGTTCTACAAGGAAGTGTATATCAACATAGGCCTACCTCAAGAAACAAACAAATAAAACCTCCGTCTAATCATACACCAAAAGGAACTACAAAAATACGAACAAACACAGGCCATGGTGTGTATAAGAAAGGAAATAATAAAGATAAAGGCAGAAGTAAATGATGTAGAGATTAAAAAAAAACAGAAAAAAAATCAATGATACTAAAAGCTTTTTTTTGTAAAGATAAAATTGGCAAACCCTAGGTCAGACTTATCAAAAGAAAAGTTGACAAAAACCCAAGTAAGTAAAATTAGAAATAATAAAGAAGTAACAATTGATGTCACAGAAATAAAAAAGGATTGTAAGAGAATACTATGAAAAAATGTATGACAACAAACTGGACAACCTAGAAGAAATGGATCAATTCCTAGAAACACACAACCTTCCAAAACTGAATCAGAAAGAAATATAAAATCTTTTTTTGTGTTTATTTATTTATTTTGAGAAAGAGAAGGAGTGCAAGCAGAGGAGGGGCAGAGAAAGAGAAGGAGTGAGAGAATCCCAAGTAGGTTCTGCCCTGAGAGAGATCGTGACCTGATCAAGAGTTAGACACTTAAATAACTGAGCCACGCAGTTTCCCCAAAATCGAGTATCTTAACAGACCAATTACAAGTAAGAAACTGGAACAGGTAATCAAAAAAAAAAACAAAAAACAAAAAATAAAGGTGAAGGACTGCATGCTTTCACAAGTGAATTCTAACAAACATTTAAAGATCTGATACCTATTCTCCAACTATTCTGAAGCAGCAGCAGCAGCAGGAGGAGGAAAGCTTTCAAATACATTCTATGAGGCCAGTATTACCAGATACCAAAACCAAACCAAATCACTACAAAAACAATAAATAAATAAAATAAAACCACAGGGCAATAGCCCTGATGAACACAGATACAACAAAAATCCTGAACAAAATACTATCACACCACATACAGCAATACAGTAAAAAGATAATTCACCCCAGAAATGGGATTTATTTCTGTGATACAAGAATGGTTTAATATTTGCAAATCAATAAACATCATATCCACATCAACAAAATTAAACATAAAAATCATGTCATCATCTCAATATGCAGAAAAACATTTGACAAGATTCAACATCTATTCGTGATAAAAACTCTCAATAAAATGGGTTTAGAGGGAATATTCCTCAATACAATAAAGGCCACATATGAAAACCCCACAGCTAACATTATCCACAATGATGAAAAACTCAAGAGTTTTCCCTCTAAAGTCTGGAATACAATAAGGACATCTACTGTCACCACTTTTATTCAATGTAGTACTAGCAGTCCTAGCCACAGCAATCAGACAAAAAAAATAAATAAGAGGCATCCATATTGGTAAAGAAGTTAAACTGTCACTGTCTGCAGATGACATAACTCTATACATAGAAAATCCTCAAGATCCCACCAAAAAACTACTAGAGGTAATAAATGAATTCAGTGAAGTGGCAGGATACAAAATAAATACACAGAAAGTGGTAACATTTCTATACATTAACAATGAAGTCACAGAAATAGAAATTTAAAAAACAGCACCATATACAATTGTAACCCCCCCCCCCAAATAAAATATCTAGGAATAAACTTAACCAAAGAGGTAAATATATTTACTCTAAAAACAATAAAAAATTGATGAAAGAAATTGAAGATGAGACAAATGGCAAGATATTCCACATTCATAGATTGGAAGAATTACTATTATCAAAACGTCCTTATTACCCAATCTACAAATTCAATGCAATCCCTATTGGAATACCAGCAGCATTTTTTGCAAAACTAGAAAAAATATTATTAAAATTTATATAGAACCACAGAAGACCCTGAATAGTTAAGTCAACCCTAAGAAAGTAGGTATCACAATTCCACATTTTAAAATACACTACAAAGCTATAATAATCAAAATACTAGGGTACTAACACACACACACACACACACACACACACACACACACACACACACACACACATATATATATATAGATCAACAAACGGGTTAGAGACTCCAGAAATAAACCCCCATATATACAGTCAATTAATCTATAATAAATAGGCAAGAATATACAATGGGGAGAAAAGTATTTTCAATAAATGGTGCTTGGAATACTGAACACCCACATGTAATGTAAAAGAAGAAACTGGACTACTTTCTAACAACATACACAAAAATAAGCTCAAAATGGAGTAAAGACCTAAATGTGATACCTGAAACTATAAAAATCCTAAAAGAGAACTCAGGCAGTGATTTCTTGGACATCAGCATAGCAATATTTATATTTTTATAGATACCACCCCAAGGCAAAGGAAACAAAAGCAAAAGTAAACTATTGGGATTCCATCAAAATAAAATACTTTTGCAATGCAAAAGAAACCATCAACAAAACAAAAAGACAATCTACTGAATAGAAGAAGATATTTGCAAATGATATATCCAATAAGGAGTTAATACCCCAAATAGATAAAGAACTTCTACAACACCAAAACAAAATCTGAGTAAAGAATGGGCACAGGACCTGAAGATATATTTTTATAAAGAAGACATGCAGATGGCCAACAGACACATAAGAAGATTTTCGATATCACTAATCATCAGAGAAATGCAAATCAAAACCTATACTACCTCACACCTGTCAGACTGGCTGAAATCAAAAAGACAAGAAATTAAGTGTTAGTGAGGATGTGGAGAAAAAGGGAACTTTGTGCACTGTTGGTGGGAATGTAAATTGGTACAGTCACTGTGAGGAAAAAATATGGAAATTCCCCAAAAAATTAAAAATAGAAATACCATATGACCCAATAATTCCACTATTGGCTATTCACCCATGGAAAACAAAACACTAACCCAAAAAGATATATGTACCCCTATGTTTATAGCAGCATTATTTATAATAGCCCAGACATGGAAACAACCCAAGTGTCTACCATAGCTGAATGGATAAGGAAAATGTGGCATGCATACACACACACATACACACACACACACACACACACACACACACACACACACACAGTGGAATATTACACAGCCATAAAAATGGATGAGATCATGGCATTTGAGACAACATGGATGGACCTAGCGGGTATTATGCTAAGTGAAATAAGTCAGACTGAGAAAGACAAATACCATGTGATTCCACTCAAATGGAATCTTAAAGAATAAACTAAAAGCAGAATCAGAACTATAAATACAGTGAACAACAACAACAAAAATACAGTGAACAAACTGATGGTTTCCAGAATGGTGGGGAGTGGGGCATGGTCAAAATAAGTGAAGGGGAGAGGGAAATACAGGTTTCCGTTTATGAAATAAGTCATGGGGGGGGGGGTCAGGGGGAAAGGCACAGTATAAAGAAGACAGTCAATGATGTTGTAATAGCAATGTAATAGGGCAGGTGATAGATACCCTTGTGGTGAAAATGGCATAATGTGTAAACTTGTCAAACCACCAAGTGTACACCTGAAACTAATTTAACATTGTAAGTCTACTATACTCAAATAAAGGGGACAAAAGAATAGCACTGTTAGGTTTTCCCTACTTTTCTTTCTTCTCTTCTACTAAAAAAAAAAAGTGCAAAGAATTGTATCAATCATAATCCTTTGCCTGTAACACACCATTATCACTGGTCCACACCAAAGGATCCAAATCTCTTGACCAAGATAGTTATAGCAGAACAGAATCTTATTCCAGGATTAAATAACAAAGCCACTACAAAGCTAAAATTACATAAATCTAATTACCTTAGAAGTTTCCTTACTTACATCAAGCATAAAGTACACTGTACATGATTTTCATGAATAACCCTGAATAGCAATTATTATGCATATCAAAGTTTTACAATAATAGAAGAAATTTAAAAATCATCCATGCAGACTTCTGATTATTTGAACATTTCTGCTGTTATAACTCTCAAATGCTTGGCAGCCAATGGGGATGGGTGGAGACTTTCAAAATATTCTCACTTTCCTGTAAGATTTATTCAATTCTGTTTTTCTTAAGACTTCTTAAGGGTTTTTCTTTCTTTTTCTAATCTTAGAATACTTTTAGATGTACAAAAAAGTTGCAAAAATTGTACAGTGAGTTCCCATGTATCCCAAACTCAGTTTTCCCAATTATTAACATCTTATATTAGTGTGGTACCTTTTTCATAATTTATGAACCAATATATCAACACACTATTATTTATTAAAATTCATAATTTTTGCACATTTCTTTAATTTTGTCCTTTTTTTGTTCCAGGAGCTCATCCAAGATTCCACATTATATTTAATTATCATGTCTCCTTAGGTTCATGTTGGCTGTAATTTTCTCAGATTTTCCTTGTTTTTGATAACCTTGATGTTTTTGAGGAGTACTGGTCAGGTATTTGGTAGAATGTTCCTCAAATGGGATTTGTCTGATGTTCTCCTTAAGATTGACTGGCATTATGGAGTTTTAGAAAAAACAAACAAACCACAGACATAAAGTGCCACTCTCATCACATCACAGCACATCATCATGATTTATAACTGTTGGTGTTAACCTTGTTCCCTAAGCTGAGGGTTTATCATGTTTCTTCCATGCAAAGCTATTGTTTTCCCCTCTTGACATATGGCAGGTACTCTTTGGAAGAAAATTATTCATACCACACTTAAAGAGTGAATTATGATCATGATCCTCCTCCTTGAGGACACATTATCTACATAAATTATTTGGAATCTGCACAGATCTATTTCTCCATTTATGCAATCACTCATTTCAATCACTATAGAGTCATGAATACTTATTTTATAATTTGATACTGCTTTATTTATGGCATTGCTCCAATGGTTCTAGCTTTGGCCATTGCAAGAGCTTTCAGTTGGCTCCTGTGTCACTCTGAAGGGTTTTTTTCCCCTCTTGTAGCATTTCCATGCTTTTTAACAGTACAAGACTACAAGATATTCCAGGCTTCTCTGATTCAAAATTTTATGGATGATTCTAGCTTTCTCTCCTTGCTTGTCTATAGCCTCTCATTCCACCAGTAAAAAGAAACTTGCTCCCAACATCAGCCAGTGTTCAATTTGAAAATACATACATGCATAGTGGTTCCAGGGTTTTTTACCCATACCTCAGTGGGAAACTATTATCAACTAGAATACAGTGCTTGTATGCATTTCCAGTTGTCATCAACCTTTCATTCTCCATTCATTTCCAAAGTTACTTAGGTCATCAGCTTTTCCTCTCACCTCCATTGGTGAGGTTATTTTTTACATTTTTTAAAAAATTTTTTAATGTTTATTTATTCTTGAGAGAGAGAGAGAGAGCATGGACAGGGGAGGGGCAGAGAGAGGGAGACAGAATCTGAAGCAGGCTCCAGGCTCTGAGCTGTCAGCACAGAGCCCAGTACGGGGCTCAAACTCACAAACCATGAGATCATGACCTGAGCTGAAGTCGGACGCCCAACTGACTAAGCCACCGAGACGCCCCATTTTTTTACATTTTAATATAGTTATATTATTTCATCACATTCTGCATTCCATCCCAGAATTCCCCACCTTCTTAAACCATTTTTTTTAAATTTGCATACAGTAGAGTTCACTCTGTGCTGTTAAATTCTTTAGGTCTTGAGAAATGTATAGTGTCATGAATCCAGTGTAACGGTATCATATAGAATAGCTTCCTCACCCTAAAACCTTCCTTGCACTTCATCCACTTAATTCTTCTTCCTTCCCCAAATTCTTGGCAACCCTTGATCTGTCCATCAGTTCCAAGTTTTACTTTTCTCAGGCTGTTTTGTAAATGGAGTCATACAATATCAAGACTTTTCAGACTTGTCTCTTTCTCCTGGTAATATGCAATTAAGCTTTTTCCATGTTTTTGCATAGCTTGATAGTCCTTTCCTTTTTATCGCTAAATACTTTTCTATAGCACGAATGTATCAGTTTTCTTTTTTTTATCTATTCACCTATTGAAAAACATTCTAGTTCCTTCTGGGTTTGAGTGATTATGAATAAAGCTGCTATGAACACCCACATGCAAGTTGTTACATGGACACAAATTTTCAAATCAATTGAGTAAATGCCTACTAGCACAATTCCTAGGTTGTATGGCAAGACTATGTTTGGCTTTGTAAGAAATTGCCAAACGATATTCCAAAATGACTATACCATTTTGTTCTCCCACCAGCAAAGAGGAAGAGTTCTTATTGCTCTCCGTTTATGGCAGAAATTGGTCTTGTCTGCTCTTGGATTTCAACCATTCTAATATATGTGCAGCGGTAGCACGTTGTTCTTTTAACACAAAAATAATGTTGAGCATCTCTTCACATATTTATTTGCCATCTCAATACCTTCTTGGGTGAGGTGTCTGTTCAGATCTTTTGCCAATTTTCTTATTTTTTTGATACTTTTGAATTTTAGGAGTTTTGTAGGTTTGGGATGTCTTTTATCAGATATGTGATTTGTAAATATGTTCTTCTAGTCAGTGACTTACTGTTTTATTCTTTTAAGAGTGTTTCATAAAGCAAAGTTTAATTTAAATAATGGCTAACTTATCAAATAACCCAAGGTCACACAGACTTTTCTCCTATATTTTCTTCTGGAATTATTATAGTTTTGCATTTTTTATTTAGACCCATGATCCATTTTGGTTAAATTTTGTGTGGCTAGGTTCTATGGGAGTTAGGGTTTTTGCTTTGTTTTCACATGTGAATGCCCAGTTCCATACTGCAAGCTGCTCTAAGGAGCTGGGAGTGGAAGAGTGAGGTGGAGGGATAATGCTGGTTGAACTAAGAAACTAAAACCAGTGTATGAATTAAATGAATAAATGATGTGACCCTACTGTGCTCACGATGAGGATATTTTATCTTTCTCCTTTTACAGCTCCTCCAGGGAAGCCATGTGGTAAACAAGCTTCAGAAGGCCTACTTCAGAGTTCTCATTTGCCTCTGAGAAAAATGCCTCCCTGAACTACTTCACAGGGCTGTTTTAGAGGACAAAAGGGATTATGAAAAATTAAGGCACTTTGAAAAATCCAAAGGCCAGTACAAATGTAATTGAACATGCACGACTTTAAATGAACACTCTTCCTTTAAGCTCCCTTCCTACACTGTGTCTGGGAGGAAGAATCATTCCCTTCCTTACCGGAGAACTTTTCATCATATAAACATTCAATATAGAGAGCATTTCCATGTCAGGCTGAGGCCTGATGTGCTCTGATTGGCATTCTCTGCAGAGTATTTGATAAGATTAAGCATCCCCTAACCCCACTTCATTCTTCCTTCCCCTTCCCCCTTTCCTTTTCTGTAAAGAGCTGACTGAAGCCACAGTTAAAGGATACATTTTGTTTTATTTTTTTAAAGATGAATTTAGGCATATTAAACATTTAAGAGTTTACCTGAGCAAAAATCAATTGAAACAGGGCAGTGCCAAACCGGAAGTGGTTGGGAGTGCTCCACGTAGAGGAGCTAGGGAAAGATTCCATAGAAAAAGGCAGAAGCAAAGCAAGGAAATTATATGATTGGCTATAATTTATTGCTTGCCCTTAGGTTTTGATTTCTCAACATTGAGGCACTTACAGGCTTAGGTTTTGGATTTCTTACATAGTCTGCTAATGTCTTAAAACCACCTCAGTTTAACGGCCTCCTTGTTTAATTAAACAATTTGCACATCTATTTAGCAAACAGCCCAGCTGCCTGAGCTTACAAGGGAACAAGATCCTATTTTGAGCCCTCTTCAACACCATGCTTTCTTTACCTGGAGGAAGCTGAATCATCCTTTGCCTCCACCCCCAGGTCATAAGTTGAATATCAGGCACAACCCCCTGCCACAGAGCTACCTACCTAGTAGACATCAGCCCTACATCATCCAAATCATCTGCCAAGACATTCTTCGGGGACTGGCAGTATGAAGCAGCATTAATCCTCAAGACTAGAGTTTGGCAACAGAAAACTAATCACTAAGTGAAAAGCTAGCCAATTCTTGAGCTTTTGTCTTCTTTATGAGTTTCCCTCAGCCCCAAATTCCTTTTCAATAAAAAGGGAAAATCTGAGCTTCTGGTCCACCTGTGTCCTCAATAGATTGCCAAATCATTCTAGCTTTGAAATAAACTACCATGCCTCCAAAATGTGAAATCTCTCTGTGCCTTCTCAAATTGAAATGAAAAGGAAAATACTACAAATTGAAGATTTCAAATGCTCAGTTCTCTTCTTCCTTCAGCAAACTGAACATCAAGTATAAAACATTTCCTAATGAGAAGACATGACACTTTTCTAGAAAAAAATGCAGATGGGTAGTGATACAGTCAATATTTATATTTCTATTAGCCTGAAATCCCAGTAGAGACATTTGTAATTAATTGCAAATATATTTTGAACACAGAAGATTTAACAAGAATACCATGTTCACGTTACATTCTAATTCTGTTGATCTGGGTCTTTCTATCTCTGGAAACAACTTGTGTAATGAATACCTAACCTTTGCTATGTGAAATGAGGGACTAAATGAAGCTCACATTTAAATGTAACTGAAAATGTGTCAAATGAGTTGTAAGTGAATAAAGCATGTCAGAATGATTATTTTCTAAAGGTGACAGACACTTTAGCTATATTTCCAGGTATGTGGAGAAGCTATTAAAATTCTAGCAAGGTCTATCAGGTTCAGAGAATGACACTGGAAATTTATTACAGGTGCCAAATTCAGTCATATTCTGAAGCGTGTTAATGTTTCCCACTGCAGACTCCTATAAAATTCATTTCAAGATCTTTGGGGGAAAGTGTATTTATAAAAACCAGAGCTTCCAAAGGAGAAATGAAGAAATGGAAGAGTAAGTGTGTGTGTGGGTATGTGTGTGGGTGTGTGGGGGGGGGGGTGTAAACTGCTATATTATCAAACAAGATAAACTAAAAAAAAATCCAAAATAGCTCTATGTTCCTCACCTTCCAAAAGGCCATATATCCAAAGCATTCAACAAACCTACAACTACCATAGCTTTAGTCTTTCCTACTTTTGTATAAAGTGTACATGATGATATCACCATGGTCTTATCTGCTCCCAAATCAACCAGGGTTCCAAACAAGCTTCATATTTATTAACTGTATTCTAAATACCCCCTGAACATATAACCAAATCCCCTCCATCATAAAACCAAACAGAGCAGGAAAGAATCATGGGTGAAATGAATTTTCTTTGTTTCTTTCTCTAATTCTTTTACCTCTTCCCCATTTTCTTTTGTTTATTGGTTGGTTTATTTGGTTACGTGGCTAGATAGTTTCTGCCTGCTTATGGCAAATCGGGGCATTTGTCTTCATGACTTAAAGTTTTATGCTTCAAATTGTCTTTAAAGTCTTTAACTCTATCTGTAGTTAGGATAATTTAAGAAATAATCCTCATAGGAGCACATTTATCTCCTCAGATATAAGTAACTGACTCTGCACTAATTTAGCAAAACTATGCTGGAAAGAACATATTGAAAGTAAACTCATTTTGTTAAAGAATCATCATAATTGGGAGGGTGAACTCTGATGGGAATGAGCCCCACAGGGCAAGTACAGTTGTGAAATACAGGGAGTAAAGTATGCAATATACGTCTGTGATTACAGTATGATACTACATCCCAGTGAACAGTGAAAACCCTTCTGTGGAGTGACCGTAAACTATGTTGCAACAATGCATCGATTCCAACAACTTACTGATTTGACCTAATTGACATGAAGAAGAATGTGTCAGTCTGTGAGATTACAGAACATGGAAAAGTTCCATCTAAAATCTAAAAACGAGAGAGAGAGAGAAAGGAAATTATAGTTCAAGCCTTCACTCAATCCCCATCTCGCAGGATACTGAAACTATTTTCCACATTCCACTTATGCAGATAAACTGTCAGGAAATCCATAGCTACAGAGACCTAGCTGGCAAACTGTTTTGTCACTCTCTCAGGAATATAGGTTGACCCATTTCTGAACTACATCTTTATGCTCCTGGCACTTTATGGACCTGGTTTAGGAAAATCTTGGGTAAATGTGTGGACTCATATTCTTCTCATGACTATCAGAGGTTTTTCCATTGCTACTAGTGTCTGAGATTACTAATCACCCTAAAACAAGATGAGAGAGTAAAAATTAATTTTCCCATACATGCTTAAAATTCTCAAGTTAACATTTTTTTGTCATGTCTCACTAACAATGAGCTCACACTTTTGGTTCAGATTCATCTCATTGCCTGCCCCCACAATTCAAATCTTCTACCCTTCTTACTAGACCTCACTCCTTACCCCAGGGCTACTTTCTCCTCTATGGCCCTGAAGAAAACGTAGAAAACAGGTAAGGAACCACAAAAAAAAAATTAGATAGCATATATCTATCCATAAAGGCAAGATTATTTCATTGAAAACAAATATACCACTTAGAAAACACAGAATGCACTCCCAAGAAGAAGAAATTGGAATGGGAAAAGGTCAACAGTTGTCTCAAACATTTGGAAATTTTGTTCCTAGTTTGCTAGGTAATTTGCAATCTGAAAGGTGGTGATAGCTGATGGGGACTTGATGGTGATAGCCATGTGACATGCTTGTATCTGTAGGCTCCCCACACTGCCGTATGTTGTTTCTGTCCCATATATGTGACCTATGTCAGGAACATATCAGTATTTCCTTCAATCATCTACCCCAGGAGGTCTTCCATATCTGTCCACAACAATATGGCTTTCATTGCTCTCCCTTTTAACCTCGTTCATACACTTCTTAGTGTGCTACCTACAAATAGAAGCTTCTCCAAACAAACCCATCCCGAAAGGAGTACACCTGCTGTTTGAAGTTGATCATGTATTGTTGATACATGACAAGAGGAAAATTGCACTCCTCAACTCTCATGTTGCTTTTATACTCACTGTCAAGGGAGAAGACATTTAGACTAAATGAGTACAACAAATATTTGTTATCTAGGAATTAAAGTTCAAAATGAGAGAAGTTTGTAAGGGAACATTTATAGGGGTAAGTAAGTTCAGATCTTTTGACCTGAGAATTGTATTTCAGGTTACTGAAGAAACCTTCACTTGACGTTGACAAATTGATGTAAGCAACATTGCATCAGTAGAAAAAGTGAAATTTGCAAAAAACAATAAAGAAAGTAAATGTGATTCTACTTTTCAAAGGGGGCAAGGTATGTTTAGTACAAACTTAAACTCTACACAGGACCCAATTATGAGAGGAAAGGATGGGAGCATCATGAGCTCAGAGGTTGGTATCCTTTCATGAATGATAGAAGTCCCTTTTATATAGATCTACCCTATGACCCAGCAGTAGCACTGCTAGGAATTTACCCGAGGGATACAGGAGTGCTGATGCATAGGGGCACTTGTACCCCAATGTTTATAGCAGCACTCTCAACAATAGCCAAATTACGGAAAGAGCCTATCCAACTAATGAATGGATAAAGAAATTGTGGTTTATATACACAATGGAATACTACTTGACAATAAGAATGAAATATGGCCTTTTGTAGCAACGTGGATGGAACTGGAGAGTGTTATGCTAAGTGAAATAAGTCATACAGAGAAAGACAGATACCATATGTTTTCACTCTTGTGTGGATCCTGAGAAACTTAACAGAAGACCATGGGGGAGGGGAAGGGAAAAAAAAGAGAGAGGGAGCCAAACCATAAAAGATTTAAAAACTGAGAACAAACTGAGGGTTGATGGGAGGTGGGAGGGAGGGGAGGCTGGGTGATGGGCATTTGAGGAGGGCACCTGTTGGGATGAGCACTGGTTGTTGTATGGAAATCAATTTGACAATAAATTTCATATTAAAAAAAAGAAGCCCCTTTTAGGAATCTGACTTAAGTTATGAATATGTTTGCCCTAAGAGATTTATAACTGAAATATAGAATGGATATCCATCCTTCCAAAATATGTACATGCACATAAAAACTTTGGATGCCATTTCAGGAAGTTTATAAACCTCCTTAATTTCATTTATGACTTGATTAATGAGCCAATAAGAAAGATCATATCTGGTTGAAACCACTTCTTAACAAGGTTGCTAACTAGTGGATCTATAAAAAAAAAAAAAAGGTCAATACATATATTGATTTAAACAAAACGCTTGATAGACTCATCATATTCTGTGGACAGTATGATCGAAAAAAAAAGTGTATTGGCTACTAGTAAAACTAGTTTGTTATTCCTCTAACAAATATTCAGTAAGCATCTGTTATGTGCCATTTATTATAGGCACTAGGAAAAATTAATGCACAAAATAGTTAAGGTACCATTATTTGAAGACCTTGTAGCCTAGTGGAAAATTCAAACAACAACCAAAATAATTTCAGACAGTGATAAGTGGTACAAAGTAATCAAGCAAAATGATGACATAAACAGTAAGGTGTGTGGGAATACAGGTATTTCAGAAAGTCTAGGAAAATGTCCCTGATGCAGTCATACTTGATCTACAATTTAAATATTATGAATAGACATCCATGTGAAGAACAGGAAAAAGAACATCCTGGACAGAAAGCAAAGAAGGTATAAAGACCTACATGAAATGGAACAAGCTTGGTTTCTTCAAGGAAGAGAAAGAAGTTAAAGGAGATAGGCAAAAGCCAAAACATTGAGGACCTTAAGATGTGGTGAGGACTTTGGGTTTAAGAGAGAAGAGAATGTATTTGTGTATTTTAAGCCAAACCATGACATAATCTGATATACTGGTTGCAGTATGGCAAATAGATACTGCTGGGTGGGAGGAGCAGAGCTAGAGAGGGAGTAGAATGGAAGGCCTAGACTAGGGCAATGGTTATGGAGATGGAGAGAAATCAATCTACTAACAGTATGTTTTTGGAAAATTTGTTGACATGTTGGATATGGAAAAGAAGAAATTAAAGGGTACTACTAAGTGTTGTCTTGAGCATCCAGGGAGGATGGTCAATTTATTTACAGAGATAAAAGAAGACTAGTGAAGGAGCAAGTTTGGTGAAGTGTGGGTGGAGACAGGACAAATTTAGAGTGAAATTACTTTGTTCTCAAGTGGTTCTTGTCAGGGATTAGTACTACTCTATTACAAAGTATTTGGTGATGTGGAAATTGACAATACCTTTGGTCTTCTCCTGCTCAATTTTTTTCATTAATAGAATTAAAGTAGAAAAGTAGTATTTATTAAATCTGTAAATGAAAAGAACTGAAGTTGAAATTTATAGTGAAAGTATGTGCCAAATATAATAAAATTAAATTTAAAAGGAAAAATACAAAGTTCTCTTGAATCCAAAACCTGTATATTTAAGCTTGAGTTGGAAGATGTGGTTTGTATCAGCATGTAAAAAAGGCCATGAGTTTTGGTCAACTATAAATTCAAATGCCTAAGATATTGAATATAAAGTGCTTGGCATATAGACTGATATATAACCATACTGAATCTGTGATGTTCTTGTTGTTATTATTTTCATTTTTATCATAGTTTTAAAAGTTTAAGATATCATGTATCTGTTAAATAAACTAATGCGTTTTTACGATGAATTAATAGAAGTAGAGTACCTAGAAAATAGGAAGTAATAATTTTAACTTATTTTAGGCTGATGAAACTACACATAAATTATTATATTTAATTATGTAATGGTTACAGACATGCTGCCCTTGCTGGTCAACCAGGATAGTGAAGGGACGGACTAACAATGCATCACATGAAGAATGTTGAAAAATGAGGATATTTAGTCAGCCATAAAAAAGAATGAGATCTTGCCATTTGCAACAACATGAATGGACATACAGGGTATAATGCTAAGTGAAATAAGTGATTCAGAGAAAGACAAATACCCTGTGATTTCACTCATATGTGGAATTTAAAAAACAAAATAAGAGAGAAAAACAAAACACACTCTTACACATAGAGAACTGCTGGTTGCCAGAGGGAAGATGAGTGGAGGGATGGGTGAAATAAAGGAGATTATGAGTATCTTTTTCTTGATTAGCATTGAGAAACATATAGAATACTTGAATTATTAATTGTACACCTGAAACTACTAACACTGTATGTTAATTATACTTAAGAAGAAGAAGAAGAAGAAGAAGAGGAGGAGGAGGAGGAGGAGGAGGGGGGGGGGAGGAGGAGGAGGAGGAGGAGGAAGAAAGAGTCAAAGGGGACATATGAAGGACTTTCATGTAGAAAGTCGACTTTTGCTCCATGTCTCCAGTAAACTGAAGGACAGTTGTATAAAAGTAATAAGGAGATAAATTTTGACTCACATTTTCCAATGAAAAAAAGGACTCCTGTAGCTGGAGATTTATAAAACACAGGGATATTGGAGAATTGTCTGAGTGCCCCTGGGCAAGAGTGTTACAGAGGATCAAGAAGTGGATAGTTATGCCAGATGACTATGAATGTCCTTGTCAGCCCAATGATTCACGCTTGCTTTATATGTGCACAAATATAGTATTATACAGTACAGTTTGACTTTTTGTGGGGGTGAAGAGGCAACAAAACCATAACAGTGGTCTATTTTTCAGTTTGAGAATGTCCGAGACAGTACATGCACACAGGCTTGGTATATGCTGTATATTTTGCAAAATTATATGTGGAAAATCTTCCCCCATGATCAGAGCTGGTGCATATAAAATTGTCAACAGAATGGGTCATGTCCTCAAACTCCTACCAAGAAATAGCCAGTCAGTGATTTGGTCTTGCTTGTATACATGAAAGAAACCCTATTTCCACATTTCTCATTACTAAGTCATCACTACTAAGATACAGTTATAAAATTTCATTTGATTCATGGGAAAATCTTAAGAAATCTAGGTCTTCCCTGAGCTCATTATTGAAACAAAGCCTGCACCTTACTAGATGGCTTTGCTGCCACAAATAAGATCTTACTAAAATTGATTATGATTCCAAAACCATTTATCAACTGCCCACTTCCCAGAATGCATAACTGAGCAATTTTATGAATTATCTGGAAGTTCTAGACTTGCATATCCAATAACATACTATCTCCACTTGGATGTTTCACAGAGTCCCTATATTTAGCATATCCCAAACCAGCTCTTGATTTCTGTCTCTAAAGGTTTCCATACCTCCAGTCTCCCCCCATCAAAAAACCCTATCTCTGTCAACCCAGCTGCTCAAACCAAAAGCCTGGAGGTCATTCCTAAGATCTCTTTTTCCCTCTCCTTCTCCTAAGACTGGTTGATTGCTTCTTCACAGTGTATATGGAACCATTTAGCTTTTTGCTGTCTCCTTAGCCATTTCACTAGTCAAGGTAACCATCATATTTTTCCTGATCTGTTATGACAGCCCCCTACCAGTCTTCCAGCTGCCACCTTCACTTATTCCTGTCTATGCTTTTCAAAAATCAGAGATATTGACTTAAATTATAAACGAGATACGGTCACTTCCCTGTTTAAATTCCTTCAATGATTTCTCCCAGTCATTTGGAATATTACTTTCTTACCATCACCCTCGAAGCCTCAATTTATATGGTGTCTACTTATCTCTCTATCCTTATCTCACGCTTCTCACTCCTCCTCTCATTATGCTTCATATTTCTTTCAGGACTTCAAAACCACCAAGCCCTTCTGCATTCTGGGTCGTTCAGATATTCTTTCTTCTGCCTAGAATGTTCTGTCCCCAGCTTTTCTCTTGCTGGCCCCTTCTCAACTCTCAAGTTTCACCTAGATTATCCCTCTTGGGCTCCCATGAAAACCTCTCTAAAGCAGATTCCCTGTCCCACAACTCCCCCATCCTGCCTATTATCTCCAGCTCATTTACCACTCTACTCATTTCCTCTTTAGCATTTACTAAAATTTATAATTATTTCACTTGTGTACCTATTTTTTGTCCCCATACTGTAAGCTCCAAGGGCAGTTTTGTTTATTGTGTATAGCAAAAACATAGCATAAAAGTTAGGGGCATAGGCTCTGGAGCTGGACTGCTTGGATTCAAGTCATGCTTTGCAAATTCATAAATTTCTGACCTTGACTTGTGTGATTTCAATGACTTCTTATGTGAAATATGACAAGTAAACAGTACTTACTTGAAAGGTCTTTAGGAGGATTAAGCAACATATATAAAGTGCTTAGTATACAGTAAACACACACTAAATGTCAGCTAGTATTATTTTGGTGCCTAGCATTAATAAGTGCTGAATAAATATTTATTAAAAGAATGACTGCCTCCAGAGGACTGGGTGGCTCATTTGTTTAAGTGTCTGGCTTCAACCCAGGTCATGATCTCACGGTTTGGTTCGTGAGCTCAAGGCCTGCATGGGACTCTATGCTGACAGTTTGGAGCCTGGAGCCTGCTTCGGATTCTGTGTCTCCTTCCCTCTCTGCCTCTCTCCTGCTCATGTGCTGTCTTATCTGTCTCTCTCTCTCTCTCTCAAAAATAAACATTTAAAAATTTAAAAAAAGTAAAAAGAATGCCTCAAGCAGTGGTCTTCACAAGAGATGTCAAAACTAAACTAACTGGAGAAATCTTTCACATTAAGAAATAATCCTTACCTGGAAGAGATTTATAACTTCAAGTAAATTTTCACTGCTGTTCCCTTTTCACTCATTCTGGGTTGACTTCCCAAATGACTTTTCTAAACATTCATCACTTTCTTCAAGCCCAGTAGACCACCTCACAGCCTTCATTTTATAGCACAACAAATGTGCTATAAAATTTGCTGAAAATATTTTTGGCATGACCAAGAACACCCAGTTTTCCTCTTCTCTACTTCCAAATTGAACTTCTCCTTTAAATTACCTTTCCTAGCAACTCAGTGAAAGACCTTCCTTTTTTTTCCAGGGCCAATGTTTTTCCTATACTTCTAAATTTTATATTCTCTTAACTCCTCTAGATGTAATTCTATTTTGTCTTCCTTCCAACTCAACCTGTACCTCTATGTTGACTCCTTGCTCTCAGTCTACAAGAATGCTGATTTCTTCACCCCACATATTATATTGTTCTTTCTGTATACATAACAGCCTTTCTCACAAATATTTTTCTCTATCAAAAAATTGAATTATCTTTCAAAGTCTAGTGTAAATGTCACTTCCTTTGCTTGGCCTACCCTATTTATTCCTTTTCTTCCTAGGCAAAATTCGTAACTTTTTTCTTTTGTCTCTAATCGCACTTCATTTATATTTTTATTTCAAATTATTTTTAGAACAATGTAGATAGATGAATGAATAAAAAGATAGGTAGGTATTCCCTCTGCTAGCTTTTGAGTCCCTTAAGGGCAATGCCTTTCATCATTCATTTTTTAATCTTTACTAATTGAGCATGTACACTGTTTCTTTCAGCACTTATCATGTTTTGGTCACTGTGCTAAGACCTTACTTTGAATCCTCAGACTATGAAAAGGGAAACTGTATTATTCCCACTTAAAGATGAAGAAATTGAACCTTTAAGTGGTCAGTTTACTTGCCTAATACACCAGCTAGTATTCTTAGCCTTTTTATTGTATTTCCTCCCAGAAGTTTTGGGAAGGAGAGAAAAGAAGGAATGAGGTAAAAGAAGCAAAACAAAATTAGTATTATAAACACCATCTCCAAATACCTTTCACCAATAGTTGAGATTCTTTTATTATTTCAAGCCATTGTGATAAATTTTTTTTAACAGTGACTAAAAACTAAAGATTAGGATGAGATCAATAGGTAAGATTATATTCTGGTTAATCAAGCTGATTCAACTATCAGACTTTTCTTGGTTTATTTCACTCTGTAACATTCCCAGACCATTGTTACCAAGATTTTACTTTGAGAGGAAATAGCAGAAAAAAACTTGAGTCAAATTCTGAGTTTTAGAAATGTTGAAAGGGTTTTAATGGAGGGGACTATAGGCATTAGTAAATATAAAAAACTGAATAAAATAAACAACACAATTTTCTTTTATTGTAGTAAGTCATTCATAATTTGGGGATGCCTGACTTTTGTTCAATTTAGATGAGTACCATCAGGTGATATTAGAAAGATAAAGAAGAAAGAGGGAGCCAGAATATATAAATGACAAAGAGAAAAAAGGTAGAATTAGAAATAGAAGTAAAAGCTGTTAATTGGGTAGAGGCAGAGAGCTGAAGAAAATAATTTATTCAACTTCTCTTACCTAAGTAGCAATATTTTAATTCTCTGTCCTTAACAGCATTGACAATAAAACTATTAGACTCATATATTTGAAAGTTATCAAACACATGCCTTATAACAGGTGAAAGACTAGAAACAACTCAAACATGCATCCATACAAATGGTTAAATTGTTATTGAAAACAGCAGGCTACACAATATTTATATCAGACAAAATAGACTCTAAAACAAAGACTGTAACAAGAGACAATAAAGGACACTATATAATAATAGAGGGGACAATCCAACAAAAAGATAAAGCAATTGTAAATATTTATGCACCTAGCATGGAAGAATCAAAAGACATAAAACTGTTAATAACAAACATAAAGGAACTAATCAATAACAATACAATAAGAGTAGGGACCTTCGCACCCCACTGACATCAACAGACAGATTATCTAAACAGAAAATTAACAAGGAAACAATGGCTTTGAATGACACACTGGACCAGATGGACTTAACAGATATAGTTAGAATATTCCATCCTAAAACAGCAGAATACACCCTCAAGTGCACATGGAACATCCTCCTCCAGGATAGATCAAATATTAGGCCACAAAACAAACCTCAACAAATTGAAAGAGTGAAGTCATACCATGCCTCTTTTCTGACCACACCACAATGAAGCTAGAAGTCAACCACAAGAAAAAATCTGAAGAGACCACAAATGCTACTAAACAATGAATATGTTAACCAGGAAATAAAAACCATTCATATAAACAATGAATATGTTAACCAGAAAATAAAAGAAGAAATAAAAAACACATGGAAACAAATGAAAATGAAAATAACAGTTCAAAACCTTTGGGACACAGCAAAAGCCCTTCTAAGAGGGAAGTATATAGCAATGCAAGCTTACCTCAAGAAGCAAGAAAAATCTCAAACAATGTAACCTTATACCTAAAGAAGCTAGAAAATGAACAAACAAAATCTAAAATCAACAGAGGGAAGGAAATAAACTTAAGAGCAGAAATAAATAAAATAGAAACTAAAAAAACAACAGAACAGATCAATGAAGTCAGGAGATGATGTTTAGAAAAAATAAGTAAAATTGATAAACCTCTAGTCAGACTTAACAAGAATAAGAGAAAGGACTGAAATAAATTAAATCACAAATGATAAAGGATAAATAATAACAAGCACCACAGAAATACAAACAATTAGTAGAGAATACTATGGAAAACTATATATGCCAACAAAGTGGAAAACTTAAAAGAAATGTTTAAATTCCTAGAAACATATTAAAAACTGAATCAGGAAGAAATAGAAAATTTCAACAGACTGATTACATGCAAAGAAATTGAATCAGTAATCAAAAACTCCCAACAAACAAAAGTCCAGGACCAGATGACTTCACAGGTGAATTCTACCAAACATTTAAAAAAGAGTTAACACCATTTTTCTCACGCTATGCCAAAAAATGGAAAGGAAGAAAAATTTCCAAATTCATTCTATGAGGTCAACTTTACCATAATATCAAAACCAAATAACACCACTAAAAGAGAGAACTACAGGCCAGTATCTATGATGAACATAAATGCAATAAAATTCTCAAGAAAACACTAGCAAACCAAATCCAATAATATATTTAAAAAAATCATTCGCCACCATCATGTGGGATTTATTCCTGGGTTACAAGAGTGGTTCAATATTCACAAATCAATGTGACACATCACATCAATGAGAGAAAGGATAAGAATTATATAATCATTCATTTCTTTATCATGTCAGATGAAGAAAAAGCATCTGACAAAGTATATCCATTCATGTTAAAATCCCTCAACAGATGGGCACTGAGGAGGGCACCTGTTGGGATGAGAACTGGGTGTTGTATGGAAACCAATTTGACAATAAGTTACATTTAATATAAAAAAAATCTCTCAACAAAGTAGGTTTAGAGGGAACCTACCTCAACATAATAAAGGCCATGTATGATAAAATCACCGCTAACATCCTCCTCAATGGGGAAAAACTGAGAGCCTTTTCCCTAAGGTCAGGAACAAGACAAGGATGTCCACTCTCACCACTTTTATTCAACATAGTAGTGGAAGTCCTAACCATAATAGTCAGACAATAAAAAGAAATAAAAGCTATCCTAATCAGTATGGAAAAAGTAAAACTTTTGCTATTTGCAAATGACATGATACTATGTATAAAAACCCTCAAGTCTCCACCAAAAAAACCGCTAGAACTGATAGATGAGTTCAGCAAAATTGCAGCATACAAAAATCAATGTACAGAAATCTGTTACATTTCTATACACCAATAATGAAGCAGCAGAAAAACAAATTAAGAAAACAGTCACATTTACAGTTGCACCAAAAATAAAAAGATACCCAGGAGCAAGTCTAATGAAAGAGGTGGAAAAACCTAGATTCTGAAAACTATAAAACACTGATGAAAGACATTGAAGACCACACAAAGAAATGTGAAGACATTCCTTGCTTATGGATTGGAGGAACAAATATTGTTAAAGTGTCTATACTATCTAAAGCAATCTACACATTTAATTCAATCCCCATTAAAAATACCAGAAGCATTTTTCACAGATCGAGAAAAAACAATCCTAAAATTTATATGGAACCACAAAAGACCTCAAATAGCCAAAACTGGAGGCATCATAATTCCAGGCTTCAAGTTATATTACAAAGCTGTAGTAACTAAAACAGTATGGAACTGGCACAAAAACAGACGTATAGATCAATTAAATGGAATAGAAAATCCAGAAATGAACCCACAACTATATGGTCAGTTAATCTTCAACAAAGCAGGAAAGAATATCCAATGGGGAAAAAAACCAGAAAATGGTATTGGGAAAACTGGACAGCTAAATGCAAAAGAAGGAATTTGGACCACTTTCTTACACATACACAAAAACTCAAAATGGCTTAAAGACCTAAATGTGAGACCTGAAACCATAAAAACTGTAGAAGAGATTACAAGCAAGAATTTCTCTGACACCAGCAACTTTTTTTCTAGATAGGTCCCCTAAGACAAGGGAAACAAAAGCAAAAATAAACTATCAGCACTACATCAAAATAAAAAGTTTGTGCACAGCAAAGGAAATAATCAACTAAAAGGCAACCTATTGAATGGGAGAAGATATTTACAAATGATCTGAGAAAGGGTTAGTATCCAAAACATATAAAGACCTTATATAACTTAACACCTGAAAAACAAATAATTCAATTTTAAAAAATGGGCAGAAGACATGAACAAACATTTTTCCAAAGAAGGCGTACATATGGCCAACAGACACATGAAAAGACGATCACCACGTATCATCAGGGAACTGCAAATCAAAAACTATGATGAGATACCACCTCACGCCCATCATGTGGCCTAAAATTTAAAAAAAAAATCATACAGGAAACAACATGTGTTGGCAAAATATGGAGAAAAAAGGAACTCTCTTGCACTGTTGGTGAGAATGCAAACTGGTACAGCTACTCTGGAAAACAATATGGAGGGTCCATATTTACCCAAAAAAATAAAAAACACTAATTCAAAGGGATACATGCACCCCAACTTATAGCAGCATTATTTACAACAGGCAAGATATGGAAGCAGACCAAGTGTTCATCAATTGATGAATGGATAAAGATGTGTGTGTATAGATATAGATATAGATATATAGATATGGATATTGGTGATATAAATACAGATGCATATACACATACATACAATGGAATATTATGTAGCCACAAAAAGGAATGAAATCTTGTCATTTGGAGCAACATGGATGGAGCTAGAGAGTGCAATGCTAAGTGAAATGAAACAGAGAAAGACGAATACCATATTATTTCACTCATATGTGGAATTTAAGAAACAACAAATAAGCAAAGGGGAAGAGAGAGAGAGAGAGAGAGAGAGAGAGAGAGAGAGAGAGAGAAACCAAGAGACAGACTCTTAATTATAGAGAACTGATGGTTACCAGGGTGGGGGAATGGGTGAAATAGGGAATGGGGATTATGGAGTGCCCTTGTCATGCTGAGTGCCAGGTGATTAAAACAAAAACTTTTTCAAAGTTTTTAACAATATCTTTAAAAAGCTGCAAAAAATTTATACAGTGCAGAACTTAGCTTTTTATAAACAAATTGGACTACATGTTATACATTGTGTACATGCACATATTGCTATATAAATGGTATAAAATTACTTGTTATCTTTGTTCATTTCCAGGTGGATAATAGGATTGAAGACGAAGTGAATTTCACTTTCTACATACAAAATTAGTATTTAAATATTTTATAAAAGATTTATTTTTGAAATTTTACAATAAGTATATATTACCTTGATATATACATATATGTATGTACACAGATATTCTAAAATATAGTAATTTCTCAATGAATACAATATCTGATTAATGACAAAAATTTTTAGAACTTAACTTTTTTCTTGGAAGTTACAATTAACAAGTAAATCACCAAATTGTAAACTAGAGAGTTAAGACTATCGGGTTCACTCTTCCCCTTAGATGAGGAAATAACCATAAAGGGGACAGTGAGCTATCTAAAGTCTCATAGACATTTAGCATTAGAGCTAGAAGGAATTAATCAATGAAGAAAAGGGAAGTTGCTCAACTAAGTTAACAAGTGATCAGGTAGAAAACGTATGATAAGGTGCTGGTATGCATAGGAACCAAGACGACCGGAGTGTTTTCTTTTGTTCCTCTAAAGAAATCACTTCTGCTCTGAGCGCCTCAGTACTTGAGGGCAGGAGTCAGAGAAACCGCAAAGGCTACAGCAAACTTAAAGAGAAAAATGAAGTGTCTTGTTCCAATAGAAAAGTCAAAAGAGCGATTCATTTCCAACAATATTTATTGCTTTCCTACCGTGTGCCAGACTGAACACATCTGACAATGTTTGAGAACAAGGAGAAAAAAAACAGAGGTCATAGGAAGCCTCTAATCATTACACAAACACCCAGACCAAATTATAATAGATAACACTGTACCATTCAGCAAAAATCATCTGAGCGCATCCCCAAAACAACAAAAGCCAAAATAATTTAACTGGGTGACTATTACAGTAGTACAAACACTATCAAAGACTGCTTGTCTTTATGCTTCTTAGTCAAAGTAAATTTAGCCTAATGAATAAAAAGGACGCTGTTACACTTCTCACTACTGTTCAGGATCACATCAGGGAAGACTTGTTGGCAGTCCATTCTGAGTATGATTTAGCAGTAGACTCTTCGAGGTTACCACACACACTACATGTGCACCTTCTTTCAGGACAACAAACACCAACTTACGCTTTTCACTCTTTTAGACAAGATTCAGCTTTTAGGTTTAAAAGCTCTAGATCCAGGGGCACCTGGGTGGTTCAGTCGGTTAAGCCTCTGACTCTTGGTTTAGGGTCAGGTCACCATCTCACAGTTTTGTGGGTTCAAGCCCTGCACTGGGACCTGCGCTGGCAGCACAGAGCCTGTCTGGGATTCTCTCTGTCCCTCTCCCACTTGTGCTGTCTCTCTCAAAATGAATAAACTTAATAAAATGAATAAAAGGTCCAGATCCAGACCCTCTCAACAATTACAATAAAATAACTATTTTCTAAGAAAACCTCTGTACTTGTAACTGGTGAAATCTGAATAAGCTCTATAGATTGTACCAATGCCAGTTTCCTAGCTTAGATAACATCCGATAGTTGCTCGAAATGTTAACATGTGGGTGGGGAAGCTGAAGAAAGGATGCATGGAACTTCCCTGTATATTTATTTGCTAACTCCTGTGAGTCACAGTTATGTCAAGATAAAAAGTTAAAAGAAATCTCAGGGGACACTTTTAACTGAAATCAAAAATGGGACTTACATTACAAATCAAGCAGCCAATCCCTTGGTTTAAAGGGCTATGAATTGTTACCTACAGGGGTTCATTTCCATACACTGCCAATCGAACTGACTTACTTTTAGAGGGTTTTCTGTTTAACAAGCATTCAAATAACATTACAAGAGCTAAGAGAAATTGCCCTGTTGGCAGCTGTAAGACACCTGGGCCACACTTCATCTTGTTAATAGAGTTTCAATGCAGATTTGTCTATGTTCTTATTTCACAGCGGCTCTCATTTTCTTCCATTTGTTCTTCATAAAGTATTTTCATCATCAGAAATGTGATTTAATAACAAGTACTAAACATTTCCTCAAATCATATTCTCTTGATCACATTTCTTTATCTTTCTGGTGAAATATTAATTTTCTTTTGTATCACAGAAGCTGATTTAATATGCTCTAATGTTGGAATGAGAAAAAAACATCATCTCTTTGACTTTACATGGTATCTTCAAATTTCCAGGTAGTTTTTGTTGTGAAATCATTCTTTAATCTTCTTGTTGAATAGGGACGTGTGAGAGAAGTGTCTGTGAAAATGCTGATGCTTGATTACTAACCTAAACAATTTAAATATGCCCTGGACATCACTGCCCACCATCTTGCAGACAGTGAGAATAAGAACACCCATATCTCCAATTTGCCAATCAACGTTGAAAAGATGAAAGCAACCAGAGACAAGTCTATAGACTGGATGTTTGTGTCCCCCAAAATGCGTATGTTAAATTCTGACTCCCAAGGTGATAGTATTTGGAGGTGGGCCCTTTGGGGGGCAATTAGGTAATAAGAGTAGGAGCCCTTATAAATGAGATTAGTACTCTTATAAAGGAGACTCCAGAGAGCGCCCTTATACCTTCCTTCCATTTGAAGACATAACAAAAGATGGCCTCCTGTGAACCAGGAAATGGTCCCTCATCAGACACTGAATCTATGGCTCCTTGGTCTTGAATTTCCCAGCCTCCAAAACTGTGAAAAATAAATTTCTGTTGTTTATAAGCCACCCTGTCTATGGTACTTCATTATAGGAGCCCAGATGGACTAAGACAACAAGAGAAGTAGAGGGAAAAGTATGGAAGTGATAGGATCTTTGTCACTGAAGCCAGAATGTTACAGATATGCAAGAGTGGAACTCAATTAAAGATATACTTTCTTAAAAATTATCAATAGATACAGAACCAATATTTTCAGTGGCCAATTAAAAACAAATAAACAAAAAAGTTAAGCCCATGCTCTTGATACACAGCTGACTGTGGCAATGTCTTTGTTTCAGCTAGAAACTCAAAGCCTACCTCAAGCCCCATTACTGATGATTGGTTATAATCAGCTTATAGAGACTCATCTTGCTGTGTACTTGTCACACAGCAGGATGGATGACCAAGTTATTGGAGCTTCCTCGATCATGTACAAGGTTAATTTGAAGGTTTTAGTTTATCATCAGAAATTTTAATTAGTTTTATAGGCAAATGGTGGCTGACAGGACAGAGTAATCCTTGCTCTTCATATCAATCAAGAGGTGAGTGAAAGGGGCATTGCTATAAAGGGAGGTATAGAAGGAGAACCAGAGGTGTTGCTGTGTGTGCTTCTTTCCTCAAGGCAAATGGCAGCACCAGCTGTTACTCCCTCTCTCTTGAGATTAGAAGGAAAAATGGATGGCTATTTTTGTAATTGCAATATATTTAAATGTGTTTGCAAGGGATTTATTTATATCCTACAGTCAATACATTTAGTAAACTAAGCAAAACCCTGCTTGCAATGACAACTTCTTAAACTGCATTAAGCAGCTTTGTTTCCAGCTCTAGTCAATAGAGGGACAACATGCAACTCCTCTGTGATTTCTGGACTATTTGCCTTTCCTGATTAATTGACTTTAGAAGAAGTTCTTCTTCATTGAATTTTGCTGCTGTGTATAAATAGTTACAAGAAGGTGTTACAACTGAGAGAAACATTAGTTACAGTCTTCTGACCCAGTCCTTACCCAACAATATACACCTCAGCAGAAATATAGTTCCCATGTTGACAAGTAAATAGAAGAATGACCTTCCAAGGATCCTATGAAAGAGTTCACTCCTGATAAACTAGCTCTCATTAAGAGAAATTAAACACACAATTCCAAATGGTACGAAATACCAGGTCTTGTGGGTCTGAGAAGTTCAACGTCAGTAATCTTTCTTGGACAGTGTCTAAATAACATCTTAGAGTCAGTAACACCACTTTCCCACCTTTTAAGATGGAAGAAAGCCACAACCAATGAAAGTAAAAACAAACGAGACAACATCAAATTTAAAAACATCTGCTCAGCAAAGGAGACACCAACAGAGTGAAAAGCAACCTATAGAATGGGAAAAAGTATTTGAAAACGATCTGATATGGGGTTAATATTCAGAATATACAAAGACCTCTTACAACTCAACAACAACGAAATAAACCAAATAACTTTATTAGAAAGGTGGCAAAGGACTTGCTCAGACATTTCTCCAAAAAAGACATACAAATGGTCAACTATCATATGTAAAGATGCTTAATGTCCCTAATCATTAGGGAAATGTAAATCAAAACGACAATGAGATATGACCTCACACCCATGAGGATGCCACTATCAAAACAAACAGGTAATATCAAGTAGTGGTGAATATGTGGAGAAAGTGCAACCAGTGTGCACTGTTGGTAAGAATTTAAAATGGTGTGACCACTGTGAAAAACAGTATAGAAGGTCCTCAAAAAATTAAAAACCGAATTATCATATGATTCAGCAACTCCACTTATGGATATAGACCTAAAATAATTGAAAGCAGGATCTCAAAGATATACCATTGTTCACTGAAGCATTATTCATAGTAGCCAATAAGTAGAATCAACTTAGAGGTCAACTGACAGATAAATGGATCAAGAAAATGTGGTACATACAGACAATGACATATTATTTTGCCTTGAGAAAGAATTCTTTCATATGTTATGTCTTGAGGATATTATGCTAAGTCAAATGAGCCAGTCATAAAAAAAAAAATCTGCATTATTCCACTTCTCTGAGGTATCTAAAGTAGTCAAACTCTCAGAAACAGAAAGAAGAATGCTTGTTGCCAGGGGCTGGAGAAAGGGGAAAAGGGGAGTTGTTCAATAGGTATGGAGTTTCAGTTGTGCAACATGAAAATGCTCTAAGGATCTGTTACACAACAATGTGCAATACGGTTGACACTACTGTACTGTACACTTAAAATGGGTTAAGATGGTGTTTTTCAGTTATATACATTTTACCAAAACCAAAAAAATTAGGGAGAAACTCACTGCACCATACTCAAAGCAGAGATTTCTTACTGATACGGGTAGCAACAGAACCTAAAGAATATTTGGATTATTATTGTTGAATGTGACATTGTAAAATAGAGTAAGATACAGACTATATCCACACCTATAGAGGTAGAGGCTCCAAAACTCCAGAATTAGAGTTCCAAACCCAGAAATGCAAAAAATAAAGGAAAACAAATTATCCTTGGATAAAACAACATGAGCATAATTTTATTTAGCCTCCATATTAGGCATGTTTCTTTTTTATGTAACAGAAAATACCTAGTCAGACACTAAGGCAGTGTTCAACACTTCACTCTAATGGTACACTTGGTGCAGTGAGCAAAATGCATTCGTATCCTGAAATGTGGCCCTACCTAATACTCCCTTCTTGAAATTTTGGTCAGAAGTTTAATGAGACAGCATTCAAATCTACCATTGTGGCACTGTCCATAGTGTTCTCCTGAGCTGCAAAATCCACCTATTTGACATCACTGATATGTTTCCCATAAAACTTAAATCCTAAATATACACATTAAGTGTGTTTTCTACACTCTTCCATAAGTAATTCTTCCTCCCGGTTTCCTAGGTTCTGTTAATGACAATATCCATCCAAACATTCTTGCATAAAATCTTGGAATCTTTTTATCTTCCATTCTTCCATTCAGTAAATTTTCAATCCTTATAGATTCTTCCTCTGCAATGTGTTTCACTTTTCTGACCGTCTTTTTCTCTGTCGCTAACCTAATTCAAGACTTCATCATTTCTTGTCCCCCTGTACCTGACTTTCCCATTGGAATTCTATAGAATTTATAAGATCAACCATTTTAATCCCAGTGCTACCTACACCTCTGTATCTCTAGATCCCACAGCACAGTATGAAGTGCTCTTATTTTTTCCATTTTATCTTAAAATTATTCATCACTGCATCTTTCACTTTGGGAGAAGAAAATTCCTATCTTCTACGAAGAAACATCTAGCAGATATTTGTTCAAAAAATTTCTTGAAATTAAATTGAACTTAATTCAGAAAGCTACCTTTGCAAGGAAAATGTCAGACATTACACGAATTTAAGTTCTTCAAAACCATAAACATGGTTGCCATGACATGGTAGATATCATTAGAAAATGTTGGTGAGATTACCAAATATCACACAAAGGATTAATGTATAGGAAACACATGCGGTCATTTCAAACTTTTTTCAACTGTCCATATCCCTCATTCTCTTAATATGATGGTTGATTCGTCCCATGAATGGTATTGTTTTTATGCTACTCCCCAAGGTGCACATAAACATGTACACACATACACGTACACAGAGTAGATAATTAAGTTGCAAGAATTGTATTAACTCTAGTTTTAGAGAAGGGGAGCAGATTCATTCTACCTAAAGAGGAAAGAATCTGAGTTAACTTGGGTACTCACTCAAGTTATTCAACCTGAAATCCAATGGCCAATGAGGGATTGATGGAGGAAACAATTTTTTTTAAGAAATTGTTTTTAAATTTAATTTTAAGGGGCGCCTGGGTGGCGCAGTCGGTTAAGCGTCCGACTTCAGCCAGGTCACGATCTCGCGGTCCGTGAGTTCGAGCCCCGCGTCAGGCTCTGGGCTGATGGCTCGGAGCCTGGAGCCTGCTTCCGATTCTGTGTCTCCCTCTCTCTCTGCCCCTCCCCCGTTCATGCTCTGTCTCTCTCTGTCCCAAAAATAAATTTAAAAAAAAAAAAAATAAAAATAAATAAATTTAATTTTAAAATTAAATTTAATTAAATAAATTGTTTTAAATTTAAATTAACAATTCTTTTTAAGAAATTGTATTTCTACATTTATTGTTGCATGGAATATCAGATAAAAATTGCCAGATATAAATTTTATTGAGTTGAGTAAATGTATGCATCGTTTATCAATATAAATGATATGTATTTGTAGAGTTATATAAATATGGCCCTCCCATCCTTATTTATCTTTGCAGCCTGGTATTTATGAAGTTTTGCATTAAAAAGGAAGTCACTAAACACTTGATAAGCTGAATATGCTCATTTTTGTCTCTGTTACACTCTTGAGAAGTCTAAAGTTTCGCTTGTAACGCTTTATTAATCTAGGCAAAGGTTTTAGTAGCGTAGGTGTGAATGTGCATATCAGTTGAAGAAACAAGAATCAGAACAAAGAGATCCCAAGGCAGGGGGACTTTGCCTAGGCAAAGATTGCTATAGTCCATGGATCAGCAGCAACAACATCTCCACTGCCTGGGAACATGCCAGAAATGTGAGACTTCAGGGCTTACCCAAGACCTAATGAATGAATCAGTCTGCATTTTGACAAGACTTACAGGTGAGTCATACAATGAAATCTGAAAAATGCCTTACTCCATCTTTTATAAGGTTTCACAATGCACCAATAATGAGTGATGGGTAAGAGCTAGGATTGGACAGTTCTTAATAAAATATTAAACAGGACAATGCTACCTAAATATATCAAACTAAGAATATTCATCCCACTTTGAGTCATATTTGACTCCATTATGAACATATGAACACAGGAAAGGGGTATTAAGGACAGCTGTGGCTGAGTCTCCTTGGGTGTAGAATCAGAGGCCTGTGTTGGGCCAAACAGAGTAATTCTGCTGACGTTTAAACTGCACACTTAGCCAAATAGTGAAATATTTCTCCTTTGGACTCAGTACCTTCCTCAACCTGGGCCTTACTTTGCTTGTGATGCCCTATCACGGTCACTGAGGAGCTGTGCTTGTTCATTATGGATTATGTGTACACATTTCAGCAAGGCAGTATCCATCTCTGTCCGCCCTATCAGACATCACAAGGTTAATGTGGAAAACGTTATCTGAGTGTTAATCATGCAAGAAAACTGCTGCTGAGCAGAAAAGGATGGAGAGGACTAGGTTTAACTAAGGAAATGCATTCTCTAGCTGGAACGTGTACGTGGCAGGAAGAGATGGCCGAGATGCACATCCTTGCAACTCTAGATGAGGTGGGAGACAAGCATGTAGGACACCATCAGTATTCCTACTACTCCCGTCATATACATTATGGTGCATGTTTAACCACTTGTGGCCTGGAAACTTTTCTCTTCTCTAAGGGGCACCTGGGTGGCTCAGTCTGTTAAGCATCCAACTTGGGCTCAGGTCATGATCTCACAGTTCATGAGTCTGAGCCCTGTGTCAGGCTCTGTGCTGACAGGTGAGAGCCTGGAGCCTGCTTTGGATTCTATTTCTCCCTCTCTCTCTGCCCCTCCCCTGCTCATTCTCTCTCTCTCTCTCTTCCCTCTCACTCTCTCTCTCAAAAATAAACATTAAAATTTTTTTAAATAAAAAAATAAAAATAAAAATAAAATAAAATAAAAACCAATTTTCACAAGAGCAATGTACTCAGGGATTTTGCCACAAAAAAAGGAGGGGTGGTTTGCTATAAAAATGCCATTACTGGGGCACCTGAGTGGCTCAGTCGGTTGGGTGTCTGACTTCGGCTCAGGTCATGATCTCATGGTTTGTGGATTCGAGCCCCGCATTGGGCTCTGTGATGACAGCTCAGAGCCTGGAGCCTGCTTCGGATTCTTTGTCTCCTTCTCTCTCTGCCCCTCTCCCACCTGTGCTCTGTCTCTGCCTCTTAAAAATAAATAAATGTAAAAAAAAATTTTTAATGCCATTATTATATTGAACGTGGAGATTCGTTTGTTTTAATGCCGTTGTGAGGAGAGATGATTCTTTATAAAAGCAAGCCCTTATAAATGAAGTTTAGCCTCTTCTAAATGCCAAAATTTTTGTCTTCATCTTAACCTCACCTTTGCCAATTCAGTGTAGCTCATTCTTTCCAGTTTGTAATTCACTTTCTTCTGAGCAACTGCTCAGTCCATCTGCGACTCTCTCCCCTCACATTCTTCCTTCTCTTCTCACTTGGTGTCCATTAGGTTCAGGACAAAGAGGAGGGTGCAAGGGAGAGGAACATGCCATCCATCACCTGTACTTAATGCCCTCTTGAGTCATCCTCAGCGCTCTGGCCTCAGCCTGTGGCAGCCAGATCTACGCATGGTCTCCTGACGCCAAGAAGTGTGTTGAGTGTGCAGGCTCACCTCAGAAACTTTAGGGGAGCTTGGGAGGGGGAAGGCCATAAACTTTTTTGGTGGATTCCCACACTATATTTAAGAACTCTAAATGACTCATGTCCTGGGAAACACAGACATATTGCTACTTTGTCATTCTGGTGTCGTATTGGATACATGCTTTATCTAAGAGTCTCACCGAGTTCCTATTCTATGCCTTAGGCAAAAGACCCTGCTCTCAGACCCCCTAATTCTGTATTTGATTTTAATCACTCCCCTCTCCCCCAAGACCCACCAATGCAGGAGAGAGCATGGGGCCCTTCTCAGGGACCTGAGCAATATCTGAGTGCTCATCAAATCCGACTCCAATTCTCTTATTCTCTCTGGCCAGGAATATCGTGTTTACATCATTCAGTCATCAGGCATGTTCCCCACTGTACGGGTGATGGTCCAAATTCTAGGCACTTAGTTTTCTAGGCTTAGGCCTTACTGTTTAAAGCCAAGTTTTTGGAATTCATGGAATTTATTTTTCTGACCTGAGTCTCTGGCTCTTTCAATTGAAAGCTGTGGCTTTTAAGACTTTAATCTCTGCTACAAATACATAAAAGTATGCACAAGAGCTCAAGAGTCAAGTATGTGACTCTCTCATATCTGGACTGCCTCTACCCCGCACTGAATAACAACCTGCATGACCCCCACACTGTTTTGATAAGAAGTGACGAGGTATAAGGAAGTGAAAAAATACACACTTTAATATCAAAGTATTCAACGCTACTACACATGACTTCTTAGATAGGGGAAGCTGAATACAACTGTGCCTTTTCTGAATATAGGGCCCTTCTTGGCCAGGGTGGTAATTCCCTTCTGTTTCTATCTCTTCCACTAGACTGTGAGCCATCATTGCTATTTTGGTGGCTTCTTCCAACAGTTTCTTCAGTTAGTGGTTGCTTGTCTGCTATGAGCTGGGAAACCAGATAACCATCCTTGTTAAAAATTGTGTGTTAAAAGAAAGTCAAGAAAGCTCTGACCCTAGGAGTTAAGTGCATGCCTTTGTAACCACTATGTCAGCCTTCAAGGCTCTTTTTTCTTACTTCTAAGTTAGGGCTGAGTTCCCAAGGGTAGAGGTTGTCAAAAATTCCACCTCTGAATAAGCGGGTCATTGCTATAATTTAAAGCATAGTATGTATCATTCTCCTTCATAAAAATGACAAAATAAAAGCCTTTTAATTTATACTATGAGCATCATGTTTGAACTTAAAATGGGAGTCAAAGCCCAGGAGGTTATTTTCAGACATCTCTACAAAAGGCAAGCACACCATTAGGAAGCAATGCATTTTTCTTTCTGTTTTCAGCGACTAAAGTGTATTTCCATTTCTCTTCCCCGTGAGAACACTGACTTCAGTTTTCAGAGTTCAGATTTCTGACCCAGCTGCCACTGTGAAGGTTTCAACCTAACATCTTAAATTGTGAAATATCAGTACCCAAGTTGGACTGTAAAACCAAGAGATTTCCTTATAATTGCTTGAAAATATCCCATTAGAAATGAAGTCAAAGATAAAAATAGAAGGCACTCAGGTTAATCCTTGGGAAATTTTTAAACATCTTAATAAATATATTCTATAGCAATTGTCCTCACCCAGCATTCTGACCTTTTGAGGGGAAGAACTTTCTACCTTCAAAGCTGAAATCTTTCAGCTTTGAGGTTGCTCAGTTTTTCTCAAGTATCAATAACAGAGATGTTCCTAGTGAATAGGTACCAAAGATCAACCACACAAAAGCCATCTCACAACCCTCACAAAACCCCCAGGAACACGGAAGAAGGTTTACTCTTCCTGGTTTCTACAGCTGCAGACATTCCATACCAGCCCGCTGGAACTGGAGCCCTCTCTCTAGCTGGGTTTTATTTTGTTTTTCCTTTTCTCCATCTCTTACCCGCTAATAGGAAGAATGTGTTACACGAGCAGGTGAAACATCCAAACTTGCTCCTGTTTCACAGAAGACACCTAATTAACTTTAGTCTTTGTGCCCCCCCAGGTAATACAGCATTCACATGTTGTCACACGCTTCCAGTCCCAGCTTCACAGCTGATCTCCTGCACTTCTTGCTTTCATAGGATTTCTGTCTCTTGCCTTTGCTTGTGTTGGACACCCTTAAAGTAACTCTTTTACTTAGTGGATATATAATAAACATGGGGTGAATTTGTTCATTTAGGAAATATTTATTGGTACACCCTTAGGTGAACAAAGGAACACAGTCCATTCCTGTATTAGTTATCCAATGCTGCGTGAAAATATTACTGCAAATTCAGCAGTGTAAAATAAGATACATTATGTCTCTGTTACTATGGGTATAGGTCCATAGTATAGTGGGTATAGGTCCAAGCACCGGCCTCAAAGACTTTATAATCAGCGCACCTGGCTGGCTCTGTTGATTAGACGTCCAATTTCATCTCAGGTCATGATCTCGCGGTTTGTGGGTTCAAGCCCTGCACAGGGCTCTGTGCTGACAGCTCAGAGCCTGGTGCCTGCTTTGGATTCTGTGTCTCCATCTCTCTCTGCCCCTCCCTCGCTCGTTCTTTGTCTCTCTCTGTCCCTCAAAAATAAATAAACATAAAAAAAAGAAGGCTTTATAATCTAGTGAGGGGAACAAATAGCTTGCTACATTATGCTGTGATGCCTATCACCTATACCTCTAGACCCAGACAGAGGGGAGGAAGAAATGAACAGCCTTAGATGTGTGGACTTCAGTATTTACATGCATGCCTGGGAGTTCCCTTCAGGTGAGAGATGAGGTGAGGGGATGGCAAAGGAAGTGGGGCAGGGCAGAAGCTCTGTGTTTCTCTGTGTCACTGTGTTCCAGCTGGAAATGTGGAGAGGTAAAATTCTAAATGTGAATCAGGCTTATCGGGGCTATTATGAACATGCATTTGTCGGCTACCAATATGATTTATGGGCCATCACCTGTATTCTCATACCAGGCTCCTCAAACTTTAGGGATGGATCTGGTGATAATATTATGATAAATGTATTCCAGGGGACTGAGTTCAGAGAAAAGCTACCTCACTCAGACTAGGAGTTAAGGAAGGGGCAGGATGGGAAGCATTGAGGGTTACAGCAACCATGCAATGAGCCTCTTAATTTTTTTTTTTTGATAGAGGGGAAGATAGAGGGGGGGAGAGGGAGGGAGGGAGGGAGGGAGAGAGAGAGAGAGAGAGAGAGGGAATCCCATGCAGGCTCTGCACTGTCAGCATGGACCCTGAAGCAGGGCTCAAACTCATGAACCCCATGAGATCATGACCTGAGCTGAAATCAGATGCTTAACTGACTGAGCCACCCAGGTGCCCAGAGCCTCTTAAATTCTGAGTGCTGGAAGCCTCAATTGAGCTCAAATGGCCTTGTTCAAACTGATCAAGGGCCTCAATTGCTGTGCTCAGACATCTATCATCATGTTCGCACCAGGCCACTCTTGCCATGGGTTCACCCAGCCCATGACTGAACGTGGTACTGATATTAAGACAGGCCTGCTCTCAGGAGATGTGGAACTCCTCTAAAGGAAGACTGGCTTCATGACTCCCCAGTGGCCTTGCTGAACTCTTTTTAGGACTGCTTTACAGCCTAATAAACTTACACCCAACTACCCTTCCTTCCCTCCTTTCCAACCTTCCTTTCTTCCCTCCCTCCTTCCTTCTCTCCCTCCGGCATTACTCTCTGGCAGCTCTCTTAATCTCAACCAGCTTCCTCTCCATTTTTCCTCACGTGACTTTCTCTTATAAATTCATTACATTTCATCTGGTCTTGGCATCAGCTTATCAGAAGATCTATACTAATGCAAGGAAAAAAGGAAGGCTTCCTAGAGTAATATCATTGGAAGCAATTTACTGAAAGAAAAGGTTGTACAAGTTTTCCAGAAAGGGATCCTGATCAGAATAGCAGGTTTATTGGCTATTTCATCACTTATTCCACATCATTCAGTGTTCTTTGTCTTCAATGCCCTTATACCACCCTTTTTCACCCTAAATTCTAATCATGACAAAAAATGAGATTTTTTTATGTAACATAGCAATAGGGAATATCTATGTAACAATGCCAGATTAAAATATTGGGATATGATAAAAAATTAATATATGGTCGCTAAAAAGGTATTATATAAGCATATTTATTGACATGACAAGATATGTCATTATATTTACCGTGTTAGCATTAGAGAACCCGGTAGGGATTATTAGTTTGGCTCATTCTCTATTTTCAATGAGCATGTATCACATACATAATTAAGAAAAAATAGCTATATAATTGGTCTCCATAGATGCTGAGAATATAGCTGTTTTATGGCCTGACCCAGGTTGGACAGGAAGGAGATTGTTTCCTAGATCCTCTGCTGAGAACTTGTAAGCAGCAGTGAGAGCAGTGATATGTATGGGGAGATACATGTAGTCCATATGTGAAAAAGAAGAACATAGCCAGGACCTAACTTAGAACTTGGAAAGATAGGGCCAAGGACTCCTGAAATCATCATTACAAGCGTTGAGTGCCCAAGAATCACCTTGTCTTAATGCCACTCAGTCAGTGAGAGGCAGAGGGAAAGGATGCAAATTTTTTAGGCAAGAGGACCAGGTTTTGAGCATATAAAACACCCCTTTCTTGGAGGACCTAGAATTAGGACTGGGATTCCCATGTTTACACATAAGGGCTGTGCTAGACAGATGATTATGTGTTACCATAGTCTGGTCCCCAGGCAGGGCTGGCCTGGAGAAACACGGGAGCTTATCCTCACAAATGCCTACATGCTATTTCCCACTCAAAATATTTTCTTATTCTCTGAAACACATTTTGTATACATGTGCAAATACTATTGCCTGTTTGCTCTTGGATATGTTCCCAGGCCTTTCTCCTATTGATACCCCTCTCAGGCTCTCTTGTCACGGAGTTTGGCTCTACTGGAAAGTGGAAGGAAGGGAAACACAGATATTTCTCTTCCTGCATTTCTGCCTTGGAAGCACCCCCTGGAATGTCCACAGCTCCCTACTCCATATCCTGTACAAATAAACCTGGCTGTGCCTTACTTAGTTTTAGCTCCCTCCAGATAACCCATGGTCTTTCCAGCCCTAGAGGTATTGGCAGCTCCCTGCTATTGCTAACCCTGAGCTATTCCACTGTTTCTTATTAGGTCTAAACCAATCCCTCATTTCTCACACTGCCCAGTATTAAATTACCTCTGGGTGAAGTATCTGGAGTGATTTCTGCTTTCCTAAATCAACCCAAACTAGTAACTCCATCTGCTCAAGTCTATCAACACAAGAACATCCCAGCCACTGACTGCTAGGATTTACTGTAATATCACTATATTTATGGGTTTTATATAGTAACACGGAAGTCAGTCAACCATATTAATGCAAGTAACTTTTTCAGCAGCTAATTAAAACAACAACAACAACAACAACGACAACAACAACAACAGGAGCACCGTAAGTGTAACCCATCACAAGGGGATTCTTTTGTCTAATACAGAAGCCAGTAGTACTAATAGTAAATATAACACTACAGTTATATTATTTGAAGTCATCCAAAGTTGAACTCACTAAATCTGTTTCATTCAGTTTCATATACAAAGTGATCTCAGACGTTAAAGAAAGGTCTCTTCTGTCTCCTTCAAGAAATGCATACCCTCTATTCTTTATTCCATTTTCCTGAGATGAAGTTTTCCCTCTGCTATGCTCAGCAGATTCTCTTTGCTTATTGCCAGGGTAAGGTATTCACTTTCTTGTTTTTTTTTTGTTTTTTTTTTTTTAATGTTTATTCATTTTTGAGAGAGAGAGAGAGAGAGAGACAGAGACAGAGACAGAGAGAGAGAGTGGGGGAGGGGCAGAGAGAAGGGGAGACAAAGAATCTGAAGCAGGCTCCAGGCTCTGAGCTATCAACACAGAGCCTGACGCGGGGCTTGAACTCATGAGCCACAAGATCATGACCTGAGCCAAAGTTGAATGCCTGACTGAGCTACCCAGGCACCCCAAGGTGTTCACTTTCGACTGAATCCTCAGTATTTTCTTGATGGCTGGTATCTTGTAGATTTGCTTCCTTTTCTTTATCTCTCCTTTACTTCCCCCTCCACCTGCCCATTCAGTTTTATACAAGATGCTACCCAATAACTCTACAAAATAAGCAATGTCATGTTTATTTTGGAGTGACCCCTTATACCACATGTAGCCACCATCATCTCAGCAACACACCACAGAATCAGAAACAAAGAGAATTAGTCATCCTCAGTGGGCAGTGGCATGGCCTATGGAGACTGCAGGGGCTCAAATCCCAGCTCCTCATATGAAAACTGTGTAACATTCAGCAAATTCTTCAACCTCTGACCTTCAATTTTCTTAACTGCAAAATGAAGATAATAGTAGCAGTTACCTCATCAGGTTGTAGACAAATTAAATAAATTTATTTCTGTAAACCTTTAAGGATAGTACATTATCTCGGGGATCCTGGTGACTCAGTCAGTTGAGTGTCCAACTTTGGCTCAGGTCATGATCTGGAGGTTCATGGGCTTGAGCCCCAGGTTGGGGTATGTGCTGACAGCTCAGAGCCTGGAGCCTGCTTCAGATTCTGTGTCTCCCTCTGTCTCTGCCCCTGCTTGTGCTCTCTCTTGCTCTCTCTCTTTCTCAAAATGAATAGACATTAAAAAAAAAGATCTTAGGATCTTTCATTAAGGATAGTAGATATCTCCATTGAAAGCACTCAATAAACATAAGGTATTCAGAAAAGGGGGAAAAAATTTCCACCTCAAAAAAACCATAAATCCTGTTAATAATTTTAAAATCCTTGGCACCTAAAACAAAGCTACACTCACTTTTAATTTTCTACAGAGAGGCTTCACAGAGATATGAACAAATGACTCTATGTACTTTACATAAATACATTAATACACAAGAATTTATATAAAGCAATGTACATTTCAATGGGGCTATGATTCTGTGTTTGCATTTGAAGATGTGACTAACATATATAGCCATTTTAGGAAATTACCAATATCTTATTCTTAAGGGATTTTTTTGTAGAAAAAATATCTTGAAGCAAAGGTATTTGCCGACCCCTTGTTAATGTCAAAAAATCTACAGAAATCTCATCATTATAAGGTAGAATTGATGGTGTCAAATATACTTGCTTTTTAAGCACTTGTTTAATTTACCTCAATAATCTTTACAAAAACGAAGACGAAAATTGGTACTTCTAAGTCTGTATGTGGGGGCATTTAGATAATTTAGAGCTGGCAGATCATCTGTTAAAGATTACATTCCACCAAACATAAAAAAAAATTATCACAACCTAATAAACTTTAATGTCGAAAATCAGGCCTTTCAACTCCAAAAACAGTGAATTTTGCCCTTGAAATATAGCATTCAGAACTGCACCTTTTCTGAAACATTATTTTCAGATGAAGAAAAGTACTTACCAAGTACTACAGGCCCAAATGAAAAGTATCCTTCTGCACACTTCCCTCATGTGATAGGGAAATCTTCCTTAGAAGTTTTGGGAGTTTGCTTTAGATAAACATCTAAAACTTAACCCCTTTCCAAGTTGCCAGTGCCTCTACATTTAGAAAGGGAGCCAGAACCACACAGTACAATTTTTTTAATGACTACCAATTTTTCATTGACTTTTTTCTGTTAAAACCACTTGTGTTTATGATTACTTATAATAATTATTTACAGATACATGTTCTATCTTTGAGATTGCCAGATGTGAGTCACTATCAAAAGTAAAATATTTTTCAATAAAAATAACTACAAAAAGATTTTTGAAAGACAGTGTGCACATCTTACAGCCTGGGATTTCTGGTTTCAAAACATGGGCCACCTGTTACGACCTTTGTGACTCTGACTAAATTACTTAATATCTCTGAGCCTCAACTTCCTCATCTGCCAAAGAATTTTGTCAAGAGACTTATATGAAATATACTATGGAAAACTTCTGGAAGAATGACTCATGAAGGCACTCATCAGATACTAGTTCTCTTCTACTTCCCTTCATAAAAACAAATTTAAAATGGGAAGATTTGTGGTTAATAAATAGGTTTCGCCCACTTAAACTAACAACTGTTCATAAACACTCATTTCTCTCCATATGACTGCAACCCAACAAAAACACTCCTGGGATACTAATAATTATCTAATAAAATTTAGTCTACTGTGATTATCTTCTGGCAGGATCAAACTCTACCTTAATCTACTTAGAATAGTGACAGCTTTACATACCTGCCAAAGTTAGAAACATTCTGGTTCTTTGTGACCCAAAGGGAGATATCGATATGTAAAATCATATACAAAGTGTAAATTTGTTATATTGAAGAGCAGTTTTAAGCCTTCAATCATCGTATTTCAAGGAACATGAGAAGTCTTATTCATCTTGCTATTTTCCTCGAGGTTTAACTCTAGTTCAAGTTGATTCCAAAGCTGGATATCTGCCATGATCTATGGAGGTCATGTCTAAAATTTCTTAAGATTCTGAGTCCCTCTAAAATGTAACCCCGTTTCTCCTCACCCCTAGGTTTAGAGCAACCTGCTGAGATTTCCATATATTTTTGAATCTCTCACCTGGCTAACAGAAGACTCTTGAACTTTTATAGAAAAACTCATTGAAGTTGAAATGGAACCAAAAAATAACTAACTCTTAGTCATTAAGAGCTTAAGAGAAGCGCCTTGAAGAGGCACTTGAATGTGTTAATACTTCTCAGCTTTGAGAGGCTTTTTGACAATCATATAATAATTTATAAATACAAGTACATTCTTGATAACTATATTCACATGAACTTGGGGTAAAATCATTAGGCTAATTATTACTATAAAGTTATTTCCAAGTATTAAAGGAGCATAAAAACAAGTGTGAGAAACTCCAAGAGTAAGGGAAGGGAAACAAGAAGCTTCTCAGATGACATTCCAGGTAGATACTAAGAAATAGAAATGTGATCACCAAGTCCATCAAGTTGAGAGGATGATTAGAAGGTGAATTCCAGGTAAAGAAAATAATCTAGGAAATGGCATATGGAATAGCAAGTACACAGTTATCCTGTTTAGTGATGGTCCTGTTAGCACTAATATCTTTTTTTTTTCCCAATATATGAAATTTATTGTCAAATTGGTTTCCATACAACACCCAGTGTAAGCACTAATATCTTATAAAACTACTAGTTTATTTGTTTTATAAACTATTTGTCCCTGGATTTTCTTCATTAAAATGAAGAAAGCTATATATATATATATATATATATATATATGTGTGTGTGTGTGTGTGTGTGTGTGTGTGTGTGTAGGAGATATATATATAAATATCATATATATCATCATGCAACAACTTTCAGCCAATGAGCTCTCTATCGAATAATCCTGGACTGGGTGTACCTACAAGATAAAGAGTTTACTTTTCTGAGGCACCTGGGTGGCTCTGTCAGTTAAGCATCTGACTCTTGATTTCAGCTCAGGTCATTATCTCACAGTTTGTGAGTTCAAGCCCCACATCAGACTCTGCACTGACAGCATGGATCCTGCTTGGGATTCTCTCTCTCTGCCCCTCCTGCACTCACTCTCTCTCTCTCTCTCTCTCTCTCTCTCTCTCTCAAAATAAATAAATAAACTTAGAAAAATAGTTTACTTTTCTAGGACCTCTCTTAATTAATGTTATATTCTGACCAACAGCTTTAACCCATCACGACTGTCAAGAGAGGATATTGCTGGAATTACACTTAAAAAACAAAAGATGATGTGGATATTTAAGTTCCCAACACTGAAACCAGGTATACCTTGCAGTAAATGGTCAAGGAAAGCAGGATAAAAATCATGAGGTAGTACGAAGTACAGAGTAAACATCACTGGGAACGAAACAACCGTACAAATGTTAAGTGACAGAAACAAGATATGGCATAGAGGTAAAGGGATTTGAATCAATTTAAGAAGGAAGAGCAGCTTCCAGAGAGTGATGCTGGAAAGGAACTTTGGCTCTGATTTATTTAGCACAAAATTTAATTCTAAAGTAGGTATGCTTACAACTCATTGTGGCTGGAGCATAGAAATGTTGAGAGATGTGGGAGGAAAAAAGTTGGGAAGGTGAGCCACAGCCTGTTCATAAAAGGTTTCATGTTGGGCACCTAAAGAGTTGAGCTTATTCTTTAGGGCAGGCAATAGAAAACATTAAATGTTTTTAACCAATGAAATGACATAAACAAGATTTGTGTTTCTGAAATGAAATTGGCAAGGAGTACCACCACTTTCTTAGTATCATAGAATGATATCATCAAGGAAACAAACAAGGAGATTTACACTGCCACAGAACAAATTAAGAAAAGAATAAAAATAATATGCAAGAACCCTTAACTCTCAACCCAGGTTTGTCAAATCCAGGGCAAACATCATAGCAGGTTAATAGGAAGGATTCCTGGTCTGGAACCAGCTGCCACTTGACCCATCCACTCTTAGTACCTCTTCCCGTCCATGTCTATTCTCCATTTCCTTCTATCAGATTCCACCTCTACTCTGAAAATAGGGATGGGCCCCAGAGGATAGAATAAGAGATGCTTAAAATGTCAGGTCACAGGTAAAGTTTACTCAGCAGGAACATAGCTTACTCGAGCACGCCCCACCTAGCTTGACAGAGGAATTGAAAAGGTTGTCAATGCCTGTTAGACAATCTTACTGGAAAGAAAAGGTCCTTTTATTTCTTTTAACCAAAGGATCACAGGAAACTGAAGGTCAGGCCTTTCAACAGAAGATGAAGGCCTACTTCATCTTGAGTTTCAAACACAGAAGATCATAGCACCACAACAGGAACAGGAGAATGTCAGAACAAAGTCAACCATCATATTTCCTGCAGGGAGTTTTCCAAGCATAATTGTTTAGTTTCACAGTCCTTGAGATTTTGAGATCCTCACTCATTTTCATGGGGGCATTTTTCTTTAAAAATGCAACCCCTAGTCTTTTATCACTTAAGGACAGAAGTGCTTAACACATTTATGTAGTCAAAACAGTGGCATTCAGGAATATCCTGTTAGTGTTACAGATAAAATTGGTTCAACTTTCTGCAGTAATAGAGATCAGCCATCATGATTATGGCACTCCGCTGTAAAGATGACACAACTTACGAGATTTTGTTACAGCGAATGCCCTCAAAAAGGACTCCATGTCATCCATTTTCAACATCCTTGCAGGAAGAATGACTTCAGTAGTACTCTGAATGTGACTGCTGTACTAATGATGGCAGCCAGAGTGCCCATTCAGAATGGCCAGTGGATTTATCAGGTTTATCTGTCTCTAAGTCTTTAGGATCCACTGTCATTAGCCTGAATAATGGCTTTAGTATCTATAAATGAATATGGTCCTTTACATGAATAATCACTTCAGAGAACAAGGAATGGCTAGGAGAGGAAATCAAAGACTACATTTCAATGTGGGAGTTATCCATAACTTTCTACTAACTTCTTTAACGAACCAATCGGGAGAATCTTACAACTTTTGTGCCCAGCCAGAACTAGAGAGAAGATATCAAATAGGATTTATGACTGAAAATTGAGATAGTTTTCTAAATAAAGCTTAGGTAAAGAATGGAAAATCCTAATAAATACTTTGCTTTAATGTTAATTGTGATTTCATGAGAAATCACAAGGAAAAATTAAAAATCAGCTTAGAGATAAAATTTAATGAAATAAATTTGTCCACATAAATCTTTGCATTCTCAAGTAGATTTTAGAAACTTTAAGGCTTTACTGATACAAAGAAATGGACTGTGGGAAAATGACATTTCCATAGAGTAAACTGTAGTTTATTTCATAGCAAATAACTCCACTTGTCAGGTGAGTCCTTATTAGTCTAAACAAAAATGTCAGCTACCACATGGAAATTAATTAATTTGCCTCATAAATAGCATTTGTCTTAGAGTGCTCTAAGCTACCTAAGTGAATAGTTTATGTATAGATGCTGATTTGCAACCAACACTAAATTATCTTTTAAATGTGTCCCATGGAGGAAGATATACAAAAGACTTATGAAAAAGTCTCATTATAGATTGGTTTATTAGCTCCAGTGAATTCAGAATTAGCCAAGATGGCTGATCACATCCAAAGCATTTATATTGATGAGAACTGCAGTTCAGAAAGCGCCCCTACCATAAGAAAACCACCAGAACATGTTCACATTTAGAAGTGAATGTCAAGGCCTTCACAGACTAATCAAATCAATTGCCCCACTACCCTCTCAGCCATTTTCAACTGGGTAAGATATTGAACCAGCTCAATCTTCAAATCCTAAATATTCACTTTGTGAGGATTATCTACTCCTCAAGAGAAAGACATTTTCACACATCGTCAACACACATTCTTTTCTTAGCACAAATATATACTCACTTCTTGATAAGTGTGTTTTGTTCTAATTCAGGGAAAATATGCTCTCCACTTTCCTTGGCTCTATAATATGCACTCATATAAACATGATTGAATTATCTTTCTAAAAATGTTGAATTTTCCAGCCTTTTTGTCTACCTACTGCTCTTGAATAATTCATGTTAAAAATTCAACTTTTTTTTTTTAATCTGCCTTATATGATACTTCATTTCTTAGTTTTAGAGACTATTTACTAGCACTAACTTCACGGAAGGATGGGTTTGTAGCTCACTCTTATGATGTTACATTAGTTTAGATTTGGTACAATTTTACACAAGAATTTAGAAATTAGGGGCTCCTGAGTGGCTCAGTTGGTTAAACTTACAATTCTTGATTTCGGCTCAGGTCATGATCTCACAGTTCCTGAAGTTGAGCCCCACATCTGACTCTGGGCTAACAGCTTGGAACCTGTTTGGGTTTCTCTCTTCCTCTCTCTGTCCCTCCCCCTACTCATGCGCTCATGGCCTCTCTCAAAATAAACATTAGAAAAAAGAATTTAGAAACTAAAAGATTTTATTTTTATAGTTAAAATAACCCCTGTCAAGTAAGGCAATACAGAGTTCCATCCAGAGCATTTAATATGAAGAACATCATCAAGAGTAGAACACATGGTTCCTATGCTAGAATGCTTAAAATCTGATGCCCGTATCAAAAGTTATTGCTACACATGGGGCACTCAGTCAGTTAAGCATCTGACTTCAGCTTCAGGGTATGACCTCACAGTTCGTGGGTTCAAGCCCCACACTGGGCTCTGTGTTGACAGTTCAGAGCCTGGAGCCTGCTTCAGATTCTATGTGTCTCTCATTCTGCCCCTCCCCTGCTCATGCTCTGTCTCTCTCAAAAATAAAAAAACAATTAAAAAAATTTTTTTAACCTTAAGAAGAATCCTTGAAAAAAGGAAATTGAACTTCAAATAACTATCAAAACAAAATGCAACATTCTTTAAAAGAGGAAAACAAAATCTAGATAGTAATGGAATGCTGACAATGCTAAGTATCCAATTAGCCATTAGGATTTCAGTGAAGCAGAAAAACAGGATTCATAACCAGAAGTCATTCAGTAGGAAAAAAATTATATAAATAATACAGTGATAGGAACTTTAAAATCATTATTATAAATATTTTCAAGGATTTAAGTTAAAGCATGACTATAATGAGAAAAAAATTGAATACATAAAAAAAAAAATTACCAATTAGAACCCTTAGAGATGTGAAATGCAGTATCTGGAGAAAAAAATTTCACCAGATGGGCTGAACTACATATACATGTAAAAGATTTGTGAGTAGTGAACCTGAAGACACAGCAATAGAAATTATCCAAGTTAAAGCACAGAGAAGGGGAAAAACAAAACAAAACAAAAAACAAACAAAAAACGCTAAAAGGTAACAGTCTCAGATACAGGTGACAAAATATCAAAAATCTAAAATATGCTTGGGGCGCCTGGGTGGCTCAGTCGGTTAAGCATCCGACTTCAGCTCACATCGGTTTGAGCCCCACATCCAGCTCTGTGCTGACAGCTCAGATCCTGGAGCCTGCTTCAGATTCTGCATCTCCCTCTCTCTCTGCCCCTCCCCCATTAGCACTCTGTCTCTGTCTGTCAAAAATGTATAAAAACATTAAAAAAATTTTTTAAAGATCTAAAATATGCCAACTGGAGTCTAAGAAGGAAGGTAAAGAGTGAAAAAAAATATTTGAAGAAATAACAGAAATGTTCTAAAATTTGGTGAAAACTATATATCATACAAACTCAATGAATCCCAAATGTAATAAACACAAAATATTACCAAAGCATGTTAAAACTAAATTACCAAAAACCCATGAAAAAAAGTGAAAAATCTTTAAAGCAGCCAGAGATAAAGACAAATTAAAAATAGACATACAAAAATGAAAATTACTACTGACTTCTCATCAAAAATATTGCAAGCAAAGACAAAGAAGCAACATCTTTAAAGTGCTGAGAGAAAAATGCATTAATCTAGTGTACATATATTCAGTGAAAATATCCTTCCAAACAAGTGTAAAATAAAATTATTTTCAAAGAAAGCCTGATTGATTTTGTCACTCATAGATATGCATGCAAAAAAAATTTAAACGAAGTTTTGTTTTTTTTTTAATGTTTATTTATTTTTGGAGAAAGAGAGACAGAGTGAGAACCAGGGAGGAGCAGAGAGGAAGACACAGAAACCGAAGCATGCTCCAGGTTCCAGGCTCTGAGCTGTCAGCACAGAGCCCAACTGCGGGGCTCAAACCCACAAACCGGTGAGATCACGACCTCACCCAAAGTCGGATGTCCAACGGACTGAGCCACTCAGGCGCCCCTAAAAGAAGTTTTTCAGGATGAAGGAACATTCCAGCAGATGGAGACATGGATTCTAAACAAAGAAACAAAGAACGATGGGGCACTTGGGTGGCTCAGTCTGTTAAGCTTCCGACTTTGGCTCAGGTCATGATCTCACAGTTCATGAGTTTGAGCCCAGTATCTGGCTCTGGGCTGACAACTCAGAGCCTGGAGCCTGCTTCGGATTCTGTGTCTCCCTCTCTCTCTGCCCCTCCCCCACTTGCACTCGGTCTCTCTCTCTCTCAAAAAATAAACTTAAAAAAAAATTTTTAAAAAGAATGATAAATATGTTGTAAATATTAAAGCAAAGTGGTTTTTTTTCCATTTAATTTCAAGATAATGGACTGTTTAAAGCAAAAATATTAACAATCTGGGAGGCAGAATAATGGCTCCCAGAGCTATCCAGGCTTGATTCCCATAACCTATGACTTTGCTATATTGCATGACAAAGGGGGTTTTGCAAAGGTGATTAAGGTTATGAACTTTGAGAGGAGGAGATTATCCTGCAATATCCAGGTATGTCTGATATAATCACACAAGCCCTTAAAAGCAGAGAACCTTTCTCAGTTCTTGTGAGAAAAAAAGATACAATAGTGGAAAAGGGTCAAAGACATTTGGAATGAGGGGTGAGTCTGTCAAAGATCAGGATCCAAGGAGTGCAGCCTTCTCTAGAAGCTTAGAATGACCTTCAATTTATAGCCAGCAAGAGAATGGGGACTTGGATGTTACAACTGCAAGGAAATGAATTGGCTAACAACCCAAATGAGCAAAATGGATTCTTCCCTAAAACCTCCAGAAAGAAATACAATGCACTAACACTTTGGTTTTAGCCCAATGAGAACTACAGAATACTTCTGACCTAAAGAATTGCAGGATAATACATTTTTATTGTGTGAGCCACTAAATGTGTGGCAATTAGCTACAGCAGCAATATAAAATGAATACATATATATTTTGGGGGTGATTAGAGAGAGAAGGGTAAATATATGATAATAATAGCAGAAAAGAGAAAATGTAGAATTTTACATTATACATTCAGTAGTATAATATAATCAGAAAGTAAAGAATAATAAGTTAAAGATGTGTGTCAGAAATGCTAGAACCATCACTTAAAAATTAAGGGAACTATAACTTAAAGATCAGTGATAGAGATAAAATGTATATAAAAATAATAAATTGACCAAAAAAATTTAAAAAAAAAACAGTAAATGAAGGAAAAGGTCATATGGGACAAACAGAAAACAAAGAAATGCTGTACACTTAAATATTATTGTATCAGTAATTACATTAAAAGTCAATAGGCTGACAGGCACCTGGGTGGCTTAGTTGGTTAAGCATCGGACATTTGATTTTGGCTCAGGTCATGATCTCAGGGTTCATGAATTCGAGCCCCGCACTGGGCTGGCTCTGCACTGACTGAAGAGCTTGGGATTCTCTCTTTCTCTCTCTCTCTGCCCCTCCCCTGCTCACACTCTCATTGTCTCTCTTTCTCTCAAAAATAAATGAACATTAAAACAATAAAAGTAAATGGCCTGGACACTCTTAAAAGGCAGACATTTTCAGTTGATAAAAATAATAAGACTCAACTATAGTCTGGCTATAAAGGTACAGATAGATTAAAATAAAAGGATTAAAAATGACAGCTCATGAAAATACTAATTAAAAGGTGTGGACTAGCAGTATTAATATCACCAGGGGATAAAACAAATATTTTGAAATGGTAAGAGCCAATTCATCACTTCAATTGTTATGCCTGTACCTAACACCTTGAAAATAAATGAAGGAAAAACTGACAGATCTGAAAGGAAAAATAGATAATCCAAAACTATAATTGGAGATTTCAAAATGCTTCTATATTAGGACAAGCAGACAGAAAATCTAAGAATAAGAGAAGATTTGAAAACAATACTGACCAACTGGACTTAATCAGTATTTATAGAACATTATTCCTACAATGGTCAAATATAAGGTTTTTTTTTTTTAAGTGTACAAATGTATTATTTTTCTATTGCCATGAAATGAATTATCACAAATCTATTTATTACCTCCAAGTTTATGTGGGTTAGGAGCCAGGCAAAGCACAGCTGGGGCCAGTACCTGGGTCCCATGCCAAGTTTTCACAAGGATACAATCTAAGGTTAGTTGAGTTCTGTTCCTTGCTGGAGCTCAGAATTTCCTTCCAAGTTTATATAGCTGTATACACCTGTGCAGCTTCTTAGATTAAAACAAAACAAAACAAAAAAAACTAGGAGTCATTCTTATTTCTTCTTTTCTTATCTCTCTTCACATCTAATTTTTCATCATGTCCAAACAGCTCTACCACCATAAATGGCCAATATTCACCATCAAAAATGCTAAAACTGTCATCTGTTGCACCATTATCTCTCACCTGAATAATTTTAAGATCTTATAACTTATTTTCCTCATCCTTTGTTGTCCCTCTCCTCCTCCTTTATCCACACAAATCCACACAAAAACCCAGATTTTTTTCTAATACTAAGACATACCTTATTACTCCTTGACACATTGTGTATATAAAATTAAGTGGTCTAAGATAAAGGAAAGTTTTCTTTGCATTTTGCTTTTGCATGATATTAATGAGCTTTTCATATATTTGAGAGTTATTTCTATTTTCTTTCCTGTGAGACACTATTCATGTCTTTTGCTACTTTTTCTATTGTGCTGCTGGGCCTCTCTTCCTGATAAAAGTTCTTTATATATTAAGGAAATCAACTGTTTGTTATGATGTGAATTTTAAGTATTTTCCCAGCTGTTTTTCTTTTGTTATACCTAGATTTATAAACATATTTTTAACAAGTGTATTTTTTTATTTAGAGAGCGTGTGAGCAGGGGAAGGACAGAGAGAGAGAGGGAAAGAGAATCCCAAGCAGACTCCATGCTGTCAGCATGAACCCCTACTCAGAGCTCAATCCTACCACCCACGAGATCATGACCTGAGCCAAAATCAGGAGTCAGACATTTAAATGACTGAGCCACCCAGGTGCCCCTAGAAACATACTTAAGAAGGACAGACTTTTCAGCTTATAGGTAATAAAAATATTGCTCCATAATTTCTTCTAATATTTTCAAAAATAGTTTCCTTCAAAAATAGTTCTTTGATAAATTTAAGTTTATTCTGATTTTAAAACAGAATCCAATTTTATTTTTTTCCAAACGTTTACCAATTCTCCCAAAACCCTTTATTAAATATACATTTTTACTACTGTTCACAAATGACATTTTTTATCATAAACTAAATTCTGATGAGCATTTACATTTGTTTCTGAATTTTCCATTACATTCTATTATCTGTATATGTATGTATATATCTATATCTATATCTATATATATACCTATCTGTCTCTATCTCTATATATATCTATATATATAGGTATGTATCTCCAAGCACCAGTGTTAGGCCATTTCTAATTATCATAAACTTAAAACATGGTTAAGTAAGACACCTAGTGCATGCGTGCGCGCGCGCACACACACACACACACACACACACACACACACACACACACTTCTAGTATTTTTTTCATATGAACTTTTTTCAAAAATATTCTCTACCTACCTTTTTAAAATTATTTTTAATGTTTATTTTTGAGAGAGACAGACAGCATGAGCAGGGGAGGGGCAGAGAGAGAAAAGAGAAAAGAGAGAGAGAAAGAAAGAATGAATCTGAAGCAGGATCTAGGCTCTGAGTTGTCAGCCGGGCTCAAACTCACAAACTGTGATATCTGACCTGAGCCAAAGTCAGACGCTCAACCGACTGAGCCACCCAGGTGCCCATCATGTCAACTTTAGAATCCATTTTTTCTAGTTTATAAAAATATCCCATTACCATTTTCATTATTATCCTATTAAACACGTAAATTAACTCATCCAAGAAGAACTGTTAATTTTATGAGATAAATTGTTTTCTCCTAACATACTAGGTCTGTTTCTTGATGTATTCTATATATGTATATGATTTTAGGGTGAGGGGTCATCTACAAAACAACCAGTGTATTTATTGGGTGCTACTCTATGTTGAAAACTGTAGGATAGGCTGACCCATATATTACTGTGTTTAACGTCAAACAACAAATGACTTAACCATTAAAAGTATCTGTAACTGTTAGCACAAAGAGCTAATTTTTATAAAACTTTTAATGATAGGGAGAGAGTGCTAAATTCCTGCAGCTGCCACAAAACATTCAAATGCTGGATAAGTTATAATAAACATACTTTCAAAGTAATTTCTAAGCTCAATTCAAAGTACAGAAAATCTCTAAGAACCAGATAAAAGCAGACTAAGTTTGGGATGCCTGGGTAGCTCAGTTGGTTAAGCGACCAACTCTGGATTTCCACTCATGTGGGGAGATCCAGCCTGGCCTCCATGCATCGCATGGAACCTGCTTGAGATTCTCTCTCTGCCTCTCCCCTGCTTGCATGTGCATACTCTCTCTCTCTCAGATAGATAGATAGATAGATAGATAGATCTTACAAGGAAAAACTAAGATAAAATCATAGGCACAGAACTTTGCTTTGTGACCAAGCAATACTTGGAACCTACAGCTTTGGGGATTAATAGCTGCTCTAGGATCAAAAGATTAGACTTAGGCAACTGCAAAGTGAATCGTAGCCTGAAACTATTTGCATGAAGAACCCCAGGCACTTAACCAGGTTTTACCTTCAGAGAAATGTTCAATGGTAAAAATTACATTTGACCACAAAGAGCACTGTTAAGCAACCTATTTCTGCTGTTATTCTTGAAGTGGGTGTGTGTAAGGCAACAGAGCTCAAGAATGGTGTTCTAGTGTGGTTCTGGTAGATTCCATTCATTATATTTATTCAAAATTTGGTAAGAGATTTTATCATTAATAATGTTGAATTTTTTCAAATGCTTTTTCTTTATTTAGAGCATAGGGACAGTCTCCCTTGATCTATTAATAGATTTGTCAGTTATCCTTGCATGTTTAGAATAAACCCAATCTGATGGTGATTTATTATTATTTAACATCTGCTGAAATTGAATTGCCAAATGTTTAATTTAGGAATTTTGCATTTAGAAGTATTTTTTGCATTTAGAAGTACTTGCATTTGCAAGTAAAGTTTTGCTCATAAATTGCCTTCTCATTTTATCCTGGTCTACTTATGTTATTGTCATGAGAAAAATCACTTTTACATTTTTTAAGACGAAAAATCTATTAAATCTATTAATTTATTAGCTTACATTTGTATTCAGAATGAGAAAAGACAAAAAATTCCTTAACATATATGCAGAGAATAGAGTTAGGTACCCCAGACCAGATGTCATCTTCCATGAAAACCAATTGGTTTGCAAAGATTTGAGATTAAGGACTACGTTCTTCAAAAGATAACTTTATACTTTCAAAACCAGAATGTTTCACAAAGGATTTTCTACAGATAAGAACATAAGGATACTTAAATGGCTGTAAGATAAAACAAGAGGATAACAAATATAAATTCTAATACATGGTTCTATTCCTAACAGGTAATAAATACATATATTTGTGTGTGTGTGTGATCTTACCTTCCATTTTTATCTACTAGCTTCTTTGAAAATATTCCTAAAATAAAAATTCTATCTACTTGTACTTCATAAACAGCACTTATTTTTCCAGAAACCCTTTTTTATACCAATTGAGAATTAGAAACACTAGTATTTTCAAGGCTCCACACAGAATTTCAGAGCCTAAATGTGCCTAAAATAGAAAAGCATATACACCATGATATACATCTTTTTAAATATGAGATTAACAATGACCTTCTTCCAAAGCATTAGATGGATAACATCTGTTTCTTGAATGCTTGCCATAATTCACCAGTAAAGCCATTTAGGCCTAACATTTGTGGCTTGGATTTGGAGAGGCTAAATTTTTGTTTTTAATATATTTAATCAGGTTTTCCATCTCTTCTTGCGACAGTACGGTATGCTTTTCTAAGAAAGTTTATTCCAGTTAAGTTTTTAAATTTATTGGCCTAACGTTTTTCATAAAATTCTACCTTTTCTTCTCTATTACACCTATAATTGCAATGTCATTATTTCTAATAATATTTGTGTCTTCTTTATTCTTGATTTTCAAAATACTAGCATTTAGTTTTGTTCATCTTCTCCACTATTCCTTTCATTTATGTTCTAATAATTTCTGCTGTTGTGTTTCTTAGACCTTTTCTTCTGTATCATTTCCAGATTTAGATGCTTAGCTAATTTTCAACTTTTCTTCTTAAGATTTTATGTCTTCCCATGTCCATTAAATCCTTTTCGCTGTAGCCCTCAAATTTGAGGTGTAGCATTTTTACTATCTGATGTAAACTACATAAAATTAACTATATAAAATAGTTTCCAGTGTGTCTTTTCTAATATTTAAATGTCACGCCATGAAAATGTGTTCATCTGCAGATATCTGGAGACTTTTAAGTTACTCCTTTTATGGTTATTAGTTGTACTGTGATTAAAGTATATGGCCTGTATGATACCAGTTTTTTGGTGTTTTTGAGACTTGGTTTATAGCATAAAACAATTTCTATATATTTTATGTTTTTGACATGAATTCTTACTCCTTATACAAGATTCTATACTTGTCATTAGATCAATTTTATTAACTGTGCTATACAAATTATTTTTAACCTAACCAAATATTTGGCCTACTTCATCTAATTATTAAGAGAAGTTTATTCAATTCTCTCTCCATGACTTTTATTTTTTAATGTATGTTTATTTTTGAGAGACAGAGAGGTGTGAATGAGGGAAAGGCAGAGAGAGAGACAGTGTGAGACAGAATCTGAAGCAGGCTCTAGGCTATGATCTGTCAGCACAGAGCCTGATGTGGGGCTCAAACTCAAGAACTGTGAGGTCATGCCCTGAGTCCAAAGTCAGACACTTAACCCACTGAGCCATCCAGGTGCCCATAACTGACTTTTTTGATCTAAACATATTTTCATCAATTTCTCTCTATATATTTTGAGACAGCAGTATTAAGAACATGAGATTTAACTTTCTCTTCCTGAGACCTGTTTTTATCATTGTATGCCAGTCCTCTATGATCTCTAAAGTATGTTTTTTGTAAAAAATACAACTTCACCAATGTCTCTTTAGTTCATACTGACCTGATATAATTCTCTCACACTTTTACTTTCCTTCTTTCTGCAGCATATGTTTTAGGAATTTAAGAATTTAGAGCAACTTTATTTTTTTTCAAAGTGAGAAGCTCTTTAACCGTGAGCTGAGCCCATTTCAATCTATTTTGATATGAATACATTTAGAGTTGTCATCATCACGATCTGTGCTCTTAATTTACCTTCCTTTTCCGTGATATTTTTAGTTTTCCTTTCCTATGTTCCATTAAGCTATTTAAGTTTCTTTTTTCCTTAACTATATTAAAAGTTATAGATTCTGTTATACTGAACTGTATGAAATTGCTAGTATTTGAGCATCTTTTACTTGCAAAAATGGTAACACATAGTTTCATAGTCAATAGGTTTAACATACACATTTGATTTCGTATCTAAAATCAGTCAATCTCTCTACCTCCTCTAATAGCAGGAAGACCTTAGGACACTACTTATCCACCATCACTTGCCTGGATTATTGCAATGATTTCCTAAACCTTCTTCCTACCTTTTTTTCCCCTCTTCTTAACAGTTAATTGCCAATGTAGGATCCAGACTAATCTGTGTAAAACATAATTCTCCTTCTGTCACTCTTGTGTTTCAAACCCTCCAATACCTATTCATCTTAGGATAAAAGCTCAACACCTGATGAATCCCTGTCATCCAGCCCCCAATCCTCTCCAGCTTCACCCCTCAATACTCTCCTACTTTATTCGGAATCTGTTCCTTCTCAAACCTGCCAAACTCCTTCTTTGGGGCTTTGCCTCTACTCTTCCCTCTGCCCAGAACGTTTGCTCTCTTTCCTCTTCCAGACTGTTGCTCAAATGTCACCCTCTCAGTGAAGCCCTTCTGACACCCTATTTGAAATTACAACTCAACCAATTTAGGAATCTTTTCTCTGCTACTTTTCATTTTAATATGTATCATCCCCTGAGATAGTATATGATTCACTTTGATTCTTGCAGGTCTCTCCCTTCTAGAATGAAATCTCCATGAGGGCAGAACTTTTGCTATTTTGCTCTCTGCTGTATCTCTTACACTTCAAGTATTTTCCTGACTCACAAATCCTTGTTAAACAAATTAATGGCCTCTCTTAAAATGCTAATGTTACAATAACAAGGCCTACTTCCACCTTGATTTTATACCCCCAGATGAACACTTACTACCATTGTTTTATATAACCATAATGTGCATTTTAATTGACTATTTGTGTAATAATTTCTTTGCTCACTGTTTTCTTGTCAGGTCTATTTCTGGGTATGACTTTTTTTTTAATTCCCATAGTATATTCTTTCATTATTTTTTTAGTGTCTATTAGTGGTAAACTATCTCAATCTTTGTCTGAATTTGTTATTTTGTCTCACTCTTAAATTTTTTTAATATTTTATTTATTTTTGAGAGAGAGAGAGAGAGAGAGAGAGAGAGAGAGAGCGCGCGCTTCAGCAGGAGACAGGCAGAAAGAGAGGAAGGCACAGAATCCGAAGCACGGTCCAGGCTCTGAGCTGTCAGCACAGAACCAGATGTGGGGCTTGAATTTGTGAACCACGAGATCATGACCTGAGCTGAAGTCAGACGCGTAAATGACTGAGCCACCCAGGTGCCCCTAGTCTTAAAATTATATTTTACAAGGATATAGAATTTCAGATTAATAACTTTAAAGATCATTCTACTATTTTTATGGTTTCTATTATTTGTATTGATAAATTACATACAAAGAACTGATAGGTTGTCAGTAATCATGCTTTACTCTTTGGCACTTTTAAAATCTTCTCTTTGCCTTCATTATTATGTTCCAAATGTGAATTTATTTTAATTGATCTTATGTTGGGATTCATTGTAATTCCTGAATATGAGAAGTCATGTCTGCGAAAAGTCTGGAAGATTCTGAAAAATTCTATTATTTTCTATTTCAATAACAAAACAGCAATTTCCCAATGTCTCCTTCTAAAACCCTTTCAGATAGAGAATTTTCAATGTTAACATTCAGTGATCCATGTTTCTTAGCCATATTTACGATCTCTTTATCTCTCAGGGCTACATTCTGGGTAATCACCCCAAATATGCCTTCTAAATCATGAATTCCTCTTAAGGTATCTCTAATTTTAACTATAAGCCCACCCACTGGAAAATATTTTTAATTTCTAGCAAGCAATTATGCCATTTTAAAAAGTTTGCCTGTTTTCTTATCCCGTCCTTACAAATCTATTTTTTTCCTTTATTACTTTCATAATTTTAAATGTTTCTATTATGGTTTATGAATGATATTTTAAATGTTTGTGGGCCATACCCTGTATTTGCTATGTCTTCTAAGTCATTCTTAATTTTTTTTCCTTGCAAGTTTGGTAACTTTGGGTCATTGGTTTATATTGAGTAAGGTTTTATCTGTAGGTTTCCATAGAAACATTTGGCATCTCTTGTCAGTTACCCCGAGCAAAAATTTTATGTTGATTTCCCAAAATTATAAGACATTTTACAGATATGAAGCCAATTCATACAAAGGCAGTCCTGACTATAAGTTCTTCTGAAATAGTTATTTACCTGTTTATGTTCTACCCAGTGTCAAAATCAAGTTTGGCCAACTTGTTTTGTCACATTTCCTAGCCAGTGGGAATTTTCTTTCCTTTTCTACCATTTTATCCGAGTATAGTTCTCTCTCACTACCTAAGACTTAAAATTATAGGCTCCTCATTTACCATTGTTTCAGACCTATGCTTCCTGAATTGGTTCTCTTCTTCATTTTTAGGAGCTAGAAGGGCCTTTACTTTTTAGCTTCCAAGCTCTGGAATTTAAAATACATTTTATATTTTATACATGTATAAATATTATACAGTGGGGATATTTTTAGGTTGTCTACTACCACAGTCCTCGAAACCAAAGTCCTTTTGAAGGGTTTCAAACACAGAGTGCACTTCAAGAAAATCTACATCAAAGAAGTTTGACTTAAATACGGTATAGGAGGCAGGGCCAAGGCTTCCACAGCATATGGGTGACCCTACTGAGATACAGCCCTTGAACACTTCAGTATCATGTGCTTCAGTGTGAAGGAGCCTTCAAGAACGGGCCAGGGAAAAAGCTACTCGTTTAGAAATCTCATTAGAATTCTACACAATCCATGTCCATACTCCTTATGCAGAAGGCACAGTCTTTGAGAAGCATTTTCTTGCACCTCTGATCCATTATGTCACTTCCCAAGCCTCTCAAGTGTTTGTCCCATCATCCCTTTCCTTAAGCAAGTCTTAAATTTTAAGCATTCATAAGGGAACACAGTGAGAATTGGAAGCATAATTACACATGGTCATGGTGACATTGTTCTGAAGCTATGTCAAGTTCTGAACATACATATTCACTATTAATTAAAATAGACACTAATAATACTCTCAGTCTTTGATTGGATATATCCAATTATAGTTTGTAAATATATTGTATTATAAATTATATCCTTTCTAGGAGTGTTTTCATTTTGCAGAGTATATTTTCCTTGTAACTGTGAAAATTGGTTGTAACTGCTCATTAACTGGGACACTTATTTATATAGGCTGGCATAACTTGGAACATTAATTAAGACAGTACGTGTTTCAAATATACATGCCCTTTCCAATAATTACTGAAATGGTTGGGAGAGGCGTGCCTATCTGTTTGGTATAACAACATTTATATACTCTGTTGCTCTTCTGGTGCTATGACATGACTTCATAGACCTGAGGCAGTATGCTTAAGAAAGGGATGTAAATAGGTCCACAGTACTTCATCCACAATTCTGAAATTCACAAAGGCTCTGAAAACTAGAAGCCTTGTTTTTTAATTCATTTAGCAACAAAATATGGCCTGAATTCATTCAGTGACAAAATATGATCTGAGCAGATATGAGCTCTTTTAACCCACTTAGTGTGACTATTTACACGTTTTATTCTGTAAATATTGAATAGTGTCCTGCTCCAGACCATGACAGGGTTTTATATAACATACATATTATGTAAAGTTGTCACTACATTACTGGTCTAAAATCCAAAAAGAATCTGAAACACATTTAGTTTAATATTTTTAAATGATGGATTATAGACCTGTAATAGGCTAGAATAAAAACTATTAGCAATATTTTTTAAATGATTAAAGTACCTATGAAATTAGGAACCCAACAAATTGACTGAAGAACTTTCATGAATCACAATTATATTTCCTTGTAGAAAGCTTAAAAAAAGTGAATATATGTAGTAATATATTATTAGATTGTATTATAAATACATTATAATGCTGTGGTGAATATTATTTTTAAGCATACTTGGAATTAAAGTGTAATTTAAGTTAAAAAAAAAAAAAAAGAGCATTTATAGCCACTAAAGAATGGTTGGAAAAGTAGGATAGTAAGCCCCTTTGAGTTATGTAAATGTTGAGATTTTAAAATTTTAACCCAAGGCTTCTCAACAGCAGTGCTACTGACATTTGGGTCCAGGGAATTATGTGTTGTAAGGGACTGTCTTGTGAACTATAGGATGCTCAGCAGCATCCCTGTCCTCCATGTACTAGATGCTGGTAGCACACCTTCTACCTCAAATTCTATCATAAATGCCTCCTGACGGGGGCACCTGGGTGGCTCAGTTGTTTAAGTGTCTGGGTCTTGATTTTGGCTCAGGTCATCATCTCACAGTTGCTGAGATCGAGCTCTGCATCAGGCCCATGCTATCAGTACAGAGCCTGCTTGGGATTCTTTCTCTCCCTCCCTCCCTCCCTCCCTCTCAAATAGACAAACAAACAAACTTCAAAAAAAAAAAAAATGCTTCCTGACATTACCAACTAATCCCTATGGTACAAATTGGTTGAGAACCACAGTCTTCACCCAACTCATAAAACTTTGTAGTTTGTAAAATTAGTTTCAATATATATATTTTTTTAAATATCACAGAACAACTCTGTGAGTTAGGTATTATCATACCAATTTGCAGAGGAGGGAAGTAAGGTCCAGGAGAGTGAGGCAATTTGGCCAAACCACAGAGCTAGTAAGTGATCAGCTAACACATACGCATTGGCTCAACAGCCTGTTCAACCAGGTTCTTCCTTCAACATCACCTTGAAAAGATTACTGGTCCAATGAGACAAGATGCAGATGATCTGATTTTTTTTTTTTTTAAGTAGAACAATGCATTTTGAGACATGCATTATTTCAGCACCATAGCAGATGATTGCTTATGAAAACCACTCATCTCTGGTTCTAAGCCATAAAGGCATGCCAAATAGAAGCAGTTATTTTCATATGTGTAAGTCTTGCTAGGCAAAGACTCTTGTAAGTAGAAAAACCAGCAACATAAGCTGGTTTTAATAAGCTCGTGCCGTAAAAATCACTTTGCAGCTTCTTACAAATAACCCCAACCATAAAATAATTCCAAATTTATATTTTAAAATGGAATATTACAATGAAGCATAATAAGAATGATCCAGGAAAATTAGCATTTAACCTAGGAAATTAGTTCCCAACAGCTCTAGCTGTTTAAAATTCAGTTTAGAGAATAGGTAGTATCACATTGCCTTAAATGCAGAATAGGAATGCATTTTCAATTGCATGCTTATCTCTAAGGCTTTAAATCTTCATGAAGTTAATCTGACACTGCACCTGATAAGGAGCAGCAATGCTACTGAAGCGAGTGCACAGCCAGTCCAAGCTGCCTTCCAAATCACTATTGACAATTCCAATGAAATCTAGAGGAGTCGCCACATTATTGACGCAATTTCATTTTCAAATGTCACATTTGTGTCAAATTGTTTCCTCCCAAGTGATTTTGTAATTCACAGTTCAGAGGCAGAATTTTCTTACCCAAACTAAAATGATTAAGCAGTATCATATATGACAGCTGTATGTGACACGGCTATTCTTATATAAACTAGGCCTAAGTACACACACCTAGCATTCTTTAATAGTCACCAAAATTATAGCACTTTATTTAAAAGTCAAAGATCAGTTGATTGGATTCTCTATCTGCTGAAAAATAACTCTCTTTACCTATTTAAGCTTTGTTGTTTTTCTTTGTTTTTGTTTTTATTTGAGCGAGAGAGAGAGACAGAGACAGAGACAGAGAGAATCTTAAGCAGGCTCCATGCTCAGCACAGACCTAATACAGGGCTCCATCCCACGACCCTGGGATCTTGACCTGAGCTGAAATCAAGAGTCGGATGCTCATCCAACTGAGCCACCCAGGTGCCGCTAAAATTTGAATAAACATAATGTCCATATAAAAATACAAGTACATTACTTAAAACAGTATTTCTAGTCACCCTGGACATTTCCTACATTTCTGGTTTATTTAATTTTTTATTAAGCCTTTATTTCTAGGGGACTTTCAGGTTTAAAGCAAAATTGAAAAGAGGTTACAGACATTTTTCATATAGCCCTGACCCCACCCATGCATGTCCTCCCTCATTATCCACAGCCCCCCCTCCAGAGAGATACATTTGTTACAACTGATGAACCTACACTGACACATCATAATCACTCAAAGTCCATAGATTGCATTACAGTTCACTCTTAGTGTTGTACATTCTGTGGGTTTGGATAAAGGAATAATGACATGTAACCATCATTATGGTATCATACATCCTTTATCAGATGCACTGAGCAGCCCCCAAAAAAGTTCCATCTCTGGACATTCCATCCAATTCTTCCCCTCAAAGAGAAACCAGGAAGTAGAATGTTGCATCCACTTGCTCTTGCTGAACCAGGGGAAGGGGGCAATGGCAACCCAAATCTCCATCTCTGTTCTTATTGTCTCCAGACAGCTAGAGTTTGCCAGGTCCCATCAGCACTGTGGGACAGGCAAGTCAGAAGGCTATCCTTTGGCAACTCCCAGAAGAGCTGGTGATGTTAGGTGCCTAAACAAACTCTTTCCCTCCTCAGGGAGAAGAAGGCAGCCATGATTTTTGACTACTCATTCTGTACTGAGCTGAAGGGAGGTACCAGGTCATCTATCAGCCCAAGCTGACATCTTTCTTCTCCCCCAGGCAGCTAGAGCATGCCAAACCCTTCAGATTTCCAAGACTGGCAAAGCAGCCGCTAGTCCCCAGAAGTCAGGAGACTGGTTGTGTAAACCAACTCCTTCCCTCCCCTTAAAGAAGCTGATAGCTGGGGGACTCTTCGTGATTATATGGCACTGTGCCAGGGATAGGGATTTTGGTGACAGAGTGTCCTAAAACCCCCAAGAGGCTTCAGGAAATCTGATCTTGCATTTTTCAGTGTCTAGGAGCCATTCAGTTAGTTTGGATTTCTCATAAAGGAAATCTGTCCATTAATTGTCATTGAATTGATGTGTTTGTAGGGGAGGAGGGTCTAGGGCTCCCCACCCTGCCATCTAGCTAGTATCACTCCTTGCTAATCATTTTTATGACACTTTATTGTACTTTACGGAGCCAACAACGTTAGCATATATGCTTGCTTCCAAGCTCCAGGGAACAAGAGTAACTGTTGGATGCCCCATCCCACCCCATTTATTGTTCCTTAACCATCAGAGTGACTTTACTCCTAAGTTTTTGAGTTTATAAACTCCAAGATCTAAGCGACCTAATGTATTACTGTTTTATTAAGCTTATCAAAAATCAATTATTTCTCCCTAGAATAATTGCCCCACCCTATAGTTCATCCATTCAGAAGAGTGGAAGCCAACCTGAACTGAGTGTGCTGAGATGCCACACCCATCTTTACTCCACCATTAAAGAGTTACAGGAGCAGACTCTGAGCCACAGTGTCCTACACTGAGAAGTGAACATAACAAAATTCGGGCTATTCTACTTTCCTTACCCAGTTGTCATAGAGATTTCATTAAAAAACTTGCTTCTAAACACATTTTGAAAATGTAAATACACAGACATATACATACATACATACATACATACATTATACACTCACTCATCCACACAACTGGATACAAATGTAGGATTGTTTTTTACTGAACATTACTTTCATCACATTCCAAGTGGTTCATCTCTTCCAATGATTTTTAATCCCCAAAAAAATTTCCAAAATATGTTAGGAAAGTTGCATCCTCACAATAACCTAATTCTAACAAAATTTAGAAATTTTCTAGAAAATTCATTAATGAATTTTGACACTGAAAATCTTAATCTAGATATCTAGAAATCTGGATTTAGATGAAGCATACCGCAACACAATAAAGATCATACATGAAAAACCCACAGCTAAACAAACCTCACAGCTAACATCATACTCAATGGTGAAAAGTGAGAGCTTTTCCTCCAAGATCAGGAACAAGACAAGAATGTTCACTCTTGTCACTTGTATTCAATATAATTCTTACTGTAAGCCCTAGCTACAGAAAGCAAACCAGAAATAAAAGACATCCAAATTAGTAAGAAAGAAATTAAACTGCCACTATTTACAGATGGCATGATAGTGTACATAGAAAACCGTAAAGATTTCACCAAAAACAAAAAAATGATTAAATGTAGTAAGTGAATTTGGTAAAGTTTCAGGATACAATATTAATACACAAATTGGTTGCATTTATATACATTAATAACCAAGCAGTAGAAAGAGAAATTAGGAAAATGATCCATTTACAATTGCACCAAAAAGAATAAAATATGTAGGAATAAATTTCATTAAAGTGATGAAAGACCTGTACTGTAAAAACTATGAAACATTAATGAAAGAAATTAAGCACAAATGGAAAGACATTCCATGCTTATGGATTGGAAGAATGAGTATTATTAAAATATCTGTATTGCCTAATGCAATTCCTGTCAAAATACCAATAGTATTTTTTCTCAGTAGAACAAATAATCCTAACATTTGTATGGACCCACAGAAGACCCCCAATAGCCAAAGCAATCTTGAAAAAGAACCAAGCTGGAAGTATCACAATTCCAGACTTCAAGATATACTACAAAGCTATAATAAAGTAATATGGTACTGTCACAAAAGTAGACACAGAGATCAACAGAACAGAATAGAGAGCCCAGAAATAAACTGATGTTTATATGGTCAATTTATCTATGAAAAAGAAAGAAAGAATATACAATGGGGGGAAGACAGTCTCTTCAATCAGTGGTGCTGGGACAATTAGCTAAATGTAAAAGAATGAAACTGGACCACTTTCTTATACCATACACACAATTAAACTCAAAATGGATTAAAGACCTAAACACGAGACCTGAAATCACAAAACTTGTAGAAGAAAACATAGCCAGTGATCACTTTGACCTCAGCCATAGGCAATATTTTTCTAGGTAGGTCTCCTCAGACAAGGGAAACAAAAGCAAAAATAAACTATTGGAACTACACCAAAACAAAAAGCTTTCACACAACAAAGGAAACTAACAAAATGAAAAGTCAACCTACTGAACGGGAAAAGACATTTACAAATGATGTATGTGAAAAGGGGTAAATAGCCAAATCATATCAAGAACTTCTACAACTCATCAAAAACAATCCCATTTTAAAATGAGCAGAGCCTACCCTATGACCCAGCAATAGCACTGCTAGGAATTTACCCAAGGGATACAGGAGTACTGATGCATAGGGGCACTTGTACCCCAATGTTTATAGCAGCACTCTCAACAATAACCAAATTATGGAAAGAGCCGAAATGTCCATCAACTGATGAATGGATAAAAAAAATTGTGGTTTATATACACAATGGAATACTACGTGGCAATGAGAAAGAATGAAATATGGCCCTTTGTAGCAACATGGATGGAACTGGAGAGTGTTATGCTAAGTGAAATAAGCCATACAGAGAAACACAGATACCATGTTTTCACTCTTATGTGGATTCTGAGAAACTTAACAGAAACCCATGGGGGAGAGGAAGGAAAAAAAAAAAAAAAAAAAAAGAGGTTAGAGTGGAAGAGAGCCAAAGCATAAGAGACTCTTAAAAACTGAGAACAAACTGAGGGTTGATGGGGGGTGGGAGGGAGGGGAGAGTGGGTGATGGGTATTGAGGAGGGCACCTTTTGGGATGAGCACTGGGTGTTGTATGGAAACCATTTTGACAATACACTTCATATATTGAAAAAATAAAAAAATAAATAAAATGAGCAGAGGACATCAACAGACATTTTTCCCAAGACTATATATAGATGGCAAACAGACACATGAAAAGATGTTCAACATCAATAAACATCAGGGAAATGTAAATCAAAACCACAATAAGGTATCACCTTACCCCTGTCAGAATAGCTAGTATCAAAAAGCAATAACAAGTGTTGGGAAGATGTGGAGAAAAGGAACCCTCATAAGCATTGTTGGTGAGAATGTAAACTGATGCAGTCACTATGGAAAACCATATGGAATTTCCTTAAAAATTTGAGAATATAAATACCATACAATCCAGTAATTCCACTACTGGGAATTTACCCAAGGAAAATGAAAAACACTAATTCAACAAAATATGTGCCCCTACATTTATTACAACACTATTTACAATAGCCAAGATAAGGAAGCAACTAAATGTCAACAGAAAAATGGATAAAGAATACACACACACACACACACACACACACACACACACACACACACACAAATAGGCTATTACCCATAAAAAAGAATGAGATCTTGCCATTTGAAACAACATGGATGGACCTAGAGGGCATAATGCTAAGTAAAATAAGACTGAGAAAGACAAATCCCATTTAAGTTCACTTATATGTGAAATCTACAAAAAACAAATGAACAAATAAGTTAAAAAAAAAAAAGAAAACAAAAAGGACAGAAACAGACTGATAAATACAGAGAACAAAATGGTAGTTGCCAGAGATGAGAGGGTAGGGGATTAAGAGGTACAAACTTCCAGTTATAAAAAAAAAAATAAGTCAGGGAGATGAAAAGTACAGCATAGGGAATATAATCAATAACATTCTAATAATGTATGGTGACAGATGGTGACTACACTTAAGACACTATACATTGAGTAACATATAAAATTGTTGAATCACTGCTGTATATCTGAAGCTAACATTGTACACCAATTATATAATTTTTTACTTAAAATTCTACTGAAAATGTTAATGGTAAAAAAAAAAAAATAACCCTTCAACTGTTTACTCACTGAGTGAAGTATCAAGGCAATCGATGAATACAGGTAAAGAGGAAACATTAAAAATATGTGAGGTTTTTTTTTCAATACCATACTCTATTAGGTCTAGAGGCATATAGCTTGACTTACAAGCTCTACTGTAAATTATATTGTAAATATTGGCAAAAATACTACCAACCTTTTTTGAATACCATATAAGCTTCTTAAAGGTAATATTTGTATTTAATCTCAACAACCATCACAGTACATGTAGGATTAGGGAATATTTAACAGCCCCTATTCCAATGACTGACAGGTACTGAAAATGTAGCATGTTCAAAACCCAATTTGTGCTATTTCTGTCTAATTCATATCTGCTTTATCACTGCAGTTATCTTTATAGTTGCAAATGTTTTCAACAATTATCCAACTATGTAAATTAACATTTAGAGTCATTTTTTACACCTTCCTTGCCTTCAAATCTAATAGATTCCCATTAACACAGATTCTTTTTCCTAAATTGCTCCTCAATATACCCTTTTATCCATCACATAAGCCATACATAGAGGCCATACTCACTCTTTGAAAAGACTGGGCATTTCACCAATATCGATTCATTTAGATTTGTGAGAAATAAAGTCTATTAAAAACAGAACACCACATTGCCTGACACAGCCATTTAAATTCACAAACTATTTTTCTGGGTTCTCTGTATCAAAGTTTCCTAAGATACACTGCCTTTAAACTTTAAGAATTCACCAAAGAAAATAGAATATATAGAAGTATCTGGTGACCTCTCAATTTATCCCATTTAAAATATTAAAATTATTTTCTGCAATAGGGCAATCAGATTCTATTTCTAAAAATACTTGTAATTCCCAGTTTTTGGTAGTACCTTTAATATTTCGTCTTTTTTTCAAGATCGCTAAAGAGACAGAGCTCAATACAGCGAAATTTAATATTGTAATGCATTTTTCTCCTGTCATTTTAGCCAATAACACTGTCCAATCAGTTTCACTGGCACAGCTTACATGTAACCGGTAAGAGCTTGGAAAGGAAAATAGAAAAAGCTATAAAATCTAAGGTTTCAAATACATGTTTTCCGGAAGCCAGTAAAATTATTTTTAAAATTCCAGTTCTCAAATTTCATCATCTATAGTCCTATTTGATGAGCTTATTTATATAAGCTTTTTTTTCTAATTTCTCAATAATGTCTGCATACAGCTTATCTTTCTAAGGATCATTTTCTGTAATAAACCTTACTGAGGTTGTGTAATGTACGTCTCTTCCTCCTTCCATTCTTCAGAATGAGGTTTTGGTACACTGTACCCCTTTGTATACCACTCAGGTCCAACCAGGCTGTCACAGGAACTACACACTACGACTTCCAATTAAGACTCGTCTCACTCACTTCTGAGTTATTCCTTCTCCTGCCCTCTTCCCCAACACAAGAAAAAGAGCTCTCAATATTTAATCTGCTGCAATACATTTCCAACTGTTGTCTATATTGTGCTCAGTCTCTGGATCAAATTAACTTATTTCAGCTCTAGAGTCAATTACATGGTTATTTTTCTGTTACAGTTAAAACTTGTTTCAGAAGAGCATTTTAAAGTTCAGTTACTAAAGGAGAAGTTTGCCTAGCCTATTCGAATTAATTGTGAATTGATCCTATTTAACAATACAAACAAAAAGAGAATGCTCTTTCCTCATTTCTCTGGATTTTCTTCTTTGGTAAGAGGGCACATCTGGAATACCTTCTTAAATGTATTCTTGTAAGCATAAAGAATAAAATGTCCATTAAATTTGCATACTAACATCTCCAGACCTATACTTATAACCAAGGATGTTTTCATTATTCACTGGTGTTTTCACTCAACATGAGTTTTCTGCTATGTCTACACCCAAAAATCTATTTGAAAGTGGGCTAAACTTGAATAACTTTTTGTGAACAGGGAGTATTACCACATGGAAATTCTTTTTTTTAAGTTTTTTTTTTTCTTGATAGAGTAAGCATGGAGATGGGCAGAGGGAGACAGAGAGAATCTGAAGCAGGCTCCATACTCAGTGCAGAGCCCAATGCAGGGCTTGATCCCACGACCCTGGGATCATGACCTGAGCCAAAATCAAGAGTCAGACACTCAACTGAGTGAGACACCCAGGTGTTTCACCATATAGAAATTCATCAACACCTTATATAGGTTATTTAAAAGACAAAGATGATAGAGTCAGTGCTGAAAAATAAATTTGAAAAAATTAAAAGTGAACAGTTCTTTAGGATCCCAGATTTCCTCAGATTAACATAGTAATTTGCACACTGATAATAGACCAGTATACAAAGAATATTTTCAAACTAAGAACTTACCAAGGCAAGGCAAAGTTTTCATGGAACATGCCTACATCTCCAGAGTTGTTGGATCTGGAAGCTTTAGATGTTTCAACTTAGATTCAGACTCCTGCTCTATTACTTAGAGTCTCACGACTTTTGGCTAATTACTAAACTTCCCCAAAGCTCAGTTCTCAAGCTATAAAACAGGTATAATAATGCCTACCCGTCACTGCAAACATAAAAATAAAGTTAAATTTATGTAACAATCCAGCTACCTAATACACCTGAAGAAGTGTTAGCACTTTTCAACTACAAAAAAAATTTCCCAAGTTGAACCCTGAAGATACTACTATACTTCACTTGGGATCACATATTACTTGAAAAATGTTATTTCTCTTGAATAAATTAATCAGACCAAGTATATTAATTTGGTAAATCCTACTGTAATGAAAATATTCAGTATTTTTTTTAAATCAAAAACAGCCAACATTCCTAAGAAGGGAAACAATAAAACCCACTCAAGTATTCGACCAATACTCAGTAAGCACTTTTATATTGCCATTCAGGTTCTATTCCTGCCAGTCTGTTGAGAAGGTCTCTCTTGCCAAAACAAGCCTTTGGGCTTTTATGGGACAAAAAATGAGCCTAGGAAAAAGGACCAAAATCAGTCTCAAGCTGGGGAAAGAGTATAGGAGAAAAGTGTGCAAGCAGACTAAGGAATGTGAGAGAAGTAGACTGAGAAGAAAACGATGAATTAGTAAGTAATTCCACGGTTATGTGTTCCCTAGCGTGAAGTTCAAGAAAAGCAAGCACAACTCACAAATTGCTATTACTTTTGGGGCACCTGGGTGGCTCAGGCAGTTAAGCATCTGACTTCAGCTCAGGTCATGATCTCACAATCTGTGGGTTCAAGCCCCACATCAGGCTCTGTACTGACAGCTCAAAGCCTGGAGCCTGCTTCGGGTTCTGTTTCTCCTCTCTCTCTCTTTCTGCCCCTCCCCTGTTCATGCTCTCTCTCTCTCTCTCTCTCTCTCTCTCTCTCTCTCTCTCACTCACTCACACACACACACACACACACACACACACACACAAACATTAAAAAGTTAAGAAACAAAACTGATTACTTTTGGATTTAGGACTGTGTTGGTTCCACAAAATGACTGATAAATACATTTAAAGGCCATGAGTGTGATGAAGTAATAGAATGCTCACAGCTTAGGAGGAAGAGCTTCCTCTGATGGGAGTTGAGTGTGGAAATACACACAGGACTTTCTGGAAAGAAGTGAGAAGTTATGGGTATGGAAGGAGTGAGAACAAATATTTTTGTGGTTAAGAAGAGTTAAGTACTTAAGGCTTACTGTGTACCAGGCTCTGCTCTGAGCATCAGTTATGTGATGACTCTTAATTTTCGTAACAATCTTATGAAGTAGGTTCGATTATTTTCTGCTTTTTACAAATGAGGAAACTGAGTCACAAGGTGATTAAGTAAGTTGTACAGTATCATGAGCCAAAAAGTGACAGCATCGAGATTCAAATTCAACCAGTCTGGCTCCTTGTTTTCAACTGGTGTTTCATTAACTGACATTGAACAAATTAAACCTTTCTAAGTAATCTGTCCTTAATATAACTTAGTTAAATTCGTTTCAAGATTTTGAAATGCATTTACACCTTTGACAAGTTTTATTTGTAATCACCTCATGGACCTGATAAATGCTTTAAGTACTTAATCCTTATAAATTAAATTAAATACTAAGTATACACTTAGATATTGCATTTCCTTAAATGTTATCAATATTTTTAATGACAAAGATCAACCTTAATAAAGCACAAAATACTCACATCATGGTTTTCTTTGTTTTGGATTGGTTTTCATTCTTAGTTTTTCCCCTAAGATTGTTTAGTCCAATTGTAGGGGGTTTTGGGGGGGGGGGGGCAGGGGAGGGCATGAGCAGGTAAGGTGCAAACTACCATGATACAGGCTAAGATTTCTGGATCAAAATTTCAATCAAACAGTTAATTTCTCAGTGGTTAAAGATTTAAGACTGGACAAATTTCCTAAGAGATAGCAGCTTCTAACGTGATTCTACTTAATTGTTTGCTATAGTTGCTATGTTAACAGGCACCTCAGAATTCTGTTTATTAGAGGAGATTCATTTCATTCCCTACATCCCCTGAATTAAGTAGTTATATCCATACACAATTTATTTTAACCTTTCGATTTTTATTGTCTAATTTGTGTAGACAGAATTTTCACCTCCTTACAGGTTGTTTCTAATTTCTTTCACATCTGCATTCCTTTTGTATTCTATTCCAGGGATTTCAACCACAACTCTACCATCACATTGACTTTTTTGCTGAATTTTTCACTGCTGTTCCATCTTAAATAGGATAGGCCTGGGGTGCTTCTAAGTGGTATTTTGACCAAAGAACCTATGTCTGCCCCCAGATCACAGCCACTCTTCTGGAGTAGACCCTAGGAAAGGTGTATTCACAAAATAATGACAAATAAATGTAGGTGAAATAAGTCATCCTTGATTAGCTGTGAAAGCACTCTTGGGCCACTTATTAATTAAAGACTTAGAAGACTGGGGGAAATGTGTCAACTATGCCCTCATATGCCACACTTCTGTTTTGAAAGCCCCCCTTCAAGAAATCGAGCAGCATCCATAAACTGAACTAGGATAACTCATCACTGTTTCTTTCTCATTTTATGGAGGGAACAGAGAGCAGTGAAGAAGCCCACAGAGAGACACCTTGAACTAATTCACCTTGAGGCCTCAACTTTCTTTAGTTGTATTCTTCTTAAAGCTCAAGACTTAAAACAATAAAATGAACAACAGGACTTTTTTCAGAAACATTCTCTCCAGAATCAAATACATTTCATCATTCATTAAAGACACTGACACACTTTAAAAACTAACAGACTGACATTTGAGCCCCTCTTTTTACTATTTCCCATCTTTCTGAACTTGGTTAAATTACTTAAGTTTTCTTAGCCTCAATTTCACTCATTTTAAAGTGAGCTCAATTTGACCTACCTCACAAAGCCATGATAATATTACTATGTTACTATTTTCTCTCTCTCTCAAAAATAAACATTAAAAAAAAGAAAGCAACTACCTCATCTCTTCACCTTAAATACATGATTCTCCTTTTCCATTGTTCTCCTAACCTGAAGATTATATATAGCTTGATATAGTTTGCCTTACCCAGCTTATAACATGAAACCATGTAACTACAACCAACTTGTGAACAGTCATCAATCTCCAGTTAGTCTACCTATAATGATGGCGATGGTCTCTATGACTAGCTTCCTGAATTGTATCAATTACCAAAGGCTAGTTCATCACTCTAATTTTAAAATAAATAAGGCCATCTATATTCAAAGAGAATTGATGTAAGCCATTCTTATCAGAATTGGAGGTATAACTAATGTTTGCCATGCTATATCCCAAGAGCTGAGTGACTGATACTGTGTGTCTTTGTCAACTATAATTCCGCATTGACAAACCACAATTCATGGAATTATTTCATGGCCTTCTGTAGCCATGTGCAGACCTACTTGTGGATAGCATTTTTCTTAGGGTTTTTTTCCTATTTTTCAACAAAGCTAGACAAAGGTTTCATTCTCATGAGAAAATGTTTATATTCAACAGTTTTATGCTGCAAAGGTATTTTTTTTAATTATATCAGACCCAAAAGAAAGCTTATGGTAGAATCATTGGAAGGCATGAATTGCTCATAATTTTAATATACAAGCATATCTTAATTTACTTCCACATCTTGCCAGAGGAATACTCAATCGCCATGGAGTAGGGTGGATTTCTCACTGCTTAAGCTGCAATTTGCTCAAAGCACACACTCCCATGGCTTCCTTTCTTGGCTGGATGCCTCCAGAAAAGAACAAAACTCCTAACATTGCCCTCATCTTTTAAACCAAAAGCCAGTTGCTGGAGAGCAAAGACATCAATACAGATGAAAAGAAAACGTTCTATTTTGAGGACCTTCAAACTCACAGTCCCTCTCTTCCACATATAGTTAGCAATTATTTTTAAATGCAAATTTCCATAAATACGAAATGGTCAGTCCATATTTCCTGGTGCCTTACTTTTGTTGTTAAAAATGTTGAACATGGGTACAACTTCTCCTTGGGAACAAAGAAAAAAAAGCAAGCACACAATTAGCTATAGAAGACCAGGTTACCATAGCGACATAGCAAGGATAAAATGATCTTTCAAACTTTTTCAGCACCATGTGTCAAAGGAAAGTTTGAGCTCTTTCATCCTTCTTCCTGGGATGGAAAAGGCACACTTTATTTTCATCCAAAAGGAGCACCTGCTTCTATATATCCTTTCCAAGTGACTTGCAGCTGCTGAAATCAAGCTATATAGAAGAAGGACAAAAGGCGTGTAATATCCTGGGTACGACAGGTATCAAGTTCACCTTATCAACAGCCTATCCTGACCCAGCCTCAACCAGATGGACTTTCTTGTCCCCTTACGCCTCAAAATCCTGTTGTGATACACCATAATCTCAAACTAAAATTGGAACAGGAAATTTTAGTATTTTATGAACTTTTTCAGAGCATAGAATGTATAACAAGTGTTATATGTGTTAGTTATGAAACTAGAATAAACTGTGATATTAAACGTTAAAACATAACCCAAGAAAAAAAAGAATGCTAGCTCTTCCTCAATGAATACAGATGTAGTCGACTAGTTCAAATGCCTACAAATTAATTACAGTATGTTACAAAGCAACACAATACAGGAAAATCAATACTTGGTTACTATTATGAATTAGCAGATATCATAAATATGGCTTAAATTAGAAATATTAGAAATTTTGACCTACAGTCTGTAATTACTCACATCAAAAAACAATGACAATCTCAATAGGTCCTAAAAAATTTATTTTAAAAGTTGGGAACCATGTCTATATACACAAGTAACTCTGAATCCAGGAAGAATAGAGCAACTTCAAAAACACAATGTTAAGTAAAACTTTGCTGCAATTCCATAGCTATTGTTGAAGTCCAAACCTGAAAATACAGAATGTAATGCTCCCATATTCTAAAGAGGAATGCAGGGATTCCCCCCTTCCTACATACCCTCCAAACTCAAGCCATGTGAGAGTGAGGAGGGCTTCAGAAAGTTTGAGTACATTATCAGAAGGAGAGGTCAACCTTTCATACTAAGCTGGTTACTTTCTGAGCTGCAGAAATCTGAGCTTCTCCTTTCTCTAGTCCTTTTGTTAAAGATCCAGATGAAGAATTGAGGAAAATGCAGATCCCTGCCTTAATGCTCTTCAAAAAAAAAAGAGCCAGAATGTGAATATTTGCCTCATCAAGGTTCCAAAATCAGATGACAATTGTACCAACCAAATGAGAACTCTCCTGTCTTCAACTTGTCCTCTGTCTCCCTTTCCCCAACACATACCATCGTGGGGAGAGAAAGGTACAAGAGAAGGGAATTGGTGAAGAAATGGCCATATCTGAGTTGTTGTTTTTTTAAATCTAGACTTTCTTCCACATTTTGGTCCTTGGGAACTCTCCTTCATGTCCAGATGGATATCAAAATTGAGTATCTCTTACATAACTCAATAGGTCTAGTGTGAGACTCAGAAAATGGGTTTTTTTCCCTTGTTTATTTATTTCCTTATTTTGAGAGAGAAAGAGAGTGTGAGCAGAGGAGGGAGACATAGAATCCTAATTACAAATTAATTACAATACTAATTACAAATTACAAATCCTAATTACAAATTACACAGAATCCTAATTACAAATTAATTAGGCACCTGAGAAAAGGAACTTTTAGTATCACTCTACCACCAAGGTATGGGAAATAATATACTAGGGAAGATAATAATGGGTAGCAGAATTTTATCAGTTATTTCTGAGTCATGAATGGAGAAATGCAGACTGAAGGATAAAACCATGACCATCCATAAAGAATATCAAATCCTGAATGCCTAGGTCAGGAGCCCAGAGTCTCCTCAAATCCAGTGCCTACCAGTAGTGAGCAAAAGCACAGAGTTATCGGTCACACAAATTCCTCCACCACATAAGATCACCCCGTGAACAGCAAGTTACATTAGAATCACTCTCGGAAACAAAAGCTATGGGTACCACCTCAAGTCAAAATCAACTTTTAGAAGTCTCACCTATAACCAAAATTTAAAATAAAATCTGACAAGGAATCCTTGTGTTCTTATCCACTGAATCCAATTTTGAGCCTGTTCCAGGTCATACATCCAGAGATGATTAAATAGGAAGAACAGGTTGAAATAGGTTTACACTTGTAATGTTACTTATGAAGTATGTGTCCACACCTGGGTGAAACCCTGGATTTACTTCTTTAATTCCAAAAAGAGTTCAATCTTGTAAAAATGTCCTAAAATTTCAACTAGATGAACAAAAGGTCAAATACCAATTTTCCTTTCATCCATGAACTTTTACATTTTTATCCAAAAATATTGTCATCCGCCTAAATGTGGTCATCACCACTGTCTGACCACTATGTCCTCATATAGGTGGCTCCCATATGCCCTACATTTCTAAAAAGCTATTGTCTTTAGATTATTTAATTCAAACTGAAAATAAAAGTGGGGCTAGGGGCACCTAGATGATCTCATGGTTCATGAATTCAAGCCCCACATCAGGCTCTCTGCTATCAGCCCACAGCCCATTTCAGATTCTCTGTTCCCCTCTCTTCCCCTCCCCCACTCATTCTCTCTCTCCCTGTGTCAAAATAAATAAACTTAGAAAAAAGAAACTGGGGATAAAATTAAAAGGCTGCTTTCTCAATTTCTATACTCTTCTCCATCTTTTGAGGAAAGATGAAAACTGGTAAAAGAGAGTAAAACCGTCCTCATCTTCTTAAGGAAACATAAGGAAAAAAAGTGCTCTTTGAGACCAGAATTTCTGATAGTTCTTTCCAAAGGGAGTCTTTTGTCCTGAACGTCTTAATGAAGTTTATGATTAAGAGCTGAAGAAAGGTACATTACTCTACAGAGAGGAAGGAATAAGAAGAGTTTGGAGTTACCAGTGCTCTCCAGGGACGGAAGGACTTGGAGAGCAGAGATGGAAAGTGTGAAGGGAGAAGCAAGCAACATAGTATGTGGCAAGAATCTGTAAGAGGCAAGGTCACAGATGAAGAATCTCAGGTTTCAGAGGATCATGGGAAAAAATATATATATATATACACACACACATATATATTATATATAACATATATGTATAATTATATATTATATATGTGTGTGTGTATATATTATATATAATACATAACTTTGATATAATTTGAAATTGCATTGCTGTATGATGAATCTGTCTGTATCCCTCCCCAAAGTTTTCTGGTATAATCTGTTATGTACATCTGCCTTATGAGAATAGTTTTTGTATGGAAATCGGGTAAGGACTCAAGATTCCTATTTTGGACTCCACATAGTAACATAAAAGCAGCAAACAAAGGACTCAGTCCCCGAATTCAATGAATTCTGAGGAAATTAGAACTTGGAGTCATATAAACCCCCAAGAGATCTTTGGAAAACCACATGGCATGGAATGGGATGCTGTAAGCAATCTTATCCAGATTTTAGCAGAAGGAATACCTATGCTAACATCTCAGTTTCAAAGAAATAAAATTTAATTAAAATAAGTAGAGAAAAAAATACGTTATTACTAAGCCATAAGGCCACACCCAGAGTAAAAAAACCTATTGTTTACATTGGGGTATCTATACTTTGAGTGGTTTTCCCCCCCCTTTCCTCTGTATCTCCATACACACACACACACACACACACACACACACACACACACACTCTCATACACACACAAATTTAAATAGACTCATGCAATTTTGTGATGATAAATATTGTAATTCCCAGTCTTCACATAAGCCTTTCCCAGTTTTTCTCCAAATGCCATGTAATTTCCAAAAAAAAAAAAAGACAAAACTCACCACTATGTCAGCAACAGAAACCAGCATGGTCTTGTCACAATCTGAGAGAAACTTACAAGGATTTGAAATTTTATGGAGCTGGATTTGGATAAAATCATTTGGGCCTTAACACAGGCTATATTCTGAGTTTGCTTTGTGAATCAAGAACTGCCTAAAAGGGAAAGATGCTTTCTTTGGCCACCAACTGTCCTTAACACTGAAAATGAAGACCGTAGGCCAAAGATCTAGGCATCCAACACTCTAACACATTGACTCTGCCTTTTTTTTTTTTTTTTTACATGTCTCCCTTTCTTTACTGAGGTATAATTAATAAAATTATATTTTAAGTCTACAATGCAGTGAGTTGATTTATGTACATTGTGACGTGATTACCCCAACTAGCTAATTTACGCATCCATCATCTCACATATTTACTTTTACAGGAGGAGGGTGGTGGTGAGAATGCTTGAGACATCTCAGCAAATTTCAATTATACCATATAGTGTCATCAACTACAGTCACCATGCTACACATTCCATCCTCAGAATTTATCCATCTTATAACTGAAAGTTTATGTTCTTTTACCAACCTCTCCCCATTTTTCTCATTACCTAGCTCCTGGAAATCACAATTCTACTCTCTAAGAGTTCAATTTTTTTTTTTAGGATTCCACATATAAGTCATACCTTGTAGTATTCACCTTTTTATGCATGATTTATTTCACATAGCCTAATGCCCTGAAGGTCTACCCATGTCATCTCAAATGATAAGATAGCCTTTTACTCATGGCTGAATAATATTCTAATATATCTACGCACACACACACACACACACACACACGTATATGCATACACCACCTCTTCTTTACGAACATTTAGGTTGTTTCTATGTCATTGCTATTGAGAATAATAAACATGGGACTACAGATTATTTCTTTGATATATTGTTTTCATTTCCTTTGGATATGAATGCGGAAGTGGGATTACTAGATTATTGTCGTTTTAATTTCCTAACGAAACTTTATGCTGTTTTCCATAGCGGCAGTACCCATCAATTTACATTCCCGCAAACAGTGTACAAGGAATCCCTTTTCTCCACATCCTCACGACCATTTTTATCTCTAGTATTTTTGATCGTAGACATACTAACAGGTCTGAGGTAATAGTTCATTGTGGTTTGATTTGCTTTCCTTTGATTAGTGATGTTCAACACCTTTTCATGTACCTATTGGTCATTTGTAGGTCTTTTGAGTTTTTCTTTAAATTCCAATTAACAAACAGTGTAATATCAGTTTCAGGTATACAACATAGTGATTCAGGACTTCCATACAACACCAAGTGCTCATCACAACAAGTGCCCTCCTTAATACTCATCACCTATTTATGTCTTTTTTGAAGAAAAATGCCTATTCAAGTCCTTGGCCCATTTTTTAAATTGGGTTTTTTGTTGTTCTTGTTTTGTTATTGAGTTGTATGCATTTCTTAGGTGTTTTGGATATTAACTCTTTACCACATGTGGGATTTCCATATACTTTTCCCACTACGTAAATTGTCTTTTCATTTTGTTGGTTCCTTTTGCCATGCAGAACTTTTTAGTTTGATGTAGTCCCAGTTACTGATTTTTTTTTTTTTGCTTTTATTGCTTGCGTTTTTGTAGTCCTATCCAAAAAAATCACTGCCACAATCCATGTCAAGTAGCATTTCTTTTACTCCTAGAAGTTTTATAGTTTCAGGTCATACTTTCTAATTCATTAGTCTATGTTGAGTTGATTGCACCCCTATCATATAATACACACAAAAAAATTTTAGTTTGCATGTGGCTATCCAGTTTTCCCAAAACAACATATTGAAGAAACTATTCTTTTTTCCATTATGGATTCTTGGTGTCCTTAACAAAAATTAACTGACCAAAAATGTCATGTTCATGTATTTGTGGTTACTTCTGGTCTCTTTATTCTTTTTATTGATCTAGGTCCATTTTTTATGCCAGCATCATACTGTTTGACTCTGCCACTTTGAACCAGCATTTGATTATTCTCTCACTTCCTGGCACCTTGGCCTGGTCTCCTGCTGACACTCATGAGTTCTGCCCGAAGCTTCTTAAAGAACTAGGTCCTCAGAGATAGCCTTCTCCTTAAGAGGAATACTGTTGTCAGATATAATGGGCAATTTATTATCCTTACATTACCAAAACCTAAGAACAAGAACATCCCTCTAAGAGAAGAAGGGAGAAGAATTGTGAGATGGTAAATATGATGAATTATCTTCTGCAGTGCGTGTTCTTCTAAAGACTCTACTGGGCAAAGGTAAGTATATAATGAAGTCTCCTGACTCATCAAGTGGAAAATTTCTACTAGTAACTTTGAAAATGTGTCTAGCCGGTTAATGAATTTTATATAGCATGAATATCTACGTATCTTAGAAAATGAGTACTCTAGGAAGAGGATTATATCATGCCTTTTTGGATAAGAACAGATGGAACCAGATTTAAACTGGGGATAAAAACAAAGATTCACTGACTGTGTATTGATCATTTTCTACAGGATTATCTAAGAAATTCGAATAAGCAACACATGCCTTTCTTCTGACTCTCGGAATTTTGTTTCCTAAGTTAAAAAACATACTGGAAATACAGATACATTAATTTATAGTTAGAAGTCAAAAACCTTACATACATAAAAATGTAACAAAAAGCAAGTGGAAGTTAAAGGAGCAGACTCCAGTTTCCTAACAATCATAATCAGATAACAACTATAAAGAACATGACCAAACCAAACCCTTCATCATGCTCTTCCTGTTTCCCTTGGAGGAACAAGTAACACAAGATTTTATTAACTTGGGTCAAATATGGAGCCTCATACTTGAGGGTTATCCTCAACTCATCCTTCTTTCTTCCTCTTCTCTTCACTCACACAGGTTCAAGTGGGTTCAAAGACTGTACACAAGGGGCACCTGGGTGTCTCAGTTGGTTAAGCATCCAACTTCAGCACAGGTGATGATCTTGTTCTAGAGTTTGAGCCCCGCAATGGGCTCTGTGCTCAGAGCCTGAGCGTGCTTCAGATTTTGTGCCTCCCTCTCTCTCTGCCTCTCCCCCATTTGTTCGTGCTCTCTGCTTGCACGCACACTCTTTCAAAAATAAAAAAATAAAGACTGTACACAAAAAATAAGACGCCAAAATTAGCAATGTTAATATAGAGAATTGGAAGCCAACCCACTTTTTCAGTACCTCATCCCAGCTTTGTGAGCCATCTTAATATTATACCTTGAGGACATACGTTTGACTGAAACAAATTGCACCTACTACATTTGCATTGTGTGCTTGTGTTGGGTTTACTTTTTTAAGATGTTTCTTCTAGAGGCAGAAGGCTTTCAAATAAGAGTCAACTGATACCACATTTTCTGTTTTTAACATTCACATACATTTCACAGCATTTTCTTCTCCAAGTTGTTTTGTTAATTACACACACTTAGTCATTATGATTACAAAATCATAATTATGTCTAAGTGACTTGACAGTGGCACATCCCTATTATGAGTGTGAATTCCGAGCTTATTTTCTGAACTATCAACCATCATTAGATAGTAGAAATTGCCGTCAATTTTCACTGTTATCCAATGTGTCACTCAAGGATTTAACAAATGCTTAGAAATGTGCTTAGATCATAATCTCAACACCAATTTGTTTGTGAAATTTCATTATATAAAAAAAATCCAAGCCTGTGTGTAAAATACTCCTGTTTATAAGTATGCATGATTTTGATGCTATAAAGTCTCCTTCATTACATATTTAACACACAATTTGGGTTCATGAAAAGTTAAGGTCTTGCAAAGAATTGCTGGTTTATTTACTAAGGAAAAGAAATATTCTGGTTAACTTATAAAATTCAATTTTTTTTTATATCTTGGCAATCTCCAAAGCCAGAAAAAATAAACACTGAATAAATTAGGTCTATTTACATACGCAGGTTTGATAAAAGGGCCAAAAGTTTCCAGTTGTAGTTTCTTCAAAAGATATACAAATACTTACCAAAAAAATTACATGAAGCAACTAGCATTTTAAGGAGATTCCTTGCTTTTCTAACAGACTGTACTGTGACATTAATTTAGAAAGGTAAATAACAGACTAGTAAAGCACAATGTAATCTCTTGGCCATCTTTGGTTAAAAAAAAAAAAAATTGACCTGAGGAATTCTTTTAAGTTTATTTTGAGAGCGGGGGGAGGGGCAGAGAGAGAGAGAGACAGAGAATCCCAAGCAGGCTCCATGTTTTCAGCACAGAGTCCAAAGCAGGACTGGAACTCATAAACCAGGAGCCAAAAATCAAGAGTCTGACGCTTAACCTACTGAGCCATCCAGGTGTCCCACTCAGGTCCATATTTAAGTGTAATAACACTTGGTTCAAATGAAAGCTCTTATAGATGTCCAACATCCTTCTCCCTCCCTATTCTCCTCCCTGAATTCAGCCCAAGGTTTCTTGACAACTTGTTTCAAAAACTTCTACTAAAGAGTACTTACTATTCTAAAGTAGTGTTGAGGAGAGGGTGTCACACAGTCTTTCAATAGCATTCTTGTTAACTAAAAAGAACAGGTTTCTGGTGCTGAAATGCAGTAGCAGTCTCAGGAACGGAATGTGTGGTACCGTATCTTTATTGCCTGGTGAGTAATAGCGCTATCCCAAGACTACGCTGGAGTATTTTACATTATCTCCAGTGAATCTCTGAATTGTTGGTTTAATGAGAGAGAGAGCAACTAAGAAATTATCAGCATGTAAAAACTAGAAGCTGCTCACCAGTGTGCTTATTGGGAGTAGCTTCACTTTTGCTTTGTGTTTAGTGTCATACCTCGAAAAAATTGAATCAACTGCATTTTTATTATTCTTAAAAGTCCGTTGATTTCAAACTCAAAATAAAATCACTTTATTGCTCTCTCGTGTGGCACATAAAGTCAGTAGAAAAAAGGAACACAACACTGCTGTTC